>NC_140417.1:31610203-32810203 GCF_965140295.1 Lepidochelys olivacea
CCTTCCCGCCCCCCAGCCTTGTACTGCCCCTCCTATGCCCTCCCCTCATCCCCCAGCGCAGGACCCTCTGACCTCATCCCAGCAGGATCCATAGGGAACAGATGGCGGAGTTAAGGAGTGTGGGGGGGGGTCAGTGCAGCTGGCCCAGGCTCCCCCCCTCCCCCACCTGCTCTGAGCCTGTTGAGCGGGATTGATCTCAGCCCAGCTGGTGACATGACATCACTCCTCCCTGCCCCTCCCCCATTCGCTGCAGGGGCACTGACAGCCATTGGATAAAACTGTGACCCCCATTTGTGATGGGAGCCAGGCATTGGGCTGCTACCATCCCCCCAGCTCCTCTAGTTCCATTGGCCCTGCCTTCCCCCAGAGATCCCCCTTCCCCCCAGATCCTCCCGCTCCTTGCCTCAAGCCCCACCCCATATGTCTCTCCCCCCAGCATCTCCCTTCCCCCCAAATTTCCCCCCTCCCTCCACCCCAGCTTGGGCCCACAGAGAGACTCCACCACATTTAATCCAGCTGGCCTTATGGCGCTGGCTGCAGCCCCCCCAGCCCAGCAGCGCCCGCAGGCTGCAGAGTCGGGGTGGGCGTGGGGGGTGCTGGCCCTGCGGGGAGGGCAGTCAGCGGAACAGGGAAATGGCGACATTTTCTCTGCCCCCCCTTGTGCAGCTCGGAGTTTGGAGTGAAGGGTTGTGGGGAGAAGGTCAGAGATTGGGTGTTAGTCTGGGTGGGGGTAGTTCAGGGCTTGAAGGTCAGTGTTGTGGGTGTTTGGGGTCAACGGTCAGGGACTACGGTGCTTGGGTGAGGGTTCAGGGCTTGGGGGACTGAGGCGCTGAAGGTCAGGGGTGGAGGAGGTTTGCGATCCGGCTGGGTTGAAGGTGCTAGGGCTGTGATTTGAGCTGAGTTATGGGGCAGGGCTGGACTTTGGAGGCTCAGGTCAATGGGGCCCCCCTGAGTTTGGGGGATTCATAAACCAGGAGGCTGTCAGGCTGGAAGGGTCTGAGCTTGAGGGTCTGGGGTGAGTTTCTAGTTTCAGGGGTTCTCAAAGGATGGTTTCAGCTGGGAAAGGCTGAGTGTGGATGGTCCGACTGGGGAGTCAGGCGGAGAGAATCTGGATTTGGGGCCTCAGGCCAGAGGGGTTCTGAGTTTGGGGATTCACAGGCTGGCGGGCTCTGAATTTGGGCCAGTCTGAATATGGGGCATCAGCTGGGAGCTTCTGAGATTGGGGGGGTTAAAGGCTGGGGGCTCTCAGTGGTCTGACTTTAGGGGGTACAGGCCAGGGGCAGGTCTGATTTGGGGGGTCCAGGCCAGGGGAAGGTTTGAATTTGGGGGTTCTAACCAGGGGCAGGTCTGGGTGCGGGGGTTCACAGGCCAGGGGTCTGAGTTTGGGGGGGTTCAGGCCGGAGGCAGGTCTGGGTGCGGGGGTTCACAGGCCAGGGGTCTGAGTTTGGGGGGGTTCAGGCCGGGGGCAGGTCTGGGTGCGGGGGTTCACAGGCCAGGGGTCTGAGTTTGGGGGGGTTCAGGCCGGGGGCAGGTCTGGGTGCGGGGGTTCACAGGCCAGGGGTCTGAGTTTGGGGGGGTTCAGGCCGGGGGCAGGTCTGGGTGCGGGGGTTCACAGGCCAGGGGTCTGAGTTTGGGGGGGTTCAGGCCGGGGGCAGGTCTGGGTGCGGGGGTTCACAGGCCAGGGGTCTGAGTTTGGGGGGGTTCAGGCCGGGGGCAGGTCTGGGTGCGGGGGTTCACAGGCCAGGGGTCTGAGTTTGGGGGGGTTCAGGCCGGGGGCAGGTCTGGGTGCGGGGGTTCACAGGCCAGGGGTCTGAGTTTGGGGGGGTTCAGGCCGGGGGCAGGTCTGGGTGCGGGGGTTCACAGGCCAGGGGTCTGAGTTTGGGGGGGTTCAGGCCGGGGGCAGGTCTGGGTGCGGGGGTTCACAGGTCAGGGGTCTGAGTTTGGGGGGGTTCAGGCCGGGGGCAGGTCTGGGTGCGGGGGTTCACAGGCCGGGGTTCTGAGTTGGGGGGGTTCAGGCCGGGGGCAGGTCTGGGTGCGGGGGTTCACAGGCCGGGGGTCTGAGTTTGGGAGGGTTCAGGCCGGGGGCAGGTCTGGGTGCGGGGGTCCACAGGCCGGGGGTCTGAGTTGGGGGGTTCAGGCCGGGGGGCGGGTCTGTGTGGGGGTCCACAGGCCAGGGGTCTGAGTTGGGGGGGTTCAGGCCGGGGGCGGGTCTGGGTGTGGGGGTTCACAGGCCGGGGGGTCTGAGTTGGGGGGGTTCAGGCCGGGGGCGGGTCTGGGTGTGGGGGTTCACAGGCCGGGGGTCTGAGTTGGGGGGGTTCAGGCTGGGGGCGGGTCTGGGTGTGGGGGTTCACAGGCCGGGGGTCTGAGCTGGGGGGTTCAGGCCGGGGGCGGGTCTGGGTGTGGGGGTTCACAGGCCGGGGGTCTGAGTTGGGGGGTTCAGGCCGGGGGGCGGGTCTGTGTGGGGGTTCACAGGCCGGGGGTCTGAGTTGGGGGGTTCAGGCCGGGGGCGGGTCTGGGTGTGGGGGTTCACAGGCCGGGGGTCTGAGCTGGGGGGTTCAGGCCGGGGGCGGGTCTGGGTGTGGGGGTCCACAGGCCGGGGGTCTGAGTTGGGGGGTTCAGGCCGGGGGGCGGGTCTGTGTGGGGGTTCACAGGCCGGGGGTCTGAGCTGGGGGGTTCAGGCCGGGGGCGGGTCTGGGTGTGGGGGTCCACAGGCCGGGGGTCTCAGTTTGGGGGGGTTCAGGCCAGGGGCAGGTCTGGGTGTGGGGGTCCACAGGCCGGGGGTCTGAGTTGGGGGGTTTCAGGCCGGGGGCAGGTCTGGGTGTGGGGGTTCACAGGCCGGGGGTCTGAGTTGGGGGGTTCAGGCCGGGGGGCGGGTCTGTGTGGGGGTTCACAGGCCGGGGGTCTGAGTTGGGGGGTTCAGGCCGGGGGCGGGTCTGGGTGTGGGGGTTCACAGGCCGGGGGTCTGAGTTGGGGGGGTTCAGGCCGGGGGCGGGTCTGGGTGCGGGGGTTCACAGGCCGGGGGTCTGAGCTGGGGGGTTCAGGCCGGGGGCGGGTCTGTGTGGGGGTTCACAGGCCGGGGGTCTGAGTTGGGGGGTTTCAGGCCGGGGGCGGGTCTGGGTGTGGGGGTTCACAGGCCGGGGGTCTGAGTTGGGGGGTTCAGGCCGGGGGCGGGTCTGGGTGTGGGGGTTCACAGGCCGGGGGTCTGAGTTGGGGGGTTCAGGCCGGGGGCGGGTCTGGGTGTGGGGGTTCACAGGCCGGGGGTCTGAGTTTGGGGGGTTTCAGGCCGGGGGCAGGTCTCGGTGCGGGGGTTCACAGGCCGGGGGTCTGAGCTGGGGGGTTCAGGCCGGGGGCGGGTCTGGGTGTGGGGGTTCACAGGCCGGGGGTCTGAGTTGGGGGGTTCAGGCCGGGGGCGGGTCTGGGTGTGGGGGTTCACAGGCCGGGGGTCTGAGTTTGGGGGGGTTCAGGCCGGGGGCGGGTCTGGGTGTGGGGGTTCACAGGCCGGGGGTCTGAGCTGGGGGGTTCAGGCCGGGGGCGGGTCTGGGTGTGGGGGTTCACAGGCTGGGGGGTCTGAGTTGGGGGGTTCAGGCCGGGGGCGGGTCTGGGTGTGGGGGTTCACAGGCCGGGGGTCTGAGCTGGGGGGTTCAGGCCGGGGGTGGGTCTGAGTTTGGGGGGTTTCAGGCCGGGGGCAGGTCTGGGTGTGGGGGTTCACAGGCCGGGGGTCTGAGCTGGGGGGTTCAGGCCGGGGGCGGGTCTGGGTGTGGGGGTTCACAGGCCGGGGGTCTGAGTTTGGGAGGGTTCAGGCCGGGGGCAGGTCTGGGTGCGGGGGTTCACAGGCCGGGGGTCTGAGCTGGGGGGTTCAGGCCGGGGGCGGGTCTGGGTGTGGGGGTTCACAGGCCGGGGGTCTGAGTTTGGGGGGGTTCAGGCCGGGGGCAGGTCTGGGTGTGGGGGTTCACAGGCCGGGGGTCTGAGCTGGGGGGTTCAGGCCGGGGGCGGGTCTGGGTGTGGGGGTTCACAGGCCGGGGGTCTGAGTTTGGGGGGGTTCAGGCTGGGGGCAGGTCTGGGTGTGGGGGTTCACAGGCCGGGGGTCTGAGTTGGGGGGTTCAGGCCGGGGGCAGGTCTGGGTGTGGGGGTTCACAGGCCGGGGGTCTGAGCTGGGGGGTTCAGGCCGGGGGCGGGTCTGGGTGTGGGGGTTCAGGCCGGGGGGCGGGTCTGTGTGGGGGTTCACAGGCCGGGGGTCTGAGCTGGGGGGTTCAGGCCGGGGGCAGGTCTGGGTGCGGGGGTTCACAGGCCGGGGGTCTGAGCTGGGGGGTTCAGGCCGGGGGCGGGTCTGGGTGTGGGGGTTCAGGCCGGGGGGCGGGTCTGTGTGGGGGTTCACAGGCCGGGGGTCTGAGCTGGGGGGTTCAGGCCGGGGGCGGGTCTGGGTGTGGGGGTTCACAGGCCGGGGGTCTGAGCTGGGGGGTTCAGGCCGGGGGCGGGTCTGGGTGTGGGTCCATGTGCCCCCTGAGATGTTGAGCCTTTGCCTGCAGGGAGTGTGGCAGTGGTACCGTCAGAGCCGCTGGAGGAAGCTGGGGGGGCCCTGGAGGGGGTGGGCGGGGACCCACCCCTCACCCCCGACCTGGAGAGCGCCGAGCTGAGTCCCATCCTGCCCTTCCTGTTCCTGGGCAACGAGCGCGACGCGCAGGACCTGGAGCGGATGCTGAGTCTCAACGTGGGCCACGTGCTGAACGTCACCACCCACCTGCCCCTCTACCACGCACAGAGTGGGCACCTGCGCTACAAGCGCCTGCCTGCCACGGACAACAGCCGCCAGGACCTGCGCCAGTACTTCGAGGAGGCCTTTGAGTTCATCGGTACGGGGGGCAGGAGGGTGGCCCTGGGGAGGGGGGCTGGGGTCGTGTCCCCAGGAGTAGAGGGGGTTGGGGACAGGAGGCTGCACCCCTCAGAACACTGCGCCCACTCCCCACCCTGAGGAGATGGGCCAGCACGTGAGGGGGTGCAGCAGGGCTGGGGGAATGCAGGGGACTGAGGGTGCAGGGCATAGTGGGGGGTTCAGAGGATTGGGTAGAGGGTTGGGGTATGCAGGGGGTTGGGGGGCCGGGGCATAGTGGGGGTGCAGGGATTGGGTAGCAGGGTTAGGGGTTCAGGACAGAGTCAGGAGTTCAGAGGATTGGGTAGAGGGTTGGGGTATGCAGGGGGTTGGGGGGCCGGGGCATAGTGGGGGTGCAGGGATTGGGTAGCAGGGTTAGGGGTTCAGGACAGAGTCAGGAGTTCAGGGAATTGGGTAGAGGGTTGGGGTATGCAGGTGGTTGGGGGGCCTGGGCATAGTGGGGGTGCAGGGATTGGGTAGCAGGGTTAGGGGTTCAGGACAGAGTCAGGAGTTCAGGGAATTGGGTAGAGGGTTGGGGTATGCAGGGGGTTGGGGGGCCGGGGCATAGTGGGGGTGCAGGGATTGGGTAGCAGGGTTAGGGGTTCAGGACAGAGTCAGGAGTTCAGGGAATTGGGTAGAGGGTTGGGGTATGCAGGGGGTTGGGGGGCCGGGGCATAGTGGGGGTGCAGGGATTGGGTAGCAGGGTTAGGGGTTCAGGACAGAGTCAGGAGTTCAGGGAATTGGGTAGAGGGTTGGGGTATGCAGGGGGTTGGGGGGCCGGGGCATAGTGGGGGTGCAGGGATTGGGTAGCAGGGTTAGGGGTTCAGGACAGAGTCAGGAGTTCAGGGAATTGGGTAGAGGGTTGGGGTATGCAGGGGGTTGGGGGGCCTGGGCATAGTGGGGGTGCAGGGATTGGGTAGCAGGGTTAGGGGTTCAGGACAGAGTCAGGAGTTCAGGGAATTGGGTAGAGGGTTGGGGTATGCAGGGGGTTGGGGGGCCTGGGCATAGTGGGGGTGCAGGGATTGGGTAGCAGGGTTAGGGGTTCAGGACAGAGTCAGGAGTTCAGGGAATTGGGTAGAGGGTTGGGGTATGCAGGGGGTTGGGGGGCCGGGGCATAGTGGGGGTGCAGGGATTGGGTAGCAGGGTTAGGGGTTCAGGACAGAGTCAGGAGTTCAGGGAATTGGGTAGAGGGTTGGGGTATGCAGGGGGTTGGGGAGCCGGGGCATAGTGGGGGTGCAGGGATTGGGTAGCAGGGTTAGGGGTTCAGGACAGAGTCAGGAGTTCAGGGAATTGGGTAGAGGGTTGGGGTATGCAGGGGGTTGGGGAGCCGGGGCATAGTGGGGGTGCAGGGATTGGGTAGCAGGGTTAGGGGTTCAGGACAGAGTCAGGAGTTCAGGGAATTGGGTAGAGGGTTGGGGTATGCAGGGGTTGGGGGTGCAGAGGATATGGTAGCTAGGCTGGTGGTGCCGGGGATAATGGGGGCTGCAGGGGGTTTGGTGCAGGGCTGTGTACAGGGCTGGGCAGGTAAGAGGCGCTGACCCCCCATCTCTCCCCTTCCCCCAGAGGAGGCACACCAGCGGGGGAAGGGCGTGCTGATCCACTGCCAGGCGGGCGTCTCACGCTCAGCCACCATTGTCATCGCCTACCTGATGAAGCACACGCTGATGACCATGAGCGACGCCTACAAGTACGTCAAAGGCAAACGCCCCATCATTTCGCCTAACCTCAACTTCATGGGGCAGCTGCTGGAGTTCGAGACGGATCTCAACGCAGGGGTCACGCCCCGCATCCTCACCCCCAAACTCAAGCTCACTGGGGTGGAGACCGAGGTGTAAGGGGGACCTGAGCTGGGCCAGGCCACCCATCTCAGGGCGGAGAGGGGAGGAGAGGGAAAGGGAGTGTGTGCAATAACTGGATGGACGGACGGGCTTCCAACAGGCCAGGCCTGGGGGCCAGATACCAGGGCCCCAATGCCCATCCTGCCCACTCCGTGCCCCATGTGCTGCCAGGTGTCTGTTGATAGAGGGCTGAGGAGAGGGGCCAGTTTTTACCCCAAGACTAATCTCTGCGTGTGTGTGCGGTGGGGAGGGCTGTTGACTGCTATTTATTGGGGTGTGCGTGTATATTTTGGGGGTCCCCATGGCCTGTTGCTCCCTTGGCCTCTCCGCTCTGGATGCTGCTTTGCTGAAGTCTGCTGCAGAGAAAGGGGGGCCCTACAGGGATTTGGGGGGGGACACAGGCCAGCCCCCCCCAAAACTAGCAGGTTTTTTTTGAAAACTCAGGATGATCACAGACTTTCTTCCAGACTGATTCACAGCACCAACAGTAGATGGAGTTTTGGGGGCCCCCATAGCCCCCCCCATATTCTTTGGACTCTGCTGCTCCATACCTGACCGACAACCTGTTATACTGACTGATGTCTTAAAGTGACAGTAGCACCTTTCCTGTGTACATGGGCGGGAGGGGGTCACATTGGATGGGGAGGTCTCTTCCCCCAGCCCCCAGGGTAGGAGAGATATCCCCCCCCACACTCCCTCCAGGGCAATACAATTTAGTAAATCAGAATAGTCTTCCACTAGGGGATATTTATTTTTAAAGACTTGGGGAGGGGCTCCAAAGTGGGGGGGGCCTCCTTTGCTTTTGTACCATGCTGGTCCATTTCATGAGGCTGCTGGTTACTGTCTCTTTAAAATGCCCTCCTCTGGGGGGAGGGTGAGATTTGTGGGGGCTGGGGAGAATTATGGGGAGGGGGGTGTTTCTTATTTATCTGAGATGCAATAGGAGTTTTTGCCTTTTAACTCTTTCTTCTCCCTCCTCCCCCAAATAGGGGGGCCGCTAGAGTTAATGGTCCTGCAAAATCTGGGGGAGGGGGAATTTCTCTTCCCCCCATTTTAATGTCTTCCAGCCCTTCCCTCTTCTTTCCAGTGCTAAGTTTGGCTCCCTCCCACCACAGATGGTGCAGATATGAGGGGTGGGTGGGAGTGTGGGGGAGCCAAAAATTAAGGGATGGGGCCAGTTTCTGTTGGGGGGGGTGACAGCAAAGAGGGACCCCTCCCCCTGCACAGAAAGAGGCACTGCCCACAATCCCCACCTCCCTCCATATGCACGCTCATCCAGACCCCCTCTCAGGCAGCCCTGCACACATACTGCCCACAGCCCCTGTGACCTGGGCACACCCCCCAGGAGCCATGCATATGCATGGCCACAAAGTCCCCATACATGCACCTCCCCCCTGAGCCATGGACATGTGTCCCTTCGTGCCCTTATGAGGTCTCCGGTGTCCTGACACCCCGGCTGGAGCTTCAACCACAGGGATGGACCCACAGGGTCTGGCTCTTAAGGCTGGAGCCTTTCTGCTGGCTGAGCTGTAAGGCCCAGCTGTTAGCTAAGGCTGCAGCAGGGGTGAGACAGGGCCCAGCCCCCACTGGAGGAAGGCAGAGCCCCACCCGGGGCACGTAGTGGGACAGACATGTAGGGGCAGCCACGCGAGTGCATGGACCCACTCACCAAAGCCCCCCTATGCACTCACCTGCCCCGCCCCCATTACACACATGTTCACAAGCTCCCCCCCTGCAGACACCGCTCTCCCCATTCCCACAATCACATCCTGACACAACCACACCCCTGTCTGCCCCAGAGCCAGGCATGCAACCCCCCTGGCCTGCACTGGCAGCTGGCTAGGGGGCGCTGCACAGCCAGGGGCTCGCGAGCATGCAACAATCTCTGCCCCCTCATCCCCTGGGTGGAGGCTCGTATCGGGCTCCCCCCTTTTCCCCACAGATCTCAGAGCTTTGTATTTAAAGAGACTCTCCCATCCCCAAGCGTAGGAGCTTGGAGGGGTGGGGCTCTGCTGTTTCTCTTTGGAATTTGTCTTCATTATTTATTGAGGCCAGGAATAATTTATTAAACGTGGATTTGTTTTTGTAACAAGGCTGCCATGTGCTCAATTGGGTGGGGGTGGGGGAGGACTTGGGAGGGTGGGGATCTGCGATGTGGGGGGCCTGGAATGGAGCAGTAGAAGAGGGTCTCCCAGGAGATCTGGGACTGGGGGGACAGGCATGGGGAGGAGAATCTGAGAGGGGGGCCAGCGCATCCACACATGGATTGGGGGCTCGCTATGGGCATTGCCCCAGACTGACCCACTGGGCATTGGGCAGCAAAGTTGTTTGGCAGACGGGGAGTGGATGGGAAACACCCCTTCCCCTTGGGAAGTGGGAGCCAAGAGTCACTCAGCAGGTGCAGGGCGCCCCCGGTCACCACCGTCCTGCAGTATGACCTCGCCTGGAGGGATGGGAGCCCCCCCAACACTTCTGCGAACAAGGGGGGCAACGGGGCAGCCCCCACAGATGCAGGATGTGCCCTGTGTGGGGCTTCGCTGAAGCTCAGCCAGGGGGAGGGTGGTTCTGCTGCTAAAGGGCTGTTAGCAAGATAGACCCCTCCTTTGGCCATGGGAGCCCCCAGCTGGGCTCCAGTTTGGAGGAGACGTGGCACAGGCCAAGCAGCCCCCGAACAAGGAGAGTACCAAGCCTGCCTGACACCCAGTGACCCCAGCCTAGTGCCCCCCACCTCACCATTCCACCCCCCTCCCGAGTCCTGCCCCCACCACCTTCCCACACCCAAGCAGCCTCTGCCCACCTCCAGCCTGCTCCAGCCCCAAGCCTTCCTGGTGATGACCCGGCTGCACTGAAGGGGCTGGCAGCCACTGAGACGGTGCCTGAGCTGGGCCGGAATCCAGCTCCCCCAGGGGGCAGCAAACAACCCGCAACACCCAGGACTGAGGGCTCCTCTCTGCTCCAGGAGAGGGGCTGGAGCCGATCGTAGGATGTGGGGTCAAGGCACCCCAAGGATTAAATGCCACTCGACTTCATCAAAAATAATTTATTGCTCCTGGCTCTATTTACATTCTGTGGGGGTGCCCTCGTGTGGCTGCTCTGGGTAACTGCAGGGGGCATTCATCACGCCCCTGCCTAGGCATGGGTGGAGTGGGGGAGACAGGGGTTTGCTGCCCCCTGCAGCTGGGGCTATAATGCAGCTTGGGGAGGGCCAGTTGGCACTGTGCCCCGGCGCTCCCTGCCCCCACTGGCAGGGGGCACAAGGACAGGTATGTCGAGGGGAACAGTGCCAGGGGGCAAGGAGGCGCTGGATCCCCCCAGGAAGTGGAGGGGGAATGCTGGACAAAGGAGGCAGAGATCAAAGGCCATTTCCATAGAGTGGGGGACACCTATAGTGGGGAGGGTGGGGGTGCATCTCAGTGTCCCTGTATAGCTGGGTCTATCGGGAGCGTCCTACCTCACCCCCGAAGATGCTCCTGCCCCCCTGCAGGTCACCCCAGGCAGTATGTGGGCAGCCTCCCCTGTGGTGCCCTGTGCTGGGGTGGAGCGGGGACAGGTCCCTCTTCCCCCCTCAGCCTCACTCCTTCCCTTGCAGCGCCCCGTGCTGGGGTGGAACGGGGGCAGGTCCCTGGGTCGCTATTCCCCCTTCAGCGCCCCATGCTGGGGTGGAGCAGGGACAGGTCCCTCTTCCCCCCTCAGCCTCACTCCTTCCCCTGCAGCGCTCTGTGCTGGGGAGGAGCAGGGGCAGGTCCCTGGCTCACTATTCCCCCTTCAGCGCCCCGTGCTGGGGTGGAGCGGGGACGGGTCCCCGGGTCTCCCACACCTCACGGATGGCCCGGCGCACACCTCGAGGCAGGTGCAGGGTCTCGGCATGGCACTGGCGGATGTGGCGCATGACGGTGCCCAGTCGAATAGGCAGCAGTGAGTACTCGCAGACCATGCACACCATGGTGCCAGCACCAGCATCATAGTCCATCAGGAAGTCGGCGCGCCATGCCGGATCAAAGGGCTTGGCCTGGGGAGGGGAGGGCGCTGGTGGGGCCTTGCCCCGCGCCCGCCAGCTCTGCAGGGTGCAGCGGACGGCACTGGGGCTCAGGCGGAGGCGCCGGGTGATGCCATGGTGAGAGTAGCCCTTGCGGCGGAGGCGGGGGACACCTGGGTTCAGATCCTGGCTGGGCAGCGCAGAGACGGGGCAGCTGCCAACTGCAGAGAGGGCAAAGGGTTAATGCTGAGAACCAGCAGCCAGTGCTGAAAAGCAGCTAACTCTGGGGTGGGGGCTGTTTATACAGGCACCCCTCACTTGGCACTGAGATGCAGCTGCCTTTGGGGTGGGGCGTATGGGGGCTGTTAATACCGGGATCCCATGTCCAGCAGTAAGATGCAGCTGCCTCTGGGGTGGACCCTAGTGGGCCACTAGGAACCTTCCCTACTATGCCACCTTGCCACACTCACCTGCGTTCCCTGAGCCCCGTCTCACGGTTCCTGCTTTGCCCAGCTGTTTCTGTCTCTTCCCCAGTGCCTGGGTTTTGCCCCTGTCCCCTGGGCTCTTCTGTTCCTGGATGCTTGGATTCTTCCCTATTTCTCTCCCTCCAGAGGCTGCAGGCAGAGAGAGGGGTCAGCAAGGAGGGGTTGCTGTACCTCCTCTCCCTTCACCACCCACCATGGGTGTCCTTCCCAGCTCTTCCAAGGCATGTAGGTTGGGAAGGGAGTGCCTGCCCCTTGTCTCCCCCTGGGTCAGGATGGGGTCACCAGTGGGTGGGAACTCAGCTGGCCCCCAGCCAAGGGGAACCAGCAAGGGGCAGCATCTGGGGCTGGGAGCTAGCTGAGATCCTGGAGGGTGATCTGTGGGGACTGGGATGCAACTGAAACCCTGGAGGGATAGGACAACGTGGAGGACCCTGCCTTCAGCTCTGCTCTGTGGGAAATGGAGGTGGCCGCAGGGGATGCCCTCTTTCCTACAGCGCCCTCACCTGGCTGGGGTCTGCAGTACAACCTGAGCGTGAATCCGGCTGGGAAAGAACCGTCAGTGAAGAGGCGGATTTCGGGGGGCGCTGAGCTGGGGGCAGCCTCCTCTGAGGGGGACGTTGTCCCTGTGGGGAGAGACACAGCAGTAACGGTGGGGTAGGGACTGTGAAGGAACCAAGGTTCTGGCTCCCAGCTCCTCTGCTCTAACCCACAAACCCCACTCCCCTCCCCGGGAATTGAACCCGGGATTGAATCCTGCTCCCTCTCCCCTCCCACCACTCACCTGGACTCACGGTGCCCCTGTCCCGTCCCTCACTCAGCTGTTTGCTCCTCCGCTCCCTGGCTGGTAACGCCATGCCCTCCACAGGCCCCACGCTCTGTCGTCTCCTCTGGCCCCGCGGGCGCTGCCCGGGCTCCAGGGCCCTAGCATCTGCGATAAGACACCTGGTGTCACGAGAGGCAGCCCCGAAACAAAGGGGATGGGCACCCACATGGCTGAGCATGGTCCCTGACCCCCATCACCCGCCCAGGCCTGGCACTCACCTGGGCGGGGGGCAGGGCGCCCTCTGGGCTGCCCACGTTTCCGGGTCACCGTCTGCTCCTCTGGGTCAATTAGAACCTCAATCTCGGCTGGTTCCCTGGCCCCATGGTACTGACCTAGAGGGGGAGTGAGATTCTGGGATGGCTGCATCACCCCCAGCCCTGCTGGTGCCCTTCGATCCCAACCCATAGCCCCACTGCCCCCTCCCCCACCACAGCTCTCCTGGTGCCCCTGGCTCATGGCCTGCAGCCACCTGCTACCCCAGCCCTGGGCTCCTCCTCTCCCCAGCTCTGCTGGTGCCCTTCAGTGCTGACCCACAGCTCACCTTCTACCCCAGCCCTGGGCTCCCCTGCTGCAGGAGGGGCTGGGGGACATACCTGGGGTGCAGGGTGGGGGTGCCCCCTCGGGCAGGTTGCCCCCCTGGCTCCAGGCCTCCAGAATGTTGCGCTTCTCCTCCGGGCTGAGGCCCAATGAGTGGGCGTGGTGCTGCAGAACGTGTTCCCGGGCAGCGCTCGGCCCACAGGTGCCCAGGAAGGTGCCACAGACCATGCACACGGCCCCGCCGCGCCCCGGGCAGTCTCCCACTAAGTACTCCTGCTGCCAGGCCCTACCAGGCCCTGCCTCTGCTGGTGCTCCCCCTAGCCAGGAAGACAAAATGTGCTCAGGGGAGCGAGAACCCAGGAGTCCTTGGCACCCAGCCCCCTTAGCTCTCACCACTAGACCCCACTTCCCTCCCAGAGCAGGGGCTAAAACCCAGAGTCCTGGCTGGACAGTCCGTACCTCTGTCTAGAGGGTCCTTGTCAGCCTCCTCCAGCTTGACCCCGGGGGCGAGGTCGCCCAGGGGGGCACAGAGCCGGGCACAGGCTGCAATTGGCACAGGTTCCTCTGCCTCGCACTTCAGCGAGACGGCGATGTACTCCAGCCGGGGCACCTCTGCCTTCACCTCCATGGCTGGGCCTGGGCAGAGCTAGGCACAATGTGGGGAGGGCGTTAGTCAGGGCACTCAGGAGACCCCACCCCACTCTAACCATTAGACCCCACTTCCCTCCCAGACCTAGGAAGAGAATCCAGGAGCTCAGAGCCCCTTCCTCCCTGCTGGCTGACCTTGGGCAGAGCTCCCCCACCCCCACCTTGCCATCTCCTTCACTACCTCCCCCAGCTCAAGGCCACCCCACCCCCTTCTTATCTCTAGCCACTCAGGCCTAGCAACAGCCCCTTTGTGCTCTCCTGGGGGAGGTAGAGTCCTAGCTATGGGACAACCCCATCCCCAGTCAGGTCACTGTGGCAGGGAACCCCCAAAAGACCTGGTGTCTTGCCTCTCTCAGGCCAGGGGCCTGGATCCACAACTTTTCTATTCTGGGAACTATATCCCTAGGACCCGCCCCCCAATCCCTGTGAGCCCTCTCCCTGTCCCCTGGACTTGGGGTGCTGGAACAATTTGTATAGTGGGGGTGCTGAGAGTCATTGAACCAAATTGTAAACCCTATGGAAATTTCTTCAAGCCAGGGGGTGCAGCAGCACCCCCAGCTCTAGCACCTATATCCCAGACACTTCATTCCCAACCCTCTTTCCCCACTGACCCTGGAAACCTCCCCTTCTTCCCAGACCCCCATAATCCTGGGCATCCCCTCCGAAGCCCTCTCCTTTTCAATTCCCCTGCTCTTGGGAGTGCCCCTCTCCCCCAGAAACTGTCAGTGGCAATGACGGTTGTAGCCCTTCCTTCCCAAGTGCTCCCCTCCCCTTTGACCCTGGGATCACCCCCAGATCCTCTCCTTCCCAGACTCTCCAGTGACCCTGGGAGCCCAGTTGCTCATTTGTCCCTCCCTCCCCTTCTGCGTGCTGCCTTGTGGCTGCCCCACATGGGATGGTAGCAGGACCTTCCAGCATCAGGAAAAAGGAAGGGGGGGGGTCACTCCCACTGGAGCCTGTGTGGGGGCTTTAAGGCACCAGCTACAGGGGGGTTAAAGAGGCAGTGATCCTCTCCCAGAGCCAGGGAGGGAATCCCGGAGTCCTGACCCACTGGCTGAAAGATTCCAAGATGGACACCCCAGATTGCAAAAGATTCCAAAGAGGTTTATAACCAATGCACCAGTAAGAAGATACAGCCACCTTGGGGAGCATGGCACAGGGGCTGATTAATAACCAGACATCCTTTGCTATGGAAGAGGGGCCCACAGAACAGCAGACCAACCTGCACCCCACCCTGCAGGAATAGAGACCCCACTGATCCTTCTATGGGTCAGGCCTCCTGCCCCCAATCCATGCACAAAGACACCCCCTATTGCAGTCCAGCCTTCTTCTGTAATCCACTCTCCCCTCCAGCATAACCTAGTCCCCACCTGGACCCCACTGGTCCCATAACAGTCTGCTCAGCCCCCTAATTCTCCTTCCACAGGGCCACCCCACTAAATCCCAATGATCCCATGCTAAACCCTGCTGCTGTGGAACTCTTCCTATATTGGATCCCAGCCCCCCAGAGTGATCCACACCATCCACTGGATCCTGAGGCCATCACCTTCTTCCTCCCCAGTATGACCCATGCCTTCCACTGGATCCCAGCCCCTCCCCCCATGTGACCCATTCCTTCCACTGGATCCCAGCCCCTACTTCTTCCCCAGTGTGGCCCACACACCCACCGGATCCCAGCTATCGGTGCGGGAGCTAGGGGGCTTGGTAGCAGCCCATGGATTGAAGTAGTTTCCATCATATACAGGGTTTATAGTTTGATTCAATGGCTCTGAGCACCCCCCACTATACAAATTGTTCCAGCACCTCCGATCCCAGCCCCTCCTTCCTCCCCAGTGTGACCCACACCCCCGCTTGATCCCAGCCCCACAGCACCCCCATTAGATCCCAGCCCCCAGCGCCACCCGCACCCCCCCTACATCTCAGCCCCTCCCCCAGGCTCCCCGCTGGATCCCAGCCCCCTCCCCACCACCGGATCCCAGCCCCTCCCCTCGCTGCCGGATCCATCCTGGCGACCCCTCCCCATTCACCGGCTCGCGCTGCTGCTCCCGGGCCCGGCACCATAGAGTTTCGCAAAGGGAGCGGCACCACCCACCTCCCATCCAGCCCCCACAACCTCCCTCTCTATGGTCTCATTGTCCCGGCTCTCCTAGCTTGGGGCTCCCTCCATTGCGCACAGCCAATCGTGAGAAACCAGCCGTCCTAAGCTCCGCCTCCTTCAGCGCCGGCCAATCAGCGCGTGGATACGGGAAGGAATAAGAGGAGCCGGGGGAAGGGGCTGGGACGGGCGCCACCTACCGGCCGAGAGGGGGGATTGCAGGATGTGGGAGGGGAAGGGCGGGGATTGTAGGGACTGAGCCCCGCTATGTGGGGACAGGGATGGGGACTGGTCTATAGGGGAGCATTCTATAGGGGCAGGCAGAGGCCCACCCCCGGCACAGGGAAGGGAAGGGATTGAGCCCAGCCTCACGGACATAGGGAGAGGGAGGGCATTCTGCAGGGGTTGAGTCCCGTTCCCTGAGCACAGGAAGGGGATTCTATAGGGGAGGGGATAGTATAGCGGCTGAGCCCCACTTCCGGGGGACAGAAAAAAGGAGAGGGAATTCTGTAAGGGATGGGGATTCCATAGGGGCTGATCCCAACCTCCTGGGCACGGTGGTGGGGGATTTATATGTGCTGGGCTTTGCTCCCCGAGCAGAGCGAAGGGGAATTCTGCAGGGACTGAATCGTGCCCCTCAGGAAAGAGGAGGGGGAGGGAATTTTATAAGGGACAGGATTCCATGGGGGCAGAACCCCACCCCCAGCACACGTATGGGGGATTCTGCAGTGGATGGGCGTGGGAGCAGTGAGACAGTGTGGGGATGGCACTGGGGATGCCCGTGGAGTGGGAGCCAACGTGGGGGGCAGAGGTTTCGCCCAGGCACAGGGATCGGTCCCCTCTGTGCTGCATGGGGTACAGTCGCTCCCAACACCCCCTCTCCATCAGGGTAACGGGAGGCTGCAGGGAGCGCACCGCTCGGTGTTAGAACTGGGCGGTGCATTGATGGGGAATAGCAGAGACCTGGGGCAGTTCAGTGTATCGCAAACGCCCCCTTATAGCTCAGCTCCCCGACTCCCTCCTGGGTTGGGGACTCGAGAGTCGCGTTGGGGGTGTGAGAACTGGGGCTGCTAATAACATCGGAGCCCCCTTATATCCCAACCTTCTACCCCATATATCCCCGATGCCCCTCATATCCCAGTCCCTGCCTTGAGTCCCCGCTCCGCTCTCCAGGGCTGGGGAGGGGACTCAGAGTCGCGGGGGACGACAGATGAGACCCGGGGGGTGACCCCATCTCCTCCCCCCTACGCTGCAGAAATAGAGCGCGGCCCCTTTAAATTTACCCAGGAGCCCTTAAAGGAGCCCCAGGGGCCCCAGACAGGAATCCCCACCCCGGTCGGAGCAGCCTGGCTCGGCCGCAGCCGCCGTTCGGAGCCCGGGAGCCCCCTCCCCGCGCGGGCAGGGCTCTGCTGTAGCCCCGAGCCTGCCCCGCGGCCCCGGCGCGGATGGACAGGCGGCCGGAGGGGGGCGGGTGCTGACGGACGCACGGACACAGGGATGGAGCCGCCTCCCTCCCCTCCCCCCCGCCGCCCCGTCAAACGGGAGCCCCTGGACCCGGAGGCAGGTGAGAACAAAGGGGGCGGCTGGCGCCCCCTGCCGGCCCTGGGGTGAGCAAGCGCCCAGGGCACCCGGGTGGGGGGGTGACGGCCCCTTTAAGACTCCCTTCAATGGCTCTTTGAAGCCTCAGAACCCCCCGGTCCCTTTAAGACTCTCGCCCCATCCATTAAAGCAGCAAGCCCCCCATTTCAGAGGGAACGAATCCTCTCTCCTGCTCCCCCGTGACCCTTTAAGACCCCTTTCCTTAAAGACACACAGCCCTTACAGAGCAGGTCTCCCCCCCCCGTCACTGTCCACTGCCGCTTTAAGGCCCCCCGCCCCATCTTATTGGTCAGGGTTCTTGTCCCCTGCTTCCCTCCCCTCCCCTCAGGTCTCTTAAAAGAGTAAGCTCCTCTGTCCATCCCTTTTATCCTGGGCCCTAAAGGTGTCTCTAGGGCATTTAAAGGGGAGGGAGCACCCACGTTTTTGCTGGGGACTTAAAGGGGCAGTAACCTCTTCCCGTTGAGCTCTCATGCCTTAGCTCTTAAAGGGGCAGGACGGTTATGCCCTTTGCTGGGATCTAAAAGGGCATGGATGGCTCTGGTCACTGGGCTTCTCCCTTTTGGGTAGGGGCACGGAAGTTCAGGGTGATCCCTCACCCTTTGCCCCTCTAGGTCTTTTAAAGGGGCAAGAAGCCCTTCTCTTCCCAGGCCATAAAAGGACAACATCCCCAAACACTGTACATAGCTCTGCCAATGTCCCTCAATCCCCACTTGCAGCCCCTGGCCATCCCAGCCCTGGGCTCCCCCCCCACAGCTCTGCTGCTGCCCCCTCAGTCCCCACATGAAACCCATCCTCCCATGCATGCACTCTTGCCCAGATGCCCAGGCTATGTTCTCACACATCCCTACCATTGTGGTCTGTTTCACCAGGGGAATCCCCAAGCCAGGACAACTCCGGCAGCACCGAGGCCCCTGAGTTGATGCTAGGGGGGTCTCTGTCATGGGGGACCCCCAAGGATCACCCCCTGATGGCCTCAGGGGGGCGAAAGTACTCAGATCACTGTGAAGAGCGGGCATCTCGGCCTGGGAAGAGCCGCATCCCCGGGCGGGACCATCGGCGCTATTATCACGAGCACTGGCGGGCTGAGTACCTGATGGACTTCAACCCAGCACGGCATGGCATGATCTGCATGGTGTGTGGCAGCGCCCTGGCCACCCTCAAGCTGAGCACCATCAAGCGTCACATCCGCCAGAAGCACCCCTACTCTGGGGGCTGGGGCCCCCGCGAGAAGCAGGTCATCATCCAGAGCTGGGACGCCCATCTCGGGCTGGACGGGGAGTCTGAGGGGCACGGAGACCCCGCCCAGGCACCTGACAGCTTGCAGGGAGCACAAGGTAGGGCACAACTCCTATGCCCCATGCACCCCCCACCATGCAGTCCTCCCCACTGTTCCTGTGCATCTCCATCTCTGAACACCCATCCCCCTGCACCTCTGCGCCCCCAGCACTCCTCCACTACCCTAGGCAACCCTCTCCCCTGAGCACCCATTCCCCTCCTAGACACGCCTCCCCTGAATACTCTGGCCCATTCCTCAATCCCTGGGCAGCCTTCCCAAGTATCTCCCCACCTTTCCTATCATAGAATATCAGGGTTGGAAGGGACCTCAGAGGTCATCTAGTCCAACCCCCTGCTCAAAGCAGGACCAATCCCCAACTAAATCATCCCAGCCAGGGCTTTGTCAAGCCTGACCTTAAAAACTTCCAAGGAAGGAGATTCCACCATGTCCCTAGGTAATGCATTCCAGTCCTTCACCATCCTCCTAGTGAAAAAGTTTTTCCTAATATCCAACCTAAACCTCCCCCACTGCAACTTGAGACCATTACTCCTCATTCTGTCATCTGCTACCACTGAGAACAGTCTAGATCCATCCTCTTTGGAACCCCCTTTCAGGTAGTTGAAAGTAGCTATCAAATCCCCCCTCATTCTTCTCTTCCGCAGACTAAATAATCCCAGTTCCCTCAGCCTCTCCTCATAAATCATGTGTTCCAGTCCCCTAATCATTTTTGTTGCTCTCCGCTGGATGTTTTCCAGTTTTTCCACATCCTTCATGTAGTGTGGGACCCAAAACTGGACACAGTATTCCAGATGAGGCCTCACCAATGTCAAATAGAGGGGAACGATCACATCCCTCCATCTGCTGGCAATGCCCCTACATATACATCCCAAAATGCCATTGGCCTCCTTGGCAACAAGGACACACTGTTGACTCCTATCCAGCTTCTCGTCCACTGTAACCCCTAGGTCCTTTTCTGCAGAACTGCTGCCGAGCCATTCGGTCCCTAGTCTGTAGCGGTGCATGGGATTCTTCCGTCCTAAGTGCAGGACTCTGCACTTGTCCTTGTTGAACCTCATCATATTTCTTTTGGCCCAATCCTCTAATTTGTCTAGGTCCCTCTGTATCCTATCCCTGCCCTCCAGCGTATCTACCACTCTTCCCAGTTTAGTGTCATCTGCAAACTTGCCGAGGGTGCAATCCACGCCATCCTCCAGATCATTAATGAAGATATTGAACAAAACCGGCCCCAGGACTGACCCTTGGGGCACTCTGCTTGATACCAGCTGCCAACTAGACATGGAGCCATTGATCACTACCCATTGAGTCTGACAATCTAGCCAGCTTTCTAATCCACCTTCTAGTCCATTCATCCACCCCATATTTCTTTAACTTGCTGGCAAGAATATGTGGGAGACCGTGTCAAAAGCTTTGCTAAAGTCAAGGAATAACACGTCCACTACTTTCCCCTCATCCACAGAGCCAGTTATCTGAAGGCAATTAGATTAGTCAGGCATGACTTACCCTTGGTGAATCTATGCTGACTGTTCCTGATCACTTCCTCTCCTCTAAGTGCTTCAGAATTGATTCCTTGAGGACCTGCTCCATGATTTTTCCAGGGACTGAGGTGAGGCTGACTGACCTGTAGTTCCCCAGATCCTCCTCCTTCCCTTTTTAAAAGATGGGCACTACATTAGCCTTTTTCCAGTCATCTGGGACGTCCCCCGATCGCCATGAGTTTTCAAAAATAATGGCCAATGGCTCTGCAATCACATCTGCCAACTCCTTTAGCACTCTCGGATGCAGCGCATCCAGCCCCATGAACTTGTGCTTGTCCAACTTTTCTAAATAGCCCCAAACCACTTCTTTCTCCACATAGGGCTGGCCACCTCCTCCCCATGCTGTGCTGCCCAGTGCAGCAGTCTGGGAGCTGACCTTGTTCATGAAGACAGAGGCAAAAAAAGCACTGAGTACATTAGCTTTTTCCACATCCTCTGTCACTAGGCTGCCTCCCTCATTCAGTAAGGGGCCTGCGCTTTTCTTGACTTTCTTCTTGTTGTTAACATACCTGAAGGAACCCTTCTTGTTACTCTTAACTTCTCTTGCTAGCTGCAACTCCAAGTGTGATTCGGCCTTCCTGATTTCACTCCTGCATGCCTGAGCAATATTTTTATACTCCTCCCTGGTCATTTGTCCAATCTTCCACTTCTTGTAAGCTTCTTTTTTGCATTTAAGATCAGCAAGAATTTCACTGTTAAGCCAAGCTGGTCGCCTGCCATATTTACTATTCTTTCTACACATGGGGATGGTTTGTCCCTGTAACCTCAATAAGGATTTTTTAAAATACAGCCAGCTCTCCTGGACTCCAGTAATACTGTATGATGTTATTCTCCCAGGGGATCCTGCCCATCAGTTCCCTGCGGGAGTCAAAGTCTGCTTTTCTGAAGTCCAGGGTCTGTATTCTGCTGCTCTCCTTTCTTCCCTGTGTCAGGATCCTGAACTTGACCATCTCATGGTCACTGCCTCCCAGGTTCCCATCTTTTGCTTCCCCTACTAATTCTTCCCAGTTTGTGAGCAGCAGGTCAAGAAGAGCTCTGCCCCTAGTTGGTTCCTCCAGCACTTGCACCAGGAAATTGTCCCCTACACTTTCCAAAAACTTCCTGGATTGTCTGTGCACCGCTGTATTGCTCTCCCAGCGGATATCAGGGTGATTGAAGGCTCCTATGAGAACCAGGGCCTGCGATCTAGTAACTTCCGTGAGTTGCCGGAAGAAAGCCTTGTCCACAGGCATGCACCCCCACTCCAGAAATCCCTCCTCCAGTCTGTGGGGGCACCTGGGCCTCAGTGAGGGCTCTCTCCGCATCCCCCCTGGGGAGTCTACCTTGCCCACATCCCCACTAGCACCAGGGACCTGGCACTCCCCCGTGCCCCAGGCACCTTTCTTGTTGGGCAGCTAAGGCCCTTCCCCTGTAGGGGGTGCTCCACTCTGCCCTGGTGCGAGCCCATGTGGTGCCTAGCCCTCCCATTTGTGACGGGGGGCAGCTAGCAGCTGGGGGGTTAGTGGGAGGGCACGGCAGGGGATGGGGAACTGGGGGGTGACCGCATCTCCATGTGTATCTCTCAGGGGGGCTTAGGGGGCGGGGTATGCAGGAGAGCTGGGGTTCAGTGTTGGGCAGGAAGGGTTAGGGGTATCTGTGAACCAGGGATACACAGGCTCCTCCAGGAGCACCGTTGGCAGGGGCGGATACAGCCTGTGCCCCATGCCCATCCTGCCCAGGGGCTGGGGTCAGGGTTAGGGGAGTGCAGGGCGCTGACCTGTCTGTCTCCCCCAGGGACGCTGTTGGCAGGGGGCGGGTTCCGGCGTCGGCGCCGTGCCCCATGCCCATCCCCACGGGGGGCTGCCCGGCGGCCGGCGGTCGGGGGGAGGAAGGCATCGCCCAGCGCCCGCCGGCTGGAGCGCTACGTGCGTGAGTCCCTGCAGAGCTGGTTCCAGGCCGAGTTCCTCATGGATTACGATGCCCAGGGCAACCGGCTGCGCTGTATGATGTGTGGGCGTGGGCTGCCCAGCCTCAACCTGGACGACATCAAGCGCCACGTGCTGCAGGCTCACCCCGCCTCGCTCGCCTTCAGCCCCGCTGAGAAGGGCGCCATCCTGGAGGCCTGGAACTCCCGCGCCCTGGTGCTGGCCACTGGCAAGGGCTGGGCGCCGCAGGGGGAGCACCCTGCAGGTGAGGGGGCAGGGAGACCAGGGTAAGGGGACCCCCTTGTGAATGGGGGGCCTGGGAGGACTGGGGTCGGTGGCGGGGAAGCTGGAGGGACTGGGGTGGGGACTGGGGAGCCTATGGGTGAGGGGAACATGCCCTCTCTTGTGTCCCCTCTGAGGGGGTGGGCTGGGGTAACAGCATGTGTCACAGGTGGGGGCAGTCCTAACCTGTGATGGGGAGGGCATGTGTGAGGGAGATCTGTGGGGATGGGGGTGGGAGCAGAGTCTGTCTGTGCTGTTGTGGGACAATCTGTCTGTTCCTATGGGGCACCCACATGTGAACACCCCCCAGCACCTCTGTCTTGACCCCTATCTCTCCCTAGAGCCCGATGCCCCCTCCCCTGGGGACCTTAGCGGTGAGGCCCCTGAGCCATGTTCGGCAATGGCTGCCCCAGAGCCAGAGGAGAGCAGCTCTCTGGGGAGCTGGGCCAAGGAGGAGCCTGTGGCGCCATGGGAGCTGGATGCGGTGGGGCCACTGCGGGGTAAGGACCATCGGCGCCATTTCCAGGAGCACTGGCGGCTGGAGTACCTGATGGACTACCATGGCGAGCGGCATGGGCTGGTGTGCATGGTGTGTGGGGGAGCACTGGCCACCCTCAAGATGAGCACCATCAAACGCCACATCCGCCAGCGGCACCCTGACTCCACCCTGCTCAGCCACCAGGTCAAAGCCCTGATCGTGGAGGAGTGGAACCGCAAGGTCGCCCAGCTGGTGGAGATGGGGGCACCCCTGCCAGAGCAGGCCTCAGGTGAATGGGGGTTGGGGCTGGGGCCAGCCAGCTGCTGGCCTTCCCATGGGTGCTTGAGAAGCTGAGGAGCAAGTCCTGCCATCCAGCCCTGGGCACCCGGGGTGTTCCATGGGGCGGAAGCTGAGGGCCACACTCTGCCATCCAGCCCTGGGCAAGACGGGTAGGGGGAGCTGCTGCTAGCCTCTCATGGGGAGAGGGACAAGCAAAGAGGATCCAGGGCTGTGTGGCTGTCTCAGAGTAGCCAGGGACAGGGTGACGGGTCAGATGGGGGCAGGGCTGCTGGGGACTCCCTTCCCCCAGGGAAGATGCCAGGGGGTGCCTGGTGTCCAAAGCAAGTGCTAGGGCTGCAGGGCGTAGATGCAACTGGGACCACCTGCAGAAGCCCCGTAATCTGAACAGTAACAGCCCTGGTCTGCCTCCCTCTGCTACCTGCAGTGCATGTGCTGCGAGGACCAGAGCCCCACCTGGTGGCAGCAGGTGGTACTGCACCCTGCAGCTTCCTCCTGTGTTTCCGCCACAGTAGCCCTGGGGTATTGCATCCTGCAGGAGCGCAACAGGTCCCCCTAGTGGCAGCAGGAAGCATTGCACGCAACAATGAGCGCCCCCCCCGGTGGTAGTGGGTGGCATTGCACCCAGCTGCAGCACCACAAATAACCCCCAGTCACCAGCGGAGGAGCTGCGTGCCTGACCCACCCCAGGACGTGTTTGAGCACTGGCTTCTCCCAAACCAGCTCTTAAAGGACTGGATCAGAATCAGCACCGGAGAGGCCCCTCCCCCACGCAGAGCCAAGCTGGATTGGAACCAGTGTCCAAGAGGCCCTGCGTCTGGGCTGGATCAGAACAGCACCATAGGTGAATGTCCCCTCCCCCTTGCAGTCAGGCTGGCTCAGAAGCCGTGCTCTAGAGACACCCCCCACCACCCACTGCAGCTGGGCTAATTCCCCCTTCCATGGGGAGGGAGGTGGGATGTGCTACGTACCCCAGCTGTGCTGTGATCGCTGAGCCAGCGGGGCGGGGCCCTGGAGCTCTGTTGTGGAACCACAGGGTCAGCAATTCCATCATGCCCAGGGATGTGGGAATGAGGCCTGAATCTGTGCAGGGGGTGGGGCCAGGGGGGCCAAGCACGGTACCTAGCTTGACTTGACCTCGCTTTGTCGCTTTTCCAGGAGACTCCCAGAATCCTTTGCAACCATCAAGCCCCGAGGAGCTGGATGAGGATGTGCAGCTGCTTGCAGAGGGGGAGGAGGAAGAGGAGGATGAGTGTGTGGTGGTGGTGGGGACGCCCCCATCCACCCCACAGAGCCCCCCTGACCCCACAGCTGGCCCCCCGCTGGGCCCGGCACCTGCACCGCGGCGGGAGCAGCGGCGGAACTACCAGCTGCATTGGCGCGTGGAGTACCTGATGGACTACGACGGCAGGCGGCATGGTCTGGTGTGCATGGTGTGCGGGGGGGCGCTTGCCACCCTCAAGGTGAGCACCATCAAGCGCCACATCCTGCAGGTGCATCCCTTCTCCTTGGACTTCACCCCAGAGGAGCGGCAGACCATCCTGGAGGCCTACAATGAGACCGCCCTGCGCTATGAGCCTGCCCTAGGGGAGGAGTCTGAGGTTAAGCCCCACCCCTTTCTCCAGGCCACTCCTGCTGGTGGGGAAGAGGCAGAGTTGGCCTGTGCCCCACCCACCAGCACAGCATAGTTGATGGACAGGACTCCATCTTGACTCTTGGGAGCAGGGGTGGGGGGTCCAGGCTATGGACAGACACCCCTTGCTCAGGGGGCTCGTTTGGGAGCAGGATAGGGGGTTCTGCACCCACCCATGCTACGGACATTGCCCCAGGAACTACACAGCACCTTCCCCCACCCCCACCCCGATGCATCTGGTCCTCACGCACTGATACTCCATAGCCCAAGCTTGGGGGTGGGGGAAGGGCCTCACACGGCCCCCTGTAGCTTTTAATCCCCCCACCATCCGAGCTGGGGATGGCACAGAAATGGGGTTGTTGGGGCTGGGGGCACATGGGGCTGGAACCCAGCTGCTCAGCGAGCCAGTGGAGAGGGCATTTGCAAGACATGGGGGTGCGGGAAAGGGATGGAATCATCTCCCTGCCCGGGGCAGGCACTAGTGAGCACAGGGGCAGCTGCTCTATTTAAGGGGCCAGTTCCAGACCCCTCCTGGGACTCTTCCTGGCCCCCAGGGTAGCTGGTTTGAAAAGCTGCTGCTGCCAAATCCCAGCCTCCCCCAGTTCCCGTCTGGCCTCTGAATGGGGCCTATCTCTTCCTGTCCCCCAGCTGCAGGGTTTCACTCCAGCAGCCTCTTCCTGGCACAGGAGCAGGCTGGAATCCATGTCCCTCAGAGCTAATTGGATGTAACCCCAATGCTTCCTTTCCCCCACCCACTCCAGGGAAAGTGCCACCCTCTGTGGAGAGTCTAGACTGGCCTTTGCAGTCGTGTGTATTACCTTAATTAGCTGCCAGAGTCACCGCACCTCATCTAGATGCAACATCCTAAGAACCTTCCTTGGGCTGAAGTTAAACTGACTCTCCCCCGCCAGCACCAGGGGGCCCTGGTAAGTAACCCCTGCCCCCCGCTAAATGCCAAGCAGTGCCGCTTACGTGAGCCAGGCGAGGCCTCGGCCCCCATCGCGCGTGGATGGCTGCCCAACTGGAACGCAGCGTTTTGCACTCACTTCCAGCCGGTGTAAAATGGGGAAGCAGGGTCCCTGCCTTGAGCCATGCGGACTGGAATTTCAAGCGCTGGAGCAAGGCTGCGGCTGGGGGCCTCAGATGCGGATAAGGGGGTCAAGGCTGGGCCGCAGCTGGGGGTGGGACTGGGGGCAGGAGCAGAGCCACAGCTGGGCCATGGTGGGGGCCAGTAGCCGGGCCCCTGGCTGGGGTCGGGGCTGGAGCTGTGGCTGGGGGTGAAGAAGAGCTGGGGGCAGGGTGGGGCTGGGTGACACTTCCTCCCTATCCCCTGTTGGGGCTGGCCTGGGCCTGCTGCACCGCCCAAACGTGCCTCCTTGCCCCCATGGGGTGGGCGCACCCCACAGTTTGGGGACCTCTGCCCTATGGGAAGCTAAGATACTTCTGATTCCACCATCAGCTCGTGGTAGGGGGAGCTGCCATGCAAAGACAGTCAGTAGTATGAGCTGAGATCCGCACTCTTTGCTACCATCTCAAATCTACAGATGGGAAAACTGAGGCCAAGAGCAGCTTAGGGACTTGCTCAAGGTCCCCGAGAAGGTGTGGGGCAGAGCAGGGAATTGAACCCAGGTCTCCTACTGACCAGTGCTCTAACCACTAGGCCCATCTTATGCATGGGGGAGCAGATGTGTCTCTGTGCTAGTTCTCCAGAAACATCTTAGCTCGGTGGTCTCCCAGATGCCAATTTGATGGGGCAGAGCAGCAACTCCTGTGAATCAGCATAGCTCCTGCTGGCTTCCACGCAGCTGATCTCAGGTCAGTGCTGGATCTGCCCCAGGTGCCCGCGCCCCCCACTGCCAGCTGGGAAAGGATGGGTCCTTCTCTGCTCCGGCTGCCAGGCTTCACAAGGGTCCTGTCCTAAGCTCCCAGCTGCCCCGTGTGTGACCAATAGCCCTGTAGCCCTCCACCATGCAGGGGCAGCATCTGTTGAGTGGCAGCGATCCCTCCCCTTTGTTCTTTGTTCTGTACTAGCCCCCCTCTCCCCAGTGATGGGGGTGGGGATTGATGTAGGTGCCTGGGGCACTCCCGCATGGCCCTGCCTCTGTCTCTAATGTGGGCTGGCAAGGGGATACGGGGCTAGATGGGCCTATTGTTGTAATGTGGGGAGAGGAGGGGAACCCTGGCTGCGATGGGCCCTTTGGGCTGAGCTGGGGCAGGGAGGCGTGGCCCGATAGGGTCATTAGTCTGATGCAGGGTGAAAGCTCTTGGCAAACCCTTGGCAGGCTGGAGCAGCTGGACCCTGACTGCCACAGAGAGACAAGGACAACGCTGCCACCCCCTCCCCTGCCCGCCAAGGCTGCTTCTGCTGGCGGCAGAGAATGTGAGGCTGCTATACACTGAGCACACTGGGGCCTGTTCCAACTGATGCTTTGCAAACACTAGCAAATGCGCCCCTCCCTGCTGCGTTCAGGGACAGTGTTAAGTGGCTCCCATTTTGCAAGGGGGAAACTGAGGCATGGAGGGGCTTTCTGGAAGATGGCCCAGCCTTGCAACTCCAGGGGCTGGGAGATCCAATGGAGACAAATCCACCGGCAACCACTTGTTACTTGCACCCTTGCTCCTAGCCTGCTCTGAGCAGGGTTACTGAGCCAGCTGCTGATCCACACTAGTGCACCCTCCCTCCTTAGCAAAGGGGTAGAGAGTTACCCTAGAGCATGCGTGGGAGCCCTGGGATTACACCACCAACCCCTTTCTGCTGCCCCTCTCACTTCTCCTCCAAGGCACTGGGGCCATTCAGTTTTGCTCATGCTGCTCTAACCATCCATATTTGGAAATCTTTCAGTGCTTCCCCCACCATGTGTCATCTCTAGGCTGGGGGAGGAGGGGGGGGACTCCCTTTCTGCTCTCTCAGACACAGCAGCTGGCCCCTTGTGCTGGGGCAGCTCTGCTCACATGCACCCAGGCTCCAAAGTGATGGGTTTTTAAGCAGGCCTCCTCTTCAGAGTGCACCAGGACAGCCCCCTTTGGGGCTCCATCTCCGAGCAGCTGCATGAATTAGGGTGCTAACCTCAGACTTGGGAGACCTGGGTTCATTCCCAGCTCCCCCATAAGCTTCCTGGGGGAAGTCACTGAGGCTCAGTGCCCCTCTCTCTACAATGGGGCCAATAGCACTGCTCTGCCAGAATGGGGGGGAGGAGGGATGATAAATGCATTAAAGATTTGGGGGTGGCTCAGATCCAGTGGTACTTTAGATGAAAGGTTCCAGCTGATGGGCTGTAGGGTTGGATGGATATTTGAGGGTAGATAGGTCCCACTGGTCTGATCTGGGAGCATGGGGGGGGGGGGGGACAGCCTAGCTGGGCCCATTGCTCTCAGATAGGGAAGATGCTGGGGGATGGGAGGGGCTCGACAGGCCTCTGGTTCTGATCCATGCTGCATAATCTAGACAAAAAAGATGCTTAGATGTTACAGCAGAGTTACTTTAGCATGGCTGGAAGGGAGGGGGGGGAGTGAACTGGGGATAGAAGCAAGGCCTCATTCTACCCCAAGGAGAAACCCAGCTCAGGCTGTGACACTGGAAGGGGGCAGAGTTGGCAAGTTATTATCTAGAGCCCATCATGCAGGGCTGGATCAGCTGCTAAACACCCCCCCCCCCCAAAAAAAAAAAAAAAGGGAGAAATAGTGCCCTATTGCAGGGGACACTCCTGTAAGCTGTGAAGAGTGGAAACCCGGCCATAGTGAGGGGTAGTGCAGAATTCCCTACAGCTGAGCGCTCCTCTCCCCACCCAGCTCTCAGCTGAGAAGGGGCAGGTTTTCCTCCGCCCAGCCCAGCTGTGCTGCAGCCCAGAGGTGGCAGTGGGAAAACGAGGAGTCTGATGCAAATCTAACAGCACTACCATGAGCCTTGCTTTTACTGCCCCATGGCAAGCCCCTCCTTTCAAGGCTAGCTTTGGGCTCCAGCCAGCACTGTTGCCCCTGCCTGAGCTATTAAGAGCTGGGTGTAGTGATGGGAAGGCAGGAGCATCAGGCAGCTGGTAGAAATACCCATGGGTGCCTTTGCAGGAGAAACCCAGCTCCCTGCATTCTAGACTGAATGGCTCTTTCCTGCAAAGTTGACAGGGCTAGCGAGAGGTTCCTCCCCGGTAGCTAGCGTTCAAGAGCTGCCTTTGTGTAATCACGCTTCCTCTGTGCACGTGGGAAGTGAGGTGGGTGGGGGGCTGCGTTCCCTTGTGTATGCCTGGACACCAGCAGCACTAGGGCCCATTTGTGCAGGCCCACCCCAGCCCCAAATAGCAGTCCAGCAGCTCTTCAGCCCCAAGGTAGAGGCCTGAAGAGCAAAGCAGGACCATGAGCCCAAGAATCCCTTACCCCACACTGCAGGCTTGCTGGGAGGGTGGAAGACACAGAACATTCCAGGCCTTTATGGGTAACACGTCAAGTGACACCAAGCCCCTGCCCCATGGCATGGGCCTCCTTTTTCACAGGAGCCGCAGGCTATCCCTCTGGACTCAGAAGCTGCCTGCACGCTGGAGGCATTTTGCTTGTAGATTCTTACTGTGGTTTTAGAGCTCGCTCCAGCATCCCAGAGCACGGTCTAGTAACCACACCTGATGTGTTGGAAGTGGTTATCCAAGGGGAGTTCAGAGCCATCTTCTTGCGCTTCCCTTCTTCCATTCCAGCTCTGTATATACCCTGCTCTAGAGTGCAGGGAAGGTGGGTTCTTAACATACAAAGATATGCCAAGTTAGGACATTTTGCCATTGTCTCCATTGCTGCGGGCAAGTCCAGCAAAGCCAGTTCCAGACTCCCATGTGAAATCTATAGTGAGTGGTAGCTGCCATCTCTTTAGGTTTTTGTATCTTACCAGTGTAGGTACCACTAACATGGAAGGTCACCAGGCATGGGAGCACTCACACTTGCCAGCGTAGGAGGTAGGTGGCCCAGCTGAGAGGCCTCACGCTTTCCAGAATTTTCCAGGTGTAGGGAGCATAGCAGCTTGAGTCAAATCTCAATCTTCCCTACCAAGAATGACATTGCAAAAACCAGGTGGCAGGTTGGTGTCATGAGCTACGGACTTAGCTGTGCCCATCTTGACTAGACGCTACAATCATCTCAGTTAAGACCTACCTGAAGCCTGAGTGGTTTCGAATGAAATGTTTTTATACACCACCCCTTCCTCCCCTCCAGAGAGCAACCTGCTCCTTGTAGCTACCATGTAAATGTTGTTATGAATTATATTTATATGCCTATGTTACACTTTAGTGACAGTATTGGAATATTTGTATGTGGTCCTCGTGAAAAGGTGTTTTGCATCAGTATGTTTTTTTATATGCATATGTTTTGTAAACATGTTAAATAAAGCCTTTCAAATGATGCAGTTTTGAAGTGCATTAATTCACGGTGTTACTGCCTTAAAAAAAACCCTACTGCCAATGCTTCTCCACTACTTAAGTCTGCAAGATCCATGCTTTAGGCGTTGGGTCAATTATAATTCTTTAGGGCAAAGAGGAACGTTCAGAAGAATAACTAAATGGTTCAACTGCAGAGTTTAGGGCACTGCTCGAACACCTGGTCTAGCGCAGATGCTTAGTCACTTTAGCTGTCTTAAAAATGGTTTAGTTTCTTCCTAAACCAGGTGAACTGAATGGGCATAAAAACAGATTTAATCATTCAGTGCTACACCTCAGTGCAGACACTCTTCAAAACTGATTCGAGCGTCTGAGAGGACTTTGGATTCCTCTCGAACTGAGTTAGGTTGGTGCCCTGAGCTAACCAAACAGGGGTAGAAACAGTCACTTAAAGTGGTGGATGAGGTGAGTGAGTGTTTATAGTTCAACGGCAACTTCAAAATACCACACAGTTATTGCGCCAGGCAGTATGTCCGTGTTGCCATCTTTTCATAGGGGTCTCAGACCGAGCACTGATACTTGCCTGCAGAGATGAGGTTTAGCTTGATGATAGAATGGGCCTGAGGAGTGGAGGTGTCAATCACGATCCTCAGCCCAAAGCTTTTAAGCACTCAATCGCTCGGCCTGAAGAGAAGGCCTGAGATCCTGACATCAACAGAGACAGTGGAAGAGCCAGAACAGCTCCCCACGCCCAACGCTCGGCTCCCCCAGTGACAGGTGAGCCATGGGGAATGCAGATGGCTTGCGTATCCCAGCTGCTGAGGCTAACTCCATCCCACTCACCATCTACCCCTTGACAACCTCCCAAGACAGCTGACACAGGAAATGAAGCCAGTGGGGACCTGTCCATGGTGTTTTTATTAATACCACATCATTTGCAGTTTGACAGGAACCGGGTTGATCTCCCGGGGCACTACTGTAATTTATGCTGCACACACACACACGCACACGCACACACACACAGAGCTTCATTAGTAGTTTGTTTCCGGTTTTCTGTCTACATGTTCTCTTTTAAAAAAACAAATTGCCTGGCACAACGATCTGTTCAACGTATCTCACAACAGCAGTAACAGAACAGACATAAGAGCTGGGCCGACCGTTTCCAGTGCAGAAGAGGTCCTGGGGAAGGGGTGGAAAGAAGTCAGGGCAGGACAATCAGTGCAGTTTCCACTGGGGAAAGCAGAGAACGTGGTTTGTTGCGGTGATGCTGAGAAAAGACCAGGGCAGGAGCAAAGAGGCTTTGAATTCCCTGCACTCATCCCCACAAGCTTTGCTTGGGAGGAAGAAAAGGTGGCCCAGCTTCTCAGGCCTGGGGGCACAGTCCCTGTAATAGACTACATGCATCTAGGCTTTGAGGCAGCTGGGCTCAGTTCAAAAGCAGAGTTGTATTTTTTGTGTGCACGCCACCTCGCAGGGCTCAGAATCCCCATCTCCATGAGCAGATGCTGTGCTAAAATGAACCCTGGGCTGCTCCAGGGCAGCCAAAGCCTCCCTTCTCCCTGCCACACTAAACCGACCTGAGGGAGAGGAGAATCCCCCTCGCCCCCTCATGCTGAACAGCTCGTTCATCCACTGGGCATTTTCCTTCTACTCCTGCTAGCAGTGCCTCCCCTGGAAAAAGCAATAGGGGTGGGCTGTTGGTCTAGGTCTCTTGCACCGGGGCGCAGCAGACTGGTTAAAGACTGACTCCTTCTGACCAGAGGAAACTCAAAGCTACCTTCCAATAAAGTTCAGCGAGTTAAGAGTGTACAAAAAATACAAATTGTGAAATACGCAGCTCTAAGACCATTCTGCACACTAGAGTGTTCAGTACCATTTCTGCACCCAGCTGGGGTTCAAATGGACCTTTGCTCCCTGCCAGCAGAATGGCACGCGGGCAAGGCAGCATGGGGCACTGTCTCAGTAGTTCAGCTCTCAGTGGTCACCCGCCCTCCGGGGGCTGAGATAGGGGTTATGGCAGCAGAGGAGTCACATGCAGAGTTCGGCAGGGGGTGAGGGGGTTGCGGGATGTTGTTTTTTCCTCTACACAAGTTTACAGCAGTGTACAGCAGATACAGACATTTTCATCTCATAGTAAGAAATAAAAGGTACAACCTGGGAGAGGGGTGGGGAGCACGTTGCAGGAACTGGAGAGGAAAGGGATGAACCAGACTAAAGCACAGAACTGATGTCACGTAGGGGTACAAACCCCCCTTTCGATCAGCAAGGTTGAGGGGGCAGTTTCCTGGACTTCCCACCCCACCCCTTTCAGTACAAGTCCCTGACCCCCAAGGAGCCAGCTGGGAGAGTATTTTGGGAGCAGGGAATGCAGAGCGCCACTCTGTGGAAGTGCGGGAAGCCAATGAGAGGGAAAGAGGGATGTCTCCCTGCAGCGATTCCCCTTGGCAGGTGGGAAAGCGTTTGGCCACCCTGCCCTCATTGGAGGCTGGGAACTGAAGAGGAGCCAGTGTTCAGAGCAGCATTGGGTTCCCTGTGATCGGGGACAAGACCCTTACAATCGTTTGGCTGTGCTGAGGCCTCCCCTAATGGCTTTGACGCCAGGTCTCCTTTAGTCTGGTGCATGTTCTGAGCCCAATTCTAGGCTTAGAAAAGCAAATGCCAAATAATAACAAGAAACGCTTGGAATGCAGGCTCAAGCTGACTCAGCATGTTCCTTCATAGGTACAAGTAACAATGGTTATAACTATCGCATGGAGTTTAGTAATGGCTGGATCCTTGGGCTGCCCACCCACCCAGCTTATTCTGGCTTTTTCTTCACCATTCCTGGAAGTTTTGCTTGGATCCTACAGGAAAAGAAGTGGGGAGAGGGTGAGTTTGAAGGGCCAAGAGGTCAGCTGGATGCTCATTAACTTATGACAGGCTAGTGATTGGATCATGCAAGATGTTTATGAGGCTACAGGCTACTGGTCCGGAGGCTTTGGCTCAGGCAGCAGACACCCATGCTTTGAGGTAGTGGGTTCTCTCTCTGCAGACATGCCTGGGTTGTCACTGCACTAGATTTACTGAGGACCATCCCTGTGGCTCTCTCCTTTCTGTTCAGCACCTGTTCTGAAGAGCATCTCATGCCCCAAACGCTCTTGGCTCGAGGGCTTGTGAAGGAATTTAGCCCTCATGGAAGCTGTGGGAGAATCAGACTAGACTGTAAGCTTTTGGGGCTGGAACAGTCGCATGTATGTACACAACGACGAGCGCAGTGGGGCCCTACGCTGGGAGCTACCGGAATGCAACTAAGGGAGGGATTTGCAAAGTGTCTAACTCCCCCTACAAGTCAATAGCAATCAGGCATTTAAAGGAGAGGTGGCCAGACTATGGTTTGTGAGCCATATGGGGCTCTTTTACAGTTCAAGTGTGGTTCCTGAAGCCCACCATGCCCCCCCTTCTCCACCTAACAGACTGGTGGGGTGGGGAGCTCAGGGCTTCTGCCCTCTGGTGTGGTTCTGAGCTTCAGCCCTGCGAGGTGGGCCTGCTGGGGCCCCAAGCCTTGGCAGGTGCCTTCCACGGGGCAGAAGTCTCACGCCCCACCACCTGCTGCAGGGCTGAAGCCCCAAGCCCCGGCAGGTGCTCTTGAGGTTATGAAGATTATCAGAGGGTCAGTAAGTTTGGCCACCCCGATCTAGAGTGTCAGATGGAAACAGGCCCAGTAGCTGTAACCGCCATGCCAAACACCAACACGCCCAGCAGAGATGCTTCTCTTCTGCAGTAGGAAGCAGGGCTCACCAGCAGTGTTCCTTCAATTTTGTTATGTCCACGTGTGGAGTGAATTTTGTTATGTGCACCAATATGGAGGTGATGTGTGACAAATCACCTCCATATTGGTACACATAACGAAATTCATGTGATGGGAGTGGGGCCAAGGGATTTGGAGTGTGGGAGGGGGCTCAGCACCAGGGCAGAGGGTTGGGGTGTGGGAGGCGGGGTGGACTCTGGGGTGGGGCCAGGGATGAGGGGTTTGGGATGCAGGCTGCCCCAGGGCTGCAGTGGGGAGAGAGGACTCCCCCCCAGCCCTCTTTCATGGCAGCAGATCGGGGCCAAGGGAGAAGCGCCTCTCCCCAACTGCAGAAGCTACAGCTGGGCTGGGCCAAGAGAGGGGCTCCTCTCACCAGTGGCTCTGGTGGGCCTGAGGTGGGCCAGGGGCTCCTCTCTCCGAGCCACAGCAAGTCCGGGACAGGTCTGTGCTGGGGCCAGCAGGAGGGGTGCCTCTCCCCGCCACGGTAGGTCTGCACTACTTGCCTCCAAGGAAGCCTTACTAGCCAAGAGCAGTTTGAAGAGACAATGAACTTGCATGGTCCATATGAAGTCAGCAGATCATGTGCACTCCAACCCCTACTTAGCAATGCCTCTCAGTCAAGGATCATTCACAACAGCTACATCCAGTTCAGATGGGGCCAGTACTGCTGCACCTAGAAGCCCCACTATGCTAGCAGCTTACAGACAGAAGGTCCAATCCTCAGGAAAGGATGAGTCCTCTGCCTGGGACTCCTCTCAGATGACAGGGAAGGTGCTATTTTGATAGTGGGGTTTTTAGAGAAGTGCGAAGTGGACTCACTTTGCAATAATCGACTTAGTCTGGTCCCGGGCGATTCCAACGTAGTGATCGATCTGCGTCTAAGGAAGAACCAATGGGTTAGGACAGCTGGAAGGGGTAGTAGTAGACAGACAGCAGTAGTGCTTCCCTTCATAGTTCTCTGAATGGCTGCCTCAGTTTACCTTTTAAGGCCAGATGGGGCCATTACAATCAACCTGACCTCTGTAACATAGCTACCAACTTAGCATAACAAACTTTAGCTAGGACCATGGAGACTCCTGATATGTCTGCATTTCTCTTCTAACAGAGCTACTGCCTTAAATTCACATGCATCACATGGAATTCTGACAAAGTCCATTGCAGGGTATTTTTACAGTGTTTGGAGGAGGATCCAGTGCCTCAGGCATCTGCTAGCTAAACAAGCTGCTAAACGATGCGTGTGGCTGGAGATTGTGATGACTCACCTTATATTTCTCATAGACAACTGGAATACCGAAAATCAGCAATTCTCCTGCAAGAGACAGACAGGTCACTGGGAAGACAATAGCTCTTTATACTCTGGCTGCCCATGGAAACATACTGCCTTGTGTAAGGTGCAGCACTGTTGGTTCCAGAGAATTACTGCAATGCAGTCAGCATCAGAACAGGGTTCTATCTATGGTATTTATATGCCCTTTTTACTCCAGCCCCTCACCATCTCTAATCGATCTATCCTCCCAGCACCCCTGAGGCAAGGTAGTGCTGTTTATCCCCATTTTACAAATGGGTAAAAGACACAGAGACCAAGTGACTTGCCCAAGGTCACACAGGATATCTGTGCCAGAGCAGGGAATTGAACCTGGTTCTCCTAGGTTCCAACCCAGTGTGCCAACCACTTGGCCATCCTTTTGGCTCCTTAATACCCATTAGTTAATGTTGAGGGGTGCTCAGCAACCCCATAGCAGAGTAGAACCCTGGTCTCCTAACTGCGAGTCCCTGCCCCTAAGAGAAGTAAGGGATTAAACAGAGGTTCATTGGTTAGGGATGGACAAACTAGAAGCTGATGCAATGGCTCCCAATGCCTAGTCTTTGAGGTCCATGTTAGACCCAGAAAATGCCCCCAGTGCACAGAGGACCATTGCCTTCTTGAACTGTGGCCGCTCTCTTACCAAGAATGAGGAGGGTGATCCCATTGAACACAGCCCCGACGTACGTCATCAGCCACATGACAACTGCCAGCTGTGAAGAGAACAGTGGAGTTCCGTTAACGGGACACAGCCATGCTGCTCAGCAGCGCTGACCTGCCTCCATGCAGGCTAGATCGGTGCCACGTTAAAGCACCAGTTGCTGTATGCTGATCTGGGCACCCTGGCATCGAGTTTTGTTTTATTAGAAAGGTCACAGCAACACTTGGATTCTAAACTCTTTGGGGCAGGGAATGTTTGTTGTGTGTGTACAGCACCTAGCACAAAGCCTGGCCCATGACTGGGGCTCCTTGGCGCTGTAATACAAATTCCTAATATTATTTCACCAACTATCTTCCTCAGGCAATGACCTGTCCCACTGATCTCTGGTTCATCTGTTTGCGGCGCTATTTTCCCACTTCAGATCTGTCCAGAATTTAGCTTGGGCTACAGAGCTCTAAGGAAAGTACCCTCTCTAAGGAAGATTCCCAAAGGCAGGTATCATCAGAGCCAGGCTTCCCTCCTGAAGAGTCACTGCCCAACAATACCCTCTGCCACTAGGGAATCCCCCCCCCCCCACTAACCTTCAGGGAATCCACCAGGTCCTCTACCAGGAAGAGGCGGATGATGAGTTTGAGAGCTCGGTTGACGTGCACCATTGCATCATTCACGTAGTTATGGAAGGCCTCTGAAGAGAGCGTGATATCTAGGTCCAGGTAGGCTCTGGAAGAACAAGAGAATTGCACCCAATGAGAGACGTCAGCCCTGTGCTATCAGTATGACTCTCCCCCCGCCCTCAGTGCCAAATCATGCGCAGAGGTAGAGGAGTGTGCTATTGCTTATGGGCTAATGAATCCTTTAGCTCAGGCAGTACAGCCTCATCCTTTTAGATTCAGAGATCTCAAGTTTAAACCTCACAGATGATATGTCCAGGGCATTGTTACTCAGAGAGGACTAACAAGGTAAGAAGCCCCAATGGACTAGCTCCTTCCAATGCCTTCCATGAGGAGCAGAGAACAACACTGAGCAGGGCCCACAGCCAGGAGGAAAGGGAAAATTCTTTGGGATTTGACCCTGGAAGTTCAAACCCGGTACATTTGCTACGAGAACCAGATAGGGTGAAAGAAAGGGCAGTGGTGGGGAACTGGGACAGCACCATCCTGAGTGATAACTGAGGGAAGGAGAGGTCTTCAAACACATTTACACTTGCTTTGGAAGCGCCTGCCACATTTGAAGTGCCATCAGCAGGATTAGTGTGGAAGAACATCCCAGTACGGTGAATCTCCAGAATTGTGTGGCTCCAATCCAGTTAGTTCTTCCCTGGAGGATGTGGACATTCGCATTGTTTATGCACAGACTCCTTCACTGTGGCCTTGACATGAATATTGATGTTGAGAGGTATTTGTGAGAGAGGAGATCACAAATTGTCCACTCTGGGGCAAGGGCAGTCATGTAATGTTTGTACAGCACCTAGAAGAAGGGGGCCCAGCCTGGCCGGAGCGTCTAAGTACCACAATGATATAAAATGGATAATATGGACACCACCACTGTTTGGGTTCTAAAGCCACAGGTTCCACCAATTACTTTGGGAATCTTCTCTGCTGCAACCACTGGCAAAGTAAGGGCTTGTCTACATGGGGAACTACTCCTGATTAGCTACCTGCATGGATGCTCTGATTCTGGAATAAAAGCACTTTACTCCAAATTATCTTAATCCACTTCCAAAATTCCAAATTAACTGTTCCTAATCTGCTTCAAATTCACATCCGATTTTATTTCAGATTAATTTTCAGGATTAGATAAACCCTAAGCCATTTGCCTGATTATGGTAGCCACAAGAGACTGCAAGTCAGGATTGTGACCCCACTATAAATACACATTACAAGGCAGTCCCTGTCCCAACAAGTTTACGTTTAAGTAGTTTTGTTGCCCCCATTAAAGCTTGCTGTGTGTATAACAATCAGGATGCTGCTAGAAGCCCTTACTCCAGCAGGGGGCACAGATAGCTAGTATCACAAAGTCACTCCATTATGTGCAATGGTTCCGGTGGGGTGGGATGGTACCTAGCTCATGAACTGCAGAGCAGTCGCTCTCCTGGCACAGGATACAGATTAACCAGAAGAACAGAAGGGAACATGATATTGTGTGACCTATCTTGCTCCTATTTCCACTATACCAGTGCTACGACATGCTAAAGAGCTCAGGGCAAGTCATTCCAGTTAGCTATGTAACTGGAAGGGCAATCCAACGGCCACACCTCTAAGAACAAAAGATTGGCTCACTTGAATGGATGTCCCTCTTCAGACTTCTGTACGGCCTGGATGACAGACTTGTAGACTCTAAAGCTGATGGTGACTGACAGCAGCGCCAGGATGAGGTAAGAAACCACGCTGATGACGCTGAAGGCGGCCAGAGACAGCAGCATAATCAGTGACGTGCCAAAGACAAAGCCTGTCTTCTTCACATCCCGCCAGAAGATTAGATCGTGCACTGCCAAGGAAAGGGACAAAACAAGGGGACGTTATGGAGGCAGGGGTAACAGAGCAGTGGAGAGTGCTGGACTGTGGGGGATCCAGCACAGGCCCTTGTTAAGTAATCCTCACTCTGATGTAGCTTTACTGGCCTATTGCATAGGTTCCCTTGCACTATACACTATGGACAACAGGGCCAGAGGCCCAATCATAGTCATTAAGGTTACATATCTGCAAATGCATTCAACAGGTGTATGCTTCTTTAAGAAAGCCAAGAAGGAAAATCCTTTCAACTAGTGTTTTTTTAGCACCAGGTAACCAGTCTCAATACAACATATCTCACAGAACACAGGGGATGGGCTCAAAGCCAGACAAGTGGAATTCTCTTAGCTTTCAAATACTCAGCCCCACTGGAGAGAAGCAAGCATGAGCCTTGCTTCACACCCAGGAAGTGGCAATGTTAAGCAGTTTGTGTGAAGTCACTCTGCAATATTAGCAGCACAGCTGGGAACCTCCCATCCTCTGCTCCTGCTAGGCAGCGTTACCCTGTCAGAGAAGTGGGACTGTCCAGAATAAGCTGTCATGAGACGCAGTCTGAGCAGGAAAATGCCTGCTTGTCAGTCACAGTGACGGATTAAAATCAAGTCTTTAAAAACAGCATGTAAGTTTGCATGGAGAGCATTTCCTTTATCACTGAAGATTTGTGTCTGAGTAAGGGCCGCTCCCTTCCATCACATCCATTTCTTCAAAGCCTGAATGTGCCAAGAAGTCAGCCCTGTGCCTCAAAGGCCCTGGAATGGTTGGGATATTGCAACACAGCATTCTGATTTTGCTGGAGGGTTAAAGAGCAAGGCCATGCAGAGATGCACCAAGAAATATGATGGAGGGGGTCACCCGAATGGAGGAAGGCTAGCAGTCAAGGACACTGACTGTAAAATGAGAGGAGCTTGTTTAGTGCTGAGCAAGTCTTAGCAAAAGCGACACACAGAGCAGAACTGAGTGAGCCGAGCTCCAGAGACTGGAAACACAGCTGCAGTAGCTTCAAAATGTCCATTAGCTAGGATGAAGTCATCACAGTCCACCTACTACACTAACTCCCTCCCTCCCCCCGGTCTCATTTTCAGTGCAATCCATTGTATGTTTACCCCAGGGGGACTGAAGACGAGTAACACTGGTCTTTCCCCAAAGCTCACACACCAGGTTAAATCACACCTAGGCAGCCTTCTCATAGTACCCAGCCACCACACGCTGGTGTTGGAAGCATCAGCCCCTACCCATCACCAAATCCACAGCGGGGTCTGCGGTGCGTACACAGCGCCCACTGCTGTGGTATCGAAGTACTGATAACATGGGTGACATGTTCCACTTACAATGCAACAGCATCATCTGCAACTATCTTTGGACTAACTTCTGCACCACAAATTGCTCTCTAAAGCTCTACTTTACAAATAAGCTCACTTCTTTAACAGCTGCTTAGAACTGCAATTAGGGAACCTGGTCCAAGCCCAGGGTTTAATCTCAGTTCAGAATAAGGCAGATCCCTTTATGTATTCCCTAGATTCGAAGGGCTTTGTTTTTCCAACCCTCGTAAATAATGTCACCAGACAGGAGAGGCACGATTTGGGTGTTAATTGCTTTGCCTGCAGTATCCTGCTTCCACTAGAAGAGGGAGCCATTGTCATTAATGGCAGCCTGAGGACTGAAAAAACACTAAGCTGAAGAAGGATTTGCAGCAGTCCCCAACTGGTTTTCCCCTGCTGTTTATTCTACTAGAGACAGGCTGCTGGGAGGTGTGTGTGTGTGGGGTGTGGAAGGGGGGAGTAGTGTAGAAGAAAATTGGACAGCCAGTCAACCAGCACCACTCCCAGTAATACTGGCCCTAATCCATGCTCCCAGCTCAAACTCTGCAAGAAAGTGATTCAAGTCTACTCCAGGCAGAACAAAAAGAAAAGGAGGAATTTCCAGGGTTTACCCCATGTTTTTCATTGCTGCTTTAAGAGAAGTTTAAGGGTTTGGTGAAGCCTCAACTTTGAGGGGGAAGGTTTTTTGTTTTGTTTAAATATCCAGAGCTGAACCCCGCTAGTGCGGCAGCTTATTTAAAAACAGACCTAGCAGTGTAGTGTGTGGGGCAGTGTGGTTAAAAAACAAAACAAAACAAAAAACCTCCAAACTCTCCCTTCTTGCCATCTTGAGATTGAAACCGAGCAGACAGCTAGCCGTCTGGTTGTTTTGGAAAAGGATAAAGGGTGTCCATTTTCTCAAGTTCCTCTCCCAGGCAGTTTCTGCACCAGCAGCTTGGCATAATTGGTTTTCAGTAACTGTCAGAGCAGCCAGAAGGGAAGCGTGGTAGGAGAGGAAGTGAGAACAATCTAAGATCTCTAGGTTTGAATTATAATGCTGCTGAAGGCAGATTACAGGCTGCGGCAGATTTAGTAATTTTATTTTTACGTTGTGCAAGCATTAAGGAAAAAGAGCCAGGGCTGATGGATGAATTACGATGAACATGGGAAGTGCAATAACTCAGATCAGAGGTTAAGGAAACATTCCAGAATCTCTAACAGACTTTGGCTCCATCTGATTGCGCTATCTTTGCTTGCCTATTTACAATCCCCAGCCTCCTGCTGGTCTGAGGATCATAGGCTGGAATCAGCTGCACCTTCATGTGTATACAGTATTCTACCTTGAATTCTTGTAGCCAAGCAAAATATGAATGCGATGGGTTGGAAGGGAGGAGGCATATTAGGAGCCTGAATTCCTTTAGCATGCAGCAAGGACGCTATATCCACTATGAGCACAGGGCAGGTTGTGAAGGCAGATGCTTCAATCCCCTTTGGTTCAAAACAAAGCCCTTTCCACTCGGATTAAGCTCCTACACTGCACAGGAACCAAAAGAGGTTAATGGAGTCTGCTTCGTTCTTTAAAATTCGTCCCCAGCCAGATCCAGAGCCCTCAGAAGAGGACAGAGGAGGCATTTACAAAGCAGCACAAGGCTGTTACTGTGAAAGACAGGAGAGGCGCTCTCTGAGCTACGAAGGAGCCTGGCAACTGGCCAAAGATAAATTTATAAAAAACTCTTTTCAAATGGGTCGCTCTCTCCTGACCTGCAGAAAAATAGTTTATCCATAAAGGGATGCCTGACTGTCAATCTCACATGTAACAATGCAGAAGGGAATCACTTCTGCCAGCCAAATTGCTGGAGAGAGCGAAAGCCAAGAACCACAGTTTGTCTGCACTGTATTAGACCAAACTAGAACAAAGGAGAACAAAGCCAGCCTCCCATGGAACGGGCAGGAAGAAATACACCGAGGGGGTGTAACTGCCTTGGTCACATTCTCATCACAGAGAATTTTGGTTGGCGATTCCTAGGCCATCTCTGTTATGCCGGAATTAGAATCCAAGCATCTCTCAAACATACATGTGTTTTTAGCCCAGTATCCAAGGATAAAGCTCTCCGCACAACAGCCATACAAGGTACCTGGATCTCTTATGTCAACAAAACTGCATCATACCTCACTTCTGTGAAGGCTGGCTGCACTTGATGAAAGCAATGCCTATGGGCGAAGTGTGGACTAGTATTCACACAACAGCATCTTTTTGTTTCCTGCCCACACCTCAGGTGAGTATGTTTGTCAAACTAAACTCAACTTCCACTTGGCTTTCCTCTGTTACTTAAGCTTTCCTCACTTCCCTAGAAAACTGTGGGATTCCTGACCTTACATTTGTGAACATAAGATAAATGACGAGATGGAAATCACTCAGGTCATTTAAAACCCCACAGAAATGTATTCTTGCATGAACATTCCTACACTGGCAGTCTTATCTCCAGTTCCTATGAAAATATACCCCTCTGTGGGCTGAATAGAAGATTTAAGAGATTCACAGGAACCGGATATGGAAGGGTCTCATCTCCCTGGCAGTGCAGGATGCAGATTTGCTCATTACAATGTATTGTCTAATGCCCAGGACAAGCAATGTGTCTTCCACTGCTTCCCTTGAAACCTATTTCTCTCCGTTAGCCTCCCAAATAACTGAACTGTCCTTGGTGTTTACACCCTTTCCCAACTCATACTGTCCCCTCCCAGGACTGCTTCCATTGAATCTCAAGGAAGGACATATGGTAGCTTAACATTTTTGAAAACATGACCCTAAAGGAAGATTACACATCCTGGGCCCTACCTCCAGTCGACTCAACCACGCTCTCGGCTTGCCAGTATTTAATTGTTCCTTGCATTCAGCCAGCATCTGAACACCAAAACAGGGACTGGTCACACTGATGCTCCAAAGACAGAAGCAATTTCATTCAGTGCAGTTCAACAACTGTTCAGAACAGACTCTGGCCCCTCACATTAATGGGAATGTTACTTGTGTCACCAGTGCCATTCCATTCACTTGAATGGACACTAACTGAACCCACCTATAATCTGTGCATAAATTTCTTCCCAATACCCCTGTTATTTTATGTCCATACACTAGATAGTGGGCTTTGAAAACCAGACTGAAATTTATCTTCCCAGCATAACCACACTGGAACTGTGAACAGAGTTTCTATTCAGGCCTCTTTCCAATACATACTTCCCTGCCAAGCCAAGCCTTTATCTTCTGTAAAGAAATTTTCACAATAATCTCTTATAAAATAATCGGTGCTTGTGTTTGCAGACATTTCGAAAACGAACCACATGATGCAAAAGCCTCAGGGGCTTCACGTTATTAAAAGAACTGTTTGTGGCCCTGAGTATTTGCTATTCTAGTGGGCCATCTGATTTGTGTGTAATATGGATTAACACAGAAATACTAGTGGAATGGACATTGGTGGGTCTTTTATTCCCAACCTCCTATGCCCCAAATTATTCCCCAAGCAGAGTTCTGACCTCAAGACTCCAGGCAATCCACTTGGGACATTGTTATTGGTGATTTTACATGGAAGGCATTCAGAAAATACAGAAATGGGTAGCAGTAGATTCAGATTATAGAGCCAGAAGGGAACACCGGGATCTAGTCTGATCTTTTGTATAACGCAGGCCCACAAGACTGCCCTGAATTAATTCCCCTTTGCTCTGATTCAAACCTTTCAGAAAAACATCCAGTGTGGATTTAAAAATCCACCATAGCCCTTGGTAAATTGTTCCAATGGTTAATTCCTTATTTCCAGGCTGAATTTGTCTAACATCAGTTTCCAGCCATTAGATCTGGTCAGACCTTTGTCTGCTCAACTGAAAGGCCCTCTATTGTCAAATTTCTGTTCTCTGTGTAGACTCATCAAGACACTGCTTAACCTTTGCTTTGTTAAACTAAACAGATAGAGCTGCTTGAGTCTCTCACTGTAAGGCATGTTTTCAAATAATTTACAACTACAAGACAGACAGACTTCAGCAAGCGAACAGCTCTGTTTGGAGAATAGTAGAAAGCACATGGACATTCATGAAGAAAAGTTCTCAAGGAAGGAGGAAAACATGATTAAAACCACCCAGAACCCGAGATGTGCTCTTATACCCACAATGCAAGTTAGCTGGTTTCCTTTGTAAACCTAGGTTTCAGAGCAACAGCCGTGTTAGTCTGTATTAGCAAAAACAAAAGGAGTACTTGTGGCACCTTAGAGACTAACCAATTTATTAGAGCATAAGCTTTCGTGAGCTACAGCTCACTTCATCAGATGCATATCGTGGAAACTGCAGCAGACTTTATATATACACAGAGAATATGAACCAATACCTCCTCCCACCCCACTGTCCTGCTGGTAATAGCTTATCTAAAGTGATCATCAGGTGGGCCATTTCCAGCACAAATCCAGGTTTTCTCACCCTCCACCCCCCCACACAAATTCACTCTCCTGCTGGTGATAGCCCATCCAAAGTGACAACTCTTTACACAATGTGCATGACAATCAAGTTGGGCTATTTCCTGCACAAATCCAGGTTTTCTCACATCCCCCCCACCCCCATACACACACAAACTCACTCTCCTGCTGGATTTCTAGATTTCTAAGGGTATTAACAAGGTGAGTGTCTGAGAAGCAAATAAGGACAAGAGACTGGTATTGTATTTCCAATATAAAATGTTTACCTGAAAACCCAGTCAGTAGCCTCACTAGGGCATGTTCTACTGGAGATCCAGCCACACTATCCCAGACAGCTTCTTTGGGGATTTCACCATCAGTACTAATGTGAGCTGTGGTAGGGGCAGGCTTCATATCTGTTTGCTGATGGATGCAGAGAGGTCTCTTCTCCAAGGCAGATTTCTGAGCAGGTGCTGAGATGTCATGGTCCTGTGCTGTTCTTTCCCCTCCCGGCGGGGAGATTTTACTTTGTGTTGGAGTCTGCTTCTCATCCAGTTTTCCACCTAGTTCTTTGAGGGCCTTAATTGTCAGCTGCTCCTGCTCAAAGTCTTGAGCTACCATGGGAGATCTTTGAGAGAACAAAGGTTTCTGGAAGCTGCCCTTGTCATCAGTGATGCTTTGCACAACATAATCACCATCCACTTTCACATCTGACCTATTTGCCTCTTCTTTACAAAGAGATCTTCCTGGAGGAGTGGTTTTCAGAGCTGCAGTTTCAGCCTCTGAGAAGGTTTCTGTCAGGTCCTCCAGAGACTCATTACCCTTGGACTTCAAGCATTCCTGCATGAAATCCACAAAGTTCTCCCCACGCAAGGCATCTGGATGCTCTTGTTCTTCCAAATTACCCAAGGGCAGAGAGAGGGGGACTCTCTCGTTCGGCATGTTTCTAAGATCCTTCAGTGGAGCTGCTGTTGGAGAAATGCTGAGATTTTCACCAGTGTTGAGTGGTTTTCCAAGGAGACCTGGATCCCAGCTGCTTGAATGCTGCATATTTATAGACGTCAAGTCCACAGTGGACGACTTAGGATGCTTTGCTTCAGCAACTGGACTCCCTCCAACAATGTCTGGATGTGCTTCTATAGTTTCAAACTCATCCGTGAACCCCTGATTATCTTCTGGTGTCTTAGAGGGTGAATGACTGTCTCTGCTGTGTTTGTGCAGCTTGTTAGGTGCCTCTTCATTATCTGCAATTATCCAGTCTCCTGTTTTGCCAGCAGTAACTGGAGCTAAGGTCAGCTTCTCCACTGGTGCCACGCCGCTATCTGTGGGTTGAAGGACAAGCTTCTCATTTCCATAGGCCAAATCTACGGGCACATCCTCTATCACTGTGTCATCAGATTCGCCAGAGCTGTCTGCATCTGTGATTTCAGCCAGGCCAGAACTTGGCCAGCTCCCATCAGCCTTCAGTTCAACTGCAGCCGGTGAAGCAGTCTTCATTTTAACAGCTTCTTTGTCCAGAGGAACATGTTTCTCAAATCGAGGCTCTGCTAAGTCTGTATATGCTCTATCTTTCTGCTGGACACTGACAGCGACAGGATGAGGGGAGGGTGCTTTGCATGCTTCTGTCCTGTTGCCTGCTGGCTGCGTAGGAGTGCTGCCAACCTCTTTGGAGGGCATTGCAGTTAGGTCTGAGGTTTCAGCGATCTTGTCAGAATGCTCTACTTTAGGAATCAAGTCCCAGTTCAACAGCTCATTTGTGAAGCTGTGCATCTCGCGTACACATTTGGACACTTCTTCCAATGCAGCTGTTGTACCTGAAGACTGGCGAGACAGCCCGGGTCCTGTTGGAATGCTGTTCCCGCTACGAGTTTTCACCTGGAACTCACAGACACGGTCTTCTGGGATATCCGTAAGAAGCTCTCTCTCACTGTGCATCACCCAGTTGCTACTGAGATCGCTGGAGTTGCTAATTAATGAATCCTTGTACTCTTTATCAAATGTTGCTTTGTCGATAATCACCTCAAATGGCGATTCGGGAGAGTCTTTTTCTATAGTGGTCTCTCCACCAGATGGAGTGGAAGACTGCGGATAGACACCTTTGATCAGCGATTGCTCAGCATCTTGCTTCTGGTCAATCAGGAAAGTAAATCTGGATTCACTGCCTGTAGTGACACTCTTGGTTTGGTCCATAAAATCTTTATCCTTACGTCTGCTTTGTTCAGCCTTACCATTTTCTGCCAGACAGATACTGGTGCCCTTCACATACGTTTGTTCTGGGGAACTAGTTGAAATCACTGGGCTGTAGGAATGAGGTTCTGCTCCAGTAGAAAATGGGGAGCCTTCCGACCCAGGGGACCCAATGGATGTTGCCTCTATTCCAGAATCAGCACTTGGTCCACGGAAGCTATCCATTCTTTTGTTGTCTACAGCAACCACCAGTTCTTCCACCTCATTTGAGGGAGGGGGCTTGCTGTCTATTTCTCTGCTGCTGTCTGCCCGAGCTGTCAAGCCAAGGGTTTGGTTTTCAGATCCCAGAATCCCTGAAGCTGCCTTATCAGAGAGAGGAGAAGCTGTCCTCTCTGAGGCCAGGATTTGAGAGAGGGAGAGATTCACAGAATGCAGTTACAAGTTAAAAGTCAAGCAGGCAACATGCTCCCTTGGGATCTAGGGGGGGAAAAAGACAAGACCCGAGACACCAGCCTTGGCAAACATGCAGGGAACTGCCAGCCATAGGACAGGAAAGCCACGTTACACAAGAGGTTGCAATTTACACCAATACTTTCCAAGCTGCCAGTTTAGAGCTGTGATTTCATAGCACATGAAGGGGAGTGTTAAGGCCTGCAAAATTAAGTACGCAAAACAGCGGTGGAGGAACTTATGCTTGCTGAGCGGGTTAACAATAGCAATACAAAATAAGTGTCTGAACTTTTTGCTGCATGCTACTTAAGGCATTGATGGGACTGCAAAACAAATAGTACAGTTCCAATAAGAGCCTAAATTCACCATCACGCAAATTAAAGTGACTCCTGAAAAAAACTGAAAGCATCAGGACACCTGCACTGTAATGTCAATACTGTAGCTATTGCCTCTGAACTATTCACCTCAGTATATGGAAGGAGTGCGTTCTAGTTCGCTTTCTATGTGGAGTGGAAGGCAACTAGTCCTCCCTTGCTCCACTCAAGCATGTGGGTGGGGTTCTGCCCTGTTCTTGCAGCGGGGGGGGGGGGGGGGGAGGGAGATGACGCAAGAACGTTAGTGGCAACATACCCTGCAGAGCTGGGATGGCAGTCCCATCCCAATAGTGTCTAGAAAGGCAGTCTGGTTATACCATCAACAGGTGGTGTCTCATCTAGCACTTGCAGTCTAGAGTGCGGGAGTTTATAGGGTGTGTCTCCTACCATCACTCAAGTCTCCTTGAGCTTTGTGTGTGCTGTGATAAAAGCTTCACGCAGTGTTATTGCAGATGCGCTCAGAGCAGTTTCTCTGATTGCACTGCCAACGGAACTAGTCTGGGCTACATGCAGTGTAGAGACACTCCCTCCAAACAGAATTACAATTGTGAAAGGAGCAGAGGTTGGGCCAATCCCTTTGCAGGTGGGAGAGAGTGTGCCTCAGGCACAATTTGGGTCTATGTGGCTGCAGTTCCTTAGCGATTCAGCCATGTCGATCAGCTTCTAAACAACTTCATACAAGATGAATCAGAGCAAGTGCCTGGGAAAATGTGTGCTGCATGCTTTGAAAAGCACAGCATAGAAGAAGGCTGCTCAATGCAGAACCGTTAGGATTTCACATGGAATGCTGTCCACTTTCTGATTAAGTTATTTACATTAAAACATGTTGCTGTTTCATACTGAACACAGATGTAACAAGGTATAAACCCTTGAGATCTGTCTTAACCTACATGCTAAGAGGACACCTGCGATGAAACTGACTACTTTCCTACCACCACCACAACAGGCTTCCCAACACAACACTTCAAAGAAGGGGTTTGGAAAAATAAATGGCCAATTTATTTTAATAGTTTAGCTCATACCTACATAACATTCATTTCTACTATCTGTTATATGATCTGTTGAGTCTGGAAAATGGTCACTTATACCCACTTCCCTCTCTGCTGAAAGATGCAAAAACATAGATTTTTTTTTAAAAGCACACTATGTATATTTCTAGCTTGTCCAGGAACATTTGTCAGGATATTCTGAACGTCTAATCTGATGTAAGTATGCTTTACGCTGCTCCACACTCACAGTTCAGGCAATATACAGCTTCACACATGAAAGTTAGTCTCCAATATAGGGTTAACATTGCCAGCAGGATCACAAATGAAGTAAAGTATTTGGATACGGCCTGCTCGCTGTGCAGGCTCTGTGCAGCAGTAGATATTGACAGGGCTTGCTACAATTATATGAAAATATTACTAGCATCCTAAAAGGGAAAGGTTTTTTGTATGGTAAGTTATCTTCTAGCCCTCTGGGGCACCTGGCATTGCCCACTGTCAGATGACAGGACAATGGGCGAGATGGACCTTTGGTCTGACCCAGTAAGGCCACTCTTATGTTCTTAGATGGCCAATAGGAAACAGCTTCCCATGATTTCAAAGGGAGGTTTTGGAATCCCCATCAATGGAGGGTTATAAGAACAGGTTAGACAAACACCTGTCAGGGATGGTCTAGCTTTACTTGGTCCTCCCTTAGCGCAGCAGCTCAACTAAAGGATCACTTGAGGTCTCTTCCAACCCTACACTTCTATGACACAGAATACACCCAGTTCATTCTGTGTGGCACTCATGCACGTTCAAGGAATCCAAGCCTGAACAAGGAGGAGGGGGTCGGACAGAGCATGAGAGGATTTAAGGGCAGCTGCCCTGAAGTTTTAAGCTGCCTGTACATAGCGGTTCTGTCTAAACCAAGCTTACACTACAAGGAGTAGAAACTATTTTCCTGTGTGCCTGATTTTCAGAGCCTAATGCTCCTGAAGTCCAAATGAGAGCTTTTAACCTGGCAGAGGACTGTCACTGTGAATTTTGCTTAGTATTCAAAATTTCTACCCATTTTCAGAAGGTGCCCCAAGACTTCTCACCATATGAGAAACACCTCAAGTGTTCAAAACCCAACTTTGAAATTATCTTCCTAACATTTCAGCTGGTAGACCCTCAACAGCCATTTTTCACAGTAGCCCTATAAACTTAATACCAACATTCAGGAAATGTCGTTCTGATGCTAGGAAGTTGTTACCTTAGAGTAGTAAAATGTGCTATGCAAGTTGGAAGAGTGACCACTACTACACAAAGCATCATCCAGGTATTTTCTGGATTCATCTGGAGGAAAACTGTACTCATTTTGAAGAAAAATTATGGTTTAAGTGAAATGAATTCCTAAGTTTACTAATGTAGGATGACAAAACTATGTGTAGATCACTAATGGCCCCTCTTTACAGGAGAGCACTGGCAAAACATGCAGCATGTTTCTCATACTTTTGAGTAACAAGTTCTTCCCAACTCTGCCTGCATTCTCCCATATGGGGACACACAAAACTGTTAGGACTTGAAGTAACAAGGTAAAGGATGACAGAATTCAGCCATGAAATTAAAGGTGCATCAGGACTTTTCTAGATTAAGAGTGTGTGGCAGTCACCGTTGCAACTGGAAGTCTTGGCCAAGATGTAACAGCTTTCGGAGGTACAGGGATGGAACGTTGTCCTTCCTAAGGCTAGAACTTGAGATATTAGACGGAGCTGGTATATTCTAATGCAGTGGTGCTCAACCCATGGCCCCCGGGCCACATGCGGCCCAATTAGCACACAACTGCAGCCCCGCAGTGTGCTAAAATAAACTGGGTCTTGGCTGCCTGGCCCTGCGTGGCGGGGTCTGGGTCCTGGCTGCCCAGGCCCAGGGGTTTGTTCTTGGCCCCACTCTGAGGGGTCTCTGGGCAGGGAGCGCTGGGCTTAGGGGTCTGGGGCAGCCCACAACTGTAAATCTGTTGAGAACCATTGCATTAGAACAATGGTTTTTAACCTTTTTTCATTTGCGGACCACTAAAAAATTTCAAGTGGAGGTATGGACCCCTTTGGAAATCTTAGGCACAGTCCATGGACCCTCAGGGGGTCTGCTGACCACAGGCTGAAAGTCACTGTTCTAATGGATCTATAAAGGTTCATTTCATCAAAAGACAAGGCTCTACAATTAAAAGGTTCATCTGAAACACAGGCCTCCTATATGTGATTGACTTGTATTCTCCAAATCAGAGTATGCATAAAGAAAGACACTAGAATCACACTACAAAACCCATATTAAAGTCAGGCAACTTGGAGAGAGTGATCTTTTAGTTTCTAGGGGAAAACACTCAGATGTTTCTTATGGCTTGAGGGATAAGAGACTGAAGGAAAAAATATTCATAGAGTAAGGCCAGAAGGGAACATTAGATCATCAAGTCTGACCTCTTGTGTATCACAGGCCAGAGAATTTCATCCAGTTTGCACTGAGCTCAAATGAGGCTCTGTCCCTGTTAACTGATGATGCATGAAGGTGGCATGAAAAGCTGCCTTTTAAAAAACTGTTTCCTTTTGCTTTTTTATTTCAAAATGGAGGATCAAGACATTTCTACCCAACTTCTCTATGGAAATATGAAAAATTGTTAGTATCTGTTTAAACTGCAATGGCAAGCACACACTTAGGGAATACTGATCTGATATGCAACTCCTCTGTTATAGCCATAGGACTGCCAAACTGGACGAGATCTGGGTCCCATCTAGATCAGTATCCAATCTCCAAGGGTCCAGATGCTTCAGAGGAAGATGCAAGAATCCCACAACAGGTTTCCTCATTTATAAAGTCGAAAAAGAGGTCTAAGGTACTCAATTGCCCTCTCATCTCTTTAATATGAGCACTTCACAATTGTGAATATATTTATCTTCGCACCCCTTTGTGAGGTAGGGGAAATGTTCTTATCTTCATTGTACAGAGGGGAAATTGAAGCCTAGAGAGACTAAGTGTATGTCTACACTAGAAACACTACAGAGGGCACAGCTAAAACACTGTAGTGCAAACACTTAACTACAGTGATAGAAGGTCTTCCTCCACCTAGCACTGTTGACACTGGGGCTTAGGTAAGATTAACTAAGTGTCTCAGGGTTGTGATTTTTTCACATCCCTGAGCGAGGTAGCTAGGTCAGCCTAGCTTTCTAATGTAGACTAGACCTAAGTGACTTGCTCATGGTCACACAGGAAGTCTGTGGCAGAGCAGGAAATTAAATGTGGGTTTCCTGAGTCCCAGGCAAACTCCCTGACCTGACCACCCTTCCTCTTCAGGTTCAAAGCCATTTTAAGAAATCCTACAAAAGCTACCCTTAGAATGGGAGATATCTGTAGGAGCCTTGCTCAACTTACAGGTCAAATCAACTTGCTATGCACTCTTCCACAGGATAGAATTCAGTGTTGAGGTCATTTCTCTTTCAGATTTGAGAGTTAGCTTATATTTGATTCTCCGTCCGAAGTGTTCTGCATCTTGCTGTCTATACCACTTGCTTAGTTGGTTTGCATAAATTCATAAGTAAAATTTGCTACTTCAAAGTCTAATGGTATGTTAGCTGATGGAAAAACATGAATTTACATCGGAGATCTGCAGCAAGCTAATTAAGTGGTGTAGCAACCACTATATACTTATTACTTTAATAGGGTAATAGACACTTGATTCCGAACCTTTAACAGCATGTGCATACACACAAACACGCACGCACCCCCTAAGTGATTAGCTTGAAAAAAATATTCAGGCTTTTTTTGCCACTGAACTAATGTGTGTTATTTCTAATCAAATCACATACAACAGACATGAAGATTGAAGCTAAAAACGTGCAAAGCAGTATCAGCACCTGACAGCCACAGCACCAAGATAGGAAGTTAGCCAGCAGACACTTTGCAGTCAAGCCAGGTTGCAAAGGACTTTAGTAACGGGGACAGAATAGAAAGAAAAATGTTTTTTAAAAGGCTGTAACCGGCTAACAACTTTGTTCCCACCGCTTGCCCCAAAGTTCTTCAGTATTGCAACTTCCTATTCCAGATGCCTGGAGTGTACTGTGTCAGCTGGGTGAATTGGTTAGACAGCCAAATAAAGAATGTGTTTCTGATACTGCATAGCAGGCTTTACCTTAGATTATCCTATTCATGTAAGTCGGGAATCAGCTCTTTTCCTTAGCCCTTTTTGAAGGAGGGTCAGCTTTGAAGTTTCTTAACCTTCTGGTCAGCTAAGGCATGACAATCTTTCATTCTACCCTGGAGTTCTGGCTGTCCCTTATATGTGGGGATCACAATTTATTCAAGTTCAACTGTGAAATCAGGGTTAAACTAGTAACTCTGGTGGCTCCAATAGACCCAACCTTTTGTTTATCAAGTTAAATGAACAGCACCTCCAACGACAGGCTGATACAAGCGCTAAGCTGATGCACTCATATCTTGTCTGAATACTTCTGGTGTTTCCAGCACCCGAAGTTTCCTAAATTTCAAAAGGTCTGTGCTGAAAAATTAGAATTGGTGGATGCAAGTTAAATCCATATAAGAACACTCCTAGATTACAGACTCTTTTGCTCCATTTGGTTTTTAAGAAATTGTACTGCTAAGGGATTGGATCTAGTTGAATTTGCCTATAACTATCATAGGTCTTGTCTTTACGGAAAACTTGTACCATTTTAACTATGCCGGGATAGTTAGAGCATTAAAACATCCCCTCCTCCCCCCACAAGTGCAGAGGCATTTATATCAGTATAAAGGTGCTTCCTGATAGTATACCTATTTCTATTTAGGAAGGGAAATACATTTTACTGGTATAAGACAGTTATACTAGTAAAAGGATGCATCATATACCAGGGGTTGTACTGGTATAACTGTGTCAGTTAACATCACAGCCTCTAAACAAAGTAATTATACTGGTACAAAATCTGTGTGTAGACCAAGACTTTGGTTTAGTGAACGGCTTTGTTCCTGAAGAGCAGTGGTTTTCAAACTTTTTTTCTGGCGACCCAGTTGAAGAAAATTGTTGATGCCCACAACCCAATGCAGCTGGGGATGAGGGGTTTGGGGTATGGGAGGGGGCTCTGGGCTTGGGGTGCAGGTTATAGGGTGCAGGAGGGGATTCTGGGCTGGGGCAGGGGGGTGGGGGTCAGGGCTCTGGGCTGAGCCAGGGATGAGGGGTTTTGGGTGCAGGAGGGGGCTCCGGGTTTGGGGGGGGACTCAAGGCTGAGCCAGGAGGTTGGGGTGCAGGAGGGGGTCAGGGCTCTGGGCCAGGGATGAGGGCTTTGGGGTGCAGGAGGGGGCTCTGGATTGGGGGGGCTCAGGGCTGGGGTAGGAGGATCAGGGCATGCAAATGGGGTGTGGTCTTACCTGCGGCGGCTCCCAGTCAGCGGTGCACCAGGGGTGCTAAGGCAGGCACCCCGGAAGCGGCCAGCAGCAGGTCTGGCTCCTAGGCAGAGGTGTGCAAGCGGCTCCACCCGCAGGCAACACCCACCTCCTCCCAGCTCCCATTGGTCGGAAACCAGCCAATGGGAGTGCGGAGCTAGTGCTTGGAACTGGACCAACAGCTGGCTGCTTCCTTAGCTGGGCAGCACCGCCAACAGGATTTTTAACGGCCTGCTCAGTGGTGCTGACCAGAACCGCTGTGACCCAGTGCCTTACATTCTGCGATTCAGTACTGGGTGGCGACCCAGAGTTTGAAAACCACTGCTGTAGAGAATGGAAACTTAAGTCATTTCCGACCTCAAGCAGTTTTCGTAGCTTAAGTTCCTCCTTATACTAACAAACTATGGGCCAATAGTTTATCTCCCCATCCCAGGTTAGAAAAAGGTGGCATATTAAGGTATCTGTTGTCTAGTCATTTCTATTCTGTCAGCTGCTGCACTTTAGCATCCTATTAAGTATATGGTTCAGAAAGTATATTTGGTTGCTTCACATGTATAGGATGGTATCATTTGCATTCATGACAAGACATGGGATGAGATATGAAATGGTGAGAGGACACAGCATTCCCCACTCCTACCACTGCCTGAACTATACCGGTGTCAATTTCCTCCAGGGAATCCACAGCATAAGCTAAAGCACTGATGCATTTGCATTACTGTACTTACTGTTAGATGCATCACTATACGGTGGGTCAGAATTTCATACCAACAGCAGGCTACTGTAGCTACCAGAGAAGACATAGGGAGAGGCTTTGCTAGTCTCTCTCCTCAGCTGTTAGGTCAATGCCACTAAGACACTGCATATACTAGTAGCCAAGATGTTTTGCCAATACCAGTTCTGGTGGGGCCCACTGTTAGCAACCAATTTAATCAACAGGTCACAATTCCCAGCTTTTAGAAACATAATCCTACCCAAGCCTAAGCAGAATTATTCAGAGGAACAATCACTTATTTTTAACTCTGAGCTGAAGGGATTTTACTGGGATTTTCTAAACAGGTTCTCCACTGACCAGGTTCCCAGCACAACATACACCTTTCACTAATCAGACAGAACCTATCATCTTTGTAAAATGCTTTCTGGTAGATATCATCCCCATTCCACAGACTAGCAAATAAGGAGGGGAAGTGACTTGCCCAAGGCCCATATGGCAAGTCAATATCAAAGCTAGGGGTAGAACCCATGAGGCTCAGTCCAAGTTGCCCTCTCTAACTACTAGACTACTACTTCTCAAACTGGGGGTTGGGACCCCTCAGGGGGTTGTGAGGTTATTACATGGGGGTCGCAAGCTGTCAGCCTCCACCCCAAAGCCTACTTTGCCTGCAGCATTTATAATGGTGTTAAAGACATAAAAATGTGTTTTTAATTTATAAGGGGGGGAGGGGTCGCACTCAGAGGCTTGCTATGTGAAAGGGGTCACTAGGATAAAAGTTTGAGAACCAGCGTACATGCTGCCTCCCCTCAAAATAATGAAGGGCTTATAGCAGGACAAATAAAGCACAGTGTTCCCCTCCAACTTTCTCTGCATTCCTTGCAGGACTGCGCCCAAGAAATGCGCAGACTACAGTGCCAATTCTCTATCAGCAGCAGGATGAAAAGAAAAGCCACAACATAGTATGGGCAGCCAGTCCTACATGTGAGCCGACTGCCTCCCTGGATTATGGTACTAATCCACAAAGAATTCAGCAAAAGACAAGACTATCAGTAGTTTCCCAGGAGTTTTCCACACGAACAGCAGCAAACCTGTCCTGTTCTCCCAAACCTCTATTTCTTCAGGGTCGTTATGTACATTAGGAAATCCTGCACATGCTCCTTGGCTCACAGCTATAGATCCCTTTTGCCAATTTGCTGTTGATAGCATTAGCTAACTGCTGCATGAGGAGGGAAGAGCAGGTCTTTATCTTTCTTACACGAAGAAGAACATATTATGCACTAGCAACCAGGCCATAAGAGAGTAGCTTGGCTGCACCAGATCATTAGCCAACAACTGCTGAGTGGTTCACATGGTGAACTGTTTTGAAGCTACTTATAGATTTTTAAGGGATAATTCTGGACAAGAGAAAGCCTTATGCCCCAGTTACAGCCTTTCTCAACATTTTTCTTTTATTAGCGTACAAGAAAATGACAGACTTGCCTTGTGAAGTCGTAAAGAGAGAGACAGGCTGAGAGGAAGAAACAAAGGAATCTGAAAGAAAATATACAGGATGAGAATTTGACAGTTATACACACTGCTTTGCAGTGAACCTCAACAGGTGCAGAAATGCCACTGTGGGAGAAGAGTTTCTTAATCCATTCACTCACCTTTCTGCAACAGCTCATTTACTTTTTTTTTATTATTATTATTAAATGAAGCAACTATGAATATTAAGCCAAGCAGTCAGTTTCACCCCATCTGCTTAGAAAGGATACGTCTCCATAATATACTGTTCCATTGTTACTTTATGAGGGAAACAGGGGACAGTCAGTGCTTGTGTGAATTCATTAGGTTTTTGTTAGGGTTTTGCAAGTGTCTTCAGTACTATGTGCACATCTTCTGAAGTGGTGGTAACTGCATCAGCTACACCCATCTAATAAATGGGTTTTCAGTGCTGCCACAATAGACTCTTAATGCAAGTGACACCAATGCAAAAAAGCTTGAACACATGTTAGTATATGTGGGGTTACTGAAAGATGCTTCCCTTGTTAAAAGTTTGATTCCCACTTGTCTTAGCTGTAAACTACACATCTCCCCAAACCCACTACAAAACAAGTTTACTCGAATGAAGGCTGCATGGGAAGGGTACCATAGATCCATTCTAAACATCCAACTTCAAAGACAGAATCACCTCTGGCAACTACATAGTCCACTTTCTTTAAATATGGTTTTCTATTCTCATAGCATCTCCTAACAGGGATCTAAAACAGCCTTCATTAAAATCAGACACACATTATACAAAGAAAAAATACATTTTAATTCTGTGCTTCCTAAAAAAGAAATACTGAAGTTCTATTACTTCATTTAACGTGTGCACTTTATCTCCAAACCAAAACCCCACCATTACACCACTGTCCCATAATGCACCAGTTCTTATCTTAAGAGATATCCAAAAAGACTGTCTAGAAACAAGGGGATTTATTTTTATTTCCACCTGCAACAGCAGAAAGGAAGTTGTTGGACTCTAGTCTAAGAAAGACAGCCAAACCTGTGGAATTTTTGTCTCTCACATGGATGTGAAAATATGGCCTTTAGAATTTAAACTGATTTTACCATATAAAGGATGAGTTCATCAGTCTCTGCATATGAAATTTCAAAAGCTTATTCTTCACATTTGAAGTACATGGTATACCATGTACTGGACGCAGCATGGTCTAGTGGACTGAGCATGGGACCAGGAACCAACTATACTTGTTATGATCAACTTCCTGTGTGACCTCAAGCAAATGCCACCGCCTCCATTTCCCACCTCTAAAGCTTTAATCTTGAGGTCCAATAAAAAGCAGTAGCACAGAAGAGAATAGAACCCTGGAGTCCTTACTCCCAGTCTCTTGCTTGAAGCACTAGACTGTGTTCCCTCTTTGTTGGTTTTTTGTTTGTTTGTTCAGAACCAGTCTATCCAACTCTTCAGATAGCTGCAGGTGACTCATTTACCTTCCGCTATAATCCTGTGGAAACAGAAGGACAGCAAGTTCTGGAACTTCAGAAACAAAGTTGCAAACGTTTTCCAAGAATTCCACTGGGTCTACACAATGGGAAGAGAGTCTACCAGTCTAACTTGACAGCCGTCTCACTTTCCCCCCTCAAAAGCCCCCTTCTTAACAGCAGATTTTAACATAAGAACTATTTATTTCTGCTTTGCATAAACAAAAATGGCTGTTTATAGTTGTTCATCAGTCATGATTGGGATGAGAAGTCTGCACAGGGTCTCCTATTGACAAAAACATATTGTGTGGCTTCAGATTGCATTCTTCAGTCTTAGGTCTGTGTAGCTGAACAGAGATCCAATGGAGGAATTATGAAGATTCTTTTACCCTCAAACCCCGTGCTTGTATTCATTATGCTTTTCAAACCCCAGATGCTCTACCAATGAGGCTATTTAATGTCTTTACCCATAGGAACAGCCTTCAAGTAAACATTTATTTTGATTTCTCAGACTTTGTAAGAAGCTTACAAAGAGTTCTCAGAAACCAATTGCAAGCCTGACATTTTTCATGCTTTGAAACTCAGCTTGTTTTACGACAGACCCTGAATCTCAGACAAAAATAAAAAAAAAACAGTACGGCTAATAGCTATAGGATTTTGTAGTTTCAATGGACTGCAAATATTTTCTACCTGGCTGTATCACCTCTCAAAATGCCAGAAAGCACCCCAAAACAAAACAATTAGCCCCGTCCAGAAGAGATATACCTTAGTATATTGATCCCTGAACAAGCCCTTTACTAAGGCCTAGGATTTTCAAAAGTCACTAGCGATTGTGGGCATCCCACTTTTTGGTTAACCAGTTTGCCACACTTTAAATGGGCCTCATTCAGTAAAGGAGGAGCACCTGCCCACTTCAGACCAAGATACTTTAATGGTATCTTAAGGTGGGCACCCAAGAAAAGTTGAGTCACTCAAAACCACTGGTTACCTGTGAAAGCGTTGGCCTAGTGCTTCTTCTACTTATTTCCTTGTTACACCCTCCTGCCCTTTTATATCAGGAGTAACCAACAGGTTTTAACAAGAGATGCTCCAGTGAATTGAGGCTTCCTCTACTCCACTAGAAAGCCTGGAGCTGTAGTGTCTCAGTGTTTTTAGTCTGAGTGAAGGCTTTAGGTGCAAGCCTAACAACTATTAAATGCTGTCTAGGAAGATAAAGCTCAACTAAGTGACATCTGCTCCCTTCTAATGATGGGCTGGAGAATGGTTTGTGCTGTGGTCAAAGCTTCTCATTTTGGAGCTGTGACTGGGTGGAAAGGAACACGTGAGCTCTCTTCAGCAGGACACCTGCGAAGACAGTCTAGCCAAATGGATTATGTATGGAAGCTATAAGGGCAGGCTACCAGCATGGTGATAAATCTAGTTTAGAGAGCACATAATGCTGGGAGCTACACTCACATTCAGACAGATTAAGTGACCCATGGACCATGTGTTCTATTGGTATTATGAGAGGCCTGTAGATTTAGACCCAGTGCTTTAACACTGGAGATACAGCAATATTCTTACAATACATGAAGAAATATCTAACAGGTGGAGCATAGCAAATTAACCACAACTGGTATGGTTATACTAAGACTTAGCAGGATCTAGTAAAATAAAACACTCTCGTGTGCCAGGAGACCCACACTCTCACCCTGTTTCTCAGCACTTGTTATATGATATCAGAGCACATCACACACTACATGACTCAATACTCTTATCTATAGTACTTAACACAACTTATTGTAAAGTGCTTTCAGATTTTTGGATATAAGGTGCTGAGTGCTAAGCATTACTGTTGGTACAGTTCTGGGTCCCCAGTGGTCAGATGCTGCCTTTTATCTAACGGGAATGGATTATGTTATAGATATACAAGTGTTTATTGTATGAACACAGTACGGCACAGTATAACTAAGCAGCGTGATCATTATTTACCTAGTCAAAAATGGTGCTACCGTTTTCCATCAAGAACCTGTGATATGTATGTCATCTTTCAGCCTCTCTAAACCAAAGTCAAAGATCTTACTTTCTGGTTTGAAAGACAATTTGCTCTTCTTATTAACTCTGGAATTACTTTATTGCTCTGCGTGTATTACTACTACTTCTGTTCTCCTCCATCATCAAGCCCGTAATTTTTACGTGGACACTGATAAGCCTGTGACCTTATCTGCTACCAAACCAATTACTTTAAAACTCCCAGCTAGGCAACAGCCTGTTGGATTCTGTAAGCAGAGGGGCAACTTATCTCTTAGATAAAGCCATTTCGGCTAGCTGAGTTGGAAAGGACTTCTGATTCATAACATGCAGCTTCGAATTGTCACATCAGATGGGTTTTATTATTTAAAAGTAAGTTACATTCTTTAGCTTCAGAACTTCATTCGTCAGACACACAGCCACTGGTATTTTCGGTGTTTCGAGATTCAATTTTTCATTAGAAATTAGTGCTGGTTTCACAGCCTGGAGACAGATGTCCTCCATATTTATCATACAGCAAGCACAGCACAGATAACAGCAGTGCATGCTTCTCCAGCACTGTCCAACCCTCTCCAAAAAGACTATCCTATCACTGACCTGCCAGCTGAGATGAGGAGACCATCTGCAGAGATTGAAGGGGGCAGCTGTACCCTTCTGGGAAGTTTCAAAGTTAGCCTTTGTTAACTAGTAAAGAATGTCTTAGCTAGTCCTCCCTTGAATTAATCATTGATCAGGGAGCTGCCAGTTATGGTGGTAACCAATCACCAGCACACTGCCCATACCAGCACTCCCCCATTAATGCAGACATGGAGTTGGAATTCTGTCTGGCATTTCTTTGGTGCCGAATACAATGTACACCCAAAACAAGAAGGCAGTCTGGCAACTTTGCCCTTCTGTGCTATGGGAGAGAAATTAGGATGTCTTACACAAGATGGAGCATCAGAATAGCAGACATGCCTGCTGACAGCTTGGCCGCTAACCTCACATTTGTGAGGCATGTGATTAAATAAAGTTATTGTTAAACTTGATCTGAGCTATGTTAGAAGTTCAATTTCAGGTCATGGAATGGTTATTTGACACAACTGCATATGCACCATTGTGTCACATCAGTCACTGAAATAATGGATAAAAATAATTCAAAGCAAGCATATTATTTTTATGAAGAGCTACAAAGCAGTAATAATAACTATGAATGAGAGGGGATAGCTACAGATTTGACACTAATTCCACATATTGATGCTCCGCAATGTTCAAATAGCAAGCAAGAAGTGGAAGAGGAATATGAACAGCAGCTACACCTCTGAAGCCTTTCATTTAGTTGCAGTCAACCCCCTCCAGCTATTTAAAAGAAAGTTTTCTAGGGCTCAGAGAAGCTTTCAAGGATACAGAATGCTTGTTACTCATCCAAGAGACTAGCTTCTGAATCTCATCTAAAGGGCATTTTAACAGAAGAATAATGCTTAAGAAACTACTCCACCATCCTCATACAAATTCAGATACAGTTGAATAGGCTTTTCAGGCACCTCTTACACCTTTTTTTTTACTTTATGTTTCTATTAAATCAAGTGGAGATTTCTACTCCAACTGCCTATGTAATGTCCAGTCATGGATGTAGCAATTTTATCAACCTTAACTAGCTCTCGGAATCAACCAACAACATTCAGGGGGGGTCTCCTGGCCTGCAGATTCCTCCACCACCATTTCTTTGTGCCCACCTATTTGTATAAAGCCTTGAAATCAGGTTTTATCCATGAATCTGTAGTGTTTGATAACAACAGACTGTGTGGTATAAGCTTCAAAAATACTATGCTTGTTAGACCAAAAGGTTTTTCAACCTTAACCATGGAGCCTTGATCACTTTTGTTGTAAGCCATCCCTGTGATTTTCCATTAATTAAGGGCTTGTTTTTGTTGCTAGGACAAATGCAGATCTCCCGTCAACAGCAGTTGTGAAAGAGCGGCTACTGAATGTGGCACTAAGTACCAGTGCTTGGATGAAGTGTTTCCATGCCTTTGCCTTTACCACTTAGTGGAACCATGGTGTATGGTACCAGCAGAGTTTTCTTACAGCAGCATTGCCATAATTAAGGGTTTCAGTGTTTCTTAATATCTGGCCTCTCATGCACCTCCCATTGGAGAATATTGAACAGGATTGACTTGTTTTGCCAACCAAAGTCAGAACCACCAATAGTGTCCTCCTTCTCCCTGACAGAGTTTTAAGGACAGCCTGGATCATTATAACCGCTCACTTCGAGATCAGGGACTGGATGGGGCTCTCTTCAGATCCTCTTTACACCACTTCATGAACATCCAAAGGGAACACTAAGCAAAGCATTCCTGCCTATCCTCCCAAGAAATCAGAAGTTAAATCTAGACCTTCCATACAGCACCAATACTACCATGCCACCTGGATTTAACGCTAAACAATAAAGTTCAAGACTTCTGTCATCCTCTTCAATATTGTGTAGTGTCTTAGAGCCACAAAGCCTCAACCATTCCTACCTTACAAAGGTCATCTGTAAAAGAGTAAACAATGAAAAGTTACTTCTGTTCACAAATGAAGTAGTGAGTCCATTCTTAAACAATCACGTGTGTTTTCATCTTCTCATTTCAGATACTCTATCCACTTACCCTTCCATCTAGCTTCATATCACTACGATTTCCACTTCTTTAAGCCAATTTGTTGGCTTAAGGACAGTTTCAAATTTTTCACATTACTCTGAGCAGGCTGATTCCCAGCCCACACCATGAAAACATCCAGGAGTAAAGCCCAGATGCTTTCTCCTTAAGAGGATCACACATCATTTTGATTTTTCTAGCTGTAGAACAGGACTGATTTGTGAGACTGTCTGGTAACAGTGCAGTCTCATAGGGACAGCGGATGTGTTTTTCCCATTGTTTAGAAGAAAATGAAGGTTCAGGAGCAACACAATAAGCCTGCAACCAGCACTTACTGCTGCAGACTGCATTCAGGAGCACCTGCATTCAGGAGCACAAATGCTCCTACAGTGGTCCTGCATTGGCAATATTGCAATCACAATATCACTGTAGGTTTCAGAGTAGCAGCCACGTTAGTCTGCATTCGCAAAAAGAAAAGGAGGACTTGTGGCACCTTAGGGACTAACCAATTTACCTGAGCATAAGCTTTCGTGAGCTACAGCTCACTTCATCGGATGCAACATGTCTATTCAAGACACTGCCAGGCTCTGAAACACTTCAGTGATGCAACAAGTAGTAATGCCAACTACTAGCTATGTAGGTTTCTTTCCAAACAATGCCCAGGACAGCACCCTGATGATACAAGCAGCCCTGCAGCTGGTTTGGTATGATAAAGAAAGCAAAAAAGGCCTGCCTTCTTCTTCTGTCAACTCTTCCATAATTAAGTACAGTAACAGAGTGAAAAGTTGCTGAGAAGTCTATGGTCAAAGTTTGCATATTTTTCAATCTCAGGATTGTTTTCCCACATTCTCCCCTAGCAAATCTGACCACTGGAGAAAATAAACTATTATTATTTGCAGTAAAATATCATGGGGGAAATTGAGACACAGCAAGGGAAAGTGTCTTGTTATAGTAACTCCGTGACAGAGCTCACAAACGATTTTTTACACCCAAGTTTCTGCGCTAGTGACTAGACAAACCTCAATCTCCCTGCCTTCTAAGACCCAGAGAATTATAAAGCTGATTCCCTAACGGCAAAAAGTAAAGTATCTATAAACAGGGCCAATGATTTGCCTTAATTGGGTTATGATTTGTATTCCAGTAGTGGAGAGGTTCCAGATGAGCTCAGGGTCCCATGTATAGTGCTAAGTATAAAAAAAAAATCTTTGCCCCAGAAAGCCTCAACTGGATAGACAAAATGTGAGGGAAAACTGAGGCACGGAATGGAAGGTACTTTGCTCAAAGTCAGAGCAGGTCACTGGCAGAGCTGGGAATAAAACCCAGGATTCCCAAGTCCCAGTTCAATGCCCTCATCATTAGACTACATCACTTCCATATAGCTCTCAACAGAAACCCTATGTATTAGGATTTCTCTGGAACATTGAATGTTCTCTGATATCTTCTTCAGGCTATGGGGGGGAAAAGTGGGGAGGGAAAGAAACGTGGCCAAGGGTAACAATTTTTAGAGTGAACAATACTGCATCTTGAAATGAAATGCTAAACACGTGGGCAGGGTAGCGTGGTAATCATGCCGCATCATTTAAAATAGTGTATTAAAGTTATCTTACAGGCTGAATGACAGGGATAAGGCAAGGCCAGAAAGTACAAGGCATTTTGCTGGGTTATAGTGGTAACTATAAGAGTGCTTAAAAAAATTGTTTTCAGTGTAAGACAACCCTGATGACATAAGGTGCATATGAGTGGTTTGTAACCAGTAATAAAATCTTAATTAACTTCTTTGCTATGGTTTAAGTCAGCAGAAGTCTATACATCTAAGGAGTTACTGTATAATATTAATAGTGTTATTCTCTCTTACTAAGCATGCAGAAAATCTGATTTTTTCAGAAGTGCTAAGGACCAACAACTCTCATTGACTCCAACTGGATTTATAACGGTGCAGCATCTCTGAAACTCAGGCACAAGTCATTATGCAGAAACAGTTCCCTATACAAACAGATGATTTTAAATCTACAGAAACGTTGCCGTTTCAAATGAAGGCGATAGTCCACGTATTGGACTAACATCACACAGATTTTTTTATTTGCACTGGGATTTGAAAAAAACCCGCAATGCAAACAACATCTAGAACAAAAACAAAAATCCAGATAAGATATACAAATTACTGTAATAAACATTTGGTTTTGTGAATGGAAAAAAAAAGCCAGGTAGATTTAACCAACACTTTTAAAAATGCATCTGGTAGACTACCTGTGCTTTTAGTATAGATACATTAACAAGCATTGAATTAGCTTAATCCCTTGGGTACAGATGGGTAAGCTGAACTGAAGCGAGGGCAAGTGCTTTGCCCAAGGTCTCAAAGCAAGTTACACCCAGGATAAGAACCCAGGATTTCTGACACCCACCCCATCCCATGTTCTAACCACTAGACAACACTGCCTCTCCAACAGCAGAAGACATGGATGTTGCATGCAAGTTGTACCAAAATGATGTGGCATATCATCCTGCATATGTTTTCATCTGAGTTTAAGGGAGAGACTGTGCATATTTAATCTTCTTGGGTGACAGAGTCCACATCTGATTCTAGAAGTAACATGACCCTGAAGCCATTCTGCCTCCTGATTACAACTTGTCTGTTAAACCATGATGCCAATGGCCATCAAGATGGCTCAACATTTATAGAGCACTAGCTTATCTGGAGGATTTGAGAACAAAGGTTTGTGAACCACCTCAGCTATCCTAGGAATCAAACTATTGTGGTGAATCAGAGAATAAATAGCCCTCAAATACTGGGTGAAAGGGCTGCATTTCAGAACAGACAGGGTGACGGATTAACCTATAACCATGAAATCAAAGCACTGAACTGCTGAGTAATAACCTCCCTTTGCACCCCAGCTCAGGCTCCAAGTAAAACATCTGGGAGGAAGGGGTGGAAAAGCAGAATGACGCAAAGTACCAGAAAGGCATATATTCAGACTTCAGCCCCACAGCATGGGAGTATAAAGCATGCTGCCTCATACTGCTTCACTTGCCCTTAACCCTATAGATCTGCCCTGCTCACAAGTAGGAAAGTCATTTAATCTCCTTTGAGATTAGATTTGCTTGGCATTTCAATAGGGTGTTGGGGCTTTATGAGGAAAGGTGGAAGCTGCTATATACAGACAGTAAGATGAGCAGTGTCTGTATATACACAGACACCCTGGAAAACCAGCTTTTCGACCAAATGAAATGAATTCTATTTAGTGAGAAAAACATACCAGGCTGGTATATTCTTACACAGGAGACATGGAATATGGTAAGCAAGTTAAAAAGGAAGCCCTGTGCCATGAATTTTTAATGCTAATCAATCATTTTTTCTCTGGATGTGTGTGTCAAAAGATGAAATTGTGTCTATTATTGTTATGGCTGTTATAAGAGGCTCTGCCCCTTTAAGAGCTGACACCTGCTCAGTTTCTCCCTCCCTCCCCTCAGGGAGGCATCTGCACTGCAGATCTTTGCAAGGGAAGCTAGCTTGCCAGCTCCCAACACCGAGCCTGACAGGGATACAAAGGGAACTAAAGCACAGCCTCCTCCTCCTATTTTGGACAGCTCCCCCTAAATGAAGGGGGGATTTAACCACACACTGCTTTGTTTGATATGCTCTCCCTCCACCCCCACTCCATTTAATGAGCTGCAACATGACAAAAGGGAGCATTTGCAATTGTTACCACCCCCTCAAAAACAGAGATCACTGTAAGTTTCCACCAGCTCCCCACCCCCTTCCACCTGCCCTGAGAAATGTCTGACTGAGAAAGGGATTTTTCTAGGAATTAATGTGTATTTCCCCACGTCCCTGGTATTAAACAATGTAGGAAGATGGGGTGTGTGTATACATCTTGCATCATCAGCCATCCACCCCTTGCGGAGCAGTGGTCCAGCGGGTATTGTGCCCTCCTCTCCACCCTCCATGATTTTTAGACAATGCCTGCTGTTTTGGGGCACTCCAAAGGCAGAAGTGCGTTGCTCTGCAGAAGTGTCCTTTAGAGACAGAGATGGTAAGAGTCATCCCCAGTTTGGGACGTTCAGCAAGGTCTGGGTGGGGGTGAACACCACCAAAGACAAAGAGAATCTGCCCTATCCCCTCCCTTCAGTTCAGACACTGCTCCCTGACCCAGTCCCCGCATCCGGAGGAGTCACTGTCAGAATTAAACTACAAAGTGCAACACAGACATTCCGCAATCCCCACCACTCCAATCTGAGTCCTCTGCCTCGATCCCCTTCCACCCACCAAAACTCATCCTGCCCTAAAATCACACCCATAACCTTCCAAAATCCACACTATCCATTCAGCCCTAATCCAAACCCCACAATTCTCTCCCCACCATCCCCGAATGCTAAACCATGCCCTAACTCCCGCTATCACCCCAATCCACCCCACCGTAGTCTCAGCCCCCTGAAAAACAACCATGCCCCTAAACCCAGTCCCTCGAGCTTCTCCCAGCCTCCATCTTCCACCCTCAATTCAAGCCCCACACGCCAAAAATCTACCACTCTTGCACTTCAAAGTCTCTCACTAGCCCTCACTGACAGTAAACCTCAGCCCTACCCCCAAATCCTACAGCCCTGAACCAAAGCTTCCCCACGCCCCTCGCCTCGATCCATCCTCCTGCCTGAGTCCCCTTACCCCAAATCTCAGCCCCCTAAAATCTTACCGCCCGCTCACCCGCCAAACCCAAACTGCCCCCAGCCCCTAATGCCAGAGTCCCCTTCCTCCTCTCCCCACCTCGCACCTGGGCTGTTCCCGCCTCTACGCCCCCCCCCGCCACCCACGTTCCCCGCCCCGGCTGTCATCAGGCTGTTCCCCGCCGGCTCCTCGGGCTCTGCCCACCCAGCTACTTACCCGGCTGTGCCACCTCCCCCCTTCCCCAGCCTCTCCACAGGCTGTTCCCACCACTCGCCGCCGCCCCCTCCCCAGTCCCCCGGCTGTTCGCGCCCCAACCCGGCTGTTCCTTGACCCTCCCCCCGGGCTCTTACCGGCACAGGACTGGGAGCTGGTCCCCTTACAGTCGCGGCCGCCCGCGGGGATCGGGGTGGTACTCGGCTCAGAAGGGCCCCCTCCAGCGGAGGAGGAGATATACGGCGACTGGGTGGCGGGGTCGGCCATCTCCGCGACAGCAACGGGAGCCTCAGCGCACTAAGCGTCCGTCCCTCACGACGCGAAGATACGGACTGGACTGACACCGCGCAACGGACCTCAGTCCTCCTAGGACGGATTAGGAGGACTGCTCACTGCGCATGCCCCATTGGGGAGGGCTAAGAGGAAGGCGTACATTGCGCAAGCGCTTGTAGCTGGAGGCTGGACGGTTGGGCACCGGGCATGCGCCAGTGGAACAGAGTGGGCCTCGCAAGGCGCAGGCGCCAACGGACGCGAGGTATTCACTGCGCGGGTTGCTGCGCCTCCTGTGTTTTCGGGTTGGAAGCTGCTCATTACGCTGTGGGCAAGGGCGGAGTGCCTCACCCTTCTACGCATGCGTAATGGCTCTCTCAGCCTGAAACAAAACATATGCGCTCTGGGCACCAGAAAACCAGACTAGGGCGGGTGACGCCGCACTGAGGCCAGACAGGAGGGCGCATGCAACTCTGAATTGATTCTTTGGTTTGTGTTTAATGAGAAGGGAGAATTTTTCTTTATTTCCCTCCCCTCTTTCCCATAATTTCTCTCCTTTTCCCTTCTTCTTATTTCGTCCGTTCCCCCTTTTGTCACTTTCATTTTCTCTATTTTCCCATTCCCTCTTTTCTCTTTCAGTTTTCTTTTCACCCTCCCCTTCTCTCTCACATAAAAAAAGACATTTAAATACATTTCCTTTCAAACAGTCCCTCCCCAGAGCAGTGGGGCTGGGACTTAACACGCCACTGAGGTGCATGGGGTGGCTCCCCTCTGAGTGATTGTCACAGGCAGGCATGGCTGCGTTGGGCATACTCAGGATGGCTCAGGCTCTCTGCAGAGTTGACAGATGCCATAGCATTAGTTACAACTGGATCATCCTTTCAAACTTTTCTTCACAACCACTAGAAACTTCCTTTGTTTTATAAATGGAAACTGAGCTTTTGATGTAATCATATGACTCCAGAAGCTGCCATCCAAAAGTGCCAACAGCCCTGCATGACTGCACCAGCGCTGTGATCATTCCAGGATTGGGGCCTACATTAGCTGTGAGGATTGCTTGCTTCGGATCTGGCTGGAGCTATCTGCACTTTGCTGCTTATCAGTCTGGTTAAGATAATGTCTTTTGTTTCCTTATCACACTGATTTTACCTTTCCATTCTCTGGTTAAGGCATTGGGTCACCGCATGCCCCAAAGGACAGGCTATCAGTGCCCTTCAGGGCAAAGTGGGAGAGACTGCATTTCAGGTATTTGAATATGTGGCAGCCTTAACTTCATCCACTCTAGGTTCTGCTGATGCATCAGAAATTCCAAAAAGTAGCTGATGCATATTTGCTTTCAAACCTATTCCCAACAGGGCTGTTTCTCTTCCTGAGTGCCTACTGGAGGGAATCTTGGTTTCCACATAGAGAAATACCACATCATTCTGCTGCAGCATTACCTAAGAGATAGGATCAGAGAGGGAGTGGCTTCTAGTGCGTATAGGAACAACCCGGAGTCAGAAATTCTGAGTTCTATCTGCAGCTCTAGGAAGGGAATAGTGTCTAGTGGGCTAGAGCAAGTGGAAATAGGGAGTCAGGACTCCTGGGTTCTATTCTGAACTCTAGAAGGAGGAGGGTGTAATAAGACTTGTAGGCTCCTCAATCAGCTTCTTCTTCCTGCACTGTGTTTAGGGAACAGCAGTGTACCACGCTAGGGCATGGGGCCAGCATGGAGTATGAGGGAAGAGTGCCCCCTACTGAAGCACTCACTATGCAGCACAGTGCCCAGTAGTGCCTCACTGGGACACTGGAGTCAGCACTGACTCTGAAGGCTGCTGAGCAGCACAGATGCCACATGTAAAATTGCTGGGGAACAAATATTTTCACCAGAGAAACTTTTAGACATTTTGTAATAAATAAGTTAAAATCTTTAATTAAAGGCTGAAAGCAAAATTGTTGTTTTTTAGGACAAGAAAGTTTCATAAAAGTTGCACAAACATTTTCCATCCATTTCAAATTCACTGTCCTCTTGCAAACAGCAGAATTGCCACCCTTTCCACCCAAACATGAGAAAAGATAGTCCAGTGGTGGGGACCTGAGCCTTCATCTTGAGAGATCCATCTTCAATTTCCCATTCTGCCACAGACTTGCTGTGTGACCCTGGGGAAGTTGCTTTGTCTGTGCCTCAGTTTCTTCATTTGTAAAATAGGAATAAATAGCACTACCTTACAGCGGGGGTTGTCCATTATAGAATACGAGGTGCTCAAATACTATGGTGATGGGGGCCAGATAAATACCTTAGATTATTATAATACCTAGCTCTTCTATAGCACTTTTCATCAGTAGATCTCAAAGTGTTTTACAAAGGTCAGTATCATTATCCCCATTTTACAGATGGGGAAATTGAGGCATATGAAAGTTACGTGCTTGGCTTGCTCAGGATTACTCACCAAAGCAGAGGCAAAGCTGGGAACAGAACCCAGGCTTCCTATTTCTTAGCTAGAGAGAAACATTCAGAAATCATGCACTGGGTCTTAAAAACATCAGTTTAAAAATCAGATGTTCTGATTATAAGACAGGGTTGCCTGCAATACTGGGGGACTGGACTCAATGTCCCAGGAGTGCTTCCTTGCAGTTCTGCATTCCCATGACAAGGCAGGACAGGGACATAATTTCCCTGTGCCATTGAGACATATGTTTAACCTACTAGTTTGGAGTGTTTTATGCATCCCCTCTATGCTCAATCTGCAGGAAATGTGGCTCTCTTACAGCTCTCGGGTGTCTTACACCCCCTACCCTGGCTTTCCATAGAATATAGCAAATTAAAGGTCTTGGGGCTTATCAAGGTGTTCCATGGCCTAGGCCCAGGGCATCTCAAGGTGCCTAAAGCTCCAGAACAAAGACTGTAGTTAACAACTTGGCCTTGTTAGCACAATGCTGCTATCAGCAATAAGGGTAAAACTTGTCTGTAAAGGGGCTGGAGCTTTCTCAGGGGCTGGTAAAAGGCTGTGGAATGGACTCCCCCAGGAACTAAGGGCCATTCCAAACCTCCCCACCTTCTGCTCCAAATGCCAGGCTCATTTCTTTGACTTTGCCTTCTCTAACATAAACATGTATATACACAAGGCGGTCCAACATATTGTAGGTTTTGTCAGCCAAGCTCATTGCACGCACCAGGGCTCCTTGCATCCCTCCCTTCTCACCCCAAGATGCCTGTGTGCGACTCTCCCATTCCCCTTGATTTCAGGTTTCAGAGTAGTAGCCGTGTTAGTCTGTATTCGCAAAAAGAAAAAGAGTACTTGTGGCACCTTAGTGAGCTGTAGTTCACGAAAGCTTATGCTCAAATAAATTTGTTAGTCTCTAAGGTACCACAAGTACTCCTTTTCTTTATTTCAGGAATCCTTGCAACCTGTCCATCATCTCCCTCATGCCAGGGGCTCTCTATCCCCCCATTTTACCACACACCATACCAGTGTCTCCCATTCATGTCAGGGACTCTGTGTGGCCCACATTCCTCACATGCCAGGGACTCTGTGCCTCCTCCATTCTTCCCTTCCTGCATACTAGTGTCCCTCATTCTCCCTGCTATGCCGAGGGCTTTGTGTGGCCCCCATGCCTGCATTTAAAGCAGGCTGGGTGGCAAGGTTAACTACAGCATTTGAAGGAGCTGTTTAGAATGGCTGCAAGGTAGCTGCAATATATGAGCTAAGGGAAGGAGTCATGTATAGCTACAAGGCAAGGACAATGCACTGACTAAATTAGAAGGAAGGAACAAAGCACAGTTAGAGGAGAAAAGCCATGCACTGGCTGCAGGGCACAGGTAGCAGGGACGGGCCATGCATGGACTGCAGGGCAGGGCTCACCTGTCTTTGTGGATGATGCTCCTTTCATACAGAGCCCTCTGTGCAAAACTCCACCAGTGCCTTGTAGTCAGTCTGTGCCCCAGCCTTGCACCCCAAGGGGCCAAGCACCCTCTCTTGCTCTGAGAAGCCTGGGTGTCAGCCTGGACTCCGCTCTGAGGATGCTTTGAGTGGCATGGGGCTCAGAGCAGCACAGGTCCACAGCGTGCGACCCTAGGATGTGAAGAGTTACTCTTCCCGAGGAGGCTGCCGGGAGCCATAGGCCATGGACACCTAGGGATACCCCAGGGAAGGACAGGGGCTGGCCTACATTTCCCAGCATATACCTCCCCATGTAGTGAGAGAGCCCGCTGCGGCAGTTTTTGGGACTTGTAGTTCACAGGCGCCACAGTTTATTAAAATGTACCAGAGGGGAGTTCAAAGGGACTACATCTCCCGGCATGCCTCTCTGGACGGTCGGCTCTCTGTTTCCCCCCGCCCGCCTGGCGGTGGCCCCGCCCATCTCATCCTGGCCCTGCGGTGTGGGGTGGCGGCTCCATGTTGGTCTCTACGCGGTGGCTGCTGCAGCGAGCGGTGTCAAGCTGGAGGCGGCCGGTAATGGGGCCCCCTCCCCCCGTCTGGGTAGCCTGGGGCCCCCTATGGAGAAGGGGGTATAAGGGTCTCCTGTGGTGAGGGAGTTCCCCGTGGAGACGGCGGGTGGAGCTACGGGGTCCCCTCTGGAGCTGGGGTTCCCTACAGAGAGAGGTGGGGATATGGGGTCCCGAGAGACACGCGATCCCATGTAGAGAAAGAGGATTCCTTACATAGAGAGAAAAATGAGACCATAGTTCCCTTATAGGGAGAGGGCATATGTGGTTCCCAGAGAGGAAAAAGGGGGCTATAGGGTCCCCTATATAGAGAGAGGGGGGCAAGTCACAGGGTCCCCCATAGAGAGAGGAGGCCATAAGGTGATTATGCAGTACTAGGGAGCTGACTAGAGCAGGCACCCCAGTGTACAGAGCAGGAACTATATGTGTTTCTATAGTGTCCCCATGACCACCCTACATCATGACTTGGGCATCTCCCTGGATGAAAGGCCCCCTTTATACCAGGACAGCTAGAGTCCTTGAACCACTTTGGGATCTATATATGTATGTAACTGGGGGCCTGATTCTGCAGTGGAGCACAGAGCAGTCTTGGTTCACGTGGTCTGTTGGATACACCACTTGCTTGGGAATCAGGACTCCCTATGTTCATTTCCTGGCTCTGTCACTGTCCTGCTGGGTGACTTTAGTCAAATCACTTCCCCTCTCTGTGGCTTAGTCGTCCCCCCCCCCACCCGTAAAATGGGGAGAATGCTACTCTTCACCACCCACCCCAGTAGGGCAGGATTGTTCCCTGTAGCCATATTTCCCCCACACCCTGTTGAGGCAGGATCTTTCCCTACAGTCTTTGCCCCTGCACCCAGGAGGCAGGAACGTAAAGGGATTAGAAGGGGATGAGAAGGATGCAATGTGAGGTTATAAAGTTTGACCCTCATTTGCTTAAGGAGTATGACCTCTGGTTGATGATGGCTGTAATGTAAATGATGCTGAAAGTGCTTTGACTTCTAGTCTCGATGGGATAAAGCCATGTCTTGGCCAAGGGCTGTGATGGTACTGAAAGTGCTTTCTTCCACTGCCACATTAGGCTGGAACCCAATATCTGGGTACAAGGCTCTAAACCATGCTGCTTCATGGCCACTAAGCATCTGGGGGTCAAGTGACCCCATAACTGCTGGGTCTTCTTTCACCTTTCTCAGAATCAGTTTCTAGAGGCTATATGGGTCCTATAGCAGGGGTTCTCAAACTGGGGGTTGGGACCCCTCAGGGGGTTGCAAGATTATTACATGGGGGGTCGCGAGCTGTCAGCCTCCACCCCAAACCCTGCTTTGCATCCAACATTTATAATAGTGTTAAATATATAAAAAAGTGTTTTTAACTTATAAGGGGGGGGGTCACATCAGAGGCGTAGTATATGAAAGGGGTCACCAGTACAAAAGTTTGAGAACCACTGCCCTATAGCCTAATCCAGTGAGGAAGAAGGGATGTAGAGGAAAGATAATCCAGAGGGTGTGGTGCTAGGGAAACCTGGGTTCAAATCCCTGTTTGGCCACAGGCACCCTCAGTGACCTTGGGCAAGTCACTTATCCACTCTGTGCCTCAGCTTCCCCATCTATAAAATGGAAATAATAGCACTGTCCTGCCTCACAGGGCAGTGTGAAGATTATGAGATGCCTAAGGTAATGAGGGCTCTTTAAGTACCATAGAGAGGTAGATAGATCTTTCTGTGAGACGGTGGCAGAGGCAAGTATGATGCAGACAAGGACTGGGCAGTCTTTCCTTTCACCTAGCTCTGTTGTGGTCCTCAGTCCTGACACCCAGTCCCCCTGTGAGGTGATCGTTTACATCATAGCTAGATCCATCTCCATGTCTGTCCATCTGTCCCTACATACACCTCTCTATCATGTGTGCCAACTCCTATGCTGTCTTGAAGAGCAGTTGAGGTGAGGCATGATTAGCTGCTTATGAAACATCGGGCTGTTTTCCTAGCACTGCATTGGGAACTCGTAAGGAGCCCTTCTGCCATCCCCTGCTTACTTAATGCGAACCAGGCCTGGATTTCCTGACTGAGGGCAGGGTGGGGAGTGCAGGCTGAGTAGCTCTGTGTTTTCCACTCACTGGCAGTGGAAACTACATGCAAGTAATTTTTGGGTGTGTGTGTGTGGTGCTGCCTTTTTCCCTTTCACGGAAGTACGTATTTCAAGAGGAGATGGGGGGCGTGGAGGGACTTCAGGCCATAGCTTAACACTTAGTCATCTGTGCAGGCAGAGTTTTTGTAACTGCTTTTGAGTGAATTTAATCTTGGATGAAGGAAGCATTGCAAGAGAAGCCTGGGGCAAACCCCTCTGTATGCGTCAGTTTCCCTGCCCTGGTTAACTTCCAGTTGACCTGTGTTGAGCTACGTTTTGACACCCTTGCGTTGCATATGTGTGGCCTTGCGAGTGTGTTGAGTAGGGAAATGTTGCCCTATTGTGCAAGTGTTGTGTTGCTTTGCAGGGCCAAGGTGTGGCAAGGCAAATGTGGTGGGTTGTGAACCTTTTGTGATGTGCTGCAGAGACGTTGAGTGAGGTTGCTGTCGGACCCCACTGGACAGTGATGCAAATGCATTGTGTTGTTGTGTTAAATTGTCAAGAATGCTTTGCGTCACCAACACATTTTGTTGTGAATGCTTGGTGGTGAGTTATTTGTACTGTGGTCGTATATAGAAGTCCCAGTCATGGATCAGGACCCCATTGTGCTAGGCAGGGTATAGAAGCAGAACAAAAAGCTGATTCCTTCCCCAACGAACTTCTAGTCTAGGTGTAAAACAAGAGACAACAGGTGATACAGCCAGATGGGGAGGAGCACAAGGAAATAATGAGATAATCCAAGTCAGCATGATAGGCTGTTGTCCCAGTCCACCAACATAACTGTTGTCAAGTATTTTGTAGGTGTCATGACAAAGGAAAGTTTGAAGGAGGATAACGAGGTGGCTTTGCGGATGTTTGCACTGTGTTGCAAGTGGTTTGTACTGCAAATGTGTTGTGTTCCGAATCCTTTTTCTTGCAAACGCATTGTGCTAGTTTGCAACCAGCCTGCCTTGCTAACACCTTGAATTGCTTCTCTGGGGCTCAAGATGCCCCCTGCTGACTGAACACCTGTGGCCCTGTGTAACCAGTATGTCTCCCTGAGCATGTCACATTCTTAACACTGCTCAACTCTGGTTCCTGTGCTCAGGGGTCCTGGGCTTACATCATGGACTCTCCTAGCCCTGAGGCCCTCTCATTCCTTGCCCTTGTGACATTTTCCTCGGCACTGTGCAAATTTGATTCCAGGCTTGTTGCCTGCACTACTGACCGGAGGATGGCGCCAGCATTGGGGTGACAGGACTTTGCTGAGCATCAGAAAGGTTGTTCTTGTTTTTTCCCCATCACTGCTCAGCTGCTGACACTGGGTGAAACCTCTGAGAGAATGGTTTGAAATATTGGCTTGTGTTTATATTGTGTTGGCATTATTTGTTTATCACACAGGAAATGAGAAGGTCGTGCTTGAGAGTGTGTGGCATAATGCAGGGCCAGGATAAGCTTCCTCTTCACCCAGCTCTGCCAGTCCCCCTCAGTCTGGACCTACAGCTCCCTGCTGTCCCAGCCTTGAGCTCATCCTCTCTCCCCCACACCAGCTCTGCCAATGTCCCATAATCCTGACTTACAACCTTCCTGCTATCCTAGCCCTGGGGTCCTCACACACACAGCTCTGCCAGTGCCCCTCAATCCCAACCTGCAGCCCCGTGCTTTCCCTGTTCTGCGCTCCCCATACAGCTCTGCTGATACCCTTCAATTCTGACTTACAGCCCCCTTCTGTCCCACTGCTGGGCTCCCCACAGACAGAGCTGTCGGTGTCCCTATGTTCTGGGCTGCTTGCTCACTGGAGATGTCAGTCACACTGAATCTGTTCCTGCAAGTGGCTTTGGGACCTCTGTACTCACTTTACTTGCTGTCTGAATCACAGTTAAACCCAGGTTTCAGAGCAGCAGTCGTGTTAGTCTGTATCTCAAAAAGAACAGGAGGCCTTGTGGCACCTTAGAGACTAACCAATTTATTTGAGCTACAGCTTTTATGAGCTACAGCTCACTTCATGCATCTGATGGAGTGAGCTGTAGCTCTCTAAGGTGCCACAAGTACTCCTTTTCTTTTTAGTTAAACCCAGGTGCTCAGAGTTCTTGTGTGTTAAATTAGTATGACATTAACGGAGTCAGAAAAAGAATGCTAACTGCTCTTTTACTGCACTGGGTGGCGTAGATAAAAAGGAGCTGTGTGTGTTGTTGTTTACTATGTGCATTACAGCAGATGCTTTTCCTGAGATTGGGGCCCCATTACAGTTTGTGCATTATTAGTAGTATTATGGTAGTGCCTCAAGGCTCCAGTTGAGATTGGAAGGTCCCCATTGGGCTAGACACTGCACAACCTCCTCCCCAACTGAGATTGGAGGGGCCCGGTTATGTGGGGAGCCCCATTGGGCATGTGCTTCACAGACCCCCCGTGATCAAGATTGGGGGGGCCCCATTGGGCTGGGTGCTGCAGAGAGAAAGACAGCCAGAGATGGACCCTGCTCACAAGAGCTTGGATTCAGAGATGTTTGCCTGACCTTTCACGACCCATTGGTTCAAAGGAGGAGCAGGACCTGTTGAGGCACTGTCTCCAAAATCTGGTTTGTGACTCTTTCCCAGTCACTCTCGTCCTTGAGAAGAGCCTGGCCTGGAATCCAACAGCTTTTGAGCTAGCGGACCTGGTCAGGGTTTGGCTTCCCTAGACATCTGTGGATGCCAGCAAGATGTTTGGGTCTTTCACTGGCCTTAACCACTGAGGCACTAGCTGGTCTAGGAAAGACTTGATCTGGGCAAAACCAGTCCCTCCTGCAGGCAAGATTTCAGGTTAGACGATTCCAGTTGGTTCCCAGATGGGATCTTCTCTCTTCCCCAAGGGAAGAACACAGAGCAATGGCATGTGCTGTTATTAAACGAAACCCCTCCCAAAACAATCCACTCCACTACATGAGAAATTCTCCCTGCCCCCAGGGAGAGGATAAACCACATGTGACACATGTCAGTCATGTGGGGCTTAATTCACAGATACTAGAGTGATGATGGCAGGGTAAGAACCTGTACAAAATAGAATGGAGCGGGAGGGAAAAGCAGCTGAGGATGGAGCCAGCTGGGGAGAAGGGACCGTCCCATGCATGAGAACCCCTTTTGCTAACCATCACCTCCACGCTGCCCCGATCCCCTGGTGAGATCCTGAACTGGACTAGCTGCAGATCAAAGCTCCCTTTTCTAAATTCTGGAACTAACCAGCAACATTGTGATCAAAGCATGGGGTAGCTGGGTGCTTATGTCTTAGGGCGAGCCACTCCCCTCTCTCTCTGCCTCTGTTGTTGAAAGAGGATCATTCCATACAGGGAAGGGGGGTTGGCATGGATGCCTGCAAAGTGCTTTGATGGTGAAGAGCCAAGGAAAGTGGAAAGTTTTATCCAGAGGTATAGATTGGGTGTTAGAGTCGCTCAGGGACTAGAGTCCTGGTCTCCCCACTTCCTTTCTCCAATACTTTTGCCCCTCAGATCTCTTTCCAGTCCAATCCTAACCTATGGATAATCATCTGAACACAAGCTTCCAGTGCAATGCTGTGGCCAAAAAGGCTAATGAGAATCTTGGATATATAGACACGGGAATCTCGTATAGGTGTAAGGAGGTTCTGTCTGTATTTGGCACTGGTGCGACCGCTGCTGGAATGCTGTGTCCAGTTCTGGTGCCCACAATTCAAGAAGGTTGTTGATAAAATTGGTACAGAGAAGAGCCACGAGAAAGATTAAAAGATCAGAAAAACATGGTTATAGTGTAGACTCAAGGACCTCAATCTGTTTATCTTAAAGAGAAAGTTAAGGGGTGACTTAATCACTGTCTAAAAGTACCTGCATGGGAAATGGCATTGTTGTAGCTGTGTTGGTCCCAGGATATTAGAGAGATAAGATAGGGAGATAATTTCTTTTATTGGACCAGTTTGTAGCTCTTTGTAGCTTGAAAGCTTCTCTCTTTCACCAACGGAAGCTGGTCCAATAAAAGAGATTACCTCACCTGCCTTGTCTCTCTTCATGGGCAACCAGACTTTGATAGTGGGCTCTTTAATCCAGCAGGCAAAGGTCTAAAAAGACCCACTGGCTGGAAATTGAAATTGGGATTAGAAATAAGGTGCAAATCGACTAGTGAGGGGACTTGACCATTGGAACAACTTCACAAGGCCTGTGGTGGATTCTCCATCGCTGGGAATGTTTAAATCAAGGCTGGATGTGTTTCTAACAGATCTGCTGTAGTTCAAACAGGAATTAATTTAGGGCTGGCCTATGTTATATAGGACGTCAGGCTAGATGATCACAGTGGGCCCTTCTGGCCTTAGAATCTATGAATGCACCTGGCCCCATTTGGTGCCCAAACCCGCCTCACATGATGAGGCAAAGGGTCAGACCCTTGGCTGGCACCAGTCAGATGGCGAGTGGGCTGTGCTCATTTACCCCAGCTGAGGAACCAGCCCAAGGCAGCTCTCTCATGGCAGCATTACACTTTCTGGCATATTTATCAATCACACTAATTTCATTCAACTGGAAGTTCTTTGGGGCAGGGGCTGTCTCTTAGTTCTGTGTTTGGACAGGGCCTGACCCCACGGGGTCCTGGTCCATGTCAAGCTCTTGCCATCCAAAATGATACTTTGTGTAACTCCACCACATTAGCAAGGTTCTCATCAGCATCATGGTAAAATCCCTCTCTGTGGAATTTGCTGCATGAGGCTGTGCTAAGATAACTGCTTCCCTGTGGCCCTGGCCAACAGAGAGCCATTGTGGTACAAAGCAGCTGCCTAAAAACAACACTCTTTCCTCCACGCCCCAATGTTCATTCATTAGTAAGCCCATTTTGCAGGTGGGGAATTGGAGGTACAGAAGGAGGAAGTGACCTGCTCCAGGTCGCATGGGGAGTCTGCCGCAGAGGCAGGAATAGAACCCAGATCTCCCGAGCCACCAGGGCCTTAACTTCTAACCCAGCACTAACCCAGGCTCAGGGTATCTGTTCACTGCCATTGGCCTGGATGATCGGCACCCACGTTGGCCTAACCCAGGCGTGAGCAGCTACGCTGCAGCACCATATCTTTGTTACTCTGTCCTCACTGGTGCTGCACTTTCCTGTGTGTGTGACTAGGACTTCTGAGGACATATCCCATAGTTCTTTGTGCTGCAGTATGATGAGCTGCTCTGTGATTCTTTCCCAGTGAATTGTGGGAGAACATGTCTGTCCTGGGGACATGGGGAATTGTGGGAAGGCACGGGAGGACTATCAACCTGCAAGTGATTTTGCCAGCATCCTCACTGCAAAGTGGGCTGGTTACCAGCCTGAGTGAAAGCAGAATCTGGGCTGTAATCCACCCCCGAGCTGGGCTACTAAATTTGGGGGAGAGGGTTTTGTATGTGGATGGGAGAGGCGTTGGGATAACACCCAGGTAAGGAGCCTGGCAGTGAAGACCTACTCTGAGGACAGGGTACAACCGCAGCAAGAGAGCACCAACTTCCACCTGCTTGAGCCAATTACTCTGACAGAAAGTCTCCCAGACTGGCACATGTTCCTTGGGCTGTAGGGGTGCGTATTCAAGGCTCTGACTGGTGGCCAGGCCACTCTCTGAACTAATCCTGCCCCTGCAGCCCCAATGGGTTCAGGGGCGTGACTGGCAACAGGGTGCCGCTCGGTAAAGACTGCAGCAAATATAACCCAGCCCCATCTTGCTCTCCAGACATTTCTGGTTTTAAGCCTTTCCTGTCCTGAGAAAGGAGCAGATGATCCAAGCTCACTCTCACCAGCTGGGACTGCCTTGGGACATCCCTCCCTTGGCTGTGTCCTGCCCCTTTGTGTTGTGGGTTGCCCTGAAAATGGGGAGGGGATGGGGTTGTCATCTCTGGTGCAGTGTTGACATGGAGTATGGTAACCTCAGCCCTTATGAACTCCTGGCGTGTGTGTGGTGGGGAAGCAGCCAGGCTTGTGATGGGAGCTCTGGCCCTTGGGGCTTTATATGGTATCCCTGGTGCCACGAGTTGCTGCTGGGCTTGGGTTTTATCATCCAAGATGCTGAGTGCCCCCCAGGCAGCAGGACTGGGGCTCAACTTGTATGTAGCCAGGTAGTTGAGCGTTCCCTGATCAGCTTGATGCGGAAAGTACAGGCCCCAGTTTAGGAGAGGAGGGCCCTGTAGCCACACAAGTGCATCTCTTCAGACTCTCCCAGGCCTTGGGAACAGGAGACAGTCACAATCCCTTCCGTCGCGAAGGTGGAACTAAACCCTCCAGGTCTGTGTTCAGGAAAGGAAAACAAGAAGCTTTACACCCTAACCCCACCCTTGTGCTTGGGGGATTTCTGATGTGTAGATCAGCCCAAGGCTGTGGTCCCCAGCTGTACAGAGAGGAATATAGGAATAGTCGTATTGGATCATCCCCATGGGCCTATCTAGCCTCATATTCCATCTCTGATCAGCATGAAATGCTTCAGAGAAAAGTGCAAAAAAAACCCCTGAAGCAGCCGGATGTGGGATAATCTAAACCCCTGTCTGGAAGATTGTTCCCAAGCCCCACCTCCCCTAGGGCATTTCCTAAGAAGCCCCCCAAGCAATGTATTTGTGCCCACAGGTGGGGACACCATGGGGCGAGGGAAGCCTGGGCCAGTGCAGATTGTCTTGGTGCACAAAAAAGCCCACTCCTTTGAGCTGGACGAGAAGGCGCTGAGCGGGGTGCTACTGCAGGAATCTATCCGGGACATGGACGTGGTGGTGGTGTCGGTAGCTGGGGCCTTCCGGAAAGGGAAATCTTTCCTGCTGGACTTCATGCTGCGTTACATGCACACTCAGGTAAGCTCTGTTCCCATGATGCCCTGCTGCTGCATTACATGTACACTTGGATGAGGCACTGCCCCCTTCCCACAGTGCTTTGTCTCCAGCTGACCCAGCCTTGTTCTCAGCTGAGAATCCACCCCTCTTGCTTGTTCTGCAGAAGGAAGGCGGCACGTCCAACTGGCTGGGGCAAGAGGATGAGCCCCTGATGGGGTTTTCGTGGCGTGGGGGCTCAGACCCCGAGACCACTGGGATCCAGATCTGGAGTGAGGTGTTCACCGTGGAAAAGCAAGATGGGAAAAAGGTAAGGGCAGGGAATGGGGTGGGAGGATGGGGGTGGGGAGTGTGTCTGGTTGGGTGGGGGGAGCGTGCATGGGGGGATGCTGCACCTTTGTGAGTATGATGCACAGATATGGCTGCACCCCCAGGCTTGCAACATTATGGAAGATATTTCACAGATCCTGGCGGGCAGCCAGCCTCTGATCTGCAGCCAGACCTCTCCTCTGCCTGCTTTGGTTTGGCCCCCTGCCGTTTGCTGCAGGCTGATGCAGCTACACACTGAATCTGCAGGAGGGTGCGACCTGGGCCAGGATGGCATTGGGTCAGCAAGTGGATCCATGTGCCATGCTAGGGGAAGGGCTACTGTTAGTAGCTGTTGGTGCACCAGGGGCGGGGGGTGTGTAGGTCTGGGTGATCCCATCTTAATGCTAAGCCTGGTGACCTGTGGAAGGGGCAGGCCATACTGATGGTGCCCCGCATGCCCTTGCTTGGATGCCGTCTCCCCACTTGGGAGGGTAGCATTATCCCCACATAATGAGCCGGAGCTGGGCACTCCCTGGGTTCCAGCATGGGGATGTTTTGGTGTGCTTTTTCTCTGGTTTCATCTGGCCCACACCCTTCTGTCCCAATCTGTGCCCCTCTCCCCCAGGTGGCAGTGGTTCTGATGGACACCCAGGGCGCCTTCGACAGCCAGTCGACCGTCAAGGACTGTGCCACCATCTTTGCCCTCAGCACCATGACCAGCTCCATCCAGGTGGGCCCGGCAGAGTGGAATGCCCTGGGGTTCGACAAGGGGAACCATTCGTAGCCTGGAGGTGCCTGGTGTGCGGCCCTGCGTCTTGGTGTCATCAGGCCATGGGGCTGCGCACAAGGGCTGCCATCTCCCAGCCCTTAGGGGAACTGTGCAGATGGTCACCTCATAGCTTGGGACCTTAAGCGGTGCAGTGGGGGCTCTGAGCATGGCGTGTGGCTGGGAGAGCTCTGCTCCCTCTGAATAGAGTGGGTGGCGTCCCACCTTGCTCCGGGCTGGTGAGATTTCGGGAACTTGCTGAGATTTCAGGGTGGGAGTTTGGGAGCCAGGAGCTTTAACAAGACACAGTGTGCTTGGCTGGGTGATGCGGGAATAGCCTTAGGGCTGGGGGTTCTCGCTTACAAGAAGAGGCCAAAGAAAGTGACATGGAGATGGCTGGGAAGGGGAGAGATGTGGACACCATGCTAGGATACCAGCACCAAGACTGGGGAGCTCAGTGGCAGCATCCCTATCTGATTGTCTGGCAGGATGGCAGGGGAGGTTTGAATCTCAGCTCTGCGGCTTCCCTGAAGGGGGCTTGACATTAACAGCACCTTCTTTCCTTGCAGATCTATAACCTATCCCAGAACATCCAGGAGGACGACCTGCAGCAGCTTCAGGTAATGGGGGGAGGGCCTTGTAACATGAGGATGTGGCAGGGAGGTTAAACGCAGAACTGAGGGCCAGAGGAGCTTCCCCAGACAGCTGGGGTGACCCAGAAACAGTTCTTTGAGCTGCAGCACCTGACTGGCTTTGGTAGGCCTGGCTGGGGTGTAGGTGAGGCAGGGCTCTTACTTAGCCTGGAGTTGCTAGGTACATGGCGCCTGGCACTGGCTGCATCTCCATCTGGAGCGCCAAGAGGGTAATGCCAGCTCCAAGCTGGCTGTCTGGGGCAGCAGGGTAAGATCTGTCTCTGCAGATATGGGATGCTGGATCCAAAACGGCCAGTTCAATCCATGATGTATAAACAGGGGAGCAGTGAGTCGGAGCAGGGAAGGGATTTTACCTCTGAATACATCATTGGTGAGACCAATACTGGAGTAGTGTGTGCAGTTCTGGGGTGCACTTTTTTAAAAAGCATGTTGAAAAACTGGAGAGGTTGCAGAAAAGAGCCAGAGAAATGATCAGAGGGCTGGAGAAGCGCCTGACAGTGAGAGACCTAAGAAGCTCAATCTGTTTAGGTTCTCAAAAAGAAAATCAAGAGGTGACTTGATCACGGTGTACAAGTAACTTCACGGGGAGAAAATCCCAGGTACTAAATGGCTCTTTAACCTAGTGGGGAAAGGCGGAACAAGAACTGATGGCGGGAAGTTAAAGCCAGGCACATTCACATTAGAAGTAAGGCACCAGTGTTTCACTGTGGGGGCGATTTTCCTTTGGAACAAACTCCCAAGAAAAGTGGTGATGTCTCCAAATCCAGACTGGAGGCCTTTCAGGAAGAAGCTTTAGCCCAGTGGTCACCAACTGGTCAATTGCGATCTCCGGTGGTGTAGCGGGGCTGCCGCTAAGGCCCTGGGGAGGGCAGGGGGCAGTGGTCTCAGCGCACTGCTCCTGCCAGCAAGCTCTGCCTCTGCAGCTGCCATTGGAGCTGCGGGGGCGGTGCCTGCAGAGGGGGCAGCGTGTGGAGCCATATGCCCCCTGCCCCCCTCCCAGGGGCTGCAGGGACGCATTGGTCCCTTCCTGGAACGGCATGGGCCATAGGGCTGGGCAGGCAGGAAGCCTGCCTTAGCCTGCCCACAGTAAGTGCCACCTGGCGAGAGGCTGCACCCCAGCCCTGAGCCCCCTCCTGGAGCCAGCACCCCATACCTCCGCCTGCACACCAGCCCTGAGCCCCCTCCCACAGCCAGCACCCCAAACCACCCCCTGCACCCCAACACTATGCCCCAGCCCAGAGCCTCCTCCTGCACCCAAACTCCCTCCCAGAGCTTTCACCCCCTCCTGCACCCCAACTCCGTCCCAGGCTCAGCCCGGAACCCCCTTCCACACTGCAAAAGCCTTGGCACCAGCCCAGAGCCTGCACCCCCTCTCAAACCCCAACCCCGTGCCCCAGCCTGGTGAAAGTGAGTGAGGGTGGAGGGGGAGTGAGCAGGGCAGGGCTTTGGGGAAGGGGCAGGGCCTCGGGGAAAGGGCAGGGTAGATCCTGGGTTGCCGTTAAATTCAAAAAGTGATCTTGGGGGTAAAAAGGTTGGATTTGACTAAAACAGTAGTCTCCAAGTTTCTGGGCTACAGTACTGGGGGGAATGGTGACATTATCTGGCCTGTGTTATACAGAAGGTCAGACTAGATGATCTAATGGTTTCTTCTGGCCTTAAAATCTATGACTCTGTGTTGACCCATGGTATGTGTTTGTGCATGTGGCTTTGTATGTCTGATGCGTTCCCTGTGATCACCTTCCCTGCCCACTCCAGCTGTGACAGCCTTGTCTTGTCCCTTAACCACTGGTGTCTCTGCTTTCTCAGCTCTTCACAGAGTATGGGCGCCTAGCCATGGACGAGATCTTCCTCAAACCATTCCAGGTACACCCTGCGGCCCAGCCTGACCCCATGTCCCAACTCGGCATGCCCTAAGGGGCAAATGAGCACACAGGCCAGGTGGGGGAGCTCCTGGCTATGCAGTCCTGTGTGGGGAACTGGGTTAGGCCAGGGCTCCAGGTATCCAGACGTACCTGAGTGCAGGTATCCAGGGGTGTTGCTCCTTGGGCAGAGGTTTTTGATCGTTACCCACAATCCAGCAAGGCACTGGATTGGAGCGTGACTGCTTTAGCCTACTTGTTGTGTTATGGAGCTGTTGGTAGTCCAGATACAAACACTTGACCTCTGGATTTAAGCATGAGTCTCTGCTCCCTGAATAGGTGCAGCTGCAGACTGTGCACTAGAGGGGCCCAGTTACTCCTGTCTGAGGCTCTGTTGTCTGTAGTTCTCCATGGTCTCCTCTCTCCAGGGAGTGTCATCCCTCCTCTCCCAGGCCGTGGAGATTCACATGGATTACTGCTTCTGGTGGGGAGTCTTTTTCATCCCAGTCTCAGGCTGAGCAGCTGGAGAAAATACAATGCTGGGCCTACTTTCCCTCTGCTCTAGCTTCTGGCTATGCCCCCTTTCCCGCAGCTGTCTGTAAGGAACACCTGTCCCCTTCTCAGCTATATCTGATTAGTGAACAGGGCTGGCTGACTATAGGACCTGGACCTTAAAGGGGCAGGACACCCTGTTATAGAGGGATTGGTGGTGCTAACCAGCCTCAAAGCACCAGTGGTTCCAGTCCCCTCTAGCAGGTGTCTGTTAAATGAATTTGGGGGGTCACAACCCACTTCCCATCACAAACGCTGATGGAGCATGGAGACTGAATTCCCATCTCCCCCTAGGGGGACACGACTGGGGCAGGGGTGGGGAAGCTGTATCTGTGACTTAGGCTTCCCAGGCAATAAGCACACACATGAATCCCATTCTCCCCAGCTCTGAGGCCTCACAACCCCCACCCCTCACTGAAGCAAAGCCCTGTGTGATATCTAGGTGTCCATCCCTGCTGTGAATCAGTTCTGCCCCCTATAGAGGGACCAGGAGGTGGTGCCCCCTGCTGTCACCCTGTTCTGTCACTGTTGGCTAGTACAGTCCCAAGCTGGTGGCACAGAGCAAGCACGTCCCCTAAGCCCATGGCTGACCCCCCCCCCCCATGACCTGCCTTCCCATCTCAGACCCTGATGTTCCTGGTCCGGGACTGGAGCTTCCCTTATGAGTACCCCTATGGCCTGGAGGGGGGAAAGAACTTCCTGGAGAAGCGGCTGGAGGTAAGGACTGGCCGGGAAAGCCACATTGGCTGCAAATCATGAAAGAGGGTTGGTGTTTGGTCCGAGTGGGTGAACATGCTTGGGGCATCACTCAGTTGAGGGCCATTTGCAGCCCAGAGCTTTGAGCGTGTGATGTAACTCACCTGCCCTCCAGAAAGTGGGGCCTGGCCTCCTGCCCTGAGACTGGCTTGTCCCATGGGCCTGTCTCAAGCCATGCCCCACAGGAGTCCTTGACTCTGTTGATTCCATCCCTTCAAATGTTGCTTCTGCTTTATCCCTTGGCTTTTGGGCCTTGGCACCTCGCTTGTGGGCCCTGCAGGATGGCTGAGAGCTGAAGTCAGCAGGGTTGCATGGAGGGGAGGGGCGGGGGGGATAAATCTGTGCCAAGTTTAGCCCTTTATTCCTGTGGCCTGATCCCCTCTCCCCCGCACCCCCCCGGCTTCCATCTTCACAGCAGAGTGGTTCAGCAGCACCCCCTTGGGAAGCTATTAGTGGCTGCGTCAGAGGGGATGTTCTCCTGCACACCTCAGCCTTGGCACTGATCTAGGTTGTCCAGCAAGGCAGGGCAGGATCTTTGAGTCTAGCTCATAATCCCCCAGACAGCCCTTGCTGGCAACAGGGTGGGAGGACTCCTTCCCCTAACACAAGGGTGTGGCTAGCTGGGATGACTGATGGCATGCGGGAGATGTTGGTCTGCTGGTAGGTGAAGACCCATCAGCATGAGGAGATCCAGAACGTCCGCAGGCACATCCACTCCTGTTTCACCAATGTCAACTGCTTCCTCCTACCGCACCCAGGGCTCAAGGTGGCCACTAGCCCCGGCTTTGATGGACGACTGAAAGGTAGGCCAGGCGCAGAATTGACTCCGCTCCTACTGCAATCCAGAATGGATAACGCAGCTCCCCTTGCATGGACCCAGTCTAGCCTGTTTCTAACCGGGGCACTGTGGGGGTTGACAGGACTTAGGCCACAACCACTGGGAGCTGGAGCCCAGCCTCCAGGATCTGCAGGCTCAGCGCTGGGGAATCTGCATTTACTTAATTATGATCCCTTGCAGACTGGTTTTTAAAAGGGGAATTTTAAGATGATGAAGCCCCATCTGACTGCAAAAAATGTACTCTGCTCAGGTTACAAGTTGAGCTGGGTAAATAACGGATTTTTCATTGGCTGTTCTGAAAAAAAGGGGAAAAAACTAAAAAATTTCTGAAAGTTTTGGTGAACCAAAAAGTAAAAAAAAAAAATTCATTTGGGGTCGATCATTTTGATTTTTGTGCTCCCCCCCAATTAAAATGTTTAAATATCAAACACAAAGTCATTTTGAAGTGAAAATTGGTTTTGTTTTTTTTGTCTTAAACAATTTGCCACAGTGGACACAAATTCATCAGATGTTTCTGTCAACTCAGATCTGCCTTTTTCGCTGAAAGAAGTTGTGTCAGAAAATTTTGCCCAGCTCTAGTTAAAAATAGTGATTATATTGAATTGTGATCACGCCTAGAAGCCCTAGTCATGGGCTAGGACCCATGGTGCCAGGTGCTGTGCAAACAGAACAAAAACCTGGTCCCTGCCCCAAACAGCTTACAGTCTAAGACAAGAGACAACAGCTGGATACAGCCAGATGGGGGAGCACAAGGAAACCATTATACAGCCCCAGGCAGCATGATGGGCAGTGTTCTTAGTGCAGCAGTGACCTAACTGTTGTCAAGGTTTTTGTAGGCCTCCCATCAGAGGAGAGTTTTGAGGAGGCATTTGAAGGCGGACAGTGAGGTAGCTTTGAGGGTGTTTGTGAGTGTGTGATGGGCAGCATGGGAGGAAGCACAAGCGGACATTTCTGAAAATGTAACAAGTGGGTGATGCAGGCTCCCTGTAAGTCACTTAGCTGCTCTGTGCCTCAGTTTCCACATCCGTACAATGGAAATAATAGTGCAGCCCTCTTTCATAGCAGGGTTGTGAGGATAAAACATCACAGATTGGGAGATTAGCTCAGATATTAGTGATGGGGGCCAGATAATTACCTATGAGATCTGAGCTCAGACTAGGTTTCAGTCTCACCGAATTTCCTTTAATTGATGGGGTGTTTTAACTCCTGTCATATTTGTTAGGGGGCTGGGCATGATTCAGCACTCTTCTGGAGTTAGCCACCAGCCTGGGAGACTGGACTTTGAGTCCCAGCTCTTCCACAGACTCTGTGTGATGTCGGGGTGAGTCACATCCCCTCTCTGCACCATCTGGGAAGTGAGGCTGTTTCACAGGGGGCATTGGAGGAGAAATTCAGGCATTCTGATGCAAGTATATATATGCTAGTTTCTTGACATGTCTCATTCCTTCCCGCCTGAGCCCAGACATTGCTGCCGAGTTTAAGGAGCAACTCCAGCAGCTCATCCCAATTGTGCTGGACCGTGGCCAGTTGTTGGAGAAGGAGATCAATGGTTCCAAGGTCACCTGCCGAGGCCTGCTGGAGTATTTCAAGGTGGGCAGAATCCAGGATGAATGTATAAATGTAGCTGTTCTGATGCATTGCCTTTCCCGAGCCAGTAGGTGACAGCAACACTAAAGCCTCTGGCCAGCAGCCTTTGCAAACAGCTGGTTGGCAGTCAGGATTTCCATCCTGCAGGGAATTCCAACATTTGGGCATTTTTAATTTTTTTTCTGCAAATTGGAACAAAAAGCCAAAATTTTCAGCCAACTGAAAATGGACATATTTTAATTGGAGACCCTGGAAGCGTTTTGATAAGGTAAAACATTTCTTTTTTACTTGATCATTTGGATTCTTTTCATTTAGACTTTTACAATTAATATTTTAATATAATATCTCATGTTTATTGTAATTAGCATTGTATATTATGTATAATATATATTTTACATTATATTAACATACATAACTATCCATTATATATATTAAATATTTCAACATAATGTAATTATATGTAACATATACTAAATATAATATACATGTTACGTTACATTAGAACATTTGTAATATACAGTATATAACGTGTACAGATACATTATATACGTGTGCCTTAATATAAAAGTCCAAACAAAATGATCAAGTAAAAATGAAATGTGTTTGTTCTCTTTCGTTGAAATGAGCAGTGACATAAGTTTTGAAATCTTCCCGTCAAACTCTATAGAAATCACCACCCTCCTGCGAAAAGTTTTTGATTTTGAAGAAACTTTTTTGATGGAAGTCTGTTGTGTTGCAAAATCGGTGACTAGCTGTGGTTACAAACCTTTCCTGCTTCAAGAAGCGAGGGGAGTTGGGGGAAACTTCCCCCTGGGGACAGGTTACCCCATCACTGCAGGGATCCTGGCAAATTTCTGATGCTGCCCCTATCAGAGGCAGGATCCCAGAGTGGATGGTCCAGTGATCTGATCTGGGCTGGCTCTGTTCCTGTGATGAAGGTTCCTGGGGCAGACACTAAGAGATGAACGGGCACGGCCTATGGTTTCCTGTTGTGGGGTATGCGAGGTTGGAGCACTTACCTCGTATTGGGGAGACCTGAGTTCAAGACCCTGCTCCACCACAAATGTCCCAGGTGACCTTGGGCAAGTCACTTAGCCTCTCCGTACCTTGTGTTCCCTATGTGTAAAATGAGGAAAATAGCACTGCCCTGTCTCACAGGGGTGTAGTGGGAATAAATACATTAAAGATTGTGCTGGGAGCCAAAGAAGTGCCTAGCCTAGACCTCCTAGCTCTATACCTTGCTTTCATTGCTGTCACTGTCTCCCTCCCAGGCTTATATTAAGATCTACCAAGGAGAGGACCTGCCTCACCCCAAATCCATGCTCCAGGTGAGTTTGTTTGATTGGGGTAGCCAGAGCCAAGGGGAGGGGGCCAGTGAGTGGACCCTGAGGCCTCTTCTGACTCTGGCCTTTGGGTAGGAATGGCAGTGAGTGCTTCCCTGCGATGAGCTGAGCAGCATGCACCGAAGGTCAGCTGCCTTCCCCTGTCTCTGAAGGCTCCAGGGGCTGCGTCCCTCTGGAGGGCTGGAAGTGACTCCCATACAGAAAGTGAGCACTCCTAGCCCCTGCTGGCCCAGAGACATCTTTCCCAGGGCAGGCAGCATAAATCCAGCCCTGCTTGCCCCTGGTGTCAGTTCTCGCCTGGAAGATGCATCCTGCTTATCAGCCCATGCTGTGGGTCAAAACTACCCGCTGGGTGCCAGAGGGTGCTGTTGGTGGAGACCAAAGGGGGAAAGGGTTAAGTCTGACTGCTAATGCAATCCAACTCCCTAGTGACAGCAGATGGAACTGCACCCTGCAGTCTGTACCAGCCCCAGTACCTCCTAGAGGCAGCAGGCAGTACTGCACCCAGCAGGGCTGCAGCAGCTCCAGCACCCCCATAGGCATCAGGTGGTACTGCACGATGCCATTGGCAGTGCTGATCAGTGGCTTGCTTTTGCCTTCTCTCTGCAGGCCACCGCGGAAGCCAATAACTTAGCAGCTGTGGCCTCTGCCAAGGACATGTATTACAACAAGATGGAGCAGGTGCGTGAGTCTTGTGGGCTGGCGTCCGTTGGGCAGCCAAGATCGGTGTCCGCATCGTCCAACCATATATTCCGCTTCCCACACATGCTGGATGTCGGGTTCCGCCTGAGCCCCCGGTGGGCCTGCTTATTATCAGCAGGACTTGTAAAGATATTGTTAGAGGCTGGAAGGAGAACCCCAGAGTCCTGACGCCCCGGCCCTCTGCTCTAATGCACAAGACCCTACTCCCATCGTAGAGCTGGGGATAGAACCCAGTTGTCCTGACTCCATCCCTCTGGTCCCTGCAGTTGCTGGTGAGCTTGGGGGAGGGTGGGGGCGGGGCACATACTGCAGTCAGGGATATTCTGAACTCTCATAGGTTCCGTTTGGGCACAGAGATGCAACCTCCCATATGATGCTCCCTTCCCCCCCAGATGTGCGGGGGCGATAAACCCTACATCTCCCCGGAGATCCTGGAGGAGAAGCACCAGCAGCACCGTGTGTCAGCCCTGGAGCACTTCCAGAAGATCAAGAAGATGGGGGGGAAGGAGTTCAGCCAGCGCTACGAGGCGGAGCTGGAGAAGGAGATGGGTGAGCTCTTTGAGCACTTCGCCAAGCACAACAAGAGCAAGAACATCTTCAGCACCTTCCGCACGCCGGCCGTCATCTTCAGCGCCATCGTGGCCCTCTACTTGGGCTCGGGCCTCACTGGCTTCATGGGGCTGGATGTGGCTGCCCAGCTCTGCAACTGTGTGGTGGGGCTGCTGCTGATTGCCCTGCTGGCTTGGGGTTACATCCGTTACTCAGGCCAGTACCGGGACCTGGGCGTGGTCATCGACACCACCGCCGACTTCGTCTTGGAGCAGGTGGGCAGCACTTGGGGGGGGGGGGGAGCGGGCACTGGGTAGGCATGGCAGGGGGACACAAGAGATGGGAGATGCGGGTTGGAGTAGGGGATGCCTGGGATGAGGCAGACTAGGCCCAGTTGGCATGGGTGGTATGGTGTATGGGACAGGGGGTAGTAACTGTTTAAAGGGAAGGTGGAATTGGCAAGCCCGGGTACTGGCTGGTCCTTAGGGACTGATAAAGCTCAACCCCACTGATAATGTGGCGACGGTGAAGTGTGGCTGAGGCACTGCAGGGTGCAGTACTGCCTGCTGCCCCGGTGGGGCTGGGCCGGAGTTGCAGAGACCTTTCCCGCACCGGGAACGTGACCACCCTTCACCTCTGACCTCCCCCAGAGCAGGGAAAATAGGAATTTGGCTCACGCACGCAGCAGCCGTTTCACCCATTAGCCCAAGGCGTAGTGGGACTTTCCAGCCACCCCCACCAACCAACCTCTTTCCTGCACCTTTTCTCCAGGCCACTTCCCGCATGGGCAACACCACCCAGGCCGCTGTAGCTGACACATCGGGTGCAAGGGCTCCGCCTGACAAGAAAACCCAGTGAAGCTTTCATGCCAAGGCTGAGCTGGGGCTTCACAAAGTCCTGTGCTGCTGGCTGCTGCTGGCTGCAAGTGGCTCCAGGCCTGCAGATCTCGACTTCTCTCTCTTTTCATTCCTGTTTCTTTCCCCCTTCATCTTTCCTTCGCTTCCCCCCTTCTTTTTTTTGTTTTTGTTTTTGCACTTTAAAAAAAAAAAGACCAACTGCAGCTTTAACCTCCTACCTGTACCAGCCAGTGCCTTGTCACCGGGATGGGGCATCCTCCCCACCAGACTCGCATTCCTGCTCCTGGGAGCAGCCCCTGGACTAGAGACCACATCTGGATCCCAGCTCCTTAATGGTTACTTCTCATCACATGGGATCAGCTCCCCTTCAGCAGCGGGCGTGGGCAGGTGCTGTTGTACATTGCTAGGTTTCCCCCTCACTTCCTGCTCCGACCTGGGAGGTGCAGACGCCTTGGTGTCTTCCCTCCAGCCCAGCGGAAGGGATGGATCCTCAAGGCCTGAGCAGAGTAACCGTCACTGTTCCTCATTTCCCCTCCCTGCCCCTTGTGCCTTGGTAGAACTGAACTGTGTCGTTGGGCCTCATGGAGGAGAGGGGAACCTCCCTCAACCAGCTGCTGCCTTAGGGTGGGGTGGGAATGGTACCAAAAAATACAGAGACACCCCCACCCTTCCCCGTGCCAGAGAGAGCCTTCAACCCCCAGCATGCTGCCCAGCCCTAGCTAACATTGGCCAAGGGCCAGCGAGCCCTATGATGTGATTCTGGTGCTGTGCTGCCAGCCAGCCTGGGCTCCTTAGGCAGGGCCAACACTGCTTCTAGAAGTGCAACCCACCCGTGGGCCCCTGCCTGCATTGAGAGAGACTCCTAGCCTGTGTCTCCAGTGTGGACCAACATGGTCTATTCAATTTCCAGCCACACTTTCCCCCGTCCAGTGTTAACGCTCCTCACCACCACCATTGCTTTCGGCTTTGGGGCAAAACGGGGCTTTCTGCTCATGGAAGATATGCCCAGAGGCTCCTTTGTGCTGACAAACCCAGTCCTAACTGGCAGCTGTGTGGCTCGGTCCCGCGTGGGGTACCAGTTAAAATGCAGTTTTGCCCACGTGGGGGTGGATGGCCTACTTAGCGCCACATGGGAGCTCCCTTTGCTAATGTCTCTTGCTGAGTGACCTTAGCCAAAGGGCCTTAGCCTTTTTGAGTAGGGAGCTTTTGCTATTGGGGCATCACACTGCAAAATCCTTAGCCTCTTATTGGATTGTCTGGTTTCCCCTCGCCGGGACCTCCGACACCATTCGTCAGTCAAGCAGGTCACGGCCTCCCCTCTCCACTGCTGTCTGGCTGGGGTCAGTTGGGCAGTGCCAGGATCTGTGATCCGAACCAGGGGACCAGACGCCACCCATTCCCTGCCCAGTCTGACCCCAGCCCCTCCAACCGCCCCAGCCCTGAAGCACTCTCACATTCCTGCTCATGTAAAGCACAAGAATAAAGCTCATTCCATTTTGTGATCACAGCGCCTCATTTTGGGGGGAGATCGGGGCACATTATTTCCTTGGGAGGCTGAACCCTGGTTAACCCCCCCCCTTGCTTCCCAAGCCTTGTTCTGCTGGAGATTTCCTTGGCTTATCAAAATCCTCATCAGTGTTCTGCCTCCATTGTGGGGCCTGGATTGGTGTTGCAGGCATCTGTTTGTGGGAGAGGTAGAACTGCCTTAGCTTCCTTTGAAATTCCCCAGCCCAGGAGCCATCTATGCTTCTGGTCACGTTAATATTGCCCATTTCAAGCCTACTATCTGCCCCCTTCTCCCTCTCTAGCCATTCCCTGGTGCCTCAGGCTGGTTCCAGCCGGGCATCCCCCTGAAGATGCCCTTCCAACTGGCCCCCTGTGATTTCAAGCCTCAAGAGAAGGGACAAGTACATTGTGGGGGGGTGAAATCTGCAAAGGCTTTGAAGAAGGTTGGAGTGAAATTTAGCTAAAATGGACCAACTGGCATCAAGATTCTTTTGGGGTGGATGGATGATTATGCTGGTCAGATTTTCCCCCATTGTGCTCGCTTTGGAAAATTCCTGTCCCAGTGTAAGAATTACCTGTGGCTTCAAACTGGTCACATGAAAAGCTTTCGGGGGGGCGGGAGTGCCTTCTCCAGACGTTAAAAGAAAAGCCACTGTTCTCTGAGAGTGTACCAATAAAGCCAGGCCCCTTCAGTTCTTAGCTCTGCAATGTCATCTTTCAGTTTCCAGTAAGGCCTGTCAGGACATCACATGACCAGCTCTGTGTTACTTCTTTCAGCAAAGGTGCAGTGTGGTGAGGCCACGGTGTCAAGCTAATGCTTGCTTCTATTCATACAGTTGCAGCTGAGCACCTCGTAAACAGCAGATTTTATCTTAGTGGCACCCTGTGAGGCAGAATGCCCTATTCCCATTTTACAGATTGGTTCTCTGTGCCTCAGTGGACCCATGTGGCCTAGTGAATAGAGTGCTGGACTGGGAGGCAGGATATCTGCTTTCTAGGCCAGGTTTTGCCACTAGCCTGCTTGGTGAGCTAGTCACTGTCTCCCTGTTTTTCCATCTGTGAAATGGGGATAATGAGACTGACCTGAGTAAAGTGCTTTGAGATCTATGGATAAAAAGTGCTCGAGATGATCTAGGGATTGGTATTCTAAGCTGATGTTAGACAAATTCAGGCTAGAAATAAGGGGTTTTTTTTTTTAAAAAAAAGATTTGCTGTAATTAACCATTGGTGTCTCTTGGGACATGGTGGAGTTTCCATCTCATGGAGTTTTTAAATCAAGACTGGAGCTCTTTAAAAGCTATGGGTAGGCCTTGATGTTGAAATCCCTGGGTGAAGTTCTTTGACCTGTCCTGTGCAGGAAGTCAGGCGAAATGATCTTCTGGCCTGAAAAAGCCAGGGATCAAACAATGTGGGGGTTGTTTAGTCCATGAATTCAGTGTATGCAGGGGGGCTATGGCTGCCCATCACCATAGTAGCAGGGCATCTTTGATGTAAAAATGACTAGGGAAGCCCAGACTGGCCTTTCCTGGAATCTCTGCAGCTCCTTTTCCCCGCAGTGCCTGAAGGCCCCCCATTGCATGTGGGGGTGATTAGAATAACAATTTTACCCCAGACTCCTGCAATGCCCAGGGAGGCTGGGGGCGGGGAGGTTCCGTGGCTCCAAGTGTCCCTGTCCTTTACAGCTGTGCAATGTGAGCCTGGCGTTGCACCCCTATAATTTAAATCCAGATGGGACCATGAGATCATCTAGTCTGACCCAGGCCTGAGCCTCACTCAGGTTGCCCTGTGCTGAGCCCCATGACTTGTGTCTGACTAACGCGTCTCTCGTGATTGGCTCCAAGGGGGAGGAAGGGACGGACCGTCCTGCCCCCAGGGGGACGCCAGCCGGCTGTCTTGCTCCCTCCCCGAGCCTCACTCAGGTTGCCCTGTGCTGAGCCCCATGACTTGTGTCTGACTAACGCGTCTCTCGTGATTGGCTCCAAGGGGGAGGAAGGGGCGGACCGTCCTGCCCCCAGGGGGACGCCAGCCGGCTGCCTTGCTCCCTCCCCGAGCCTGGCCCGCGGGCATCATCCAACAGGGCCCAGCGCCGTGCTGGGCGGAGCCAGCGTGACCTCGCCCTGCGCTGGTGACAGGCTTCAGCCCTGATCCCTGCTGCGTTCGCCCCGCTGCAGCCCTCGGCCTCATGACGCACCCCTGGAGCAGAGCGCTGGGCCCGGGACCCTCTGCCGCCCGCCCCGCAGGAGAGGTTTGTCGGGGGCTTGCCTGAAAATGTGCCTGTGGCCCGTCCCCTCCTCCCCGCGTCCCGGTGTCCGTCCCTGCTGCCCTGAGACCTACCTCCCTGCGGCTCCCAGCCGCCCGCTCCCAGTGCTCCTCACCCCTTGGATCTGCTCCGTCCCCGGGCTCCCAGCCTCCCCTCCTGGGCTCCCAGTGCTCCTCACCCCTTGGATCTGCTCCGTTCCCAGGCTCCCAGCCGCCCGCTCCCGGGCTCCCAGTGCTCCTCACCCCTTGGATCTGCTCCGTCCCCGGGCTCCCAGCCTCCCCTCCTGGGCTCCCAGTGCTCCTCACCCCTTGGATCTGCTCCGTTCCCAGGCTCCCAGCCGCCCGCTCCCGGGCTCCCAGTGCTCCTCACCCCTTGGATCTGCTCCGTCCCCGGGCTCCCAGCCTCCCCTCCTGGGCTCCCAGTGCTCCTCACCCCTTGGATCTGCTCCGTTCCCAGGCTCCCAGCCGCCCGCTCCCGGGCTCCCAGTGCTCCTCACCCCTTGGATCTGCTCCGTCCCCGGGCTCCCAGCCTCCCCTCCTGGACTCCCAGTGCTCCTCACCCCTTGGATCTGCTCCGTCCCCGGGCTCCCAGCCTCCCCTCCTGGACTCCCAGTGCTCCTCATCCTGTAGATCCTCTCCGTCCCTGGGCTCCCAGCCTCCCCCTCCCAGGCTCCCAGTGGTCCTCACATCCCTTGGATCTACTCCCCCCAGGCTCTCAGAGACATGCCCCCCTTGCCTCTGGGACTTGCCCCCCCACCGCTGGGACCAGTTCTCTCCTGGGCTCTAAGCACTCCCCTCAATAGCAGGGATTCACTCCCCCCAGGCTCCCAATGCCCTGCACCCTCTACCCTGGGATCCAATCCCCACTGGGCTCCCAGTGCCCCACCCTCCAGCACCTGCCCCCTGGGCTCCCAGCATCCTCCTTCCCTTGCCCCTAGCACCTGCTCCTCATCCATTTGTGAACTTGTTGCCTGGGGAAAGATCATTTCCTTCCCCCGCAACAGGTGCTCAAGCTGGGAGTTCTCCATCCTTGCTGGGAAGGGCTGGGGCTGCTGGCTGCAGCCTGGAAATAGTTGTCTTGAAGGGTGGTGGTGCCTGAGCTGGTGGCTGGGCTGGTGATTGGTTATTCGGGCCACTGTTCTCTCCTCTTTCACACCAGGCAAGGGAAAGCGTCTGGGGCTCATGGAGCCGATAGAGAAACAGATCTTCCCCAGCCCCCCGCGCACACGGGGGCAAAGCGAGCCTGAAGCGCTGCCTGGAGTGTGTGTCACAGCAGCCTTGGGTAAGTAGCAGTGGGAGGTGCAAAGGGGGGTGGGGGTGGGTTTAGCCTGATTCCACACTCCCACAATCCGAGTGTGCAGTGCAGCTGGACGTGTGTGTCACATTTGCATGATGGGTGATGTGAGGCACAATGCAGGGGATGGGGGGAACCAGCCAAGAGTCTCCCCAGGGGCTCAAAGAGCTGCACAATGAGGGCTCAGATGGCTCCCATCGCCCATTCTGTCCATGTAAATGGGGGAAGTGGACATGACTCCCCCCCTCCCACCCCAAGAAACACCCCCTTGGCTAGCACGTGACTGCTCTCTGGACTCGTGACCAGCCCCTGACCCCTGTTGTAGGGTGTGGATTGAGGGTGTGGCTCTTCTCCAAGCTCTAGGAAGCCAAGTGTAAATTACAGCAGCCTCAAGGCTGCTCTACCCCACTTTAGGAAGTGGGAGGTAAGAATATGGGAAGTGCAGAGGGGAGTTAAAGCCTCATCTGTGTCCCCCCATTCCTGCCCGACTGCTGAGAACCAGACCGTGTATGTACAGTGGAGACCATGGGAGAGACTCCCCTCATCCAAGGTGAGGCTCTATCCCAGCATGTCAGGGATCAGCTGCCTCAACCAGATAAAGGAGGGAGGGTACAGGTGCCCCCATGTTAATTCATCCCAGCTCCCATTACCAGGGGGTGATTCCTTTGGATGACTGGGGATCTGGCCGGACTGTCCTAACCCTGCTGCTAGGGACAGTGAATACCAGACTTCCCTGAATCTGCCCTGCAGGTGTCTTCCCCTACATCAGTGAGATCTGGGGCAGGCAGCAGCCTGCATGGATCATTCAGTCCTGTGACCTGCCACCAAGGTAACCCCATTGTGATGGGCTCGCCTGTCATGACTAGGCTGAGCCCCCACCCAGCTCCCTACACCCATGGGCCGCAGCCTGGCCTCAGCACCCACCTCTCTGTCTCTGTAGATGCATCAGTGAGCTGTGGCTCTGCGCAGTCTGCCTTCGAGACCCTAAGGCCTGTAGACGACGAGATGAAAAGAAGCCTGAAAACAGAGGCCCGCGGCTCCTTGAAAACATTCCCTGCCATTGTGAGCATTGTAGGCGCAAACGGGGCCCAGGCAAGATGTGCAGTGCCCACCATGCTCTCACTGTGTCTGTGCGGTGCCCGGTGCCCCAGGTCCAGCTCTGTGCCTGGGGATCCAGGATGCTACCACAGTAGGAATAATCAGTACTACTGATCATTCATAATTAATTGGGCCCTAGCTATCTATTGAGCTTTGGGTTTTATCCTGCTGCCTAGCACTGTAGCATCTGGGTGCCTGCCCTGTAAAATCAATGGCAGTAGGGGTCTTTCTGCTACTTCCGCCGGTACCTTCCCTCTCCTCCCTGCCCCTCGGTTCAGGGTCTGTTGTGCTGTACAGAACCCTGATCTCTGCTGAGGTCTGCACACTGCCTGGCACACAGTGGGGGCCTTGATCTCAGTGGCGGGTCTGTGCAGTGCCTGACTCCTCAGTCCTGAATGAGATCAGATTAGGATTAGGCTCTGCACAGGATCCCAGCTGAGAGACAGCCTCTACCCCCAAAGAATTCACAATCAAAACAGACAAAGGAGGGGAAACAAAGTCAGAGACCTGTTCATGGCAAAGCTGGGGCAAGGAACCAGGTGTCTTGAGTCTTAGCCAGTTTGCTACCCATTAGACCACCCAGCCTCCCCTGGAAAGTGACCAGCGGCTCCCTGAGTCTGGATGGCAGTCAAACCCGGAACAGGAAAGATGCGCAGTGGAAAGGTCTTAAGAAAGGTTAGATGAGTTGTTGACTTGGCCTCCCCCCCCACCCCACCCCGCAGTTCAAACTGGGTCTGGAATGGCCTTGCCACGTGTCATGCAGCCTGGGGCACTCTGGCTCCCATTTTGCTGCACTTGTGCATGTTTTTCCCTTTCTCCTCGGCTCTCTGGCATTTCTCCAACCTCAGCACTTTAGCCCATTGTGTGTCTCTCCCGCTGCTAGGAGGCCCTGGTTGGGGAGCCAGGCTCCAGAGGCTGGAAACCGCGGCCACTCCAGCCTGGAAGCTTTGATCCAACGTGTTGGAAAAGGAGATAAGGCACAATATTCCCCCCACCGAGGCTGATGTAATAATAATATAAGACCACCTAGCTCTTACATAGCACATTTCATCCCTGGCTCTCAAAGTACTTTACAAAGGAGGTCAATATCATCAGCCCCATTATACAAATGGGGAAACCGAGGCACAGAGCAGGGAAGTGACTCGCCCAAGGTCACCCTGCAGGCCAACAGCCAAACTGGGAATAGAATTTAGGTCTCCTGATCCCAATCCAGTGCTCTATCTGCTAGACCCCGCTGCTCTGAAGAGAAACCAGAGTGGTGGATGGGAATTGGGTGGTGTCCCTTTACAGCATCCGGAAGCCTTCTTACGGGGTTCCCTGTGTTCTAACTTCTTCCTGCCCCAGCATGCCCACATGGTGGTATTGCTTTTTGCAGTGACTGGCACGTTTTCAGCCTCTGCCTGAATTTTCTCACCATTTCAACAGTCTGGCCTCACACCCTCCATCGTTTGCATTGTGAGACTGTGAACTACTGTATGAATCATGCAGGACGTCCCGCCACATTGTGCATCTGTGCCAGGCCTGACCATAACATACCTCCCCCATTTCCTCCCCTGCAGGCGGAGCTGGAACTGGGGGACATGATTGAGATCTTCCGCTTCGGATACCAGCACTGGGTCATCTATGTGGGAGACGGCTACGTTGTTCACCTGGCCCCCCCCAGTAAGGCAGCAGATGGGCCTGATTTCACCATTGCCCAGCCCCCTTACGCCACTGTTCACACCAGTGCAAAGTGCTACCACTCTGCTCGATGGAGCAGGGCGACTTGAGACAAGAATAGAATCGGGGGGGAAGGGACTTAATGGTGAGAGCAGGGGGGCTGGGAGTCAGGATACCTGTGCTTTAGCCCCAGTTCTGGATGGGGAGTGGGGCCCAGTGGTTGGGGGGGGGTAGGAATTGGCATTCCTGGGTTCCATTCCCAGCTACCCTTCACAGTGTCTCTCTCTCATCCCAAGGTGAGATACCCGGGGTGAGCTTTGCCAGCCTGATGTCCACGCTGACCAACAAGGCCCTAGTGAAGAAGGAGCGTCTCCTGGATGTGGTAGGGAAGCACCGCTACCGAGTTAACAACAAGCATGACAGGAAGTTCCCCCCACTGCCATCAGGGAAGATCGTGCAGGCCGCCGAGCAGTTGGTGGGCCAGGAGATGCTCTACAAAGTCACCAGTGAGAACTGTGAGCACTTCGTCACTGAGCTGAGATACGGCGTGGCCAGGAGTGACCAGGTGCGGGGGCTGGCTCCCTGTCATCCTGACAGAATGCCTGGGTTCTCCCCCAGCTCTGGGAGGGGTGAGGGGTCTAGTGGCTTTCTGAGCATCCCTGGGCCACTCACTTCCCCCTCTCTCTCTGCCTGTTTCCCCATTTGTAATGACCCTAATTTAGGGGTAAGAGGCAAAGGACGCTGGGGTGGGGAGCATTTGGGATTGAGGGGCCCAGAGCTGAGATAAGGATCCCACACTGGTCCCTCCTTGCTTTGCACTGGGGCAATTTAGCATCCAGTATAACTTGGTGTAATTGGTCCAGATGGCATTGCAGACCCCTAATGCTCTGCGAACATCATCCCTCACTCTTCCAGGTGCTTTTCATCTGCAGAGCTCAATGTGCTTTACAAACTAGGTCAGTATCATCACCCCCATTTTACAGATGGGGAAACTGGGGCACGGAATGGGGGAAGTGACTCACCTAACAGAGCTGAGAATAGAACCCTGGGGTCCTGATTCCCAGTCCTGTGCTCTAGCCACTAGGCCCCATTGCCATCATTCATCAGCCTGTCTGTTCCCTCCTCCTGATCCCCTTCCTCTCTTGTCCTACAGGTGCGGGATGTCCTGGTGGGGGTGAGCGTCGCTGGGCTGGGGCTGGCTGCTCTGGGCCTCCTTGGGGTTGCAGTCCAAAGGAGAAGACGCCAGAACCAGTAACGGACTTGAATGGATCAGAGGGGTTTGGGGTTTTTTGGTTGGTTTTTTTTTTTTTGATCCAAGCAGAAGAGACTTTGCAGCCGTTTTGGGGGTGTGGTGGGAACTTCATTTGTGTTGCTCTGTCCCCTCTTTCGGGCGAACACCCTCCCCATCCCCTGCCGGCATCAGCACAAGAATAAAACCAGGAGATTGGTACAAAGTCACCTGGATCGTGGCCTGTGTGGTGGTGGGGTGTGTGATGGATTCAACCAAGTGGGGGAGCTGGCCCATGCTGGGGTCTTTCTGCCCAGTGGGGGCACTATTTGTGAAGGTGGATGGGTTTGCTGGGGAGTTCAGGGGGCTCTGACGCCCACTGCTGGATCGGCTTCTTTATAACCTCCCAGTCCCTCTGTGGTCAGGTGACACCTTCCTCAGCCTGTCCAGGTGATCCCAGCCCACAGCTAGGTGACTTTGTTGCCAGGCGACCTCGCCCTGATAAACCAGTTCAGCTGACTCAGAGCTAGCCTGATGTTTAGAGCGGTCTGTTTCAAAGGTTGTGCACTTAGCCAGTGATGCTCCCTTACCAGCCCTTTGCCACCAGCTGTGGGGGTTTCAGCCCAATGGGAGGTCACAGGACAATGGAGACAGTAAAGAAGCTGACATCGATACATGCAGAGAAGACCCCCTGTCAAACAGAAGTCTTAAGCCATACATACACATTCCCTGGATCATCACAGCCGGCCCCTGTCCTGAAGAGTTTACAATCTAAATAGACAAAATGAACACAGCACACCTGGCCCAATACGGCCCTTATCCCGGTCAGGGCCTATGAAGCATTCAGCACGGTGTGGGCCCTTACCGTGGTCAGGCCCTCTGGTCGTTACCGTAATATAAACCATAGAAATGACTCTCTCCAGTGTAAGTGACCCTCACTAGCCTCAGCGTCTGGATTCTGTATTTCTGATGTAACTAATTTTCCCTAATAACACCTGGATGGTAGGTATGCACTTTGTGTTGGATGTCGGTACCTTGGGTACATAACCGGGGGGCAGTGAGTAGGAGCGAGGTGGTGGTTTTATCTGTGAATATGGCCTTGGAGAGACCAACTGTGGAAAGCTGTATTCATTTCTGGGGTGCATATTTTAAAAAGGACATTGAGATATTGGAGAGGATGCAGAAAAGAGCCTGAGAAATTATTTGAGGTTTGGAGAAAATACCTAGCAGTGAGAGATCTTGGCAACTCAATCTGTTCACTGTCTCTAAAGACGGATCAAGGGATGACTTGATCACGGGGTGTGTGTCTCATTGTGGGGTGCAATTCAGACCAGTGAGAGGCTCTATCACTGCTTATAATATACCCCTGGGGGCCCCAGAAAGCTTCTGCTACTTGTGGCTGCCTGCATAGGACACACACACAGCCTGCAGCCAGCACTCCCTATTCTGTAAGCCTTGCAGCTCAGATTCAACCACTTTGACTCAACAGCCTGCCAGGAGTTATCACAGACACGAGCTTGTCTTACCAGCCTTGGTTGATATTAGCAGGTGACTCCAACAAACACCCCAGTCACAAACCTTCCCAAACCCATCTGCTCTGAAATGTCCCGCCCTCTCCTGCATCATCCAGAGGAATTATAAGATCCATTTGCTCCTTTAAAGAGACAAAAGCCAATGGCTACAAGCCAATAAAAGCATCTAAAAGTCAAAAATACATCTAAAAATACATCTAAAAAGCATCTAAAAATACAAGCATCTAAAAGTCAAAAACTTGATCTAGCGTTGTTCAGGATGGCTTTTCTCACCCCCACTCTTCCAGCAGCGTGGTGGCTGACACCCCCAGGCGGCAAGATCTTCTCCACAAGCCCCAAAGTACTGATTCCTTTGTCTTCTTAGGTGAAAGAGAAAACTGGGGCGCTACCAATAGGAACCTCAACCCTAGTACCCTACCCATAGCAATCCTAATGCTAGGGCGAGGAGTCCTACCCATAGGAACCCTAGCCCTAGCTCCAAGTACCCTCAGGGTTCCTATGGGCAGGGTACTTGGAGCTAGGGTAAGGGTTCCTATGGGTAGGGTACCCCGCCCTCGGGTTAGAGTTCAGCTGGGTAGGGCTCCCCGCCTAGCGTTAGGGTTCCTTTGGGTGGGGTACTTGTAGCTAGGGTTAGGGTTGCTATCAGTAGGGCTCCCGGCCTAGGGTTCGTGTTCCTATGGGTGGGGTTTTGGAACTAGCGTTTGGGTTGCTATCAGTAGGGCTCCCGGCCTAGGGTTCGTGTTCCTATGGGTGGGGTTTTGGAACTAGCGTTTGGGTTGCTATCAGTAGGGCTCCCGGCCTAGGGTTCGTGTTCCTATGGGTGGGGTTTTGGAACTAGCGTTTGGGTTGCTATGGGTAGGGCTCCCGGCCTAGGGTTCGTGTTCCTATGGGTGGGGTTTTGGAACTAGCGTTTGGGTTGCTATGGGTAGGGCTCCCGGCCTAGGGTTCGTGTTCCTATGGGTGGGGTTTTGGAACTAGCGTTTGGGTTGCTATGGGTAGGGCTCCCGGCCTAGGGTTCATGTTCCTATGGGTGGGGTTTTGGAACTAGTGTTTGGGTTGCTATGGGTAGGGCTCCTGGCCTAGGGTTCGTGTTCCTATGGGTGGGGTTTTGGAACTAGCGTTTGGGTTGCTATGGGTAGGGCTCCCGGCCTAGGGTTCATGTTCCTATGGGTGGGGTTTTGGAACTAGCGTTTGGGTTGCTATGGGTAGGGCTCCCGGCCTAGGGTTCGTGTTCCTATGGGTGGGGTTTTGGAACTAGCGTTTGGGTTGCTATGGGTAGGGCTCCCGGCCTAGGGTTCGTGTTCCTATGGGTGGGGTTTTGGAACTAGTGTTTGGGTTGCTATGGGTAGGGCTCCTGGCCTATGGTTTGTGTTCCTGTGGGTGGGGTACTTGGAACTAGGGTTAGGTGTTTTCTGTCCCTTTCTTTTACAGTCTAGTGAAACTTTGAGAACGATTCTTTTTAAGTTTACACCTCAAAATAAAACGTAGTGAAGCTGTGAGGAAGGCAGCATGGAGTCTGCTGGTGGTGAAGGCACCCTGCTTTTTCCTTCCCCACTGGTGCTGGCTAAAATGCAGATTGTTCTGTTTCTTGCAATCTCCCCTTTGTTAGTTTGATGGCTGTTTACAGCTTATGTTTAAAATTAGGTTAAACCCACATTCCTTTATTTATCGATGCCCCCTGACGTGCCTGCTTTAATCACACGTCAGTCATAGTCCCTGCAATATTCATAACTCTTCCTACCCACTGTGTACATACATCACGCAAGAATATTAATGCTCAGTGAGTTATTGGTTTGCAAACGATACCTCACAAGGCCGCTATTTTGTACGAAGATTATTGCAATAGTGGGTAGCGAGTGAATACAGGGGTGTTTTAGGGTCACAATAAGTAACTTCATGGGGTGAAGAGCCCAGGTATTAAAGGACACTGTAGCCTGGTGGAGAGAGACAGAATGAGAACCAAAGGCTAAGTTACAGCCAGACACATTCCACTGACAAACAAGGCATCAGTGTTTCTCAGGGAAGGCGATTTCCCATTGGAACCACTTACCAGAGGAAGGGATGGATTCTCCAGCTCTTGACCTCTTCAAATAAAATCTGGATGCCTCCCTGCAAGATGCTTTAATCAAACACACTTTATTGGGCTCAGTACAGGGAGGATGTGGTGAAATTCTCCAGTCTGTGCTGTGCAAGAAGTCAGACTGGATGAGCTCATCATGGTCCCTTCTGACCTTAAACTCTATGACGCTATGAACCTACAGAACTCATTGCTGAAATGAGACATACTGGCTCTCTCAAGGTGCACGTGCACCTCTTTCCTTTGATCACACACATGGGGATGGATGGGAGAAGGGCTAAGAAGGGACAGATCCCCTCCCCCCGTTATCTTGCTCCCCACTTCCCTGAACCAGCCAGTCCTGCTCTCCTCATGGTTTTAATCTCATTATATGCTAAAGTACAATGGCTTTGTCTTGGCGATAGAATTGAGTGAAATCTGTTTAACATCTCACCTTTAAATCCTAAGCAAGACAAGGCCTGAGTTGCGTTGAAAAACACAGTAGCCCCAACCCTGAAGCAGGGGTATAATACCTTAAAAACATGGTAGCTCCTAGGTTTTGACACCCTTAAAATGGTTTAAGTAGCTGTGGTTAACAAGGTGTTACATGTGAATTTAAATGCAGGATTGCACTGCACACAGATGATTTCCCCTAATCTAGACCTGGTGCCTGGTCACGAGGGAAGCAGCCTGTGTTCTGCACTCCTGAAAGCCAATGGGTGGCAGTTTTCACAGGCGTTGGCAGGTCAGGGCAAAGGCTATGGGGAATCTAGGGTTTACTCTGACTGCCTAACTCATGTGAAAGCTACAAACTGCCTTGTCATCACTACCGTGTGACAGCTAACATGAATTAGGGCCTCACTTTTTTTTTTTTAAACGAGCAAAGTCACAATCTTTATTTGGCTCTATGCTGCTGATTAGGCACCGCCCAGCAGACACCAGTTCTCCAAAGCCAAAGGAAACCAAAAGTGAAATCCCGGCGCAGAGAGTAGAGGAGTGGCACAGAGAAACTCACTCGGCCTTCCAGACCTGTGGAGATGCCCCCGCTGTTTGTGAGTATCCCCATGCAGAAAGCCATGGCCAAATCGCTTCTAAGGCTCTGGGTCCCTTTGGGCAGCGGTTCTCAACCTTTCAAGACAGCTGTTCTCCTTTCAGGAGTCTGATTCCAGCTCCCAGTGGCGGGGCTTGGGCTTCAGCTCCACCACCCCTGGCTGAAGCCTGTAACTTAGCTTCACGGGGCCCTCTGTGGAGTGGGCAGAATAAACAAGTCATTGTCTGAATGACATTTTAGTTTGCACTGATTTCGCCAGCGCTTTTTGTGTAGCCTGTTGTAAAACTAGGCAACTATCCAGCTGAGTTGACATCCCCCCTGGAAGAGCTCTGGGGTACACATACACCTGGTTGAGAACCACTGCCTTCGGGATGTCAGTGGGGAGCCTGACACGCACCAGCTCTGCTTGAGAACCCGTGCTAAAACTAGCAGGGTGGACCTTGTGGCCCAGGCGGTGATTCAGGCTAGCCACGCAAGCAAAGACCCAGGATGTCAGGCGGGCTTGGAGGCAGGTGGCTATCCCGAGACACTGCTCATGCTGCAATGGCCACGTTGCTATTTTTAGCACGCTCGCTGGAGCGGAGTTAGCGTGTGTCTGTTACCCCCAGGCTGGGAGGAATGGTGCCAGCTGCCGTGCAGACATCCCCTTCACGTGAGCTTGGCTCAACGCTTGGGCTGGCTGCTCTGGGCGCAGTTTCCTACAGGAGCTGCAGGGAGGTGGTCGCTGGGGCCTCCCGCTGGACAGCGGCTCAGAGTCCCAGGGGAGCTAGTCCTGATGCCAGGTGTCTCCTGAGGGCGGAGAGAGGAGCCCAGATCCCTGGCTAGGGGGAAGCTGGATAGTGTCAGATGGACAGCTCTCCCCAGCTCCCATGTCCTCCTCTGCCTGGTCTGGCGTTCCTGCTTGGGGGTGGGGGAGGGCAATAGAGGGTGGTTAGTGGGGCATAGGGGGAGCTGGTGGGAGAGATTAACAGGGAAGAGAGGGGTGGGAGGCACCAGCGGGGTGGAGGGAAAGTGAGAGATGGGGGGATTAGCAGTGGGAGCTAGGAGTTTTCGGTAGCAAGGGGAGCCAGTGGGGGTTAATGGGGGTAGGGGAAGCTGGCAGAGGGGATTAGCAGGGGATGGGGGAGCCGGGGGGGGGGTTAGCAGCAGTCAGGGTGGAGGCAGCGGAGGGGAGGATGGACGGAGGATCTGGTGGGGGATTAGTAGGGGGAGGCAGTGAGGGGGTTTTGTGGGCATCTGGGGGGTTAGAGGGTTCAGGGGCAGCCAGTCTGGGGGTACTATCAGGGCTTCCTCTGAGCATTCAGTTTCACTTGGCTCTCACTCCTGCAGGAGGAACCAAACCCTGGGGACCTGCTAGAGATTTTTCGCTTTGGATACCAACACTGGGCCCTCTATATAGGAAATGGTTACGTCATCCACCTGGCCCCCCCCAGTAAGGAATGGCCCTCAATGAGGGAGGAGGGGAGCTGAGGGGGCGGGAATTGGCCTGGGCAGGGCAGAGGTGTTGGGCATCTCAGGCGGTGAGGGGGGCAGGGGGCTCCATACCAGACGGGGGTACGTTCACTGTGATCCAGCAGGAAATCTGGCCTGGATTATCATGAGTCATTATGGGGTGCCTCTATTTACTGGGACTGCCTGAGTTTCTGAGCCCCAGCGAGTCAGGCAGCAGGTTGAGGGACACGGGGAGACTGGGTTGAGGGGATGGATGGGGTGTCTCAGGCTAGGCACCTCCACAAATGGAGATGCCCCTAAAAATCACTAGCTTTTGAAAGCATCACCCTGTGCCTCTGCCCGCCCAAGCCTGCGTGACGCTCAGATGGCCCCAACATGCCCCCCAGCCCCAGGCCTGTCCCGTAGGCATGGGTCACACTCCCAGCCACTGCCTTTAGGGACAAGGCTCTTCAATCCTGTGACCTGGGAGAGGGGAACCCAATGCCAGTCTGGCTCCTGCATTAGGAAGATGGTGGGAACCCAATGCCAGCTGCTAGAACGAAACAGTACTCTCACGGAGCCGTGTGCCAACCCAGTGATGGGGACAGATCCGACTGGCATAGGAGCTGTGGGAAATCTGAGAGCTAGAGAGAGGGTAGGTATGCGGAAGGATGGCTGGATAGCTAGAGGCGTGTGTCTGGGGATGGATGGATAACTAGCTAGAGAGGGTGTAAACAGCTCTATACATCGACAGATGTGGATAGATAGGAACATATAGCAATGGATAGATGGGTGTGTGTAGGGGGATGGATGGGTGGATAGAGAGGGATGGATAGAGAGGGTGTACGGATGGGATAGATAGAGAGTGGTATATGGATGGTTAGATCAGCTGGACAATTGGCACCCCCAGGTGAGTACGCAGGAGCTGGCTCCTCCAGCATCATGTCCGTGCTGACCGACCGAGCCATTGTGAGGAAGGACCGTCTCCGGTACGTTGCTGGTGGTGACAGGTACCGAGTCAACAACAAGTATGACGGGAGGTGCTCGCCGCTGCCAGTCAGCAAGATCCTTATGGAGGCCGAGTCTCTGGTGGGCCAGGAGATGCTGTACAGCGTCACCAGCGAGAACTGCGAGCACTTTGTCACCAAGCTGCGCTATGGCCAGCCCATGTGCGACCAGGTACGTACAGGTGGCCCTCTCACGCGCTTGTCACTGCCTTCCTGAAGGGTGGGCTTGGTGTAAGCCAGCCACACCTACTTGGTCAGGGTCTGGGCAGCACCCGGCACAACAGGGCCCGGATCTCCCTCAGGGTCTGGGCAGCGCCCATCACAACAGGGCCCGGATCTCCCTCAGGGTCTGGGCAGCGCCCATCACAACAGGGCCCGGATCTCCCTCAGGGTCTGGGCAGCGCCCATCACAACAGGGCCCGGATCTCCCTCAGGGTCTGGGTGCTCCTTGTGCTGTGCAGCAACTGTTAGAGCCCTGGCTTAGTCCTTCCTTGTGGAGGACTGGTCACCAGGCTGGTGCATGGGCCCAGCCTTTGGATCCCCCGTGTTTTCAAGCAGCGTCTAGTCACTGCCTCTAGTCCTGGCCTTGCTGGCACATGGCCAAGGTACCCCTCCTTGAGATCGTAGGACTCCTGAGCCCAGCTGCCCTAAAACTAGTGCTAACCCCCGCAATCTCCCCAGTAGCTTCTCTACACACCCCAGTAGCTCCACCCAGGTTTATAATTTAGCCCTTTGGGGACTGTGTTGCAGATAAAGCAAGGATGCTTTGCAAAGGAAAGCAAATGCAAATGCTTTGCAAAGGAACTTAACCACACTCTCTCTCCCCCTTTTTGGGAGGCACAAGAGCGCTACAGATTTGTGGAAAACGCACCCAACACCTGAACGCAATTCCCTTCCTCGGAGCCCTGCCCACTCCTGAGAGTCTCTTGGGTTCTGGTCAGTGTTGTTCAGGGAGGCCAGGGCTCTCCTGCTCAGCCTCCTGGTTCTGCAATGGCCTGGCCCCTTGGCTAGAGCCCATTGCTTTGAGAAGCCACTTCTGGAATCTCTTTCCCGCCTCTCTTCTTATGGTGGGCTTTTCCATGGTCCGGTCCCGCTGTGTGCTGCTGGGCACAGGAGCTGTTAAACGTCCATGACAAAGAACGCCTCAGTGGTGAGGAAACTGAGGCAGGGAATGGCGTGTGGGTGTTGGGTCTACCTGGATCTGTAGATCTCTTGTGCTGTCTGAATAGTGATGGTTGCAAAAATCCTTCTGCAAGTCTGTGTCTGCTGCCTTCCACTGTCATGTGTCTCAAAGGGTTAAACTATAAACCAGAGTGCCCTGCCCACAGGTGGGGTTCTGGGAAAGTACCGGCATAAGCTACTGGGGTGTCTTTGGGCCGGGGGAACACTGTAGGCCTAAGGTACCTGGGGTCCAGGGTCCCACTTCAGACAGTCTGTGCCCAGGAACTGGGTCAGAGAGACCAAGGAAAGGGACAGTGACTGAAGTCTGCCCAGACAAAGGAGAGTGTAAAAAACACACAGCAGGCTGGTGAGTGTCCAGCAGGGGGCGCACTGCCTTGCCCAGGGCAGGCTAGTTGAGGGTGATGGTGTTGTTCCAGCTTTTCTGACACAGTCTGTTTTCTGCCACTGAATGGATGGCCTGATCTGCACAGATGGTTGCTGAACACTAGCTGTCCTTGTAAACTCAGTGGGCATGGACATAGTCCCCAGACCGGGGCTCCCTGGCAGCTAGCTGACTGGCTCCCCTTTCTGTCCCGCAGGTCAGGGACACCATGCTGACCGTGGGTGCCGCAGGGCTGGGTCTGGCTGCTCTGGGGATCATCGGAGTCATGGTCACAAGGTCCAGGCGTCAGAACCAATAGCACTGACTCCCCTCTGGACCCAAGGCCTGGAGCCTCTGCTGCAGTGGCCCTCAGAGCGGGCTCCTCGTGGGGAGCAAGCTGGACTGGCCAGCATCATCCTGTCCTTTGTATGTCATCAGGTTTTTTGGACTAGACATCTCATTTAAAATAAACAAATCTATCCTCACACGTTCCTCTCTGTCTGCTCATTCCAATTTCACCCAGATATGTGGGGTGTGGGGAATGGTACTCAGATCCCCGTAAATACCCACCCTGCGGGGTGGATTGTGGTGCTGAGTCTATGTGCTGCTCTCCTGGTTTGGTGACTCTTGAGTCATGTAGGCCCGAGGGCCAATCAGTAGGATTGCCAACTTTCCCATTTCTCCAAACCGGACGTTACAGCAGCTCCCACCAGGGATCCTTCCCCACCCGGCAAGGGGCCAGGCCCCTCTCTCTTACCCTGGCGGGAGCTCCTCTGAGCCCGCATCCCGCTTGCTCAGGGGTCAGGGCAAAGTGCAACCAAAGACGCCTGCCTCCAGCTGGGGGCAGACCAGCCCCTCCCCAAGCTCCCCTCTCCTGCCTGGCAGGTGCTGCTCTATCCTGGGATCCAGCTGATGCCGCCAGGCCTGATCCTGCTGGGGGGGAGAGGGGAAGGAGCTGTGACACCCCATTTTTGCACCCCCCTGCTGGCTCTGCACCAATGGCAGCTGCGCCTCTGCCCTAGACGATTACAGTAACTGGACATTTGGTGTCCACTCAGTACTTCAGACTGTAGATAGAATCAATCCCCTTAAAACTGGGTCAAAAACCGAACACCGGCTGGCAACCCTACCGATCAGTCCAGGCTGTGGGGTACCCCTAAGTCCACATAATGGCCCGGCCATAGGGACTTATGACGGGAAGGGGCCTCCTGGTGTAGCCCCCCCTAGAGCTAGCTTCAGCATTTATTTTATTCAGCAGTACCGCAAGGAACCTACAGGCCTGTTTCCTGTAAGACGCTGACTTCAGCAGTTCCCATAAGGCTTGAGGCCTGTGAACTGTGGCACAGATAAATGACCTAAGGGTCACCCTTAAGTTTGGGGAAACTGCGAATAGTGTTTAAGGTGAAGTTTGTCCATTACGACAGCAGCCAACCACAGAAACCCGAGCTAACATCAGCTTTGGGGATATTTTAGGCTGGGAAAATCTGCAGATGTCCGACCACAAGAGGGCCATGGCAATGAACTGATGGATATGATAATGAGTTGAGATCCTTAATCTACTAACCCATCAGAGAAGGGCACCACCACACTGGTAGGGTGAGGAAATATACGGAATGGGGGAAGAACCCCTACTGAATATGATTTAGGCATAGTGGCATCAGCGCAACATATGGGCAGGAGGCGAGAGAGAGCTGTAGCCCTTGGGAGGTGCCAGAATGATGGCCACTGGTGACGAGGAGGAAGGTGATGAGGAAGATAACGGCTAACATTTCAGGTTGTTCTGCAAGGGATGGGGTGAGGAGATGGACATTCAGATGTACATTCTGTAGTGTTTCGATCTACCTCGCTGGCTTAGAGGGTTTGTGACTTTGCTAAATGTACTGTAAATACAGAAGGGTTCACAGAGTGTGAATGTTGCAACTAAACAGTCATTTTACTAATACTGGGCCTGATCTTGGGATAAGAACCTGTCACACTTCAGAGGGATAACTGGGAATTCGTTAAGTAATCAATATAATTAATTTACAATTCATAGATCAGGCTACACTGGGTCACCGAGTCCAGTCTCTGCTGGTGCAGCCAACTCCATCACAGAATCCCGGTCAGAAATGTATCCAGCTCTGGCTGCCAACTAGTTGGGTTGTTTCCCCAACACCCCTCCTACTGGGGTGTATTTAGAGAGAGAGCAATCCGAGCCCTCTCAGCCTTCGCCTGGCCAGGCCAAACAAAGCCCAGCTCGTTCAGTCTCCTTTCATAAGATCAGCTCTGCAGTCCCCTCAGCAGCCTAGGAGCCCTTCTCTGCACCTGGGCCAGTTTGGACTCATCTTCCTTGAAGTGGGGTGACCATATTTATACATCCAGGACTCCCCGGACATCAAGCCAGAGGTCATGGTCCAGGAAGAACTCTGGAGGGGTGTATTTACATTGCAATTTAAAACCTGCAGCTGGCCTGTGCCAGCTGACGAGGGCTCAGGTTAAGGGGCTGTTTAATTGTGGTGCAGTTGTCCAGCTCAGACTGCAGCCCGAGTTCTGGGACCTTCCCACCTCGTAGGGTCCTAGAGCCTGGGCTCCAGCCCAAATATCTACATCACAGTTAAACAGCCCCTTAGCCCAAGCCCGGTGAGCAGAAGTCAGCTGGCATGGTTAGTCTTAGCAGCTCAGCTTCAGCCAGTCCCACCCACAGCCCGTCAGCAGAAACAACAAGCACCTCCTAGCACCTGAAACACTGCCATCTCTTCCTGCTCCATACGTGGTCTAACCACTAGAGGGAGGCAATGAGCCAAAGGACTTTAGCCAGAGTGCTGCTGTGTTACATGGGGTGAACAGACTGGGGTTTGTATCGACACATGCCAGCTCTGTGATTTGCAATCAATTAAAACAACACAATCACCTCCTCCAATTTTACTCCTGGGGGAGTTCGGTGCCAAAAAAATAAAAATTCTGAAAAATGCAGCAAATTTTATTTATCAAAACAACACTATATAATCATGCCAGTTTCAATTGCTTTGGTAATTTATTTCAAAATACCTGTCAGCAAGTATGTCTGTAAACAATACAGTGACACACAAACATTCCCCCAGGAGTAGAGTTAAAGAAACCCCCATGACAACCCAGTTCCTGCTTCTCTGCTCCCCCCGCAAAACCCAGCCATGGCCCCCCAGCCCAGACACTCACATCCCTTTTCCCCGCAGAGGCCAGCTGCGGTTCCCCACCCCCCCTCCAATTCAGAAGGAGAAACAGCCTGATGTTGGGTCCTGAGCTTGCAAGAAGTTTCCTGTGCACTGCCGCCTCCTTCCTTCAGGGCCTGCTGGGAACTGCGGCTGCTGGAAACTCTCCAGTTGCCTCCCCCTCCCCTTTATTCTATTTGCCAGCTGGGCTCTGCCAGGTCCAGCGGCCCCTAGTGGCGGACAAAATCTCTGCATCCCATTTCTGGGGGGGGGGGAAAGGAAATTCTGCATGCTCAATATTAATTTCTGCAAAATTCTGCACTGCGCAGTGGTGCAGAATTCTCCCAGAAGTATCCAATGGGAATTGTACCAGCGACCACTGGGGCTAAAAGTTGCAACAGGGGATCTAAAATGGGAACTTTGGCATCAAATACCAATGCTCCTGCTCCACCCCCTTCCTCCACACCTGTAAAGTATGGCTGTGTGGGTAGGAGCTCCCGATCATGCTTCAAACATATTCAGGATGCAACTGAACACTGTAGCTTAGCCTTGTGCTAGTTGCAGACACCTTCTTAAGTGCTGACCTAGGCCCATGATATCAGAGCATCTCATGCTCGCTAACATGCAACTTGATGGCCTTTTTCCTGTTTGTCTGGAATGCGATAACTTGAGAATGACACATCAGCTCAGTTCCAGGCATTCCACACAAGTCCCCAAAGACCCAACCATTGGTAATGGCCAGGTTGGCTTTGGCTCAGTGCTGATAGAGGACTATAATATCATGTATGGTATGGGGGAAGTGAATAGGCAGTGCTATTTACTCCTTTACAGAACACTACAACTGGGGTCACCAATGACATTAATAGGCAGTAGGTTTAAAACAAAGGAAAGTACTTCTTTACACAATGGATAGTCAACCAGTGGAACTCATTGCCAGGGGATTTTGAGAAGACCAAAACTATAACTGAGTTCAAAAGAGTATTAGATAAGTTCATGGAAGATAGCCATTGGTGGACCTATTAGCCAAGATGGTCAGGGATGCAACCCCATGGTCTGAGGGTCCTTAAACCTCCAACCACCAGAAGCTGGGACTTGATAATTGCCCTGCTCTGTTCCTGCCCTCTGAAGCATTTGGCACTGTCCACTGTCAAAGAAAGAATACTGGGCTAGATGGGCAACTGGTGTGATCCAGCATGACTGATGTTCTTATGAAGTGTAAGCATAGAGGTGGATGTTCCTGCTACTCCATGTGAAATCAGACTTGCCCCATCTGTTGATTAAAATTCTGGTATCCTTCTCAAGGCTACTCACCAGCTCAAACTTTATAGATTGGAGGGCAGAAGATATGGGTACAGGGCATTGTGGGAATGCTAGTGGAGGACTATTCAGATTTGATACCTGGTACCTGCCCCTCCAACACATCCACATTGAAGAGTGGGGCAGGTATGGGGTAGGCCTCAGCTGACCCAAGCACGTACCCATATCCCTCAGGTGAGCTAGTTTGCTCAACATCTACTTGCCCCGAGCATGCACTTCAGGGGTTTGAGTGTGGACAACAGGTGGGTTTGGGCACAACTTCAATTCGGACACAGGTAGAGTTAGCAGCATATACGTACGTGACCTTCCCATGGGCTGGAATCCAAGCTCTGCATATCCAACCCACGTGGTATTTCCCTTAGATAAATCCAGTGGCAGAATGAAACTGAAAGCTGACAAGAGGGTGTGGAAAGCACAGTCAGGAAAGCCAAGGACCTCCGATTCCGACCTCCAGATGCAAGAGACATCTGTCATCCCTGTAAGTACTGGAGGGTCTAAAGCAAGGTACTGCAAGAGGGTCTAAAGCAAGCAAGTGATACAGCTCCAGGGGTGGGGGGGAGTTAACACAGGATGGCCAATCCTGGGAACTGTTTGTCCAGCAGCTCTGGGGCAGTTCTATCTGTTCTAGTTCTATTTTTTTCTCCTGTAGCAGCTGTGCTTGAGCACCTGTTTCGGCTCAGGGGTGCTGGACCTGCCAGGGTGCCAGGGTGATACAAAGCAAACAGCCATGGGAAAGTGGCAGCAGCCCCGAGCTTGGCTCATGCATCTCAGGAAGATTGCACAGTGCAGGGAGGCCAGGCTTACACCCAGGGTTAGAGTTGCTGGACTGTCTCGCCCTCACCAGCAGCAAAGGGACACAGGACTGGAAGGGATGAGTGTCTGAGCATGCACACGCAATGTGGGCTTCTTGTGGCATGCAGGGCTCAGACTGGGATTGCACGCAGCGATGTAGTGCATTGTCACCTCTCTCCACTTGCTGTCTTGTTCGCCAAAATCTTGTCTTTCATAAAAAAGGAAGTCGCCTGGTGTCCTGGTTGAGAAACAAACCTAAATATATATGGACTGAGTGTAACTGACGCAGCGACACCTGCTTGAATCTGCCGAGAGCCAATTGCTCTGAGAGGGGGGAATTGAGTGTAGCTAGGAGTGTATGGGCTGAATGCTGGCACTGCTGAGTGACATCTCGTCTGCCACTGGTCAGGTTTGGGAACATGGAGTCGCTTTGTCTTTAAGTCCAATCAGCCTGGCTATGGGATTTCACACGGTGGCCCCATCCAGGGGTCTTCATTGGAATTAAGCCAGGGATGAGGCCTGGCAAGTCAGAAAGGAGGTGGCATGAAATAGGAGTATGCACAAGGGATCATCCTTTTATTAGCCTCTAAACTCCAGGGCTGCTCAACTCCAGCCAGTTCCATGTCAGGGCTCCTGGGTTCTATTTGGCTTCCGGGAGGGAGTGTGAGTTTCATGGCTAGAGCAAACCATGGCATCAGGACACCTGGGTTCTACTCTTCGTCTCACAGAGGGGAGTGGTGTCTAGTGCTTAGAGTGGGGGACAGTGTCAGAGCTCCTGGATTCTATTCCTAGCTCTGGATGGGGAGTGGGGTTTAGTACGTTGGGGAGGTGGGAGGAACTGAGAGTCAGAATTGCTGGGTTCCATCCCCTTCTTGTGGGCCACAGCATGGGAGACTGGGGAACCATGACTGCTGGGTTCAATGCCCAGCTCTGCAACTGTCTCCCTTTTCTGACCACAAATCCCCAAACAGCAGAATCTTAAAGCATATTCCCCTGGGGATCTGAGATGCACCGTCTCAGAGCTGAGTTTGCCCTTTTCTAGGGGTCTTCTCCCTTCCCCTCCAAGTCAGCAGCAATAGCTGGGCTAGCTGCTCTTTCCATGGCAGGGCTGCGGTCACCTGATCCCTCCCCCAGACTGTCCTGCCCATGTGCCCTGCAGCGTGAACTCTAGCGAGTAACGGGGCTGTCTGTGGCTCTGACACCCATCTGCAACCTCTTACGCTCATTAAAGAGGAGCGCTCCTCTCTCGGCCCCCTGCCCCACAAGGCAGGCTGAGGATCCAGGACCCCGCCACCAGGCCAAGACGATCATGCCTCTTTCCTCTGTAAGTACTGGCTGCAAAAAGAGCCCCAAGAACCGTCAGTCAAACCTTTTAGCTCAGCTGATCTCTGCAGCTGTTTGTCTGTCCCAGCTGGGTCATGCCTGTCCTAGTATCACTCTCTCATTTGTGGGGTGGGTTCAACGGGGGCAGGGCGTCTGATTACTGGGTCCCCCATGAAGGTCAGCTCTTGGCATGTGTCCTTGAGTTAAATATAGTCTTGGCTAGGCTGGCTGGCAGGAAGAGGAGGTCCTGTTACATTGCATCTGGACTCGTTTCCTCTCGATGGAGTGAAATCAGGGAATATCACCCTTCCTCAATTACAGTGCCGCACTCTACCCTCACAAACCAGCTGCAGAGCAAGAGGGATTTGGTTGCTTAGTTGCCAGTCATTCAAACCGCTTGATCTGCGGGAATCTCTTAAATTCTGGGCTGATTTGCTCAACACTGTTACAACAGATAGCAGGCGTATCCTGCAGTGGGTGGTATGAGGCAGACAGACCTTGGGAGCTCATCTGGTGTTGGCTGGAAAATGTTGTGGTTTCTTTTTCCGTCATAGAAAGTTTTTGATGAAATATCAAGCTTTTTTAAATCAAAACTGGCTGAAAATTGAATATTTTTGGGCAGAAACTATGTATTTTTAGCCAAACACTGAATAATTTTGGCCAGAAAACGAACAGTTTTGAATAGGGTGACCATATGTCCCGTTTTGACTGGGACAGTCCTTTTTTTAAGCCCTGTCCCGGCTTAAAAATTGGCAAGAGCAAACGGGACAAATGCGCAGTTTTGCCAAAAAAGTGGGGTGTGACCCCCAAGTAGGGTGTGGAGGAACATGAGGGGTGGAGGGGGGAGCAAGTGGCACAGTCAGCCCTGCGTGGGAGAGAGGGCTCAGAGGAGCAGCGCGGGCTGAGCCAACTGCGCACGGGCGGGCAGCAGAGGGGGCTCAGGCCAGTCCCGCACGTGCGGGGGAGAGGACGGGCTCGGGCCGGCCCCATGTAGTGTCCCGTTTTCCCCTTGGGAAAATATGGTCACCCTAGTTATGAATCAAAATTGCCAGAAACTGATTTTTGGCCTCAAACTGACAAAATATGAATATGTAAATCATATATTTTCAGTCAGAAACTACCAAAAGTTGAATATTTTTGGCTGAAAACTGCATATTTTTGGCCAAACCAGAGATTTTTTCAGCCAAAACTGATGAAACCAAAACAGTTTCACTTTTTCACAGAAATAAAATCACTTTTTGGTCTTTTGTAGGAAATATGATTTTTAAAAATGAAAACTTGAAGATGAACATTTCTTTCCATGAACATTTTTGTTATGTCAAAACCCCAATTTTCCTTTGAAAAAAACGTTTTGATGGAAAATATATCCCTGGCTCCTATTCCGAGTGGTGAAGGAAAATCCCAATTTTTGAGCCAATCTCATAATATCTCTTGCAGCTGCACTCGTGAGTTTGAACATGCAGGGTTGTGGCAATACTGTAACATTTCTGTTTTAAAATACGTTTATATGATTTCTGGCTATTTCCCCTTGCAACACCCTAAACATTTCCTCTCTGTGATGGGGTTCCTGGGGTATAGCCTGGCCTGTGGGACTGCTGAGCCCTCTGTCCCTCCAACCTGGGGTATCCTCACACACTGTGATGCTGTATCAAGTTACAAATCTCTGGCAGGTACTGCACCTATACAGCCATCCACAGACAGAGACACATCCAACAGAGTTACATGAATGCTTCTCCCAGCCACTCATGTACCCTCAATAGGGAGGTTCCAGCCAATTCCCACCAGCTCCCCAGCCTTGTACCCCAGAATTGTACCGTCCTGCCCTGGTCAGAAGCCTGACCAGTATAAATTCATTACCCAGTCCACCCACCCCACTCCCATAATAGCAGAATAGCCTTTGTAAACTGAGCTGAGATTTCCCAAGCACTTCAACCAAAACACAGTTTTAGGTAAAATAGAAAACATATTTGTTAACTATAGAAAGATCAATTTTAAGTGCTTATAAGTAGCAAGCATAGAGATCAAAGTTGGTTCCCTAAGAAATAAAATAAATTCACAGTCTAAGTTCTATAAACTAAACAGGATTTGAATCAAGCAGTGTCTCACCCTGATAGATGGTACAAACATGTCACAGAGCATCAATACAAAGGCTGGAACTCTCCGCCAGCCTGGGACCACCCTCCCCAGTTCAAAGTCTTTGTCCCCCAGACCTTTCTTCCAGATGGTGAATTGGGGGGTGAGTGAGGCCAAGCCACTATGTCACTTCCCCTCTTTAGAGTTTCTTCCAGCTTGCTGGAAAGATCTATGGTTGTGACATGGGTGTCCGCCCCCATTGGTCAAGCATTCTCCATCCTCTACGTGTTCTCTCTGAGAAATCTCCATTGTATACAGCTCCTGGGATAGTGGATTCTCTTTAATGGGCCATCAGCACATCTGGCTATTCCATTGTTGTACCTGAAAGGCTGGTTGGGGGTATTCCCAACCTCACAACACAACACACATAGCAAAACTTCATAACTGCACATACAAGGATAACACATACAATCCAACAGGATAGTAATGTTCAACAGATCAAGACCTTTAACATGATACCTCACAAGACATACTTTGTGCAAAACATATCAATTATATGACAGGGGTGAGTATGGGGATCACAGGGTGTGGCTTTGAGGTTCAGAGTGCCACGGTCTCCTTCCTTGATGATACTTATGGCAATGAATCTGCCTCACGTCTGGTCTAATTTTAGCTTTTCTTTTCCAGCAATGAGCTAAACAGGTTCCCCAGGAACCACAACAATCTGGTGTCCATTCATGCTACTTAGATGCGATGCAAACACTTACGTTTCTTTTATCAGTTTCTGAGGATCTACATAGGTGACACATTTGAATTAGTCAAGGGGAAACTGAAATCCTAATTTCTTTAAAATACAGAAACTCTGAGAAAATAAGCCATTCTGCTTCTGAAGCTCAACGAAAATGCCACTTAAAGGGGTAAGTACTAACTGAAATGGTTTGTATACCAGAATAACTTGCATTGGGCTTGTCCTTTATTCATAGATTCATAGAACCATAGATTCCAAGACCAGAAGGGACCATTATTCTATGATTATGATAATCTAGTCTGACCTCCTGTCTAACAAAGGCCAGCAAACTCCCCCAAAATTATTCCTAGAGCAGAGCTTTTAGAAAAAACATCCAATCTTGAATTCAGAATTGTCAGTCATGGAGAATCCACCATGACCCTAGGTAAGTTGTTCCAATACTTAATTACTCTCACTGTTAAGAAGGAACATTTCGACTTCGACAAATTGCCATTTGTTGATGGAAAAACATTGCATAGAATCATAGAATCATGGAACTGGAAGGGACCTCGAGGGTCCAGTCCCCTGCATTCAAGACAGGACTAAGTATTATCTATACCATCCCTGACAGGTGTTTGTCCAACCTGCTCTTAAAAATCCCCAATGATGGAGTTTTCACAACCTCCCTAGGCAATTTATTCCAGGAAGTTTTTAGTTTTTAGTTAGGAAGTTTTTCCTAATGTCCAACCTAAACCACTCTTGCTGCAATTTAAGCACATTTCTTCTTGTCCTATCCTCAGAGGTTAAGAAGAACAATTTTTCTCCCTCCACCTTGTAACAACCTTTTATGTACTTGAAAACTGTTATCATGTCCCCACTCAGTCTTCTCTTCTCCAGACTAAACAAACCCAATATTTCCAATCTTCCCTTATAGGTCATGTTTTCTAGAGCTTTAATCATTTTTGTCGCTCTTCTCTGGTCTTTCTCCAATTTATCCACATCTTTCCTGAAATGTGGTACCCAGGACTGGACACAATACTCCAGAAGAGGCCTAATCAGCACAGAGTAGAGCGGAAGAATTACTTCTTGTGTCTTGCTTACAATACTCCTGCTAATACATCCCAGAATGATGTTTGCGCTTTTTTTGCAACAATGTTACACTGTTGACTCATATTTAACTGATTTTTTTGGCCCCAAACTGACAAAATCTGAATATTTAAATCACATATTTTCAGTCAAAAACTACCAAAAGTTGAATATTTTTGGCTGAAAACTGCATATTTTTGGCCAAAATAGAGATTTTTTTCAGACAAAACTGATGAAACCAAAACAGTTTCACCTTTTCACTGAAATAAAATCACTTTTTGGTCTTTTGTAGGAAATATGATTTTAAAAAATGAAAACGGATCTTTTCCATGAACATTTTTTGTTATGTCAATACCCCAATTTTCCTTTTGAAAAAAATGTTCTGATAGAAAATTTCCCCCTGGCTCTTATTCTCAGCGGCAAAGGAAAATCCCGACCAAGCTCCCAACCCCTGCATAACCAGAAGAGGGTACAACCTCAGGTCTGCCCTGAGATTCCAGGCCCAGCATGCCATAGACCTTAGTGATGCATGAACAAATAGCCCATCTGGAGACCCTGCCCCAGGTGCCTCCTAGTGGTAGGGAGAAGTGCCCCTCATAACCCACATACTTGAGCCAAATCGCTTCTCCAGCTTCTCTTAGACACCCAGCCTCTGAACCACTCACCCTTCTGCCCATTTTAGTGGCTAACCCCTCTCTCTGGTTAATTGCACCATCTTCATTGTACATTACACACCTCCCCGGTATCTGTTCCAGAATCTGTTACAGCTGCAATCTGGACCAGCTGGGTTCCTTAGCTCCAGGGGCAGAAGCTGGTGCTTTGGGCTCTGGTGTTTACCAGGTCAATCCCCTCTAGCAGTTGGATCAGCCACCCTGCTATGTTCTCAAAGACTCTGCGGTGAGGGATTCCGTGGCGGAGAGGTAGGTAGGTAGGTTTGCTCCTCCCCCTCCCACTAGTCATGCTGATTTTGCTCCAACAGGAGGAACCGAAGCCTGGGGACCTGATTGAGATTTCCCGCTTTGGATACTGGCACTGGGCCCTCTACGTGGGCTACGGACATGTCATCCACTTAGCGCCCCCCAGTAAGCACCCTGCCTGGCTCTGTCAGTGTGTGTGTTTGTCGGTGGGGAAAGAGTGAATAGAGGGTGCTGATATAAGGCTATGCCCAGGGCCAGGGCCAGGTTGTTGGTATTGGGGATTGAACCTGGGACCTCTAGGTCTAAGATCATTAAGCCATCAGGGCTTGAGCTCATATAGATGGTATATTGCTTTAATATCCTCTTTCTTGTATGTTACACTTTGTTCCCACTGCTAAGACTAAACACTACTTTGGTGTAAGTCAGTGTCTGGTCACTGCGCACACCACAGGTCATAGGGGCCCAAAGGGAAGAACCGCAGGTGCCAAACCCAGTTGGACCTGCAGAGTAGGCAGGGCTGATCAACAGGATGCCATAGCCCAGGGCTCTGTTTAAGAGTAGGAGAATCATATATGATTCCACCCCCAGAGAGGTAAAGGCACGAGGCCTGACACCTGAGAGGGTACACTGGGGACAAAGGTACAGCCAGCCCTGTAGCTGGGACACGTGCCCTGCTTGGCTTGGTCTAAGACACATCCCAAGTGATGGAGACTCCAGGGAGGGATGGAAATCTCAAAGTCCATCCAGATCTGTTAGCACACGGTCCATGTGTCTGTCCTGGATCCCCAGGTGAGTTTGCCGAAACTGGATTCTCCAGTCTGATGTCCGTGGTGGCTGATAAAGCCATGGTGAGAAAGGAACCCCTCTGGGCGGTGGTGAAAGGTGATGACTACCGGGTCAACAACAAGCACGACGGGAAGCTGCCCCGGCGGACTGTGGACCAGATTATCCAGGAGGCAGAGTCTCTGGTGGGGAAGACGATGCCATACAGCGTCACCAGCAAGAACTGCGAGCACTTCGTCACCAAGCTGCGCTACGGTGTGGCCAGGAGTGACCAGGTGGGGGGCGGAGTGGGCCCAGCTGTGTGTGTGTGTTTGTGTACGTGTGTACACACACATGCCATGTGAAGCCCTGCTATGTGTGCACCTGTAACCCACACGCCTCCTGGGTGTGGTGTTCTGTCCCATCTAGTGCCACTGAGACCACTTAGAGATTAATGAGTCTGCTCTCCAGCCTTAGCTAAGGGCCAGTTGGATTTTAGCTCATGCAGTAGAGGCTCATGCACTAAGCTCCAGAGGTCCCAGGTTTGAGCTCACCTACCGGGGGTCTGTCGGTGTTGCACACAGACCCCGTCCGAGATAGGGGCCCTGTCGTGCTGGGCTTTGTACAGACACACAGCAAGAGACAATCCCTGTCCTGATGAGTTTACAATCCAGCTAGACAAAGGATGGGAAGGGAGGCCCAGAGCAGGGAAGGGACTTGCCCAGGGCCAGGAGTAGAGCCTGGAATAGAACAAAGGGGACCAGAGTTAAGCTGCCTCCAGTGAACTGTGGAGGCCGGATGCTCTAAAATGGACTTTAACTCAGCGTGGTTCTTGTGCCATTTATTGCTGTGTTTAAAACCCCCTGGGTGATCCGGGGCCTCCTGACCAGGTTTTGTCTGTGCTTTGCAGGTCCGAGATGCCATGGTTGCAGGGGCAGTGGGGATCGTGGGCGTAGGAGCCCTTGTAGCGGTTGCTACATTCATTGGCACATTGCTCTCTGACAACAAGCAGGAGGATGAATAATGCAAACATCGGCCTGGGCCAAAGACCCGAGCAAGGTCAATGGGAGCTGATCTTTACTGGAGCTGGTTTAGCTTCTCACCTGCTTTCTCCTTTGGCATCACTGCCCTTGGGAGTTTGTTCTAATGGTTAATCACTTGCATTGTGAAACACTGGTGCCTTATTTCTAACTGGAATGTGTCTGGCTTTAACTTCCAGCCACTGGGTCTTCTCCTGCCTTTCTCTGCTAGGTTAAAGAGCCCATTAGTACCCAGGATTTTCTCCCCGTGAAGGTACTTATACATGTAACCCTTCTGCCCGTCAGAGTTGGCAGCAACAAGGGCCGGGTTCAATATCTAGGGGATCCATTCGAATAACACAATGCAAACCGGCTCGAGCCCCCACCCAGTGACCTGGGACAAATATATACCACCCCCGCTGGACACCTCCAAGAGGCAATACTTCCCCTCTCACAAGCACATAGTCTGAGTGTAGCAAAAGCTTTTTAATAACAGAGAGAAACAATGTGGCATTATGTTGGGGAAACACCACCAACCGGATTCATAACACAACCCATGAGCAAAAACAACCCCACCCCAAGCAAATTGGGGTATGCCCTTTTCCCTTTGGTTCTTGAGTCCAGCAACCCCAAATCACCCAAAGTCCCAAAAGTCCAATGCCCCAAAAGTCTCTGTCCCTGGTCAGGGCAGCCCCAGAGTTCGAAAGTTTATCTGTGGAGCTTTACCTCCCAACCTGGGTGGAAATGGGACGGGGGTAAGAGGCACCTTACGTGATCTGAAGCTGACCGCCCCATAGCAGCGCTCCGCTCCGCCAGCCGCCCCACGAACTCCTTCACTCAGCTGTGCTCCGCTCTGCCAGCCGCCCCACGAACTCCTTCGCTCAGCTGCTCTCCGCTCTGCCAGCCGCCCCACAAACTCCTTCACTCAGCTCCACGGCCCACAAGCAGCTCCTGCCATCCACAAACTGCTCCGCGTCAAACTGCTTCACCAGCCATCCCGCAAGGCACTCCAGCCGTCCCGCAAACTGCTCCACAATATATCTTCAGGCTCCCCCACTACTTAACACAACATTCAGTGATTTCAGCTCTTAGGTGAATTCAGCTTGTAGTAGGGGAGCCCCAGTGCTGGTGCACTGTCAGCCCAAAATGAGCTCAGCAGCCTATAACTAGACTTCTAATGAAATCAAAATTAGCTCTGATATTCCACAGTGGAGAGAGGAGGAAGTGCAATTAGCATGTAAGGCCCTCACCAAGGGGCCCATGCCACCAAGTATTAATACTTGTCCCCAGCCTCTCTCTATTCACACAGTTTTGGAACCCATGACCCTTGCCTAGCGAGTGCTACTTAGTTGATGGTGAATCCCTCCATCATAACAAAAGGCCACATACAGTTCCAAGCACAGTTCCCATAATCAGGGTAATAACAATTTATTCTTTCTGCCCCAATAACAGAGACACTGGGGATCCCACAGCAGCCAAAGTGACCATTTGGGCAGCTATGGTCTCATTCTAGGCGTGGTGGGTGTGCCTATGCAAATGAGATCGGCCCCTGAAGTTCTTTTCCACAACTTGCCACACCTCACCACCAGATGTCAGGGTGGAGCTCATCCTGACACTGCTTACATCCAAAGTAATCAAGTCACCTCTCAACTGAAGCTAAACTGATTGAACTCTTTAAAGCTCTCCCTGGCAGGCATTTTTTCCAGCCCTCAAATCATTTTTGTGGCTCTTCTCTGCACCCTCTCCAATTTAGCAACATGAATGTTACAGCAACTAGTGTTTTCGGACAGCTGGGACATTCTTGGTGAGTGTGTGTATAAATCTAGCCAGCGAGATTCTGCAGCAGATCTACAAGCTTGCATCAGCATTAACATATTGTATGGGTCACGCTGAACCACATGTTGTTAAAGAAATAAAAGCATTGCTCTCATGCCTGACACTTGGGTACAACCGCTCTCTGAAGGCGTTAGACACAAGTGTGTTTAGCAAACACTCCCAAGGCCTATTCTACACTCAGGAGAAGCCCCAGATCAGCAATATTGTCTTGTGATATTTGTTGCTTTTCTTCAAGCCCCAGCTCCTGGAGTCATGTGAGTTTGAGGGAATCTCAGCTTACAAAAGGTTTCTAGACCTCCCTTGTGTAGAGAAGGGCTTGAACCACGAACACCATGGCACCAGATGGCAAACACAAAGAACCCCAATAGTTGTACTTGTTAAAAATAATTCACACCTCTCCTGATCTTGGGTGGGGGGAGCTGACTCCATGGTTTTGACTGTGATGATTTGGGGCTGGCAATACTAGAACTCCCATCAGCATAATTACTGCAAACTCCAGTTAGTTCCCTGATTGCTCAGTCAGGGCCCTTCCTGCGCATGCTCCTGAGCTCTGTCATACTGAGGGGAGGCCCCAGCCGGGGCCCCAATCAAGCAAATTCTTTAAGTGCATGCGTAACTTTAAGCATCCAAGAAGTACCATTAACTAGCTGGACATGGATCAGACCCACTGCCCTAGCAAAGGAATGCCCCATAGCCCATTTCCCAACCCACTGAGCCAGTCAGTCCCCCCACCCTAGCACTGGACTGGAGCTGCCACCGCTGAGCAAGGAAAAACCCCGTATCCCATTCCCCAAATCCCTGAGCCAACCGGTCTACCCAATGTCAGGCTGGATTGGAGCTGGCGCCCTCTAGAGAAGAAAGGGCCCAGATCCCATTCTCTACCCCCCTGTTCTCCACCAGTTCCCCACCCTGGGGCCCGATTGGACCCACTAGCATTTGACCCACCCACAGCCTGGGCCACTCTGAAACTGGAGCCCGCATGTAAGGTCAGTATCTCACTTTCAGTTCCCTTAGCTGATTCTTTTCTGAAATAATGTGGCTTGTTAGAATTTGAGCAGAAAATGTCAATTGGCCGAATCATCAGCTACGGAAGGAAAATACACTCCAGGCCCTGGTCCCTGGTGAGGCAGGCAGCCAGTCTCCCAGCCTCATGCTGGACTGGAGCTGGTGCACCCTAGAGGGGAAAGGCCCCGTCCTCCATTTCCTGCCTCCCAAGCCAGCCAAGCCCCTTGATGAGGCAGGTTTGCAGCTGGTGCCCCTATCACAGATCCAGTGGAGTTCCCCTCCCTGGCCACTCTCCAGGCTGCCCTGGGGGAATCCCCAGCCTCTGGATCCCTAGAAATTTTAAGCTTCCCTGGGTCTCAGCAGGCTGCAGCCATGTTTCCTCCCTTTGCTGCTGTGGCAATTGCCTGGGCCCCAACCCGCAGTCTGTCACCCCTTCACAGAAACAGAGCCCCTCAGCCCACCTGCCTTAGGCCCCCACCTCCAGTGCTGACCCCAAGACACCCCAATTGCTTAATCACACCTCTCCCAGACTCCCACCAAAGGTGTGCACCTTCCGGCTCCCCATGAACTCCCTCCGGGGCTCAGGGTAGGTGTAGCGCATAAAACAGACACTCTGCACACAGTTCTGCGACACTGCTGCTCCTTCCTTATGCACACGAGAGAGACACAGATCCACACAAAAATAATAACTCCTCCACGCATGTCCCGTCCCTTGTGAGTGCGGGGGCCACCTGCCTTCAGGTAGGCATGGTCCCCCTGCCTCAGGTTCCCTCCCCTTAAGCCTGTGAAAAATCAATGGGCAAAAAGCAAACAGTGCAACTCCTGCCCTTTATCATTTTCTAGTCTCTGGTCAGGTGACTTCCTGGGAAACCTCAACAGGGGACTCCCAACAGCAAGATCTGGGATGATGACAACCAGTTCATTGTTTAGAGCGCCTCCTCTCTCAATAGCGGAGGGTCCAGATTTAACGACCTCCATTGTTAGGCCTTCCCCACCCCCCACCCCCACTGGAATTTTGGTCCAACCTGGAGGTGAGAGGCCAGCAAGGAAGGCAAAGGGGCCGCACCTTCCACATGGAGTTTGCCACTTGGGAAGGCTATGTTCAGAGAGCTCAGAATCTCACCCAGGATCCCTCCGTTGTACAGACAGATTCCCGAAATTGTCACAGCATGGCACAGACACTCAATGTAGATGCAAGTGGGGGATTGGTCCCGCTATTGTGGGAAACTTTCCTGACTATACGCTCCCCCAGTGAAATGGGCTAGCGAAAGGATCTGAGTCCTCACTCCCACTCCCCCAGAGGCCTGCCTGACCTCGAGGGCTCCCCTTCCACTTTCCTGTGTGGCAGAGTCCTCGTAACCCCGACAAGGCTGGGCCCAGGATTCCTGTGGGGCTCAACCCCCAACCTTGTTGTGGTCACTTAGGGCAGGGTCTAGGGTGTCCTCACTCCAGGGTGGTCTCTCCGCACTGGTCGCTTCCCTGACCCGCTGATCATTACATACAGTTCAAAACTAATACAAATTAGTAAAGAGCAACCAATGGAAAAAGCAAGGGAAAAATGGGACAGGCGAAAGGAAAACCCATCCCCCCGCCATGTGGCACAGGGACACCACAAACAGCTGTCTCTGGAACGTAAGGGCCATTCACAGCCTGTCCCTCACATGTCCCAGGCCCCTGCCCAGGCCCTGGCTGTGCTGCAGGGGTGCAGTGGGTCAGTCACTTGCTCTGGCGGTGGCCACACGCCCTCTGGCGCTAGGTGGCAGGACCCTTCTTCCCCCGTCAATCCCCCCTGCTGTCACTGTTATGATCCCCCCTCCCAGTCCGGCCTGCAAGACCTTCTGGCTGGGGACGTGTCCCTGCGCTGGGCCCATTGCCCAGGGTCCCCCCTTGCTCTCCCCAGCTGCTCACCACACCCGGCTCCAGCCCCAGCACGGCTGCCACTACACCTGCGCGGCTCCACCCTGCTCTCTCCTTAGCTCGCCCCTCTGGCCAGGCAGCTCCCGCTCACTCAGAGGATGGGACCCCCGCCCCGGTCTCCTGACTCCCTATTGGCCTGCCTGCCCTGTCAATCAGACTGACCTGGAGCATTGGCCTCTCCCCATTGCCCCTGGGGACTGTCAGTCTCAGGGTCCTGATTTCCCATCGACCCTTCCCCTTTCTTTCGGTACTGGGAGCTGGCCAGCCAAAACCCCAACTAAGTTTTAGTAAAGGGCCAACAGTCCCCTTCCACAGAGGCTGGGGGAGCAGGATGAGCAGACACAATACTTAGCACAGACACATGGAACTGAGATCATGACCCCCATCGTGCCAGCTGCTACACAGATCCCCACCTGAGATTGGGGCCCTGTTGTGCTGTGGGCACTGCACAGACATCAACCAAGATCGGGGTCCCTGTTGGGCCAGGCACTGCACAGACGCACACAGAGGCTATGCTCTGAGGACCTTACAATCTAAATGCACGAGACAGCCAGAGGAAGGATTATTTTGTAACGGGACCACTCAGCACAACAAAAATAAGTCTGCTCACAGAGCTGCAAGCCAGGAACTGGCTGCTTTGGTTAACTACAGCCAGGGGAGGAAAACACCCACCCACTCAGACAGGAGGAAGGGAGAGATGGAGCATGGCTCTATAGCCCATAGGACTCTGGGTAACCCAGTTAATACAGGGTTAACTTTACTACAACTTATTATCTCCGTTTTGCCATTGGAGACACAGGCAAGGGGGGGCCTGTGATTCTCATAAGGATTCAATAGCTTTCTAAATTAGAATGCAAGTATTTCAAGGCTTTTCAAATGAGGCAACAATTCCAGTGGGTAATTTCTTGACGCTCCTTTGAACATCTCAGTTTAAGGCCTGCGCACCTCACAGATGTTGTACCAGCATCAGTGTGGCTGTTAGGGATGATATTGTTAACAATACTGGTACAACCGCTAGTGTGCATGCAATTAGACCAGTATAAAGGTGCCTCATTCTGTATAGATTACTGCCCTGCAGGAAGAGGACTAAGGAAGCAGGGAGGCAGTGTGGCCTAGTGGATAGTGCAGTGGCCTGGAACACAGGTGGCCAGGATTCCTGGCTGTGCCACTAACCTGTTGGGTGACCTTGGGCAAGCCGCTTCCTCGCTCTGTGCCTCAGATTCCAAATCTGTAAAATGGGGGTAATTCTGCAGAACTGCTTTGAATGCCAAGTGTTACAGAAGAGCTAGGTAGCTCTCTGCTACAGGTCTAAAGCACCTCTGTAAATGCTGTACAGAATAAACCGTTCACTCACCAGACCACTGGGGAAATCCCCCACCAGGGTGGGCAGCGGTTACCTGGTAACCAGAGATGGAGCACACAACCCCCTGTGATGTCATGATAAGTCCTCCACATCCCCCTCCCCAACAGACAGTGTTACATTAACCCACTACAGGGAAGGCGTGAGCGCCTCCTACAGGTAGTTAGTGGTGGACAATCCAAGGACGGAGGGGGTGTATAGCTGAGAAGGAGGATGGGCCAGTGGGACCGAGGTGTCCTGAGCTTTGATCCCATCTCCTGCTGTAGTGCTGGGTAATTGCTTTGGCCCTGGGTTTTCTATGAGAGGCAGCGTGGTCTGTTGGGCGGGCAGGGGGAAGTGATACAAGGAAGCATTCAAAGCCACATAACAGAGCCAGGAATAACTCCCGGTATCCTGAGCCTGAGTCCAGCACCCTAGCCACTGGGCCCACCTGCTTCTGCTGTCTTGGGGGTTGTTATCAATATGGCACATGCCTTTGTTTTAGCTATGCCAATAGGAAGCCCACAATGCGACCAAGATGAATGATGAGACGCGAAATAATTCCACCTCCTGCATCAGGGTGAAGATCCCCTCCGTCCACGTAAGTGCAGCCACATGCCCAGCCACACTCATGACTTTTGCTCATGATCCGGATAACGCTGAGCCCTGAAGTCAGTGACACTTTCTGGGTCCTGTGCCCTCTAGTGCCTTCTGCAATATTTGAGCCACAAAAAGCCACCCAGGGAGAGCCACCCCTCCCCCCACCTAGCTCCACAAATAAACAGGGTTATGGTTCCCTTGAGCTTAGGTTTCATGGGGTCAAATCCAACCTGCCAGCATCCCATTAAAGAGCCTTAATATGTCACCAAGCAATGTCTGCAGGGATGGTGCTCTTCATGATCACCCCCACTCCCCAATATTATCTGGCCCTATCAAGGAAACCGCAGTTACAAGCCAACAGCAAGATCTGGGATGAGAATGGAAACTGTGGGGAAATTAGGCACATGGGACTGTTATCAGAGAACGGTGGAGTGACTCTGCTTAAATCAATGGGGTTAGGGCCAGATTCTGCTCTCAGTGCCCCTGGGGTAGATCCAGAGTCACCCACTGACTGCAATGGGGGTCCAGGCTGGATTCTGATCTCAGCTCCCCCTGGGGTTCATCTGGAGTCACCCACTCACTGCAATGGAGTCAGTCCCGGATTCTGATCTCACTTATGTCTGGTGTAAATCCAGAGTAACTCCAGTGAATTTAACAGGGCTGGGGCCAGCTTCTGATCTCCTGCACTCTAGTCCAATCTAGCATAATCCCATTGAATTATGAGGCTGGGGCTAGATCTTGCTTTCATTTATCCTTGTCTAAACCTGGAATAACTCCAGATTGATAGCAATAGAGTAAGAGTCAGCAACTTATCCCACTGGAAACCCATGGCATCACTCCAGATTGATAGCACATTCCAGCCCTCCGTATTCATGTGTTCTTGCTGATGCAACTTTCCCCTTTGGAGAGCCCTTTCCTATGTGGCCACGATTCACCATGGGTCTCTAATGGGATCCCCATATCTCCTCTCCGAGGTGGAACTCAAACCCGGTGACCTGATTGAGATCTTCCGCTCATGCTACCAGCACTGGGCAATCTACGTCGGTGATGGCAAAGTCGTTCACCTGGCTCCTCCTTGTAAGTGCCCCCCTCCCTAAAGGGGAGGTGTCTTTTGCTGGAGGCTGAAGGTGGGTCCCGGCCATGGGAGTGCCTTAGGGGTTTCTATCTGCAGAGGAGCCAGTGCTCTGTGCAGGATTTGGGGATCCCATGCCATGGGAGCTGCAGCCCTTATGTGCCTTGGAGGCCAGCTGCATGAACGTTCAGCAGTACTGACTGCCATACAGCAGAGTGTAGTACTGCCTACTGGCACTGGGGGGAGCTGGAACAGCTACAGCCCTGAAGAGTGTGGTTGGGCTCGCTGCCACTGGGGGACTCAGTGCTCCAGCCTCCGGAGGCTGCACTACCCCTGGCTGTCCCCTGCTGGTGCGGAAGGGGACTGCAGGCAGCACAGGGTGGAGGTGCAGAGCAGAGATTGGCTGTATGCAAAGCTGCCTGCTGCCTCTGCTCCTGCAGCCACAGGAAGGTGTGGTTGGGTGGGGAATGCCCACGTATCAGCCACTGTTCCCAGCCTCCAGGGATGCGAGGAGACCTCTGGGGAGATGCAATTTCCCCCAGGCATCATGGAATCTCCCTGCGTCATACCCAGCTCAGTGCCGACTCAACGGATCTCGCTCTCCCCCACCCAAGGTGAGCACCCCACGGACGGCGTTGCCAGCGTCCTGGCTGCCCTGTCCGACAGAGCCTATGTGAAGAAGGACTGGCTGGAGGACGTGGTGCGCAAGGACCGCTACCGGGTGAACAACAAGCACGACGAGACTCACCACCCGCTGCCAATCTCCAAGATCGTCCGGCGGGCCCAGGAGCTGGTGGGGTGCGAGATGCCCTACAACCTGACCAGCCACAACTGTGAGCACTTCGTCATGGAGCTGCGCTATGGCGTGGCCATGAGCGACCAGGTGGGTGTGAGAGGGACAGGGCCTCACACCAGCATGGTGACCGTGACCCATGGATCGAACCTGGCCCCCCCCAGACCTAAGCGCCTGAGCCTCCTGGGACAGCAGCTGGTCCTTAGGGGTGAATGAGACTCAGCCCTCCCAGGAATGTCATTGCCTTGCAGCGTGGCTGATGTACTGCAGGGTACAGTTCCGCCTGTTGCCCCAGGATCTCCTCAAGTAGCTGCAGCCCCCTGTGTGACCACTATCAATGCCCCACTCTCCCCCAGCACAAATTACTATTTGGTATTTGTTTTGTGGTGGCGCTTAGGAACCCCGCTCACTGACCAGGACCCCATTGCAATAGACTCTGTACAAACCCAGTCAAACCCAGCGTCGGACCCCCTGCAAAACGAATCCAGCAAGTTCCCTTCCCCTGAAATGATTGCACGACCAGAGCATGTCAGCGGCTACCTCTGTTCCCCTGCCTTGGTGCCTCTTCACAGCCCCAGCAGGCTGCTGCTGCCTCCTTTCCTTTAAGTATTACAGCTCTGCGTTAGTAGCAAGAAGCTGTAGGGGCAGGCGGGGGGAGAGCGGGATTCATGCCCCTAGGACGGAAGATCTTGACCTATCCTGTGGCCTCCCTGGACGGAGCTTTTGCAGCAGGTGCTGCTTGACGTCTCATGGGCTGGCCGGACGTCTCAGCCTTCCTTTCCATCTCGCTTGCCTCAAGCCTGTAAATGACCCCACATGGGAACCCCCGTGTCTGATGGGCACTTTGTTCTGTTCTGCAGGTCACAGAAGCAATAGCCATGGGCACTGTGGGGGTGATGGGAGTGGCGGCGGCTGTGATCAGATCCATGGCTCAGAGACGCAAGCATCGGAAGGAGTAGCAGCAGATGGAGGGAGAGGGGTTCGTACCTGCACTGGCTTGGGGCGATTAACCCAGCTCTCATCCTTTATCATCAGATTGTTTTCAGTGCAAGATGAAAGGTAAATGAGATTTCGTGAACAAAGCTGCCCCATAGCTGACACCCAATTGTATCCCAATAAACTCATCTTGAGACCCTGCGTCTTGCTGTCTGGGCTGAAAACATACAGTAATGTGGCTCATAGCTTGGTCACCTTGTGCTGTGGTTTCCCATCTTCTCTCCCATGCTAAGCCGGGTTGGGCTGGCTCAGTGTATTCACGAATGATCTCCTGGGAAATTGCACTGATTCAACAGGGGACGCTCTGAGTGAGGTGCTCCCTTTCTGATGTAACCCAAGATCATAATCATGAAAGATCCCAAGGCACTTTTGTGAAAGAACCTCTAGGGTTTTAACCCTCGGGTCCTGGTCAAATACCCAGGGGGGTCATTTCATTCTGTCTTCTTAAATTCCTCCCTGTAGTTTCAAATGGATACAGAACTCATCTGGCTTCCTTAGCGGGTGGGTAGTATTGCTATTAAACATTTGTAGTGTTCCACTCCAGAAGCAGCTGCATGTCATTGCCGGATGAGGTATCCCTGTATAAATAACCCCCATGCCTCACCCCAGAGATGGCTTCATCTCAGCTCTGTGTGGTGTAGAGAGGTTTGGCTAGAGCTCGTCTCTCTCCCAGAGCGGAGGGGGACCACACCGCCTCGCTACTTCCTTCCAGTCATTGACGGGGAATTAGCTTGGCCGCGGGAGTCTATCGCCGCGGCTGCAGTAGAGGCAAACACAGCCAGTTATTCGTGCCTGGCCCGTGGTCGGCGGACAATAGTGAGTCAGTGGCTCAGGCCCTTGGGCAGGGGCTGAGCAAGGCAGGTAAACAACAAGCCCAGGCCCTTGGCTCAGAAGGGCCTGGAAGAGGGGGAGACTGCCATCCACAAGTTGGGTGGCAGGGGGGAGGCAGGCCCACCCACTCCACTGCGTCCCACCCCGGGGCCCTAGCAGCGGCAGAAGGCCTGCTGTTGAGTCAGTGGGGATCCTGGCTGCAACACACTGACCTAGGCTCTGGCAGTGCTGCAGCCAGACTCGGGTCAGCTGCCCCCGGGCCACTTCCAAACTCCCCCTCTGGAGGTACCTAGGTTAGGACGGTGTCTTCCGGGGGGTCAAGCACCATGGGGTCCTCTGGGTAACTGGCGAAGGGCAGGATGGGCAGCTCCTCAGGGCTCTGGTTGGTGATGGGCATCGGCAGGTCAGGTCGAGCCTCGGATCCACTGTAAGTTGCTGGGATCTCCCAACCAGGAGCTAGGCCAGAGGCATCTGGCCTCTCCAATGGCTGCGCCTCGAGTGAGCTCTGGGGTCGGGCTTTTATACTTCCTGTCCTGCGCCTTGACCTCTGGGGGGTGGGCACGGGACTTGCTGGCTCCACCCACTCTGGTGTTGGGAGGGGCTCATCCCTCTCCGGGTCGGCAGGGAACTACACCGCCTCGCTACAGCTGGATAAACAGCACCTGCACCCCACCAGAAATAGCTGCATCTCAGCATCGGCCAAACAATCCCTGTGTAAACATCGGTCATGTTGCATCCCAGAGCGGGCTGGATTTCAGCACTAACTGAGAGATCCCTGTATAACCTGCTGCATCACAAACCAGTGCTATTGAGCTGGCTGTAAGAACTCACTTTGCTCATCTGAAAATGTATTATTTAAAAACGAAATCCTGGTTTTTGAGCCAATCTCATAATACCTCTTGCAGCTGCACTCCTGAGTTTGAACATGCAGGGTTGTGGCAATACTGTAACATTTCTGTTTTAAAATCCATTTATATGATTTCTGGCTATTTCCCCTTGCAACACCCTAAACATTTTCTCTCTGTGATGGGGTTCCTGGGGTATAGCCTCTCCTGTGGGACTGCAAGCCCTCTGTCCCTCCAACCTGGGGTATCCTCACACACTGTGATGCTGTATCAAGTTACAGAGTAACAGCCGTGTTAGTCTGTATTCGCAAAAAGAAAAGGAGTACTTGTGGCACCTTAGAGACTAACCAATTTATTTGAGCATGAGCTTTCATGAGCTACAGCTATTACCAGCAGCTATTACCAGCAGGACAGTGGGGTGGGAGGAGGTATTGTTTCATGGTCTCTGTGTGTATATAATGTCTTCTGCAGTTTCCACGGTATGCATCCGATGAAGTGAGCTGTAGCTCATGAAAGCTCATGCTCAAATAAATTGGTTAGTCTCTAAGGTGCCACAAATACTCCTTTTCTTTTTGTATCAAGTTACAAATCTCTGGCAGGTACTGCACCTATACAGCCATCCACAGACAGAGACACATCCAACAGAGTTACATGAATGCTTCTCCCGGCCACTCATGTACCCTCGATAGGGAGGTTCCAGCCAATTCCCATCAGCTCCCCAGCCTTGTACCCCAGAACTGTACCGTCCTGCCCTGGTCAGAAGCCTGATCAGTGTAAGTTCATTACCAAGTCCAACCCCACTTCAATGTGGAGAGGGCACAGACTAGCTTTTGTAAACTGATCTGAGATTTCCCAAGCACTTCAACCAAAACTCAGTTTTAGGTAAAATAGAAAACATATTTGTTAACTACAGAAAGATTGATTTTAGGTGCTTATAAGTAGCAAGTGTAGAGATCAAAGTTTAAACAGGATTTGAATCAAGCAGTGTCTCACCCTGGTAGATGGTACAAACATGTCACAGATCTTCAGTACACAGGCTGGAACTCTCCGCCAGCCTGGGACCCTCCCAAGTTCAAAGACTTTGTCCCCCAGACCTTTCTTCCAGATGGTGAATTGGGGGGTGAGTGAGGCCAAGCCATGATGTCACTACCCCTCTTTAGAGTTTCTTCCAGCTTGCTGGAAAGCTCTATGGTTGTGACATGGGTGTCCACCCCCATTGGTCAAGCATTCTCCATCCTCTAGGTGTTCCCTCTGAGAAATCTCCATTGTATACAGCTCCTGGGATAGTGGATTCTCTTTAATGGGCCATCAGCACATCTGGCTATTCCATTGTTGTACCTGAAAGGCTGGTTGGGGGTATACCCCACCTCACAACACAACACACATAGCAAAACTTCATAACTTCACATACAAGGATAACACATACAATCCAACAGGATAGTAATGTTCAACAGATCAAGACCTTTAACATGATACCTCACAAGACATACTTTGTGCAAAACATATCAATTATATGACAGGGGTGAGTATGGGGATCACAGGGTGTGGCTTTGAGGTACAGAGTGCCACGCTCTCCTTCCTTGATGATACTTATGGCAATGAATCTGCCTCACGTCTGGTCTACTTTTAGCTTTTCTTTTCCAGCAATGAGCTAAACAGGTTCCCCAGGAACCACAACAAGCCGGTGTCCATTCATGCTACTTAGATGCGATGCGAACACCTAAGGGTATGTCTTCACTCGCGATTTTAAAGCGCGGCCGTGGCTGCGCTTTATCATGGCTGTGTAGTTGTGGCACCAGCGCTGAGAGAGCGAGCTCTCCCAGCGCTGTGAAAAGGGGAATAGCTACCAGCACCGGCGCACCGTCTGCACGGCCATTTTACAACGCTGCAACGTGCAGCGCTCAGGGGAGTCTTTTTTCACCCCCCGAGCGAGAAAGTTGCAGCGCTGTAAGGTGGCAGTGTAAACAAGGCCTACGTTTGTTTTATCAATTACCGAGGATTTATATAGGTGACATGTTTGCATTAGTCAAGGGGAAACTGAAACCTTAATTTCTTTAAAACAAAGAAACCCTGAGAAAATAAGTCATTCTGCTTCTGAAGCTCAACGAAAATGCCACTTAAAGGGGTAAGTACTAACTGAAACGGCTTGTATATCAGAATAACTTGCATTAGGCTTGTCCTTTATTCATAGCTTCATAGAACCATAGATTCCAAGGCCAGAAGGGATCATTGTGATAATCTAGTCTGACCTCATGTCTAACGAAGGCCAGCAAACTCCCCCAAAATAATTCCTAGAGCAGAGCTTTTAGAAAAAACATCCAATCTTGAGTTCAGAGTGGTCAGTCATGGAGAATCCACCACAACCCTAGGTAAGTTGTTCCAATACTTAATTACTCACACTGTTAAGAAGGAACATTTCTACTTTGACAAATTGCCATTTGCAGATGGAAAAACGTTGCACTGAAAAATTCCTGACCAGCTCTATTACTAAGGAAGCAGACGGTGGAAGGGATGGATTTTCCAGAGACACCAGCTCTCATTTAGGCACCTAAATGAAAGGTCCACATTTTCAGAAACGTCCAGCCAGCCAACAGGAAATGGGTATTGCTGTGCTCTAGCCCTTTGGACAATCCAGCCAGTTAATCTCTTCACCTCATTATATACAGGTTATGATGCACTAAAAGACCATGGGGTGGGGTTAATTTAGTTACTACATTTTTATTAAAGATAAATATTTAACAGCATAAATTATTTTCTTACATCCATATGAAAAGAGAGAGAGAGAAATACACAGATAAAGGAATTCAGTTCAGGCTATAAGTTATATTGGATAAACATTGTTTTCCTAGAGAAGTTTTATCCTTTTCTTTCAGCCCACCTTTTCTCAGCTAGGTGTTCAGTCACTGATCTCATTCAGGGAGTGTGTGGCTCCATTTCTCTGAATTGTTTTATTCTGGTGTGCCACACTTTTGTGGATTATAGCCACATAAATAAGGATTCTATTAGGATAGGCATTCCATTACACCAGCCTCATAAGTTGGCTGGAGACCAGGAATCTCTGACTCTCAGGCTCTTCCTGTTGGAAATCAGAAATGAAGAAAATGAAAGTGACCAGGACCAAGAGAAAAGACGAGGATACAGCTCAGGGCAGCACTTCCTCCCCGCAGAGGAATTAGCGCAAAAATCCTTATCAAAAGCTTTTGGCTGACTCTGGTGTTCTGTGATTATAAACAGCAAATAAGCAATTTTGAGTCCTCTGTTTTGCTTCTTGCTGCAATTAGCCCTTGTAGTCATATAGCAACTGATACAGTAACAATCAAACAGCTGGCTGCGGCAAGACTAAGTGCTATGTAAAAACAAATTACTATGAAGGTGCCTGTTTTGGCTCCATAGGGAAGGAGACATTGAATTTTGCACCTGAAACAACCTGTTATACACAGAGAATACAGGGTGTTCTTACAAAATGACCAGACCGACCCTTTGAGCCCACAATGATTTTTCTGAGAACGAACAAGGGAATGTGTTGATTAGTTTATGAGTGAAAATTAATGAATAATGGAACACAGGATGTAGACTGGGTGGGACCTCCTGGGTCCCTGAGTCCCATCCCTGCTATCCCCAGCCAGCCCCATCATATCATCCCAGTCAGAAACGTTGCCACCTCCATCTTCAAACTAAATGGGCTCTGTGTCCCCACTTGCCCTATTGGGAGGTTGCTCAGGGTCGACCTCAGGGAAAATGCGCCCTGGGAGAATTTGTATTTTGGTGCCCCTGGACAGCGGAAAACAAGAGTTACTCCATTTTGAAACCCTTCCCACCTTACCTGAAAGCAGGCAGCTCACATAGACATGACGTTGGGCAGAAAAATAGCAAGCTTGTGGAAAAACTGCAGACAGTAGTAAAGCAGCAGGTCATGACATTGAGTGCAGCAGCAAGTGCTTAACCACAATGTTGGTGCATGGCCAAAGTCATAACTACAGAGATGAACAAGAGGAAGGAAACCATGGAGAGACACTGCTGCTGCTTAAGAACTGCTAGCAAGAGCCGCTGTCACAAATTCTTCTCCCTATCCCCAATGACCCATAGACAACTGGCCATTGGAAGCAGGGCGCTGCTCATTCAGCATCACCTTGGCTTGCATATAGTAGCAATTCAGGGTGCTTTAACTTATTGCAATAAGGATTTTTGTGCTAATAAAAGGCATTGTGTGTTTGAACTGCTTGTGTCAATCACTTATTGGATGGAGGTGCCGTGTGTTCGGGGAATTCCTGAGACCACCCCAGCATAGTGGACCCTTGCAGGGAGGATGGGGTAGTAAACACTCTTGGGCCCCACTGCTCCCCTGGGTCCCTACCCCACTATCACCCCAGGCTCCTCTGCCTCCCCCTGCATTGCCCCGAGCTCCCTTCTGTGGTCTTGTACCCCAGGTGCACTCCGCTCCTTGCCTCTTGACCAGGGTGCCCTCGGCAGTCACCTACTTCGCCCACCCATAAGTTTAGCCCTGCGGCTGCTCCAGGACCTCCCTCCTCTGATGGGTAGAAACATCCTTATTTCCAGTCTCAATTGACTACTTCTGTCTCCAGTGAAAGTCCCTTACCGCTAGCTTTTGAGTTACTCCAAGCCCAGGGCATCTTTTCCTTTTGTCTCTGATCGCTCAGCAGCTACCGTGTCTCTCTGCCATTTTGACTGGACAATAATTTTTTCTCCTGCAGCGGAAACCCAGGTCTGGAGACCTGATTGAGATTGACCGAGGGTTTTACAAGCACTGGTGTGTCTATGTGGGAGATGATTACATTGTCCATTTAACAGGTGAGATGGGTGGCTTTCGTTCCTTGTGTGAAGCAGTCAGCAGGGAGCTGGTGAGATACCATGCAGATCAGGCCGAGGCAGGTTCATGCTCTAGGTTCTCAAGTACCTGTAACTAGCGCTGGGGGACATTTTTCATCCTACGCTTTTTGTGTGTGTGTGAAAAAAATGCAGATTTGATGACACAGAAACATTTGGCAAATTTGTGTTAATTTTGCCAAATTGTTGGTTAAAAAAATAAATAAAAATTCAAAACTAAACCCTAAACATTTTGATTTTTTTAGTTTCAACATTTTATTTTAAAAAATTTAAAAAACCATGTAGAGATGCTTGAAACAAAACCTTTAGTTCGCCCCCAAATTAATTTTTTTCACACAAACTTTGGATTCTCCAAAAATTTTAAAAAATTCATTTTTGGGTGAACCCAAAAAAAACATTTGTTGTATTCATTTATTTGTCAGAATTGTCAGCTAATTAAAAAATCCATCATTCACCTATGTCGTCTTATAGCCCACACACTGTGTCTTTGGCCGCCCTCTAATGGCTGTTCTGCAAAGAGGTTTATTCTGACGTGGCTAGTTAGAGCCTTTGAACTAACAGATACATGTTTTCAAGCTCACTTCTCCTGGGTCATTGGATCCAGTCCCTGCTAGCACAGCCAACCCCGTGATAGAATCCTGCTCAGAAACGTATCCAGCTCCATCCTCACACGAGCTGAGGGTGTTTGCCCCCCACTCCTCCAATGGGGAAGCTGCTCCAGAACCTCCTTCCTCTGATGGGTAGCAACCTTCTTCTCCTCTCCAACCTCAGTTGATTCCTGGCCAGTTTATCTCCAGTCATTCTTGTGCCAACATTGTCCTTTAGCTTCAATTGCTCATCTTGCTGCTTGGTGTACCCATAACAGTCCCTCCTGAGCCCCCCCTGCCATTTTTGCGGTTTTACACAATCCCATTTTTCCTGTTTATAAAAAGTGTTTAAAACACATTTTTTCTCTCTGCTCTGCTTTGATAGACCCTACACTCACACAAGGGAAACTGACTACATTGGGGAAACAGGGCATGCAATCATGCCATTTAATGCACAAAAGCGACAGATCAAGACAACAGATTTTTTTTCCTCTCCATTCGCTTTTGGTTCTTGTCATTTTGGTTCTTGGCATTTATGACTTGGGCTGGTTGACAAGTTTCCAATGAAAGCTTTTCCCATCCAAAACTGGGGTTTTGCCATGGGAAAAAATAGCTTTCAGTGGAAATTTCCAGCAGGAAAATCGAAACAAAGCAGATTGTTTCAGGCCAACATTAATCTTTTCCTCCCTCTAATTTGCCAGGCTGCCTTGTGTGAGTTCTAGTTCTGGGTCTCTCGTGCTTTCCATTTTCCCCTGCTCCCCATTGGAACCCCATTGGAATCTTTCATGAGGCACAATGGCCGTCCCCAGGGCTGAGCTGCTGCAGGGCATCATAGGGAGCCCATGAAAGACCCGAAGACCTGGAACTACAACTCCCTTGAGGCCCACAGCAGCTCAGGCAGATGCAGAGATTAATGCTGAACCTGAAGTGAAATGTTTCCATTCAGGGATGTTAGAATTGTTTCATTTTGTTTCATCAAAAATTGAATCAAAAATATTTTGGGAATTTTTTTGTTGCACAAGCAGGTTTCAGACATTTTGACTTTTTGTTCTGATTCAGGATGAAAACTAATGTTGGCATTTCCTGTGGGACAGAAATTCAATTTTTTTTAACAGTTCTACTTTTAACCAAAGTGAGCAGGAAAGAGTTAATGGTTGCCATCAAGCATGTCTTTGATCTAGGAAGTCACAGACCTCATTACAGCTTATGAGCCTGCTAGCTGCCCTGCATTCAGACTAAATGGAAGAAGCAATTAAATTTCTTTACATAGTGAAAGATGAAACAATAGAAGCCACTGCCCAAGACTCTGGGTCTCTTGAGAAAGGCTGGGCAAGAAAACTCAGGGATAAGGAGAGGAGTTTTCCTGGGAGTGATTGAAAACACAGGGGCTAGGGCATTGTTTGGTTCAGTTGTTTGTGTCAGAGCAGAGACAAAAAAACAAGCAGAAAGCGGAAAGAAAGCCAGAGAAGCACTAGTAGCGTGGCCCTGAGGGAGAGCTCCTTGGGATACAGGACTGTCAGGAGAGGCAGGCATCTCTACACTAAACATGCCGAGTTCTTCCAACCTTTCCTCACGGGTCACATTTTCTAAACCTCTGATTATCATTGTTGCTGTCCTTTGGACTCTCTTCAATTTGCCCATATCCTTCTTGGATCCTCCTAGCTATCCCGCTAGGGCTGCGTTGGGGATAGAAAGTAGCCATCAATGAGTAGTGCTGCTTGTCCCAAGAACTCAACCATCATAAATCAGGCTCCAAGAAGTCACAAGATACTTTTCAAATAATAAAGATGGGGTTCTGTTCATTTGCATTCAGGCGTTCAAGCCTCTAAGGGCCACATTTTCAAGTTTTTCTCTGCACACATGTGGGTTAGAAACTTTATTTTCTTTTTATATGAAAGCTGAGAGTCTTGTGTAATCACAGGACTCCAAAAGCTGGATATTTAAAAAGAACATCAAATATCATGAGACTTGCAATGAAATTGTTGCCAACTCTCACAATATATGTGTACATGTGGTTGCTAGCTGATATTTGGGGCCTGGCAGTGTTGTTTCTGTTAAGGTGAGGAATTGATGATCTGAGTCAGGTGTATTCCTTGGTACAAATTTGTTTTTTTTACAAGGAATGGACACACAATCCTGTTTCCTTGAATGTAGTAAAAACGAAGAAACAGCTGGCAGTTTCCTTGCTCAGAACTCCCTGAGTCTGCCTCTCCAGTGGGCTGTGTGCCCAAGAAGCCCTGGCTCTCTGCTTCTGCTCAGTATCACGCTCATGACTAGATCCCTGTGTGGCGTGACGGGGTAAGGCCAGATGACTATAGGAAAGTAGTGAGAAACAAGTATATTAGCCCCAGGCTAAACAAATCCGTGTTACCATGGTAACCAAATGGCAGTTGCTCCAGGTCAGTTAAGACACCTGGGGCCAATTAAGATCCTTCTAGAAAGCAGTGGTGATAGCTAGGGACACCTGAAGCCAATCAAGGGCTGGCTGGAACAAGTTAAAAGCCTCCCAGCTAGTCAGTTAGGTGTGCATGTCAGGAGCTGTAGGAGGAAGCTATACTGCTGGAAAAACTGGTAGTACAAACCCTACCAGGCACAAGGAAGGAGGCCCTGAGGTAAGGGTGAAGTAGATGTTGAGGAAGTGGGGGGCTGCTGTCGGGAAGTGGCCGAGGGAATTGTACTCGTCCTGTTTCAAAAAGTCAGCTACCAAGAGCTGCTACTATTAGCAGGGCTGTCCCTAGCGATTGTGGTGCCCTATGCAGCCCCCCCGGGGGGGGCACGGACTGGCCCTGGGCCTCTGGGGTGTGTGTGTGTCCCAGGCCTCTGGGGGGGGGGGTGTAGAGGGCGTTGTGCCCAAGGGCTTTGGGGGGCAGGAGCAGCCAGCACAGGAAGGCAGCAGGAGTTGGGCCTGCCCCTGCACTCATGGGGCAGCAGGAAGTGGAGTGACCTGGCCCCAGCCTGCTCTGCTCCCAGGCCTGGGGGAAGGGGGGGGAACTGCCCCCCAGCACTCACCGGTGGCATGGCTGGGAGCTGGCATAGTGGAGGGGGCTGTGGCTGGTTGCTCCGCTGCCCGGTGACTGCAGGACGGGCCTAACTCCTGCTGCAGTCTCCTGGGATGCATAGCTGAAGGGGTGGGGTTTGGGGTGGGAAGAGGTGGGGGCTGAGGGGAAGGGGTGGGGCAGGAGCACAGGCAGCTACCCTGGGCTCTGCTGTACACAGCCCATGAGCAACTGGCTTAGCCGTCCAGGGGATCGGGCTGGCTGCTGGAGCTGGATGCAGCACACGGCTGCATAGGGCACCAGGAAATTTGGGGCAATTTGGTGCCCCAAATTTCCTGGTGCCCTACACAGCTGCATAGTTTGCATATGGGTAGGGATGGCCCTGACTATTAGGGTCCCTGGGCTGGAGCCTGGAGTAGAGGATGGGCCTGGGTCTCCGCCCACCCCGATTAATCACAGAGACTGAGACAACAGAGATTGTGCGAGGGAGGGTTGCTTCTTCCCACCTCCCTTACTGGCTTACGATGAAAAGGGCTCAGTAGGCTGTGACCCTGGCCTCTAGAGAGAAGGGCTACATGGAGGGTCGCAGTGAGTCTCTGAGGCTAGCCTAATGTGCCTGGCAGCGCGAGACCCACTGAGACAAGGTCGAAGCTTTTTCACAGCAGATACAAAACTGTGAATCCGCATCTGCCAGAATCAACGTGCATCTGACCTGTGATCCACTAGCCGTCTTTTATGTGTACCCGCATCTGTGCCACACCTGCAGCAGCAAGCAGTCTCACAAGGGCTAGTAGCCGGGGAGAGGGGTGGAGATGAGTGAGTGGGGAGCGGGGTCTTGCAGGGAAGAGGTGGTGCCAGGGCAGGGACTGGGGGTAAGGGGTGGTGGAGGGGTAGGGTCTCAAGGAGAAGGGGTGGTGCGGAGGCAGGGGGAAGGGGCAGCAAGGGGGTGGAGTCTCGAGAAGGGGCAGCACGGGGGTGGCACATCGCGTGCTGCTCCCGGGGGCTCACAAGCGATGGCATGGCAGCAGCAGTGCATGTTACATCACAGCGGGGCGAATGGTTGGGGCGCCAGGGCCCTGCCTGTTTCAATCCCCATGACTCGGGGGTGGCTCCCACTGCCCAGGAGCCAGCGGGCTGGGAGCATGGACAGTGCTGCCGGACTGGGCCATGGTGGGGATGCTGGCGCTGCCCAAGGGGCCTGATCTGCTGGACAGGAAGTGGTGCAGTGAGCGGGTGCTGGACAGCCCCAACTTCAGTCACCCCAGCCCCTGGCTGTTGGCTGCCACCCCTGAGGGCACTGTGCCCCTGCCACCCACAGGCTGCCCGAGCTGGATGCTGTGGGCCGGGCACCACCGATGAGTAGAGCCCTGCGTGGTTATATCCGCAACCAATCCACTATCTGCAGAAATGATCCATGGATATCTGTGGATTTGCAAGGCTCTACTCATGACTCCTTCTCTTGGCTTCCTGCTTCCAACACCCATTGCCTAACCCCTGCTAAACCACTTGAGTTAGCTCTGGCCTGGCCATGTGGCTTAGTGTCTTCAGTGGAAGTCCCACTGTCTGCAGCTGGTTTAAACCATGTCAATGAGCTTCATTGCTCCTTATATTGAGCCAGAAAGAAGGTGCTTGACATCCCCATTGTCTTTGGGGATGAGACCCACCTTGATAGCAGCCATTAGCACCATTCAGCATGGCAATATGATGTAGTAGGCACCAGCAGGGACAACTGGAAGGTGGGTGTGGGCTCTGGCCATATGAATGAGCTCACAACCTGCCTTTCTGTCTCTGATCGCCAGATGGGGGGCAGATAGCTCAGTGGTTTGAGCATTGGCCTGCTAAACCCAGGGTTGTGAGTTCAATCCTTGAGGGGGCCATTTAGGGATGGGGCAAAAATTGGGGATTGGTCCTGCTTTGAGCAGGGGGTTGGACTAGATGACCTCCTGAGGTCCCTTCCAACCCTGATATTCTATGATTCTATGTGACTGAAAGGCCTGGCGTGGGCTCTGTTGCCTCCATCAATGGCCAGGCGGTGGTGAAGAAACAGCTCCTCAAACGTGTTGTAAGGAACTGCAACTATTGGGTCAACAACAAGCATGACAAGACCCTGAATGTGTATCCGGTGCCCAGAATCATAGCCCAGGCAAACAAAAGAGATGGGGAGAAAAGGACCTATCAAGTCTTGGCTGAGAACTGCGAACACTTTGCTAATGAGATGCGCTACAACACAGCAATAAGTGACCAAGTACGTAACTGACTGGGTGTGGGTTATTGTTACCTGTGTCTGTGGGATAGGCAGGTCCACGTGCTGACGCCTAGCAAGGAGAACAGATCTGAGGGAGGAGCAGGGAGGGGACTGCAGCAGGTGCCCACGACTCCTTTGATGCATGTAAGGGACCTTTAGCAGGTATCGGATTTCTGGTGAGGTGAACATCGAGGTTGTTCCTTTGCCGACTGAAATTTCTACCAGGCCTGGCTTAAGACAGTTGGGGCACTAAAAACATTATGACCAGCACTAGCCCTTGCCCCTCTGCAGCATCAGCTTCCATCTGCCAGCCCCCAGGCCTCCACACTGACATCACACACGGCCCCCCGGCTACCCCAGCAGCCCCTGTGCACCTCCCATTGCCATCCCTCACCCTCTAGTACCAGTCTTCATGCTTTCCCTCACCTCAACCCCCTCCTCTGCCGCAGACTTCCTCTGTGACCTTGGGCAAGTCATTTAGTCTCACTATGCCTCAATTTCCCCAGTTATACCATGGGGATAATGGCACTGCCCTACCTCCCAGAGGTTTGTGAGGATAAATACACTAATGTTCGTGAGGCACTCAGACATTACAGCGGTCAGGGTTGTACAAATACCTAGAAAACCCACTGAGCTTTTCTGAACAAAGCAGACATCTACAAACCACACAGCCTGACTGCTGGATATTTTTCCAGCCCTCAGTTGATGCTCCATTTTAGTCTGAGCGGTTTGCCAATGTTCAGGGCCTTCCTGGCTTGATTCCATTAGGAGGAGAAATTGATAACACATGTCAGTCCTATTCGTTGGTGTAATCCTATGTATTTACAAAGAATGCACCCTCCCTGAATGCAGTAGGAACAAACATAGACGCTGACTTCCACTGTTCCCGGGTGGTGCTCTACCCCCGCTTCGCACCAGACCCCACCCCCACTTCACCCAAGTCCCCACCCAGCCTCTTTCTGACCCCATCCCACCCGTTCCTGTTCCATTCAACCCCCTCCCCTGCCTCTTCCTACCCCCGCTCCTCCCAGCACCTCCTGCATGCCGCTGAACAGCTGATCACGGCTGGCAGGAGGCGCTAGGAGGGAGAGAGAGGAGCTGATCTGCAGGGCTGCCCATGGGTGCTGAGCACCCACTGTTTTTTTTTTTCCCGTGGGTGCTCCAGCCCCAGAGCACCCATGGAGTTGGTGCCTATGGGAACAAACAACATCTGGTAGTTTTCTTGTTCAGAAATCCAAGCCTGTTTCAAGTGAACTCTGTGTGCCCAAGAATCCCTGTGTCTACTCCCTTTTAAGGTCATGCTTCCCCTGCTTCTCTTGGCTTTCGATCTCTCACACACATATGAATCCAATCAATCCCCCAGCCCCTATGTATGCAATCAGTCCTCCTCCAACCACTTAGCTCAGCTTCTGATCAGCCCGGCCTTGGACCCTGGCTTCTTATTGTTTCAGCTATCACTACCTAAAGGGACATTTAATTGCTGCTTCCATTTAGCCTGAAGGAAAGCTAGTTAGTAAACCCAGCCATTTTTACAGTCTGTGATTTGTCTAAAGCTCAGCAGCAGCATTAACACCTCCTGCATAATGCTGTCTTCAGCCAGCTAGGATTGTTATCTGCAGCATTGACGTTCAAGGTTAAAATGCTTTATTTGCAGTGTGCTTTCCCCCAGCCCTCCCCAGGAGAAGCCTATTGAGACAAAGTGCCAATGAGCAGGCTGCATTCTGGGAGATTCTTGAGTTGTCTGGAGTCTGCCTGACTTATCGGGGATTCTTTTTGTTTCCAGGGTAATCGTGCAATGGACGTTGGTATTGGTGCAGAGATAGCAGTAATAGGGTTCAATATTCTGGCTCTCTTCTTTGGACAGCGGTAGCATCGTTGAACTTCTTCAGGCCAGAAACCATGCAGAAGAGAGGTTTTCTGTTCAAACAATTTATCAGCATGTACAAAAGATACAGATCAGGGCCATTGCAATGGAAACCAAAATAAATATTATACCTAAGAATGTCATTAACAGGAGTCTTGTCTCTTCAGTTACCCGTCAGTGGCCCAGAGTAGATAATGATTGTTGGAGTATTCTCTGAGTATCACTGAGCACCAAACTCAGAAGAACTGCTGCAGATGGAAGGAGTGGGGTTCATACCGGCTCTGCCTTGGGGCATTTCAGCCAGTTCTCATCAGACTATTTTCAGTGCCAGAGGAACGCTGAATGAGATTTCAGGAGTAAAGCTGCTCCACAGACTATGCCCAGTTAGAAGACTAAATCACTCATCTTGAGACCCATGTGTCTTGCCGTCTGGGATTAAAAGATGGAGTTACGTGGTTTATAGGTCATCGTGTACTGAGGTTCCAAAGCTAGGCAGGGCTGGGCTGGCTTCAGGCCTACATGAGAGACATCCTAGGAAATTTTACTGATTCAACAGGGGGTGGTTTTCTAAATGAGGTACTATCTTTTTGATGAGATCAAGCTTCAAGGTGCAGCAGAACTGCCCTAATTCCATTGTATTCAGAGTCTTTATTTGGACCTAAAAATTCACCAGTAGTTTGTAATATGTAGTTAAAGTTTTATTCTATAGTTACAACCCTTTATTAGTGATTTACTCTTCTAATTAAAGACAAGAAAGAAGAGGAGGATGTAGCCCACACCTACCCCAGCCATTCCCTCCTTGGAAGAGGGTCACAGGGTAACTCTGTTGCTATTCTATGCCTTGGGGAGTGAGACGGGGTGGGGAGACCCCATCCAGTGTGGAGTGAGTTCACCCCATCCTTCGAGCTGCCCTCTGTCCCAAGACTGTGAGACCTAAGGGCAAAAGTCCATAAAGTGGACTTGATCCACAGGGCTTTAAGGCCCAATGGCCAGAGTCTATGGAATTGCCTTGCTCCACAGGGCAATAGGGTCATGTGACCTACATCCGGGGGGGGGGGGAGCCGTTCTCTGCAGGACAGTAAGGCCTAGTGGCCAGAGTCCATAGAGATACCAAGGGTTGCAAGGCAGTAAGGACCAACAGTCAAAGTCAATAGAGATACCCCGGGTCTACAGGGTAGTAAGGCCTAGCAGCCAGCATCATTAATGATACTTTGGGTTCGCTGGCCACAAGATCTAGTAGCCCGAGTCAATGGAGATACCTCTCTGGGTGTGGCTGTATGGCCTAGTGCTTGGAGTCAACAGGGTTGCTCTCTGGGTGGGGCTGTATAGCCTAGTGGCTGGAGTCAAAGTTGCCCTCTGGGAGTTCACCCCATCACACACCCTCCTCCTCAAAAGGGCACCCAGTGGGGGCTCTTCTTCTCCCCCCTCCCCACCTATCCTCGGGGAAAAAAAAAAATCGGCGTTGGCATATGCTTTCCCATGGCGATGTAGTACCTGAAAGTCATATAATTGTAGGACAAAATACCAGCGCGTGATTCATGGGTTTGTGTCCTTCATGCTATTTAACCATCGCAGGGGTGCATGGTCAGTGATCAGTCGGAATGCATTTCCTAACAGATAATACCACAGAGCTTCTATGGCCTACTTAACAGCCAAGGCCTCTTTCTCAATAGTTGCAAGCTGTTCCCAGAGAAACCCTCTACTTGACTTAGGTACCGCACAGGGTGTTCTTCCCCAGCTACTGCCTGTGATAATACTGTCCTGAGGCCCGTTTCTGAGGCGTCTGTCTGTAAAATGAAGGATTTCTGAAAATCCGGGTGTATTAAGACTGGTCCGCTGGTCAGTCATTCTTTCAATGTTCGCAGGGTTGCCTCACATTGGGACCACCATTGGACCCTCTGAGGTTGTGAATTTTTAGTTAGGTCCGTCATGGGGGGCTGCCAAGGTAGCAAGTCGAGGACGAAACACTGGTAATATCCGGCCAGGCCAAGGAATTGCCGCACCTGCCTCTTTGTTGTTGTGTTGAGCCAATCGCGCAGGGTCTTGTTGACCAGGGGCCGTAAATGTCCTCCCCCCACGGTGTACCCTAAGTATGTCATCTCGCTCTGCCAGAGGTGACATTTTGTAGGGTTGGCCGGAAGTCTAGCATGCTTAAGGGCTTGGAGTACCTGGGATAGGTGTAGGAGATGGTCTTCCCAACTGGTGCTGTACATGACGATGTTAATGAAGGTGGTGGTGTATTGCTCATGGGGTTGTAACAACCGATCCATGAGCCGCTGGAAGGTGGGTGCAGCTCTGTGGAGCCTGAACGGCATTGTGATAAACTGATACAAACCAAAAGGTGTCGGGAAGGCTGTCTTAGGACGAGAGTTCAGCATCAGGGGGATTTGCCAATATCCCTTAGTCAGGTCTAGAGTTGACAGGAATTTGGCTCCTCCTAGATGTTGCAAGAGTTTGTCTATTCATGGCATGGGATAGGCATCAAAACAGGAAATTTCATTCACTTTCCGGAAATTGATTAAGAAGCGCACTGAGCCATCTGGTTTTGGTACCAGGACTATTGGGCTTCGCTATTTGCTGTGCAACTCCTCTAAAACCCCCAGGTCCAACATAGTTTCTAATTCCTTCCTTATGGCTTCCCACATCTTCTGAGGCAGGGGCCAATGGGGATTGCGGACCTTCTGACCGGGTCTGGTGGCAATATGATGACTTGTAATCACTGTTCACCCCAGACAGGATAAGACATTGGGAAAATCCTGCAGTATACCCTGCAATTGCTCCCGTTGGGCTTCAGTTAGGCCTGCTCCCATTGCCACTGGTCAGGCCTCCAGAGGGTCATCAGTGAGCGGTCCCAGCTCTGGCTAGGGCAGATAGCCTACTTATCAACCCCTTTCTCTAGCCTTCCACGCCTTTAGGAGGTTGACATGATATGTGTGAGTCGCCCGCTGTTGTCCCGGTAGTTGGACCTCATAATCAACCGGCCCGACCCAATGAGTGACCTTGAAGGGGCCTTGCCATTTAGAGAAGAGCTTGGATTCAGCTGAGGGCAATAGGAGCAGATCCCGTCTCTGGGTTCAAAATTCCAGAAGCGGCCCCCTTGTTACATTACTGCACCTGAGCCTGCGGTGCTTGCATCAGGTTCTCTTTCGCAAAAGTTCCTTGCACATGATGGGCCACTCCCTTTCCCCGAGTCTCCTGTTCTTCTCATCCTTCCCTGCGGAGCTCAAGGAGACCCTGGGGTTGCCGTCCATAGAGGAGTTTGAAGGGAGAGAACCCGGTTGATGCTTGGGATATCTCTCGTATGGCAAACAACAAAGCGGGGAGTAGAGCATCCCAGTGGTGGGGAGCTTCCTCTACAAATTTCCACCACATGTTTTTTAGTGTCTTATTAAATCTTCCCACCAAACCATCTGTTTGGGGATGGCACACTGAGGTTCAGAGGTTCCTTTGGGTGGGGCTGACTCCTAGCGGCCGGAGTCAATAAAGTTGCCCTTCAGACAGGGCTGTATGGCCCAGGGCTGTATGGCCTAGCGGCCACTTGGCAGGTTATAGGCCACCATTCGGGGGGGAGGAGGGTCACGGCCACGTAGGGGACCCGGGCCGTCCCTGCTCCACCACGTCCCAGCCCAGGGGCCTTCCAGCAGCGAGTGCGTCCACCACTAGGTCAGTGGGGATCTGTCTGCAACATGATGACTGGCCTCGGGATGGCTAGTCCCCCCCGGGCTACTTCCTACCTTGTCCCTCCAGTTGGCAATCTGCACATCTTTGGGGTCTCTGGGTTCCTCGGCCGGTGTAACTCCCTGTAGTTCAGACCTCCCTGGGGCATCCGCAGGTAGCTGGGCACCTGTTTGGGTCTCGGCGCCTCTGGCTTCCGCAGTCCAGGGGTCCAGTGGTTCCAGGGCAGGAGCCAGCAAGAAGCGTCCTTCCTCTACGGCAGTCAGCCCAGACTGAGACGGGCTACTCCCTCTTATACTGCTGCTACGCCTGGAGCATGCCCAGTAGGGACATGGGGGCATGGCTTCCTCTGCCCACAGTGCAGAGTTAACCCTTCCCTGTCCAATGCAGGGTGAGTTCACCCCATCACATGGAGATTCCTGTCCTTCTGGGCCCCTGTGGAGCTCTTCCGAGCTAAGCCCATATTCTGAGAAATAGGCTTGCTCCCCGTTAATGGTAACACTACATTCCAAATCCTTCCTGCACCATCAGACTTCCCTTAGGGCTCTGCCATCCTTGTCAATCATGCTGGTTACTAGACGAGCTGTGTCGTTGTGTTTCTATAACTTACCTTTGCTCTGAGCATTGGCTGTTGGCCTGTCACTCTACCCCCAACCTGGGGGACCAGTGGACTGTTTTCCATCTGGTCCCGAGCCTTTGACCAGGGGCTTGGATGGCCCTACCGCGGGCATAACTCTCAAGGTCCCTGGAACACAAACACACACACACACACCCCACCTTCTCACCAGGCCAAGGCACCAGCCCCAGGCAAGGAGGAACTCTGAGTTACATTTCAGACAAAGCATTTGTCCAGCCTCCCAGTCGAAATCCTTATACTAGTGTAGCCCTTCTGCAAAGCGTCACTGGCAACAACAAGGACCAGGTTCAAATATCCAGGGCTCCTCTTACAATTAAGAAAACACACGTGCTCAAGTGCCCCCCCAGAAACCTAAACACCTGCCCTGGTGTCCTTCACAGGCAGTCCTTGCCCTCTCACAAGCTCCCAGTCTGGGTATGGAATCAAGAAAGCTGTACTGAGCCTGGTACAGATCTATAGGAGTTTGTTACCCCAGCCTTCACACAGTCTTGGGAGGACCCCTTGTCCTCCACCAAGCCCTCAGGTTAGGCTTGCACAAGGGTGAGCTCTGCCGCTCTCCCAATCTGAGACTAGGCCTTCTGGCTTCAGACACACTATATCTCCCGGCAGCAAGTCCAGCTGAGTTTAGAGACTGATCCCTCTGCAGGGAGCCTGCAAACAGTGAGAATCTGCAGCCACACTGTGCAGCCTTTTCAGAGCAAGAGAGCAATTCTTAGACACGTGGAATCCAACATCAGCATTGATTCCTTCGGTCAGCATGCAAAAGCCAAGCTTAAGAAAAGGGCCATATGGGCAGAAGCAACTGGCACAATATCCCAGGCTTTCCTGGGATCCAGCCAGGCTCTCACTCTGCGCTCCTGAGCCCTGTGTGTGTGTCTCTCTGGCAGTTCCCTTAAAACACAATTAATTGACACCTCCTGTTTGATCCCAGTTGCAGGCCTGCTGTTTCCACATCTCTTCCTGCTGTGGCTGCCAGCTGTTAAGATCTCATTGTGACAGGTTGCCCCCCTTAGGATGACACCTGATGTACTGGGATACAGCTGAGCCCGCCTGTCCTGCCAGTCTAGGCACCCTTTTTACTTGTCTTGCTGAGCCAGGCTATTAAGCCTCCTCCAGCACACACACAGGCAGGGCCACACGCAACTGCAGAATGACACAGAGACAGAGACCAGCTCTGGGAAGGCTCAGCTTAAGGGACTTGCCCCAGCATTCAGGTCTCCTCCTCCCTTGGAGTGCAGACCCAAAGGTATATTATGAAATCCGCCTCCTCCCTCAATGTGGAGGAAGGTATGCACAGCCTCTTACCCCCTCCCCCAATTATGAATTGCACAAACTGGATTATAAATAAGAAATAAAGTTTAACAACTACAAAAGGTGGATTTTAAGTGGTTAAAGAGAGCCAACAGAACAAAGCAGATTACTAAGCAAATAAAACAAAGCACGCCAGCTAAACTTGTTTCACTAAAGAAATTGGTTACAAATAGTAATTTCTAACCCTAGATATTGTTGCAGGCAGATTACAGAAAGTCTTGAAAAGCAGCTGCACCGGCGTGCAGCTTAAGACCTCAGGTATTATTACTCACAAGCTAGATGCCCTCCCAGCTTGGGCTCAACCCTTCTCCCCTCAGTTCAGTTCTTGCTTCTAGGTGTTTTTCAGTGTCTTTGGGTGGGGAGGCAGAGGAGAACCGTGATGATGTCACTCCCCTCCCTGCCTTATACAGCTCTTGTGTATGGCAGGAACCCTTTGTCTCCCAGTGGAAAACCTCCAAAAGGGGAGGAGGGGTATCCAGTACAAGGTAACTAAGACCCAGGTCTCTGCATGGCTGTGACAGCCATTGCTCGTAGGCTTTCTGGAGCATCCACAGGAAGACTAAGCTCTTTTACAGTCAATTGTCTTTGCTAATAGGCCCTTAGCACTATCTGACATTCTCATTGTTGTACCTGAAGGGCTATAGTTGGGGATACATTTGAAATACGGATACATAATCAACATTCCTAACTTCAGATACAGAAATGATACAGACATACATATTGGATAATCACATTCAGTAAATCATAACCTTTCAAATGATACCTTACAAGACCCATCTTGCATAAAGTTTCTCTCAGTTATGTCATATTCATATCATAAGCATATTTTCATAAGGAATATGGAATGTAATGTCACATTCATGTCCCCATTGAGGCTCTCATTGTCTCTTCCGGGCTTTCCATTCATGTGTGTTGGCCCCAGCCAGTTCTTCTTAACGGTCCCCACCTAGCCAGTAGAGATGACACTGAGCCATGCCTCCCTGCCCTCTCCCATTGGAGAAGGCAGTCCCCTCACACCCACTCGTTCTCCACCCACTTTGCCAGGAGAGTGGCATGGCTAAACTGAGGTACGCATATTGTTCATAAAAATATTACAAAATTTCCCACATTCTCCACAAAGAGGAAAGGAGCCCAGCACTAATTTGGGAAAACACAACAATAAATCATCTGTATGTTTCTACAAATAGTAAGTCAACCCCACAGTGTCTTGGACAGTGGTCCTTTGCGTTAGCTTCCCCATCTGCCAATGTGAACAAATGCTCTTCAACTCCCCTGGCTTTTTCCCCTCTGTGCATCCCACTCACTAGCTATGGTCAGTGGTTAGTGAAGTCCCAGAGTCCAGGTGTATGCTTGGCCAGGTCCATCTACAGCCCCTAGGGGGAAGGAACTTCTGCAAAGAGATCCTGTGCTGCCGTCACTAGCCCCAATGCCATCTCTGCACGGTCTCCTCTCGCCATGCCACTGCATCTAGCCACAAAGCTATCTCTGCCATCACCCCTTTGTGTGCCACCAGATCTGGGTCTTCAGGGCACCTCTAGCGATGTCAGCTCTGTCGGTTCTAGGTAGGAGCACCTCACCCTTTCTACATTATCTCTTACCACAATGCCAGATCTGGGTTCTGAGGCTCCACTGCCTAACTCTGCCACAGCGATTTCAGCTCTGCCATGGCACCATAGAAAGGGTTTAAGAACCAATAGGACCTTGGACATGGCCCATGACAACAGATTCACTCCTCTTTGAAAGCTCAAAAGATCCTTTCCACCCTCCTTTTAGCCAAACTCCACTACCCAGTGGTCCGTGATTGAGATCCTGGTTATAGTGACCCCTCACTCAGGTCATAATCAGGACAATTCTGGTGCCCATTAGCCAGACAATAGGGCTAACAACATTTCATTTTCCAAATAGCCAAAACTGAAGGGAATTTTGACCCAAATGAACAAACTGTCCACATGGGCATAGTGGGTGTCACCCATTCACATGAGGTCTGGCTCATTCTGACTCTTCCTCCAGTTCATCAATAGATGGCAGGAGGGATCTCCTTGCTCTGTGAGTGTTAGACCACAGGGCTGAATCCTCTCCTCAGCCAAGGATGTATCATCCCAGCAAGTCACACACTCAGTATTTCTCCCTTGTCTTCTTACAAAGCTCCCTCCTGTGACCACGGGCCGGTGAGCTAAGGGTACCCGTTCCTCACTAACAAACCTGGGAGTGTTGTAAGTTGCCTCACCCCAGCCCTGCTAGCTCTCTGTGGGGGTTCCCTGGGGTACTGTATTTAGACCCCTTCTACACCTTACCTCTGGGTAATCTCATCCACAAACACAAATTCAACTGGTATCTCTCTGTTGACAACTCACAGGTCTGCTACTCTGCTCCACAGCTGTCTCCTATCCAAAGGGAAATCTTGGCCTGTCTCCCCAACATCCCCTTATGGATGTCTAGCTGGCAGCTCATGCTCAACATGGTGACAGAGAGCTCCTAATTGTCCTCCCCCAGCCCTCCCTGGCACCTCCATTCTCAATCACCATGGACACCACCACCATCTTTCCTGTCCTTCAGGCCTGCAACCTGGCCATCATCTTTGACACTGATCTCTCTCAAGCTCCTCACATCCAGGCTGTATCTGTATCTCATAGACTCACTCTGAGATACAGCCTTTCCTATCCATCCACACTGAAATTCGTCCAGGCTCCCATTAACTCACATTTTGGTCATTGTAACGTCCTTCTCTCTAGCCTTGACATATGCAACCTTGTCCCCCCCCGTGGCGTGCTGGGGCTGGAATGCCATTCCAGCTCTTATATAGAAACAAAATGGCATCCTCCACATAGCGTGACCTTGCACGCCCCATATCAGTGGAGTCACGCTGACTGGGGCAGGATACGGGGACTTGAAAAATAATCAGGACTGCTCCTCTGGTCCTGCTCATATCCATTCAGAATGCTGCTGCAAAGGTCATTTTCCCAGCCCATCACTTTGGCCAGGACATCACCCCTTTCTGTGCGTCCCTCCATTGGCTCCCCATTTTCTATCACATCAAATACAAGGTATTTGTCTTCCCTTTCAAGGTTTGTCACAGCCTACTCCCGCCTGACGTATCAGCTCTAATTTGCTATCGAGAGGCTGATTCTCACGTCTGATCAGCCCATGATATCAGTCTTTTACCTCTCCTAACATCTCTCAGTGAAAATTTGCTATAGCTTGTACCAAGAGAAGGTAACTCATTTTGGGTCAGAACTGTGATTTTTTAAAGTTGACAATGTCCCTTTAAAGCACAGGATTTATGGAGTCACATGAGAGCTAGGATATGTGACAAAATCTGACAGTGAAGAGTCAGGTTAGCTGTCATGATGCCAAGCATGACTTTATGGTGATTAAATCGTGTTTGGAGTCATGTTAGCTAATGGATAAACTCTGGTCAGTGGAGGTGCTAAACAGCTCAAAGAATTCACAGTCTGCGTTGCGTCTTTGCCCTTCCCACAACATTAAGAATATGAGGAATCTACACCGATGCCGTTGGATTCCAAATAACCATATGTACTAGCTATACACAAACATGTAAGACCTAGCTACACATCTATAATGCTACTCTGGATGCGTTTTGGAATACAGAACATGTCTAAATACACAAAGGAAGGATTATCATCTCCATTTTACAGATGGGGAAAATAACACACAGAGATTAAGTTACTCACTCACTGTCAATAATATGTGGTAGAGTCAAGAACTGAACTCTGATCTCCTGAGTCTCACACCTGTGCCATAACCACAAGGCCAGCCTATCTTTGCTGTGATAAGGCTACCTTACCGCTAACCAGCCACTGGAGCTGGTCTGGAATTTTTAATTTAATTGGGGTTTTTTTGATTAAAAAAGTATCAATCCCTCAAAACCAAAACAGTTCGCAGAACACGACCACCTTCGATGCATTTCCCAATGTGAAACAACGCCCAGAAACAAAGTTTTGAATTTGCTGAAATGTTTCCATTTGACATTTGTTATGCAAAAATTTCCAGTTCTCCGTTTCCAAATGACTTGTTATGAAATCTAAGCGAGACTGAAAACTGGGTGAAAGAAAAGAAAGCTGAAATTGACACTAAGGTTTTGAAATTATTGAAATGAAATGTTTCAACTGATCTGAAACAAAAAAAGTCTACATTTTCAGCCGGGGATATAAATATTCACAGACCAGCTCTAGTCCAGGGGGCTGACCCAACCCAGGCTCTGTTGGTGAGGCGCAAACCCTAATGCAAAGTGAGCTGCAGGCATGTTGGAGAGACTGGGGACTGAATTGGCCACAGACACTGGCCTTGGAAGGCCTCTAGGCTGAAGGTTGGGCTGGGAGATTGGGGGGAAATTTGTGCTGATGCTGCCTGGCCAGGAAGTATAAACTGGAAGCGTGAAGCTGTTGATTATTAATGAATGCACCAAATCCTCTATTGCTCCCCGTACAATGAACTCCCCATTTGCTGATGTGCTAGGAACAGGCTCTCAGTGCCAGGAGAAGAGCAGTCGCCCTTCATGGCTGCAGCTGCCTTCCATTAATTCTCTTTTTATGGCCAGAGATAATGGGATTGTGAGGACACCAGCAAAGAGGTCAGGCACGGAAGATTAGGAAAGGCTGATTATACAGCTCTGGGCCAGGGCCACTCAAGCCCCATAGAGCGGGATGCTGCAGACAGACTGTAGGGATTGTGGGGGTAGAAACTTCACAGAGGGGCAATTCTTCTTTCCCTGCCAGGCCTCTCAGGAGATGGGTCATATCCCCTTCCCCCGGATAGCAGAGGCCTGTAGTTACTCTGTCAGAGCCAATATCGAATGCCGCCAATCTAAGCTGAGGTCTCCTACTTGCTTCCCTAGTACATGTAATATTAACAGCTTTGAGGAAGAGGTGCAGGTGCCTTGGAGGTTTGATTTAGAGGCAGGCAGAGAGGAATCATTTCATTCAGTGCTGGCATGCAGCTGCCTCTGATTTGGAACATGGGGGTTATTTTATACAGAGAATCCCTTGCCTGGGTCTGGGAGGCAGCCACCTCTGGGACAGGGTGCAGCAGCTGTTCATATGGGAATTGCTCCCCCAGATGGAGATGCAGCAGCCTCTGGAGTGGAACCCAGCTGCTGTTTAACAGCAACTCAGCAGGCTCCATGTCAGCCTGAGTTATTGGTAGGGTTGGCAACCTTGCAATATTAAAAAAACTGCAGCAGGAGTGCTGGTATCTCCCATGCCCTGCCTCTTCTCCCCCTCCACTCATCACTTGCTGCTATTCCCCTCTCTCCCCTGCCCGGGTTGGGAGGGACTTGCCTGCGGAGCCACAGCTGGGAGCTGCAGCTGCCCAGCGCAGGCGGTCCTGGCAATGTGGAAATACTTCAGACTCCTAATTTACCTTTCCAGAATTGACCTTCTCCCTCCGGGGCCCAGAAAACAACAGTAAATGTTTAAAAACTCCCTAAGAACTAGGAATTCCAGGTCTGTTACATTTGGATTTCATCCAGATACCGGTGTCTGAAAGCAATAGCTCCTACTAGCGGTGGTCGAAGGCGGTAGCAGTCAAAGCTAGCAGGCACTCAGTCTATAGGCAATTTACCCCTAAAATTTCCAAGCCCCAGCAGGGTACCTGAAATCAGCACATAAGAGTCTAACCCACATGCATCCGACGAAGGGAGCTGTAGCTATGAAAGCTTATGCTAAAATAAATTTGTTAGTCTCTAAGGTGCCACAAGTCCTCCTGTACTTTTTGCGGATACAGACTAACTCGGCTGCTGCTCTGTAACCCACATGGGGTGCACGTTCTACTCCTGCAATAAGGCCAAAGAGGCAGTGTATTCCCAGATAAGCATAGCAAACCTCTTTGTATTACAGTAAAACCGAAAGGTCCCAAATGACATAGGGGTCTTCATTATGACCTGTGCATTATTAATAGTATTATGATAGTGTCTATAGGCCCCAATTAAGATCGGGGAGCCCATTATGAGATGTGCATTATTAGTAGTGTTATGGTAGCGCCTAGAGACCCCAGCTGAGTTCTTGGCCCCATTATGCTGGGTGCTGCACAGACACTCAGTGAAGTTACAATCTAAATAGATGAAGGATTATTATCCCCATTTTACAGATGGGGAAACTGAGGCACAGACTGGTGCAGAAGCTTGTCTAAGATCAGGCAGAAAGTTAGTGGCAGAGCCAGGTCCAGAGAACTCAGGAGTCCTGACATCCACTGTCCTCTTCCTCCCAGAGTTGGGAATAGAATCCAGGAGTCCTAACTCCCAGCCCAGCTTTGCTCTAGCCTCTAGACTTCCCTCCCCTCTCCCCCGCACCCTGGCTCCTATTAAGCACATAACAGGTCTATTTGTGTTCTCTGAGCTTAGATCCAATAACTCAGCAAAACGCAGGTGAATTTTCATGTGGGAGGGGGCCAAAGGCACCCCCATGACCTCAGGGCAACCTCCCACCCACTCCAAAGAGCTTGTTAAGTTTGATGTATCTGTGAATTGCACTTAAATGTAGCTATCCCTGATATGTGCATTGTAGTTGGAGGGATAATACAGCAAGTCTCAGCCAAGCAGAGGTGTGGTCCCCACATCACAGCCTTTCCCTGCGCTGTGCCTCAGTTTCCCCATCTCTCCAATAGTACCAACCCAGCTCCCAGCATGGATGAATGAATTGACATCTGTCCAGGACTAGGTACAATGCTATTACACTGTTGTATCCCATGCCCTCTCTTCCCCTCCCAAGTGGAAGCAGCAATCTGGGGCATAAATCCTCCGAGCTGGATGGATTTAGCCCGTGTTAATCCACCTGCTCAATCTGCTGCTGCTACTCAGCTTCTCTGCATCACTGGTCTCGAGTCACTGGCTGGAACCGCGTTGATGAGCTGATCGATCAAGGGCCTGGCTTCATACCCCCACATCCCGCTGGGCAGGACCTGAGCCTCAGCACGGACCCAGTCACTCGCCAGCTGCCTGACGATCAGGAAAGCTGGAAAAATTCTTCCAGTTCAACAGCTACTTCAGGCCCAGCAGCCCGGCTGGTGAGTGAGCCCTTCCCTGGGATCCTATGGAATGGGGAGGGTTGTGGGTAGGCATCCCACAGACCCTGAGCTGCTAGGCTTCCCAGGTCAGGCCCTGGAGAGCTACTGCTCTGGTATCCTTCCAGGGGTAGAACCCAGGAATGCTGGTTTCCAGGACAAGCCCCACCCCCAGATTCAACTCCCTTCCCACAGGTGAGGATAGAACCCAGGAGTCCTGAGCCCCAGCCCCCTCCTTAAACATTAGACCCCACTCACCTCCTGGAGCTGGGAAATGAACCCAGGAGTCCCTAGCTCCCAGACCCCACTGGTTCTAGAACCAAAGAGGAAGAAACCCCCACTCCAACCGCAGCATCCCCAGGCTGGCTTGTGCTTGCAGCAGCTGTGGGGGGGTGGGGGGACACGACAGTGTTAGGCGTATTTATGCCAGCGCCTACCTGCCCCATGCCTCCCCGCCCCCTGCAGATTGCCTGAGCCCAGCTGGGCCTAGGCAGAGAGGGTGTTTCTGTATTTACAGCAATAGGATGGGGTGGGTTTTTATTGCAAAGGTTTAGAAATTGCTGCATGTGACGGGGGCCTGGGGTGGGAAGAGGGTTGAAATACTTGGGTGCCAGTTCCGTGATTGGTAGGAGGAGAAGGGGATTAGAGGGAACAGGGCCTGCCTGGAAGCCCTGAGGCTCTACACAGTGCAGAGTATACACACCGTGCCTGTACACACTCACCTGCGCCCCAACACACATGCCATCTGCAGGTGCTCTCTACCCCCAACTATACTTTCTGCACTCACTCATCTACCCCCCGCCCCAGTTTATATGTGCTCCCCTAGCATACACCCTGTCTGCGTACACACACCACCCCCACACTGCTTCACACACAATACACTGGCCACACGTTCCCCCCCACCCAATACTTTCCCCAATCTACAGAGCACGCAAATACACACTCACTCCGTTCCCCACACAAATGCACAATTACACAACCCACCATATACACACTAGCACCCCAACAGATTAGACACACACCAACACGTTACACACAGCCCTTCACCCCCCACCCCATGTAATACACTCACACCCTTTGCCAGTAGCACATCAATGTATGCTCCCCCCCCCCAGCACATCCCATACCCACAGACAGACTTCATACACAAATGGGCACCTGACATGCGTTTAAACACACAGCTGCAGTTAACTGAGTATCAACACTTCCTACCAGCCATTCCCTGCATCTCCTGCTGCTACCCCAGCTTTGAAAGGGGAGTGGGGTCTAGCGGTTAGAGCAGCAGGGGGTTGGGAGGCAGGACTCATGGGGTCTACCCCTGCCTCTGGGAGGGAAGTGGGATCTAGGAGGCTCTGGAAATCAGGATGCTGGACTTCTATTCCCACCTCTTACAGGGGAGTGGGGTTCAGTGGTTACTGCCTGGGAGACTGGGAATCAGGAGTGCACAGTTCTGTTCCCAGCTCTGGGAGGGGAGCGGGTCTGTGTTATTGCAGTGCTTTGAGAACTTACCTTAAAAGGGGTCCATGCATTAATGATCTATTACAAATTACCCTACAGGGCCCAAGTCTGCTCTCATGTCAGCCTTTGAATGTCCATCCCTTGGGTGCCTGCGGGGGGAACTGGCTACCCCCCAGCAGGGCTACTACAAGTGAGCATTCCTGGAGCCATCAGTGGCTCCTCAGTTACTCGGAGATGTGCAGGGGCCAGTGTGGGGAAGCCCTGGCCCAGGGGTTCTGAACCTTTTTCTTTCTGAGGCCCCCCACAACATGCTATAAAAACTCCAGGGCTGGGGGAGGTGTACTTTGACTTCTATTGGTGGGGGCAAGGGCTGGCAGGGCTTAGGCCAGCTCCACACAGTGGGGTCCAGGGAGTGAGTACCACCTCCACCCCCTGACTCACCTCAGCAGCTCACCCAGCCTACTGGGTTGTGGGGGGATTTAACCAAAATTTATATATATATATATAACTCAAAGGGGGGATTCAGATAAAAAATTTGAAAACCACTCAGGCAGAGGATAAGCTCAGGATGCAGGTAGAGGGGTAGCTAGGGGCTGTGTGCAGGGAGGGCTTCCCCCCGAGTGCTCTGACACCCCAGAGCTGGGTCCCCATAACCAGGGCAACTCTTACCGGCTGCGTGAAGTGTCTAAGGAGACTGGGAGTTGAGGAGCAGTTGCAGAGACAGGGGAGCTTCACGGCTGCCTGCTTCATGGCACCACGAGCCAGAGGAGCAGCTGCCCCGCACTGCCTGCCTCTGCCTTCCCACCTTGGACCTGACCAGAGGGTGGGGCCTGAGGGGGCCCAGGGGCAGCGCATGGAGATCTGTGGCCCCCCCACCCGCCTAGGAGCCAGACCTGCCGCTTCTGGGGCGCAGCGCGGTGTCAGAACAGGTAGGGACTAGCCTGCCTCAGCCAGGCAGCACTGCCAACGGGACTTTTATCAGCCTGGTTGGCGGGGCTGACCAGAGCCGCCGCGACCCAGTGCCTTCCGTTCCGCAACCCACAGTTTGGAGACCACGGCATTGAATCATGTGCATAATACGTCGCACACGGAGCTAGTGTAACCCTCTGGCAAGCGTGGGCCGGGGTCTCCCTTCTGTGCTGATTCACTGAGCTGTTACAGGCTACAGTTGTGGAGCTCTGACTCTTTAGCTTAAGCTGTACTAGCTCATGTTTTTGGCTCTGTAAGTCCCTGGTTTGATCCCTGGGGTGCTGCCAAAAGAGTGACCATCAAATTAGCACAAAACATGGTAGCCACAAATCCACTTAGCATGATCCCTGTTAGCAGCCCTCTGGCGTGGGGTGGGAGCTATTTCCAACAGGTTGTATCTTCATTCACAGGCAGGGTCAGGAATGGAGGATGAGGATTTAGCATTATCCTGAAGAGGCCTGGTTTTCTGGGCATGCCAGCTAGCTCTGAGATGCAGCAGGATGATCGGAAGAAGTGTCACTTTCATGCGTCTGGGATAGCTGCTCCTGCTCCCAACACCATCTACTGGACAGTGGGAACCATAAGGGGAGATCCTAGTGCATCATGGGATATGTAGTCTGACCAGGAAACAGAGCTTATAAAGGAGAATGGGAGTATGAGATGCCCGAACTGCAATTCCCAGGAGGCACCACGGCAGCTCAGCAAGAAGGAAAACCATGGTGCCTCATGGGTGTTGTATCCAATCAGGGAATCCGGCCTGTAAAATCCTGGGAACTTGAGGTATTGCAGTGGCATTTTAGAAAAGAAATATTTGGGGTTTTGGATAAATTTTCCTTTTTTTTAAATCTTGAAATTTTCCATGGAAAAGTGACATTTTTGGCTACATTTTCTGCAGGAAAACAAACCAAACATTTTCCAACCAGCTCTTGTTTCCACATTTTTTTTTAAGTGTTTCATTGCAGAATGGTTGGATTCAAAACAAAAATCTTGGTTTTGAACTGCATTTTGATTTAGAATTGCCATTTTGATGTAAAGTGACACGCTAAACTAAAATTTTTGTTCTAATTATTGTTTTATTTCAGAACACTGATCCAAACATTTTGGTTTTGAGTCTCACACCCCTGCCCCCAAAAGACAGTCTGGTTTTGCCCCCCCCCCCAAACATTTTCCCCCAGCAGAAAATAATCTATTTTGATGAAACCACGATTTCTGATGGGAAAGTATGTTGTTCAAACAAATTTAACCCAGCATTAATTATTGTATAGTAACTGTTATTTCAGTCCATATAAAGTGCTGCTACTGTTGTTATGCAATGGGCCAGATCACAGCTGGTAGAACGTGCTACACTGATTTATCTCCACTGACAATCTGGACCCATGTACTCTAACTATCTGATCACATGTAATACCACCACCGCCTCGCTTTTATCTAGTGCTTTTCATCAGTAGATCTCAAAGCACTTCACTAGTATCATTATCCCCATTGTACAGATGGGGAAAACTGAGGCTCATAGAGGGGAAGGGACTTCCCGAAGGTTACCCCACAGACCAGTAGCTGAGTAAGGAATAGAACGCAGATCTTCAGAGTCCTCAAGGTTTGTCTACACTACAAGGCATAGCTATGCCTCTGCAGCTGAGCAACCATAGTGTAGACACTTCGTACAACAATGGAAGAGGATTTTCCCATCACTGTAGTTAATCCAGTTCTCTGAGAGCTGGTAGCTAGGTCAATGAAAGAGTTCTTCTGTCAACCTAGCTGAATCTAAACTGGAAGTTAGGTTGACCTAACTACAACATTCAGGGTGTGAAATTTTTCACAGCCCTGAGCAACTTTGCTCTAATTTTTAAGTGTAAACCAGGCCCCACTCCAGTGCTCTAGCCATTAGATCACACTGCCTCCATGTAATGAAATAGTAGTTAATATCGCAGACTAGTTGGAAAACGATTCCCCTCCCGCCCCCACCCATGGAAAAACCCAAAGCAAAGGAAAAAAAAATAGTCCCCCATCCCCTGAAGAGTTCAATTTTCTGCTAAAAAATAAATGAAACTGGAATTATTTCAATTAGGAAATGGCACTCAGGTGCCTCATGGGAATTGTATTTTGGGTGCCTCAGGCTCTTGTTCTCCCTTACAGGCCAGGCTCTCTGGCTGGACTATATTCCCTGCAATGCACCACGATATCCCCTCTTGCTGAGGGCAGGCAGTGCATCATGGGATTCCTGGCCATAGTGAATCGAGTTTTCAGCCAGCTCTTATCACAGATCCATATGCTCCCACTGGGTGATGTTCAGCCCTTTGTAAAGGGGCCAGCACAAGGTTTAGTCTTAAGTAGTAAATAAGATTTGTGCTGGAACACGGAGTAATCCATATCTGTCCCTGATCCACAGAGGCTATGGTTCTGTTACAGCTCTTCATTTGAGAGATTCTCTCTTCAGCTCACACTGTAAAGACGTGTGTTTAGCCATAGATGTCCCCAGTTCAACTCTTTGCATTGGTCAAGATGGTGGCTAAGTGGGGGCTTTAACGAGTGTGAAATTTCACCCTTAAGGAGTATATGGAGCTTCAGTATTAACTGCTATAACATTATATGTTATCCTCTGGAACTCATTGCCACATGATTTCACCAAGGTCAATTTCTTCCTATCCAAGCCACAGTGAAACCAGATTGCTTCTAAACTTTGTTGGTATTCATCCTTGCCTGTCATTGCTTACCTCACATGATGCCTTTCCTTCCTGCCCCAGTCATGTCCAGGGAGCAGACTGAGTCAGTGGTGAAGACAGTAGAGACCCTGTTGGCCGAGGCGGAGAAGCTGAAGAACCATTGCCGTCGCCAGAACGAGGACATCAAGCTGATCATGGAGGAGCTGCAGCGGGAGAACAAGGAACTGGCTCAAAACTATGAGCAGGCCGAGCACGAGATGGAGGAGATGCGCAAGGCCCTCAGCGAGCTCATGGATACCAAGATAGCCTTTGAGGCACGCGAGAGGCAGGTGCGCAAGCTCAGCAAACAGCTCTGAGTCAGCAGGACGTTTTCACTCCTTTTCACCCCAATGGGAAGCATCATCTCCATTCCACTCAGGGACATGGATTCCCCCCCACCAATCACACTCATTCTTTCTGCCTGGTGAGGGCTCATCAACTAGGCCTCAGTTCACCTCCAGTCACATCCAGTGGCTCCAGCCTCCATCGCTGGCTTAACTGCTACCCACCCAGTGGCTGACGAGGCCTCAATTCACCCCCACTTGTGTCCATCACCTCAGCAGCTCAGTCTCCCCTTAAGGCTTCCATGGATGTATTGCCCATTGTGTGGCCATAGGAGGCCTCACTTCAGCCACACTTACGCCCATCACCTCTGGCCTCCTAACTAATCCAACCCGTCGTCAATTAGTTGCATTATGTTAGCACGCCCCTACTGAGATCAGCCCCTTCAACCAGCACTGCACAGATCCATAGCAAGAGATGTCTCTGCCATAGGGTTACCATATTTGAACATTCAAAAGAGAGGAGACTCCACTGAGGGGGGAGGTATTTGCTTGCGCCCTCCACCCCAACTCCACTCCTTCCCCTCCCCCATTCCAACCCCTTCCCCAAAGTCCCTGCCCCAACTCCGCCCCCTCCCTGCCCCATTGCACCCCTTCCCCAAATCCCCACCCTGACCCCCCCTCCTCCCCTGAGTGCACTGCATTCCCCCTCCTCCCCCCTAGCCGCGTGAAACAGCTGTTTTGCGGCGCAAGCGCTGGGAGTTAGGGGGAAAAAGCGGGCACTCTCTCGAGCGATCAACATTCACTTTCTTTCTCAAATGATCAACTTTTCTTTGGTGAAAAATAATAATGGCAAAATCCCAGACATTTTTAGATATTTAAAAATTCCTCCCGGATGGCAATTTAAGAACCAAAAAGCTGGACATGTCCGGGAAAATATGGAAGTATGGTAACCCTACCCTGCCACAGTGTAAACAAGCGATGGCATCTTTTTCCAGCCCATTTCACAGCTGGGGAAATGGAGCCACAGAATTGGCAGTGACTTGGCCAAGGATGCACAGGAAGTCTGCAGCAGAGCTGAGAATTAAACCCAGGCATCCTGAATCCCAGTCTATTGCCTAGCTAGCAAGGCCCCCATTCCTCTCTAGTTAAGTGCGGTGTGGGGTTTGCTTATCTGGTTCTAAGCATGGTGACCAACTCCTCAGCCACTGTAAATCAGTATTGGTGTCAAGGGGGTGTGTGCCAATTTACACCAGCCAATGAGCTGGCCTATGGCCACACAAGCATCCAACCCACATAGAGTCAGGGTGATAACATGGTTTGATCATGAATGGCTGAGACGAGCCTGTTACAGCATTGAAAATATGAGGGTTGTAACAGGGGTTGATCATGCATGTACAGACAGGGCCAGCATGCTGCTATGGTATGCTGCAGTCCTGTATAAGGATCAGGGTTACAACTGGATCATGTGCATATGGATAGGACCAGCTTGTTATAGCAACCTATTATAGCCATGTCTAAAGAGAACATATACTGATCTCTATCAAGCTGTCCAGCAGTGGCTCAGGAGCATGAGTACCAGCCTTAGGCCCGACTGCTAAGAACCAGGGCACAAATCCCAAAGTGGCGGTGGGTTCTGTACTTCCATTTCACCGATCAATTGTCAATTGTGCACTCCTCACGCACTAGAACAGCCTAACATGGAGTCACAGACAGTCCCCTTGAGTACTCTGGTCTGTCTTTCCATGCACATAAGCTTATCTTTGTGATAGATGGTCCTATACACCAAGAATCACAGCAATATTTAGGTCCCCAGGACTAGTCACTTACCCCAAATCCACTGCACCAAAGACAATACTTGTAGCCAGTCCTATAATAAACTATCTGAAGATTTATTAAATTATACAGGAAAAGGAAATGAGAGTTATTTACAAAGTTAAAGCAGGAAAACAGATACACACAAGTGAGTTCCAGTCTTAAGGTTCAAAAAGGTAATAGAAGCATCTACGATAAGCAGGCCCACCGACAGCAATTCCAGGCTCCAGGACAGAACAGTGAATAGGGCCCCTAGAAAGGGATGGCTGAGGTTTGATTCGTGCAGGGCGGGCTGGAGCCAGGACCACCCTGTGGTCCAGCATCGCCAAGGAGCTGGACCACAGTGTGCACGCACGAGCTGCGGACGCGGTCCGCCTGACGTTTGGGCAGTGCTGTGCCGGTGCTGCCGGGGCCCAGCGAGCCGCTGGCTGTGCTTTTCTGGCATGGCCAGGGCTTCCACATGCCCACCCAGCAGCCTTCGCTGTCACCAGTACATCAGTACCGACTGTGTGGGTGCTCCGGGGCTGCAGCACCCACGGGAAAAAATGGTGGGTGCCGAGCAGACCCTCCTCCTCCCCCCAGTGCCTCATGCCTGCTGGCGGGCCCTGCCAATCAATGCCCCCCCTCCCTCTCTCCCTCCCATTGCCTACTGAAGATCAGCTGTTTCCCGGCATCTGGAGGCGCTGGGGGGGAGGAGTGAGGGCGCAGCGTGCTCAGTGGGGAGAAGGAAGAACTGGGTGGGGAAGGGGCAGGAAAGAGGTGGGGCAGGGCGGAGTCTTTGGAGGAGAGGTGGAGTGGGGGCGCGGTTTGGGCGGAGCCAAGGGGGAGTACCCCCTGTCAGATTAAAAATTTGGCACCTCACGCGCGCCTTGGAGCCCTGCAGCCCACCCGGCCAATTTAAAAGGGCCCGGCGCTCCCAGTCACCGCCACCGCTACCGCAGCAGCGGTGGCCAGGGGTCGCTGGGCCATTTTAAATTGCCTGGGACCCTGGACAATTGCCCCCTTTACCCCACCACCCCCCGTCGGCAGGCCTGCCAATAAGAAAGCTCTATATGTCCTTTAGGGCTAACCCAGGCTAAGCAGTGGGCATCTTTTGCTTATGCCTGGTAATTCTTGCCCCCCAGAGTCCAAGCAGCATGAAGATACAGTTCCTCCTTGTTAGGGCTTTTTATTCCCTTCCCCACTTCTGCTTTGAGCTGCAAGCTCAGCTGATGGGAGGAATTTACTTGGACAATTCATCTTCATGGGAGAGGGGAGAGTAAACAGTTTTTTGTCCTCTAATGTTCCACTCTAGTCTGCTGGCATGGATGGGCCTTCCTTGTCAGCCAGGACATAACTCCTTCCATGGCCACCAGCATTTCACACTAGTTAATCTAATGTCTCTCTCCTGTCTGGTGCTTTACAGTTACAGAAGCTTAAACATGACCTTACAATATGGGATACAGTGGCTATGAGTGAGATTACTGCATGCAGCCACCCACAAGAATTCAATGAAGTCTAAACACTAAGCATATTCTTAGTATTGTGGAAAATAGGTAGTACAATTCTAACACACAAGTGAGCCAGACTGGTTCCAGACATATATTTGTCAATGTCCACTGAGGCATGGGGACCATGGCATGAGCTGGCATCTGGTCTGCCAACACCACAGTCCCATCAATACAACCAAGCCCCTGTATTATTCTGCTCTACCTTAAAATTTTGCTGCATACACTCTCTCTGTGTAGTTGGCTGGGTGATCCATTGCAAACTTACAGCAACCAGGTGGAGCTCAGACCAATGGGATCAGCTAGCCCCATATCCTGTCTCCAAAAGCTGCTAGACACAGCTTCTTCAGAGGAAGGGGCAAGGAATTTCCATCTTGAGTTGTTTTTATTCTATGTCCATTTAACCCCTCGGGATCCTTCCCCCTTTGTACATGATCTGCAAATAAAGAGCCTGATTTCTGAACTGGAGGCAGGGCTTGCTGCTGGTGGTGTGAGGAAGGTGGCAGATAAGTGGGGGAACCCGATCCAAGACTGCCCCACTCCCTCTGCACTTACTCTGCTTTTAGGCAGCCTGGCTCTAAGGGACCAGATGTTCAGTATGTGGCTCTTGAAGCTAATCTCATGCAAAGCCACCAGTAATGCCTTTCCTGGGGAAGGCAGGGAATTTGTAACACCACCACTTACAGAGAAACCAAACCAGTGCTAATCAGGGGGATTAGCTCTGTGTACAAGGCCTCTGTGCTTAAGGGAGGGGGAAGCTCAGATCCCGCTGTGTAGAGGCAGGGCCTGATCTACAGTTACACCAAGGCCTCTGAGCCCTTCTTACGGGAAACCAATCCCCTGAGAACAGCTGCTCGTGTAACTGGATGAGAGCTGGTCAAAGTGTGGCACGTTCTGATAGAAAACGAATTTTGAGTAAACTGAAGCTCTTAGTGAAGTTGTTTGGATTTTGATGAAACTGATTTAAAAAAAAAAAGTTGACTGTCAAAAGGTCCTGTTTTCCAAAGAAACATTTTAGATCTTCTGTTTCTCAAATTTGCTTCTTTTTTAAAAATACAAGATTGAAAAAATAGTGGAAATGGAAACATTTTGTTTCTATGGACCAAAAAACTCCACCGCAAACCCCACACACCACAAAGCTGGTTTTGCAATATCTTTGGAAGTTTTGGCTCTGTCCCAACTCAGCTTTCTCCATCCTGCGAAAAATCCTCCTGTTTCTGACCAATGCTCAACAGGCCATGCCTGAGTTATGCAGCAAGGACCCAACTTGGGATCCCCAAGCAGGCACTTCCGCTGCCTCAGCTATAAGACCCCACTGAGTTAGCTGAGGCTGTAATAGGTTCGTCAACTCGCCTGTGGCCCAACCATCACGAACAGAAGACACACCACCACACTGAGTGGGTGCAGGTTACACCTGTGAGGGGGTAGATTGGGGATGTGGCCAGTATGCCTTTCACTATGGCTGGTATGCCCTTCACTGACTGCTTGCCTCAAGGCCCATAGGGCCACAGGGAGCCATCAGGCCCCAGAGTACAGGTGGGAAAAGGACAGACGTTTCTTAAAGCTAGAAGCACAGGAACTGGGAATCAGAGGCCAATAGGCTCAAGGCCTCAAGGTGTTTAACATTTCATGTGGGACGGCTCCACACCCCACCCCCAGCACTCAGCATCTCCCTCCCCCCACCCCTGCCAGTGGCTCAGCAGAGTCAGAGCATTGCAGAAAAGGGACTTTATTACAATTAAAATAGCAAACAAACTATCCTTGATGGAGAGCAAATATACATGCCAAGGAAGAGCTGGTGCCCAGGAACATAACCAAGCCCTTTAGAGCAAGCCATATGGCAGCTGCAGAGAACCAGGTTGTCCCACTAGAACCACGCGGTGCATGTCCAGTGCTGGAATCTGTCACTCCATGCAAGGAAGAGTCCTGTCCGCATTTTATGCCACCCAGGAGGGCACTAGAGGATGCCTCTAGGACTGCCCCTTGCTTACCTGCTTCTGCCACCCTGTGCAAAGAATGGAATGAATGCTAAGGAATGGGCCTATCTTCTAGCCAGCCCAGTCCATGGGGGTTCAGGTGAGTGGAGAATCAGCGGGAAGGGAGACTGGATTATCTCACTGGGACAGCCCCACCACCCCATGCAATAGTTCCTTCAAACACACAGGGCTCAGTCCAGTCCATGCAGTCTGAGCAGAGCCCACAAGACTCCTGGCAGTGAAGGGGTCAGGAGAGGACACTGTAGAGTGTGACGTCACCCTCTATCCACAGCTCTGTGATCCGGTCCCAGGAGAGCGAAGGCGTGTCATACTGGCCCAGGGGGATACCGTTGAGTGCCAGTTTGAAACTCCCCTCCTCACAGACAAGCAGCAGCTAGAAGAGGATTGGGAGAGGTTTGGCAGAGAATGTGATGGCAGGTATGGGCCAGATCCCCAACTGGTGTTAATGAGAATCACTCCCTTGGAGTCAATGGAAACAGGACTATCTCAGCGGAGGATGTGAGTCTGTATTTGTGTAGCAGTTACAATCCCTCACCCCCTTCCCAGTTGGCTTGCTGAGATGCAGCTACCTCTGGAGTGGCACGTCACTCTCCTCCCCCCTGCCCACCTTCACATAGCTCGGCAGAGCTGCAGCCACCTGTAGGGTGGGAAGACAAGAGTCAGGGAACTGTAACATGGGGGAGGATAGAGGAGGGATTCTGACCAAGGGACTCCACTGTCTGCCTGTGAAGGACTGAGGCAGTCCAGAGGTTGCAGGGAACTGAAGCTCTGGGCTCCAGGTTCAACCCACCCTGCCTGAAATTTTTCAGGGGCAGGGGGCCTGGGAGGAGGGGGCTTTCAGTCCTACTGATGAGCCTACAGGGCATGCTGATGGCAGCTACCCCAGCGCAAGTGATGGGGCTGTAGAGAACATGTGCAGAAGCCCTGTACTCTGTGCCTCCTCCCTAGGCTACATGCAGCCCCAGGTGAAAAACAGGGTGCTGGAGTCTCCAGTGGCTGGACCCTCAGGAGATCCCCCAGACAGTATTACAGTTGCCAGACCAAACTCTCAGAGGCTAATTAATTAAGATGAGCTATTATCAGAAGGAGAAAAAAAAAACTTTTGTAGTGATAATCAAGATGGCCCATTTCAGACAGTTGACAAGAGGTATAAGAAGGATGCTTAACATGGGAAGCATGGGAAATAGATTCAATTAGTGTAATGACCCAGCCACTCCCAGTCTCTATTCAAGCCTGAGTTAATGGTATCTAGTTTGCAAATCAATTCAAGTTCAACAGTTTCTCCTTGGAGTCGGTTTTTGAAGTTTTTCTGTTGCAAAATTGCCACCTTTAAGTCTGCTACTGAGTGACCAGACAGTTTGAAGTGTTCTCCTACCAATTTTTGAATGTTATGATTCCTGATGACAGATGTGTCCATTTATTCTTTTGCGTAGAGACTGTCCGGTTTGGCCAATGTACATGGCAGAGGGGCATTGCTGGCACATGATGGCATATATCACATTGGTAGATGTGCAGGTGAATGAGTCCCTGATGTGATTAGGTCCTATGATGGTGTCACTTGAATAGATATGTGGACAGAGCTGGCATCGGGCTTTGTTGCAAGGATAGGTTCCTGGGTTAGTGTTTTTGTTGTGTGGTTGCTGGAGTGTATTTGCTTCAAGTTGGAGGGCTGTCTGTAAGCAAGGACTGGTCTGTCTCTCAAGATCTGAGAGAGTAAGGGATCATCTTTCAGGATAGGTTGTAGATCTTTGATGATGCACTGGAGAGGTTTTAGTTGGGGGCTGAAGGTGATGGCTAGTGGTGTTCTGTTATTTTCTTTGTTGGGCCTGTCCTGTAGTAGGTGACTTCTGGGTACTCTTTTGGCTCTGGCAATCTGTTTTTTCACTTCAGCAGGTGGGTATTGTAGTTTTAAGAATGCTTGATAGAGATCTTGTAGGTGTTTGTCTCTGTCTGAGGGATTGGAGCAAATGCGGTTGTATCTTAGAGCTTGGCTGTAGACAATGGATCGCGTGATGTGGTCTGGATGAAAGCTGGAGGCATGTAGGTAGGCATAGCGGTCAGTAGGTTTCCGGTATAGGGTGGTGTTTATGTGACCGTCGCTTATTAGCACCGTAGTGTCCAGGAAGTGGATCTCTTGTGTGGATTGGTCCAGGCTGAGGTTGATGGTGGGATGGAAATTGTTGAAATCATGGTGGAATTCCTCAAGGGCTCCTTTTCCATGGGTCCAGATGATGAAGATGTCATCAATGTAGCGCAAGTAGAGTAGAGGCATTAGGGGATGAGAGTTAAGGAAGCATTGTTCTAAGACAGCCATAAAAATGTTGGCATACTGTGTGGCCATGCGGGTACCCATAGCAGTGCCGCTGACTTGAAGGTATATATTGTCCCCAAACGTGAAATAGTTGTGGGGGAGGACGAGGTCAAAGTTCAGCCACCAGGTTAGCCATGACATTATCGGGGATACTGTTCCTGATGGCTTGTAGTCCATCTTTGTGTAGAATGTTGGTGTAGAGGTCTTCTACATCCATAGTGGCTCAGATGGTGTTTTCAGGAAGATCACCGATGGATTGTAGTTTCCTCAGGAAGTCAGAGGTGTCTCGAAGATAGCTGGGAGTCCTGGTAGCATAGGGCCTGAGGAGAGAGAGTCCACATAGCCAGACAATCCTGCTCTTAGGGTGCCAATGCCTGAGATGATGGGGAGTCCAGGGATTTCCAAGTTTATGGATCTTGGGTAGCAAATAGAATACCCCTGGTAGGGGTTCTAGGCATGTGTCTGTACAGGTCTGTTCCTATGCTTTTTCAGGGAGTTTCTTGAGCAGATGGTGTAGTTTCTTTTGGTAATCCTCAGTGGGATCAGAGGATAATGGCCTGTAGAATGTGGAGTTAGAGAGCTGCCTAGCAGCCTCTTGTTCGTATTCCAATTTATTCATGATGACGACAGCACCCTCCTTTGTCAGCCTTTTTGATTATGACGTCAGAGTTGTTTCTGAGGCTGTGGATGGCGTTGTGTTCAGTGTGGCTGAGGTTATGGGGCAAGTGATGCTGCTTTTCCCCAATTTCAGCCTGTGCACATCGACGGAAGCAATCTATGTAGAAGTCCAGTCTGTTGTTTCGACCTTCAGGAGGAGTCCATGCAGAATCCTTCTTTTTGTACTGCTGGTAGGAAGGGTTCTGTGGGTTAGTATATTGTTCAGAGCTGTGTTGGAAATAGTCTGAGTCGGAGACGTTGAAAGTAGGATTCTAGGTCACTGCAGAACTGTATCATGTTCATGGGCCTGGAGGGACAAAAGGAGAGGCCCCGAGATAGGACAGACTCTTCTGCTGGGCTAAGAGTATAGTTGGAAAGATTAACAATATTGATTATCACTACAAAATCTTTTTTCTCCTGCTGATAATAGCTCATCTGAATTAATTAGCCTCTTAGAGTTGGTCTGGCAACTTCCACCTTTTCATATTTTCTGTATGTATATATATCCTCTTACTATATGTTCCACTCTATGCATCCGATGAAGTGGGCTGTAGCCCACGAAAGCTTATGCTCAAAATACACTTGTTCGTCTCTAAGGTGCCACAAATACTCCTGTTCTTTACACATAGGGATGTTATTAGTCAGCCTGAGCCCCATTTGCTACCCCTGCAAGAGACAGACCCTGCTCCTTCCGTGCCAATAGAGCGTTACCTCAAAGAAGCGCTGGGGATGAAAGGGGAAGCAGGCTGCCACTTTCTCTGCATGGCTCAGGGCCTCATCTGGGAAGGAGCTCCACATCAGGGCTCTGGTTCTGAAGCAGGCGTTGAGTCTTAGGGGCACATGGGACGGGTCTTCCCTCAGGCTGAGGCTGAATCTGCAGCAAAGGTTTAGCTCAGAGCCACGGTAGGTGGGGGCCACCGGAAGCTTGGCAGGGGTCTCAAACACGCACGCCGCAGGCAGCCCGCAGGGTTCGTTAGTGCAGCCCACCAAACTCCCCACGCCCTGCCTCCTGCGCACCCCTCTGCCTACCCCGTAGCGCCACGAACTCCACGCTGCTCCCTGAGGCGCCAATGGGAGCTTTGGGGGAGGTACCCGGAGGAGCGGCAAGAGCAGCACATGCACCCACCCCCTCTCCCCCCGAGGGACATGGTTCCGGCTCCTTCCTGGAGTGGAGCAGAGCAGCGCAGGGCCAGGGGCCAGGGCAGCAGGCAGCGAGCCTGCCCTGGCCCCGGTGCACACCCCTGCCACCCCGGAGCCACTCTAGGTAAGCAGTGCTGGGCTGGAGCCCGCACCCCAAACCCCTCCTGCATATCAACTCCCTGCCCGCCCCCTGCCGCACCCCGCACCCCTCCTGCACCCCAACCCCCTGCCGCACCCCAACCCCCTGCCCTGAGCCCCTGCCACACCCTGCACCTCTCCTGCACTCCCTGGGGGTGGGGACAGGGCCGGGGGCAGCAAGCGGGGGGGGGGGTGTCAGTGATGCAGCCCTTGGGCCAATGCACTAGTCTTCATGTGGCCCTCATGGTCATTTGAGTTGGAGACCCCTACACTAGTGTGTGTCACAGCTGCCCCCTGCTGGGGAGAGCATGTATTTATGGAACGTGGTGCAGAACTACTTTCTTCTAAGAGCTGCAGCCAAAGACTTTTCCACTGATGTCACTCACCAGGATTCCCCTCTGCTTCAGCAAGAGGGCCCTGGGCCTTTGTCATGGGTTCCAGGCCTGACCAGGGTGGCAGTTTACGCTTCTGCCATAGCACCGTCTCCAGGGCTCTCTGAGGAATCCCTGGGTGGATTTCTCTGCATAGCACAAGCCAGAGGTCAGACAGGCTGATCAGAATGGTCCCTGAGGAGTCACACCTAGTGCAGCAGATAGGGAGCTGGGGGTTAGATGCTGGTCAAGGGGGAGTGAGGTTTGGACAGATACTTACTCCTCTGGCACTGGGCAAACCAGTCCTCTCACTGTAATGGTATCTCTTGATGCAAGGCCACAGGGGAGGGGGTGACAGTATGGCACAGCCTGAGGAAGGAAAAACCCAGGTGCCATTATTAGCCTTTAAGCCACAGGAGCAGGGAGTACAAGCCCCAGTGGGACCCTATGTAGGAAGCTGGGGCGGGGGGGGGGGGGGGGGAAGAAGGGGTCTGGTGATGGCTTTGTAGAGATTATGAACCCTTGGGAGGGTGGGAAGTGTGTTTGTGTGGGAAGGAGAGGGGGAGTTGTCACTGGAACCTCTGGATCCCATGGGATCCAGAGGATCGCCCCAGTTTGTGGGAAACCCAGTCCCTTGGGATCAGGCCTGGGGTACCCCAAATTATCACTGGGACCAATCCAGCAGGCCCCCACAATACAACCCTCCATGGTTAAAGCACAGCAGTGCTGGCATCCAGTGCAGAAGTCCCCCCTGCAGCCCCATCCCTCTGCACATGCAGTTGCTAGCAGCTGCAACCCGACCTCAAATTTCAGCCATCCCCCCATCCTATCAAACCCAGCTGCCTTACAGGTGCAGGAACCTGCCCGTTAGAGATCACAGAGGCAGGCTTCACTCACCAGCTTGGAGCTGTTTAGCTGCATTGGCTAAAGGGAGGAAGGAGAGGAGAAAAAGTTAGAACAAGAGAGGTGCACTTGCATGAGGACATGCCTGTTGCACGTGCACAGAGTCCTCCACTAGCCGCGCACTCGGCGGGGGGGAGGGGAAGAGACCAGCACACACACCCATGGAAAGGTCTGTAGCTCAGAACCTGCATGGGGCTGCGTGGACAATTCAGAGTCAGACAGACTGTTGCACTGCTGCAGTGATGCGTTATTAGAGGCTGAAGTCATTGGGCCCGATTGGACGCTCTGGCATCGGCTGCATTCAGGGAACGGCACCAGGCACGGCACAGATCCCCAGATGGGTTGCTACAGGACCCAGGACGGTAGGTCTTTCCCTCTATGCTAACACCCTCTCCTCCCCTGATCCGTCAGCTATGAGATGCAAAAGGACCACAGATTGGAAGCTCTTTGAGGCAGGGACTGGGTTTTTGCCATGTATTTGTACAGCACCTAGCCCAATGGGGTCCTGGTCTGAGACGGGGGCTTCTATGTGCTACCATAATACAAATAAGGGAAGACACCAAGTCCCCCCACCCACACCTTGGCTTTGCCAGGGTGTGTGGGGGTGTGGCTGGGGCAGGCCCATGCTCTGGCTATTCTGCCCCCCTGCAGAGCCCCATGGGGGTCATGGAAGCAGAGACAAACCCAGATGTGTGTGATTGGGGAGGGCTGGCTGAAGGGCCCCTAAGTTGGCTTCCCTACTCAGCTGACACATCAGGGGATGGATAGTCGTCTGCTGAGCTATCCACAATGGGACGTGTGCTGGGATTTATCAGGGACAGATGCCTAAATTTAAGACCAAGAGTTCCCAGAAGGGCTGGCGATTTGGGGGTGATTCATATTTCAGGGGTTGCTGCTCAACTCCAGGCACCTGATGTTCAAAGCGACCAGTGCTGGCTCAACAATCAGACCCCGTTGGGCGTGTCTACGGCCAGGCACCCCCCTTTAATGTCCCTAGGCACTTTGGAAAACCTCAGCCAGCTGCCCCTGCAAACAGATCGCGGTTGTCTCATAGGAGGGAGCACTACAAGGGAACACCCGCCGGCCCATTGGGTTGGTGCTGAGACATTCAGCTGGACTCACATGAGCAACAGGGTACTCAGTTCGGCTGGCGTCAAAGGGCTGCCCATGCAGGAGAGAGAGAGAGAGTTAAGGACTGGGGCCCTGATCCACAGCTGGTGTAAATTAGGGGTTGCTCCATTTGCGTCCCTTGGGCCAGACCCCCAGCTGGTGTAAATTGGGGTCTCACACCTCATCGCTTCTTGGCTGAGCTCATTGTGCACATCAGAGCTCCTTACATCCCTCCATCCCCCCTCCCCCTCACAGCTCCCTGGTTGCTACCCTCCCATCCCCTGCTCTTTCAGGGGCTTCCTGCAACTCCCATCCCCTTTCTCATGCCAAGGGCTCAGGGTGTCCCCAACTGCCCCCATGCTTCTGTGTGCACCCTCATTCCCCCTACACCAGGGCCTCATCCTCCCCCTCCCCCCACCAACAGAAGTTGTGTGCCCTGTCCCCGCCCACTGACTCCCCTCCCCGATGCAGGGTGCCCCATCACCCTATTGGTTTGCCCCACAGAGGGGATTACATTGCTGCGTAGGAAGGCCATGCTCTTCACCATGATGTCACCAAACACGCCCAAGGTGTCCACTCGGGCCAGGGGCAGGCGGGAGTGATACTGGAGGAAGTGCTGCCCATTCACGCTCACCTGGAGAGAGGGAGAGGGGAGGAGTTCAGCTCCCAGAATGGGCAAGATCTCAGCAACCAGCTGGAGTAACCATGGTCACCAGGGCGTCAGAGGGGCCAGTTACACCAGCAGGTGTAAATCAGCCACCAGCTACATCTAGTTACACACGCTGAAGGTCTGGCCCCTTTTCTTTCCCCACCCCTAAGTTACTGGGTTGATGCTGCTCTCAGTCACCCCAGTGTAATTCAGGAGAGCCCCCATGAAGTCATGCCAGTGAGACCTTGGGCTAAGCCAGCAGAGAGCCAGGCTCACCCCTGTATGTCTCCCCTATTCAGGAGCTGCCAGCGCTAGCATGAGCAGGCTGAGGGGCTGTCCCACCTTTAATGCCCCCCAGGGGCACAGAATAGCCAGAGGGCAGTCCTGTCCATGTCCTCTCCCTGTGCCGGGGCTGCTGCAGAGGAGCCACCTCTACACTTGGGAGCCCCCTGCACCAGAGCTACTCCAAGGGGACCATTCCCCCCCCCCCAGCTCCCCTGTGGCCTCCTTTGCACCAGCACTCACTGGCATTAAGGGGCTGCAGGGCAATGTTGGACAGGGCCCCTGGGACCTGAACTCCTGGTGGGGGAGGCACTGGGTGCATGCTTGCCCGAACGGGCTGATAACAGGGGTCAGAGACAGCCTGCAGCCTCTCTGTGCCTGTCACCTAAGGGAGATCATCATCCCACTGCAGCTCCAGTTACCACCCTGGAACTGCTACCACCAGCCCACTGAAGGCTGGGGGGCAAGGGGGGAGAAGACCTGCCACATAGCCACGGGAACCCCCCAGCCTACCAGAAGGGAGGGCTTGTAGCCATGGAAATCCCTGGCCCCCATTGGGGTGGGGACACATGTAGAGCCACAGGAACGCCCAAGCATCCCAACACCCATCCGGCAAGGCTGGGAGAGGGGCCTTTAGACATGGGTGGGCTTGTGCCCGCCCACTTCCCAGGATTTCCAATAAGGCCCCAACACCCAGCTACAAGCTAGGGCTCCACCCACCACTCCTCACCTGTACCTCATCCTGCCCAAAGAGGAAGAGCAGCTGGAAGGCCTCTCCCCTCTTGAGGGGGAGGTGGGGGAACTTGGTCTCCTCCAGCCAGCGCCCGTTCTGCAGGGTGTTGCAGATTACGTGGGGCCGGGAGTGGAAGCGGGGGTTGAAGTGGATGGCAATGTCTGGCCGGGGCATCAGACTGCAGCCACACTGGAAATCCACCTGGAACCTGGGGGACAGAGCACAGAGTGAGAGTGGGCAGGGGGCACTACATGGACTCCTGGGTTCTCTCCCCAGCTCTAGGCAATGACAAGACTGACCCTGCTGGAGTCCAGGATATTTGCAGACCTGGGGCCTGAACCTCAATTTGGGGGAATGAAGGTAGCTGTCAGAAGCACAGACCTACAAATACACCTTGAAAATAGGATGTTGACAACTTCTCTCTGCCCATTTGCCTATCTGGTGGCAGTAGCTCTTACGCCTACTCCAAACCTTAGCTCCCTCTCGGAGCTGAAGACTAGGAGAGTCAAGAGGTGGGACATCTTGTCTGGGGAGCATTAGTTAAGCTTCTGTTAAAATGCACAGTTCCCCAGAGAAGGAGAACTCTGGCACTGGAGAAGGAACCTTCCAGCTATTGCTAGTTTCTCAGACCAAGGACTCCAAAAAAATTTTTACGGAAAAGACTTCATCTCGTAGGCCTGCTCAACACTTAAACTTAGATCGACCTAGCTATGTCGCTCGGGGCTGTGACAAGTGTCACACTCTGTGCGCTGTGGGAAAGTTGACCTAGCCCCTGGAGTAGACGTGGCTAGGTCAAGAGAAGAATCCTTCCATTGGCCCAGCTACCACCTCATGGTGGGGTGGATTAGCTGCATCGATGGAAAAACTGCCTCCTGTTACTGTAGGAAGTGTCTACACTATGGCAGCTGAAGCATCATAGCTGCGCCATGGTAGCATAGACATGCCATTAGTTTACAGCAGTGGTTCTCAACTTATTGCCCCGGACCCTGCCACGTGCAGTGGGCCGGCTGCCCCGTCCCTTGACCCCAGAGCTCGCAGGGCCAACCAAGAGCCCTAGACCCTCCCTATGCGGGGCTGGCCAGCTGTCCCGAGCCCAGTCCCCTGCCGTGTGGCTGCCCCGGACTCCACAGCTTGCAGGACAGGGTGACTGCCCCAGACCCCCACCCCCATCGGGCCAGCCGGGAGCCCCAGACCCCACTGGGTAGCCCAGAACCCTAAGCGCAAGGCAGCCGGGAACCTGGTGACCTTGGCATGCTGGCAGCCTTTAGCACATTGCTGAGCTGGGCCGCAGCTGTGTGCTACTTCGGTTGGAGGTTGAGAACCGCTGATATATATAATATGCACCCCAACTCCAAAACTATAGATCTGTTTGCCTTATGAATCAGATCTACATCTGTGAACAACCTGTCTTGTTCCTCTAATGTAATGTTTCATATCCTACAATACGCCTTGAAAGATTTGAAATAAAAGTATTCAAGTTCATCAAAGAATATACAGAACACATCTACCAGATTAAGACAAGGGGGTTTGTTTCCTTTGTAAAGGTCTGTGCACTAGACCAGTGGTGTTTAAACTGTGGGTCGCAACCCAGTACTGTGAGGCACTGGGTCACGGCAGCTCTCATCAGCACCATGGACCAGGCTTTTAAAAGTCCTGTTGGCGGTGCTGCCCAGCTAAGGCAGGCTAGTCCCTACCTGTTATGACACTGCACTGCGCCCTTGAAGCAGCCAGCAGCAGGTCTGGCTCCTAGGCGGAGGGGTCACGGGGTTCCATGCACTGTCCCTGCCCCAAGCACTGGCTTTGCACTCCCATTGGCTGGTTCCTGGCCAATGGGAGCTGGGGCGGGGGGGGATGTGCTTGCGGGCAAGAGCCATGTGAAGCCACTTGTGCACCTCTTCCTAGGAGCTGGACCTGCTGCTGGCCACTTCCAAGGCACAGTGCGGTCCATGGTGCCAGGACAGGCAGGAAGCCTGCCTTAGCATCCCCGCTACACCGCTGACTGGGAGCCACTGCAGGTAAGCCCGTGCCCTATCTAGCGGACATGGACAGAAGCAGCAGAGAAACTGAGAAACCTGAAAGCCAAGAGCCACTTGGCAAGTGACCAATAGAAATCAGAGGACGGCCCCTCCAATAAGCCCTCAAATCAGAGTATATAAAAATTGAGGTCACCAAGTGGGACCCCAGAGTTTTGATGAATCCCCCTGTCATACAGGGTCACAGAACTAACGAGCTAACTGAACCCACAAAGAAGCTGTATAATCCCTAGTGAAACCAATACTCAGAGGTTTAACAGAAGAAAAAGCAGCGAGGTTTCGCTTCAAGGATTGTATTTCTTCTGTTTTTAGCATTAATTCCTGTAGGTTATCTTGCTGAGCCAACGCTCTTTAGCAAGACCTCAAGTAACCAGGGTTTAGAGATTGTAACTATTGCTATAGACATGGCCTCCTTCGTAAGTCCAGGCAAACTGATCTAAGAGATTTGAACTGTAAATGTAAGTAATTGCTTTTGCTATTCTAAACCAATCCATCCGAACAGGCAGGCCCGCTCCCTTAAGAGACAAATGCCTCCTTACTCCTTGGAGAGATACTGGAAGGGTGATAAGTGTGTTAGGTCCTAAAGAACTGGTGGCATAAGTAAAAATAATAAGAAATCTTGGTGATTTTCATTGGTCCTTGGTGTAACTGCTGAGCCTCAGCCATAGTCCGTCACAAGGGCTCAAATAAATTGGTTAGTCCCTAAGGTGCCACAAGTACTCCTTTTCTTTTTGCGAATACAGACTAACACGGCTGTTACTCTGAAACAAGACAACATTGTGTGGTCAGTACAGGACTAGAACACTGGTGGTCTACACTTGATTAATGAACTATTGATTATATGCTGATGTGGTTCTGAGTGAATAACTGAACTGTTGATTGGTTGAGAATAACCAAGTGTCTTGATTTAAGCAAATATTATTCAAATTAAAAGTTGACCTGAAAAGAACCCAGCACTGAATTAATAAGCTAATGCTCCTTGGACTCAATAAAAAAGAGTTTATGCCATTCCATTCCATTCTAACATTGTCTATAACACATATCCAGTTGGCAAATCTAGTTTGTTAGATTTCAGCAAATTCATAAAATTAACCCCATTTCATGCTTAAACCACTTGTGTGAAGTGGAGCCACCCAGAGTGGTTCTCACTCATGCTTCCCTAGGAAGAAGAGAACAGCACAGAGCACCCTAGCCACTGGTCAAGGAGGGACTAGAACCCCTAACTCCCTGCTTGGAGGCTGACTCTGCTGGAGTCCAGGGATTGCCCAACCCCAACCCTTGGTAGCTTCAAACTGGAACTGGGAAAACATTTTTGGCTGAAATTGTTTTGTTTTGTTGGGGGAAGGGGTGGCAAGGAAATGAAGATTCAGCAACACTAGAAGATTTTGCCAAACTGTTCATTGGGGGGGGATCCATTTTTTTTTAAATTGATATTTTCAGTGATTTTTGTTGGTTTGTCTTGAAGTTGCTGCTAATGTTATTAAATTCAAAGATGTTAAAAAAATCATCAAAACTCAAGCATTTTGTTTTGGATCCAAGTGAATGTCCCCATTTGACCCTAAAAAGGGGTCATTTTCAAAATCACCAACAAAGTAGAAAAAAGCCCAACTCTACTTTAAACTGACTTTGTCCCCAGGAATAAGTTAGAGTTGCCTCTAGGCTGCTCTAATCCATACCTCCCGCATGCCACCTGGAAAGCAGATACTAGCTGTAGCATAATGCACTCTGACAATGGCTGGGGTGGGGTGGGAGTATAACCCAGGTCCCCCAAGTCACAGTCCAGTGCTGTACCAACTATGCCATGATTCCTCTGGCCTTACACCAGTCAGGGATTCCCTTACGTCAGGAGAGCATTTCCACCGACTTATGCTGCAAGAAAGGCTTCACTGTAGCTAAGAATCAGGCCCATAGAGTGGCATCATAGATAAGCAAATTCCTGGCCCAGCCTTGTAAGGGACTGGAAGGATCCTGAAACTCCCTGATTAAAGGAAAATCTAGCTACAGCTCACCTGAGCACTGTAAAATCAGAGGGTTTAACACAATTAACTCCCAGCAGCCACTGAACTGGTGCATTTTCTGTCTGACTGCAGGAGCCATGAATCAAGGGGTTTGAGTAGGATGAGAAGCCTGAGCCCCAGGGAAATAGCCTTTTACCTTTCGGCCTCTGCAAGGACCATGCCCTGCACCAGAACCATCTTTCCATGGGTCAAGCCACCGAAGATCGTCGTGATGTACGGGAGCACCTGGAATGGACAGAGAGGTGGAGGAGAGGGACCCATATTGGTGCTGGAAATGGGAGAGTCTGGGAGCTCTGACTGGTAACACTGGACTCTTGGGTTCTCTCTCCAGCTCTGGGAGGAGAATGAATATAGAGAGTTTGAAGGCAGGGAGAGGAGGCTCTCATCTGTGCTCAGTTGGGGCTGGGAGACAGGACTCCTAGGTTCCATTCCTAGCTTTGGGAGGGGAGGAGAGCAGCTAGAGCAGGGGTGCTGTGAATACAGATCTCCTGGGTTCTATGCCCAGCTTTGGGAGGAGAATGGGGTCTCATGGATGGCATCTTAAAACAGGAGCAGATTAGCTGGGGCAAATGGGAGTTAGAACTTGGGTGTCTTATCTCCAGCAGATTCACTGTGTGACCTTGCACAAGAAACTCCCACTTCTTCCTCTTTCTGTGCCTCGGTTTCCCAGGGTATCAGACACCAGTTATTGCTTTAGCACAATGGCTAGTGGTCAGTGCTGGAAAAAAAATCTAGTCAAACCAAAAAAGTTACAGGGGTGGGGGGAAGTGTGATCAGACACACAAGGGTATGAAAATAATACAGCCCCTAAGCCCCAGCCCTTCTCCCCATTGGTGGAGGCTAGTTGACCAGATGATTAAAAGCCAGAATGTTTTATCTGAACCCCACTAAACTTTGGGGAGAATTGAGGGTACAATGGATTCAGGAGCTAAAAAACCAGCACCTTTTTGTAAAGCAGATGCCTGGATTTAGCAGAGCCACAACTCCAACCTCCTGAGCTAGGAACTGACTTGATTTAAGGAAACTAGCAACCGCCTGCCTGGTCTCAGCTGAAGTTTCTGTACCTTACAGAGTCTCACATGATCAGTCCAGAAAGGCTCAACAGAAAGACATTTGTGCAGACAACAGCCAGATGGCCAAAAAGTTTAGTGATAACCTGATTAGCCCCTTCCCCCCAAACAAACAAACACAGCTGCACAGAGGAGCTTAAAATGAGATTCCATCTAAACTAGTCACACATGCAGGGCTTGGGGTTTAACCCTTTAAAAGTCAGGTTTTCTTTAGACTTAAGATCAAGCCAGACAGTCCCTGCTGCAGTAGGGACTCAAGGAGCCAGCTTGCCAGGAAGGGAGGTCAGCTGTCAGATATCTGACAGCACCCTTCTTGAGATCCGTTGAGAAAACAAAAAAACCCACAAAGGCATGTTTTAAAGTAAATGGCAAACACCCACCCTCTGGGCAATCAGAGCCTTTGTAAGGGGCCTTGTGTCAGGCACCCCAAGGTTTGAGACATTCAGAGATCAATTGCCTCTTTTGGGGAAACAAAACACAACTTGGCCCATGAGGGAAAGAGAGAGGAGGGGAGAACATTAGCTTGGGAGCTTTCTGGGGCAAGGACTGCTTCTTTGTTCTGTTTGTACAGCATCTAGCACGGTGGGGTCCTGGTCCTTGAGTAAGGCTCCAACCTACTACCACAATACAAACAATGGGAGTGCAGGAGCTATAATCTGCTCTCAGATCAGATGCACCCCTATAAACCTGGGGGCTGGAGCCACTCCTTTCAGTTCAATACCTTGGCTCTGGACTGACACCCACTGAACACAGCATGATTCAGCTATAAGAACACATAAAACTGGGCAAAGGCAGGAAGTAGAAGTGAACTGATCTTCAATTTCATTGCACGCTGGCTGCCCCAGGGCACAGAGATTACTCACCGGGTGGAAAACTGGGGGCTGGAGGATGAAATCTACCGGAGGAGTGGGGCCCATGGCTTGAAAATCCTAAAACCCAATAGTTATCTTCAGCTTCCAGCAGGGAACTTTAGAGCTTGGAGCAGTCACATGATGCAATCACACTGGGTGGAGAGAAATTTGTAACAGCAATCCACCCCAGCTTGCCTCCTAGACAGATTTTGGTTCTTTCACATTCCATGCAGGGTCCTAGTGCCCTCCGCCATTGTCAGGGAAATGCTGAGCCAGATCTTCAGGTGGTGTTGATTGGCTTACAGCCATTGGCACCAGTGGAGGGTCTGACCCACTGAGTGTTTGCGCTGCTGACTCGTGCAGTGTCGCTAAAAACTGAGGGTAAAAAAATCATGAGTCAGCAATATTGCCAGCCCCAGGAGTTCATAAATCATGAATCAGCTCCCTCCAAGAAATCATGAGATTGGCTTAAAAATCACAAGATTAGAAAAAAAAACACTAATAAATGCTGGGCTTATTTAATTTACTTTCTGTTTATTTATTGTTTTTAAGCCTTTAGGGATCAAGCTTCTTTTGGCGTTTGCAATATTTTAGGGGTGGGTGGGTGAGATGACAGATTTCCCCTGCAGGGAATTCAGCTGAAACTAGAAAACTCATTTTACTTGGGATCTGAGGTGGACCTTGAACCCCCGTTCCTGCCTATACAGGCTCCTAAGTTCGCGTGGAAGTCATGAGATTGAGTGTGGCTCGCTGGCTTTGCAGCTAAAGCACTAACTGAGGATGCAGGGCATCTGGTTCAATTCCCAGCTCTTCCCCCACACTCTCTGTGTGACCTTGGCCAAGTCACTTAATTGATCTGTGCCTCAGTTTCCCCATCTGTAAAATGGGGACATAATAATCCTTCCTTTGTCTATTTTGACCGGGAGCTCTTCGGGGCAGGGACTGTCTCTCCCTGGGGCTGTGCCTTGCCTAGTATGTCAGGGCCATGATCTTGGCTAATGCTTCTGGGGGCCACTGTAACTAAGTAATATAAGTAATTAATAATAATGTGTCAGGAATAGCTTGCATGATTGGCCTCTCATTTAATTTCTTTGGAGGAAGAAACATGCTCCCCAAGTGTTGCATAAATTCATGCCCCTTTGTCAGTCACAACAATAAACTTAAACAAACAAACAATTATTTAAAAAATTTAGGTTTCAGAGTAGCAGCCGTGTTAGTCTGTATTCGCAAAAAGAAAAGGAGTATTTGTGGCACCTTAGAGACTAACCAATTTATTTGAGCTCATGAAAGCTTATGCTTTTAAATTTTTAAAAGTGTAATTTCCCTCCACCAGATGGTAGTGTTGTCCCAAAAGTTTTTCATGTGATTTTGTGGCTAAGTTCCACCCAAGTGGGATACAACATAACAGGGTCCAATTCTGCAAAGGTTTAAGCCTGTGCATAACTTTAAGTAAAGTTGTAATTATTTGTATTACAGGAGCACAACCGAGAATGGGGCCCACATCATGCTGGGCACTGCATATACCCTGAAGTAGATAGATCAGGACCCCATTCTGCCAGGCATTGCACGAAGAGTGAAAGACAATCCTTGTAACCAGAACAGACTAAGACTAGGGAAGGGAAACCCTCAAAGTCATACAGGGAGTCAGTGGCAAATAGAAACCAGAAATAGAACCCAGCTCTTCTAGGCTAGGGCAGCACAGCTGGTGCAGGACCTTTGACCCTGGAAATGTTCAACTGTAGATTAAGGGGCCATCCTATTACCCGGAGAAAAAAACAGACTCAGCAACTTCCGGTGGCTTTTGTCCCAGGAGCTGCTTGGAAGGATCAGGGCTGGACTTTGATGCTCATTTGTTTGTTGACTTGCCAGACTGCGCTTACAACTCATTTGTGGGGTGATCACAATCTTCCCAAATGGGTCTCCAAGCAGGTTCCTTGTTAGGATCATTCCCTAACAAGCAAATTTGCCCCAGGCCATCTCTCTACCGACTGGCTCTCCAGATGTTGCTCCTGCAGATCCAGCTGTTTCTCCTCAGTTTTTCATGGTCTTGACAGGGGCCATCATACCCAAATGTGCCATGAAACGCCCCACTGCGGTGACACAAAAGTGAAACTCTGGGCCCCACAAAGTCAATGAGAGTTTTCCAAATTACCTCAATGGGGGTAGGATTTCACTCACACTCATAGTAGGGAAGGGAACTCACTCCATTGCACCAATTGCTGGGGCGGGATTCTCTGGCCCGTGTTATGCTAGATGATCTAATCGTCCTTGCTGGCCTCCAGAACAATGTGTAGATGAATCTGTACGCTGTCTCCGAGAGGCCAGAGTGAGATCTAGAACTGAGAGAACACTAAGCATTGGGGTCTGTTTTACATCTCACATACAAATGGATCGATCTATCCCTGCCTCCCACCCTCCCCACACATCCATCTACATATAGATATCCATCCTGATATACCCATCCTCTCTCAGCACCCCCCGCAAATTGGTTGATAGAAAAGTTTTGGCCCCAAACTCCGGAAAGCAGAAAAATTTGCCTGAAAACTGAAAAATTTTCAGTTTGGGGGGTTGGTTTTCAATTTTCTAACAAAAAAATTAAAACTTTTCAAGGAATGCAAACATCATTCATGACAATTTTCCATTTAGTCAAACTTTAATATTCCATTAAAAAAAAAAAGTTCAGGTGGAAAAAGTTTTTAGCAGCCCCTATTCACAAAACCCCTTTGAGGCAGAGACGTTCATTACGGCCATTTTTAAAAGGTAGGAAACTGAGGCACAGAGCATAAGTGAAGTAGTGTGTAGGAATAGGGTAGTATCCCTTTAAATAATTGGTGCTGTAGTGGTGCTCACCGTGTTCTATGTTTTAGAACCCAACCAGGGAATGTAACTAGGCCTTGCATGTTTTGTGTCCTCAGTAACCACTGTTATTTGGACCCCACTGTGCCTGTGTGGTTGCTTCGTGTTATGTAAAGAGCTAAAGGTCATTTTCTTAGCCTATCGCTTTGACTCCGGTCTTTGCATCCCTTCACTGGCTCCCCCTTCTCTTTCACATAGACCTAACCAATTGTCTTCCCTTTCAAGGTCCTTCATGCTCTATCCCCACTTGACCTATCATTCTCATCCACTATGGAGGTGATGACTTCTGCCTCCAGCCAGCCCATGATGCCGGCCTCCATCGCCCAGTGCCCACTAGTTACATTTTCACACAAACTCCTTCATGCTTTCTCCTCTGCTGCCCCTCGCGCTTGGGAAGAGCTCCCTGTAAACACCCACAAAGCCACCTCACTGTCCACCTTCAAACTTGTCTCAAATGCTCCATTGCCGGGAGGCCTACCGACACCTTGACAACAGTTAGGCCACTGGTGGTCTGAGCCCACAGCCTGTCAAGCTGACAGTGATTGTCTCCTGGTTACCTTCTGCTCCCTCGTCTGGCTGTATCCAACTGTCATCTCTTGTCTTATCCTTAGATTGGCAGCTCGCTGGAGGAGGGGCCATCTTTTTGTGCTGGGCCTAGCACAATCGGATCCTGCTCCAAGGTGCTATGATAGTGCAAATATCACAGACAACAAGCGACTTGCTCAAATATCTGGACTAGAACAGGGAATGGCAGCACGATCTCCAGAGTCCTAGGGGAGGGCCCTAGTCATGAGGCTGCGTGTCCTCTCTGGAAACTAGCTTAACACTCTGCCAAGTTCCATCTGACCCACTAACTTGCCTGAACCAGCTGGAAAAACACCCCACCATGACACCAATGCATCATGTGTCCTCGACCTTGGTCAGCGAACCTTCACCAGGGTTCTGATTACAGCTCAAAAAAGACGACCCAACAAATTCCAGCCTGGTCGACCCAACAAATTCCAGCCTGGTCCAAAGGGTGGCTGCAGCCAGGAGAGCGGTGTAGGAATGAGGTGGAAGGGAAAAGGTCACGTGAGTCGGCAGGCGGTCATGCATAGCATGAACTAGCGATGGGCTGTGGAGCTGAGAGCTCTGAGGTCTAGGCTTGCCTTTGCCCCAAATTGCCTTGGGCAAGTCATTTCCCTCCCCACCCTGTAAGCTTCACCAGGGCAAGGTCTTTCACCAAGGTCTTGCCTAGACTGGGCAAATCCACTGTGCTGGGCTGATACATGTCATCATGACCAGCACAGCGGGGCTTGAGCTGGGAACCTCCAGAGCTGAATTCACGAGTCGCTACAGGCAGACTTTCCAGCAGATACCTGTAACAGAGCCACCACCCCGGTGAATCACACCTGAGTTATGCTACACTCAGATGGGTGAAAGTGAGGCACCGAGCAAGTGGAATCTACTTGCCCAAGATCACACAGGGAACTGGGCCCAGGTCTCTGTCTTAGCTCAGTGCCTCAACCACAAGACAGGCCTCCTTTGCCCCACAGGAAGCCTAATATTCACCTATGCAGCAGCCACCAGGGCTCAGGAGCGACGGTTTTTGCCACATCAGACAGTAGGGGTCGCCCACTTTGTAGATTCTGCTGGTGGAGCACCCTGCAAACACTAGGGGCTCCTTGCCTCCCTCCATTCCCTCCACAGCTTCCTGGGTGCCACCATCCCAACCCCCTCTAGTTCAGGGACACACTGCAACTCCCCAGCCCCTTCCTCATGCCCTCCCGGCCGCAGGGCAGGCGCTCTGTGTGCTCCCCCTTCCCCCCATGGCAGGGCCGCTGTGATCAATTTGACTCTGCCACAGGGTACTGGTGAGCTGGCTCTGTGCTGAAAACCTAACCATGTGGCATCAGCCTCTGCATCACCTTAGCTCCTATCCCAGTGAATTCAGCAGCTGAACCTTCCGGACCTAGTCAGTTGGCTGCATGGGCTGGGTGGGTATTTCTTGAACTAGCTTGGTGGTCTAGTTGTTACACCAAGGGAAAGCTAAGTAGGGGCCTTCTCACTGTAGGATCTAAGCATTAGGACTCTGGGTTCTAGTCCCAGCTGTGGGAGGGCAGTGAGGTCTAGTGGTGACAAAGTGGACTGGGAGTCTGGTCTCCTGGTTTTTGTTCTCTGGAAGCCTAGCGGGTTAGAGCAGGGGTGGCTGGAGGTCAGGACTCCTGGGTTTTATTCACTGCGATAGGAGGAGAGAGTGTTCTTTCCGCTCTGCACAGCAGTAAGGAGTTGGCAGATCAGCTCGTCACTGGCCCCATTCTTGCTGTCTAATGCTTGTGCCAAGCTTCAAATAAGCCAGCAACTTACAACATGACTAAATGGTTTAGCCATCGGCAAATCTGCTTTGCTGGCCCTGCCAGGAGAAAGGCTGCTGCTTCCTCCCATCGTAGGCAGGGTCTTTGGGGATGGGGCAGGGGCTTTATGCCATAGCCTCTGCCCCACCCTAACTCCAAATCGAATTCCCCCAGTGCAGCCCCCTTGCAATGAGCTGCAGCTGAGAAGCTGGCCTTCGGCCCCCTCCATAACACAGTGCAGAATGGAGTGGGGGGTCCAAGTTCAGCTAGTTTGGCTTTCTTTGAGTTGGGTTATGACACTGCATTGAGACTTAGGAAATCCGGGTTCAATTGCTAGCTCTGACACATTCTTCCTGTGTGACCTTGGGCAAGTCACTGCATCACTCTGGGCCTCAGTTTCAGCTCATCTGTGAAATGGAGAGAATGATTCTTCCCTTGTCAATTTACAGAGTAAGATCTTTGGCGCAAGGGCTGTTTCTCACCATACATCTGTGCAGCATCTGGCAGGATGGGGCCCTGATTTCTGCCAAGGTCTGCACAGCACCTCGCATGGCAGGGCCCTGATCCTGGCAAGGTCTGTGCAGCGCCTGGCACGATGGGGCCCTGCTCTCGATCAGGGGGCCTGTGCAGTGCCTGGCCCAACAAGAGCCCTGATCTCTGTTAAGACCTGGGAGCGCTACTGTAACATAAATATCAATGATCGAAGAGGTAGAAGAGGACAAACTGCAGCTGCAATAGGCGATAAAAGAGACCGGTGTGTCTGTTTCCTTCTTACAAAGCACCAGTCACCGACTGGGACAAATCCTGCAGCTCTTACTAAGGCTAAACTCCAAGGCCCAATGTGTTCTTCGTACTAGGACAGGGTCCCTTTAACTAGTGACTAGCAAGTACTTGCCAGTTTAGCAACCCCCAACACTGTCCAAACTCTATTCAGTGTGACCATCTAATCTGGCCCTCGTAGTTGGACCGGCTTTGAATAATGAGGCAGTAGCCATGAAACATTATGTGGTAAATTATCGAGGCTCTGAATAAAGTCAGTTGTCTGTGGCATGCGGCTCTATAGAGATGCATTGATTGGCAGGTCAACCGGTGATGCAGCTGGGAGGTAAATGCCAACATCTTCACGGCCTTTGAATTCGAGGGGGCCAAACCATGGCCCAGTTTTCAGTCGCAGCTGAAGCCAGTGGGAACTGTGGTGGTGCAAAGATAGGTGCTGAGGTACTATGGTGATGAAGGCAGATCAGAACCTCCATAGAACAGAATATGCATAGACCTCGCCCAAGATTGGAGCCCCATTGTGTTTGGTGCTGCACAGACCTTGGCCCCATTTTGTGACACAAAGCGATAGACTGACCCTGCCTCAAAGAGCTCACAGTTTAAACAGACAGCTGGGGTAACTGAGGCACGAGGAGTTTTACATCTGGGATTTTTTCCGGAGTCATGGTCCAGTGCCTTACCCATAACACCATCCTTCCGACACAGAACTAAGGCCATGCAAATATCCCTCCCACCCCCAGGGACTGGCCTATAGTGGGTGTTTTCCCAGGCTAAGGAGTTCAGGCTTTGAATGGAGCAGCTCCACCCCCAGGTCTTGACACGCAGTCCCCTGCATCTGTTACCGCCTCTGCTTTTTGTGTAACTACATTTGGCTTTGACCTGTTACCACTGGCTCTGCTGAACCGATGCACTGGTTGACATTCCTAACCAGCAGATGAACAATGGCCTTGTGGGAAAGAACTGGGACCCAGGAGATCCCTTGAGCAAATCACGTAATCGTTCTGTGCCTCAGTTTTCCTGTTTGTAAAATGGGGGAGAATTATCTTTCTTTGGCTGTTTAGACTGAGCTCTTCAGGGCAGGGACTGTCTCTTGCTGTGCACCCATGCAGTGCCTACCACACTGGGGTGGCCTGCAATCTAACTGGGGTCTGTGCAGCGCCTGGCACAAGAGGGGGGTCCTGATCTCAGTCAGGGTCATTGAGCACCTGGCACAAGAAGGGGGCTCTGATCTCAGTCAGGATCCATGGAGCACTCAGCACAAGAGGGGGGTCCTGATCTCGGTCAGGCTCTGTGGAGCATCCTTCATGACTGGAAGGGGTGGGGGTGGAGGGCCCTAATCGCAGGTCACCTGCATCCCAGTCCACTGTCTTACCTGCAGGGCCATCTTAGATTTAATTTTTCCTCCACTTTCCCAGATCAACGTGCTCATGCAGCCGTCTCTGATGGCTGAACCCAGGTAAATGTGTCACAAGACACCCGCAACGCTCCCCAGTGGGAGAAACCAGACCTGGGCACTTTGACCTCTAGAACCCACAGGCCTTTTACCAAGCCACCCAGAGCCCTGGTCGTGTAAAAAGCTTGTACATTTCTGAACACAGTCCCTCCAGCAGAGAGCACTGGTGCATTTCCTTTCTCATCCCCTCTCCAATTCCAGAAGGCTGGCTTCCCCTGACTTTGCTCTGTGGGGATGTCACAATTCTGAGCCCCAACCCTTAGACTGAACCTGTCCTCCAGCGAGACCCAGTGCACTTTCCTCTGCTGCATTTTTCTCCATTTTCCCCTTTAATTTTTTTCAGCTTTTTTCCCTTTTCATTTGAACTAATCCCTTAAAACAGGAGTATAACTTTAACCAAATGAGCTGATTAAAGCTTATATAATCCTCTCAAAGACCCTTAAATCAGGATCTCTTTGCTGCAAGGGGGAAAACAGGAATCTAGGAAGGTTTCACCCCCCCTAGCAAAGGTGCCTAGTGACATTTGCAAAGCAGATGACTGATGGTGGATTTTAACAAGCCCTGTTTTGTTTGCCATAGAAGGGACACCGGTTCTGCTGGGCTACATGGAAGATTCACAGACACAGGGACTTTAATCTCAAGCCACAGGTACAAATCCATGGCAGAAGCACCTCGATCAAACTAAAAAGCTCTTTCGCCAGCTCTCCTGTGGATATTTCAGCACTGGGAGCAACTCCGCAGCAGCGTCTTAGGTAGACGCCAAATCTCTCCAGGGCTCCACGGACTCTTCCATCAGCCTTCTAAAGCCCCAGTCTGTTGCACACTAGATTTCCCCTTGAGGGGAGTGACCTCTGGACTGCTGGATCTAGGAGCGTGACGTTCCATTACAGAAGGAGTTGCATTAGCTCAGAGGCAGCAGCAGCCCTGTAATCACCTTTTGGGTTTGAGATCCATGCAGCTCTAGAAGTATTTTGGATCCTAGAGTATTTTTTGTAGCCTGGGGTTATTTCTGAGGGCAAGGTGCTTCCAGCGGGACCATGTCTTTCGCCGAATTCTTACACCAGGTGGGCGGCATGGGACGTTTCCAAATTATCCACACAATGTTGCTTACCATCCCCATCGTGCTGATGGCCAGCCACAACCTCCTGCAGAACTTCACCGCCGCCATCCCGGGGCACCACTGCCAAGTCCATATCAATGCCAACAACACCCGCTACGCTAATGCCACCCTGCACCTGGGCTCCCAGGACCTGCTCCGGGTCACCATCCCCATGGACAGGAACCGGCAGCCAGAGAAGTGCCGCCGTTTTGTCACCGCTCAGTGGCAGCTCCTAGACCCCAACGTCACCGAGCCCAATGGAACTCAGCTGGACACAGAGCCCTGCACGGAAGGATGGACCTACGATAGGAGCGTGTTCACCTCCACCATCATTACCGAGGTGAGACATACTCCGCTGCTAGGAACTAGGTGGAATGGGCATGTTGGGGGCACCAGGTGCCATTAATGTCCAGGTGCTCTGGAATCAGAGAGAGGAGGATCGCATACATAACTAGGTAGACAAAGGGATGTGTATGGGACAGAGAGACACAGCGGTTTGTATGGGGACAGAGATACAGCAAAACACAAAATCTTCAATAAGTTATTGGAATGTGTTGGAGACAACTTGTTTCAAAAGGTGAGGAAGTGGCTGGGGGGGAGGGGGGAGCGGTGTCGGCTATTTTAGACTTGATTCTGACTAGCCGAGGAATTGGTTGAGAATCTGAAGACAGAAGGCAATTTGAGCGAAAGTGATCATGAAATGAGAGATTTAGTGATTCTAAGGAAAGGAAGGAGTGAGAGCAGCAGAATGAGGACAATGGACTTCAAAAAAGCCCATTTTAACAAACTCAGAGAACTGGTAGGTGGGGTTCCAGGGGAAGAAAATCTAAGGGTATGTCTACACTACGGAATAACGTCGAATTTATAGAAGTCGGTTTTTTAGAAATCGGTTTTATATATTCGAGTGTGTGTGTCCCCACAGAAAATGCTCTAAGTGCATTAAGTGCATTAACTCGGCGGAGTGCTTCCACAGTACAGAGGCTAGAGTCGACTTCCGGAGCATTGCACTGTGGATAGCTATCCCACAGTTCCCGCAGTCTCCGCTGCCCATTGGAATTCTGGGTTGAGATCCCAATGCCTGATGGGGCTAAAACATTGTCGCGGGTGGTTCTGGGTACATATCGTCAGGCCCCCATTCCCTCCCTCCCTCCGTGAAAGCAAGGGCAGAAAATCGTTTCACGCCTTTTTTCCTGAGTTACCTGTGCAGACGCCATACCACGGCAAGCATGGAGCCCGCTCAGGTAACCGTCACCCTATGACTCCTGGGTGCTGGCAGACGCGGTACGGCTTTGCTACACAGTAGCAGCAACCCCTTGCCTTGTGGCAATAGACGGTACAGTACGACTGGTAGCCGTCATCGTCATGTCCGAGGTGCTCCTGGCCACGTCGGCTGGGAGTGCCTGGACAGACATGGGCGCAGGGACTTAATTTAGAGTGACTTGACCAGGTCATTCTCTTTAGTCCTGCAGTCAGTCCTATTGAACCGTCTTATGGTGAGCAGGCAGGCGATACGGATCGCTAGCAGTCGTACTGTACCATCTTCTGCCAGGCAGGCAAGAGATGAGGATGGCATGCAGTCCTTCTGCACCGTCTGCTGCCGGCCAAAGATGTAAAAGATAGATGGAGTGGATCAAAACAAGAAATAGACCAGATTTGTTCTGTATTCATTTGCTTCCCCCTCTCCCCCGTCTAGGGGACTCATTCTTCTAGGTCACACTGCAGTCACTCACAGAGAAGGTGCAGCGAGGTAAATCTAGCCATGTATCAATCAGAGGCCAGGCTAACCTTCTTGTTCCAATAAGAACGATAACTTAGGTGCACCATTTCTTATTGGAACCCTCCGTGAAGTCCTGCCTGAAATACTCCTTGATGTAAAGACACCCCATTTGTTGATTTTAGGTCCCTGAAGCCAACCCTGTAAGCCGTGTCCTCAGTCGCCCCTCCCTGCGTCAGAGCAACGGCAAACAATAGGGCATCTGAGAGTGCTGTCCAGAGCGGTCACAATGGAGCACTCTGGGATAGCTCCCGGAGGCCAATACCATCGAATTGTGTCCACAGTACCCCAAATTCGAGCCGGCAAGGTCGATTTAAGCGCTAATCCACTTGTCAGGGGTGGAGTAAGGAAATCGATTTTAAGAGCCCTTTAAGTCGAAATAAAGGGCTTCATTGTGTGGACGGGTGCAGGTTTACATCGATTTAACGCTGCTAAATTCGACCTAAAGTCCTAGTGTAGACCAGGGCTAAGGGAAAAAGGAGTTCAAGAGGGCTGGCCGTTTCTTAAAGAGACAATATTAAAGGCACAACTGCAAACCATCCTGATACACAGGAAAGACAGTAAGAAAGGTAAGAGGCCAATATGGCCCATCAGGACATCTTCAATGACCTGAAAATCAAAAAGGAAACCTACAAAAAGTGGAAACATGGACTAATGGCTAAGGATGTGTACAAAAGAATAGTGCAAGTATGAAGGGACAAAATCAGACAGGCTAAGGCACAAAACAAGTTACACCTAGCAAGGGATATAAAAGGCAATAAGTGAAGATTCTATAAATACATCAGGAGCAAGAGAAAAGCAAAGGAAAATGTAGGTCCTTTACTTAGCAGGGAAGGAGAGCTGCTAATGGATGACATTAAGAAGACTGAAGAGTTTAATGCCCATTTTGCTTCAGTCTTCACTGAAAAGGATAATTGTGACAAGATGTTTAACAGATTTAACATTAAGAACCAGGGGGAAGGAACACAAGCCAGAATAGGGAAAGAACAGATTAAAGAATATTTAGACAAGTTAGATGTATTCAAGTTGGCACAGCCAGATGAAATTCACCCTAGGGTACTTAAGGAACTACCTGCAACAATCTCAAAACCATAAGTGTTTATCCTTGAGAACTCAAGGAAGATGGGTGAGGTCCCAGAGGACTGGAGAAGGGTAAATGTACCTATTTCTAAAAAGGGGAATAAAGAAGGAATAATAGAATCATAGATCAGTCGGCCCACTACAATACTTGGAAAGATACTGGAACAAATTATTTAACAATCAGTTTGTAAGCACCTAGAGAATAATAGGGTTGTAAGTAATAGCCAACATGGATTTGTCAAGAACAAATCATGACAAACAAACCTAATTTCCTTCTTTGACAGAGTAACTGGCTAGTGGATGGGGGGAAGCAGTATATGTGATAGGTCTTGATTTTAGCAAGGCTTTTGACACAGTCCCACATGACATGCAAATTAGGGAAATGTGGTCTAGATGAAACTACTATAACGGGGGGGGTGCATATCTGGCTGAAAGACCATTCTCAGAATAGTAATCAATGGTTCGCTGTCAAATTGGGAGGATGTATCTAGTGGGGTCCCTCAGGTACTATTCGACATTTTCATTTAGTGACTAGGATCATGCAGTGGAGAGTATGTTTATCAAATTCGCAGGTGACACCATGATGGGAGGAGTTGCAAGCACCTTGAAGGGCAGGATTAGAATTCAAAAGGACCTTGATAAGTTGGAGAAATGTCTATGTCACAGGGTGACATCAGTTCATAGATATTCTCTAAGAAGGAGCAGGGCCAATGCACCTGTGCTTGGTCAGCGTATAATGATTAGAGGGGGACACCTGGGTGCATCAGGTCTCATCAGTTAGGAAAGGGTGTAGAGAGAGTAGACATGGGAAGCCGCTGCTAGCTCCCTGGGAATAGGGACACAGGCCAGAAGCAGGAAGTTCTGTGGATGGGAGGCCATGGGAACCTGCTGGGAGAGACCTACTGAGACAGAGCCAGGGAGCTGCAAGAATCAGGGAGTTCCTAAGCGATCCCTGGGAGGGGAGGGAGTGGAAACCTGCTGCGGGGAAAGGGCCTTCCAAGGAGAAAGCCCTGGGAGGTGGTGCTCAGGGAACAGAGCATGGAAGATTCCTGCTGGAACCACTGAAAGGTAAAGGGGAAAAACCCCTGGAAGTAGGGTGACCATATTTCTTAAAGTAAAAACGGGATGGCCCAGAGCTTCCCCGAGCTGCTCCCCCATCCCCCGTTCTCTCCTATCCCCCCACGCACAGAGCTCACCAGAGCTGCCCTCCCTATGCCGTCCAGGGCTGAGATGGACTCACTGAGCTCTGTGACACCTGCGGCGGGACTGGGGCTGACCCACCGAGCTCCACGCTGCCCAGGGGGTCAGCTCTGAAGAAGGCAGCACTGCCCGTCAGCAGCAAATTTCTCTGCTCTCCTGCTGGCAGGCAGTGCTGCTTTCAGTTGAGCCCCTGGACAGCAGCCCCCACCCTCCACTCTGCCTTGCAGCCAGGACAAATGCCCAGTTTTGGGGGAAAAGTAGGGACGGCCCGGACAGAGCTGAAAAATGGGACCGTCACGGCCAAACTGGGACATACAGTCACCCTAGGTGGAAGCTGTAGCCCAGGGTGGGCTGAGGAACTGTTTGTGTTGCGTTTGCCCAAAACCTGGAGAAATAAAAGTGCCTGAGAAGAGACTTCGGGAGCAGCAGTGGGGTCTCTGGGAGCTGGGAAGCAGGGCAGCTTGTTACAGTCTGAAATCAACACAATGAAATTCAGTAAAGGCAAGTGCAAAGTACTGCAGTTAGGAAGGAAAAATACAATGCACAACTACAGAAAGAGGACTAACTGGCTAAGCCGTCATACTGCTGGGAATGAGCTGGGGGTTATGGCGGACCACAGACTACAGAACATCACTTCCATGAATCCCAGTGATACTGATCAACACCACTGAAACTCTACAGTCCAAAATTACTCTGAAGGAAGTACAAAGGCCACTGCCTGGCCACATGGCACTGGGCTCTCTCAGGCTACCTGCTGGGAGCTAACATGCCCACAAATGCTTTGCTCTAATGACTGGGGTTCTTGGCAAAAACTGCCGAGAACATATCTGCAGAGATTTTGATTTGTTAGTCTATCCATCCATTTCCTTACGCACCCCTCTATCTATCCATCCATCCCTCTACATGTCCTCACAATTCCTGTGGTAACTAAATGTCTGACCCCTTCGTGGCCTCCTCTAGGGCACCCCCACTAAGGTCTCAAGCCTCCGGTCCTCACCTCTATTGGGATGGAGTCCCACAACTCTCTCCCCCCAGAGCAAACTTGCCATTCTTCTTGCAACTCACTGTGATTATCCCTGCAGGCCTGACTTGAATTCAACACCTGCAGCTCTGCTTACCCAGGGCCCCACCAGCCATCCGAAAGCAAAGTACAATTTATTCAGAACTAAAGCATTACAGAAAACCATACCTTGAAAACAATCAATAGTTTATACATGTGCCTGTCTTATCTGGCAGTCACCCATCGTCCAAATGAGGTAGGAACACAGAACTTCAAACCCTCCCCGTGCCTTTTGGGCACAGCATTATATCACTTCTTGGATCAGGTGAGAATTATCACTTCAGACCTTTCTCAGTCCTCTGTGTGGTCACCTTTGTCAACCAGTTCAAACCAGGTTATGCAATTTCCCCAAGGGCTGAGGCTTCTCCAGACTTGTTTAACCCTGTTACTCACCCAGGAACCTGGAATACCAACCCTAGCCCATACAGATAACGGACAGCATATATACAGGTGATATAGTAGTGTGAAACACATTCCATGTGTCTGTAATATCTATCCCCAGACACACCCATCATCTATCACCATACAAACCCCTCTCTGTTTCTCGTAGGCCTATTACCATGGTGTTTGTTACTGTAATTGCTTTTGCAAAATCGGCATCACCAGTGCATCTTTTGGGAGGGGAGAATGGTCAGGGCAGGGATGGCAGCCAGGGACAAGAACCCCTGGGCTGCTCCACATATGTGCTGCTTCCCACAGCCCCTGGGAGGAAGAGAATAGCCAGAGTGCCGTGCATTCTGGCCAGGTGCCCATTCTTCCCCTGCATCAGCCCTTATTCCAGCTCCACACCAGCCAGGGAGGCATCCAGCTCAGTGGGGATTCCTAGGAGGCCACACCACTCACTTTAAGGCTCCTTTATGTTGCCAGAGAGGCACAGAGGGGCCTAAGCATGAGTGAGAATCAGCCCCAGTGATTCCAGTGGGAGTTGCTCCAGGGTAATGAGAACAGGACACTCGTGACTGTGTTGCACAACCACAGCATGTGTAATGACAGCAACCACTGGTGTACATAGACACCAGGCACCTCGGACACTTTGTGAGTTCACAGCGCACTGGCTGTGACTTGTTGCAATGCTCCAGTGCTTTAGGATCTGACCACCATCCACTGGGCCTCTGCAGAAATTACTGACTTGCTCTCTGTCTCCCTTCCCCCACCTGCAGTGGGACCTGGTGTGTAACTTGCGGAAGTTCCGGCAGATGGCGCAGTCAATCTACATGGCTGGGGTGCTGCTGGGAGCACTCGTGCTAGGCGGTCTCTCTGACAGGTAAGCTGATCTGGGCAGCACAGGGCAGGGACTCAGGAAACCTGCGTTCTATTCCCTGCTCTGCTGTGTGACCTGGGGCAAGTCCCTCCCTCTCTCTCTGCCCCACTTTTCCTTTTGGTACTCTGTCTGTTTGGGGCAAGCTCTCTGGGATGGTCTCTCACTTCAGCTCTGGGCAGTGTCCAGCACAATGGGGCCCTGATCTCAGTCAGGGGCGGAGCAGCGCCTGGCACACTGGAGCTTTGGTCTCACTGTGGGTCTGTGCAGCACCTGGCACAATGGAGCCCCAGTTTCAGTTGGGACCTCCGGTCCTAGTGAATTAGCCCAATGATCTGTGTTATACAAAAGTCAGACTGGACAATCTAATGCTCCCATCTAGCCTTAAAATCTGTCAACCATCACTCCACATTGTCCCCATCTTGTTCATGGTCTGTTGTCCATGGCAACCTAGGTGGACATGCCATTGGAAGCCAATGGTCCTATCAGCCCCAAGAATCACCTCCTCTCCAATCACATCATAGCCCATTTGACCCACAGCTGAGCCCTGACCAGCTCAATGCCTGTTACTTATTCCCTTCTCTGTTAACTCAATGCCTGTTACTTATTCCCTTCTCTGTCCCCCTTTGCCATAGGTTTGGACGCAAGGCAATGCTGATCTGGTCCTTTCTGCAGCTGGCTGTCATGGGAACCTGCACGGCCTTCTCCCCCAGTTACATCTCCTATTGTGTCTTCCGCTTCCTGGGTGGGATGGCGCTATCTGGCTTTGGGCTCAGCATCGCTTGCCTGAGTAAGCCCTGCCTGTTTAGCAGCTAGGTCTCAAGTGTCTCACCTCAACCCATAACAGATACTGTGACTGATGTACTAAAAGGTGCAATACCACCTGCTGGCACTGGGGATCTCCTGGGGGCTCGGTACACCTGCATGACCCAGGGGCCTGCAGGTAGCAAAGGGAGGAAGTGCAGAGCATGGAAGCAGGCTCCCATGGGGCTATTTCAGTTCAGGGTATTGGGCTGTTTGTACATTCTCCTTGCTACCACCTGCTGCCACTGGGCTATGGGCTGAAGCAGCTCCAGCCTCACAGGGTTGTAATATCATCTACTACCACTGGGAGAGCTGCAGCACTGGAGGCTGCAATATCCCTGGCTACCACTGGGGGTCTGAAGGTAGCAGGGGCAAGAGTTGCTTTCTCCAGCATGGCTATTTCAGCTCGAAGTACAGAGCTGTTTTCACATTCCCTCTGCTGCCTCTTCTCTGTTGCAGCCCTGCAGGGTGCAGTAACATGTGGTGCCAGTGGGTCCAAGGAGAGTCAGGGCTAGCAGTATCCTCGTCACTGCCCATGGGCAGGTTAAACAAGGTTCCTTTCCTTGCAGTTGTGGAGTGGATCCCCACTCAGTTCCGCACCATCACCATTGCCATCACAGGATTCATCTATACCCTGGGCCAGATCCTGCTGGCGGGCTTGGCATATGGCATCCCCAACTGGCGCTGGCTCCAGCTGACTGTCTCTTTGCCTTTCTTCTTCTTCCTCATCTATTCCTGGTACGTGTCTCTGGAGAGCTCTCCTTCTAGGCGCAAGTGCTGTCCTCTTTCCTTGTGGTTGTTAGCAGACAGGATGGGGGGCAGTGTCTAGTGGTTAGAGCTAGGAGTCAGGACTCCTGGATTCTATTCTCAGCTCTCAGAGAAGCAGAATTACAGCAGGGAACTAGGAGTCAGGCATTTGGGTTTCAAGAGGATGGTGCACAGAACTCCTGGGTTCTGTTCCTGGCTCTGCTGCTGACTCCCTGGGCAAGTTCCTGCTCCTGTCTGTGCCTCATTTCCCCCCTCTGTAACACAGATAATTATCTTGTGCTGCATTATTTCAGCTGATCCTGCTTTGAGGACCCCATCGAAGTTGTGGGTCACATCACTGACCTTTCAGAGTAGCAGCCATGTTAGTCTGTATCCGCAAAAAGAAAAGGAGTACTTGTGGCACCTTAGAGACGAACAAATTTATTTGAGCATAAGCTTTCGTGAGCTACAGCTCACTTCATGGGATGCGTCCGATGAAGTGAGCTGTAGCTCATGAAAGCTTATGCTCAAATAAATTTGTTCGTCTCTAAGGTGTCACAAGTACTCCTTTTCTTATCATTGACCTTGGTTCTGCAAGAGAAACATTTGACTATCCTTTTTCAACAGGTGGTTCGCAGAATCTGCCCGCTGGCTGGTTCTGGCAGGTAAAGCTGACAGAGCAGTGAAGGTGCTTCAAAGGGTCGCCAGAGTGAATGGGAAACGGGAAGAAGGGGAGAAGATTACCACAGAGGTAAAGAGACCCAATGGAGTCTTTAATGAAGGGCTTGCTCCTCAGGTGGTCTAAATGGACACAACTCCACTGGAGTCATTCATTTACACCAGCTGAGGATCAGGCCATTTAACCTTTTAATCTATCAGAGGACACAGAACTAGGGCCTGTCCCACCAGATTTCTAGCACTGGGCAAAGGAGATTGAATAAAGCCTGATTTCAACAGAGAGCTGGCCCAGCTCTAGCTTCCTCCCTTGCTCCAAAGAGATGTTAACTTAGTCCCCTGCGGATATTTGTCTATGTTATAAAACCAGCACATCATTTCACACAATTGGTAGTCTGGGCTCAAAGGAGGCCCAGGGCTGGGATAGCAGCTAGGGCTGTGGGTCAGGATTGAGGGGCACTGGCAGAGTGAGTGGGGGGTAGGGTTCAAATAGCTGGGTGGGGGAGGGAAAGAGCTGTATAATTGAGCACTGATCTTAGTTGTGGCCTCTTGGTGCTACCATAATATTACTAATAGTATCAATAATATCAGGCCTGTATGGTCAATACATGTGGACTCTATATCCAATCATAAGTAGGTCTTGTTGAATTGAAACCTGAGGTCCATGAGAGTTTGCCTCAGTAAGGAATGACTAGCTACCATTTGCCGAAGCAAGGAGCCATTTGCAGGTCCTGTGTCATCACAGCTGAATCCATGGGGCTGTCATGGGCTTCCCGACTGACCTTTTTGTTCCCTACTAGATCCTAAATTCCAAAATGCAGAAGGAACTGTCAATGGTGAAGTCATCCTACACTGTCTCGGATCTGGTACGCACACCTGCCATACGCCGGATATTCTGCTGCCTCTCAGTTGTGTGGTAAGAGCACTCCTTCCCTTCGTCCCTGATCCTAAATCTGGATCCAAATTAGGTTTGGCAGACCCACTCTTGATTTGAATTCTAATCCTGCCCTTCAAAGTGCTTGCAACCCCTTCCATCATGGTATCGCCTGCAAATCGATACTTAGTCCATTTCCAAGCATAGATAATCCACAGATTTTGGACATTTGTCTGCCTAAGGGTTATTCATCCATGCTTCAATCCATCCCTAGACATACTCAGTCTGTCTGTCTACCTTATGTGTCTATCTAGCTCTTATCTTCCAGTCTGTCAGGTTCTTATCAGGTCTGTGGGTTTTCTCTCTAAAGCTGGTGCATTTTAGGGCCCTTTGTGTGTCCATTCAATCCTGGGCATCCCTGCTTTGAATAATGCCCCCCACACTGTGTTACATCACTGCACACACCAACCAGAGCACCCACAAGTGTAACACTAAAATTTCCCCTGGCCAACTCTAACTTGGGGGGGGGAGGGCCTTGTGGCTGTTCACAGGGCTGGCACAAGGGCCTAGATAGTGCTAAAGTCCCATCTAGATTGGGCTTAAATTGTAACTAGGCCTGGAGCTAAATCTCACCGGGCTGCACACTCAACAGGACTCTCACTCATCTCTTTGCCTCCCTCTCTATGGTGAACGGCAGGTTCTCGACCAGTTTCTCCTATTACGGGCTGGCCATGGATCTGCAGAACTTTGGCGTCAGTATCTACGTGATCCAGTTGATTTTTGGAGCTGTTGACTTCCCGGCCAAAGTGTTGGTCACCATCTCCATGTCCTACATTGGGCGCAGGATCACGCTCTCAGCCTTCCTCTTCCTGGCTGGGCTTGTCATCATTACCAACATCTTTGTGCCCAGAGGTGGGTTTGGTCCAGTCCACATACGACAATGCTTAGCGCGTAACCTCCAAGAAATGTCAATGAGTCTAAAGTAACTCAAACAAAGAGTAATTGACTCCCTCAGTCATACCTAACCACCTATCTATCTCCATACACAGCCACCTATCTGAATAGTCCTGAGGTAGGCGCGAGTGAGGTCAGAGCGGAAGAGGACAAAACAATCGAGAGATGGAGGAGATTCTTACCCATGGGAGAGAGGGGAAAGGCTGGGTCTTGGAGAAGTGACGAAGGAAGAAAGAGCAGGGTTGGGGATATGCCAGGTGAAACAGGGCAGAGGAGAGAGGCTGCCAAGGTTACAGTGCTGGGATGCAGAATGGAAGGGAGGCAAGGGAGAGCTCGGAGTTTGCAACAGGGTTCTAGCCCTGGATTCTCCTTGTCCCCTCTTTGCAGAGCTGCAAATAGTCCGCACATCACTGGCTGTGATTGGGAAGGGATGTCTTTCGGCCACCTTCAACTGCGTGTTTCTATTCACAACTGAGCTCTACCCCACACCGATCAGGTAAGATGCTGTATTTCCAGCTGACCCCTACTGAGCCCTGCACCCCATTCCTTGCAGCACAGTGCCCCCTAGCATGGCACTGCAGCATTGGAGTCAGCACTGACTGAGAGGGGAGAGTATACCCCTAGTGAGCCCACACCCTGCCTCCTGCAGCACAGCGCCCCCTCGTGCCATGCTGGGACACAGGGGTCTGCACTGGCTGTGAGAAGACAGCATATCCTACTGAGCCCTCACCCTGCTCCCGGCAGCACAGCGCCCCCTAGTGTCATGCTGGGGTCAGCACTGTGAAGGGTGAGCAGCACATCCTGCTGTGTCACTGTTTAGCATTCCCACCCAGCAGTTCTGCACTCCCAGTACTGAGCTGACCCTTCTCTGTTCTGGATGGTTATTTCCCTGCAACGCCAGGCAGACCGGACTGGGCTTTGGCAGCACCATGGCCCGGGTAGGAAGTATTGTGGCTCCCTTGGCCAAGATGTTGGATGAATACTTCTCCTTCCTGCCGCCAATCGTCTACGGTGCTGCCCCAATCATCTCTGGCATTGCGGCCACCTTCCTCCCGGAGACTCTCAACCAACCACTGCCAGACACTGTGGAGGAGGTGGAGAGCAGGTTGGTCTGATGGAAGGTCTCCCCGCTCTTCCTGTCTGACTCTGGCACCTGCGGCCAAGACAGGGTTTGGGCTCCAAAGGCCAAAACACTCAGCTGGTGCTTGGGATCAGCTCTGTCCACCCCGCAGCCAGCCAGGCAAATTGTGCAGAGAGTTGGTATTATTTGTATGACTGTGGCACCCAGGTGTCCAATCATGGCCCTGGACCCTGTTGTGCTAGGTGCTGTACAAAGGGTTTCCTGATATCCTCTATCCACTGACTGATTCCAGTGAGTAGAAAGAGACTGGGCTTGTATGTCAAAAGATAGATAGCTATCCAGGCTCCCATCAGACCAGGCGCTGCACAGACCCCATCCAAGGTTGGGGCCCCTGTTGTGCTGGGCACTGTATAAACGCACAGTGAGACAGATTCGTCCTGAAGATCTGACAGTCTAAATCTGTGACAGTCCAAAATGTGGGGTGTGCCAGAGGAACATTTGTGGGGGGCGGCAGGGCCTGGGCCAGCTTCCGGGGGAGCAGGGAGGGAGTGCCACCCAGCCCAACTCTGCTCCCAACTTTTGCCTGGCCCCAACCCCAGCCTCAGCCCCTGTCCACGGCTCCGTTCCTAGCCTCAGACGTGCCCCCCGCTGGGGACCCCCTTACCCCTCTCGGTGTCCCCCCTCACCCCTCAGAACTGCGGTCCTGCTCCCAGTCCCAGCTCAGGGTGTGTGTGCACAGACAGGGGTAAGAGAGGGTGCAACAATGAAAAGTTTGGGGACCACTGTTCTAAATGGACAATGCGGGGAGTGGGGGAAACAGAACTTGCCCAGTGTCACAGTAGGTCAATAGCAGAGTTGGGATTAGAACTCAGTCTCCAGCCAGAGCACCAACCACTAGACCACAGGGTTTTTGAGTGGTATAATGCCCTTGTATTGTTCCTCTAGTGAAGTTCAGCCCTGGTGACTAATGTCTGAGCCTCATTTTAGTATTCAAACTGGCTGAAAAATAACTTATGCCTGTTTTGCCTCTCTGCTTCATTGGTATTTCCCCCCTTCTTTCATCAAAGGTCCCGAATGAAGAGGGGTGAAGACACCAAAGAGAAGATTCCCCTTCAGAACCAGGAGAAAGTTCTGCTCAGAGAGACTTGCTGATGGCACTCGGCCCCAGATGCCTTCGGGATCCATTGGGGTGGGGGGTCGCAGCTGCTCAGTTTCAAATATTCCGTCATCCAATTACACACGACTCTCACAGGTAACAACTTGTCCCTTGAGACCCACACACAGGGCAGGTTTTTGCACACAAGGATTCAGGGGGGAAAGGGGTTAAATCTGCACCACAGCTTCCGCGAAGTGTTGCAAGAGAAACCTACTGGGAAAGGAATGTGCGGGCTGATTCAAAGCTCTCAGGGGCAGGCAGGAACCCCCCACCCCCAGGGCAAACCAAAGCTCTGAGCGTGCCAAGGAGCACAGCGATGCCCTTTATCTCCACGGTGACATCAGCTTTCTGTAATGCAACCTGTTCCCCCGCTGCTTTGAAAGGAGTCCGGGACAAACTCTGAACCATGCATTTCTTAATGCTCAGCAACCACACAGCTGCACAGGGAATGGAACCAGGGGCTAATGTAACTCAGCACCGACACGGATATCATTATACTGTGTTATCTGGCTGATGTACAGCAGCACTGCCGGCTGCCACTGAGGCATGTCCTGATGGCGCAGGACACCTGACCACTACTGGGGGGCTGCAGATAGCAGAAGGAGGAGGCATAGAACAGGAGATACAGACTCCAGTGGGATATGACATGCTCCCTGCTGCTCTCAGAGGCTGCTCTGCACCTGCCTGTCACAAGAGGGGGATAAAGATTATAGACCCCACTGGAAATACAGCAGGGATGGATCTGTCCCAAAGCTTGTGTTTCAGCCTGTGCACTGGAGAAAACAAGTCGTTGTATAGTGGGGAGCAAACATGGCCCTATAATAAACACACAGTCATTTCACAGCACAGTGTCTTGTGATGACTTAACCTCTGAGCCCAGGGCTGGTCCAGTGAGATGCAACAGATTGGGGGGAAATACACGCAACAGTGCATGTGAGCCTGTCTGCCCCCTAGTGTCTTCCTCTTGCAACTACTACAGCAGGCTGAGCTGTTTTAGCTCAAACAGTAGTAACAATAATGTGCTTTTTATTAGCAGAGCTCAAAGTGCTTTACAAAGGAAGGGAGTATCATTATCCCTGTTTAAAGGTGGGGAAACTGAGGCACAGAGAAGGGAAAATGACTTACTGAAGATCACCCAGCAGCAGAGCCAGGTCTTCTAAGCCACAGGGCAACGCTCAGTCCTTTAGGTCACGTGGCACTGGGCATCAATGGTTCGACTGGCTGCTTCCAGCTGCCTCCTCCATGTCTGCCCCATTCTCCTGTCTCTAGAAACCCATAATGCTCAATCCCCATAGCTGTTAATTGCAAATACTTTCCTCATTGTGAGCCCTGTGGCAAGAAAGCTCCATAGATGGAGAAGTTGTGAGGTGAAGCTTTCTCTGTAGTGCTGTTCCCCTCAGCCCCAGTGGTTTGCCAATATTCAGGGCCTTGTAGGGTTGTTTCCATTAGCAGGAGAAATTGATGATTCAGACAGGTATGTTCTGGGTAGGTTTTCATAGATTCACAGAGTTTGAAGTCAGAAGGGCCCATTATATAATCTAGTCTGATTACCTGTACTGAGCTCAATAACTTGTGTTTGACTAAAGCATCTTCCAGCAAGGCAGCCAGTTTGGATTTGGAGACATCAAGTGATGGAGAATCCACCATTCACCTCAGGAGTTTGTTCCAATGGCTAATCATTCACACTGGGAAACACTGTTGCCTCCAATTGGAATGTGTCTGGCTTTAACGTCCAGTCATTGGTTCTTGTTCTGCCTTTCCCAGTAGGCTAAAAAGCCCTTTAGTACCTGGGATTTTCTCCCATGAAGGTCCTTGTACACGGTGGTCAAGTCACCTCTCAATCTTCTTTTCCTTGAGAAGCTAAACAGAATGAGCTGCCCAGGTCTCTCACTGTCAGGCATTTTCTCCAGCCCTCAAATCGTTTTTCTGGCTCTCAGCTGCACCCTCACCAATTTTTCAACATCCTTTCAAGAATGTGAGCACCAGAACTGGATGCAGTATTCCACTCTGGGTCTCACCAATGCCTTATACAGAGGTAAAAATCTCCTCCCTGCTCCTACTCACTACTCCCCTGTTTATACAACTAAGGATCGCATCGCACTGGGAGCTCATGATATAATCTAGTTTAGGGGTCACAAACATGTGGCCCATGGAGTTATTTCCTGCGGCCCGCCATACCTCCCCTTTCCCCCTGCCCCGTGCGCCACACCCCCGTTCCTCCGCCTACCTTCCAGAGCTTCCCACCGACAAACAGCTGTTTGGCAGTGCTTAGGACTTTCCGGGAGTGAGGGGAAAGGAGCGAGGATGTGGCGCGCCCAGGGGAGGAGGCGGAGAAGAGGCAGATCTGGGATGGGGATTTGGGGAAGGGGTTGGAATAGGGGCAGGGAGGGGGGGCGGAGTTGGGGTGGGGACTGTGGGGAACGGGTTGGAATGGGGGTGGGGAAGGGGTGGAAAGAGGCAGGGCAGGGGCAGGGCCTCATGGAAGGGGTGGTGTGGGGGCGGGGCCAGGGGCAGAGGGGGGCACTTTTGTATCTTTGTATGAAAAGGTGTCAGTGATGTGGTCCTCGGGCCAATGTACTAGTCTTCATGTGGCCTTTGTGGTGATTTGAGTTTGAATCCCTGATCTAGTTTATTCACAAAGAATGCACACACAATCCTGATTCCCCAAACACAGAAGAAAATAACAACAGCCAACAGTTTCTCTGCTCAGAAATCCCCAAGTCTGCCCCACCAACAGGCTCTGTGCCCAAGAAGCCCTGCCTCTCTGCCTCCTCTCAAGCTCCCACAACTGCTTCTGGCTTCCTGCCTCCAGCACACACAGGCTGCAAAACCATCCTCCTAGCCCGTGTGTCTGCAATCTGGGAAACCCCTCAGCAGGCAGGGCTTAGCCCTGAGCTCCCAGAGGGGGTCACTTCATTCTTTGTAGCTGGTGCTACTGTATAAAGGGGCTTAATTGCTTCTTCCACAAATTGAAACAGTGCTTGGCACACCCATCAGCTTTAGCAAAGTCTGTGATTATTGTTCAGGAGTTCTCAAATTTCATTACACCGCAACCCCAGGAGAGGGGACCGAAGCCTGAGCCTGCCTGAGCCCCACCACTCTGGGCTGGAGGGCCAAAGCCAAAGCCCAAGGGCTTCAGCACTGGGAAGTTGGGCTTGGGCTTCTGCTTCAGCGTCGGGCCCCAGCAAGTCTAACACCAGATCTGGTGACCCCATTAAAATGGGGTCGTGACCCACAGTTTGAGAACCCCATATCTTTGGTTTTAATGCACCTTGAAACTACACTTGAAGCTTATTTGTAAATAAAGATCTCTTAGGAAGAGAGGCTGTTAAATTGTTGTTGTTGGGTTCATACAGAACTATGCTCAACTTTTGTAAATTGATTTTAGTTAGAATATTAGACTGGGATTTTTCCATTTACCAGTCAGGCAGCCCCCCCGAACCAGTAAAGCACAGTGTGAGAGAAAAGGACTCACTTGATGGCTGTTGTTAATAATCCCTAGTTCGTGCCTAGCGCTTTGAATCCATAGTTCTCAAAGTGCTTCACAAAGGAGGTCAGGGCTGTTATCCCAGATTTACAGGTGGGGGTGGGGGGTGGGAGAGTGGTTTAACTTGTCCCAATAGCTCTTTTCAAAACAAAACGTTTTGTTTTCAGTTTCTAAATGGCTGTCTTGCGTTTTTTATTTCTACTGGGAAAAAAAAAAAGACAAAAAAGGTGGAAATTGAAAGACGCGTTTTCAGTCACCTGGCTGGAATTTTTTCTTAGGTTTATCGGTCCGTAAACTTTTTGGACATTGCAATATTTTTGTCCAAACACGAGATGGGAAAAAATTTCAAAATCGTGACGCTTCAGGAGGGAGGAGGAAAAACGTTCCCCGTCCAGCTCTACCCCCAGCCCCACATCTGCCCCTTTGCCAGCCCAGCAATGAATTATGCACCGTCCCAAACCCCACAGCAATTCTGCCCCCCAGCCCCATCTCTGCTCCCACCGCAGCTGCAGGGGTTCTTCACCCCCCTTTCCCAGGCCTAGAAGGGGCAGCTGCAGTGAGGTTCCCCTGGCCCCTTTCCAGGCCAGGTGTTGCTGGAGGGAGAAAGGAGCGGGGAGGAGCAGGAGAGCCATCCCATTGTTCTGGGGAGGGGAGGTTCTTGGACTGTGCTCAGGACTGTGAGTCGCCCTGTTACCCCTGCCTCCAACGAAAGGGTGTTCCCTGTGGAAGCTGGGTGTCAGCTCCCTCCCTCACGCACTGGCCTCTGGGCAATGCCAGCCCTAACCTGGCCTTGCAGGGTACCAATCGTTGCACCCCAATCCCCGAGTCCCTTCAAATCGTTCCCCTGCGAGATCCAGCTCCTGACACTGGCTACTCCCAGCAATCCCAGCACCTCTGCCCCCAACGGTGCGGTGGGCCCCAGGGTATCAGTTGTACTTGAAACCACTGCTCCTGCAAGCCACACAGCACTGGCCAGCACCTACAGGGAAACACAGAAACAAGAGAAAGGGGTGGAAATTGGTGGGGGAGGACGAAGAGAGGGGCCAGGCCCTGGTTTGCAGGGGGGAGGAGGAAGAGAGGGGCTTGGCCATGGTTTGCAGGACGGGGCGGGAGGCATAAGTGCTGGAACCAGAGCTGTGGAGGGTGCTGCAGCGCCCTTTGGCTTGAAGTGGTTTTCATCATATCAAGGGTTTACAGTTTGGTTCGATGGCTGTCAGCACCCCCACCGTAGAAATTGTTCCAGTGCCCCTGGGGGGAGGAGGAAGAAAGGGGCTGGGCCACGGTTTGCACTCAGTAGCTGCTCCTGCAGTAGCCTCCGCTCCTACTTCCCTCCCCGTGACAGCCGGCAGAGCTGCCTCTGAGTCTGCCCGGGTCAGACAGGGGCCTTCACAGAGCTGTGGGGCAGGGCACAGACCTGCTATGTGAGCTCACACTGCCCTGCTCAACCCCACAGAACAGAACTGCCCCCCTTCTGCTGAGCTCCTCAGCTTTTCCCTCCCCCCAGGAAACATACGACATGACCCAAAAGAAATATCTGTCCATCCATCTATCCCCCCACACATCCCCCATCCCTATATGTATCAATCTATCTGTGCCAGTCATTGGTACCTGGGAACCAAGACAAACAACAACCCATAACGCACCAGTCTTAGGATCATATCTCATTTCCTTTTTACTCAGATATTATCCTTCATTAAACCTCCCCAAATGGCTTGATTGAGACCCCTAGCACTTGAACTGCAAGGCATAAGTGGCAGCATGTAACAAACAAAGGACACCTCCATTAAGCCAATCAGCCAACTAGGTTGATTCTGGCAGTACTGGACATACCAAGCAACTCATCAGGCATCAAAACTACACCACAGCAAGAAGAGCCTTGTGACGAAGAATGGCCTCAGAGATAATGCATAGGATGAGGAACCACGAATTCAGGGCTCCATCCCCAGTTCTGTCGCAGACACTTGGGCAAGTCATTTCGGCTCTCCTTGTGCCTCAGTTTCTCCATCTGTAAAAGGAAGATAATGATAGAGCAGGGCAGGTTTTCCATCCAGAGAAAATTAATTAAAATAAATAAATAAAAATATTTCCAGCCTGGAATCAGGATGAAAAGTTGACATCTCAAAATATTTCAAAATTCAAAAAAAAGAAATACAAAATTTTGGTCTGGTCAGTCGAAACATTTTGTTTATCTTTCAACCATTTTGTATTTTCCAAACATTTTTTACTATAATTAGCTCAAATTTCTAAACAAAAAGTCATTTTACACTGAAAAACTGAAATTTGTCATCTCTAATTTTTCATCTTCAAATCTTTTTTCTTATGATGTTTTAGAGTCAAGACATTTGTCAAAAATGACACTTTCCTGCAGAACATTTCCTGCAAAGACCTGTTGCTAAAAATTTTCAGACCAGCGCTAATTACAACCCTCCCTTTGGTCTGTCTTGTCTATTTAGACTGTAAGCTCTTTGGGACAGGGATGTCTCACACTAAGGGGTTGTACAATCCCTGGCAACAGTCTCAGCTGCGTATATCCAGGTGGTATTTTAAGAATAGTGACAACTCAGGACAGAGGCGGGATTGTGGTATCTCAGCTAAATCTGGATCCTTTTTCGTTTAAGTTAATTTCTAGCCCTGTGGTGTGAATAATATACTCACCCAAAGGCAATCTGGTTTAACAGCTTGGATCAGTGTGTTTGTCACCTCTGCACTGGAAGCATTTGGCGCGGTATCTAGCACATTGCTTTCAGACTTTTTCTTTTTTGGACTTAATCCATGCAAAACAAAGTACAATTTTAATCAAGTGACCTGGTTAAGGCCTTATATAACCCTCCGAGGAATATATAAACCCCACCTGCTTTTCCAGAGGGTAAAATGCAAGGATCAACGTGGAGTTAAGCTTGGCAAAACCATTCCCTTATGCATCTAAAGTTCATAAAAAAGGTGTGTGGAGTTTTCCTGCAGCTGACAGGAAACTAGGAATGGTTGCATGGGCATTTTTGCAACAAAGGAGAAACAACGTGGTAGCACACTCAGTTATTTAGGGAGAATACAACTCAATGCCTCTTCTTTGGAAACTACACCCTCAAGAATCCACAGGCACTATTTGCCAACAGCTGACTTCTTCTAAGAAGTGCTGCCCTTTATGGCTGTCTTTGAAGTTGTGAAGTGGAATACAAGCTGGATTCAAATTAACGTCTTTCTGTGTAGATATTTTGATCGCACAAAGTTTAATTTTTACAAGTAATTGACCTATTCAGGTGACCTCGGTTATTCGAGACCCATCACTTTTGCTTAACCCAGACGGTTAGTGTTGAATCTCCCAACCCGGCACCATGAGTTTTGCCGAGCTGTTAGACCACGTCGGGGGGATGGGTCGCTTCCAAATCATCTATACTATCTTACTGGCTATCCCAGTTTTCATGATGGCTAGCCATAACCTCCTGCAGAACTTCACTGCTGCCATCTCTGCGCATCACTGCCATGTCCATATCAACATCAGCAACACTCCTTACACCAACCTCACTGGAAAGCTTGCTGCCAAGGACCTCCTCAGGGTCTCTGTCCCCATGGACAGTAAACAGCAGCCAGAGAAGTGTCACCGCTTTGTCACCATGCAGTGGCAGCTCCTAGACTCCAACGCCACCGTCACAAACCTAACCGAGCTGGAGACTGAACCCTGTGCTGATGGGTGGGTGTACGACAAGAGCATTTTCACCAGCACCATCATTACAGAGGTACGTGAGAGCAAGACCTGCTGCAGTGCGGGTAACCAGCTCGGAAAAGGATGCTGAAACCATGGGGTGGAAGTTGGGGTGGATGAGTTGAAAATATTTTTGTTGGAATCATGCCTTTTCATAGATTTTTGCAACTAAGTTTCACAGTCCTATGGGCAGAGCGTGTCATAGTATCTATCTATTTATCCTCCTCTTCCTAGTATCTGATCGTAAAATTTGCACCAACCTACAGCCCCTGCATGTCTATTGACATCAGCTTGGTTTCAGCCTAAATCAGTGCAGAATTTCATCCAGGGTCATGTGCTGTTCTCAGTTACATTCTGGCACCCCTGGTGACTTCAGTCCATGCAGCTTCAAGTGGCTGCCATTGCATAGGCGTAAAGGAGAGCAGGACACGGCCTTTATGCTTTACAGAGTCTTGGTTCCTTCAATGTATCGGTCGGAGGAAGCTGTGGTTGCACTGGTTGGGGTGGGAATTCCCCCATCCATTGTGCAGTCAGTTTCCTCTCAATTAAACTGGACATAATCCACTAATCCATATTAAAGGAACCATGAATGATACTAAGAGTTAGCCCTGCTCTCCCCTGGATCTCAAAGGGCTTTACAATAGAGACTAAACCTTACTATCCCATCTCACAGCTGAGGGAAACTGAGGCACAGCGAGGCAACATGACTTGCCCAAGGTCACAGCAAGTCAGTGTCTGAGCTAGGAGTAGAGGTCCTGGTCTCTTGAATGCTCACTCCATTCAAGACCATCCGCCTCACATGGGATCATTATATTTGATCCTACATTAACATCTAAAGGACCCATTCTGCCAGGAACTGCAGAGACCCTAGCTGAGTTCGGAGACTCACTGTGCCAGATGCTACACAGACCCAAGCTGAGAGTGGAGCCCTGTTGTGCCTGGCACTGCACAGAGCCCAGCTCAGACTGGGGAACCCTTGTGCCAGATACTGCATGGACCCCAGCTCAAATCAGGGCCCCATTGCACTGGGCACTGCACAGACCCCAACTGAGATTGTGCTGGGTGGACCCCCAACTGAGACGGGGGCCCAGCTGTGCTGCATGCTGCACAGAGACAAAGACAGGATGATCCTCCCTCATTTTACAGATGATGGACATTGAACCTCAGGGAGATTAAGGCTGTGATGCCCTGCAGATTGTAATGATTGCTATGGAGACTGGCTGTCTAAATGCCATCAATGGTTCTGAAAATCTCAGCCTAAGCCAGGAATCAAACCCAGCTCTTCTGAGCCCCAGTCTGGGGCCTTAACTACAACCCAGTCTTCCTCCTGGAGCCAAGCTTTGTTTTCTCTCTCCCTTACAGTGGGACCTGGTGTGTGACTCCCGGCAGCTGAAGCAGATGGCTCAGTCCATCTACATGGCTGGGATCCTGGCGGGAGGCATCATCTTTGGAGGTCTGTCAGACAGGTGAGAGCAATGTCATTATGAAGCAGAGCAAGGCTGATTCCTGGCGGAATCAGGAATCTCGAGCAGGAGGAGAGAAGTTACTGTATCTCTGTATTTGGCTCTGGCGCGACTGCTACTGGAATCGTATGTTCAGTTCCGGTGTCCACACTTCCAGAAAGATGTTGGTAGGTTGGAGAGCGGTCAGAGAAAACCCACAAGAATGATTAAAGGCTTGGAAAATGTGCCTTACAGTGAGAGACTCCAGGAGCTTGATCTATAAAGCAAAGGTTAAGGGGTGATTTGATCACAGTCTGTAAGTGGAGCCCGGTGAATTCTTTTTATCATTGTATATTTTATTTTTGGGGGAATTTCTTGTTATTTTTGTTTTGTTAATTTTATCCATGCAGGGGGATCGGGTCCTGCCCCTGGGGGTTGGGAGGCCCCAGAGGGGGGCTGAGTCCTGCCACCAGGGTTTGGAAGGCTCTGGGGGAGATGAGTCTTGCACCCCCGAGCCTGCCCTGCACTCACCCTGCAGAAGCGGCTGTTGGGGTCCTGTGCGGTGTGGTTGGGCCTGGCTCTCGACTCAGGGTGTTGTTATCTGGTACACGGGGTTGCAGTGCTGTTTAGGTTTGGCAAGGCGCTCCCCCCACCCCCTCCCCATTCAGAGTGGGGAGCCAGGCCAAGCTTCACAGGATAGGAGCTGTCACTGCAGGGTGAGTTTTTTGCTTTACTTCATATTATTTCACATTTGCAAAAAACATGTGGCTCTCTATAAAGGTACTGTACCTACACGGGGAGCAGCAATCTGATAACAGAAGGCTTTTCCATCTAGCAGACAAAGATCTAACAAGATCCAGTGGCTGGAAATTGAAGCTAGACAAATTCAGGCTGGAAATAAGGTGTACATTTCGAACAGCAAAAGGAATTAACCATTGGAACAACGGCCCAAGGGCTGTTGTGGATTCTCTATCCCTGGAGATTTTTAAATCAAGATTGGATGTTTTTCTAATGGTCAAATACCAGCCAGGGGATAACCCTACTGCCAGGGGCCCTAGATTGCCTTAATTCAGCCCTGCAGGCCTCATCATTAGCAGCTACGGCACGACTGACATTAAGTATTTTCATCAATAACCTTTTGTCACGTGCCACAGAGCTGGTTTTAGAACTGGGGCCTCCTGCCTCTTTGCCCATTCCCCTAGCCAGGAAGCCATGCCTGTCAATGGCACCAATAGTTCCTTGCACCAGGTTCTGAACATACTTGCCTCAGTATCCTGGGTTTCCCTCACCTGTTCTCTTGGCTTTTTTTGGCTCAGGTTTGGCCGCAGGTCTCTCTTGATCTGGTGCTACTTGCAGATGGCTGTCACGGGCACCTGCACTGCCTTCTCGCCCAGCTTCACTGCCTACTGCATCTTCCGCTTCCTGACCGGAATGGCTTTCTCGGGCATTGTGTTGAACGGTGTCTCTCTGTGTAAGTGTGTCCGGCACCTGCCATCCCCAGACACAAGATGAGCTGGTTACTGGGGATGGACGGAGGTGCCTTGTTCCCGCTGCTGATAAATTACTCTGTGGTGGGAGCACAGAGAGACCAGAAGCACATAGCTTGGGTGGGATGTCCAATGTCTCAGCACCAAAAATTGGGAGCTAGATTTTCCAAGAATCTTAGCTCCCATTCCAACCTGGATTTACCAAAGCACTCAGCAGCTCCCATTGGGTCACTGATTGCCACAACTGACAAAGACCTGAACATGTTATTTAGGAGGTATTATGCACCTCGAAATCTGGCCCTGTTCTCTCTGAAAATGTGGTACCCAAACGAGAATTGAGTTCTCTGGAACAATCCCACCTCTGTGTGCTTCTGCAGTGCCAGAGCACAGGAGATGCCACAAAACAGGGCAGCTTCCAATAGCATGCAGGTCCCCAAGAATGGAATGGAAGCTATTTTGAACGGTGTGCCGTCATCAGATGACAATGATTCCACAACAGAACAGAGATTCCACAATACATCTTCTACAGAACAGGCACAGGCTATGTGCACCAGCCAGGAGCTACAGAATGCCCTCCTCATTACTAGAAAATCCCTTGCACTATACAAGGTATACAGGTCCTCTAGGAACTGGAGGACCCAGGGGCAGCTGGGTATCAGAGGCTAATGGGACTCAGCCTATTCAATTATATAACAGCTGTGTATTGTGGCTGATGTACTTCAGGGTGCATGTCTGCCATTGCAGGGTGTTAGAGCTGCTGCAACCCTGCAGGGTACAGTACAGCCTGCTGCCGCTGTGGGGTCTTCTGGAGTGTTTGTAACCCTGCAGAGGGCAGTACTGCCTGTGGCCACTGGGGGACTGGTGCTGCTGTAGCCCTGCAGGGTACAGTACTGCTTGCTGCCACCAGGGGACTGGAGTTGCTGCAGGGCACAGTACTGGCTGCTGCCATGGGGAGGGGGGTGGAACGCCTCCAGCAGTGTGCAGTACCACCTACTGCCACTAGGTGGGACGCAGCTAGCAGGGGGAGGAGGCATGGATCAGGGAATGAATGCATGTTCTGGGGAGCTATTTCACCTCAGCCTCAAAGAGCCAGGGATAGGCTGTTTGTACATGCTTCCTGCTGCCTTCACTCATGCTTGTTCTCACCACTGGAGGTCATCAGCCCAAGGACAGAGAGATTATTTTCCCTTTGTGTATGTCTCTCCCCAGCTGTGGAATGGACACCCACCCGCACACGGGCTGTTGTGGGCACCATGTATGGATACTGCTACACGATCGGGCAGTTCATTCTGGCTGGGGTGGCTTACGCTATCCCCAACTGGCGCTGGCTGCAGCTTGTGGTGTCTTTGCCCTATTTCATCTGCTTCATCTACTCCTGGTAGGTTAGCTCACCCTTATCCTTTCTGATCCATTCCTCTTCCATCGTGCTTTTCTCACTGGATGCAGGAATGAGACAAACTTTAAGCAAGTAGAATAAACAAATCTCTTATCCTGGTTCTCATACTCTTGCCTCTCGATTACTGCATCATCCTCTTCTCCGGCCTTGGCAAATGCAATCTTGCTCCACTTACATCCATTCAAAACACTCCTGCTAAGATCATTTCCCTGTCTCATCGCTTTGTCCATGTCACCTCTCTCTTTGCAGCCCTCCACTGGCTCCCCGTTCTTCATCACATCATACATAAACTACTCATCTTCACTTTCAAAGCCCTTCATACCCTACTGCACCGTACCTATCTCATCTGTCATCCACTAGCACAATGCCAACTCCCAACTCCCATTGGCCCATGATGCCTGCCTCCGTCGCCCGCTTGCTAAATTTTCAAACAAGCACCTTTGTGCTTTCTACCATGCTGCCCCTCATGCCTGGGAGGAGTTCCCCTGTAAACATCGGCAAAGGTATCTCATTGTCCTTCTTCAAATCCTTCTTCAAACTCTCCTTTAATGTGAGGCTTACAAAAAAACCTGACGACAGTTAGGCTGTTGGTGTGCAGAGACCATTGCCTATCATGCTGACCAATATTGTCTCGCTGTTTTCTTGTGCTCCCCTGTCTGTATCCACCTGTTGTTGCTTGTCTTGTCCTTACATTATAAGCTGTTAGGGCCAGTGACTGTCTTTTTGTTCAGCGCCTGGGACAATGGGGTCCTGCCCCATGACTGGGCCTTGAGGACATTATGGCAATACAAATAATGAACAAAGAACTATGAAAGCTGTGGATTTTCACACCTGGAATTGTTTCAGCAAACCAGGGAAATGGCGAGACTAAGAGGATAACATATGAATAGAGAGAGTTGAAGATTTGATGTCTTAAATTTTTTTCCATGAAAAATGGCTTCCCCCCCAAAAAATTCTGTTTCCTTCAAAAATTTTCAACAAAAGGAAACATTTTATATTAGTTTTCAGGATGGGGGGGGGGGTGCTGAAAAACAACCATTTATTTCTAAATTTGTAAATTTTTTGACACAACAAAAATTTTCATTTCAGTGTTTTGGAGCTATTTTTTTCCACTTTCCCCCATTTTCCAGTGGAAAATGAAGACAAAAGGAAATAAAAGAGAGGAAATAATTTTTTTAAAAAAACCCTCCCAAAATGGAGACAAAATGAAAACTTTTGTTTTGCTGAAAAAAATTTAAAATATTGTGAAAAATTTCCAATGAAACCAAAGCTACTCCACCCATAATGTCACTACTCAGTAATATGAGGAAGTGACCTATCATAGGTATTTGTCTGGCACCCACCACCATGGTATCTAGGCACATCACAACGTTTAATATATTTATCCTCACAGCTAGAGCTGGCTGGCAAAAAAATATGAGAGTTTTTGAGACTTTGAAACATTTTCCCATCCTGAATCTGGCCAAAAGTCAAAACCAGGAAAACTTTTGTGAACTGATAATCTGAAAAAATATTTTGGTCGGGTCAGCTGAAATGTTTCCTTTTGATAATTTTGAAATTTTTCTTTTTGATCTGGAGCTTGTTTATTTTTTATCCTTTTTTTAAGTGTAAATGATCAAAAATTTTGAAACAAAATTGTTGAAACTTTTAATTTTGATAAAGGTCAAATTTTGAAACTTTTTCCATTTTTTTTTTTAAATCAAGAGCTTCATTGAAACTGACCTTTCCCTGCAAACAGTTTCAGTTTGGACAAATCCGCATTTTTCAATGGAAAAATATTTCAGCAGAAAAGTGCCAACCAGCTGTAACCAAGCAACCTTCTGAGGGAGAGCAGTGCTATTATCCTATTGTACAGATGAGGGGATTCAGACACAGAGACAAACTAAGTGACTTGCAACGGTCACACAGGAAGTCTGCAGGGGAGCAGGGAATTGAAGCCAGGTCTCAGCTATCACCCTAACCCTCCTTCCATCCTGATGCATGCCAAGGTGCAGTACCATCTGCTGCCACTGGGCAGTCTCCTAGTGGGACTGGAGCTTCAGGTTGCAGAAACATTTGGCTGTCACCAGGGGGCTGCTGGTAGCAGGGGGAGGAGATAAAGCAGCGAATGCAGGTTCCACTGTGGCTATTCCACAACATGCTCCCTTCTGCTTCTGTCACTGCTTGTGCCCTGCACTGGCTTTGGGCACTGCCCCTAGCGTAGAAGTACTGCACCGTGCTCCAGTGGGGCTGATCCCAGTGCAACAAGAGCAATGTGCGTGTTCTTTGCAGTTGTGTTTTCAATTCTTCTGCTACCCAGGTGGTTCGCGGAGTCCGCCCGATGGCTGGTGATAGCTGGCAGACCTGACGAGGCAGTGAAGCAGCTCAAGAGAGTGGCCAGGATAAACCGGAAGAAGGAAGAAGGAAACAAACTCAACATAGAGGTAAGACTGGATCTCAGAGAGGCTGAGCGCTCCCACCAACTCCAGCGGCTGATATAGGCACGTGGGACAAGCAGATATAAATCAGCATGGCTGCACTCGTGTCATTGGGACTCTGCACGTGTACACTAGTGGTGCAACTGGCTTTAGTGCTCCCTGAGCAATGGTATTCTCACCATGGTCTGACTTCTTTCTCGTACAATGGGATTCCCATATGTACAAGGTATCTTCTATCAATCTCTCTACCTATAGCCGTACATACATAACCACCTATCCAGCCATCTATGTATCCATCTCTAGACATAAACACACATCTTTTATAAATGTATATTCATACACATAATATCTCTATTCATCTCCATCTATCTATCTGTTATCCCCACACACGTCTCTCTAGCCATCCATACATCCCCATACAAATGTTTCTATCCATTCAACTATCCATCCATCCCCATGCACACCCTTCTATCTAGCCATCCATCCATCCCTTCCTAGACGTACACATTATTTTGTCTGCACTGAGGCCTGCTCTGAGACAAGAATTTTGGCACCACTGGATGATCCAGAATCTCATTCTCTCCCATTCCCCTGCTCTGTTTCCAGGCCTTTCCCACAATGGAGGCCCCATGCCGTTACCCAGAACTCTCTTCTCTCCCCAGGTCTTGAGATCCAACATGCAGAAAGAAATAGCCTCTACAAAAAGCAGCTATACCTTCATTGACCTGGTGCGGACCCCTGTTGTACGCCGGATCTCCTTCTGCCTCTGCTTTGTATGGTTAGTCAGCTCTTGTGATTGCACAAAGCAGAAGCTGAAACAATGATATGAAGCAGCCTGCAGCAAGTAAACCAGGCTTGACAATTTGCTGAGGAACGGGGCAAATAATGGATTTTTTGACCTGCAGGCAATTCCAAAAAATCAGTAAAAAATCATTTTGGGTTGAACAGAAAACCATTTTTTTCTTAATTTTTGACTAATCAAAAAGTTGAAAAAATCAAATGAAACATTTTGTTTTGATTTCAAATATTTTAAGATTTTTTAAAAATAAAATTAAAGAAATGTTTGAGACAACGATTCATTTTGAACTAAAACTGAAAATATTTAGATTTTTTTTTATTTTTGTTTTTGTTTTGGGGTGCTTTTTTTTAACCTGAAACAATTCAGCAAAAGGAACATGAATTCCCTAAACATTTTGATGTCGCTGAGTCTGCATTTTGAGCTGAAAAAAGTTTTAGATGAAAAGTTTTGTTCAGCTCTACTAAGTCCCACTGATGCTCCACTTCACCCCAGGGCATGTCAGTGACAGCCAATTTCAATCGGCATGACAGTCAATTTCACCTTGATTGAATATCCCACTAGATCACAATGCAGTATGTTATAGCTAGACTTCGGTAAATCCCACCTGGGGAGACAGCATGTAGAGAAAACCAACAGGAGGCACTTCTACCCAGAAGCAGGCTTAGGACCCAAGAGTCCTGGCTCCTAGTCTCCTGTTCCTACTACTAGGACAAAAGTACAGAGCTGGGAAAAGAACCCAGGAGTCCTTGGCACCTACACTGTCCTGTTCCAGCTATTGGACCCCTTTCCTCTCTGAAGAGCTAACAACAGAGCAAAGTCCCCTCTTGCTCTAACCACTAGGCGCCACCCTTCTTCCAAAGCTGGAAATAGAACCCAGGAATCCTGGCTCCCAGCTGCTCCCCAGTCTAACTCACTAGACCCTAATCCCCTCACACAGCCATGAACAGAACACAGTGCAGTCTACCCACTAGACTACACTGCCACCCAAAAGCTGTGAAGAGAACCCAGGGGTCCTTACTCTAACCACTAAACACATTTGCAGGGCCTATTGCTGAAAGGGAACATGCTTGTAACAAATAAACTCAATGATAAGGACCCTCTAAGTATCAATACCTGTCTGCTTCATTCCAGGTTCTCCACAAGCTTTGCCTATTATGGGTTGGCCATGGACCTGCAGAATTTCGGTGTCAATATCTTCTTGATCCAGATGGTCTTTGGAGCTGTTGATTTCCCAGCGAAGTTCATCTCAGTCCTCACAATCAGCTTCATCGGGCGCCGGTTCACACAGGCATTGACCCTCATCCTGGCTGGACTCTCTATCCTAGCCAACATCTTTGTCCCACAAGGTGGTTACTTGGTGCCCTGGATTTTCAGGGTTAGATCCAGAAGTGTTCAAGCCTTTGTCAAACCAAAGGTCCAAAACCTGGCTAATATGGTCGGCTGCAGGGAGAAGAGCCAGGAGAGTGGTCCATAAGGGCTAATGGGGCTCAAGCCAACCGATACGTCACAGCTGTGTTCTGTGGCTGAGGCCCTGCCGGGTACAGAACCACCTTCTGCAGCCAGGGATTGAAGCAGCTGACACGTGTTTATGACACCAGTTGCCATGGCACTTCCCCATGAAGCAACCTGAGAGACATATTCAGCCTGACCCAGGCTGGCCTGTTGCAAGATGGTTGCGAAGTGGATGAGCCGCTGTCTGGGAGGGTAACAGACACAGTTTCACAAACAAAGCTGGGTGGATGGTTATTAGTATTTAATCATTGGGTAAGGTGCTGCACAGACCCCAGATGACATCAGGGCCCAATTGTGCCAAGCCCTAAAGGGAGATACAGGCCCTGCCCCAAAGAGCTCACAATCTAAATAGACGCAACACAGAAAGGAATATCACTCTTATTTCTAGATGGCAAACTGAGGCACAGATCCTCAGCTGGTGTAAATTAGCCCAGTCCCATTGATTTCTTGCCCCTTTTGGCTTTAATGGAGCAACTGTGGATTTGGCTCCATTGACTCCAATGGAGTTACAGCCAATTTGTACCGGCTGGGGATCTGGCCCCATTGACTCCAGTGCAGCTATGCTGATTTACACCAGCTGGGGATCTGGCCCCATTGACTCCAGTGCAGCTATGCTGATTTACACCAGCTGGGGATCTGACCCCATTGACTCCAGTGCAGCTATGCTGATTTACACCGGCTGGGGATCTGGCCCCATTGACTCCAGTGCAGCTACGCTGATTTACACCGGCTGGGGATCTGACCCCATCGGCACCAGTGCAGCTACGCTGATTTACACCGGCTGGGGATCTGGCCCCATTGACTCCAGTGCAGCTACGCTGATTTACACCGGCTGGGGATCTGGCCCCATCGGCACCAGTGGCGCCATCCCATTAGCTCCTGACCCTTCTTGAGCATGTCAGCCTTTTCCCATGTGCTAACCCCTCCTCCACTGTGTGCTTCTCTCAAGATCTGAAGACCCTGCGCACCGTTCTGGCTGTCTTTGGAAAAGGCAGTCTCGCTGCCTCCTTTAACTGTGTCTACCTCTACACGAGTGAGCTGTACCCCACAGTGATTAGGTAGGTGGAAAAACCTCAGAGAGTGCAGCTCAAACTTCACATGCAGCCCCACGGAACAGCAAAACCAGAGCCAAGTGACTAGTGACTAGAGTTGGTTGGGAATTTTTCATCAAAATGTAGTTTTCTGACGGAAAAAGCTATTTCATCAAAGCCAAAGCTTTTCACAGGAAAGGGCTGTTTAGAAAAAAGTGGGGGAAGGGGGAGGAAGGTTGGATATTACATTTGCAAAACGAAAATTTCAGTTTTTCTGGCTGGAAACAACTTTGTGTTTTGGAATCTGTATTAAAAAACAGCAACCCCTTTTTTGTACTAATTCATAATGGTCGAAATCAAAACAAAATGATGTGATGGACCCAAACCAGGATTTTTGTATACCGTTGAATTCCCAAAATTTTTTGAAATTTCAATATTTCATCCAGATTCAGAACGGGGAAAATGTTTGAAATCTCAAAATTTATCATGGGACAGGAAAACAATTTCCCAACCAGCTCTACTAATGATTTTGGGCACCTCGGATTTTAGGAGATGCCCACGTTAGGACACCACCGCAACTGGGTCTGATTCTCTGCAATTACTGAGGATGTGCCATCTGAAAAGTGAGGGCCCTCTGAGGCATCTCAATCTAGTCACCCAAAATTGCCCTTCTAGGAAATAGGAATTGCCACATCAGATCAAAGATCTAGCTAGCCCAGTCCCAGCTGCAAGAAACCCTGCACTTGTGTGGTAACCTGCCCCAAGGAAAGTTCCTATTTGTTATGTTAGCACCTAGAGACCACACCAGAGCCCCATGGTGCCAACTGCTGCACAGACCCTGACTGAGATCGGGTCCCCATAGTACCAGGCGCTCCACAGATCCCGAGTAAAATCAGGGCCCCCATTGTATGAGGCACTGCACAAACCCAAATTGAGATCAGGGCTCCATTGTGCTAGGCGCTGCACAGACCCCAACTAAGATCAGGGCCCCATTGTGCCAGGTGCTGCACAGACCCCGACTGAGATCAGGGCCCCATTGTGCCAGGTGCTGCACATACCCCAACTGAGATCAGGGCTCCATTGTGCCGGGTGCTGCCCAGACACAGTGACAGCAGTCTCTGCTCCTCACAATCATAATAGACAAGACAGACTGAGGGTGTGAGGGGAAAGAAATGAACGGAGAGAGGAAGTGACTTGCCCAAGGCCATGAGCAAGGTGGCAGAGCAAGGAAAAGAACCCAGGTGTCCTGACTCTATAGTCACTCTACTAGTCCACAGGGCCTAGCTGAGAGGTACTGCTTGGCTTATTGCCCGTGAGCTCCTTAGCCCAGATTTTTCTCATCACTGTGGCTTATGCTAATAGCTCTGTTTGTTATGATTTCAAATTCACAGGCAGACCGGCATGGGTTTGAGCAACACCATGGCACGCCTGGGCAGCATCACTGCCCCATTGGTGAAGATGTTGGAGGAATACATTCCCTTCCTGCCACTGATCATTTATGGAGCTGCCCCAATCATCTCCGGCATTGCAGCGACCTTCCTGCCAGAGACGCTCAACGTGCCATTGCCTGAGACCATAACGGAGGTGGAGACACGGTTAGTAGAATCTACTGGGAGGCAAGAACAGTCGCCATGATGCACCATGTGGGGGCTTTGTGATATAGACATGGGTCCACTGAGATAGAGAGAGAGAGCACAGACAAGAAGTGATAGGCATGATTAGATAGATAATCTGATCCCATTGACTCCAGTGTAGCTATGGCTGGTTTACACCAGGTGGGATCTGGCCCCTTAGCTCCAAGCATGTTTTAAGCCAAGTACATCTCTTGATGCTTGTATAAATGTTAATATTTACCGATATTCTTTTTCATTGAGACCCAGGCATCTGAGAGGTGAAGAACAACAGATGAAGATCCTTCTGAAACCCACCATGCCAGACCCAGCCAAGGAAGCCAGTTAAGGAAAGAAAAATGAGCAACTGTTGTAGGGTCTATGGGTAAAATTTTCAAAAGTGCCTAAGTGTCTTAGGAGCCTATGTTCCATTTTCACCAGTGACTTAGCCACTCCCATGAGAGACGGGTGCCTCATCTTCCTGGGCACGTCTGAAAATCCCACTGGGCACTTATCTGAATCTCTTGGCACCAAAACACCTTTGAAAATGTGGCTCCCAATCACTTTTGAAAGAGGGGGCTTAGGCATGTTTGAAGACTCTCCCCTATCTCTTTTACTGTTTTAATCATGCCAGAAGTATTATGCAGGCATCAGTGACAACTCCATAGGGGTTGAATTTTGCACTTAATGCAGGGAATCAACCTCTTCAGACAGCATGTTGACCTCCAAGTCACAGCAAGAATTTATACCATGGGACCTGCTGGTGTGCAAGATGGGGGACACGACTCAATTACTCTATGTAGCTCCTCCATGTAGTTCCAAACCTGCTGTTGCACTCTGCTGGGATCCAACATATTGTACCCAACAGCTCAGCAAATACTTTTGGGCCAGATCCTCAGCAAGTGTTAATCCATGTAGTTGAGGATTAGCCCACTATTGCAGGACAGTCATGTGGTGGCAATTCTTAAGGGAATTCTGTAAGAATAATTATAGAAATGGTGGCAGAATATAGGAACTGCCAGACTGATCACAGCCAAGGTCCATGGAGTCTCTCTGACAGCGGTCAGCAATAGATGCCTCAGAGGAAGGTGTGAGAACCCTGAAGTGGGCAGATATGTCATAATCTCCCCACCATCAAGTCTCACTTTATCTTAAACAGTCATTAAAATTGGGCAAAAATGGATTTTTCAGCTCACTCACAATTTGGAAAAATCAAGGGAAAAACACGATTTGGCTGAAAATGAAATTGTTCAAAATTTTCAGCAAATCAAAAAGAGTAAAAAATTGGTTTCAAACTAAACATTTTGCTTTGATTGCAAATTGCTTTTCAACTTTTTAGTATTTTTTATAAAAAAACAATTAAAGGAAATTTCTAAATGAAGTTGTTTCAAATTGAAAAATCAAAACATTTAGACTTTTTTGGGATTCTCCCCCGAAACAAACAATTCAGCAAAACCAACATGAAATCACGAACCATTACAGTGTCACCAAATCTGCATTTTTCATCCCAAAACAGTTTTGGTTGAAAAATTTCACACAGCTCTACTAGTCACAGATTGGCTTAAGGCCCGAAGCATGAGGTTTATATGCCTTCTAAAACTCTTTGTTGTATTATTGATAGTCCTGTTACCCATAGAGATGTCCAGTTCCCCTTTGAATCTTGCTAAGTTGTGGCCTCAATGTCATCCTGCATCAATGAGGTCCACAGTCTAACACTGTCATGTCAGAAAGGATATTTCCTTTGTTCAGTTTTGAAAAGAGGGAAGGAACCCAGGCCTCCAGATTCTCAGCTTCCCCTGCCCTAGCCCACTACATTTCACTTCCCTCAGAGTCAGGAGTCCTGACTCCCAACCCCCCAACAAATACACACTCTAACCTCCCCTCCCATTCCAGAGCTGGGAATGGAACCCAGGGGTCCTGACTCCGAGCCCCATCTGCTCTAACCATTAGACACTGCTCTCCAGCCAGAGCTGGGAACAGAAATCAGAAGTCCTGACCCTCATTCCTGCTGCTCTGACCCACTAGACTCTATTCGTTCTGGAACTGGTAACCAAACCTAGGAGTCCTGATTCTCAGCCCCTACAGCTCTAACCACTAGACCCTACTCCCCTCACGGAACTGGGAATGGAACCCAAGAGTCTTGATGCCTAGTTTTAACCACCAGACCACTCAATTACACCAGTATAAATCAAGACTGAAGGTGTGACTACAGCTTGAGCAGACATACTGAGCTAGCTTTACTCTCCCTAGCTCAGGTACCAGAGCAATACTTCAGCACAGGCTGACCAGCCTGTCTGGAACCCTGGGTCATTATTCTCAGGGCTAGCCCATGCTGAAGCATGCACTGCTGCAGCTTCACTGTTCTGGGAGCCAAGATAGCTAGATTAAAACAAGCTAGGGTATGTCTGCTCGAGTTGCAATTGCAGCCTATGACTGCAGCATAGACAGACCCTAACTCAGCTGCCTAGGTTGGATTTGAGCATCTGTCTCCTTGTCCCCATGCTTTGTGTTAATAAAATGCACATTTCCACGTTAAAAAAAATCCAGTTAACAGGATCAAAATGTGGCTAATCCTGATCCATGTAAGGTTTAAACTCCACCTAGAACTGGGGCAAAAGCATCTATTTACTGTACAAAGAAAATACCTATGTGAAATGCTGTCACAAATAAACAGTTTCTGTTGCACTTGGCAGTGTTCTTCTTGAAGGGAGGGTTCTGCATTCTTTGGAAGCTAGGCTCAGGGTTCAAGTACAGATGTTGGTTCTGGTAACATCCTCAGTCTCTGGGGTGCTGGAGGCAACACAGTCATCCCATACAATCATACTCTGCCCTTCTCTGTGGTCTCAAAGGGCTTTTTGTGTATTGCTTAACCAAGCCTCACATCCTCATGGGAGTTAGGTGAATATTATTGTACCCATGTTATGGAATAATAAAGTAAGGCACAGAGCAACATGACCGAGGTAAAGGATGGAAAGTCAGTGGCAGAGCTAAGGATAGAGCCCCAGAGTCCTGACTCGCAGCGCCCCCCACACCGCACCTGACTGAGGTGTGGATTGCACCCTCAGCAAGTTTGCAGATGACACTAAACTGGGAGGAGAGGTAGATACGCTGGAGGGTAGGGATAGGATATAGAAGGACCTAGACAAATTAGAGGATTGGGCCAAAAGAAATCTGATGAGGTTCAACAAGGACAAGTGCAGAGTCCTGCACTTAGGACGGAAGAACCCCATGCACCGTTACAGACTAGGGACCAAATGGCTAGGCAGCAGTTCTGCAGAAAAGGACCTAGGGGTTACAGTGGACGAGAAGCTGGATATGAGTCAACAGTGTGCCCTTGTTGCCAAGAAGGCCAATGGCATTTTGGGATGTATATGTAGGGGCATTGCCAGCAGATTGAGGGATGTGATCGTTCCCCTCTATTCGACATTGGTGAGGCCTCATCTGGAGTACTGTGTCCAGTTTTGGGCCCCACACTACAAGAAGGATGTGGAAAAATTGGAAAACATCCAGCGGAGGGCAACAAAAATGATTAGGGGACTGGAACACATGAGTTATGAAGAGAGGCTGAGGGAACTGGGATTGCTTAGTCTGTGGAAGAGAAGAATAAGTCGGGATTTGATAGCTGCTTTCAACTACCTGAAAGGGGGTTCCAAAGAGGATGGCTCTAGACTGTTCTCAATGGTAGCAGATGACAGAACGAGGAGTAATGGTCTCAAGTTGCAGTGGGGGAGGTTTAGGCCGGATATTAGGAAAAACTTTTTCACTAGGAGGGTGGTGAAACACTGGAACGAGTTACCTAGGGAGGTGGTGGAATCTCCTTCCTTAGCCCTGGTCTACGCTAGGACTTTAGGTCGAATTTAGCAGCGTTAAATCGATGTAAACCTGCACCCGTCCACACAATGAAGCCCTTTATTTCGACTTAAAGGGCTCTTAAAATCGATTTCCTTACTCCACCCCTGACAAGTGGATTAGCGCTTAAATCGACCTTGCCGGCTCGAATTTGGGGTACTGTGGACACAATTCGATGGTATTGGCCTCCGGGAGCTATCCCAGAGTGCTCCATTGTGACCGCTCTGGACAGCACTCTCAACTCAGATGCACTGGCCAGGTAAACAGGAAAAGAACCGCGAACTTTTGAATCTCATTTCCTGTTTGGCCAGCGTGGAAAGCTGCAGGTGACCATGCAGAGCTCATCAGCACAGGTGACCATGATGGAGTCCCAGAATCGCAAAAGAGCTCCAGCATGGACCGAACGGGAGGTACGGGATCTGATCGCTGTTTGGGGAGAGGAATCCGTGCTATCAGAACTCCGTTCCAGTTTTCGAAATGCCAAAACCTTTGTCAAAATCTCCCAGGGCATGAAGGACAGAGGCCATAACAGGGACCCGAAGCAGTGCCGCGTGAAACTGAAGGAGCTGAGGCAAGCCTACCAGAAAACCAGAGAGGCGAACAGCCGCTCTGGGTCAGAGCCCCAAACATGCCGCTTCTATGATGAGCTGCATGCCATTTTAGGGGGTTCAGCCACCACTACCCCAGCCGTGTTGTTTGACTCCTTCAATGGAGATGGAGGCAATACAGAAGCAGGTTTTGGGGACGAAGAAGATGATGATGAGGAGGAGGTTGTAGATAGCTCACAGCAAGCAAGCGGAGAAACCGGTTTTCCCGACAGCCAGGAACTGTTTCTCACCCTAGACCTGGAGCCAGTACCCCCCGAACCCACCCAAGGCTGCCTCCTGGACCCAGCAGGCGGAGAAGGGACCTCTGGTGAGTGTACCTTTTAAAATACTATACATGGTTTAAAAGCAAGCATGTGAAAGGTTTACTTTGCCCTGGCATTTGCGGTTCTCCTAGATGTAGTCCTAAAGCCTTTGCAAAAGGTTTCTGGGGAGGGCAGCCTTATTGCGTCCTTCATGGTAGGACACTTTACCACTCCAGGCCAGTAACACGTACTCGGGAATCATTGTAGAACAAAGCATTGCAGTGTATGTTTGCTGGCATTCAAACAACATCCGTTCTTTATCTCTCTGTGTTATCCTCAGGAGAGTGAGATATAATTCATGGTCACCTGGTTGAAATAGAGTGCTTTTCTTCAGGGGACACTCAGAGGAGCCCATTCCTGCTGGGCTGTTTGCCTGTGGCTAAACAGAAATGTTCCCCGCTGTTAGCCACAGGGAGGGGGGAAGGTTGAGGGGGTAGTCATGCAGTGGGGGGAGGCAAAATGCGACCTTGTAACGAAAGCACATGTGCTATGTATGTAATGTTAACAGCAAGGTTTACCCTGAAAGAGTGTAGCCACTGTTTTATAAAATGTGTCTTTTTAAATACCGCTGTCCCTTTTTTTCTCTCCACCAGCTGCATGTGTTTCAATGATCACAGGATCTTCTCCTTCCCAGAGGCTAGTGAAGCTTAGAAAGAAAAAAAAAACGCACTCGCGATGAAATGTTCTCCGAGCTCATGCTGTCCTCCCACACTGACAGAGCACAGATGAATGCGTGGAGGCAAATAATGTCAGAGTGCAGGAAAGCACAAAATGACCGGGAGGAGAGGTGACAGGCTGAAGAGAGTAAGTGGCGGGCTGAAGACAGGGCTGAAGCTCAAATGTGGCGGCAGCGTGATGAGAGGAGGCAGGATTCAATGCTGAGGCTGCTGCAGGACCAAACCAGTATGCTCCAGTGTATGGTTGAGCTGCAGCAAAGGCAGCTGGAGCACAGACTGCCACTGCAGCCTCTCTGTAACCAACCGCCCTCCTCCCCAAGTTCCATAGCCTCCACACCCAGACGCCCAAGAACGCGGTGGGGGGGCCTCTGGCCAACCAGCCACTCCACCACAGAGGATTGCCCCAAAAAAAGAAGGCTGTCATTCAATAAATTTTAAAGTTGTAAACTTTTAAAGTGCTGTGCTTAAAGTGCTGTGTGGCATTTTCCTTCCCTCCTCCACCACCCCTCCTGGGCTACCTTGGTAGTCATCCCCCTATTTGTGTGATGAATGAATAAAGAATGCATGAATGTGAAGCAACAATGACTTTATTGCCTCTGCAAGTGGTGATTGAAGGGAGGAGGGGCGGGTGGTTAGCTTACAGGGAAGTAGAGTGAACCAAGGGTCGGGGGGTTTCATCAAGGAGAAACAAACAGAACTTTCACACCGTAGCCTGGCCAGTCATGAAACTGGTTTTCAAAGCTTCTCTGATGCGTACCGCGCCCTCCTGTGCTCTTCTAACCGCCCTGGTGTCTGGCTGCGCGTAACCAGCAGCCAGGCGATTTGCCTCAACCTCCCACCCCGCCATAAACGTCTCCCCCTTACTCTCACAGATATTGTGGAGCACACAGCAAGCAGTAATAACAGTGGGAATATTGGTTTCGCTGAGGTCTAAGCGAGTCAGTAAACTGCGACAGCGCGCCTTTAAACGTCCAAATGCACATTCTACCACCATTCTGCACTTGCTCAGCCTGTAGTTGAACACCTCCTGACTACTGTCCAGGCTGCCTGTGTACGGCTTCATGAGCCATGGCATTAAGGGGTAGGCTGGGTCCCCAAGGATACATATAGGCATTTCAACATCCCCAACAGTTATTTTCTGGTCTGGGAATAAAGTCCCTTCCTGCAGCTTTTGAAACAGACCAGAGTTCCTGAAGATGCGAGCGTCATGCACCTTTCCCGGCCATCCCACATTGATGTTGGTGAAACGTCCCTTGTGATCCACCAGAGCTTGCAGCACTATCGAAAAGTACCCCTTGCGGTTTATGTACTCGGCGGCTTGGTGCTCCGGTGCCAAGATAGGGATATGGGTGCTGTCTATGGCCCCACCACAGTTAGGGAATCCCATTGCAGCAAAGCCATCCACTATGACCTGCACATTTCCCAGGGTCACTACCCTTGATATCAGCAGATCTTTGATTGCGTGAGCTACTTGCATCACAGCAGCCCCTACAGTAGATTTGCCCACTCCAAATTGATTCCCAACTGACCGGTAGCTGTCTGGCGTTGCAAACTTCCACAGGGCTATCGCCACTCGCTTCTCAACTGTGAGGGCTGCTCTCATGTTGGTATTCATGCGCCTCAGGGCAGGGGAAAGCAAGTCACAAAGTTCCATGAAAGTGCCCTTACGCATGCGAAAGTTTCGCAGCCACTGGGAATCGTCCCAGACCTGCAACACTATGCGGTCCCACCAGTCTGTGCTTGTTTCCCGAGCCCAGAATCGGCGTTCCACAGCATGAACCTGCCCCATTAGCACCATGATGCATGCATTGGCAGGGCCCATGCTTTCAGAGAAATCTGTGTCCATGTCCTGATCACTCACGTGACCGTGCTGACGTCGCCTCCTCGCCCGGTATCGCTTTGCCAGGTTCTGGTGCTGCATATACTGCTGGATAATGCGTGTGGTGTTTAATGTGCTCCTAATTGCCAAAGTGAGCTGAGCGGCCTCCATGCTTGCCTTGGTATGACGTCCGCACAGAAAAAAGGCGCGGAACGATTGTCTGCCGTTGCTCTGATGGAGGGAGGGGCGACTGACGACACGGCTTACAGGGTTGGCTTCAGGGAGCTAAAATCAACAAAGTGGGTGTCTTTACATCAAGGAGTATTTCAGGCAGGACTTCACGGAGGGTTCCAATAAGAAATGGTGCACCTAAGTTATCGTTCTTATTGGAACAAGGAGGTTAGCCTGTCCTATGATTGATACATGGCTAGATTTACCTCGCTGCACCTTCTCTGTGAGTGACTGCAGTGTGACCTAGAAGAATGAGTCCCCTAGACAGGGGAGGGGAGGAGGCAAATGAGTACAAAACAAATCTGGTCTATTTCTTGTTTTGATCCACTCCATCTATCTTTTACATCTTTGGCTGGCAGCAGACGGTGCAGAAGGACTGCATGCCATCCACATCTCATGGCTGCTCGGCAGAAGATGGTACAGTACGACTGCTAGCAGTCCGTATCGCCTGCCCGCTCACCATAAGACGGTTCAATAGGACTGTCTGCAGGACTAAAGAGAATGACCTGGTCAAGTCACTCCAAATTTAGTCCCTGCGCCCATGTCTGCCCAGGCGCTCCAAGCCGACGTGGCCAGGAGCACCTCGGACATGACGATGACGGCTACCAGTCGTACTGTACCGTCTGTTGCCACAAGGCAAGGGGTTGCTGCTACTGTGTAGCAATGCCGTACCATGTCTGCCAGCACCCAGGAGACATAGGGTGATGGTTACCTGAGCGGGCTCCATGCTTGCCGTGGTATGGCGTCTGCACAGGTAACTCAGGAAAAAAGGCGCGAAACGATTGTCTGCCCTTGCTTTCACGGAGGGAGGGAGGGAATGGGGGCCTGACGATATGTACCCAGAACCACCCGCGACAATGTTTTAGCCCCATCAGGCATTGGGATCTCAACCCAGAATTCCAATGGGCAGCGGAGACTGCGGGAACTGTGGGATAGCTACCCACAGTGCAACGCTCCGGAAGTCGACTCTAGCCTCGGTACTGTGGAAGCGCTTCACCGAGTTAATGCACTTAATGCACTTAGAGCATTTTCTGTGGGGACACACACACTCGAATATATAAAACCGATTTCTAAAAAACCGACTTCTATAAATTCAACCTTATTCCGTAGTGTAGACATACCCTTAGATATTTTTAAGGTCAGGCGTGACAAAGCCCTGGCTGGGATGATTTAGTTGGGGATGGGTCCTGCTTTGAGCAGGGGGTTGGACTAGATGACCTCCTGAGGTCCCTTCCAACCCTGGTATTCCGTGATGCTATGATTCTCACCACTAGATCACACTCCCTTCCCAGAGATGGGAACAGAACCCAAGACTCCCAGCTATCAGTACTCTACTACTCTAACCACAAGATAACACTCCTCCCGGTGTTTGGAACCAAACCCAAGCATCTCCGTTTCCAGTCCCCTGCTCTGATCACTAGACTATACTCCTTCCTCCCCAAATACGCAATAGAATCCAGAAATCCAGACTCTCAGTCCCTCCCATTTCCACTGCTAGATCACAAAGCCCTTGTAGAGATGGGAACAGAACCCAAGAGCCTTGACGCCAAGTCCCCGCTATGCGTCGCTAACCCACCAGATCCCATTTAACTCTATTCCCAGAGCTGGCAATAGAACCAAAGAGTCCTGACTCCCAGTCCCCCGGCTCTACCCATTAGACCCTCCTCCCCAGCCACATCTGGGAATAACACTCAGTAGCCCTGACTCCTAGGCCCCATGCTTTAGCCACTAGATCCCTACTCACCTCCTAGAGCCAGGAATAGAACTCAGGAGTCCAGACTCCCAGCCCTACCTGCTCTCCCCACTAGACCCCACAACCCTCCCAGAGGTAGGAATAGAAGCCAGGAGCCCTGACTCCTTGCCCACTCCCCCCTGCTCTTACCCACTAGACTCCACTCCCCTCCTAGAGCCAGGAATAGAAGCCAGGAATCCCAACTTGCAGTCCCCCTTGCCCCACACAGCCCAGTGGAGCACAGAAAATAACCCCATGTCATTCCACATGAATGGATGACTGCTCTCCCAGAAATGCCCTCTGGGCCCAACAGGGAGTTGTGGGGTGTGTGACTGCTAGTATGAGCCATTGAGTTAACAACACCTTGTGACTAAGGCTGTGAAAGGCCTACAGATCCAGTCATCAGCATCTGACCTTCGTCCAACACAACAAGCAAATGATCAACCACTGCAGCCTTTGGACCATATCTTGCCCTTGAAAACAGCCCAAAACTGGCTCTACATAGCACCCAAGCTGCTTCCATGCCCCCTTGCCCAAAAAAGACTAAGGACAAGCAGCAAGACGGGGAGACCCAAGTAATGGCTCCTCAGACAACAACTCATTTTCATAGTTTCATACCTTTTAAGGCCAGAAGGGACCATAGATCTTCTTGTATCACCTCCTGTCTATTACAGGTCAGAGAATGTCATCCAAATACCCCTGCACTGAGCCCGACAACATGGGTTTGGCTAAAGCTCTTACAGGAAGGCATCCAGCCTTGGTTTGAAGAAGTCAGGAGATGGAAAATCTACCCCTTCCCTTGAGAGTTTGTTCCAATAGTGAATCACCCTCACTGTGAAATAAAGGTGTCTTATTTCTAACTGGAGTTGGTCTGGCTTCAGCTTCCAGCCTTTGGTTCTTGTTCTGCCTTTCTCTGTTAGGTTTAAACTCTACCTGAAACTGGGGTGAAAGCATCCTCAGCATCCCTTTAGTACCTGGTATTTTCCTCACATGAAGGTGCTTTACACTGTAATAGACTCACCTCTTGATCTAAACAGTCTGAGCTTTCAAGTCTCTCACTGTCAGGCATTTTCTTGAGCCCTTGAATAATTTCTCTGGCTCTTTTCTGCACCCTCTCCAATTTTTCAGCATCCTTTTTAAAAAGCACACCCCAGAACTGGACGCAGCATTCCAGTATTGGTCTCACCAATGCTATATCCAGAGGTAACATCATCCCCTTGCTCTTTCTCACTGCTCCCCTGTTTATACAGCCAAGGAACCCAGGAGCCATTTTTGTACCCGCATTGAACTGAGAGCTCATGTTGAGTTGTTTGTCCACCCCTAGCTCCTTTTCAGAGTTGCCACTGCTTTCCCAGACACAGGCCCCCCTTCCATGGGGTGGTCTTCCTTCCTTGCTGCTAGATGTGTCACCTTGCATTCCACTGCAGTAAAGTGCAGTTTGTTTGAATGATTACAGGAGCCAGGAGTCCTGCTCTTCCCTTCTCTATTGTTGCTCTTTTGGCCCAAGCATTAGTCCAATATTCAGGGCCTTGCAGGGTTGTTTCCTAGCATGAGGAATGGATGATACGAGTCAGGTCAATTCTTTGGTGAAACCTTGTTTATTTACAAGGTACCGTTTCCCTGAACACTAACAGCAGCAAGCAGTTACCTTGCTCCTGAATCCCCACATCTGCTCCCTCCCTCCCCAAGCTCTGTGCCCAAAAAGCCCTCCCCTGTCTCTCTGCTTCTCCCCTGGGTCACACACAGAACTGCTTCACCTGGCTTCCTGCCTCCAACATACACAGCCTAGCCCCCTCCTTTGCAACCAGGGAGAGTCCTATCCATCTGCCTGGGTTAACACTGGCCTAGTCACATGGCTTAGTGTCTTGGGTGGAAGTCCCATTGCCTGCATATTAAGGGGCTTGATTGTTCCTTGTTTTGAGCCTGAAAGACTGTTAAAATTATCCTCCACTGAGCATCTGAGATAACCCATTGTTGGGATGAATGGGGGCTGTTCAAACCTCTCCAAACTATGGTGCCAGGCTCTCTGCCGACTCATCTCTGCAATGGTTACATATGACTCATATATTTGAGACTTTCTTCAAAACCATGACAGCTGGAGATTAGTGACGATGGAAACATTTCTGACCGAACAGTTTTCCATTGAAAAATGTGGGTTTTGTTGACATTTAATGTTGTGTGGGAACATGTTGATTTTGATGAAAATTTCAAATGGAAAAAGTCAAAATGTTTTGATTCATTTCATTTAAATTTTTAACATTATATTAAAATATTTTATATTAGATTTCTATATTATATTTAATATCAGGCCTATATCAAGTATATTATATTTAATATCTTTATAGAATATACATATCGAAACAACATGAATCAAAATGGTAAAATCAACGTTTCTCTTCAACACTATCAAACAACAATGTTCAAGAAAGATGATTTCAAACTGAAACAGCTGTAGAGAAAGTCTACTAGGCTGATCAGAGGACTGGAGAGTCGATCTTATGAGTAGAGACTAAAGGAGCCATGCTTGTTTAGTCTAGGAAAATGAAAGCTAAGAGGGAATCCAATTGCTCTCTCTCTCTCTCTATACACATTGGGGGTTGGGCGTAAGCACCAAGGAAGGAGAAGCGCTATTGAAGCTAAAGGCCAATGTTGGCACAAGAACAAATAGGGATAAACTGGCCAGGAATAAGCTGAGGCTAGAAACGAGAAGAAGGTTTCTAAACATCACAGGAGGGAGATTCTGGAACAGGAGTGGGGGGCAAACAATCCAACTAGTTTTAATATGGAGCTCGATAAATTTGTGATCGGCACTATATAACCGGGTTGCCTGCAATAGCTAGGGCTGAACTCAGTGACCTAAGAGATCCCTTCCAGTCCTGTATCCAACATTTCTATCGAAACTAACCATTCCAATGGTTCCAAACTGAAATGTTTCTGAATTGTTATTCTGCAGGAAATTTCAAAGTTTGGGCTTTTTGTTCCAATTCGGAATGGATTTCTTTGTAAATGTCAGTATTTTCCACGGAATGAAAATTCTGGTTCCCAACCAGCACTACTGGAAATTTACTAATTTTTAAAATCCAAGCTGAGGTTATGGAGAACATGATAGTACCTCCAGAGACGTGTCAGGAGAGGGATGGGTGTGTACTACCTGATTCCAAGCCCTGGCACAATTAGAGTGTAGAACTCACTGGCACAGGAGGTCATTAAGGCCAAGGATTTAGCAACCTGCAAAGAGGGACTGGATATTTATATGGATATTAAGAGTATCTAAAGTTTCCATAATTAATGCTAAGGGAAAGGATATTAAACCTCCTGCTTCAGCTATTTAAACCTCCACCTTTAACTATTCAAAATCACGATGAGATTTTGATGGGGCCAGAAGATTATCCCACATCTGACTACTCTGTCATTCTCACACCTTCCTCTGAATCATCTGGTGCTGGCCACTGTCAGAGACAGGATACTGAATTAAACTTATCCCCAGGTCTGATCCAGTCTGCAATTCCTGGGTTCTCACAATGACAGTTCATTTAGGGAGCCATTTGTCTTGTCTTCCGAGAGAAAGGAACAGCCTATTGTCAATGAATTATGGACCCCAAACACACATGTGGTGTTAACGGAACATGAGATCTCATCTTGGAGGAACACCTAGAACTGCTATACAGGCCAAAAATAGTCTGGAGTTCAGCCTCAGAAGTCAACGCATCTGTTCCATCCACGATGGACTTCAGACTAGAAATAAGGCGCTTTGATTTACATATAAGGCACATATTTTTTAACAGTGAGAGTAGTTACCATTGGAACAATTTACCAAGGGCTGTGATGGATTCTCCATCACTGGCAATTTTAAAATCAAGATGTTTTTCTAAAAGATAAACTTTTGTTCAAGCAGGAATTGATCCAGTCCTGTGGCCTGTTATGCAGGAGGTCAGACTAGGTGATCACAGTGGGCCCTTCCGGCCTTAAAACCTGTGATTGTGAATAACATGAAAGTGTTACAGTGGAAAACAAAGCTAAGGATGATCCGAGGGTGAGTCGGATGCATCTAGGGTGACCAGAGAGCAAATGTGAAAAATTGAGACAGGAGTCGGGGGTAATAGGAGCCTATATAAGAAAAAGACCCAAAAATCGGGACTGTCCCGATAAAATTGGGACATCTGGTCACCCTAGATGCATCAGACCTCCAGCTGGCGTAAACTGGTGTAGCTCCGCCAAAGTCAATTTACACCTGTTGGGGATCTGGCCCATAAACTTGAGGTAGGGTGGAGCTTTCAAATGCCTCTTGTGGCACTGAATTCCACAGACTAATTACCTCTTGCGTGGAAGAGGCATTTCCTCTCCTAAGGACTAAAAGGTAAGAGGAGCCAGGTGCTTCCTTAAAGAGCTTTTGAAAATCTCCCTCTAGCAAATAGTCTAGCTTTACATCAGCAGTAAATGATACAGAATCCAGCCCAGATTTCAGTCCATGCTACACGCTTTCTATAACGCTAATATACTAACCAAAGTCACCATTCTGCTCTGCAGACTTGTTCCTTTGCCAGCACTGCCCTTTGCGCCATATCATGTAAAGCATTTTCCTATCGGACTTAATCCACCAAATAAGCAAAGTAAAACTTTAACTGGCTGAGCATATCAAGCCTTTATATAACAATGAGTCCGTTTGCAAGAGGGTAAAACCTGGGGATCTTCAGGGACTCAATCCAGGCAGAAAATCCATCTAGCATTCCTGGAACTGGTGTCTTTTCACTGATTTGGGACTGAACGGTTTGCCACTGCAAACTGGGACCAATTAACCTGGGATTTCTGCAGCAACAGGAAAAACAACAGACACTTAATGCAGGTGGCAACCTGCAAAGTTATTAAGCCAACTCGTCACCTTCTGCAATTTTAACCTGTGGTATTAAGGGACTATTTGCTGGGAAGCACATGCCTTACAAGAAGTTCAGCATAAGCATCCCAAGTGGCCATATTTCCATTTTATGCTGTGAATCAGCACCACTCAGCAGTTATTTTTTGGCCAAACCACGGAGATATTTTGCTAACACAGGGGAAGCGTGTATTCTTCTCACCCATCACTGGTAATTTTTTTTTTTGATCGACCCAGCGCCACCTGAGAGCCATGAGTTTTCCAGAACTTCTGGACCGCATTGGCGGCATGGGACGCTTCCAAGTCATGCATGTGGCATTCCTGGCCATCCCGCTCTTAATGCTGGCCAGCCATAACCTCCTGCAGAACTTCACTGCTGGGATCCCAGAGCACCACTGTCAAGTGCATGTCATGACCAACTACACCCATCGTGTCAATCTCACAGCCAGCCTACATGCTGAAGATCTGCTCCGGGTCTCCATTCCCATGGACAAGAGCCAGAAGCTGGAGAAGTGCAGGCGGTTTGTCACCCCCCAGTGGCAGCTCCTAAACCCAAATGCCACAAGCACCAACACCATAGAGCTGGATACTGAGCCGTGTGTAGATGGGTGGACCTATGACAAAAGCCTGTTCACCTACACCATTATAACTGAGGTGAGAGAGACCTGACTCTGCTATAGCCTAGGCAGTGCTGTCATAGGGAGGCAGTGTGGATCAGTGCCTAGGGCACTGGGCTGAGAGAGGAGGAGACCCAGATTTTATTCCCAGCTCTGCTACTGATCTACTGTGAGCAAATCGCATCCTCTCTGTTTCCTCTCCCATCCTTTGTCTATTTAGAATGTAAGCCTCTCTAAATATGTGGGTATAGCACACTGGGGCCATGATCTTGGTCAGGGTCTGTGCAGCGCTTGGCACAATGGAGTCCTTATCGCATTTGGGGTCTGGGCAGCACTCGGCACAATTGGGCCCCATTTCTCCTTTGGGATCTATAAGTGCTATGCTAATACAACACAGTAGCTTGTAGACTGTTACGTTGCACTACGCTCTCTATATACACACACAGTGAGAGACAGTCCCTCCACCAAATCTCTTACTGTTGTGATCTGGCAGACTGTTTTTCCCCCTTGACACAGGTATAACTGACCGCACAAGGTAGTAGCATTGCCACCTCTGAGGTACAATAAAATGGGAGGTCCAAGATGATCCTGAGCCCATAAAACCGGCAGGGTGCACTGAATACCCTGACAGATTTCCCAGGGCAGCTATCTCAAAAAAGGGATGACCCGGGAACACCCGGATGGGTGGCACCGCTACAAGGTACAGGGCAAGGGGAACCACACCCACTGTTCGTACTGTAACAGGTTTGCTGACTGACCAGTATGGATTTCCCCATCCCCCCATACACACACTTGACTCTATGGGTTCTCTGTACACCAATTTTACTGGTGGGTGTCCACTTCAGAGCCTGATTTCTAGGGCTCAGATTTTCAGGGTCGGGGTGTGAATAGCCCCTTGATAACCCATCCCTGGCTGCATTGAGCTCTGCTTCCTAAGGGCATCAGGAGGAAGAGTGGAAGTCGGAGCAGCTCCGAGGCCACTCTACACATACCCCAGGGGTTAAGTAGGGTCCAGAAATGGGGAGCACAAGTGTGGGTTAAAGCCACCTCTTCCCATCTCTGTGTCTGCCTGGAGTGAAATATCGAGACCCGGGGATCAAAGTTTCCTCTCTACAGACCAGACTACAGCATGTCCAACCTTCCCTCCCTGCCACCCATAGGCACGTCCAAAAAATTCCAGCTCAGGCAATGTGTGCCCTGAAAACGTCCTGGTCTCACTGGTCTCTGTTTTCTCCCCCCCCGCCCCCTGCAGTGGGATTTGGTGTGTGAGTCCAGGACACTCCAGCAAATGGCTCAGTCGCTCTACATGGCTGGCGTGCTGGTTGGGTCAGCTGTGTTTGGAGGCCTTGCGGACAGGTGAGATGGTGAGGCTGTGACTCCTAACTCCACACACTTTCATGTTGCTAATATGAGCTGGAGCCACATCAACCCCAGCTCCAAAAACGTGTCACAATGATTATGTACCTACTGCCTGCAGGTCAGGACTGTGTAGTGGGCCTGGGGAGGGATTGCTGGGACTGCTGCAGGTCACAACTGATACGAATTGGCAGAGAGAATAGGGTTAAGATTGGGGGGCATCACAGAGCTGGGGGAGGGGAGGCCAGGGCTGGAACAGCAGGAGGGTTTGAGGGGCATCGGCAGAAGTGCACTGGGCTAATGTCACACATTCAAATTAATTCCTAACCCTGAATTTTGGTTCAAGCACTCTCCATTGCAAACAGTGCTTAGAGGTAGCTGAGATCACCAAAGCAGGACTATGGCATATGGTGCAATCATGCCCGCCTCCAAATTCCCTGCCCCGGACCAGCTTCCTGATCTCCCCTCCCCCGCATTAACTCCGTTCTCCATGCTGCAGGTTTGGCCGGAGAGCCCTCCTGATCTGGTGCTACCTGCAGATGGGGGTCACAGGCATCTGTGCTGCTTTCTCCCCCAACTTCACCATCTACTGCATCTTCCGCTTCCTCACCGGCATGGCCATTTCTGGGATCTCAGTCAACTCTGTCTCGCTGTGTAAGTAGGCACTGCAGGTCTGAATGATCCCAGCAGACTAAGGAGCAGAGGCAAGTTACTCTCCCGGCAATCTTATAACGGTGCCTCTGATAGCACCGGACACCTGGTGTCTGCTCCTGGGAGAACCAGGACAGAACAAAATTCACCCAGGGTAGTGGGCCCAGCACAAGCGTATGCACCATGTCAGCCTGCCCAGAGCTGGGAGTCCTGACACTCAGCCCTCTTCACCTGCTCTAACCCACACAACACACGCCGCTAACAGAACCAGTGATGGAACCCAGGAGTCCTGACTCCCGGCCCTGCTCCTGTTCTAACCCACTAGACCCTATGCCTCCACCCAGAGCTGGGAATGGAACCCAGGAGTCCTGACGCTTAATCCCAGATAACGTACACGTGTGTGTGTGTGTGTGTGAGAGAGAGAGAGAGAGGACTCTGGAGTCAGAACCAGTCACCTCCAGAGCTAAAACTTACAAACTGCTACAGATTGAGCTAACGTGCTAGACTCATATCCTCTGCAACGCGGGCACAGAGTGGGGAGGGGACCTGCACTGCATACTGACCCAGTGGGTCTCATGTTTTCTCTACTCAGGCATAGAGTGGATCCCTACCAATGTTCGGGCCATTGTGGGTACCATCAATGGATACTCCTACACTACTGGGCAATTCATTCTGGCTGGGGTGGCCTATGCTATCCCAGATTGGCGCTGGCTACAGCTCACCGTCTCCTTGCCTTTCTTTGTCTTCTTTCTTTACTCCTGGTACGTATGTTGATCAATAGCTTGAATTATTTCCGCCAGCTCTTTCCCCCATTTCTAGGTGTGTAATGCACCTCCTGGGTAGAAGACCATTTAAGTCCTTCTTTAGCCTTGCTAACTCCCAGACACTTCCCTGCTCTAACCCTAGACACCACTTCCCTCCCAAAGAACCCAGGAGTCCTGAATCCCGTCATTCTAACCAGACAGTCCCCCACTCTCCTCCCAGACCAGGGAATAGAAACCAGGACTCCTGACACCCACTTCCTCTTCTCTCTTCTAACTGCTAGACACAACTTCCCTTCAAGAGCCAAAGGTGTTCAGTCTAGTGGCTAGAGCAGGGGTAGGGGCTGGGAGTCAGGACTCCTGGATTCTATTCCCAGCTCTAAGAGAGAAGTGTAACTGAGAATCAAAGCTATTGTCTTGGCTTCGTCTTGTTGGCAGGTTGTTTGTAGAGTCTGCCCGCTGGCTGGTGATATCAGGAAAACCAGAACGGGCAGTGAAAGGGCTGAGAAAGGTTGCCAGGATCAATGGGAAAATGGAAGAAGGAGAAAAACTCAGCACTGAGGTAAAGAATCCATAGAGGCCTTTATGGTCCCATAGACAAATCAAGTGGTCCAAACTGGGGTTAAAATGCAGGTGGGAAGTCCATGCCCTTTCCACAAAATAAGCTCTGCCTATAAGTCCTTAAAATGATTGTTCACATCTCTCCAAGCTATTGTTTCAGGCTCTCTACAAACTCAGGCAGGCATTTGCACCCAGGTCATGCTTTCAAGATCTTCTTTGCAAACACAACAGCTGAAACTTACTTGAAAAGAAAAGAACTAATGCAAAGTTTGTGGAGAACAGGAAAGCAGCGTGGGAGGGGTGTTCCTACGATGTACCACCACAGACTGGACTGATCCAGACCCTGGGTCCAGCGCATGGTGACAGGCTTCTACAAAGTTGTAGCATGAAGTTTGGGGCTAATGTATTCTGTTCTGGTCACCCTCTCATAAAGCGATGTGGCAGTAATCTGTGATATGGCAGTAATTTGAGATGGAATCAGAGCCTGGTCAGACTCATAGCAATCATGGCTGGTGGACAATGTTCCAACAGAACAGTAATCCATCAGACAATGCTGATTTGATTAAATGGAAACATTTCATGGGAACTTATTGATGGCGTCAAAATTTTCATAAAAAATTATCAAAATGTTTTTTGAAGGTCAAAAGTACTACATTTTGTCTAGATCAGTGGTTCCCAAACTTGTTCCGTTGCTTGTGCAGGGAAAGCCCCTGGCGGGCCGGGCCAGTTTGTTTACCTGCCGCGTCCGCAGGTTCGGCCGATTGCGGCTCCCAGTGGTTGCGGTTCACTGCTCCAGGCCAACGGGAGCCGCTGGAAGCGGCGGCCAGCACGTCCCTCGGCCCACGCCACTTCCAGCAGCTCCCATTGGCCTGGAGCAGCGAACCGCGGCCACTAGGAGCTGCAATCAGCCGGACCTGCAGACATGGCAGGTAAACAAACCGGCCCGGCCCACCAGGGGCTTTCCCTGCACAAACGGCAGAACGAGTTTGGGAACCACTGGTCTATAATATAAATAAATATAAATAAAATATAATATAGGCAGGCCTGCTAGCACCATTTATTATTAAGGTTGCCTGACACTTCCCATTATAAGACCGTGTTTTCAGTTGCCTATAACTTTCCCAAACAATAACTGTTCAAGCTAAAATTTTCCATGCTGGGTGTCTGCCTCAGGCTGAATATTTTTGGAAAATATTATATATTATTATATTATACATATAAAAGTCAAAATGGTGAAGACAAAATACCTTACCAAAATGTTTTGTTCTGATGAGCTTGTTTTTATATTTCTCAAATTAATTTTTTTTTTTAATTCTGTGCCAGTGGCAATTTTGACTTTTTGTTCTAATTTGAGATGAAAGGAAATTTCAAAATGTTGGAACTTCACACAGAATGGACTTTCCGAGTTTCAACCACCTCTAACTGGGATTATTTAGTGTGGAGAGGAGGAAAATAAGAAGGAACACGATAGACAGTCAGACAGCTAGATGCAGAGCAATGACTGGGATGGAGACTGGGAACATTTGTTCCCAGAATGGAAGACTAAAGCGATGCAATGCCATCAACGCTTGTAATTTTATTGTGAGTCTTGTGATATCTGATGCCCTGGACTCCTGGAGAGAGGTCATTCTGTGACAATCTCTGTTTTCATTTTAAAAAAAAGTAACTTTCTAGTACTCATAGTTGTTGAGAAAAGCTTGAAAACGTGACCGAAGTGTCTTTTAAAGTTCCAAAAACAGAAAGCAAATAAAAATAACCCAACATTTATTATATATTTAAAATCTTGTGGTTTTTAAGACAATCTCAGGATTTTTGAGGAGAGGGTAAACCATGATTTTTGAAGATTTGGGGTTGATGAGACTAATTGCTGAAATGTAAAGACTGCACATTTAAAACTGATAAGAGTAAATACTTTCCCACAAATAACTTCCTTTGGAATTCACTGCTACAAGATATAAACATAGCAGGATTCAGGAAAGGATCAGACATTTATATGGATAAGGAGAAAATCCAAAGGAAGGATTTAATAAAAAATAAGCAAGTGTTTTGGAAGGGATGTAAACTATTCATTTAAACTCCCTATATGGCCCTATCACCTCATGAGCACCTCACACTCTTGAATGTATTTACCCTCACAGCTCGCCCATGAAGCAAGGGAGCACTATTATCCCCATTGTAGACATGGGGAACTGAGTCACGGAGAGGCTAAGTGACTAGCCCAGGGTAATACAGGAAATCTGTGGTACAGCAGGAAATTAAACCCGTCATCTAAATTCTAGGTGAGTGCCCAAACCACTAGACCATCCTTCCTATCAATCTGAATGCTGTAGGGCATGCGCTGATCTCGAATTAGTGAGGGTTAGGAGGCCCTTGTCCATGGGGACAGGTTACAACATAACTAAAAGGTTTCTTGTCAGAGGCTGGAAGAACCCACTGGTCTGACCCAGTCAGGGGATACCTGTGTCTCTAAGCCAGGGGTCGGCAACTGTTGGCCCGCGGCCCATCAGGGTAATCTGCTGGTGGGCCGCGAGACATTTGTTTATGTTGACCGTCCACAGGCATGGCCCTCCGCAGCTACCAGTGGCTGCGGTTCACCGTTCCTGGCCAATGGGAGATGCAGGAAGTTGCAGCCAGCACGTCCCTGCGGCCACTGGGAGCTGTGGGGGGCTGTGCCTGCGGACAGTCAATGTAAACAAAATGTCTCGTGGCCCGCCAGCATATTACCCTGATGGGCTGCGGGCCAATAGTTGCTGACCCCTGCCCTAAGCTATCAGTGGACAGCTGAATTGTCAGCTGGGAAGTGTGCCTGAAATTATTAGGCCAGATTCCCAACTGTTGTAAATCTGCCATCACTCCACTGGAGTCAAAGGGGCCAGATCCCCAGCTGATGTAAATTGACCATTGCTCCAAGGGAGTCACTGGGGTCAGATCTCCAGATGGTGTAAACTGACTGTTGCTCCATTAGAGTCAATGGGGCCAGATAGCCAGCTGGTGTAAATGGGCATAGCTCCATCAAGGCAATGATTCTATGCCAATTACACCAGCTGAGGATCTGGCCCTGTAGGTAGAGGAATCCAAACCTTCAGTCTGGGTCAGCCTTATTTGAGCAGTGCTGTGAACTTCATACACAACTGTATTAACTAGCACTTGTCCCTGCTATTCATTGCTTCGTTCTCACGGGTACCATTTGCAGCAAACTCTCTTCTCCATCTAGGTCTTGAAATCCAACATGCAGAAGGAACTGTCCATAGCCAAATCTAGCCATACCATTACGGACCTGGTACGCACAACCACCATGCGCAAAATCTCCTGCGGAGTCTCCTGCATATGGCAAGTGGGCTCTTTCATTTTGCTGAGGCGAAGATACTGAAGCATAAGGAGCCTGCTCTTCTACTGGTGTAAATGAGCACAGCACCCAGCCAACATTGGGAGCCCCCCAAAGTTGGGCGCTACACAGACCCCGACTAACTTCAGGGTCCACAGTGTGCCAGGCGCTGCACAGACTTAGTGAGAGACACTTCCTGCCCTGAAGAGCTGACAGTTTAAATAGACAAAGGGGTGAGAGGAGAATGAAAGTGAGGAAGAGACTTATCGCAGTTAACACAGCTGGTCAGTGGCAGATCTGGGAATGGTACCAAGATGTCCTGACCTCCAGTCTGCTGCTCTAAACCACACTCCTTCTGCATCTTTAGACAAACCACTTCTGAACCCCACCTGGACAATGAAGATAACAAGGTCTATAGATGAAATGCAGTTGTCTAAGTGCTATGTACTACAGCGCAAATACAAGGAGTCAAGGTTTACCTATATGTATAGGGACCTACCAAATTCATGGCCATGAAAAACGCATCATGGACCGTGAAATCTGGTGTGTGTGTCCCCCGCCCCATGAAATCTGGTCTTTTGTGTGCTTTTACCCTATACTATATAGATTTGTTTTTCAAATTGGGGGTCCTGACCCAAAAGGGAGTTTCAGGGGGGTTGCAAGGTTATTTTAGGGGGTATTATGGTATTGCCACTCTTACTTCTACACTGCCTTCAGAGCTGGGTGGCTGGAGAGGGGCGGCTTTTGGCTGGGCGCCCAGATCTGAAGACAGCGCCCCACCAGCAGCAGTCCAGAAGTAAGGGTGGTGATACCATGCCATGCCACCCTTACTTCTGCGCTGCTGCCTTCAGAGCTGGGTGGCTGGAGAGTGGCAGCTGCTGACTGAGGGCCCAGCTCTGCAGGCAGCAACGCAGAAGTACGGGTGGCAATACCATGCCAGGCCATCCTTACTTCTGTGCTGCTGCTGGCGACAGCTCTGTCTTCAGAGCTGGGATCCCAGCCAGCAGCCACCACTCTCCAGCTGCCCAGCTCTGAAGGCAGCGCTGCCGTCAGCAGCAGCACAGAAGTAAAAGTAGCAGTACCACAACGCCCCCTACAATAACCTTGCGACCTCCCCACAACTCCTTTCTGGGTCAGGAGCCCTACACTTACAACACCATGAAATTTCAGATTTAAATAGCTGAAATCATGAAATTTATTATTTTTAAAATCCTATGATCGTGAAATTGACCAAAATGGACCTTGAATTTGGTGGGGACCTAGATATGTATTAACATTAGGCCTGGTCAGCATTTTTCTGTCAAAACTGTTTTTCAGCAGAAAATTGGAGTTTTGATTAAACAAATGTTTTTTGCAAAAAGTGTCGGCTCCCTGCAAAAAAATTCCATTTTTCATAGGAAAAAACTAAACACTCAAACTGCAAAATATTTCAATATTTAAATTCTGACATGTTACTGCAGTGCCTCATGGGGATTGTAGTTTGGGTGCTTCACGCCTCTGTTGTACTCTATGGCAGTTGTCTCCAAAGTGGGGTGCGTGCACCCCAGGGGGTCCACAAGACCATCCCTGGAGGTGCGTGGCAGGAGGAGAGCCGCCGAAGAAGCACTGCCAGCATGGCGGCAACAGCGCTCTTGGACCTTTGATTCTTCGGCGGCACGCCAGCGGCAGCTCGGCTCTCCCCGCTCCGTCTTCGGCAACATGCCGGTGGCAGCTCGGCTCTCCCCGCTCCGTCTTCGGCAGCACGCCGGCGGCAGCTCTTCTTTTTCTTTTCTTTTTTTTTGCTTCCCCACAGCTGGCCCTGGGGGTGCATGATTCAAAAAGTTTGGAGACCTCTGCTCTATGGGACCGGCTCCCTGGCTGGACTACATCTCCCAAGATACATCTCAGCCAGGGACTTCCATGATGCACTGCCTCCCCTTTTCAAGAGGGAGGATGATGGTGCATCATAGGCGATGTAGTCCAACCTGAGAGTCTAGCCCATAGAAGAGAATGGGAGCAACAGGCACCCAAACTACAGTCCCCATGAGGCATCATAGCAGCATTTCTGAACAGAAATATTTATGTTTTGGCCAAAATATTTTGGTATTCAAATCTTCACCACAAATTTTCAGTGGAAAATATAGATAACATTGTTCTTTTAATCTTCATCAAAAAAATTGTGACTACCCCTCCCAATTTTCTGACCAGCTCTAATCCACGGTCGTATCATCCATCCATCTCAGGTTCTCCACCAGCTTTTCCTATTACGGCTTGGCCATGGACCTGCAGAACTTCAATGTCAATATCTACTTGACCCAGCTGATCTTTGGAGCAGTTGATTTTCCAGCCAAGTTCATCTCAGTCCTCACCATCATTTTCATTGGACGCCGTTTCTCCCAGGCCTTTTCCTTGGTCCTTGCCGGACTGTGCATCCTAGCTAATATTTTTGTGTCACAAGGTGAGAGAGGATTTGCTCATTATGGGATGGCATAAAGGATTTTCAAGGGTTCAGTAGCTCAAGGGACCCTTGTATAAATCTCCCACAGCTAGAGATGGGGGACAGACAAGGTGGACCAGTGCTGTGCGGTAGTATGAAAATTCTGTCTTAGGTGCCCAGTTGGTGTGTCTTGATCACATGCTTGGGGGTCCAATTAAAATCCAGATTTTGGGTCAGGAAAGAATTTCCCCCCAGATCACAATAGCAGGGAGCTTAGGGGTTTTTCCTCTTTCTTTGCAGCGGGCGGGGGGGCGGGGGGGAGGGGCGGTCACCTACCTACTGGGATCATCTGGGCCTTTTTCAGCCTAACCAATAGCCTGCAAAGACATTGGTAGCCCCTCAGTCTCTCATGTCCTTGGCCTGGGGCACACAACAGTTCCATTCTCTCAAAACTAAAATGCTTTGGTTTAACATAGGATGGTAATGGGATGAAATTTAATGGCCTGTGACATGCAGGAGGTCAGACCAAATGATCAAATGGTCCCTTCTGGCTTTAAACTTTATGAAACTATGAAAATGTCCGAGCAGGAGAGCATTTGCTTAACCATGGAACAGTGGGCTAGATCCTTAGCTGATATAAATCAGCATAGTTCAACTGCAGTATATCCCACACTAACACAATGTGGTTCTCTATCCCATTCTAGTTGTCTGAACCATACATAGGAGTTTATGTATCTAGTCATCTTCCCAGCTTATAGCAGCTGAGGATCTGACCCATAGACTGAAGGCCAGAAGGGGAAGGCAGTGTGGTCTGGTGAACAAACCACTAGACTGCGACTCTGAAGACTTAGGTTCTATTCATTGCTCTACCACTGGCCTGCAGGGTGACCTTGAGCAAGTCACTTTGCCTCTATGTGCCTCAGTTTCCCCATAATTAAAATGGGGGTAATGACACTGACCTCCTTTATAAAGAGCTTTGAGATTTACCAATGCAAAGCATTAAATAAGAGTTAAGCATCATCATTTAATCTGACCTCCTGTATAACACGGGCCAGAGAATCTCACTCGTAATTCTTGCATCAAGCCCATATCTGATGGTTGAGCTAGTATTTTTTAGAAATATGTTCATTGAATTTAAAGATTTAAATGTGAGCCTTATTTCTAGTTGAAATCTGTCTAGCATCAATTTTCAGCCACTCGATTTCATTCTGCCTTTGTCTGGTAGATTGAAGAGCCCTCTGCATTAGAAATCACCTTGCTGTGTAGATATTTATAGACTATGATCAAGCCATCCCAGAACCATCCAATGGATAAGCTAAATAGATGGAGCTCCTGAAATCTCTCACTGTAAGACAGGTTTTCCAGACCTCAAATCTCTTCTCTGCACCCTCTCCAATTTTTCAACTTCCTTTTTAAAGTGTGGACTAGAACTGGACACAGTGAAGCAGATTTTCAGCTGGCATCAAGCAGCCTAGCTCCGTGGTCTTTAGCAGCTGAGGATCGGGGCTGGTGGTGTTATTATAATTATTTTTATTGCATTAATACCTAAAGACCTCAAATGAGATCAGGGCCCTATTGTGCTAGGGGCTATACAGACACACTAGGGCATGGACCATCACTTGCAAAGAGCTTACAATCTAAATAGCCAGGTGAGACAAAGTTTGGGAGGGCAAACAGAAACAGAGAGGTGAAGTGACTTGCCTAAGATCACACAGCAGAGCTGAGAACAGAACCCAGGTATCCTGCCTCCACGCCCATTGGATCACCCAACCTTGTTTAGGGTGGCCCCACCAACCCCATACACAGAGGTCATCTCACTTCTTTACTGCTGATCACGAGAATCACTGGTCTATAGTCAGAATTCCTGTAATAACTGAGAGACAAGGTGGGTGAGGTAATATCTTTCACTGGACCAACTTCTGTTGGCAAGAGAGACAAGCAGAAACTGGTCCAATAAAAGCTATTACCTCACCTACCTTGTCTCTCTAATATCCTGGGACTGACACGGCTACACCAACACTGCATGTAATAATTCCTAAGTCACTCCTGACTTAGGCTGAAATGCCCTATTTTTCCCTCTCCCCAGAACTGCAGACCCTGCGCATGGTCTTCGCTGTGATCGGAAAAGGATCCCTGGCTGCATCATTTAACTGTGCCTACATATTTTCTGGAGAGCTGTTCCCAACGGTGATCAGGTATCTAGAAGCCAGCACCAGACCCCACTGCTGCCTAGGAAGCCCTATCAGCAAACTGTGACCTTGGCTGCGCTCTATGGAACTTGTTTGATGACTTGCAAAGTGTTGGGAATTCAGACATCACAGAGCTGACTTGTGCTCTCAGAGTGAAATGTACCCCTGCACAGGGCCCGTACAAGCCCTCCATGCCACTTGAGGCCTCAGAGATAGAGTTCTAGCTATTGGTCCCATAAATACTCTTTTCTCTCTCTCGTTGTCTGTACTCTTATCTAGCTCTATCAGTAGAGTTACACCAGTTTAAGTGAGAGAAGTGAATCACAATTTTCATTGTAGCCTCCATTTCAGTCATCCCTGCGTCCTATGCTCAGACCACATCTTCTTTTTATGGGGGAATCCCCTCTGAAATACACATTTAAAGGGCCAGATCCCCAGCTGGTGTAAATTGGTATCGCTCCATTGGCGTCAATGAAGCCAAATCCCCAGCAGGTGTAGATGAGCATTGCTCCAGTGGAATCGACGAGGCCAGATGCCCAGCTGGTGTAAATTGACCCTAGCTCCACTGGAGTCAATGATTCAAATCCAGAGCTGGTGTAACTCAGCGTTGTTCCATTGGAATCAATGGGATCAGTTGCCCAGCTGGTGTAAATTGGCCATAGTTTCTTTGGAGTCAATGGTTCAAATCCAAAGCTCGTGTGTCACTCCATTGACTTCAGAACTATGGCCCATTTACACCAGCTGGGGCTCTGGCCCAATATCCCAAGCTCAGACGGGTACTCTTTATGGCTGTTGCAGGCAGACTGGGCTGGGACTAGGCAGCACCATGGCTCGTGTTGGCAGCATCATGGCTCCACTTGTTCTGCTGACTGGTGAATTCTTCCCATCCCTGCCCCTGATTATCTATGGATCTGCCCCTATCCTCTCCGGCATCGCAACCGGCCTACTGCCAGAGACACACAACGTGCCATTGCCCGAGACCATAGACGAAGTGGAAAGACAGTAAGTGGCATTTGTGTAATTAACCAGAATAAAAAAGACATTGCTCGGAAACCTGGAAGTTGTTTTCGATCTGTGTGTTCCAAACAGGAACAGATATCTCACTGTTCTCAACATTTTTTCACCATTTGTATAGAAATATTTCATTTTTCTACCTCCAATTTAGTCATTTTGTCTCCCCGTTTCTCTCTTGCCACTGAAAGTGGGAGGAAAGGGGGGGAAATTGGTTTCAGCTTCATCAAAAATCCCAGGAAAATTTTTAAAAATCGTTATTTGGTTTTGTTAAAAAAATAATTAAAATGAATTTCTTTCAGCTTTGGGGTTTATCAAAAATAAAGAGAAATTTTCAGAAAGAAATTAAAATATTTTGATTTTGGTTCCTAAAAGAAAAGTGGAAAATTTCAAGAAAAATGAACATTTTTCATATTCAGGATTTGTCAAAAATAAAACCCTTAAAATTTTTTGGGGGAGGAAATAAACTTTTTCATTTTGGGTTTTGTAAAAATAAATAAAAACATCAAACACCCTGGAACTTTTTTAAAAAAAACAACAACAAAAATTTGCATTAGCTTTGAGCATCTGTTTTAAATTAATCACTTCTCTTGGTGATTCTGCAAACACTGATATTTATTTTCTTCTTTTTTTTTATTAAGATCAAAACATACAATCAAGGATGAACTACAAATGAATGTCCTCCTACATTCCACATAGCCAGATCCAGCCAAACAAGTGAGCTAAGGAGAGAAAAATGAAGAATGTTTTTTAGCTTTATTATTCTATTCCTGCTGGAAGTATTTATACAGTGTGACTGGCTAGAAAGCAAAAGGGGAACAATGTCCCAACTGCTCTGCACAGCATCTCCCTCTAGTTCAACACCCCACATAGCTCACTGCAAGAATCCAACACACGCTGCCAATATGGGTCATGGTCTATCATTGCCTGTGTAACCACACTGTCCATTGAATTGAGTGTATATGGGAAGGGGCTAGTGATGTGGTCTAATGTTCATAGATAGAGTAGTCTGAGTGCAGTACGTACATTAAGAGGTTTTGTTACACAGCACTGCTTTGAAAAGGCTCCATTAAAGGCCAGGCCCCAGCTGGAGTCAGTGGAGCTCTGCTGATTTACACCAGTTGAAGATCAAGCCCATTATTTCATAAAATAGGGTAGGGATGAAGACTTATAACCTGAAGCACAAACAGGTAAAGGAACCTGCTGAACCTCACACAGTAAAGCTTGTGGCATAGTTAGGAAGAGAACCCAGGAGTCCTAGTGCTACCCCGTACCCCAGCTCCAACCACTAGACCCTATTCCCCTCCCAGAGCCAGCAAAATCCGAGTCCTCCCTCCTTTTGCCATTGGACCCCATTCTCCTTCCAGAGGACAACTCAGGAGTCCTGGCCATCAGCTCTAACTCACTAGACAATGCTCTGCACCTAGGAACAGCAAACTTTTTGCCTCATGATAGGAGGAGAAAACAGAATAGAAGCACATGAGGAAAAAACAGGCACATCTCAAACTTCCCAGGACAGATATTCCCGCATAGTGATTTACTGGTGAGATTCTCATTAAATGGTTGTATCTCACTATATCCTGTTCAGCGTTCATTTCTCCAACTTTGCACAATTGTAACTACCTTCTTCTATTTCATAAGGCACCCTTGCTTTGCTATCACTATTTGTATTTCAGTTGTGTCAAGGGGCCCCCCACTGCGATCAGGGCCCCATTGTGACAGGTGCTGCACAAACAGCTAGCGAGAGACAGTCTGTGCCCCAAAGACCTTGCAATCTAAATAGAAAAAGGAATTATTATTATCTCCATTTTACAGATAGGGAAACTTAGGCACAGAGAAATCAAGTTACTGCCTCTTTCTATGTGTTTGCGTAGCACAAAGAAGTTCCAGTCTCAGTTGTTCAACAGGTGCTACCATAATACAAATAATAATTGGCAAATACACCACACCTTGCACCAGCAGAGAGCTGGGTGAGGTGTGTTCCAGCTCTAACATCTGTGGTCCAGATCTTTAGCTGGTGCCAATCAACATAGCTCTGTTGAAGCCAATGGAGATGCACTGATTTACTCCAGCTGAGGATCTGGCCCATGTAGGATTCCGTGAACATAACTTTGCTTTTCTACAGGACTTTGTGCTGCTTGTTAATAATGAAACTGTTATCCTTTTGTGACCTGAGCAGTTAAGCAATTTTTGGGGTCCTGCAAGTTGTTTCCATTAGGAGGAGCAACTGATGGAGTCAGGTATTTCTTTTATGCAATCCTGCTTATGTATGAAGTATGCAGTAAGTCCTGTTTCCCAGAACACAGTAGGAATCAAACAACAGGAGGCAGTTTCTTGCTCACAGTTCTGTGACTCTCTGTACCTCGGGGGAACGCCCAAGACCCCCATGTTCATCTTTATAAAATGATTGTGTGGTATCCAATGCAACGTTTGTCATGTTGGGTATCTTTGGAAGGCTCATGATGCACTGAGCATGGTCGTTATAGTAATGATTACAGTAACATTACAGTAATGCTATAGGTTACAATTTCATGTATATAGTTATGAGGCTGAAAATGTATCCTCATGGCTTAAAGCAAGCCCAGGCAAAAACTCTCCAAGAACAGAGAGGCAGTTCACACCTCACCAGGTCAGATATGGGACAAACCCAGCCCAGCCTCACAGGAACAAAGGACACTGGCCTAGGCAGCAACAAAAGAATCTGTTAGACTCTTGAGGGAGTCACCCTGTCCTTCCTTTGGTCAGTTTGGAACTGTGATGAGGTAATGCTCATCTGATTCTGAAGGGGGGGGGGCAAAGCCAAGAAGGAAGAAAGGACATGATAAAAGGGAGAGACATTTGCCACACTCTCTCTCTCTCTCTTCCATCTACATCTACAGACACCACCACCACCAAGCGACCGAAGCGCTGATCAAAAGGGAGACCCTGGCTGAAGAGCAACCAGCCAGCCTGTGGTGAGAAGCATCTAAGTTTGTAGGGACACTGAAAGTGTTAAGATCAACTTAGAATGCGTTTTGCTTTTATTTCATTTGACCAAATCTGACTTGTTATGCTTTGACTTATAATCACTTAAAATCTATCTTTATAGTTAATAAATTTGTTTGTTTATTCTACCTGAATCAGTGTGTTTTGTTTGAAGTGTCAGAGGCTCCTAGGGTTGTGTCTGGGACTGGAAATATTAGCTAGTGTCATTCAGTTGCAAGTAGCTAAGAGCAGCTTACATGCCAGAGGCTGTGCATGAACATCGTGGGAATAGGGGTTCTCACAGCAGAGCAGGGTAAGGCTAGCTCCCAGAGTCAAGGATTGGAGTGACCTAGCAGATCACTGGTCCGGATAACACCAGAGGGAAATGTCACAAGTTCCAAGCCTCTTTCCGACCAGCACTTAGCCCAAAAGCTCTCACTCTCTTAGCTTTTTCTCAAAGAAATGCTACTAGTTTTTCTGTGGGTGTGTCTTTGGTTTTCTTCTGCTTCTCTCTCCCATGCAGACACAGTTCCCCAAATAATGCCCAAGTCCCTGTGTTTGCTGTATCAATCCCTAGGGAAACTTCTAGGGCCACATGATTCAGCTTCTATTCGAGCCTTACAATATATCTGTGTTTTGGGTGGTGGCTTCTATTGTTTCAGCTGCCTGGTTCCATAAAGGAGCTCCATTGCTTTTTACACTTATCCTGAGTGAAAGACAGTTATTACACTCACCAGCTTCAACTAGGTTTAACCCTACCCATAAATAAATTTATATGCTTAACGAAAAATGGAGGGAAAAGGATTGTATGTGAAAAGTGAAAATTTTTAACAAAAGGTTAAAAATATGGGAAAGGACCTATCTATTGTAACAAAGGAATATTATTGCAAAATCCTGAGCTAAATAAAGGAGTTTATGTTGCAGTTTAATATATTTTCTTGCAGTGAAAAATGCTGTACAATTTCAGAAGCCCAGTCTTGTATTTTGAAAAGAGATCTTGGTTTTGGTCCTTGCAACTTGGACTGCAAGAGACAAGAGTAAAGGAAAAGCTCCTATTAAAATAACAACTTGCAAAGATACAGCTCACCTTACCAAAGGATCACAAAGCACTTCACAAACTGATCTGGATTATCATCCCCCTATTTTCATGGATGAGGCAAAAAGTTATTTACTGAAAGATCTCAGGGTGAATCCTTGACAGAGATGGGAAAATAACCTAAGGGTTCTAGTTGCTTGTCTCTTGCACTAACCACTAGACTCCACTTTCCCATCTAGAGCTGAGAATAGAACTCAGGAGTCCTAAATCCCAGCCCACATCACCACTCTGCTCCAATCGCTAGACTCCACCACTCCAACGAAGGCCTGGAACAGAATTCAGGAGTCCTTCCTCCCAGCCCCCTGCTCTAACCAGTAGAACAGACAATGCATTATCCCCTGCCACATACATTGGATGCAACTTCTGCACTATTAGGAAAGAGACTGTTTTGTAACTTACAGCACCTCTGAATATAGCCCAATGGGAAAAAGAGAAGAGAAAAGGAGAATGAAATGGGACAAAGTAGCTAGGGACATAAAAGCTACAGTTGGCCAGATTCCCAGCTGGTGCAAATCAGTGTAATTCCACTGGAGTCAATGGACCCAGATCCCCAGCTGGTGTAAATTGGCTGAACCTCCAGTGGAGTCAATGGGGCCAGATCCCCAGCTGGTATAAACTGGCATAGTTTCCTCATCTTCAAGGGAGTGATTCCAAATTACAGCAGCTGAGGATCTGGCTCTTCACTGGGATGTTCAGTTTATGCAAGCAACCAGCTTCTACAGCCAGCTGATGCCTCAATGACTAGCATGAGCTGAGCGGATCACTGCAGGACCCCCACATGCTGGCAGTGCTACAAAGACTGCTGGCATGGCCTGTCCCCTCATTATTTTCATGTCAGCAGGCCAGAATTGCCTGCTCCGGTGTGAAAACCTCTTCTGTTTTCTGGCCAGCAACATTTACATTAATTCTTTTCAGTTTGCACTGGGAAAGGGTGAATGTACTAAGCTTGCTTTCAAACCCATTAACACTGCAACATTATTTCATGTACATCTATTTCTCTCTCCATAGCTTTTCCATAGATACATAGATTTTTTTTCCTTTAAAAAATGAAAAAGTTTAGTGAAAAATTCCATTTTGTTAAAAAGCCATTGTGCATGAGGAAGAGAAGTTGCCACATGGAAAATTTTTAAGGTCTAACAGGAAGATCAATATAATTGTGCCCTTTTTGCAAATGGGGAAACTGAGGCACAGCAAGATTAAATGACTTGCCCAAAGCTACCCAATAGGTCAGAGCTGGAAGCAGAACCCAGCTCTCCTGAATCCCTGAGCAGTGCTCTATCCAGCTGAGCACATCCCCAGCATTATTACAGTGTTCTGATAAGACTGTTAGCTTGCAGGAAACCTGTTTTGCCTTGTTAGAAGGTTTCAAATTTCTTCTTGTTCTGAAACAAGCCCCTGGCTCTCAAAGGTTCATCCCACATCTGTTTCTCTGGCATCATTTTTGTTCTACCGGCAAGCATCCTCATACCAGGAACTGCAGGAAAGGCATCATATTTACATTCCCCAGTCATAATGTTCTGCTCCAGGTCCCGGCTGCATGGTGGGATCATGTTAGCTCTTGTCTATTAATTTGCTAAGTGGGGGTTCTCCTAACTGGGTCATTAAAGGGGCACTCAAGCTTTGCCTGCTGGGCTTTTGATGCCGTTATTGGGCCAAGGGCAAAGAGGTTGCAAGTTCTAATGAGAGAAGTTGAGCAAGTCCCACCTCCTTTGTCCTCATGTGTTGCTGTCATAGCCTGATCTCCACTGATCCAGTAAGATTTCTGGACAATTTACTTGGTGAGAGTATGATCCATTGACCCACAGAGAAAAGCAGCTGTAGCCTATTAAAGACATTGCTTGGTAGCAACATAGGAAGCAGGTAAGTCTATTTTACCAAGGTTTATATTTTAATTGTATGGGGCCAGATTCTCAGCTCCATTGTAGATCTGTGCCTGTTTACACCAGCGGAGGATCTGGCTCATTGACTCTCCCTGGTTTTGTTAAATAGGGGCTTGAAGGGGAGTGACTCCAGATTTACGCTTGTGTAGCTAGGCCAGGTGGTGTAAATCAGCATAGCCCTATGTCTTTCATTGACAGCTGAGTTCAATTCTATACCTTGCCCCTCTGCACTATAGATACATGGAAACTCCCGCTGAGCTATGTGAAATTCCAAAATGTTGACCATCTACACAACAAGATTTGCTCCACAGTGCAAAGTACATCAGGGTTGGAAAACTCAGATTTAAGGGCATATTCTACCTGGCTCTCCCTTGACATCCTTTCTCCAAAATTCCTCTTAAAATAGTTTTCTTTTTGCATTAAGCCCTCCAAACCAAGGGGAACTAAACAAATTAAACCCAACAAAAGATTAACTAAAAGTGCAGCAGAACCCTGAACAATCTACTTCTTGACCTGGAGCTCAACTAGGCACAGCATTCCCAACCAAACTGCTCCATCGGGCTTCTGGGATTCACAATCAACTTGGAATTGTCTAGTAGCCAAAAGAGACTGTGGATTAGTTGTGCACGGAATGACCTAGAATTTTTGCATCTGGTTTAATTGCATGGATATTCTGATTAGCTGCTTATTTAATCAGCAGATCCTTAATGCAGCCAAATCGGCCGCTCGCTTGTAGGAATTCACTTTGAGCTATTGCTAGACCCATTGCAACTCTTTCTGTCTTTCCAGAGTAGACTGCAGCGTCTGACAAGACTGGGAGTGGATGTCTAAGCAAACACAAAGCTGTGCGCATCTGTGAGTAAACAGCAGTGGCATTCCTCTATTTACATCTGCACATTGTTTTGGGTGTGCATCTATTTCACAAAACAAGCACATTCAAGGTGTCAGAGTCTTCTGGTCTGGGGCAACATGACTTTTGCAGAACTTTTAGAGCAGGTCGGCAGTATGGGCCGTTTCCAAAGTATCCATGTTACATTATTGGTCCTGCCAATATTACTGATGGCCAGCCACAACATCCTGCAGAACTTTACCGCTGCTACCCCTGGGCACCACTGCCATATTGCCATTGTTGCTAACTACACTTGTGATGACAACTTTACTGACCTCCTGTATTGCCAGGAGCTCCTCAAGATCTCCATCCCTGTGGATGGGAACCAGCAGCCGGAGAAGTGTCTCCGCTTCATCTCCGCCCAGTGGCAGCTCCTAGACCCAAATGCCACAACAACCAATGGGACCGAGATGGACACCGAGCCCTGTATGGATGGATGGATATATGACAAGAGTGTTTTCACCTCCACCATCATCACCGAGGTAAGAAAGAGTCTCCTGGCAATGGCTGGCTAGTGACTATGCTGAATCAGATTGCTATCTGGTGACCACCAGCATAGTTTCATTGAAACCAACAGAGCTACTTTGATGTCTGCCAGATAAGGATCTGGACTAGTATTGTGGTAGTATCTGGACACCTCGGACCCCACCATGTTGGGTGCTGCACAGATCCTGACCAAGATCAGGGCCACATTTTGCTAGGTTCTTCACAAACCTTATCAGAGTTTGGGGCCCCCATTCTCACTATGACCAAGTTTGCTGGACTTGTCTCCCTCATGCTTTCTCACTGGGATGGTGTTTTCTCTCCCACTTGCAGTGGGATCTGGTGTGTGGCTCACGGACATTGAAACAGATGGCTCAGTCGATCTATATGGCGGGAGTCCTGGTGGGAGTGATTGTGTTTGGAAATCTCTCTGACAAGTAAGATGCCTGTCTGTCACTTCACTTAGGTAGGGTGCAGGAGATGAATGCAGGGTGGGGGCGGGTAGTGGCCCAGTTCTAACAGTTTCCAGCTGTCTTTACCAGCACTTATAATCAGAGAGGAAAAATAGCCCAGTGGTTAGGGCACTCACCTAGAACTTGGGAAAACCTGGGTTCAAGCCCCTGTTCTGCCACAGACTTCCTTTGTGACCTTGTGCAAGTCCCTTACTCTCTTTGGGTCTGAGTTCCCCATCTGTACAATGGGGATTGTAGCACTGCCCTACCACAGTGATGGGGGTCATACTGTTTCCCCCAGAGTGATGACTCAGCACTCTAGCCACAAGCCTATCCTGCCTGTTAGCAGCTAGCCTTGGTTTTCTCTGCCACAGGTTTGGACGGAAGTCACTCTTGATCTGGTCCTGTCTGCAAATGGCCATCACCGGCTCTTGTGCTGCTTTCTCATCAAACTTTGCCATGTACTGCGTTTTCCGCTTCCTGACTGGGATGGCTCTGTCGGGGATCAACCTCAACTGCGTGTCCCTCTGTAAGTACCAACCCAAGCAAGCAGCAAGTCCTTTGGGGTCTTACAGGATGTTTCCATTAAGAGGAGAAGTTGATGATGAAGCCAGGTATTTCTTTGGTGCATTCCTGGTTATTTACAATGTCTTGTTTCCCTGTTCACAGCAGGAAACAAACAGCAGGAGGCAGTTTCTTTGCTCACTGTACCAACCCTTTTCCAGCCAACACTCTGCCCAAAAAGTTCTCCTTCCTAGTGTTTTCTCAGGGTCATACTGCCAGGACTTCTCTGGCTGTGTCACAGGCTTCTTTGTACTTGTCCTATTATTGCTGCTTTTCTCACACACAAAGACACACGCAACTGCACCAGTCCATGCTCCAGGCCCTGTGTGCTATATCACTGTCCAAGGAACCCCCATGGGCCACATGACTCAGCATCTGCTCAAGCCTTGCTATGTGCCTATGTTTTGGGTGGTGGATCCTATTGTTTCAGATATCTGGGTCCATAAAGGAGCTTGATTGTTTCTTACTTTTATCCTGAATGAAAAGTGGCAGTTATGCCCACCAGCTCCAACCCCCCAGCATAACAGTATCTTCCTACATTAAGATAAAGAGGATGTTGAGGAGAACGAGCATTACAATATAATGCATGTGACAGAGACGCTAGGTGAGGCGTTATTCACACTTCAAACAGCTTATAGTCTGACCAGAAAGGTGGCCACACCTCGGAGCCCCAGTCATGGGTCAGGATCCCATTGTGCTAGAGTCCCTTTAAAAACAGAACTAAAAGACAGTCCCCCCCTGCAAAGAGCTGCAGTCTAGAGCTGGGTGATATTTTTGAGCTGAAACTTTTTTCCATAAAACGTTTCGTGAATTCATGTTGGTTCAGCCACATTGTTCACATCAAAAACAAATCAGAAAAAGGTGAAACGTTTTCATTTTTTTGGTTCAAATGACTTTTCATTTCAAAATTTCCTTGAATTTTATATTTTTTTTAAATTCCAAAACATGACAAAAACCTCTTGACAGGCAAAACAAAACAGCTAATTTAACCCAAAATGAAACCTTTTTCAACTCTCTGATTTGCCCAAAAATTAAAAAAAAAAAAAAAATTCTGGTTGGCCCAAAATGAATTTTTTTCTGTTTTTTTTTCCTTTTTCTTTTTGAAGTTGCCACCAAAATGAAAAATCCATTATTCTCCCTACTCTGCTGAAATTCCACTCACTTGTTTGGGGGTGGATTTAGGTGTGCAGGTGGCTTTGAAAGCTGGGATTGGTGTTCTCTGGACTTTGACGCTCTTCCCCCTTTTATCTCCTCATGCAGCTGTGGAGTGGGCCCCCACTAAACTCCGGGCAGCAATTGGCATGGTGACAGGATATAGTTACAGCATTGGGCAGTTCATTCTGGCTGGGCTAGCCTATGTCATCCCAGATTGGCGCTGGCTGCAGCTGGCTGTTTCGGTGCCCTATTTCATCTTCTTCTTCTATGGCTGGTAGGTGTCATTCCCACTTGTAAACCTTGCCAGCATGGGGACTTCCCTGTTATCCCTTGCGTGGACCAAGAGGTTCTGGAAGATGTTCAGACTGCAAACTCTCAGACACTGGGCGTGTCTCTCACTGTATGTCTGTCCAGCACTTGGCACAGTGGGGGTCCCAATCTGAGGTTGCACTGATTGTGATTTTTCATATTATGGTAGTAGCATCTAGAGGCCTCATCTGAGTTCAGGGTCCCATTGTGCTGGGTGCGACATAGACACACATTGAAAGAGAGGCCCTGTCCTAAAGAGCTCACAGTCTAAATAGAAAAGGGAAGGGCAATTATTCACATTTTACAGACTGCGGAGCTGATGCGCAGAAATATGGAGTGACTTGCCCAAAGTCACATGGGGCATCTGTGGTAGAGCAGGAAAATGAACCTAGGTTTCCAAAGCTAGTGTCCTACTCACAAGACCATTATTATTATGGTAGCCCCTACAGACCAGGGCTAGGAGCTGTACAGACACTGTTCCTGCCCAGACATGCTTACAGATGCAACAGATGATCTTTGGGCAGAGAACCAGCTGGGAAGTGATTTGCCAAAGGTCACAAGACAGGCAGTTCTACAGCCAAGAAGAGAACCCAGCTGCCCTGCCTCCTAATGCTGTACCCTATCCATTAGACCACACTGCTTCTCAACTTGCTCCTTTAGCCTGAACACTGCATCTATTCTAAGCACATAGAGACAGAGGAGTTTTGAAATGTTTCCGAACTTGGGGTGACAAAATAGCAAGTGTGAAAAATTGGGACACTTTTTTTTGGGGGGGGGAGTACTATAGTTGTGTATATAAGACAATATCGGGACATTTGGTCACCCTACCTGAACTGCAACAGACTCTTTCTGTATCATACATAGGTTGGGAGCCCCAGGTGTCCTGAGTCTTGGTGTTTCTCATGGTGAAAAGTATCCTGTTGTAATGAACATACAGGCAATTCTTTATTAAGCTGCTGGACAAACACAGCCCTGGGGTTCCCCTGGGTTTTCAACCCTGCACTTCCTGGTGTCACCACGTGGGGTCATCATCAGCCCTGCCCTGCACCAAGGCCGATGGCAGGGAAGCTGGCTACCATGTGCCCTTTTGGTTCCAAACAGGTGGTTCACAGAGTCGGCCCGCTGGCTTGCAACAGCCGGCAAACTGAACCAGGCATTAAAGGAGCTGCAGAAAGTGGCACAAATAAATGGGCGAAAGGAAGAAGGGGACAAACTCAGCGTAGAGGTGAGGAATTGAATAGGCTAAAAGGGAGGTTGTAATACATGGATCTTATCTGCGTGCCTCTCACCCCGTGATTGTCAGAGAGAGGACTGACACACACGAACACACCATAGAGCAAACTCATACACCCCTTCTCCAGAGGGGGAAAACACACGCACACACACACAAAGAGGGAAAGAGCTGGGCAAATAATGGATTTTTTCGGTTACTGGCAATTCCAAAAACTTGTGGAAAAAAATTGTTTCAGGTCAAACTGAAAACAATTTTTTTCAAAGTTTTTGGCAAATCGAAAGGGAAAATATTCAGTTCAGGCCAAATTTTCATTCACCATGAAATGATGCTTTTTTAATTTGAGCATTTTTTAACATTTACAAAAAATATTTATATAAAATTAAAGAAAATTTCAAAACAAAAATTTGCTTCAAATAAAAAAATCAAAACATTTTATTTCAAAAATGTAAAAATAAAACACTTCAATTTGGTGGCTGGTTGTTTGTTTTTAATTTTCCAAAACAATTTGGTGAAATTGACAAAAATTTGCAATTTGTTTTGATGTCACCAAATCTGCATTTTTCACTGAAAAAAGTTTCAGCCAAAACATTTTGTCCAGTTCTAGACAGGGACACATGAACACTTGGTGCCAAGAGGGTAATAAATATACACTCTCCCAAGCCCAGAAATCAAGTCGTAGAGTCCAGCTATAGCTGTTGTGAAACAATAGCAATAAAGAATCCAAAAAAATCATATCCATAGGCCTTAACAACTCCAGTAAAAGAGACAGCCAGGCGTACTGACAGGGTGATCCCCATAGAAATCTAGCACATGAATTGCTGTCTGGAAACGTAGCTTGCTAAGGGGATGTTAGAATGGGAGACCTCATAGGATGCACCCTTCCAATCCGTAGGAGGCGTTCAGTACTTTGCACAGTGCCCTAAACAAGGAGCCCTGTGCTATGAGTTGAAATAGCCCCACTGGAGGTTGCCCGTCCTGCTCTTTGCCGCTTCCCTCGGCTACCTGCATCTCCCAGTGGTAGCCAGGGGTACTGCAGCCTGAAGACTGGCTCGGCCGGTGACGGCACTCACTATTGCAGCAGCTCCAGACCCCGGGTGTTTACACGGATAGCGAGAATACCCCAAGTCATAACGATAAGGATTTAAATAACCAAGGATTTGGGGAAGATATAAACTCTCCGGTGTCTCTTCCCCACAGGACTTGAGAGCCAGCCTGCAAAAAGAAATGTCCGCAGCCAAGTCCACCCACACAGCTGCCGATCTGGTGCGTACACCGTCTGTACGCCGGGTATCCTGGTGCCTGTGCTTCGTATGGTAGGTGGGTTCATTCAGCTGCAGAGGGAGGCAAAGAGGGTGGAAGGGCAGAAAATAAACCAGGGGCTTTTGTTATGATGGTACGACCGGCTGAGATCCAAATGCTGTTGTGCTTAGTGCTGTACAGTAGGACGAGACAGGGCCAGGCCCTACTTTCAGGAGTTTACAATCTAAGTAGACCAGAGGTAGGATTATTGCCTCCATTTTTATAGAAGGGGAACTGAAGCACAGAGAAACTAAGTGACTTGCTGAAGGTCAGACAAGGGAGTCTGTGACACAGGGGAATTGAAATGCGGTCCCCCAAGTCCCAGGCCAGAGAGCATTTTACAGCACTCCCAGTGGCAACAGGAGGTACTGCGCTCTGCAGACTTTCCATTGTACCATGCATTTTTGTGCCATCAACGACAGGTTCTCCACCAGTTTTGCCTATTATGGGCTGGCCATGGACCTGCAGAATTTTGGGGTCAGCATTTACCTCATCCAGGTGGTATATGGAGCTGTCGACATCCCTGCAAAGCTGATTGGTTTCTTCATGATCAGTTTCATTGGCCGGAGAGTCACCCAGGCTTCTGCTCTCATCCTAGCAGGGCTTGCAATCCTGGCCAACATATTTGTGCCACAAGGTGAGGTCCTGGTGCACTATCGATCTGCATGCTCTGATTTTAATCAGCATGTATTAGCATGTATATACATTTAGCATACATATAATTTAATTAGCATATACGCAAGATACAGCAAGAGTAATGTTACAAGAATAGTCTATAAAAGCAACGTCTGTATATTAAAGGTGGTTGAAAATGTTTTCATTCAAACTGTTTTTCAACAGAAAATTGGGGGATTGGCTAAATTAAGTTTTATGTGAAAGTCATCAGCTTCACACAGAAAATTTCAATTTTTCAGTAAAAAAATGAACACCCATGGCACTTCTTCCCCCCACCCAAATTTTAATTCTGAAATGCTGGGGTCCCTAGCCAGACTTTGTCTCCCATAATGCCATGCAGCTGCCATGACTCATCACTTCCCATCTCTTTGCTTCCCTTTACTGGTTCCTTCTTATCATATCAAATATAAGCTACTTGTCTTCACTCTCAAGACTCTTCATAACCTATCCCCACCTGCCCTAACAGCTCTCATTCAATATTAAAAGATCGACTCCAATCAGTCTATGATATCAGCTTCTATCACCCACTTGTTACATTTTCAAACAAGCACCTTTGTGCTTTCCCCCATGCTGCCCCTCATGCTTGGGAAAAGTTCCCTGTAAGCATCAGCAAAATTAACATCATATCCTCCTTCAAAACCCTGCTTAAAACTCCCTCTGCTCTGAAGCCTACAAAAAACTTGACAGTGGTTAGGTTGCTGGTGTGCTGAAACCACGCCCTACCGTGCTTGCCAATAGTGTCTCATTGTTTCCTTGTGCTGCCCCATGATGAACCAAGGGTCACCCAATGAAATCAATAGGCAGCAGATTTAAAATAAACACAAGGCAGGACTTCTTCACATAACACACAGTCAACCAGTGGAACTCGTTGCCAGGGGATGTTGTGAAGGCCAAAACTATAACTGAGTTTGAAAAAGAATTGGGTAAGTTCATGGAGGACAGGTCCATCAATGGCTATTAGCCAAGATGCTCAGGGACACAATCCCATGTTCTGGGTGTCCTAAGCCTCTAACTGCCAGAAGTTGGGAGTGGATGACAGGGAAGGGATCACTCAGTAATTGCCCTGTTCATTCCCTCTGAAACATCAGGTGTTGGCCACTGTCGGAAGACAGGATACTGGGCTAGATGGACCATTGGCCTGACCCAGTATGGCCATTCTTATGTATTTATCTGTCTGTATCCATGTCATCATTTGTCTTATACATAGATTGCCAGCTCTTTGGGACAGGGACTCTCTCTTTCCTGGCCCATGACTGGGGCTCCTAGGCACTACGATAATACAAATAATAAATAATATGGGGAGGCCACGGTGCATCCTGGAAATATAATCTGACCATTAAAAAACAAGACAACAATTAATTTGCAGCATAAAGACATTTTTCTTGGAAATTACTTTTTGACCAAAAAAAAATTCAACCTCTTGTAATTACTGACTCTTTTTACAGAGTTGGGGGGGAACTCGAGGACAGGGAGATTAAGGACTGTGTTTGCATGCCCATACTGTGCAAAGAGCTAAGTTCCAGCAGCACCTGATGATGTCATCCTTTCCCTCTCCCTAGATCTGCAGACCCTGCGCACTCTTTTGGCTGTGTTTGGAAAGGGCTGCCTGGCTGCCTCATTCAACTGTGCCTTCCTCTATACAGGAGAGCTCTACCCCACCGTGATTAGGTATGTAGATGCAAACGCCCATTAAGGAGTCCTACCTGGGCTGCTGGGCTGTGTTGCAGTTTTCACCCTGCATGATTAACCTCAAGGAGATGGCAATGACAGAATGACAGCAAGAGCTCTGGTCAGCTGAGCCACTGGGTTTCCTACAGCTGTTAGGAGATGCAAATCCAAACGAATCTATTGGATAAGGCAGACTGAATGAATCAGCATACCTTGTTCTACTGCTTTCTGACAGGACATTGCAGGCAGGCAGGTTAGAGAGTAGATTAGGTATGCAAGTTGTGAATAAACAACATGGAGATTTGTAGCTCAGAAAAGGCAAACCCAGCTGAGGGCTGGTTCCCAGTCCCTGACTGTTCTCTCTCCATGGCAGACAGACCGGAATGGGGTTTGTGAACACCCTGGCTCGGGTGGGCGGCATAGTGGCCCCGCTTGTGCAAATGACCAGTGAGTACTTACCCTCCCTGCCGCTGATCATCTATGGAGCTGCCCCTGTTGTATCCGGCATCGCCACCTGCTTCCTGCCTGAGACCCGTAACATGCCGTTGCCAGACACCATAGAAGACATCGAGAGGCAGTGAGTAATTTCTGTGACTATTACGGACAGCTAGTGGAGAGGCTAGGGCAATGGGCTGGGGCTCAGAGACCTGGGTTCTATTTCTATCTCCACCAGCCTGAGCTTAGGCAAGCCCCTTCCCCTCTCTATGCCTGTGTTTCCCCTCCCACCCTTTGTCTATTTAGATTTTAAGCTCTTCAGGGTCTGTCTCTTAGTGTGAGTCTGTGCAGCGCCTGGCACAATGGGGCCCTGACCTCACCGGGGTCTGTGCAGCACCCAGCACAATGAGGCCCTGATCTCAGCGAACATGTGTGTAATTAGGTGTTGTCAGCGGTGGGATTCAGTTTTCAATCGGGTCCTTCAAAAAATGTAAACACCAGCTTAAGCCCCAACCCAGAAACCTGGAAAACTGTATACACCACCCTTGGCACCCTTGATAGGTAATACTTTCCCACTTGCAAGCACTGAGTGTAGGGGTTAATAAAAAAAGCTTTATGAGGATGGGGGAAGGGGGCAACAGAACTAACTTGAGAAAGCCAGCAATTAATTAATACAAACTGTTAAGTAAGACTCTCCCCCTCCCCCGGGTATTTTGGCAGTAATCCCAGCCTCAGGCCTCCTTTCACAGTTGTAAAAAGAAAAGGAGGACTTGTGGCACCTTAGAAGCTAACAAATTTATTTGAGCTTAAGCTTTCGTGAGCTACAGCTCACTTCATTGGATGTAAAAGCTCATGCTCAAATAAATTGGTTAGTCTCTAAGGTGCCACAAGTACTCCTTTTCTTTTTGCGAATACAGACTAACACGGCTGTTACTCTGAAACCTTTCACAGTTGTGAGCAGCTCAGACATTCCAGCCACTTCCCTTCTCAGCATCATCACGGTTTGCTGCCCGGGGCTGGTGGAGTCTGGCCATACTGCCTGGGCTGCTCCAGTGGCCTGATTTCAGCTTTGCTTGCTAGGCAGAAAGGTCTGCAGCAGAGTCCCTCCAAGCCCCTCTGACAGGGCAGAGTCCCAAGCCCTGTCAGCACCAACACACTGCCTCAGCTCAGCCCTGGTCTCTGCCTCAAAGGCACCTCAGCTCTACTCCCCACCACTGCACCGTACACCATCTCAAAGCCAGTTTAGTTCAACCCACAGCTAGCAGGAGCCCTTCTCTTTCTTTTCTCATGAGGCTCCCTTACCCAACGGTGCCCGACTGTGGTGTCAGTTAGGGTGACCCCCTCACCCAGCATGTCTGGTGCTGTTCACTTGTCCTTTCATTTCCCAGCAGGGTCAATAGCATTTTATTGCCCCAAAACTCAAAACTTAACTATATTTTAACCAAAATGCCCCAAATTAGCACAAAGAAAAGGAGTACTTGTGGCACCTTAGAGACTAACAAATTTATTTGAGCAGAAGCTTTCGTGAGCTACAGCTCACTTCATCGGATGCATGTAGTGGAAAATACAGTGGGGAGATTTTATATACACAGAGAACATGAAACAGTGGGTGTTACCATACACACTGTAACAAGAATGATCAGGTAAGGTGAACTATTACCAGCAGGAGAGCGGGGGAGTGGGGAGGAACCTTTTGTAGTGATAATCAAGGTGGGCCATTTCCAGCAGTTGACAAGAACGTGTGAGGAACAGTGGGGAGGGGTGCAGGGGAGGGGGGAGGAATGAACATGGGGAAATAGTTTTACTTTGTGTAATGACCCATCCACTCCCAGTCTTTATTCAAGCCTAAGTTAATTGTATCCAGTTTGCAAATTAATTCCAATTCAGCAGTCTCTCGGAGTCTGTTTTTGAAGTTTTTTTGTTGAAGAATTGCCACTTTTAGGTCTGGAATCGAGTGACCAAGGAGACTGAAGTGTTCTCTGACTGGTTTTTGAATGTTATAATTCTTGACATCTGATTTATGTCCATTTATTTTTTTACGTAGAGACTGTCAAGTTTGGTCAATGTACATGGCAGAGGGGCATTGCTGGCACATGATGGCATATATCACATTGGTAGATGTGCAGGTGAACAAGCCTCTGATCATGTGGCTGATGTGATTAGGCCCTATGATGGTGTCCCCTGAATAGATATGTGGACACAGTTGGCAATGGGCTTTGTTGCAAGGATAGGTTCCTGGGTTAGCAGTTCTGTTGTGTGGTGTGTGGTTGCTGGTGAGTATTTGCTTCAGGTTGGGCGGCTGTCTGAAATGAAGCCTGCTCCATTTGGACATTTCTCTTTCCTCATCGACAGATGCTGGCAGAGACCTCCCATCCCATGGTGCCCTGTCCATCTGGAGTTCTTAAGCAGCTCTGGACTACTCTTCTTCCTGTTCACAAACTGTTCACAACAGTCAGCTCCCACCTCCCTAGGGCTTCAGGCCACAAGGATTACATGCATAACACCCTGCACAGGGGGCCCCAATCTCAGCCAGGGTCTGTGCAGTGCCTGGCGCAATGGGGCCCTGATCTCAGTTGGGGACTGTGCAGCTCCTGACACAATAGGGCCCTGATCTCAGTCGGGGTCTATGAAGCACTTGGCATAGCGGGGCCCTGATCTCAGTCGGGATCTGTATAGCACTGTGGTGCCCTGGTCTTGGTTGGTGTCTTCAAGGTGCTACCATAATGCAAAGTATGGGCCATAGGGAAGGAAAGTGACGTGCCCAAAGTCACCCAGTGAGTTAGTGGCAGGGCTGGGATTGCCATCAGTTCTCACTCCCTCATCCTGTTCTTTAGATCAGCGCTTCTCAATGGTTTCTATATCAGGACCCTGCAGCTGGCAACTAGCCAGGACTGGAGCTGGTTGTGAATTTTCCAAATTTTTTTGGTTGGAAAATGCCAATTCGTCAAAACCAAAACTGTTTATGGGAAAATGTCAGTGTTGGTGAATTGAAAAACATTCTTTAAAATAAATTTGTCGACATTTTCAAAACAAAAATAAAGTGGTTTTCTGGTTTGAAATGACTTTCCTCTCAGAAATTTAAGCTAACGGTAAGAAAAACAAATTAAATAAGTAATTTGGTCAAAATCAAAACAAAATGTTTCAAAATTATTGAAATGAAACATTTTAATTGATTCAAAATGATTTTTTTTCAGTTTTTTGATTTATGACAATTTTTGAGGTTTTGACTTTTCATCCCAATTGGGGACAGGAACATTTTTCAAAACTCAAAAATATTCATAGGACATGACAATCATTCCCCCTGCTCCTGCCCGAGCCAAGAGCCTGACTCCTACATGGGAAGGAGAAGGTGATCTTGACCCTTTGACGCCTGTTCTTTGCTCTCCTGGGGACCACAACTCCAGGACCTCTAGACTGAGTCCATGCTGCATTATGCGGGTTGGGGGGGATAAAAGAGGGATAGTGTAATTCACAGAGCTATTGGGAGGCTTAGCTAATCCCTATTTACAGAGTCATGACTTGTTGTGATGAAAAGATTAAAAGAAATGCAGAATTGTTATATAATCATGTGGTCTCTTCTTATTCCCTTATAGGAGAAGGTCCAGAGTGATTACAGATGTAGGACGGGAAGACAAGGTTCTGCTGAAAGCTTCCAGATTGGAACCACTCAAGGAAATCATTTGAGAGGAGAAACTAAACAGACTCTAGGTCTTGATACCAATTAGTCAGATTAAAATCAAACACGCCCGCATGTTTTACTGGCTCAGGATCAGAGATTGCTTCTGTGCAAGGGGTATTCATGAGATATTATGTCAGCCTTTTGTATCCACTTTCAGAGAAGCTAATAAAGTCAACTGTGCTTCCAAAGGTACAAGCCATGGTTGTCAACATGAGGCGGAGGTGTGAGACTGGACACAGCGTTGGGCGGGGAGACAGACAACCTGGATTCTGATCCTGGCTCAACCATTGACACTGGACTTATGTCTATTGCTCTTCCCACAGCAAAACCAGCGTGAACAAACTGCACTGATCCAGTTGGGTCCCAAATAACTGTGTCTATTTAATAGGGCTAGCCAGAAAACAGGAATTCTGTTTAGCACAATAATTTCAGAGGTTTCATATCAGAACAAAACCAAGACCTTTCAAAACGTTTCATGAAAACAGAGAGCTCCATCCCAGAAGAGCCAATAGCTCAGGCAAAGTAGCAACCTAAACCTTGTTCTTCTGCACCCCAACCAAGTTCCCTAACAACCAGGATAGCAAGTCAGCCCTTCTCACTCTCTGCAGGGACTTGAACCTGATTCTTCATCACAGGTGAGTACTCTGGCCACCAGGCTTTTCAGGGGTGGGCCTCGCTCACGCTATCATTTTGATCAGAAATTCCATCCTGGACCTGAGAAACCCTCCCGACAAAACTTTGGTCGAAACCAGAAAGTTTCGGTTTTGACCAATTGGCAACTTCCCACAGAAAATTCTAACCCAGCTCTTCTATTTAGTACATGTAGCCATTCGAAGCCTAGCTACATAGACACCATTGCTCTGAGTGGCTTTGAAAACACAGAACACAGCAAAAGCCTTTAGAGGGACCACAGACTAGTTAATTCTGCTGTATTCCTGTACTATACTCTGCAAGTCACTTCCCCACTCCATGCCTCAGTTTCCCCTCCCACACCTGGTCTATTTAGATTACAAGATTTTCAGGGCAGGGACAGCACCCTACATAGTGGGATCGTGACTTCTTATTGCTCCTGAAATATGCATAAAAACATACATGTTTAGAGGAGGTTCCGCACAAAGGGGTTCTGAGTATGGTAGAAACATGGTTACAGTCCGGGGCCGTGCTGCCATGCAATGAGAGAGTTTATCACTCAGTAGTTCATGTATCTCCCAGACTCTAGCTTCCCAGGCTGACAATTTGCATCAGACCCATAGGGGAAGAACAAATGCGGGTCCAAAAAGGAAGTGTTTAACCCCGTCCACAATCAAGCCACACCCACAAATAAGCCCCACCCTCTTGAGATACACATGTCACTCAAAGTCAAGGTGACCATGTTTTCAATACCTCCAGCCAGGGCTTTTGTATGGCGATGTTGTATTAGGGTCATACGTGAGACAAAGTTATTCATGTTACAGGAGAGCTCAAAGGCCCTAACAAGAAGAAGGGCCCCATTGGTTAGGCACTGCACATACGCGTAGCTAGGGCCAGCCTTTGCCCCAGAGAGCTCACCATCTGAACAGACAAAGGGTGGGAGAGGAAACAAAGATACAAAAAGAGGAAGTGATTCACCCAAGGTCACTCACCAGGCCAATGGCAGAGCTGGGACTACAACCCAGGTGAGTGTCGTATTCACAAGACCATGTTGCTTCTAAAAAATGCCCAGTGCTGGCATCATTGCTAGAGTGGGTCAGAAATGGGGGTGGTTCCAGAGGGAAATTTTGACATTTGGCGGAAAAGCGGGGATTCGAACCCACAACTCCCAAACCCCTGGTTTATGGCCTGACCAGGGGAACATCACAATCACTTTACTCACATGTCAACTGTATCCCAAACGCTTGTCCCACTGCGCTATTAGTATCATAACAACGTGAGGCCCCAGTCAGAGAGCAGGGCCCCACTGCAGTAGAGATGTGGAATAAATGAGGACATTCCTTGCTACAAAGAACTCACAGTCTTAGCATAGGACAAGAAACAACAACTGCTTCCCCCAAGGAATGGGCTACAGGGCAGGAAAAATGGTGGATGTTTCAGTTACAGCTCTGGATTGGGACCTTTTGGGGAGTCAATTCCCGCCTCCCCGGAGACACCGTGTGTGACCTCAGACAAGTTGCAGAGGGTAGCAAAAGCTCGTAAGTTGCATAGGAAGGAAGTCCCGTTTTCAGAAGTGACTCAAAGACTTAGGAACCTGAGTCCCCGTGACTTTCATAGAAACTTGAGCTCTTGAGTGCCTAACTCCCTTTTGAAAATGAGACTAAATGATTTAAGTCACTTGAAATGCTGAGTGGAGCAACTCTGAGATACCTTTAAGACTCTGGGCTTTAGTTCCCCAGTTTCTCCATCTGTAAAAGAGTGCTAATAAACCTTCCTTTGACTATTTGCATCGCGAGCTCTTCAGACCAAGGGCTGTCTCTTACCAAGTGTGCCCGGCACAATGGGACCCTGATCTCAGTCAGGGTTTGTGCAGCACCCAGCATGACAGGGCCTGCATCTCAGATAGTATCAGCTGGTTTCTGGCAGCATCTGGCATAACAAGGCTTTGATCTTGGTCAGGGTCTGTGTAGCACCTGGCACAATGGGGTCTTTAGGCAGTGCTGTACTACAAATCATAAGTACACAAGGAGAAGGTAAGAGTAAGACAATCACGCTTAGGAAAAAACACTGCATTCACAGCACACCAATTCCCTAGCAATTGCTCCAATGGCTCAGGGTGAATTTTGTCCCAGATACTAACATCTCTTGTGAATAACTGACTACATCAAAGGACATCTACTTGCTGGACTGCCTTTCACACTCACCTGATGCTGTTACCCAGAACTATTGCTATTGCTGTCAAGTACTGTGTGTATTACGGTAGTACCTAGAAGACACAACCAAGATCAGGATTGCAACATTATTTATTATTTGTATTTATTTCTATTGTGGTAGGACCAAGGAGCACCAGCAAAGGACCAGGAGCCCATTGTGTTATGCATTAGACCAGTGGTTTTCAAACTGCGGGTCGTGACCCAGTACTGGGTCGTGGAACGTAAGGCAGCGGATCACAGCGGCTCTGGTCAGCACCGCCGACTGGGCAATTAAAAGTCCCGTCAGCGGTACTGCCCGGCTATCTGTTCTGACACTGCACTGTGTTCCGGAAGCAGCCAGCAGCAGGTCCGGCTCCTAGGCGGCGGGGCGGCCACAGGACTCCGCGCGCTGCCCCCTCCCCAAGCACGGGCTCCACACTCTCATTGGCCAAAAACCGGCCAATGGGAGCTGGGGGGATGGTGCCTGTGGGCGAGAGCCATGCGGAGCTGCTTGCGCACCTCTGCCTAGAAGCTGGACCTGCTGCTGGCCACTTCCGGGGCGCAGTTCATTCCGCGGTGCCAGGACAGGCAGGAAGCCTGCCTTAGCACCCCCACTGAACCGCTGACCAGGAGCCGCCCAAGGTAACCCTGCGCCCCAATCTCCTGCCCCAGCCCTGAGCCCCCCCAAACCCGGAGCCCCTTCCTGCATCCCAAACCCCTCATCCCTGGCCCCAGCCCAGAACCCTGACCCCCTCCTGCACCCCAACCCCCTACCCCAGCCCAGAGCCCCCTCCCACACCCTGAACCCCTCATTCCCAGCCCCACCCACAGCCCTCACCCCCACACCCCAACCCTCTGCCCCAGCCCTGAGCCCCTCCCATACCCCAAACCCCTGATCCCCAACTCTGTTGGGTCGCGAGCATCAACAATTTTCTTCAGCTGGGTCGCCAGAAAAAAAGTTTGAAAACCATTGCATTAGACAAACACAGAACAAAGAGGTGGTTCCTGCTCCAAAGAGCTTCCAATCTAAGAGCAGACAAACAATGAGGGAACCCTGTCCCAGTTTAAATAGACAATGAAAAGAAGTGAATTGCCCAGCAGCAGAACCAGGGATAGAAGCCAGGTCTGCTTTCCCTAAGCCAGTGCTCCAGGCTCTTCCTTAACCTTTCCCCCCAGCCATTCTCTTTGTCCTCTCCTCTCTCCCATGGATTTATGCTCTGTTTCTGCCCTGTCCTTATCCAGCAATTTGCCTCCACATGGACCCCAGCACTCCTCCATCACCAGCCAGCTTTGATGAAGTGCATATGGAGTTAGAGCCTCAGCTGATGTAAACTGGCGTAACTCAATTGTCTTCAGTGGAACCAAGTTGATTTACTGCAGCTCAGGATTTGGTCCCATGAGTCATCTTTTCAGCACCCAGCACAATAGGCCCCTGCACTTATTCGGGATCTGTACAGCATCTAGCACATTGCACCCTGATCTAGATCAGTGTCTTTGCAGCACCCAGCACACGGGGACCTAGATCTAAATTGGGGTCTGTGCAGCCCGCAGCACAATGGGGGCCCTGATCTCAGTCGGGGGCTGTGCAGTGCCTGATATAATGGAACAATAGTCTTAGTTGGAGCCTCTAATAGTAATGCCAATAATAATCAACCAGTGCAAAGCAGGCTCGGTGCCCTTGTGTACTGGAGGCCTAATGCCTTCCTAACACGGCCCTTTGTCCCACATTTACTGGATCAGTAGATTTTGTCTCCCTTTCCCTTCAAGCTAATCCTTCAAACCCAGGGTAGAATTTTAACCCAAGTAAGATGATTACGGTTTACATAACCCACACACGCACCCTTTTAACCCAATCAGTTTCCTAAGGCTAAATATATATATATATTACTCCCCCCATCCCCCTGCCCCCATTACCACCACTACACACGCACAGTTTCCAGCATCCCAGAATCAAACAGTCCAACTGAGGTGATCCAAGTTCACACCACAGGTTGCTCAGATTTTCTTCCAACAGACTGGTATCCCTGCTGAGACCCCCACTCTTTGGGTGGATGCCAGATTGATAGCGGTTTCAAAGTTGTAGGCAAAAATTTAAAGGGAACTTTCTTCTGAGACAATGAGACTAAACTTTCCCATGCAGCCGTCCAAGTTTTGCTTTTCTCCTGTAGGAAGCGCCTGGCTGTAGCTGTTGTGCTTTGACAGATCTCTAAGAGAGCAGGAACTTTTGTAGGAGGTACTCTTTCCAAATGCAGCTCTGTTTGTGAAATTCATTTAAGTCCTCAGGAAGCGAGTTAACGGTGGATCTGTTCGGCATGACTTTTGCCGAACTCCTAGACAGCATTGGCGGCATGGGCCGTTTTCAAATCATCCATGTCGCTTTACTTGTTATCCCTGTTTTAATGACAGCCTCTCATAACCTCCTGCAGAATTTTTCTGCTGCTGTTCCAGGACACCACTGCCAGATTCGTGTAGCTGCCAACAGCACGGGTGGTACAAACATGACTCAAAGACTGAGCACCAAAGATCTCTTGAGGGTCTCCATCCCGATGGATGGGGAATGGGAGCCGGAGAAGTGTCGCCGGTTCGTCACCGCCCAGTGGCAGCTCCTAAATCCCAACGCCACTCTCGCAAATGGGACAGAGATGGAAACAGAGCCATGCACGGATGGGTGGACCTACGACAAGAGCATCTTCACCAACACCATCATTATGGAGGTAAGGAAGGGCCTAAAGCACTCACCGTTGCTCAGAGAAACCTTGCATTGCTTGGGTGTTATTGATCAATATTTACATCTGACTGCACAGGAGCAGGAGGAAGTGTGGTCCAGCCAGTGAACTGTGACTTGGGTTCAGTTCCTGTCTCTGAACCATTCCTACTCTGTGACCTTATGCAAATTATGGTTGCCCAGCTGGATCATTCCCAAGGTCCATTCAGCCCAGTCTCCAGTCTTGGACAATGGCCAGCACCAGATGCTTCAGAGACAGGTTTAAGAACCCTGCAGTAACCCATGTGAGATACCCTGTCCCATACATAGCCCTCATCCTGATCTTTAGTAGTTGGAGATTGGCTCAAGCCTAAAGTACCAGGTTTAATATCCCTCCCAGAAGCCTTGTTGTTGCTGTTATGATTACTCTGGATGGTTTTGATATCCCCCTTTCAATTTTGTTAACTTCTTCCCCTCAATGACTTCATGTGGCAGTGAGTTCCACAGGCTAATCCCACATCATGTGAAAAAGTGTATTTCCTCTAATCGGTTTTGAACTCCCATCTTTTAATTGCATTGAACATCCCCTTGTTATGAGACAGGAAGAACAGATGCTCCTGATCTGTTGCCTCTCTCCCACTTGTTGTTTTATAGACTTTTATCCTGTCCCCTCTAGTTCATCTCCTTTGCAAGGTAAATGATCCCAGTCCTTTCAATCTCTCTCCACAAGAGAGTTTCTCAGGCTCTTGGTCATTCTTGTTGCCCTTTTAGTTCTGCAATATCCTTTGTGAGATGGGGTGACTAGGTCTGCACCCAGCAATCTCGTCATCTCTCTGTCCCTCACATTCCCATATAAGTAAAACATGGATAATTCTTCCTTTCTCCCACCTGTGTCTATTTGGAATGTAAACCCTTAAGGGTGGGGGGTATCTTTTACTGCGTTTGCATGTTGCTGGAGCTTCTACCTGCTGCTAGAACAGAAAATAATAATGTCATATATGATGAGACACTGTAGGTCTCCATGCCGTCTCTGCTCCTATTATTTACTGACAATTTGTCCTGGGAAGGAACATTCAGATTGTAAAAGGGGATTCTGGTAACTGTTTGCCAGATGGTAAGAGATGGCTGTAGCTGGATATAATAAAACTCAGCCCTTCCCATGATTCAAAGAGCTTTACAAACTTGCTATGAGCTAAGTGTGTAGTAGTACCATTATCTCAATTTTACAGATGGGGAAACTGAGGCACAGGGAGGTGAAGTGACTTGCCCAATGTCACAGTTGTGTCAACCATAGAGCTGGCTACAGAACCCAGGAGTCCTAGGCTTACAGTCCTGCTCCTGTAACCCCTAGAATCACACAAGCTGTCATAGAACCCAGGAATCCCAGTCTTAGTGCTCCAAGCACTGGAACACTCTCCTTCCAAGCGCCAGGAGCAGAACCCAGAAAACCTGATGCCCATTCTCTGTTTTAACCACTAGACCCCATTCCCCTCCCACAGCTATGGATAGAACCCAGCAATCCTGACTCCCAGCCCCCTGCTCTATCCTACTAGACCCCACTCCTCCACAAGAGCTGGGACTAAAACCCAGGAGTCCTTATGCCCAGTCCCTGCTTTAACCAATACACATAATTCCACATCTTGGAATTATGACCCTCAGTGCTCTGCACTAACCACTAGGCCACACCATGCAGCTGCAGAATAGTAAATACCCAATACTGAGATGGTGATTTATTCAAATATCCACCAGTAGTTATATCACTCACACATGTGACCTCATACAAGTTGTGAGCCACCCCCTTAAGAAATCCACTGACACAGCAAAGTACTGTTTGCTTGTTTAACCAATGCTGAGCTGCAGGACTGCACACAGAGAAAGTTCCCTGCCCTTGACAATTCTCAGATTGTTGGTTAGTTAAATATTTACTTGCAATTTAAAAAAATATATAAATACAAAGCAGGGATTAATTTTATTTGAAATGTAACCTTATTTACCAAATGCAAATGGCCAAATCCTGGTGCCAATAAAATCATTATTTTTATTAAAATATCTGTAGTGCCTAGAGACCCCAACTAAGATCAGGCCCCTATTGTGCCAGGCGCTTCACAGACCATGACTGAGTTCAGGGCCCCCTTGTGCCAGGTACTGCACAGACCCTGACTGAGATGGGAGCCCCCATTGTGCCAGGCAACGCACAGACACACAGAGAGAAACAGTCCCTGCCCTGAAGAGCCAACAATCTAAAAGACAATGGGTGGGAGGGGAAACAACTTACTCAAGACCACACAGCAGGAGAGCCCACACCCGAACCCAGCTCTCCTGAGTCCCAGACCAGCACATTATCACTAGGCCACCTTTCCTCTGCTTCAAGGGTTTCTGGTGCTCAAAGCTATTGGCGGGGCTGCCGGAGCACAGGCAACAGCTCTCATAGCCCCTGGCTCTATACCTCCTCCCTTTGCCACCTGCAGTCCTGCAGCCTGAGACAGTCCACCTCCCACTGGTAGCAAGCAGTACTGCACCCTGAAGTCCATCGACTGCCTAATACAGTCATTACATAACTGCTGGGGATAATTCCCCTGAGCCCCTAGTGATCAGCCACCCCAGCTCTCCATTATACCTTTGTCTGCTAAATTAAATACTCCCCCCATCCATAGCATTGGCTGTTTTCTCCTTGCGTGGGTAGGAGCAGCTTGTTATGACAATGTCTTGACCACCTTTCCTCCTCCGCCTGCAGTGGGATCTGGTGTGTAACCTGCGGACACTCGGACAGATGGCTCAGTCAATCTACATGGCTGGGGTGCTGGTGGGAGCGCTTCTGTTTGGAAGCTTAGCGGACAGGTGGGTCTTTGCAAAGCTCTTCCTTCTCCCCGCTCTGAGAGCAGCTGCAGAGGCACAGAAAGCAGCAGCCATGGGGTGAATGGTATCTGCTGGGGCTAGGGGCAAAAGTTCAGGCAATGAACTGAACGTTTAAATTTTGACTTCAGAGATGAGGGATGTGGAGGTTGGGGTAGAATAATCTACCAGAGTCTAATAGCCTAGTATGTCCAGATGCATAGCTGGTGTAAATCAGCACCACTCATTGGTGCCAATAAGCATTTTTCTGTTGTATTCAACGACCATTGGATGAGGCCCATTTATACCAGCTGAGGATCTGACCCATGGCCTGGCAGTTGCTACATTTTCCTTTGCTTATGTTCATCCTCTTCCTTCCAGCTGCATTCCCTCTCCTTGCCTGATCATGCGCCCATTGAAGTCAAAGACACGACTCCCATTGATTTCAATGCTGCAGTAGCCCTTGGAAAGTAACTCCTCTCAGTGCTTGAGGTTTACCCTTTCCCTTACACTTGAGATGCTGATCCACGTCCCCTTGTAGTCATTGCTTAGCTGCATTTAACTCATTTACAGCCTTGCCTTGTGGGTCAGTCCCTCCAGAGCCCTGGTCATTTGTGCTTGCTCTCCCCTGAACACCTTACAGGCTATGTCAAAACACTGAGAGATTAGATTAGATAAAATAGATCATCCACGTCCATGTGCCCAGGACTGAATGCAGATTGCCAGGTGCGGTCACATCAGTGCTGTCCCCACCTATCCTCAGGGCTCTGTGGCTCTGCATATACAGGATTCTATCAGTCACCAGACCTAGCACAGCTATGAACATGCCATCTTCTGCCACAGGTTCGGGCGGAAGGCTCTCCTGAGCTGGTCTTACCTGCAGATGGCTGTCTCGGGCACCTGTACCGCCTTCTCGCCCAATTTCACCGCATACTGCATCTTCCGCTTCCTTGTCGGGATGGCCCTTTCTGGGATCATTCTCAACTGTATGTCACTGGGTAAGGGACCTTCTTCCACTGCTCCTTGATTTTAACCTGGGAAAATTAGCCCTTGTTATAACTACCTGCCTTACAGTTGCTCCTAGGAGACCCCAACACAGCATGCACATTATTTCTGGTATTACAGTAGCACCTAGAAGCCCCATTCTGGTGTGTGCATAATTAACAGTATTACAGTAGCACCTTGATGACCCAGTATAGTGTGCATATTAGTAATATTACAGTAGCACCTGCAGGCCCTTACGGAGATCAGGGCCACTTTACATTGGACAGGTTATTAGTAGTATTACAGTAGCACCCAGAGGCACTAAGTAAAATCAGGGGTTCATTACAGTGTGTGCAGTATTAATATTACAGAAGCATCTAGAAGCCCTGAGATCTGGTCCCCATTGCGTGAGGCACTGGATGTCTACCTCCCTCTTGGTGTCTGCTGTGCAGAGGATATAACTGCTCCAGCCACAGAGCCCTGCTTAACAAACAGCCACCATCTTAGTGACTTGGGGCTGGGAACTGACCCAGAGAACCTCCAAGCGAATGAGTTGTTTAGCTCAGCCTATAGAGACCCATGCACAGAGCTCTAGGTGACGTGCACACAGTGAGACTGTCCTGGCCCCAAAGAGCTTATAATAGACAAAGGAAGAATTATTGTCCCCATTTTATGGACTGGTTTCAGAGTAACAGCCGTGTTAGTCTGTATTCGCAAAAAGAAAAGGAGTACTTGTGGCACCTTAGAGACTAACCAATTTATTTGAGCATGAGCTTTCGTGAGCTACAGCTCACTTCATCGGATGCATACCGTGGAAACTGCAGCAGACTTTATTTATACACAGAGAATATGAAAAAATACCTCCTCCCACCCCACTGTCCTGCTGGTAATAGCTTATCTAAAGTGATCATCCGGTGGGCCATTTCCAGCACAAATCCAGGTTTTCTCACCCTCCACCCCCCCACACAAATTCACTCTCCTGCTGGTGATAGCCCATCCAAAGTGACAACTCTTTACACAATGTGCATGATAATAAAGTTGGGCCATTTCCTGCACAAATCCAGGTTCTCTCACCCCCCTCCCAAAAACCACACACACAAACTCACTATCCTGCTGATAATAGCTCATCCAAAGTGACCATTCTCCCTACAATGTGCATAGTTAAGGTGGGCCATTTCCAGCACAAATCCAGGTTTTCTCACATCCCCCCCACCCCCATACACACACAAACTCACTCTCCTGCTGGTAATAGCTCATCCAAACTGACCACTCTCCAAGTTTAAATCCAAGTTAAACCAGAACATCTGGGGGTGGGGGTAGGAAAAAACAAAAGGAAATAGGCTACCTTGCATAATGACTTATCATGCACATTGTGTAAAGAGTTGTCACTTTGGATGGGCTATCACCAGCAGGAGAGTGAATTTGTGTGGCGGGGTGGAGGGTGAGAAAACCTGGATTTGTGCTGGAAATGGCCCACCTGATGATCACTTTAGATAAGCTATTACCAGCAGGACAGTGGGGTGGGAGGAGGTATTTTTTCATATTCTCTGTGTATATATAAAGTCTGCTGCAGTTTCCACGGCATGCATCCGATGAAGTGAGCTGTAGCTCACGAAAGCTCATGCTCAAATAAATTGGTTAGTCTCTAAGGTGCCACAAGTACTCCTTTTCATTTTATGGGCTGAGGCTCAGCAGGGTTTGATTTTCCCACCATCACACAGGGAGCATGTGCCAGAGCCAGGAACTGAACCCAGCTCACTTGAGTCCCCCTGAGAGGCCAACCTACCTCTCAAGCCCCGGCAGCCCTCATTAACTGGGAGAGCTGTGAAGCTGCTGTCCCACTTTTCATGGCCCAGCCCAGCCAGAAGACAAGACACAGGTCCCTGGTATGCAGTGTGAATGATCTAACAATCCCCCACTTTTCGTTTAGCGCCCGAGCTATCAGGGCCATGCAGAGTAGGGGCTGCACAAACACAGAACAATAGATGGCTCCTAAGTAACCTACTTTTTTTCATTTGGGATTCTCAGTGTCCTTGTTTTCCAGACAAATGCCCAGATTCCTCTTTTGAACGCTGCTAAGGTCTCAGCCTCAAGGTAGTCTTATGACAGTGAGTTACGCAGGCTAATAATGGTCCATTGTTAGACAGGACTCCCAGCATTGCTTTGCAGCCATCCCTTCCCTCCAATGTCTGCTTTTCGTTTTTGGATGCTGTTTTCCTGCTCTTGTTAGTTTTGATCTGGCCCCGGTATACAAATATTTATCCCTGTGTTTGCACGCATCACTTCTGCTTATATGCAGCCTGAGTCAGGAGGGTGTCTCAGAGGGAGCCCAGCATGGTAGCATCACTGGATTACAATAATAATACTTTGCAATTAAGGACATGTTAAAAAAAAGTTTGTTTTGGAATTGTGGGTGAGGGTTTGAGACAGTCCTTTCTAATATTAACGGTGCTAAAACAGTAATTGTTACAGTAGCACCTCGAAGTTCTGACTGAAACTGGGGCCCCCATTCTGCCAGGCACTAAACAGACCCCAAGATCAGGGCCCCCATTGTGCTGGGTGCTGACAGATCCTGACTGAGATTGGGGCCTACATTGTGCCTGGTGCTGCACAGACCCCAGTCAAGATCAGGGCATCCATTGTGCTGGGCCCAGTCCATTCACATAGTGAGCAACAGTTCCTGTCTTGAAGAGCTTTAAAATACACAAAGGGTGAGAAGGTGGAGTGGGAGACAAAGGGTGGTGAACTGAGATCACTGCCTACTGTGATGACCAGTCTCATTGTTTCTTGGTGTTCCCCCCATCTGTTTTTCTGCATCCTTCTGTTGCCTCGTGTCTTATATTTTAAACTCATCTCTTTGTTCTGGACGTATACAGCGCCTAGCACAATGGGGTTCTGGTGCATGATTCCTAAGGCTATGTTTACACTGGCAACTGAACGACAAAACTTTTGTCTTTCAGAGGTGTTACCCCCTCTTCTCCCCGGAAAGACAAGTTTTGCCGCAACAAGCATCAGTGTGAACAGCACATTGTTGGCAGGAACACTCTCCTGACGACAACACAAATGCCACTCTTTGGGGATAGAAGTTTTTTATCGGCAAGAGAGCCGACAAACAGCAGCTACACTGAGCAACTTTTAGCAGCATGGCTGTGGTGACACAGCCATGTCGCTTAAAGCTGTGTAGTGTAGACATAACCTAAGCACTACTAAAATACAAATAAGGAATAGAGGAAACAGAAAGTGTCTTGCCCAAGTTCATGGAGAAATTCTGTGGCAGATCCAATGGATGGAATGGAACACCAGTGCCTTAAATACCCGTCTAGTACCTTAACCACTGGCCACCCCTGCCTCACATTCATAGCTCAGCATCATTTTAACCCTGAAGGACAGCAAAGCCCCTCACCGATTAGGTGGCACCACTGAGATCTTAATCCATGCCCACAGAAACATTCCCACATGCCTCCAAAACCTGTTCACTTGTGCAGCATATTAACTAGAGATGTAGGAATAACTGATTGTTTGGTTCAGTGGCTGAACCAAAAAAATGTGTTTACATTGTTTCAGGGTGATACAAAATAGAAATTTTTCTGTTTTTCTCACCAAAATGAAAAACAAAAATTCATTTTGGATCAAATGAAATGCTGTGTTCAACCGAAAACAAATCTTTTTGGGAGGTGGGAGCTCTTTGGTTTTTCATTTTCTGCATTTCTGGATTTTTATTACACACGTTGTGGCTTTTTAAAAATAAATCTAGCTAAATTTCTAAACAAAACATCGTTTTAAAACAAAGAGTTGAAACAAAACATTTTGAGTATCGGGGGTAGCTGTGTTAGTCTGTATACACAAAAACAACAAGGAGTCTGGTAGCACCTTAAAGACTAACAGATTTATTTGAGCACAAGCTTTCATGGAGTACAATCCCTCAGAGAGAGACAAACACCTACAAGATCTTTATCAAGCATTCTTAAAACTACAGTACCCACCTGGGGAAGTGAGGAAACAGACTGACAGAGTGAGACGGGTACCCAGAAATTACCTACTACAGGACAGGCCCAACAAGGAAAATGACAGAACACCACTGGCCATCACGTACAGCCCCCAGCTAAAACCTCTCCAGCACATTATCAATGATCTGCAACCTATCCTGGAAAATGATCCCTCCCTCTCCCAGACCTTGTGAGGCAGGCCAGTCCTCGCTTACAGACAGCCCCCCAACCTGAATACTCACCCAAATACTCACCAGCAACTACACACCACACCACAGAAACACTAACGCAGGAACCAATCCCTGTAGCAAACCTCGTTGCCTACTCTGTCCCCATATCTACTCTAGCGACACCATCAGAGGACCCAACCACATCAGCCACACCATCAGAGGCTCATTCACCTGCACGTCTACCAATGTGATATATGCCATCATGTGCCAGCAATGCCCCTCTGCCGTGTACATTGGCCAGACTGGACAGTCCCTTCGTAAAAGAATAAATGGACACAAATCAGACATCAGGAATGGTAACATACAAAAGCCAGTGGGAGAACACTTCAATCTTCCTGGACATTCTGTAACAGATTTGAAAGTAGCTATACTTGAACAAAAAAACTTCAGAAACAGACTTCAAAGAGAAACAGCAAAACTACAATTCATTTGCAAATTTAACACCATTAATTTAGGCTTGAATAGGGACTGGGAGTGGCTGGCTTGTATAAAATCAGCTTTGCCTCTCCTGGAATTGACACCTCCTTATCTATTATTGGGAGTGGACTACTTCCATCCTAATCGAATTGGCCCTGTCAACACTGGTTCTCTACTTGTGAGGTAACTCCCTTCCCTTCATGTGTCATTATATAACGCCTGCATCTGTAATTTTCACTCCATGCATCTGAAGAAATGGGGTTTTACCCACGAAAGCTTATGCCCAAATAAATCCGTTAGGCTTTAAAACATTTTGACCTTTTCAGAAAAAAATATATTTGGCAGGGCGGGGTAGGGCGCAAAGCTATTTGCTGAACTCAAACTGAATTTGCAAATAGTCAACCTGAACCTGCATTTTTCAGCAAATAAACTATGTGTCCAAAACATTTCGCCCAGCTCTAGTATTAACCCCTCTGGTGTGGGTGCCTTCCTTTCCAGTTGTTGAGTGGGTGCCAACCAATGTACGGACCATAGCCGGCACAGTGGTGGGATACTGCGCCACCATCGGGCAGATTGTTCTTGCAGGCTTGGCATATGCCCTCCCGGACTGGCGCTGGTTACAATTCACTGCATCAATGCCCTTCTTCATCTTTTTTCTCTATTCCTGGTAAGTGCATCGCTGCTTGTTGATAGGTTCACAGGGCTAGATTCTGATCTCACTCTTAGACACAGGGCTCAAGCATGGGGCTGCAGGAAGCATACACTGACAGTCCGATACTCATTGGGCTGAGCTGAAATAAGCTCCACTTCAGTCTGTATTCCCATCTGATTTAACTGTGATCTGTTACACAGCCTAGTGCCCCCATTACCAAGGTCTGTGACTGTCTTTGGATCCAAGGCAGTCATTTGTACCTGTCAGTGCAGAAAATGCATATGTTCAAGGGCTAGTACTGTAGAGGCTCAAACTCATCTGGGAGCTTTAGGTCCAACTATAATGGAAACAACAACAACTTGGTGGAGTTCCTCTGTGTTTGCAATGTATAACTTCTCCTCAGAATCTGCCCTACAAGCTCTTAGCTCTACCCAGGTTTGAGTGTCCCTAATTCCCATGAGCCACAAATTCCTACAAAGAGAACCCAACTGGAAAGAAGAAAGCACTCCATTGTTTCTTGGCATTGCTGCTCATTTTGCAGGTGGTTTGCAGAGTCCGCTCGCTGGCTGGTTCTATCAGGAAAACCGGACCGAGCCGTGCAGGTGCTTAAGAAAGTTGCTCAGATAAATAGAAAAAAAGAAGAAGGAGACAAGCTCAATACCGAGGTAAAGAGATGAATGGAATTCTTGACCATCAAAGGAAACCACAGATAATCATATCTTATGTGCAATAAGGATGGAACCCCTGAGGACGTGTAGAAGGAACACTTAAGTGATGTGTAGGCTTTCAGCTGGCCCTCTGAACTGCATGATGCACTAGGGTCAGAAGTGCCCAGGATACACCACCTCATCTCTCCAAGATGGTGCATCATGGGATATATAGTCTAACCAGGGATCCTGGCCTGTGGAGGAGAATGGGAGATGAGACACCTGAATTACAACTCCCATGAGGCACCATGGCAGCATTCCCAAACAGAAATATTTCCATTTCTAGTTGGTTTCAGTATTTGAATTTTCACTGAAAATTTGAAATTTTCCATCGGAAAAAACTCCCACATTTTCTGTCCAGATCTATTCATGCATTATTGCATGATACTCGTGCATTTAGCAATAGAACTGGTCAGCAATTTTTCAACTAAACTTATTTTTGTTGGAAAATCAACAAATTTCTCATTTTGAAAAGTTTTTGGAAAAAAGTTTCAAAATTCCCATTTCAAACATTTTTTAAAAGAAAAATTCAATATTTTCAGTTTCAAAATTTTTGCTAATTATAGTTTAAAAATTTAAATAGAAAAAAATGTCAAAATTGAAATAAAACATTTTGAAAATGTCAAAACAATGTTTCAATTGACTCAAACTGAAATTTTTTTCATACTGTTAATTTGTGCAAATTTTCGAGGCTGTCTTCTCATATTGATTTGGGATCAGAAAAATTTGAGATCTCCAAAATTTTCCTGGGATGGGAAAACTGTTTCCAACCCAGCTCTTTGGCAGCTTTCTAATGCACGCCATTGGCTCAGGTGAAATCTTACCTAGTAGAGAGAGAGTGAACAAGACTATCCGTCTTGAAATTTGTTCCAAGAGGAGGTGCATGGGGCTGGGCTCCAGAAGTCCATGGGGATAAATGTCACCCTGGCATTTAAATAACATGTATAAAATTTCAGTGTGGAGTTGCACAACATTTGACGGCTATGCACAGATTATATTAAAGTGAAATTCACCCCTGAGTTAGCACAAGATCTGTGCAGCACTTAAATCCCATCTAAACTATGTTTTTAAGGACTTAAATGTAACTACTGGTACATAGGTTTTGTGCTGCCCAGGAACAAATTTCACCTTGGGAGGAGTGTTGGAGATTCTGCAATACACTGTGGCCCAGATGATGTTTTTGTTTACCTGCTGTAAATCCAGAGTCAAAGGAGTTATTCCAAATTTACACTGGTGCAACAGAGAGCAGAATACACCCCTCAAACTTTGTCATCCAATCCATTTAGGCTTTGGCAGCCAGATCCTCAGCTAGTGTAAATCAGTATAGTTAATGGATCTATGTCAATTTATATCAGCTGAGGAGCTGGTCCATGGACGCATAGATTTTAAGGTCATTAGACCATTAGTTTGACCTGCATAACACAGGCCATAGAATTTCACCCAGTTATTACTGTATTGAGCCCAGTAACTTGTGTTTGACTAAAGCATCTTCAAGGAAGGCAGCCAATCTGGATTTAATGACTTCAAAAAATAGGGAATGCACCACTTCTCTTGAGAGTTTGTTTCAATGATTAGTCACCTTCCCTGTTAAAAATTTGTGCTTTATTTCTAATTTGAATTTGTCTGGCTTCAGCTTCCAGCCATTGGTTCTTGGTCTGCCTTTCACTTTCTTGAGAGTCCTTTAATACTTGATATTTTCTTCCCAGGAAGGTACTTATACACTGTAATCAAGTCACCTCTTGATCTTTCTTCTGATAAAATAAACAGATTGAGCTCCGTCAGTCGTTCACTCTAAGGCATTCTTTCCAGCCCTCAAATCATCATTCATAGATTTTAAGGCCAAAACAAGAGACCACCAGATCATCTAGCTAGACATTGAGCCCCTCTAGCCACATTCAAATACAAGCTCTCAATGTCATCTGAATAACCACACTTACTGATCTGGTATGTTTGCTGACATTAATTTAATATATGGATGATATAAATCTAGCATGCTTCCAGTGATGCTTAAATTCTGGCCCTAGTCCAGGGATCAAAATCAGATTACAAATTTGTTCGCCTTTTGTGCCTGAATTCTGATTTCTAATTCATTCCAAAGTACAAGTGGCTGTTGTTTTTCCAACCTGAAAATCATTGTCATTAATACGCCCTGTAAAGTCCCATGATTCTGACCTACAGAAAGAAGCAGTTTCATTTGCAAAAGTAAACCTATTAAGCTGTGCAGAAAGATATGACTGTAAGGTCTTAGCCCTAATAAGAATTCTGATCCTCACGCCAATGGACTGAACTAAGATTAATAATTCCTGCCCTTTCATGATCTCAACTGCTTGTTTCTCAAAGATAAACAGAATCCCTGCATGGTTCTGTGGCATTCTAAGTCAATGGTTAACTCAGGGACACAAATGCCTTTGGGTACAAACTATGCTACTTGTTTCAGAGTAACAGCCGTGTTAGTCTGTATTCGCTAAAAGAAAAGGAGGACTTGTGGCACCTTAGAGACTAACCAATTTATTTGAGCATGAGCTTTCGTGAGCTACAGCTCACTTCATCGGATGCATGCCGTGGAAACTGCAGCAGACTTTATATATACACAGAGAATATGAGAAAATACCTCCTCCCACCCCACTGTCCTGCTGGTAATAGCTTATCTAAAGTGATCATCAGGTGGGCCATTTCCAGCACAAATCCAGGTTTTCTCACCCTCCGCCCCCCCACACAAATTCACTCTCCTGCTGGTGATAGCCCATCCAAAGTGACCACTCTTTACACAATGTGCATGACAATCAAGTTGGGCCATTTCCTGCACAACTCCAGGTTCTCTCCCCCACTCCCCCCCCTCCCAAGAACCACACACACAAACTCACTCTCCTGCTGGCTACTTGTATGTCACAACAGATTGCAGAGTGTTTTGATACTAACAGTTCTACTACGTTAAGACAATGGCTTACGAGGTTGGGGACTGAGTAGGGGGCACTCTCTCCTTGGAATCCATGCTAGCCCTGATGCCCCAGTGCAATGCTAGGGAACACTGTGTTACAGGGAGTAGGATGGGGGGGCCCAGCAGGAGGTGCTGTCCTCTCACAGTCAGTGCTGACCCCAATGACCCACCACGATTCACTGGAGGTGGAAATATGTGGTCAGTTAAGGTCCCAGGGCCCTTTTCCCAATGGGGTTAGTTACCCCGGGGATAAAGCTGCCCTCACTATTGTGTAAGGGTAAAAAGAGGGACTTCGGTGGTGTCTAGGCTAGAGCACAAGGGAGAATTTCACCTTTAACATTTCGGTCCAAACTATCAGAGGACTAATACCCCAGGAAAACCTACCGAAGTCAAATTATCTTCATCTTCTGTCCTAAGGTTGAGTCGCATTATTATGAGCTGTTAAACAGCTTCTGCTTTCCAACCCAGAGCATTTCAGTGGTGGATGAAGTGATCCGATGTATCTGCATACATACCCCTCTGTCTGTATCTATCTATGTTCATATATAACTGGATGAACATATTTAAAAAAATCTGGAAAGTCTCTGTGTTCTGCATTTCTCTTGAGTCCATCTTCGGATCACTTCAGTGTTGTGCCAGCTCCTGTAGCCGAGCGATAGCCCTCGGATGGTCACTAGAGGGGGATGAAGGATTGGTTGTATGTTTTCTTCTGTGCTGAGCTTACCCACATTCCTGGTCTGCTTTTGTTTCCTCTAAATGGAATGGTGCAAACATTGTAAAACAGCTCCTGGGCCTTGGGGAGTGATGGTCACAGGAATTGCCTGACTGGATTAGACCAGTGATCTGTGTAACCCAGTATCCTGTCTCTGATAGTAGCTAGCATGGAGTCCCATTCCAGGCTCTGGGAGAAGAGCAGGGCCTAGTGGTTAGAGCTGGAGGAGGCTGGGAAGCAGAATTCCTGGGTTCCATTCCCAACTTTGGGAGGGGAGTGATGCCTACTGGTTAGAGCTAGGAACTGGGATTCAGTACTTTTGGGTTCTCATCCTATCTCAAACCTGGCAGACTACTCTTTATCCTATCCATTATTTTGTGGCCCTTTATCAGGTCCCCTCTTGCTGTGCTAAACATTCCCAATCCTTTCAGTCTCATGGGAGTCTCTCCAGAGCTCTAATCATTCGCATTGCACATCTTTGCCTCCCCTCACCACATATTTCTGCTACATGCTATGGGCCAGATCCTCAGCTTCATTGTCAACTGACTTCAATGGCGCAACAGCTGGTTTATACCAGCTGGGGATCTGGCCCCATTTTCTCCAATGGAGCGTATCAGATGTGCTGAGCACAATGAGGAGGATGCAGCAGGATAATACACCAGAATTATTTTTCCTACTCTCTCTTCTCCCTAGGTCTTGAAATCCAACATGAAGAAGGAAATGGCCTTGGCACAATCTTCCTACACGTTGTATAGTTTGGTCCGCACACCCAATGTACGCAGGATATCCTGCTGCATATCTAGTGTCTGGTAGGTGTGCTCTATTCTTTCTTTCTAACTGTGAGGCCCCAGTGCAGCACTAGGGGGTGCTGTGCTACAGGGAGAGGGGTGGGGGGGCTCAATAGAGGGCACCCTCTCCTCAGAGTCAGTGCAGACCCCAATACCGCACCATGATTTATTGAAGGTAAAAACATGTGGCCAGTCAAGATCCCCCTGTCCCTTTTCCCATCAGAGTTAGTTACACCAGGGATAAATCTGGCCCCACTTTATATTGACATCCCCCCTCCAATGACCATTCACAGGTTTGCCACCAGCTTTGCCTTCTATGGCTTGGCCATGGACCTGCAGCACTTCGGCTTCAACATTTATCTCATCCAGGTGGCTTTTGGCTCCATTGACATCCCGGCCAAGCTGAGCGCTGCCATCGGGATGAGTTTCATCGGCCGGCGATTCACCCAGGCAGCTTCCGTCATCCTGGCAGGGCTGGCAATCCTGGCGAACATATTTGTGCCACGAGGTGGGCATTCAGGGTGCAACAGCCAGGGGAGGTACGGGGATGAATTAAGATGACCTGGGACTCTAGTCATACCATGACATGGGACAGCCTACTCCCAAGATGATCTCCCCTGGGCCACAGCCCTCATAGCCCAAGTCTACCCCTATGGCCATACCCCCAGGGACCTCCCCTGACCCAATACCCCGCCCCAGGGGCCTCTCCTGACTCATGACCCCACCCCCACAATCCACCCCATGACCCTGCATCTTTGGCTGAACCCCACCCCCACAGCCAAAGCCCTCTCCATGGCCTTGTCCATTGCCCCCATAGACAAAACTTACCCGATGGCCTTGCCTCCTCCCAGCTATGCCTCCCCTCCACAACCCACCACTGCATGACCCGGCCTCAACCCCCACAGCCCAACCCCGACCTACAGCCCCACATCCACTGGAAATGACAGAGGGAGCGATCTCCTCGGGAGCAGAACAGGAATTTCATGGGAGGTGTTGTCCAGGGAGGGAGCCAGGCCCACAAAGGAGAATGGGGACAAGAGGCAACTGAACTGCAACTCCCACGTGGCACCACCATAGCATCAAAACTATTTCAACTTTCAGGTGTTCATTTTTTGACACACAAAAAATTGACATGGTCTGCGGGAGGCTGACACACTCTGTGAAAACTTCGCTTAGTTGAAAACCCCAATGTTCCATCAAAAAAACAGTTTTGATGGAAAATTTCTGACCATCTCTAATGTAGACATTCCTTTTATAGATCATAGTGTTACTCTGGCTGTATCTCGGATACATATTGTATATAGGCACTGAGTGACCAGCCTTAGTCAGGACTGTTCCAGCAACTGACCCCACTCGGGACTGCTACCAGCACTGACCACTAACTCTCATCCTTTTATGTCCCCCCACAAGAGCTGAAGGCCTTACGTACATCCCTGGCAGTGCTTGGGAAAGGATGCTTAGCCTCTTCCTTTAACTGTTTGTACCTCTACACCGGGGAGCTGTACCCAACAGTCATCAGGTACCTATTGCAGCACTCATCTATTTCTGCATTAGATGAAAATCTACCCAATGCTTTACTCAAGTCAGGGGGTCGGTGCTCGGAACGACAATGCTCCTCAGGCGCAGCTGGAACCAGAGTTCCGAATTTCCATTCCAAAGGAAGTTTCAACATTTCAAAATTTCTTGCAAGATGAAAATCCCAAAAAATTTCATTTCAGAAATAGCTGAACAACCTTATTGAAACCCAGGCTATTGGGTTAAACGCAGGGGTAACTGGGTGAAATTTAACAGCTCATGTTAAACCAGAGGTCAGACTAGAAGATCTACTGGTCCCTTCAGGCCTTAAATTCTATGAAACATTTCAATAAGGACTTATGAAAACAATAACTGATGTATCATTTCAATTATTATATAACATTATATTATATAAACCATCGAATCACAGAAATGTAGAGCTGAAAGGGACCTCAAGAGATCATCTAGTCTATCCCCCCATGCTGAGGCAGGATTAAGTATAACTACACCACCCCTGACAGGTATTCGTCTAACTGTTCTTAAAAAAGCATTAAGAATGGGGATTCCACAACCTCCCTTGGTAACCTGTTCCTATCCTTAGAGTTTGAAAGTTTTCTCCTAAAACCCAACCTGAATCTCCCATGCTGCAAACTAAACTGATTCCTTCTCGTCCTAACCTTGGTGGACATGCAGAACAATTGATCATCCTCTTTATAACAACTATTTACATATTTGAAGACTTATGTGTTTTCCCCTGTCCCCAGCCTCCAGTCTTCTCTAGGCTAAACACGCCCAGTTCTATCCACCTTTCCTCATAGGTCAGGTTTTTTAAACTGCTGATTGTTTTTGTTGCTCTCCTCTGGATTCCCTCCAAGACACAGGATTCCAGCTGAGGCATCACCAGTGCAGAGTAGGGTGGAACGATTGCCTCCTGTTTCTTACATACAACAGTCCTGTTAATACATCCCAGAATTACATTGGCCTTTTTCACAACATCATGTCACTGTTGATGCACATTCAACGTGTGATCCACTATAACCCTCAGATCCTTCTCAGCAGTACGACCACCTAGCCAGCTATTCATCATTTTGTATTTGTGCTTTTGATTTTTTTCCCTTCTTACATGCAGTTGTCACAGATTGCCTGGCCCTTTAAGGGTAATTGAGCTCAGCCACACCTGCGCCAGATTAGCTAACCCCCTGCCTTAGCTGGTCCTGGTCAGATGTTGGAAGGACTCCGTGGAAGGCCCTGAGCAAGAGTCTGAAGGAGATTGTGAAAGGCTCCAGGGAAGCAGTCAGGGCTGTGTCCCTCAGCCAAAGACAGAGACTGAAGGGTAACCCAGAAAGGATTGGGAACTAAGCCTGATGGGTGGGCTGAAGGGGAACTGAAGTGGGGACAAAGAACTTTTGATTGTGTTTGAACTTTTGTTACCCCAAGGGACAATTGAACTCGAAATGAGCCAGCCAGAGGGCTGAGCCATGTGAACCCCCAGGAGAGACAGGAAAGCCAGAGGAGGAGGAAACTGAGGCAGGGAGTGCTTGCAGCACCACACTCAAGCAGCATGGGGTGCTACAAGGCAGGCATGTCCCATGACACTAGTACTTTGTACTTGTCTTTATTGAATTTCATCTTATTGATTAATATAATAGTCCAAATGATAAATCAGTTATCATTTCAGTAGGTCCCTATTGAACCATTTTGATAAAGTCCGTTCAATATTTCCTAGCCCTGCACTTTCCGTATATCTGATTAAGTAAAGAACGCACCTCGGGGGTACGAGGTTTCTTTCCTTCCATTGGCCGGGGGATAGAAATAGGTGAACCATCGACCTTCGCCATCCCCCACCCCCAATGTAAGTCTTCTCCTGTTCCCATCCTTGGGCTCCCAAGGCTCCACCAGGACAAAAAGAAAAACAACAAAGCCCTTTGACCTCACTGAAATGAAATGTTTAAATCATTTCTCATTGAAAATGTTGACAAAATCATTATGTTCCCATGAAATATTTCAATTTCGTTGAATCAGCATTTTCCTACAGAAGACTGTTCCAGTGGAAAATTTCCCCTCAGTTCTATTCTTAGGCCTAAAGTAACATTTTCTGAATTACCTAAGTTCCATTTTCAAAACTTTCTCCCTGTTAAAAATGTGCACCTTGTTTCCAGTTTGAATTGGTCTAGCTCCAACTCCTAGCCCTTGCAACTCTCATTTGCCCTTTTTCTGATGCCTCAAAGCAGGGGTGGGCAAACTTTTTGGCCCGAGAGCCACATCGGGGTTGCGGAACGGTATGGAGGGCCAGGTAGGGAAGGCTGTGCCTCCCCAAACAGCCTGGCCCCCTCCCACTTCCCGCCCCCCTCAGAACCCCCGACCCATCTAACCCCCCCTGCTTCTTGTCCCCTGACCGACCCCTCTGGGGACCCCCGGCCCCTAATCACCCCCCGAGACCCCACCCCCATCAAACCCCCCCTGCTCCCTTTCCCCTGACTGCCCCAATCCCTATCCACACCCCGCCCCCTAACAGGCTCCCCGGGACCCCCGACCCATCCAACCGCCCCCTCCCCAGGACCCCCGTCCCTAACTGCCCCCCCCGGACCCCACCCCCTATCCAACCTCCCCTGCTCCCTGTCTCCTGACCGCCTCCACCCCATCCAACTGCCCCCTGTCCCCTGACTGCCCCCCGGAACTCCCTGCCCTTATCCAACCCCCCCCCCCCTTACCACGCTGCTCAGAGTGGCAGGACAAGCTTATTGGCAAGCCTGGGAGGTGGGTGAGCGCAAGCCCATGCAGCGGCATACCTGCGGGGGAGGAGGAGCAGCGGGGGAGGGGCCGGGGGCTAGCCTCCCCGGCCAGGAGCTCAGGAGCCAGGCAGGATGGTCCCGTGGGCTGGATGTGGCCCGCGGGCCGTAGTTTGCCCACCTCTGCCTCAAAGGATGCATCTCTACTAGGAGATAACTTCTGCCCACCTAGGTATTTACAGACTATAATCCTATAGTACAGCACCAGCCTTCCTGTCACAGTGAGTCCTGACCTCAGTTTGGGGAAGCCTCAAAGATTAGAGTCAACCCAAAACATTTAGTTTTGATCCCTCCCGACCCTGAGAGAAATTTAAAAAAAAATTGGCAAAAATGTGACCTTTTTCCCACAGAAAAATTCGTTTTTGCAGAAACTGCATTTCCTGTTGAGGGGAAGTTCCTAACTGGCTGTAGAAATAAGGAAAGACGGTTCTGATCAAAGGCCATTTCTGAGCAGACCAAGGGGAGAAAAAAGTCCATGGGCAGATTGAATCTGGTCTTTTGCAGAATCAGTCCAATATTATCATGATTTTATGATTTTTTTTTAAAGGTTGTTTTCTACACTTGCAGACAGACCGGCATGGGGCTCGGAAGCACCATGGCTCGCGTGGGCGGCATAGTAGCTCCGGTGGTAAGGGTGACGGGGGAATATTTCCCATACCTCCCACCAATTATATATGGGACAGCTCCTATAATCTCAGGCATCGCTGCTATATTCCTGCCAGAGACCCTCAATGTGCCATTGCCCGACACCATAGAAGAAGTGGAGAGAGGGTTAGTCTGCTTTCACTTCATTTTGATTGTGTCTTCTCCTACAGTAGTTCGTCTGAGCCTTCTCTCTCATATAAATGGGAAGAAACTGCCTTGGATTCAATATAACTACACTATAGCAAGAAAAGAACTGACACCTCCCACCGTAGCAGCAGCATGGGCTAGCGCTGGACTGGGAGTCAGGAGACTGGGTTTCACTCCCGTCACTCTGTGCTTCTGTTTCCCCTCCCACTCTTTGTCTATTCTGCCTTTTTAGATCATAAGATCTTTAGGGCAGGGACTGTCTCCTATTGCTTGTCTGTCCAGCACCTGGCCCAATGGAGTCTTGGTCTCAGTTAGGGTGGGTAAATAAGCCAGAGCTCAACTGGAGTCAACACTTCCATATCCCCAGCCAGTGTAAATTGGCTGTAGTGTCACTGAAGTGAACGGGGCCAGATACCCAGGTGGTGTAAATAGGTGTCGCTCAGTTGGACTCAATGGGCCAGATCCCCAGCTGGTGAAAATCGGACATAGCTCCATTGAAGTCAATAGCCCTAGGCCAATCACAACAGCTGAGGATCTGGCTCAATATTTATTTGTCTCTCTCTCTCTCTCTTTTTTTTTTTTTAAAGGACAAGGGCTAGAGACCTAAAGAATGAAGATCAAAAGGAGAAGATTCTTCTGCAGACAATGGGGCCAGCAATGCTGCAGGAAGCCTGATGGTGTGATACAAGAGGGGGCCCCTTGAGTTAGGTAGTCCTCTGCTCAAAGTGTCACCTATGTTTCTGTGCACAGCAGTACACTCACAGGGCCTGGGTCCATGCAGTGCTACAGAGCAGAGAGAAATTTCAGGGGAGTCACAACAAATAAATGGCAGATTCCTCAATCTTTGAAGTATCTCTGTCACACACACCCAGCTGCGTACACAGTCAGATACTCGAATTCATATATACACGCACACTGACTCATGCATGTTCACACTCATGCATACACCCAGTCCCATTCAAACCCTCACACACATGCTCACACATACACACTCATTCACTCAGACAGAAGTTCTCACACACTCCCGTTCACACACACTCGCAACAAACACACAGGTCAGCACTGTTAGAAGGCTCCCTCCCTTTCCACCACAGCTGGTTAACACTCGACCTCCTGCCATCAGACAATAAATTGGTTCCCAACCCAAATCTCATAAACAGCTGTATTTTATGGAAAACTCACCCTATAAAATCTAATGGCTGTGGATGGAATGTGTTTCATTCAGCTCCCATTGTAGAGAGGCCCATGGCCGTTTTCCACATACCTGAATACCGGAGCCCTTGGGTCAGAGGAAATGTTTAAAACAACTTCAATTACCATCACGTCTGTTTCCATGGGGCGTAAACAGAACACTCATGCTGCCTAATAAATGCCGACTCCTGTTAAGGAGGTGGTCTGGGATGACCCATTCATCTCCTACCCACTGTATCCCCACCTCTCCAATGGAGGACTCCCATCATGGCTCTGTATCTGCTGCAGGGTTCATTCTTTTAGCCCTAAAATGATCTTCAATACAGATCCCATCCCAGATGGGACAGAAAGTTTGGACCATATCCTTGGCTGGTGTAAATGGGCATAGCTCCACTGACTTCATACCAGGTCCATGACTTCCCTTTATACCAACTGGGCAGCTGGCCCTTTACTCCAAAGAAGCTTTGCCCAATTTACACCAGCTGGGAATCTGGCCCTACTGTTGCCAATGGAGTGACACTGATTTACACCAACTGAGGATATGCTCCACTGATTCCAGTGGAGCTATGGCTGATTTACATCAGCTGGGGATGTGGCCCCATTGACTCCAATGGAGCTACAGGTCTAGTCCTGACTCAGTGAGGTTGAATGATTAGCAGAGTGTGGGAGTGGAAGTCAGGACTTCTAGGACATATTCCCAGCTCTGAGAAGCAAATAGATTAGAGCACAGTTGAGAATGGGAATCAAGACTCCTGGGTACTATTTCTGGTTATGGGAAGGGAGTGGGATCTAATGGATTAGACAGGGGAGTTCTAGGAGTCAGGATTCCTGGATTCTATTGTCAACTCTGGGATACGGGGGTCTAGTGGTTAGAGCAGATGGGGCAAGGAATCAGGACTTCTAGGTCTATTCCTGACTCTAGCTCTGGCCTCTGTGTAGTCTAAGGTTTCAGAGTAGGAGCCGTGTTAGTCTGTATCCGCAAAAAGAAAAGGAGTACTTGTGGCACTTTAGAGACTAACAAATTTATTTGAGCATAAGCTTTCGTGAGCTACAGCTCATTTTGAGCTGTAGCTCACGAAAGCTTATGCTCAAATAAATTTGAGCTGTAGCTCACGAAAGCTTAAATTAATAAATAATTTAATACATTTGTTAGTCTCTAAGGTGCCACAAGTACTCCTTTTCTTTTGGTGTAGTCTAAGTGGGTAGAACAAAGGCCATTTGCTCCACTCCTTGGGACAGTATCAGTGTATGATATTGAGCCTGGCCTGGCAAAATAACTCTGTTGTTCTGCATTGTATCAAACCTGGATCCATAGCTCTTGGTTTAATGGGAAAAAAGAGAGAGGATGCATTTGGGGCCCAAGTTCAATAAATTATAAAGCACTCAGGGGACAGTTCATCCACTCTGCTATCTGGGCTGGATGACCATGTCTTATCCTATATCATTCTGTATATAGATGGTTCCCTGTGCTGTGGAATGAAATGAGCTGAGATCATTCCATTTTAAGCACCAGGCAGTTCTATATTAAAACAACACTGAGAGGAAGGAGGATTCCTAACCTGGCCAAACTCACCTATCCCCTGTTATTTCATGAAGCATTTTCATTGGAATATTATTTCAAATTTCAGTGCTTCAAATAAACATTCCAAAGGCCTTTCTGTTTGGATTGCAGAGTTATTCAGGGAGGGACTGTCACCTAATGGTTAGAGTAGGCAGAGCTGGGAGTCAGGATTTCTGGGGTCTTCTTCCAACTTTGGAAAGGGAGTAGGATCTAGTAGTTGGACTGGGGGGCTGAAAGTCTGGATTCTGGGGTTCTACCCCAAGCTCTAGGAGGGAGAGTGTGGTCTTCGTGTTTATGGCAGGAAAGCCTGGGCCGGGGAATCAAGATGCCTGGGTTCTGTTCCCTGCTCTGGGAGGGAATGTGGTCTAAATAATCAAGCAGGGGACTGCAACTAGGAATCAGACTCCTGTGTTCTACTGCCAGAGGCCAATGTGGTCTAGTAAAGCCCTGGGAGCTCTGGAGTTCTGTTCCCAGTTTGGTTAGTGTTTCACTTGCCTTCTCTGGGCCTAAAATTCTCCCCCTATAAAATAGAGCTTTGAAAGCCTTACAAAAAAGGGATTATTATAAAAGTGCTACAAATTATTACACTAATGCTATTTTTTTACCTCTAGAACAGACCCCTTGTAAGTATATGAACCAGGTATTTGAAAAAAATAAACACATAATTTACCTGGGCCACAACTAGAGTGCTCTGAGATCTGGTCTATAGGTTATTTGTGTTACAGAAGCGCCTAGATCAGAGCCTCATGATGTGTGCATTATTAACCCTACAGTAGTGGCCAGAAGCCCTAACTGAGATCCGGGGGCTATTATGGTGAATGTGCATTATTATTAGCATTACGGTAGCGTCTATAGGCCTCAGTCAAGATTGGGGTCTGATTATGGTGTGTGCATTATTAGTAGTATTACTGTAGTGCTTAGAGAGCCCAGCCCAGATGAGGCCCTCATTATGGTGTGTGCATTATTATTAGCATTAGGGTAGTATCCAAAAGCCCTAACTGAGATCATGGCCCATTATAGTGTGTGCATTAGTAGTAGTACTACGGTAGGATGTAGAGGGCCGTGCACTAAAGCAGGGCCACATTATGGTGTGTGAATTAGTAGTGGTACTACAGTAGTATTGAGAGGCCCCACACGAGACCATTGTACTGGGTGCTGTGCAGCCATTTCCTGCCCCAATCAGTTTACAGTCTGAATAGAGAAGACAAAAGGAGAACCAGAGGCAAATGACTTACACAAGGCCGCACAGCAGATCAGTATCAGTCAGCAGATGCAGGAACAGAACCCAGGTCCTCCTGACTTGTGCTCTACCCTCCAGACTACACTGCTGCACAAACAGATAACTGTTCATCACATGGTCCCTTCAACTCACAATCACTTGCAAAGATACTGGTGAGGCTAATGCAGTCTATGCTGTATGACTAATCACACTCATACTGGCAACTACATACATAAACCAACTGTCAACTCTAAACAGCCAGGCACATTCTAAGACAGCCGGCAACTCTGAGCATCATATCCAGCAGAGGGAGTGGTGGAGATGCCTTTATTAAGAGTTCGTGAATTTAACCCTCGCAAACTACGCCATAATCACCAAGCACTGGGAGAGATTTGCCAGTTCAAAGCAAGTGCTCAGGACAAGAGCCCAGAAACACAGAGGTAGATCTAAGTTCCCAGTTCTGGTGCTTCTCAGAAGAGTTGAATCGAGTTAGGACGCAACCCACGTAAGTGAGCCTCTATTGCATTTAAATCATTGGGAAGATGCTACATTTTCATTCCTCTTTTGACTTACTGAGTGCAGGAGGAAAGGGCTGTAAAAGGCAATCTTGCAAATGAAGCCACTCAGAGAGATGGAGGACCAGGGCGTGCTGATGCTTGAGTGCGGGAGAAAAATTAGCTCATGTGGGAGGTCTTGGAGGCAGAAAAGATGGGGCAATTTTATTTTTGTGGATAACTTTCCAGGACAAGCAATATTTGGAGAAAAGCAGCCTGCCATGGGATGGTTCAGCAGCTGATTCTTGCCCTGTCAGTGCTGTGGTTACGTTCTGACTTTAGGGTCAGATCCTCTGATGGTGGAAATCAGCATTGCTCCATTAATTTTGATGGAGTTAAGCCTATTTGTACCAGAGCTGAGGACCTAGCCCTTGCTTTCTTCAGTGAAAGATGCAGGGAATAAGAACGCAATTCATCAGGCAGCGGTTTGATCGCAAGGCAAAAATGTGCTTAAGACTGGATGAGAAATTTATGCGACATCTCGCATTTAAAGTCTAAGCCTCTTTCTAACACATAGCAGTAAATGAGCAGGGAACGGCATGTGTGAGACAAAATGCATGTTACTAGCACCTGGATCTGTATATGATAACATCATTAATTATTATTGCTGTGCAGAGAAGTGTCATCTGAATAGACAGATAGGTGTTGGAGCTCCTGGTTCTGGGAGTTGAGTCAGATATAATGGTTAGAGGAGGGGGCTGGGAGTCAGGACTCCTGGATTCAATTCCCAACTCTGGGTGGGTAGTGGTCAGAGCTGGGGGAGGGGCGAGCTAGGAGTCAGGCCTCCTTAATTCTGTCCTAGGTTTGGAAGGGAGTATGGTCCAGGTGATCAGAGTGAGGTATCAGGACTTCTGGTTTCAACTCTGGATGGTGTGAGGAAATATATTCTAGTAGTCACAGCAACAGACTGGGAATCAGGACTTCTGGGTTCCTTTCCCAGTTCTGAGAGGGGAGGGGAGTCTAGATTAGAGCGGGGGCTCGGGACTTCTGGGTTCTCCTCCCAGTTACATAGGCATTACATTCATGTACTGTGACAAGGCATTATAAAGCTTGTTAAAAGTTTTACAGTTGAAGAAATAAACCAAAATCTTTAGTCTATTTTAAAGCTCTTCACCTAGGAGTAGATCTAGGTAAATTCATTGCAAGTGGCTTACATCTTTCTTCCAATGTTTGCAGATGACAAATACATAGAACCCAGTGCCCAAGTAGAGTTTAAAGAGCAAACTTTACAGCTAATTGCAAGAGTCTGTTTTCCCCATTTCTCTCAGGCAGTAACATTAACCACCTGTCATCAGTTACACCCAAACTCATTTTTCTCTTTCCCTCTGCTTGTTTTTTAAATATATGAGTGAGTGTAACTTGTGTTTCATAAAATGTTGTTATTTATAATTACTGTAATTTATAGAGTCCTCAGCTGAGATTCCCCACTCTGCCAAATCCTGCATGGACTCCAACCAAGATCGGACTCCAGTTGTGCCAGGCGCTGCACAGACCCTGACTGAAATCAGGGTCCCCAATTGTGCTAGGCACTACACAGACCCCAACCGATATCAGGGGCCCCCTGTGCCAGACACAGGGGACAACATACAGTAAGAGTCCATCTCTGCCCTAAAGATCTTACCATCTCATAAAGAAAGATAGTCAAAGGGTGGAAGGGGAAACGGAGGCAGAGAGAGCAGAAGGGGCTTGCCTAAAGTCATGCAGCAGCTTAGCAACAGAGCTAGGATTAAAACCCAGCTCCTCTGATACCCAGTCCAGTGCCCTATCCACTAGACTACACTGCCTCCATTTCTTGACTGATCTGGCAAAATTTTGCTCAACACCTAGAATAACGTTACTGAAGCCCTGGGAGTTAGTTGGGGTAAGGAAGAGCAAAATTTGGCTCTGGCTCTTTCACATTCTATCAGAAACAACTCCTGAAAAATAGAGCCTATGGCTAGTTACTTAGCACAAGAAAAAAGCAATAGCAAACCAGCCACAAAGGCAGAGAGAGGTAAAATAATTGTAGCATATAATGAACCTAAATCATATGGAAGAAAAAACAAAAGATGATTCTAATAGATCTTACAAGAGCTAATAAATTAACCCCAATGAGACAGGGCGGGGGTGAACGAAGTACGTTAATGCTTTTTAAATGCTAAACATATTTAAAGGCTTTATTCTAAAGTTCAGTTAGGTCAAATCTACAATGCTCGACAGTGAACGTCCGTTATTATTGACATCCTTCCTTTGTCTGTCTTATCTCTTCAGAGTTCACTCTTCAAGTATGACACCATCTTTTATTGTGCTTGTGCAGTGCTCAACACAATGGGCCTCCCCCCCTCCACCTGCTCTCAGTTGGGTGGGGTGGGTCTTTAATATACAGATTAATACATTATATTTAAAAAAACAATACTGTCTACTCAAAAATCTACTCCTAATACTTCCAGGTCAAGAAAGACTATAGAAAATAATTTGCCTGTAAAGGACAAGCAGATAAATCCCAAGAGACTGGGATATATTAAGGTGCTATAAAGTCGTCCCTTTTGATGTATTAACCTGTTGCTTGCAAATCTTTTTCACTTATGGAAATGTTTGCTTTGAAAGCCCTAAAATTGCAAGCTCTTGACGAATAATCTTTTAAGGCACTTAGCCAGACAAATCCAGTGTTACAAATATTACTAATGGAAAACGGTCTGAAAACAGCTGTATATAATCCACTGCTGTGAAACAGCAGGATACGACGGCTGGGGCAGGGGGGTGGAGGGATAGGAGAGAAAGCTGCCACTTTTCATAACAGTTTATGAAAGGATCAAATTCGCAGCATTGGGAGGTGGGAAAAGAAAAAACAAAGGAAGGATTTGGGGCTTGAGGGCACCTATCTAAGAGCATGATAGATAGACAAAGGAGAAATAGGGGGATGGATAGACAGATAAGGGGGTCTATGGGAACAGAAAGACAGACAGAGGGATGTGTATGGAGAAAAAGATAAATGAGTGTGTATGTGGACAGAGAGACAGATGAGCAGGTATGGGGATGGACAGCCAGCCAGATGTAGTGTTGAGACTCTCTTTCCTATTACTGACCCTAGAATCCTCCATTCATTTTTATTGGCTTTTATTGTCCCCAGCACGTACTAATATAGGGCTAAATCATTCCCTGTTCAGGGATTAGGACAATTTGCAGTCTTTCCAGCCAGCTGCCCATTGGGCAAAGGGGATAAAATGGGGTTTTCGCCCCACCCTGCAAAACTGGATGCCCAGAGAAGCCAAAGGCCACATGCACAGCAACCCCCGGGTTAGGTTTCCTGTGCGAGTGTGGGGCCAGCAAAATTTAAACTGGGCCCTGATTGGGCACAACACTTGTTTAACCTTCTCTCTCTTGAGCAAAGCAGTAAAGTCCCAGAGAGTTCAATGGGATATAAGTACTTTTCTGAACAAGGCTGGGATTACTATGTCAGGGTTCCCTCCCCACTCTGAACTCTGGGGTACAGATGTGGGGACCCGCATGAAAGATCCCCCTAAGCTTATTTCTACCAGCTTAGGTTAAAAACTTCCCCAAAGCACAAATTCTTCCTTGTCCTTGGACAGTATTGCTGCCACCACCAAGTGAGTTAGACAAAGATTCAGGAAAAGGACCACTTGGAGTTCCTGTTTCCCCAAAATATCCCCCCAAGTCCCTTCACCCCCTTTCTTGGGGAGGCTTGAGAATAATATACCAACCAAATAGGTAAACAAGGTGAGCACAGACCAGACCCTTGAGTTTTTAGGACACTAAAAACCAATTAGGTTCTTAAAAGCAGAATTTTATTATAAAGAAAAAAGTAAAAGAAGCACCTCTGTAAAGTCAGGATGGAAGGTAATTTTACAGGGTAATAAGATTTAACACAGAGGATTCCCCTCTAGGCAAAACTTCAAAGTTACAAAAAACAGGAATAAGCCTCCCTCTTAGCATAGGGAAAATTCACAAGCTAAAACAAAAGATAATCTAACGCATTTCCTTGCTTTACTTACAAGTTTTATAATCTTAGATGCTTATTTCAGGTAGGGTTTTAGGAGAGGTTTTTTTCCTGCCTGGTCCCTCTCTCTGTCCCAAGCAAGCACAACAAAGAGAGCACAAACAAAACCTTCCCCCACAGATTTGAAAGTATCTTCTTCGCTTATTGGTCCTTTTGGTCAGGTGCCAACCAGGTTATTTGAGCTTCTTAACCCCTTAGAGATAAAGGAGGGATTTTATGCTACCCTTAGCTGTACGGTTATGACATGCCCCCCAAATCACAGATGGTGCTGGACAGCCTGCTCCACACTGGCTGTGATTTCTTCCTGGAGCTCTAGGATAAAACAGCGTTAATAAGACACATGCACCGTTAGAGATACTGCTGATTATATACAAACTAACAATATTTCCCACATTTCAAGGACAATTTTAACCAGTTGATTCTGGGACATTTTCACGGGAGAGTGCATCAGCCACTTTGTTAGAAGCTCCTGAAATGTGTTGTATTTCAAAATCAAAATCTTGTAGAGCTAAACTCCACCAAAGAAGTTTTTTATTATTGTTCTTGACGGTATGAAGCCACTTCAGCGCAGCATGGTCGGTTTGCAGGTGGAAACTCCATCCCCAAACGAATGGGCGTAGCTTTTCCAGAGCATACACAATGGCATAACATTCCTTTTTGGTGATTGACCAGTGGCTTTCCCTCTCAGACAGTTTTTTGCTGAGAAACATGACAGGATGGAATTCTTGATCCAGTCCTTCCTGCAGTAAAACTGCTCCCACACCATGCTCGGACGCATCTGTGGTTACTAGGAAAGGTTTGTCAAAGTCTGGGGCCCTTAGCACAGGGTCAGACATGAGTGTTGCTTTAAGCTGGTTAAAGGCCTTCTGACACTCTTCAGTCCACTGAACTGCAGTTGGCTGTTTCTTTTTGGTTAGGTCTGTCAGTGGGGCGGCGATTTGGCTGTAGTGCAGTACAAATCTCCTGTAATATCCGGCCAAGGCTAAGGATTGGACCTGTTTCTTTGACTTTGGAACAGGCCACTTTTGGAAAGCATTCACTTTGGCCTGTAGGGTGTTGATAGTTCCTTGACCCACCTGATGTCCGAGGTAAGTCACTCTATTTAGGCCTATTTGACACTTTTTAGCCTTAACAGTTAGTCCTGCCTCCCTTATGCGCTCGAAGACTTTTTGTAGATGCTCCAGGTGTTCTGCCCAAGAATCAGAACATATGGCCACATCGTCAAAGTAGGCGACTGCAGATTCTCCCAATCCCACAAGGAGACTATCTACAAGTTTCTGGAAGGTGGTGGGTGCATTTTGCAGCCTGAAAGAGAGCACATTACATTCATACAGCCTGACATAGGTGGTGAAGGCTGACCTTTCCTTGGTGGATTCATCTAGCAGTACTTGCCAGTACCCCTTGGTTAAGTCTAAAGGTAGAGATGAACTGGGCACATCCCAGTTTCTCCAATAGTTCATCTGTGCGTGGCATTGGATAGTTGTCTGGGCAAGTTACAGCATCTAGCTTACGGTAGTCCACGCAAAAGCATATTTCGCCATCTGGTTTGGGAAGCAGAACCACTGGAGATGCCCACGCACTGTTAGAGGGGTGGATTACCTCCCTCTGTATCATGCCCTGGATCTCCCATTCTATAGCAGTTTTGGCTTGAGGAGACACCTGGTACGGTTGGGCTCTAATTGGGTGAGCATTATCTGTGTCAATGGATGGTATGCCCATTCGGTCCATCCTCGGGTGGCTGAGAACATCAGCGCAAAGCCAGTGCACAGCTCCTTGATCTGCTGGCGCTGCATACGTCCAAGGATCATTGAGAGGTTCACCTCTTCCACGTCACTGTCACTTTTTCCTTCGTAGTAGACACCTTCAGGGCACTAAGTGTCATCTCCTCCCTGGGCTGTAAACTGACAAATCTTTAATTCTCTGGAATAAAAGGGCTTTAGAGAATTAACATGGTACACTTTAGGCTTTAGGTTTGAGGTGAGGGATGCTATGAGGTAGTTAACAGCTCCCAGGTGCTCTTGAACCGTAAATGGCCCGTCCCATGACGCTTCCATCTTATGGACCTGGAGCGCCTTCAAGACCATGACCTGGTCCCCTACTTTGAAGGAACGCTCTCTGGCATGTTTATCATACCAGGCCTTTTGCTCTTCCTGAGCATCTTTTAGGTTTTCATTAGCTAGGGCTAAAAAGTCTCAGAGGGTGTTTTGCAGGTTGTTTACAAAGTCCAGAATGTTAGTTCCTGGAGAAGGTGTAAGCCCCTCCTATTTCTGCTTCACCAACTGTAATGGCACCTTAACCTCGCAGCCACACACAAGTGCAAATGGTGAAAACCCTAAACTGGGATGTGGTACAGCCCTGTAATCAAAGAGCAACTGCTGTAACACTAGGCCCCAATCATTGGAGTGCTCATTTACAAATTTACATATCATGGCCCCCAAAGTCCCATTAAACTTCTCCACCAGGCCATTTGTTTGATGGTGATAAGGGATTGCATCAAGTGGTTCACCCCATGAGCTTCCCAAAGGCTTTTCATGGTCCCTGCCAAGAAATTAGTTCCCGAATCCGTAAAGATGTCAGAGAGCCAACCTACCCTGGCAAAAATGTCTGTTAATGTCTGGCACACACTTTTAGCCCTGGTGTTGCTTAGAGCTACTGCTTCTGGCCATCGGGTGGCAAAATCCATGAAAGTCAGTATGTACTGCTTTCCTCTGGGTGTCTTTTTCAGGAAAGGACCCAGAATATCCATAGCTACTCGCTGAAATGGAACCCCAATGATGGGAAGGCTGGAGAGGGGCTTTGACCTGGTCTTGGGGTTTCCCACTGTTTTGCACACCTCACAACACCGGACGTAAGTAGGAATGTCCTTGCCCGTTCCCTCCCAGTGGAAGGACTTCCCCAAATGGTCTTCCCCAGCATGGCCATTAGGATGATCATGGGCTAAGCTCAAGAGCTTTACCGGGTACTTAGTTGGAACTACGAACTGTCTCCGAGGATACCAATCTTCCTGGTGCCCACCAGAAAGAGTTTCCTTGTATAAAAGTCCTCTCTCTACAACAAACCAGGATCGATTAGAATAGCTGAGAGGCGGTGGGTTGCTCCATGCCGCCATCCAAGCTCCCTGGAGGCTTTCATCTGCTTCCTGCTCAGCCTGGAACTGTTCCCTTGATGCTGGAGACATCAGTTCCTCATGGGTTTGTGGACCTGGGCTTGGTCCCTCGGGAAGCGATGCAGGTGATGGGGCTGGTTCTGTTGACTGTGAACCGTTCTTTGCTGGTGCACTATGGGGTATTTCAGGCTTCGGCTGAGCCTCTTGTGTCGGTTTATCTGCTGCTGCCAGGACAGGCTTGGTGGTGCCCTCTGGCGTTGGAGTTGTAGACGGGGTTGCAAGCGCTAGACTCAGTGCTGGCTGCTCTGCCCATTCCGGTTCTGGGACTGGTTCTGGTTGGGTCTCTGTGACTGGATCCACTACGGCTGTTGCAGTCGTTGGCAGGGGATCTGGTTCTACCACCTCAGTTTGGGTCTCTGGTAACACAGACGGGGCCCTGGTGGAAGGCCCAGGAACAGGGACAGGTGTGACAGCTCGCTTAGCCTGGTTGCGGGTGACCATTCCCACCCTCTGGGCTAGCTTCACATGGTTGGCCAAGTCTTCCCCCAGCAGCATGGGAATGGGATAATCATCACAGACTGCAAAAGTCCACATTCCTGACCAGCCCTTGTACTGGACAGGCAATTTGGCTGTAGGCAAGTTTAAAGAGTTGGACATGAAGGTTTGAATCGTCACTTGGGCCTCTGGGTTGATGAATTTGGGGTCCACTAAGGATTGGTGGATAGCTGACACCTGTGCTCCAGTGTCCCTCCACGCGATAACCTTCTTCCCGCCTACACTCACAGTTTCCCTTCGCTCTGAGGGTATCTGGAAGGTATCTGGGCCTGGAAACCTTTGGTGTGATTCTGGTATAATGAACTGCAGTCTGTTGGGGTTCTTGGGGCAGTTGGCCTTTACATGCCCCAGCTCATTACATTTAAAACATCACCCAGCTGACTGGTCCCTGGGACGAGGTGGGTTGCTGGAGAATGGTGTGGTGGGACGATAAGGTGTTTAGGATTTTCCTTGGGGTGTAGGTGGGGCCTTGCTCTGCCCCCATTGGTAGGGTGTTTTCTCGGGTTGCCCCTTCTGATATCCACTCCAACTACTAGTAGCTTTCTTCTTTTCCGTCACCTCCACTCATTTGGTTCCGATCTGCCCCGCCTCGATTACAGTTTTGGGCTTCCCATCTAGGATGTACCTTTCTATTTCCTCAGGAATACCCTCTAAGAATTGCTCCATTTGCATGAGGAGAGACAGATCTTCCAGTGATTTAACGCTTGCTCCTAATATCCAGGCATCCCAATTTTTGACGATGTGGTAGGCGTGTCGGGAAAATGCCACGTCTGGTTTCCATCTGAGGGCTCTGAACTGCCGATGGGCATGCTCGGGCGTTAGCCTCATTCTAATTCTGGCCTTTTTTTAAAAAATGTTCGTAGCTGTTCATGTGTTCCTTAGGCATTTCAGCTGCCACCTCTGCTAAGGGTCCACTGAGCTGCGGCCTCAGCTCCACCATATACTGGTCTGTAGCGATGCTGTATCCAAGGCAAGCCCTTTCAAAATTTTCTAAGAAGGCCTCTGTATCGTTGCCTACCTCACAGGTGGGGAATTTTTTGGAATGGGGAGCGGTACCTGGAGAAGGATTGTTAGGGTTATCTGGTAGACCCAGCTTAGCCCTTTCCAGATCTAATCGTTTCAGCTCTAACTCCATATCCAAGCGTTTCGCCTCTGCCTCAAAGCGTTTCGTCTCCACTTCTGTCTCCAAGCGTTTTCCCTGTTTCCTCTCCTCCGTTTCCAACTCCAGGCACTTTAAGGCCATCTGTCTTTCATGTTTTTTCTGTCTCTCAAGCTTCCAATCTAGCTAATTCTAGTTTCTTTTGGACCTCACTTTCCATCATCCTAGCCTTCCTGTGCTAAGCCTAGCCTAGCCTAACCCAAGAGTTAGAAAGAAAGAAAGAAAAACCCAGCTTGTGAATTCCCTTGCTGTAACTTAACTCCTCTGCCTCCATGCAAAGAAAAAAAACTCCAGCTGCTCTCAACTTTAAAAAAAAAAAAAAAAAAGGTGTCCTTTAAAAAAAAAAAAACCACCTCCCTGGTTTTCAATCAGCCAAAAGAAAAAAATGTTTTTAAAATCCTGAGGTCTGTGTTTCTGGTTCAAAATGATCCCCAGCACCTCCACCATGTCAGGATTCCCTCCCCACTCTGAACTCTGGGGTACAGATGTGGGGACCCGCATGAAAGATCCCCCTAAGCTTATTTCTACCAGCTTAGGTTAAAAACTTCCCCAAAGCACAAATTCTTCCTTGTCCTTGGACGGTATTGCTGCCACCACCAAGTGAGTTAGACAAAGATTCAGGAAAAGGACCACTTGGAGTTCCTGTTTCCCCAAAATAACCCCCCAAGTCCCTTCACCCCCTTTCTTGGGGAGGCTTGAGAATAATATACCAACCAAATAGGTAAACAAGGTGAGCACAGACCAGACCCTTGGGTTTTTAGGACACTAAAAACCAATTAGGTTCTTAAAAGCAGAATTTTATTATAAAGAAAAAAGTAAAAGAAGCACCTCTGTAAAGTCAGGATGGAAGGTAATTTTACAGTGTAATAAGATTTAACACAGAGGATTCCCCTCTAGGCAAAACTTCAAAGTTACAAAAAACAGGAATAAGCCTCCCTCTTAGTATAGGGAAAATTCACAAGCTAAAACAAAAGATAATCTAACGCATTTCCTTGCTTTACTTACAAGTTTTATAATCTTAGATGCTTATTTCAGGTAGGGTTTTAGGAGAGGTTTTTTTCCTGCCTGGTCCCTCTCTCTGTCCCGAGTGAGCACAACAAAGAGAACACAAACAAAACCTTCCCCCACAGATCTGAAAGTATCTTCTTCGCTTATTGGTCCTTTTGGTCAGGTGCCAACCAGGTTATTTGAGCTTCTTAACCCCTTAGAGATAAAGGAGGGATTTTATGCTTCCCTTAGCTGTATGGTTATGACAACTCATATGTTTTGGGGTATGCAGGTGACAAGAGATTTTTGAACTGGGGTGCAGGTGCTGAAGGCAAATGCTAATGAGGGTCTCACACCAAAACACCAGACTAAATAGCTTTCCTCTTCATTTTATCATCCTCAAAACCACTATCATTATCCCAGTCTCCACTGTACAAACAGCTGTAAGAAACCACCTTTGTAAGCAAGCAGTCTAACTGGTCAGAGGAGAAGTGATTCACCCAGTACATCAATAGCAGAGGCAGGATTAGAACCCAGTTCTAAGTGTCCATCCTGTCTTAATTTAGATATTAGTCAGTAGCTTCCTAGACAAGGTACAACTGCATAATATCTGAGTGCCTTATAATCTTCAATGTATTTAGACTCACAGCACTTCTGTGCAGTAATATTAGCCCCATTTGATAGATGGGGAAACTGAGGCACAGAAAGGCTAAGGCCCAGATGCTCAAAGGTATTTAGGCACCTAACTCAAAAATTTAAATCTATCACTTTTGATGTTCTGGGTCTAGTAAGTTGTCCAGAATCACTACTATCAGAGTAAGGAATCAAAACCACATCTCTGGCAGCCAACACTAACCCCTGGGGCCATCCTTCCTCTGATCCCTTTGCACCCTTAGTGAGCTCTAAGCCCAGCTGGACATGTTTAGTTTTCTGAACCTTTTTCTGAAAGTCAGTCCCTCCAATGATTTACCACCACCACCTAGCTCTTTTCATCTTCAGGTCTTAATGCACTTTCCGAAGGAGGGCAGTAGCATTTTCCCCATTTTACAGATGGAGAAATTGAGGCAAAGGGAGGGAAGTGACTTGCCGAAAGTCAGACCAGTGATAGAGCCAGGAACTGAATCCAGGTCCCCTAAGACCTACTGTAGTAATGTATGCACAAGGCCACACTGCTCTGTTTCAACACTGTCTATGGCTTTTTCTCTCAGTTCCCTCCAGCATATGACCATCTGTCTGCTACAAAGGTGACTGGAACTCAGTCTTAATGTAAGCAGTATGTGGCTGACATCACTTACATCTCAGTAAAACCTGGACTAATTTAATTGAGTTGAATTGAACCTCTCTCTAGATTTACACCAGTGTAAATAAGATCAGAATCTGACCAAAAGACTCCAGCCAGTTGTGTAGAACATTGGGGGGGGGGGGTCATTAAAAAACAAAAACAAAAGCGGCAGCTCATTTCCCCATGGAGGGAGAATGGGCTTGTGACTGAGGCACTAGACTATGTCTCAAGAGACAGATTCAATTCCTGGTTCTGCCAGAGACTCCATGTGTGGCACTAGGCAAGTCACTTGATCGCTCCATGCCTTAGTTTCCCTGCTTGTAAAGTGGTTTTGGGTGGAGTGAGGCATTGTGGTCCAGGGTACAGAGCACGGAACTGGGACTGAGGAAACCTGGGTTCTATTCCTTGTTCTGCCATTGGCCTGTTAGGTGACCTTGGGCCCCCTCTGTTCCTCAGTTTCCCCATCTGTAAAATGGGGGTGATGACCATAATGTCCTCCTGCGTAAAGTGCTTTGAGATTCACGGATGACAAGAAGGAGGTATTATTAGGTAATGAAAGTACTTCTACTGAGATTATAAACCCTTTGAGGTGTGAAACCCCCAAGGACCATGTATCTGTGCAGTGCCCAGCACCATGACCCCTAGGGCCATGATCTCAGAGCCCTGTCATGGTATTAACAACAACATCCCTGACTGTAGTATTTATGGCCAAGATCCTCAAAGCAATTTAGGTGCCTAACTCCCATTGAAATCAATGAGTTAGGCACCTAAATACCTTTGAGGCTCGGGACCAAGGTGCCTCAGTGCACAAGGGGGGCAGAAATCACTGGCTATTAGCAGCCGGTGACACTAAACAGGCTGATTTTAAAGAACCACAGCAAATCCTGTGGAAAAGTTTTGACCTTCCCAGCAAGTAAAGGCTTGGCTAATCAGTCAGATTATGTGTCAGCCTAGAACGCTCAGGACTCCTTTGTATTAGGCAAACTCGTCAAGAACAGGGGGCCCTGTCCCCTTTCTGCACTTTAAACCCCTTTTAAAGTGGGCTCTGATGTCCAGCCAAACCCACTGCAACTAACTGGGGTGTGAAGCCCAGTGCACTGGCTGCAAGCACGACCTGAGCAGCGCTCCAGGGAACCTAATCAGCTTGTGCAAAGAGGCTCCTCTTCGTTTGGGAGGAAGTGTGATTCAGGCACTAGCTACACAATCAGAGACCTGGCTTTGCTACTGATCTTGGGCAAATTACCTAGGTGTAGGTTTTCCAGAACAAGGGCCCAGATTTTCAACTTCTATTGTATGACTTGTATGGTTCTCCCAAGAGCTAAGCAACCAGTCTGGTGCCTAAAGGAATCCAATTCTGGCCTTAGTCTCACTGTGCCTCAGTTTACCTCCCTGCAAAATTTGGGCCAGTGACACTGACCCACCTTCCCTGAGATTAAGGGGGCCAGATACTCAGCTGTTATAAATCAGCACTGTTGAAGCCAGGTGAGCTACACCGCTTTACAGCGGCTGTGAGTTCCCAATAAGTGTCACTATTGGTAACAGCCTACAGCTTTGTCTGCACACTAGAGCTGTACCGCTTTCACTCTACCTAGATAGCAAACGTTGTATAAAACTGCAAAGTATGGACAGTTATAGCAAAATAAATATACATCTACAGTAGGAGAGTGTGTGGATAGGACACTAGACTTGAACTGAGGAGACCTGGATTCAGTTCCTGCCTATGCCACTGGCCTGCTAGGGGAACTTAGTTAGGCAAGTCACTTGCCAGGCTCTGTGCCTCAGTTTCCCCATCTGTAAAAAGGAGATAATGATGCTGACCTGCTTTGAGAAGTAGACACCTTTATACCTGTATCATTGTACGCACAGAGGAGGTCTGCTCGGTGGGGCGCCACAGATAGCAGTCAATGAGTGTGCTGCAGCCATAGCGAACGCACCTGGGTCTGTCAGGCAGTGGATGCTCATGCTGTTAAGAACCAGAGAGTGTAGGTTTGATTCCCTCTGACAGTGACCCACGCAGAAGCGCAGTGTTATAGGTACAATCATTATGTGGGTAAGAACTCACTCCCCTACCAGATTTAGTTATATCAATACGACATTTGTGTGTTGACAGGGCCTAGGGGAATTCTTGGCCTCATGACTGTTGGCTATCAAGGAGTTAAACATAAAAACAGTGCCAAGTTGTGTTTTTCTAAAGGAACAACCACCTTAAATCTTGACCTAAAAATATACCCATAATGGCCTCTCACGGGGGCGTGAATACGCCAAAGCTGAGATGCTTAATAACTAACAGCCCAGACTAGCCAAGGGAGCTAGAGCTAGAATTTAGCACACTGGGAGGTTGCTAAGTTTGGACCTTCTGGCTGCAGCTTTCTGCCCACGTTGCAATCGCATCACTGAGATCAGCAGAAATGAGGGGTTGAGGGCATCAGGCACCTTGCAAGATAGAAGCCAAAGCAAACTACCCTCCACTTAAATCCAGATGATGTCAGCATATAGGTGTGCAAGCTATTGGGGCTGGATAAAACTCCAGCACAGGGCAAGATTCAGATCTCAGCTACTCCAAGCTAAATCTGGAGCAACTCCACTGAATTCAGTGCAGCCACTCCACATTTACACCAACATTAGACCAGAATCTGCCCACAACTCCACTGAATTCAGTGCAGCCACTCCACATTTACACCAACATTAGACCAGAATCTGCCCACAACTCCACTGAATTCAGTGCAGCCACTCCACATTTACACCAACATTAGACCAGAATCTGCCCACAACTCCACTGAATTCAGTGCAGCCACTCCACATTTACACCAACATTAGACCAGAATCTGCCCACAACTCCACTGAATTCAGTGCAGCCACTCCACATTTACACCAACATTAGACCAGAATCTGCCCACAACTCCACTGAATTCAGTGCAGCCACTCCACATTTACACCAACATTAGACCAGAATCTGCCCACAACTCCACTGAATTCAGTGCCATCATTCCAGATTTACACAGACATGAGTCTAGAATCTGGCCTTAACTCGACTGAATACAGTGCAGTCACTCCAGATTTACACCAATGTGAGAACAAAATTTGTTCATGTGTAAACGAATCATCACTTGACTTAGAAACATTAGCAACGGCAATCGTATTTACTGAGGTACTTGTAAAAACTGCAATTAAATTGCAGAAGCATTACACTGGATTATATTATAACAGGCCCCATTTCCCAGAGAGATTAAGTGAATTACCCACTGTCACACAGCCAGTCTCAGGCACAGGCAGGAATTGAACAGAGAACGCTCAGGGGCCTGCGGTAGGGCGTTAACCATTGCACCATCCTTCCTCATAGATAAAGCTTATGTTAGGATGAGAGTGGGTGTGGGGGAGAAATCACATCATACTTAGGAAAGATCAGAAATGTTCCATACCCAGTTTGTACTGCTGCAAAAGTTCACTTTAACGGTGAATCAGGCCTCGTATTCTAGTAATGCTCTCACCAACTGTATACCCAGAGGCAGTATTCTTCCCCCACCCCCATCCCTACTTCAGATTCCTCGGTTTATTAGACTGTTTATATATTACAGCCTTCCCTGACATTCAGTTTGTGCTGCTGGCTCCAGGGCAGGCCCTGATAAGAAGCAGGTGCCATGGATTGCCCATTCAGCTGACCGAGGAGGCACTGAAGTGTGAAAAGCAATAGAAAGAGGGACCCAAGGCTAAGCTATTGAGCTAAGGTACTGGCCGTCAAATAGTCATTGAGCCACAAGGTGAGAGAAATTGACTCTAAAGCTAGGGGATTACGGCACTCCACGAAGATGTGGGAGGCCCAAGTTCAAGTCCCTGCGCCATTGACTATTTAACACAAAGTGGAACAGCTTCACCAGGAGAAATGGAGACTCAGCCCAGTGGTCAGGGCACTCGCCTGGGAGATGGGGTTCAAGTTCTTGCTCCACATCAGGCAGAGCAGGGTTTAGAACCCCAGTCCCACATCCTAGCTGAGTGCTCTAAACCCTGGGTTGAAAGGGGAGGGAAGGCTACTGCTGTCCCTTTTCTCTGAGAAAGGGCTTAGGCTCCTCACTCCAGGAGAGCCTTCACGGCTGTGAATCCCAAGCAGAGCTAGGCACCTCACTCCAGCCCAGATTTGGGCACCTAAATCCCTTTAAGGGGTGGAGCTTTGGGCCTAAAAGTTTAAGCGCTGCAACACTCAGCCCAAGTCCCCATTGTGATTGTGAATCCTATCCTAAGTGACTTGCATAAAATGACAGGGAAAGCTGTGCGTAGCAAATCAGGGATGTGAGTGCAGCTCTTCCACGTCCTCGGCTAGCACCCTAACCGCTGGACCAGACCATAATCTCAAGGCACTCTCCAATCTCATGGGGGATGGTATTAACTGGTATTAGTCACAGTAACTCCATTGATTTCAGGTTTCAGAGCAGCAGCCGTGTTAGTCTGTATCCGCAAAAAGAAAAGGAGTATTTGTGGCACCTTAGAGACTAACAAATTTATTTGAGCATAAGCTTTCGTGAGCTACAGCTCACTTCATCAGATGCATTCCATTGATTTCAGTGGATCAGTCTAATGAGTATGGTTGGGTAATTCAGTCCAAGAGAACATGTGCATGGATCATTTTAATGCTGTCTGGAAGCAAATCTCTTCTTAGAGATTAAGCTACAATTTGAAAGACTGATAATCACATGCACTCCAGTGAGCTACATATTCTGGTTATGAATCATTCGCTGGAGGATCAGCTCTGTAGAAAAGCAGCATGCTTTTCTTCCGAGTCTCATCCTTCCAGCATGAAGGAGGCTCAGAATGTCTTTATTATGCATTTAAATCTCCAGTCCTTTATTTGACTCTTGGCTTAAACAGCATCTTGTGACAATGAGCTCCGCTGGCTAAATGCAGGTCTACACTACCAGTTAAGTCGATCTAACTTATGTCACTCATGCGTGTGAATAAGGACACCCAAACCCCAGTGACACAAGTTTCTTGCTGTTTACACCAGTGCTATGTTAGCGGGAGATGCTTTCCCACCGACATAGCTTACACTTCTCGCCGAGGTGGAACAATTATACTGATGGGAGAGTGCTCTCCTGTCGGCATAGAACGTCTTCGTCAGACATGGGGTAGCACCGTAGTGTAGACTTGCCCTAAGTGTGCATTCTGCAGAACAAGTAACATTAAAAAGAACGTGGGTGAGATATGCAGAGTCATTAATGGGAACTGAATGTCCAAATCTGCTTGGTGGTTTTGAAAATCTCACCTAACGAGTTTTAAATGTTTCCAAGGCATCTAACCCAATGACTGCTTCCATAGCCTCTAATTAATTAGAGCCTCTCTAAATACAGGTTTCGAAGTAGCAGCCGTGTTAGTCTGTATCCACAAAAAGAACAGGAGTACTTGTGGCACCTTAGAGACTAACGAATTTATTAGAGCATAAGCTTTCGTGGGCTACAGCCCACTTCATCGGATGCATAGAATGGAGCATATAGTAAGAAGATATATATATACACACACACAGAGAACGAGGAAGTTGCCATAGAAACTGTGAGAGGCTAATTAGTTAAGATGAGCTATTATCAGCTGGAGAAAAAAAACTTTTGTAGTGATAATCAAGATGGCCCATTAAGACAGTTGACAAGAAGGTGTGAGGATACTTAACATAGGGAAATAGATTCAATATGTGTAATGACCCAGCCACTCCCAGTCTCTATTCAAACCCAAGTTAATGGTATCTAGTATCTAAATACAGCTGGGCAAATAATGGATTATTCTGGTTCAATGGCAATTTTGAAAAAAATGCATTGAGACAACATGAAAAATAACATTTTCAAAATTTTCAGAGAATCAAAAAGTTTTTAAAAAATAGCTTCAAGTCAAATGAAACATTTTGATTTCAAGCATTTTTTAACTTTTGTAAAAAATAAAAATGGAAGGAAATTTCAAAAAACACATTTTGAATAAAAAAATCAAAATGTTTCGACTTTTTCGGAATTTTGTGTTTGTTTTTTTCTGACAAACAATTTGGCAAAACCGACACAAATATGTGGAATGTTTCATTGGTGCTGAATCTGCATTTTTACATTGAAAAAGTTTTGGGTGAAAAATGTTGCCCAGCTCTACTTCTAGAGCCATTTTCCCCTATCTGTAAAGTGAGGCTAACACAAAGGAAGGATAATTTTGTGGTTACAGCATCGGATTGGGACTCTGGAGAGCTGGATTCTAATCCCACCTCTATCACTAACTCCTTGGGCAAGGCACTCTAACCACTCTGTGCCTCTGTTTTCTCATGTGTAAAATAGGGATGAAAATCCTGGCTTTCTGTCTATTACAAGCTGGTTGGGGCAAGGACTGCTTCTCACTGAGTGCGTGTAGAGGACTTTGCACAATGCAGCTCCGATCTCAAGGATACTATTGACTTCAGTTGACTCCTTTTTCCACCACAACCAAGGCTAGAAACTAATTTCTTTTTAAATGAAAGCTGAGATTCTCATGTAATCACGTGACTCCAGGTGCAGAGGATTTAATAAAAACACCAAATATCACAAGAATCACCCACACTGTCTAAGATAGTTGTATGGACTCTGTCACTGTAGCCTCTGGCACCTCATAACCTTTTTAATGCATTTATCCTCCCAGCACTCCCATGATGCAGAGCAGTGCTATTATTCCCATTGAACAGATGGGAAAGCGGAGGCAGAGAAAGAATAAGTGACTTGGCCAAGGATAGCAGGGAACTGAACTCAGGGTCCCTTCCAGACCCATATCTCTCTGTCACACAGCAGCTCAGTGTCAGGACTAGAACCCAGGTGAGCCAACTCCCAAGTCCAATATCGTGAACTACTAAGTCACATTGCTCCACTGCCACTGAGCACAGAAATAGGCTTCTATTTTTATTCCTCTGTAACTATGGTTCTCCAGCTGGTGTTGCGTTGTCCCTTCTGGTCCTAAAAATCTAGGAATCTATGAACTACCCTGATTCTTGCAGATGCATTAGTCCTCCCAGGCGAGAAACCCAAAAATAGAAAGATCTTCTCTTTGCTGCAGAATGTGCCATGGGGAGAGGCGAGGCAGAGCACAGGCAGGAGAAGAACATGTCACTGGGAGATTTTATTCCATAAACACTCCTTGATAAATAACACGCTCTGACGGATTCCTGGGAGCGATCTGTGTTTCCAACAACAGGCTGCAAATTACCTTCAGTGCCACGCAGAGGCAGAGCCCAGGCTGGTGTGCTGTGCACCCAAATCAAAGCAGACCTCGGAAGAACAATTTGAGACATCACAAGGCGCCAGAGCACAGATTTCACAAAGTGCCTGCAGACTCTGGGTTTGTCTTCAACACAAGCTACAGCTTGAGGGTCTCCATTAACTCCACACCATCCACACACAAAACCCCATTACCATGTGTGGTGGGGGTAATATGGGATGGCTGGGGCTAAAGCGTAGATTCAAGTGTATCTGTAGTGTGGATGCAGTCTAGAGCTGCAGTGCAACAATACACAGTGTCTGGTTCTCCAGTGCCTTCCTACGATCCCCTAAGAAGCCCCACCCCATGACCTATCCTTGTTATCTACCTATTTCCCGATTAGAAGCCACCTACCCCTGCATACAGCCTGTGAAGAGGTCTGTTGCGCCCACTGGCTTACTCCTTTCACTACTAGCAACTGCACTCATCCCGTCTCTGATACATTTTAGAATTTTCATCATCCTAGTGCCCTCTTTGTGTCGTCAGTTGCACAAGTGCAAAGTGCTACCCGCTGTGTTCATTGGTGCAAGTGAGCAGTCAAGGTACCATGCAACAATGAAATGGATGCCTTGTGGTGAACACATTGAACTGGGAATCAGGAGATCCTGCACAGTCCTTGAATAAATCACTTAATTTCTCTCTGCCTCAGTTCCATCTTTGTGACCTCACACAGGTCACTTTTCTGTGCCTCTGTTTCCCCTCTACCACTTGTATGATTGTCAGCTCACTGGGGTCGGGACCGCCTTGCTAACACAGCAGGGCCCTGGTCTCAATTCAGTGCTGCACAGACACATAGCGGCCTTGGAAGAGCTTTAAATGGAAACATCACAAGGGGCAGGAGGGGAAGTGACTTGACCACAGCCAGATGGGGGAATAGAACCCAGGCCCTCCTGATATAATGCAGTGCTTTAGCCATTAGACCAGACAGCCTTCTTTAGCAAAGTCAGTGCTGCAAAAGATTGCTTCAAATCCCTACTGTGGCTGATACTCCCTTGCTTTGATCCCCCACTCAAAACATCTCTGGGTTTCATTACAGAGTCCTTTATCAGCAGGTGCAAGTTCTTACCATTCCTCCCCAACAATAACCAGCCGCTCTAGCTCATCCATTAACTCCCCGCACACAAGGGCTAAAGCATCTACACAGAACTAATGCACAAAAGTTAAACAGAACTTTGATGTTATAACAACACAACCACAAAAAGGGGTGTGGCCAGCCCTGAAAGTCACAGCAGAGGCTGTTTTGATCTCAGGGCATGAAACAGTCTGTGCCTCAAGAAAGGAGAAGCCCTTGCAATATCTCAGAAGTTCCAGGAAAGTGAGAGAATCTGGACTGATTTGTAAAAGTGTGGTTCAATTACTGATTGCTTTTGCATTGGAACTTTTGCATGGACAAAAGTGTGCAGCAGGAGGCAAACAGAGAGAATTTATCTGCAGCACGTCTCATCATATCAGAGAGTTTGCATCATCAGTTTAGCACAGGCTTGCAATGAACTGCACATGCAACACATTATGAGCCTGATTTTCATCTACACCAGCATCCGTTTACACAAGCATCCAGGGGCCTTACAATGGGCACAAATTACATTTAAAGTCCTTTTATGCTGCCAGAATGGTGTAGAGGGTGGAGCTGGATGAAAATTTTTGGCTAAAACTTTTTTTCAGGAAAAGAAAATAGTAATTCAGGTTTAGCAACACTGAAGCATTTCATTCATTCATGTCAGTTTCACCGAATTTTTTTGGCTGGAAGAAATGAATGAAAAAAATTTCAAATAAATTGAAACAATTTTTTTTATTCCAAATTACTTTTCATTTTGAAATTTCCTTCAATTTTATCATTACAAAAATTAAAAACTCAAACTCAAAACAAAACATTTCATTTTAAAAATCTTTCCTTTGAGACAAAATGAATTTTTTTTCAAGTTTTAAATTTGCCAAAAATTGTGAAAAACCCCAAATGATTTTTTTTTTCAAAATTGCCAGCAAAGGAGAAAATCCATTATTCACAAACTCTAGTGAAGGGGCCTTGCCAAGAGAATCAGCCAATTCTAGTCCATAGTGGTAGTGTTTCATGCCCCTTTCACACTAGTGCAAATTGGTGCACAAGACTTTGGAGACTCAAGCACTGGGATTTTGACCCCCCATGGTATCAGTACTAGTGCATTAGTATAAATCTAATTTGCACTAGTGCAGTTTTGCCAGTGCAAATCACGTGTACACAAGGGATTCGAAGCAGTGCAACAACAATAGGTCAAACTCCAACGTAGACAGGAGCTGAGCAAATAATGGATTTTTTGCTTTACTGGCAATTCAAAAACATTAAAACAAAAATAGAAAAGAATTGTTTTGGTTGAACCAAAAATGAAATGTTTTGAAAATTTTGGCAAATCAAAACGAAAAAAATTAAATTTCAGGTCAAACAAAATATTTTGTTCAACCCAGAAGGAAATGTTTTATTTTGATTTTGAGCCTATTTTTATATTTACATTTTTAAAAATAAAATTAAATAAAAAATGGAAGTGTTTCAATTCAAAAATGACAAAATGATTTTTTTGATTTTTGTTCTTTTACTTGCCAGCACAATTCAGTGAAATCAATACAAATTCGCACAATGTTTCTGAGTCACTGAATCTGCATTTTTTGCCATAAAAGTTTAGGTGAAGAAATCTTGCCCAGCTTAGTCTACCCTGGTGTTAGTGATCTGTGTTAACAGCTTCATTTAAAGAGCTGCACCAAAGGAGCCTTTTGCAGCGTACAACAACCATGTGTTTTACTGATCCCAGGGACTATGCTGAGTATTTTGTTTACGTACATACAGGCGTCTCTCATTGACAGAGCACTCACATAACAACTTGCAGCAGAGAGACGATATGCTGTGTGGTTTGCAACGTTGTTAAACAAAGTCCCCTACCCAGAGAAAGCTGCAGGACTTCTAGCTGTGGAGGGGGCAGCCCCATCCAGCCAGAGAACACAGGGATTTCAGGTTTCAGAGTAACAGCCGTGTTAGTCTGTGTTCGCAAAAAGAAAAGGAGGACTTGTGGCACCTTAGAGACTAACCAATTTATTAGAGCATGAGCTTTCGTGAGCTACAGCTCACTTCCTCAGATGTGTGTTCATGATCATTCCAAATCATTCACTGCTCCGTAGCCATCATGCCATGCGACAGCACAGCTCCACTCTAGGCTAGACACAGACCTCAGCCTAGCAATGCTAGCCCCCTGCCAGACTACACTGGGGGTGGGTTCCTGGGATACAGCCCCACTCCTGAGTGGCACCCGTCACACCAATCTCATTCTGTAGAGGACTAGGGATGGACAGATGGGTGACTGAGCACACCCCCTGCCCGTGTCTGTCTGGGGGAGCTGATGTTGAATGATAGAAGTGGGGGGCACAACTCCAGGCTTCTCTTCTGGACTCACAGGGGCATAGTTAGTGCAGTGTGGGGAAACCTGTAAATCAGGACTGCTGGGTTCTCATCCCAGCAGTAGGAGGGGAGCGAGGTCGAGTGGGTTAGAGCGGTAGGAGCTGGCACTCCCGGGGGTTCTATTGCCAGCTCTAGGAGAGGAGAGAATAATCCAGTAGTCAGAGCAGCAAAGTAAAAGTCAGGATTTGTTTATCCTCTTGGCTAGAGGAGGAAGGAAGAGGGGTGGGAGTCAAGACTCCTGGATTCTAGCCCCTAGCTCTTGCAAGGAAGTGTGGTCTGACATTTTGACCACAGAAGTGGGAATTGGGGGTCTCCTCCCGGTTCTTTCATTGACTGTGTGAATTTGTGGGGCCAGGGCTGCCCCTACCCCCTCTCTGTCTCAGTTTCCCTATTTCATGAAGAGCTTTGAGAGCTACAAACAAAGGGCTGGAGATCATGGAATTTTCCCTCCATTCACACCCGTGCGCTTCAGTGCAAATTCTGGGTGCAATGTATTATCACTCCACCTCATACCTGGAGTAAGGAGTAAAGATTTATCCCAGAGAGTAAGATACAGAGGTTACAGGCAAAAGCCCTGACCACAAATAAGCTTAGCTTTCAGCACGTGTAGTCTTCATTGGATTCACAGGCATGTGAGGAAGGAGAGTGCAGAGGCTACGACTCAAGCCTAGGATATGGGAGGCAGTGTTCAATTGCCTGCTCTGCCACAGATTCCACGCGCAACCTTGGGCAGGTCACATTACGAACAGGATTGAAACCAATGGGGCCAAACAACCTTTGAGGATCTGGGCCTTACTTGCTCTGCACCTTTGTTTACCCACATGTAACATAGGGATAAAAGCACTCCCCTGCCTCCAGGGGGTGTTGTGAGAATAAATATGTTAAAGGTGGTTCTGTGTTTGTCCAGCACCTAGTACTAGGAGGTCCTGACCAGGGTTCCTAGGCAGGAGCACAATACATTGTGAGCAGCTCAGATGCTAAAATGATAGGGTACGTAAGACAGATGTTTGCAGGATCAGGTCCTAAAATAAACCCTGGGGGCAAGATGTGGCCCAATCTCATTTGGTTCTGCCTGTCCCAGCCGCTAGGACAAATGCATGCAACCTTCCCCTGACCCTTTTAGCTGGAGATGCCTTTAATTGTGGGTGTGCTGCACAGAGCCCATTTCAGTCCCAATCAGCCTCACTGATGACAACCAGACTCCAGCACTTCCATTTATCAAAGCTAATATAAATATTTCCTTCCGAAGAACAGAACCCTAATAAGTGAACTCTCCTGGCCAGCGCAAAGACGTAGGAGTTGGCATTAGGTGCTGAGATGTTCAAAATGCACAGGCTCTGCCATGGCCCTATGGCCCCAATCCCCAGTTGAAATAAGGCCCCTTTACGCCACCCTGATAGCTTCAAATCCACCCGAGCAGGGAGACTCCCTGGGGTTAGGGTTCTGGGGCTCCCAGCCCACAGTTTAGGGGGACAGATCAGGGGCATAGCCAGCAAGTCTTGCGTTCTGGCTATTCTCTGCTCCCCCAGAACTGTACTGCCTCATACTCCGGCTGAAATTTTCGCACAGGCACAGCACCCACAATCATTGACAGGTTTTCCAAAGAGCTTAGCCATTTACCCACCTAAATAAGTTTGAGCTCTGAGCTATTTTGAAAATCAGGGCATAGCAAGGGTCACAGTGGGAGCTGCGGGGTGCCGAGCCGTTTGGAAATCCAGCCCTGAGCTGTTTGGGAAACGCCAGCATGCGTCTGTGCAGCACCTACCACAACGAGGCCCCGATCTCAGTCCGGATCTGTGCAACAGCTGCACAATGGTGGCCTCTAATGATAATTAGGTTTCTGGGTGGCCAACATGAGACTCCTTTTGCCTGATTAGCAAAGGTGCGGAGCAGCTACATTCACTGCGCAAGTCACTCAATGGGAAGCACGGGGGGGTGGGGGGAGAAGAAGGGAGCGGGGGGCCGCATACCACACACTGACCCATGGGTTACATCAGCATCTGTGAAAACTAAAGACCCTCAGCAATATGTCGAGATACAGATATCGGAGGCATTTACATGTAGCCTTTCTGCCAGGTGTTTCTGGAAGCAAAAAGGTCCAAGAAATTCCCGACTAGCTTTAATGTTATGTGGGCTATATCCAGCAGGATGCAGTACCGCCTGCTCCCATTGGGGGAGCTGCTCTTAGGGCTGTCGTATACCTGGCTGGCACCCGTGGTCTGGTCTTGCAGGCATAGAGCAAGAGGTGCAGGCAACAATGGGGCCATTGGAATTAGATTTTAGGGCTGTCTGCAAATGCTCCCTCCAGTCCCGTCCCCCCAACAGTTTGGGTACCAACCACAGCTGGCTTGGGTTATGCAGAGAGTCAGACTAGATCAGTGGTTTTCAAACTTTTTTTTGGCCACACAGTTGACAAAAATTGTTGGTGCCTGTGACCCAACAGAGCTGGGGATGAGGGGTTCGGGGTGTGGGAGGGGCTCAGGGCATGGGCAGAGGGTTAGGGTGAGGGCTGTGGGTGCAGGCTCTGGGGTGGGGCCGGGGATGAGTGGTTTGGGGTACAGGAAGGGGCTCAGGGTTGGGGCAAGGGATTGGGGTGCAGGCTTCCCTCGGGCGGCTCCCGGTCAACAGCACAGTGGGCGTGCTAAGGCAGGCTTCCTGCCTGTCCTGGCACTGTGGACCGCGCTGCGCCCTGGAAGTGGCCAGCAGCAGCTCTGGCTCCTAGGTGGAGGCACACAAGTGGCTCCACACAGCTCTTGCCTGCAGGCACCGTCCCCCCAGCTGAGTGCAGAGCTGGTACTCAGGGTGGGGACAGCGTGCGGAGCCCCGTGGCCCCCCCGCATAGGAGCCGGACCTGCTGCTGGCCACTTCTGGGGCACAGTGCAGTATCAGAACAGGTAGGGACTAGCCTGCCTTAGCCGGGCAGCACTTTTAACGTCCTGGTCGGCAGTGCTGACCAGAGCTACCGCGACCCAGTGCCTTAGGTCGAGGCACTGGTACTGGGTCGAGACCCGCAGTTTGAAAACCACTGCACTAGATGATGAGTGGTCCCTGCCAGTCTATGAAACTGGAAGAACAGGTCTGAAAACAGCCTGGGATTTGGGTTACCTGATCCAATTCCGGTACCAGAGTCAGTCTGTGGGTACAGAACAAAGGAAGTCTGCAAAGTACTTATATGTCCTCCATTATATTAATATCCAAGCACTTCGCAATTTGAACACACTTTGCTTCACAACACCCCCCTTTTTTACCAATGGGAAAACTGAGACATGGGAAGACTAAGGCCCAGATCCTCAAAGGTATTTAGGCACCTACCACCCATTGATTTCAAACAGCAACTTGCCCAAGAGCTCTATGTCCGAGAAAGGAATAGAACTCTGGCCTCCAAAGCCCTGAGTTAGCATCCTAACCATTGATGTTGTGACGGAGGGACCAACAACTTACATGCAGCAATGCAGCAGCCGCAGTTGAACCCTAGACTTTAAAGACTGCCAATACAAACTAATATCATTTGAGCTACAGGAGTAGAGATAAGTAGGGCTGTAAATCTTCCTGCTTCTGATCAGAATGCAACTGGGGTTCAGGAGGAAACTGTCACTGGGGCACTGGCCAGTGTCAGAGAGGGGATATGATGCCAGATGGGCACACTGGTCTGCTCTGGTTTGACAATTCTGATGTACCTATAGCAATAGCCCCAAACCCCACATCACCATTGCTGCAAGCTGCAGCTCTAAGAGCAGCTCCTGCAGCCCCTTTTTCAAATAAGGGCTCACATGCCATCAAGTTAGTGGGAGGGTTTGTTTGACGTGTGACGTGATATTTACACAAGGTTCAACAGACAGACAAGAAATACAGGGACAATAACATAAGTGCCGGAAAACTTCTGCATTTTTACCTGCTTCCCTCCTGCCCGGGCAAAAATTGGATTAAAGACGAGAGAAGCAAAGCCACACAGGGATGGAGCGCAGAAGGGTTGTAAAGTTACGCTAGTCTTTGGAGAAGGCCAATGCAGGTTATTCTCCATATGGAACTCACTCAGGTACAGTCACTGTTGTCCACTTTCCAGGCATGCGTTAGGCGCTGGTGAGGTTTTATTAATGCAGCGCTTTGGAAAGTAGGGTGGGTTTATGGGTAAGGTGCTAGGTTAAGTTGGGCCATTGGAGAGTTATATTTGCTTCGCAGCTCTGTCACCAACTCCCTCTGTGACCTTGGAGATAGTGTTGCCTAGTGGACCATCTCCACGTTACCTTGTAACCTACGTTCATCCGGACATGCTCACTGTATAGTTCTGTAGCTGCTGGAAGTGGGGATTCTATTCCCAGCTCAGCCATTGGCTTGTTGGTGAGTTTGTGCAAGTCACATCACCACCCTGTGCCTCAGTTTCCCTGTCTGTAAAATGTAAAATTGTGGTGTGCTTTGAGACGTGTGGATGAAAAGGGATGTACAAGAGCTACGGGTTATCATCTTAGCTTCTCCACATGTACGGTCCTTTGCATTGTGCAAGTAGCTTGTAATCTCCTCAGGACAAAGACTCTCTCCCAAACTGTGTGTATGAAGAAGGGGAGGTGTCTGTACTGGGAGGAAAATGTAGCTGTGCTGGGTTGTTTTCCTTTCCAGACATCCTCCCTGTGCTAAACACCATCAAATGCAGCTTGTAGTGTTTAAAATGTGGCGTGATTTACGAAAGAATGAGTCATTTTGCTCTCCAGATCCATTCACTGCTAAAGGACACAGCACATGCCCTGCAGAATTTGCAAGTGACTTTGTGTTTTCTAAATAAATAAGTTGCATGGTCAAATGGCTCAGGCATGTGAACACAGCACAACTCGGATCAATTTCCAGCTCTGCCACTGACCTGCTGTGTGACCTTGGGCAAGTCCTGTCCTGCTCTGTGCCTGTTTCCACTCCCACCCTTTGTCTATTTCGATTGCGAGCTCTTTGGGGCAGACTGTCTGCCATTCTATATTTGTACAGCACCTGGCACAACACGGTCCCAATGTCAGTTGGGGTCTGTGCCAAGCTTGGCACAATAGGGACCCAGTTGTGGTCGGGGTCTGTGCAGCATGTGGCAGAACAAAGTCTTCACCCTGATGGGGGTCTGTGCAGCACCCAGCCTAGCAGGGTCCCAATCTCAGTCAGGGTCCATGCAGAACTCACACAATGGGGGCCTCTAATGATGGCTAGGTTTCTGGGTGCCCAATGTGAGACTCTTTTGCCTGATTTGGAGAGGTGCTGGGTAGCTACAATTTACTGTGCAAGTCAATGGGAACTGTGGAGGAACCTAACACACACTGACCAGTGAGTTACATCAGCACCTGTGAAAACCAAGACCTTGGAGATGTTATACAGGCAGATATTTGAGGCACTTAAATGCAGCCCTTCTGCCAAGTGTTCTTGGCAGCAAAAAGGTCCAAGTTCCATTTGCTAAGGGTTTCTTCTCAAAACTTCAACGGCACTGCCTCAAGCCTCTCCCCAGAAACCTGGGAAAGCTAAATCTACTCCTCCGAGTGCCCTTGATAGACAATACTTCCTCTGAGCAAGCACTGAGTGCAGGGGTTTAAAACAAAAATGACTTTAATAAGGGACAAAGAATAAACGTGGGAAAGCCAGCAATTAATAAATCAATTATATCTATTAGGTAACTCCATTTTCCCCCATCTCCAGGTGTCTTAGAAATAGTCTGAATCTAAATAGTCTGAACCTCCATCCCCTTCTCACAGTTGTGAATGGCTAATGAGACAACCCATTCTAGCATTAGGCACTTCCCTCCTCCCCACTTACAGTTTGTTGTCTAGAGTTTGTAGAGCCCAATTTCAGGTAGGTTCATCTCCAGCCACCAAGTGAAGGGCTGCCAGGGTTGATCAGGGGGGTTCTACCAACTACCACAGCTGAGGTCATTACAGCTTTGCTGCCAGGTAGGGAGGCCCACACCAGAGATCCTCAGTTAAGGAGCTGCTGCTCCCTGTGGCTTCAGACTAGCTGCCTTAGCAGCATCCCTGACTCTGTTCCATTCTGAGCCTTCAAAAACAACCCAATAATATAAAAGACCCTTAACACAATTCATTCTACCCAGAAAGCACTTACAGCACAAAGTAAAAAACCTACTTCAGCCAGGGCCTCTCATCCAACTGTCCCAGACTGAGCTTGTGGTCAGGGTGACCCCTCCTCCCAGGCACATTTGGTGCAGTTCTCTTATTCTTTTTCCCCCAAGAGGGATATGGAAGTTTCATCACCCTCAAACTCAAAACTTACCCAGAATTTTACCAAAATGCCCCAAACTATTACAAAACTGAAATGCAAATGAGGACTGGCCCATTCAGTAGTTTCCCTTTCCTCTCCCATAGATGGCTGCAGAGAGCTCAATCCAGTATGGAGTCCCTGTCCACCTGGCATTCTCAAGCAGCTCTGGGATGCTCTTCTCCCTGTTTGCCAACAGGTGTCAGTAGCGAACTCCTTACTCACTAGGGCTTCTGGCCATGGGGCATACATAAAATTTGTAGTCCCTTCTGAAAGTCCCATGCCCTATTGCTAATTTGAATTGCAGTAATAGCATAGAGGCCACAACCGAGATTAAGACCTCACTGTGCCAGGTGCTGCACAGACCCTGACTGAGATTAGGGCCTCATCTGGACAGGCCCTGCAAAGGCACATAGCGAGAGACGTCCCTATGTCAAAAAGCTCTCAGTCAAACATACAGGTTATTATCACCATTTCACAGATGGGGAAACTGAGGCATAGAGTAATGACGTGACTTGTCCATAGTCACACAGGGAGTTCGTGGCACTGCTAGAAACTGAACCAAGTTATTCCGAGTCCTGGTCCAACAGCTTAACCAAAAACTGTCCTTCTACCTGAAAAGCAATGGCCTCTTCTGCAAAGAGTGCTACAACAGGCAAATTAACAGGTGGTGGAAGGGAAGCCTTCGCCTATTGACTGTACATTTTGACAAAATACTATCTTTGCTGTCAAAGTAAGAGACAAAGGGGCTTGGAACCTCCATGGCATAGCATGTGCTGTGTCCTTACAGCTACAGCAGGAATCGACAGCCCTATTGACTGCTTAAGGGTCTGACTACTTTGGGGTGGCTCCAGATAAGTATGATTACTATGGCATAGTAATAAAAATAATGCTTTTGAATCTAGCAGACTGAGGTGTTGCAAGACCCAACAGCTGGAGGCTGAAGTCAGCAGCATTCCAGCTGTCAATAAGAGGCACATTTTAAACAAGGAAGGTGATTAATGACGGAAGCAGATTCCTAGAGGATGAGATAAATTCTCCATCACTGGAAGGCTTTACATCAAAGGATGTCTTTCTAAAAGATACTCTACTTAAACCACACATTTGGACTGGGAGCATTGAGGGTGATTTTCTGGCCTGGGTAAAGCTGGCTGGATTTTTATTTTTATTTTTATTTTTTTTCCAATTTCAAGTCTTTAGAGAAATAAAAAACAAAATAATGCCACCACAGTGCCTTGTGGGAGTTGTAGTTCTGGTGCCACATGCTCCCTTTCTCCTCTGTAGGCCAGGACTCCACTGTGCTGGGCTAAAAGACAGTCCCTGCCCCGAACAGCTTACAGTCTAAATAGACAAGAGACCCATTTGAAAGATGGGGAAACTGAGGTACAGATTGGTGAAGTATCTTGTTTTAGGTTACACAGAAAGCTGGTGACAGAGCAAGGAGCAAAGAACTCAGGAGTCCTAACTCCCACTGTCTAGTTGATTAAACCCACTTCCCTTCCAGAGCTTGCAATTCAACTAGGAGTCCTGAATCCCATTACCCCCATGATTTAACCACTAGACTCCCCTCCCAGGTTTGGCAATAGAACCCAGGAAGCATCGATTTATAGATTTTAAGGACAGAAGGGACCATTAGATCATTTCATCTGACCTCCTGCATAGCACAGGCCAGGGAATTTCACCCAGTTACCCCTGTATTGAGCCCACTCACTTGTGTTTGACTAAATCTTTAAGCATTAACCCAATAATTCCTGACTCTGGGTTCTGACTACCAGCCCCCCCACACCACCCCCCCCAGCTCAAACCACTAGACCTCACTCCCCGCTCAGAGCTGGGAATAGAATCTAGGAGTCCTGACTCCCAACCCCAGTGCCATCCTCCTAGATCCTGCTCAGAGCTGGGAACAGAACCCAGGAGTGCTGACTCACAATCCAGTGACATCCCCACTAATCCACAATCATTAGAAAAATCCTGCTCTAGATTTTTTTTTTTTAAATGTGTCCATTGTAAACACGACACTTCCATTTCCTGTTGGGAGCAAAAGGCATTTTCTCCTCCCTTAATTACCCCAGAAAAGGGCCATTTTGCCTTGAGTTAGCCAGCTCATATGTCGAGCACAGAATATCAGCAAAGACTGTGTAAAAGTGCTAGGGAGGCTGTTCTAAAAAACAAGCCATAAAAGCAGATAATGCAGGTTCGTGGAGTCATCTCAAGAGTTAACTGATTTCATATCACCCAGGGTTACAATTAAAAATGCACTCATAAAACACAACCTTGCATTATTTCTAACCCTCCTGCTCAATATAATACTGCTCAAATAAAGATGCTTTTTGCATAGACGACAGAATATGATTTTAATCCTTCCTTTGAATTTCCTCTAGGAGCTTTCAGCTGAGCAGCTCAAAGCCTTTTACATTAAGATTGTAAATTGTATTACATCTAGAAGGCCTTACTAAGATCGAGAGCTCTCTGTCCCGCTACACCGACCGCGACTGGGACCCCCCTTTTGCCACAGGGCATGGCACTGACCCCAACCGGGCCCCCCGTCCTGCTGGACATTGCACCGACCCCAACCATGATTAGATGTTAGATGTTAGCAGGGTTCTCCCTGCTGTGCTGGGAGCTGCACAGACCCTGACAGCGACTGGACCCCATTGTGCTGGGAGCTGCATAGACACATTTTAAAACACAGTCTCTGTCCGACAAGCACTTGAAATCGAAATAAACAGATAGACAAAGGGTGGTAAGGGGACATAGAGGCAAAGTGACTTGTCCAAGATGACACAGGAGATCAGTAGTAGAGCAACCCAGGAATTTTATCTCCCAGTCCCCTGGGTCTAACAACTAAACAACATACCCCGCCCAGATTGGGGGTTAGAACCCAAGAGTCCCAGCCCCCTTCTGTTTTAACCATAATGTTGTTATATCACACCCATTGCAGGCATCAATGTCCAAAACACACAGAGAGCACCCACGAAAGGGTCTGAATGATTCATAGATACTAAGGACAGAAGGGACCATTATGATCATCTAATCCGACCTCCTGCACAACGCAGGCCACAGAATCTCACCCACCCACTCCTGTGAAAAACCTCTCACCTATGTCTGAGCTATTGAAGTCCTCAAATCGTGGTTTAAAGACTTCAAGGAGCAGAGAATCCTCCAGCAAGTGACCTGTGCCCCATGCTACAGAGGAAGGCAAAAATCCTCCAGGGCCTGTTCCAATCTGCCCTGGAGGAAAATTCCTTCCTGACCCCAAATATGGCGATCAGCTAAACCCTGAGCATTTGGGCAAGATTCACCAGCCAGATACCCAGGAAAGAATTTCCTGTAGTAACTCAGATCCCACTCCATCTAACATCCCATCACAGGCCATTGGATCTATTTACTATAAGATCCAGTCTATTCAAAGCAAACCATGCAGCCAATGACAAGCAGCTTCTGTACAGCGTCTCTTACATTCATTCACACTCACTCCCTTTAATCCTCAGAGAGATTCTTCTTTAAATCATCTTCTTCAAGGAGTGCAAAGAGTGTGATAGTTATTAGCCATGAAGTTGGTTATGGAAGGAAAGATGAGCCCAGATTCCATACCAGAGAAGAATTCCTCCCATTGTAGGAAACACTGGGACAGGGGGCAGCTGAATTTTAGGGGATTAATGGTAATCAACCCCACCAGTAATGTCACTGCTGTGTCCTGGAGAGGAGGTGGCAAATGGTTTTCTGGTCCTGCTAATATTTTTGAGAGTTCAAATTTTTTTCTCATCTCAAATCAGGACAAAAAGGTCAGAAATCCTGAAAACATTCACAAACCGAACAACCAAACCATTTCTGGGTTTGGGTCTGTGGAAATGTTTTCTTTGGATATCAACCTTTACTCTTTCTTAAAAGGTTTTAGGCCTAATGAGCTTACATTTCTAAACAAAAGGTTTGTTTCTAACCGAACCACCTGACATTTTCATTTAGAAAAATGGGGACAATTTCAAAAAAAATTTCCTCTACATCTTTTTGAGTCAGGAAATGTGTCAAAATAGACCTTCTTTCAGCATCAATGAATGGGCATTTTTGATGAAAAAAATAATTTGTTGAGAAATTCCGACCAACTCGAACGTCATGTGGCTGTGTACAGCAGGGTACAGTATCACCTGTTCCCACTGGAGGAGCTGCTCTTAGGGCTGTAGTACTCCTGGCTGGGACCAAGGGAATTCTGGTCCTTCAGCACATGGGTTGCAGGGAGCAGAGGGGAGAGGCATAGAGTAAGAGGTGCAGGCTTCAATGGGGCCATTGCAACTCAGATTGGAGGGCTGTCTGCACATGCTCCCTGAAGTAGGGTGACTGGATAGCAACTGTGAAAAAATGGGACACGGAGTGGTGGGTAATAGGCAACTATATAAGAAAAAGTCCTGGGACAGGGGGTGGCGGGTAATAGGCAATTATATAAGAAAAAGTCCCAAAAAACGGGACTGTCCCTTTAAAAAAAAGGGACATCTGGTCACCCTCCCCTGAAGCCAGTGCTGGCTTGGGTAAGACAGAGAGTCAGACTAGATGATCAGAATGGCTCCTTCCAGTCTATGAAATTGGAAGAGCAGGTCTGAAAACAGGGTGAGATCTAAGTTTCCACATTCAAGCCCTGTATTAGAGTCAGTCAGTGAGTGCAGAAAGAAAAGAGTCAAATTCCATTGTGGGGCCCTGACTCTGTAGGGGACTTATACAGTCCCCAATACATTAACACCCCTCTTTTTACAAATGGGGAAACTGAGGCACAGGAAAACTAAGGCCAAGATCCTCAAAGGTTTTTAGGCATCTACCTCCCATTGATTTCAAACAGCAACTTGCCCAAGTTGTCTATGTCTGAGAAAGGAATAGAACTCTGGTCTTCAAAGTCCTAAGCATTGGTCCCTCAATCACAACAACAAAAAATTACATGCAGCAATAAGGCTCCATACATCAGCAGCCGCAGTTGAACCCTAGACTTTAAAGGCTTCCAATACAAACTAATATCATTTGAGCTACAGGAGTAGAGATAAGTAGGGCTGTAAATCTTCCTGCTTCTGATCAGAATGCAACTGGGGTTCAGGAGGAAACTGTCACTGGGGCACTGGCCAGTGTCAGAGAGGGGATATGATGCCAGATGGGCACACTGGTCTGCTCTGGTTTGACAATTCTGATGTACCTATAGCAATAGCCCCAAACCCCACATCACCATTGCTGCAAGCTGCAGCTCTAAGAGCAGCTCCTGCAGCCCCTTTTTCAAATAAGGGCTCACATGCCATCAAGTTAGTGGGAGGGTTTGTTTGATGTGTGACGTGATATTTACACAAGGTTCAACAGACAGACAAGAAATACAGGGACAATAACATAAGTGCCGGAAAACTTCTGCATTTTTACCTGCTTCCCTCCTGCCCGGGCAAAAATTGGATTAAAGACGAGAGAAGCAAAGCCACACAGGGATGGAGCGCAGAAGGGTTGTAAAGTTACGCTAGTCTTTGGAGAAGGACAATGCAGGTTATTCTCCATATGGAACTCACTCAGGTACAGTCACTGTTGCCCACTTTCCAGGCATGCGTTAGGCGCTGGTGAGGTTTTTATTAATGCAGCGCTTTGGAAAGTAGGGTGGGTTTATGGGTAAGGTGCTAGGTTAAGTTGGGCCACTGGAGAGTTTTATTTGCTTCGCAGCTCTGTCACCAACTCCCTCTGTGACCTTGAAGACAGTATGGCCTAGTGCAGTAGTTCTCAACCTTTCCAAACTACTGTATCCTCTTTCAGGAGTCTGATTTGTGTTGCGTACCCCAAGTTGCACCTCACTTAAAAAAGACTTGTTTACAAAATCAGACCTAAAAATACCAAAGTGTCCCAGCACACTGTTACTAAGAAATTGCTTACTCTCTCATTTTTACCATATAATTATAAAATAAATCCATTGGAATATAAATATTGTACTTACCTTTCAGTGTATAGTATATAGAACAGTATAAACAAGTCATTCTCTGTATGAAATTTTAGTTTGTACTCCCTTCACTAGTGCTTTTTATGCAGACTGTTGTAAAACTAGGCAACTAACTAGAGGAGTTGACATACCCCCTGGAAGACCTCTCGGCACCCCCAGGTTGAGACCCACTGGCCTAGTGGATAGAGTACTGGCCCATCTCCACATTACTTGGTAACCTATGTTCATCTGGAAGGCTGGTGCTCACTGTATAGCTCTGTAGCTGCTGGAAGTGTGGATTCTATTCCTGGCTCAGCCACTGGCCCGCTGGTGAGTTTGTGCAAGTCACATCACCACCCTGTGCCTCAGTTTCCCTGTCTGTAAAATGTAAAATTGTGGCTTGCTTTGAGATGTGTGGATGAAAAGGGATGTACAAGAGCTACGGGTCATCATCTCAGCTTCTCCACATGTTCGGTCCTGCATTGTGCAAGCAGCTTGTAATCTCCTCGGGACAGAGACTCTCTCCCAAACTGTGTGTATGAAGAAGGGGAGGTGTCTGTATTGGGAGGAAAATGTAGCAGTGCTGGGTTGTTTTCCTCTCCAGATATCCTCCCTGTGCTAAACACCATCAAATGTGGCTTGTAGTGTTTAAAATGTGGTATGATTTACAAAAGAATGAGTCATTTTGCTCCCAGATCCATTCACTGCTAAAGGACACAGCACATGCCCTGCAGAATTTGCAAGTGACTTTGTGTTTTCTAAATAAATAAGTTGCATGGTCAAATGGCTCAGGCACTAATGTGAATGCAGCACAACTCGGTTCAATTCCCAGCTCTGCCACTGACCTGCTGTGTGACCTTGGGCAAGTCCTGTCCTGCTCTGTGTCTGTTTCCACTCCCACCCTTTGTCTATTTCGATTGCGAGCTCTTTGGGGCAGACTGTCTGCCATTATATATTTGTGCAGCACCTGGCACAACAGGGCCCCAGCTGTGAATCACAGAATCATAGAATATCAGGGTTGGAAGGGACCTCAGGAGGTCATCTAGTCCAACCCCCTGCTCAAAGCAGGACCAATCCCCAATTAAATCATCCCAGCCAGGGCTTTGTCAAGCCTGACCTTAAAAACTTCTAAGGAAGGAGATTCTACCACCTCCCTAGGTAATGCATTCCAGTGTTTCACCACCCTCCTAGTGAAGAAGTTTTTCCTAATATCCAACCTAAACCTCCCCCACTGCAACTTGAGATCATTACTCCTTGTCCTGTCCTCTTCTACCACTGAGAATAGTCTAGAACCATCCTCTCTGGAACCACCTCTCAGGTAGTTGAAAGCAGCTATCAAATCCCTCTCATTCTTCTCTTCTGCAGACTAAACAATCCCAGTTCCCTCAGCCTCTCCTCATAAGTCATGTATTCCAGACTCCTAATCATTTTTGTTGCTCTTCACGGGACTCTCTCCAATTTATCCACATCCTTCTTGTAGTGTGGGGCCCAAAACTGGACACAGTACTCCAGATGAGGCCTCACCAATGTCGAATAGAGGGGAACGATCACGTCCCTCGATCTGCTCTCTATGCCCCTACTTATACATCCCAAAATGCCATGGGCCTTCTTGGCAACAAGGGCACACTGCTGACTCATATCCAGCTTCTCGTCCACTGTCACCCCTAGGCCCTTTTCTGCAGAACTGCTGCCTAGCCATTCGGTCCCTAGTCTGTAGCTGTGCATTGGGTTCTTCCGTCCTAAGTGCAGGACCCTGCACTTATCCTTATTGAACCTCATCAGATTTCTTTTGGCCCAATCCTCCAATTTGTCTAGGTCCCTCTGTATCCTATCCCTGCCCTCCAGCGTATCAACCACTCCTCCCAGTTTAGTATCATCTGCAAATTTGCTGAGAGTGCAATCCACACCATCCTCCAGATCATTTATGAAGATATTGATCAAAACCGGCCCCAGGACCGACCCTTGGGGCACTCCACTTGACACCGGCTGCCAACTAGACATGGAGCCATTGATCACTACCCGTTGAGCCCGACAATCTAGCCAACTTTCTACCCACCTTATGTGGTTGGGGTCTGTGCAGCATGTGGCAGAACAGGGTCTTCACCCTGATGGGGGTCTGTGCAGCACCCACCCCAGCAGGGTCCCAATCTGAGGTAGGGTCTGTGAAGCACACAGCGCAATACAGGCCTTAATCACGGTCAGCGTTCACGTAGTTCCCAGCTTGTCATAGCCTTAATCTGGGTTAATGTCATAAATGTAACTTTAGTGGAGCTACACTGATTTACCACAGCTAAAAATCCAGCCTATAGCCCAGGCCACCAGCAAGCACAGCATTGAAACCAAAACCTAACTGCACAGCTAAGTAAATAACTGTTGTCAATTAGAGGCATATTTGAGCCAATTAAAAGCAATGGGGCCTTGTGCTGTGATAGCAAAGGAGTTTGTCCATATGGCTGATGCTCTCCAGATGACAGAGCTCCGAGCCCTCATTGTGGGTCATCCTTGTTCACATGATCCTTGTATTACTACCTCCCAGCTGGCTGGCTTGCCAGTTGGTAATTAGAGTGATGCTTGCTGGCCTTGAGGTAATGATGGGAGCAGTCTGTTCCCTGCCATAGCTTGGCCTGGTCATGTAGGGCAGGGCTTCTGCGTTCAGAGAGTATGGGTGTCAAGCAATATTACAAACTAGACAATGAGAAACTAGTTAGGAGCTAAGCCCAGGGAGGGATGGGAGTCAGGACTGCTGGGTTCTACCCGTAGTTCTGGGAGAGGAATGGAGCATACCTATTGCAGGTAGTGGGATGAGCAGGTCTCGGCCCATCCAAATCTAAAGAGTTCACGGACACCACCCGTGGAAACTCTGCCCGGAGAATGATCAGACGAGAGACAGGAAATAGTCCCCAGACTGGCAGAGTGCACACCCCCCCCTGCCCCACACACACAAAAACCCTTCCCTGTCAAGCTTCCTCTTCCTGGTTTGGTGGATGGCCACCAGGAGGAGGTTGACAAGGAGGTCTCATGACTTCATGGGGCCACGGATAGGGTGTGCAAGGTCAATAGGTGAGGGGGCAAGTGCAGCCAGACCCTCAGTAAGAGGTTCTGGAAGAGCCAGAGGTTAAAGCGGGGGGGTGGGGTTGGGTTGGACATCAGGACTCCCAGGGTCTAGTCCCAGCTCTGAGAGGGTCTAAGGGTTAGAACACAGGGGTTGGGAGCCAGGGCTACTGGGTTCTATTCCCTAAAGATTTTAAACACCGGGGAGCGATTCCCTTGCTCACGCATACAGACTTGCGCTAGTGCGAGTATAAATAGCAGCATGGCCAAGGCAGCACGGGCAGCAGCAGTGGAGGCATGGCTTAGCTGTGCCAAGTACAAACCCACCGGTTCCAGGCAGGTGTCTACTCAGCACGGCTAAGCCCTGCAGCTACACTGCTATTTATACTCCTGCTTCCTTGACGAGAGCTAGCACAAGTACATGTACACGAGCAGGGGAAATCACAACCCTAGTTTACAGTGTAGCCAGAGCCATAAAGAAAGCCAGGAATAGAGGAAAGTCACCTCTTCTTGGGCACAGTGCTGGCGGGAGGAGCTCCGGGTGGGATGTCTGAGGAAGGAAATTGCACATGGTGCATATGTTCCATCTGCTGCCAAGGAAATGGACCTTTGTTTAAATTTCTGTAAATAAACAGACTACACTAAGGATTTATTTTCTTCCAAACAGACTCATACCCAATTTCAACCCATGGCGAAGCAATAATAACGGGGTGGCAGATTTTTACTGAGAGGCTTAAAAGCAAAGTGCCTCTAAAACACAGGCAGATTTAACAAGTGGAGCCCATGTGTGGTGCCTACATTCAATTTTCTTACTGTGCCACCACGTGATCCGATTTTAAAGGGACATGACTTGCAGGACATCCTCCGGGAAGAAAGGAGAGAAGTTCTGACATTTTTCCAACGGTCTCCTCTGCACTCTTCCAATCAGAAGTTGTCCTGAGCTGTGAAAAACACACCTGATCAACCCCATCCCTTGAATTACAGGGCAGTAATAGAGCCAGGGAAACAAGGGGCTGAGGGTTACGTTCACAAGGAAAATCAAACACTGATGAACTGGCACTAGCAGGGACCTGTGCAAGGGAGGAATTGGGATCTTCACTCGCAAAGCCTGAGGGGATTAAATTGTTCACATAAAAGCATGTAGCAACTGGATCTGAGGTGTTTATATGGCTCCCACCACAATAGTATCTGAGCCCCTCACTATCTTTAACGTGACAAAACCGCTCAGAGACAGGGCAGTGCTATTATCCCCAATTTACAGAGGTGGAAACTGAGGCACAGAGCAGCTAAATGATTTGCCCAAGGTCTCCCTAGACTCCCCGGGCAGCCAGCTGAGGATCTGCCCCCCAGCCCCACCCCAATCTGTGGATCTCAAGGCAGGTATTTCAGTATCATTAGCCCAAATCTTTCCAACATTTTTACTACTCTAACTAGGGGGGTGTTGTGAGATTTTAAAAAACCCAGTATAATTAAAGGAGCATGCCTGAGTGTGTAAACAAAGCATTCTGAACCCTTTAAAGTTTGCCAAGGAGGAGCAAGGGGAGGGGAAACACAGTTTCTGGTGCATGGGAAAGGAGAGGACTCTGGGGTTTTGCATCTTGCTTTTTACTTCTGCAGCACCATGCAGACTCAACCTCCCCCTTCAATTATTCATGTACCATTCACTTCCTATCACTGTTGCTTGGGTTGCCAGAACCCAGCAGTCACTCGTGAGCTGTAACAGGTAAAGAAAAGAAGCCCACTCTTCCCTTTCAAACTAACCAGAAGCAGGAAGTCTTTGGCAGGTGCAGGGGGATGACGGGGGACAAGATGGAATCAGTGGGACGTTAGTGTGTAGCAAGATTCATGCCCGGAGTCATTGCTCAACCAAGCTGCACCCTGGGGCAGGGACTATGTTTTTGTTCTGTCTTTGTACAGTGCCTAGCACAAAGGGTCCAACTCCAGGCCCATGACTGGGGCTCCTAATTGCTACTACAATTCCACAGAGCAGTGAGGTTTTGAAACGGCCTCCCAGTAAGAGGAGTGGGAGGCAAACCACCTTCTTTCTGGGATTCTGTGACAGGGTTGCCTACAATAGCAGGGACTGGACTCAGTGATCCAGGAGGTGCCCTACAGTCCTATGTTCCTAATACAAATAATAAAAGTTAATAGCAGTAACTGATGGGCTAAATAGAGCTGGTCAAAAAAAATTTCATCGAGACGTTTGTTTGGACAAAAATGGCTCTTTAAACAAAATATACATTTTCATTGTGCTGGAATTTTTCCTTTTTATTTAGACTGAAAACATTGCAAAAAGCAAATGTTTCTAATTTTTGTTTTGTTTCAATGGTGGGGGGCAGCGGAGCCAACCACTCACTTTAAAAATAATTCTCCACTGGAAAGAGAGGAGGAGGGGAACGGTAAGAGAAAATAGGTTTCTCCCCTCCCACACTGAAACCAATTTCTCCAAGTCTCTTCTTGTTACTCATCCCTGAAGCCCTCCCATTATTTCCACTATATCTTTTGGGTGGCCAGAGAGACAGAAATCTTAAGGCCAAAGGAGACCATTTCTGCTGTATCATTTCTGAGATGAGGATGACCAATGAGTTTAGGTCAGAAGGGACCAGTGTGATCATCTAGTATAACACTGCCCTAAGAATTCCATCCAGTGACTTCTACACTGAGGCCTGGCCCAGAAAAACACTCTGATTATTGTGTTATCGCTACCCCCATCCTCTCCTGGAGCCAGGCTGTGCATGAAGCAGAGACTGAAATAGCATGAGACAGCTATGGATTCCCAGTCACCAGTCCAGATTTCATTTAGCTAAAACCTCATCTAATAATACAAAAACCTCCACAAGGTTAGGAAATGAATGATTGATCTGTCATCTGGGGGCTTTGTCTTCCCCCCCGCCCCCGCCCAGCGTCTTGAAACTGCAGTCTAGATTGGTAGGACTGATTGGAGGAGCTGACAGAGACAGCACTAGACAGCTGTCTACTCCTCAGGGGAAAACACACACTTTAACTTTTACCCACCCCTGTGTACAAAATGGGCCAGATCCCCAGCTAGTGTAAATCCTCAGCTGGTGCAAATCACTACATTGGCTTCCATAGTGCGATGCTGATTGAAACAGCTGAGGGTCTAAAAACTTGTTTTATCCCCACTTGGTTCACAGAAGATGTATGTAGTGTATTAATGTGTGAAGCTCACCCCGTACAAAGACCCAACAAAGACTCTCTGACCTTAAATGGTGCAAAGGCTTTGTGCTCCACGCAGGAGTGAATATCACCTAGAGCTGGCTGGCCCTTAAGATTTACTGGGGCTCAGCCGCACCAACCGCCTTGCTACTAGCAGTATCACCAACCTCAAGAGATCAAAAATAATTATTCGAACCCAGAAAAATCAAGATCAGCCTAGAAAATGAGATTATTTTTTTTTAAAGACTCTATTGTAGGTTTTGGTCTGTCTTTTGATGTTTGAACTCCCCTGCCTATGCTGGCTGGGGGGAGGGAGGAGACCTGACCATAAGAGTTGCCAATTCTGACAAGCTATTCAGTGAGACTTTTCCCCCCCAACATGACGTAATGTCATTTTCTTAAAATATCCTATTAAAATCTCCTGGTTTGCTTTCAATAGTCAGCAGAAGAGCCATGCTGAGTCTGGGAGACTCCAGGCCAATCCTGGAGGCTTGGCAACCCTAATGACAATTAGTGCTGCCAACTCCCCAGAATTTATTGGGTAAGGTCACTTTGGCCCCTGCTGCAGGAGCTCCCTTCCCCCATCCCTTGTCCAGCAATTAATTTTGCTCCCCACAACCCATCCATTGAGCTCCCCAGCCCCTCTCTCAGTTCAGCCCCACTCAGTTCACCTCCCAGCCTCACCTCTGTTCCTCCTGAGGCTCTTCACCCCCCCTCTCCTAGCTGGGGGGGCTGAGTGGGGTCCTCCCTACCCCGTCCCAGCTGGGGGCAGCTCCAGGGGCTCTTTAAGCCCCTATGACCCTTCCCAGGCTGGGTGCTGCAGGCCGAGAGGGGAGGGGCAAGGAGCAGAATCACCATCCTGTCTGGATTACTTACAGGAGCAGGGGGAGGCAGAGCTGTCCTGAGCTGCTGGGCTCTTTAGCTCCCTCCTCCTGTCCTGTGCGTATGGCTTTGGATTGCTGGGGGGTCTTGGGGAGGGGGAGGCAGAGGGAGAGGGGAAGAGAATTCTGCCTGCAGCAGCAGCTCTATTTGGTTGGTCTGCCCCAGGAGGCAGACAAATGGGGCACATAGACAATTAGGGGGCTCAAATTCACTAGAAAGCTGGTGCTTCTCACTTCATGGCATGACTGGCTCCAGCCCCAGCCAAAATCCTGCCTCTTGATAAAGAAATCTTGGAAGTGGACAACACTCAAGAAACTTGAGTCATGTGGTTGATGTGCTGCAGGGTGTAGTACTGCCTGCTGCCACTGGGGGAGCTGGAGATGCTGAAAACCTTCACCAGAGCAGCCTCCAAGATTCAAGAAACAGCCTGGAGTAAACAGGTTGCCTGTTTAAACTTGGTTTGAAAAGCAGCATGGACTTCTACATCTTTTCCAAAACTAGAGCCCTTGAGCTAAGACACTCCATAAACCAGCAGCAGTATAGGGTGTAAGACGATGCTAATCATCATAGTAGATTTACTTGGACTGGAAGCTCTTTGAGGCAGGGAGCTTTCATCTCTTTGGTCTGCATGTTCGGCCCACAGGACGGATCTGGCTTGTCAGGACTTTGGATCTGGCCCGCAGCATTGCCACCCCCATAGCACTGCGGGGCTAAGGCAGGCTCCCTGCATGCCCTGGCCCTGTGCTGCTCCTGGAAGCAGCCAGCACCATGTCCCTGCAGACCCTGACGGAGGGAGGGGAAGAGGCTCTGCACGCTGCCCTCGCCTGCAGGCACCACCCCCCGCAGCTCCCATTGGCCGGGAATGGGGAACCGCGGCCAATGGGAGTTTGAGGGAGTACCCGCAGGCATAGCGCCAGCTGCTTCTGGGAGCAGCGTGGGGCCAGAGCAGGCAGGGAGCCTGTCTTAGTCCCGCTGTATGCCACTGCCACCCTAGAGCCACTCAAGGCAAAGGCACCGGGCCAGAGCCCACACCCTGAACCCCTCCTGCACCCCAACCCCCTGCCCGGAGCCTCCTCCCACACTCTGCACCCCTCCTGCACTCCAACCCCCTTCCCTAAGCCCCCTGCTGCACCCCTCCTGCACCCCAACCCCTTGCCCTGAGCCCCTTCCTGCACAACGCACCCCATTCCACACCCCGCACTCCCTCCCGCACCCCAACCTCCTGCCCCAGCCCTACATTCATGGCCTCGCCTGCAGTTTCCCCACCCAGATGTGGGCCTTGGGCCAAAAAGTTTGCCCACCCCTGACCTAAAGCAATGGGATCCTGGTCCACGACCAGGGCTCCTGGGTGCTATGACAGTACAGATAACATTACACACACCTGCACAGTTACACTGCTCTGATTCCATCCATTTATACGGCACACATAAGGTAGTTCACTAGAATACTTAGCAATGGCCCAGACATGAGAGGCAGCCTGACCTAGCAGCTACAGCTAGATTTCAGTAGACCTGGGTTCTATGCCCAGCTCTTTCACTCACCAGCTGTATGACCCCCAGCTAGTCCCTTCCCCTCCCTGTACCTCTGTTTTCCCTCCCAAGCTTTATCTGTTTAATTATGAGCCCGTTGGTGCAGGGACCGTCTCTCACTGTGTGCCTGTGCAGCAATTAGCACAACAGGATCCTGATCAGATGGGGCGAGTAGAAGCGGCTGTGATACAGAAAACATTATGTGGAGAGGGATGCCGTCCAATTCTCAAAAATAAGATTAGGTTAAAATACAATTAGGGGTTTTTTGAAATTGAGGATTATAAAATTAGATAAAACAAATAAAACTAGATTAGATAACAATGAGAATTTAGCTAGATTCATTATTATTAAACTTAGACATACTAAATAAGGATAGAAAAATGTTGGAGACACAAGGTGGGTGAAGTAACATCTATTACTGGACCAACTTTTGTTGATGAAAGAAACAAGCTTCCCCGAGCTCTTCTTCACGTGAAAGCTCAAGAGCTTGTCTCTTTCACCAACAGATGTTGATTCAATAAAAGATATTATCTCACTCATTGCCCACCTTGTCTTTCATATCCTGAGACCAATATGGCTACAACACTGCAAACAAAATAGAAAAATTTGTTATTTTTTTTTTTATTGGGAGGTCTGTTTCTCTTTCTATTCCTGGAAGTGTGTGCAATAGAGGGAGTCAGCAATCTTTTTTCCCCCAGCCAAAAATTACTTTTCGAATAAAAAACATTTGCTCATTTTTGGTTTGCTCAAAATTATCCTGTCTCCCGCCCCCAACAACAAAACAAAATGAAAACAGAAAAGTTTTCATTAAAATATTAGTTTTCTACAAATGAAAATTTTGTAAGGAAGACCAAAAACATTTGGTTTCCAATATTTAATTGGGAAAAGAAAAAAATAACTTTCCTCTAACTTTTGAAGGGGAAAAGTGATTTTTTAAAAAAAATTTCTGGTGAAAAATTAGTATTTTTCAGCCAGCCCTGGGGCACAAAACATGTTAACAAAAATATCTAGTTCTTCCACAGCACTTTCCAGTCACAGATCTCAAAGCACTTTACAAAGGAGGTTAGTATCATTATCTGCATTTTATAGATTGGGAAACTGAAGCACAGAGTAGGGAAGTGACTTGTCCAAGGTCACCCAGCAACCCAGTGGCAGAGCTGGCAACTGAACCTGGGGCTCCCAAGTCCCAACCCAGTGCCCTATTGGTGTGGCTCTTTGTCTTTCCCAAGTGTTCCATGCCATATATAGCCATTTGTAAACCTATGATTGCCCCCTGACCAAACAGACTTTTCAAGGGTTACATAAGCTTCTCTTTAATTCCTTCCTAGGACTGAGCTGTGGTTTCCTTTGCAAAGCTGAGAACCTTTTCACTGTCGTGCCTCCTTCCATATTCCACAGCTGTCTCTTCTGTTAACTATCACTCAGAATCAGAAACAAGGACAAGAAACAGGTTTCTCTCTTTCTTAGGAATCCCAGTTACTAAACGTGCCAAGAATTCATCAGTTATTTCCAGGCATCTGGTGTTTGGTTGCATGGAGGGGTGTGTCTCCCCATGATATTTGCATTGCCCTCTGTTTGCGCAACTCCACCTCCGTGTGCATATGCACATGCATATATGCATTGGTCCCATTTCCCCAGCCTGAACTGGGCATTACTCACACAGAAGCTGAACAACTTCACAGATCAGCTCTGGTGAGTATATTTTGCTCCTGCTGTTGCTGCTATGCAGTAAACTCTGAGCCACTGGCAGATCTTAGAGAAACAATGGGCACGGAGTGGAGGGATTTGTGGTGTTAATGCCCTGAACTGTGTGATTCAGTAGGTCTGGGTTCAATTGCCAGCTGTGCTTCAGACTCATTGTGTGACCTAGGGCAAGTCAGTGCTGTCTACCTCAGTTTCCCCCTCTGTATAACAGGATTAATAACCCTTGGTCTATCCAGAATGCAAGCACTCTTGCTATGTGGCTGTACTGGGCCCTGATTTTGGTGGGAGCTCCCAGTCGCTACCATAGCACATATAATAACAAGGAGGAGCAGTGGCAAGTATATTTCACTTGTGTCCTTCAAAAGCTGGACCACGTTAAGGCAGATTCTTCCCAAGGATCTTTGTTTTATTCCAGACAGGAATCTTAGTTGGCCAGCCATTAACAGTTCATTTTACTCTCTTCCTTCTGGTGTTTTGGCCAAGATGGTTTTAAAAAAGTGACAGTTGATTTCAGGTGCCGTTTTTTGGGGAGGGAGGCTGTCCAACTTCAGACACCTCAAATGGGCCTGATTTTCAAAGGGCAGGTAGCTGATGCTCTGAAGGTATCTCAAACTGTACCTTGTAAGTGGCTGGCCTGTCTCCCCAGCCCAGGATTAATGCCATGCCTAGGATCTGTTCAGGGCCTTTCATCAAGCCACCATTTATTAATTGCAGTGACCTTTAGCAAACCCCAAAATAAATAGTTCAGCATAGAAACCACCTCTTTCCCCCTGAGCCAGGGTTTTTTGCATGTCACAGGTTCCTACTCTACCGGCCACTTACCTGAGTAACCCTGCTCCCTGTCACTCTTCCCTTCCCCACACCTTAACCCAGCAGTTTCCTGCCAGATCCTCTCTGCTTCTGCCAGCTCTCACCACACCTGAGCCATTTGCTGGCTTTTATAATCACCTGACCCCTTTCCAGCCGGGTCTGATCAACCCAAACACCTGTTCTTAAAGGCACTCTGCCTTAGAACAGAGATGGATGATCCCAATCCCCCTGGCCTATAAAAGGGTAGACCCCCCCCCCCCATTACACACATTGAAAAAACAGTGCATTCAAAATCATTAGTCACTTTCAAAACTTTTGGACTGTGTTTGTCCTGGGCTCTTGACAGTTCTAGACACTAGTGATCAGGGCAACAGGCATTTTCTCCTACCAGTGTAGCAGGAGAGCTTGATTTGCTATTGTTCAAATTCCACTGCTGCCCAGCTTTCTGGGGGCTCCTTCTGTGCCCCTGGGAGAGCACCTAGCTACATCCTTGTCAACTGCAATAAGGCAAAAGTACCTCATAATAACCTAATTAGGTGGAGGCAGCTTGGAATCGTGTGCAACAAGCCAACAGATCACCTAGCTCAGAGGATGTGGAGCTGCAACCACATGGACTGGACCACAAAAGACAAAGGTTGGATGCAACAAGGACAGAGGTTGTTGCATGAGGTTGCAGCACTGATAGATTAGGGTAGATTCCTCCCCCTACCCTCTGTGGAGCTCCACTATACTAAGCCCCTGTAAACGTTTACTTGGAGCAAAAATTGAACCTGTACCTTTTACTAGAGAGAGAACAGCTGTACACTTGGGTCCTTAACCTATAGGGTTAAGGACCCAAACCTGCATCATTGAAATAAACAGGAATTGTGATAGTGTCTTGAGTGAAAACAAGATCATGGTCTAAATGTAACTATTTGAGGGTTAACCTAGCAGTGTCGGAGAGCTGTGAAAAGGTAATTTACTTTTCATTGATACAGGTGGCCTCCAAAATGTGACGTCTTAGATGTGTCAGTGCCCCACTACCATTGTAACATCATTGGACTGGAGAAGGGACATGAAGTTTCAAAGAAACAATCTTGATAGCAAGGTGAGTATCCTGTGATCTCCTTTGCCACTCCAGGCAATGGGCTCCAGGGTCCCCAAGATCCAACCTTCCCATTGGCTTCCTCTTCTTATCATTTCTATGGTAGCGTGTAGGGCACTACCTAACCCCGACCGAGATCAGGGCCCCCATCATGCCAAGCACTGCACACACACAAAGTAAGAGATGGTCTCCGCACCAAAGAGCTCACTATCTAAAATTCTAAATAGATAAAGGTGAGAACTGAAACAGGCACAGGAAGGGGAAATGACTAGACCAAGATTAATGGCAGAGTCGGGAATTGAACCCAGGTGTCCCGAGCCCCAGCCCAGTGTCCTATCCATTAAACAAAACTGCTTTTCTGCACAAGGTCACAGAACAACCAAGCCAGGAATGAACCCAGATCTCCTACCTCAGTGCTCTCATTACCCAGCACTGGGTGGGAAATTTCATGTCAAGTTGAACTAAAACTGAAATCTTTTCAACATTTCTGGCAAACCAAAAAACTTAAAAAATAAATGTTTTGGGTCAATGTTTTGTTTCAATTTGAATCATTTAACATTTTTGAATTTTTTTAAATAATTGAAGGAAATTTCTGAATTAAAATTGTTTCAAACCAAAAAATTGAAATGCTTCATTTACAAAATCTCAAAATGAAACATTACGATTGGGGGAGGTGGGGGCTGAGGGTTTTATTAAATGAATAATTCATCAAAACCAATATGAATTTGCAAAACATCTCAGTGTTGCCAAATCTGCATTTTTCAAGGAAAGAAATGTTGTCTGAAAAATTTCACCCAGCTCTAAATCTGACCCTTCTCCCAGCTCAGCCAAGTCTCTTTCCTCATTCCAGGAGGCGTCCTCAGACTGAAGACCCCTGCTCATCTTTCCTCTCCTGGCCAAAGGGGCTTTAAATTGGAGCGGTGGGAACCCAATGTCATCCCAATACGCTATTCTGGGAGAGGTGAGACCCCACCCCAGCACCATGAACCTTTCTAATGTCCCACCAGCCCTCAATGGCTCCCAGGGTGGCCCCTCGCCTATCCTGTATGGGGGCCATTCTTTGTGGCAGGTGGTGTTGATTGTGCTGATGACTGGGATCCTCTCGCTGGTCACACTGGTGGGCAACCTGCTTGTGATGGTCTCCTTCAAAGTCAACAGCGAATTGAAGACAGTCAACAACTACTTCCTACTCAGCCTGGCCTGTGCTGACCTCATCATTGGAGCAGTGTCTATGAACCTCTACACCACCTACATCATCATGGGGCACTGGGCCCTTGGCAACATGGCCTGCGACCTCTGGCTGGCCCTTGACTATGTAGCCAGCAATGCTTCAGTCATGAACCTCCTGATCATCAGCTTTGACCGCTACTTCTCCATCACACGGCCCTTGACCTACCGGGCCAAGAGGACACCAAAGAGGGCAGCCATCATGATCGGCTTAGCTTGGGCCATCTCCTTCATCCTTTGGGCACCTGCCATCTTGTTCTGGCAGTACTTTGTTGGGGAGCGGACAGTGCCCTCAGGAAACTGCCATCTCCAGTTCCTCTCTCAGCCTATCATTACTTTTGGCACGGCCATTGCAGCCTTCTACCTGCCGGTCACCATCATGATCATTCTCTACTGGAGGATCTACCGGGAGACTGAGAACAGGGCCAGGGAACTGGCTTGCCTGCAAGGCTCAGAGAGCAAAAGCATTGTCAGGCCAATCCCCAACAACAGGCCTAAAGGAGGTGGTGAAGGCAGCAACAGCAACTCAGAGCGGTTGGAACCCATCAAGGTTTCTTCTGCTGTGGCAAAAACCCACACAAAGGCCTACTGCTTTCCCAGTTGGAGGAAGGCCAGGCTATATGTGGAGCAGAGCAGCAACGGGAGCTGGATCAATACAGAGGAGGAGGAAGAGGAGGACGGCTCCCCTGATTCCTTGACATCGTCTGAGGGAGAGGAGCAGCCCTTTGAGGTTCAGAGTGTCTGCTCGGTGGTGATCCGGCTGCCTATGATTGGCAGTGTAACGCAGCCCCCGCTGCCAACAGAGAAGCCAACCCGGGGCCGGGAGAAGTTGGCTGGAGGGCCATGGGCAGGAGGGAATGGCTTGTGCAGGATCCTAGCCCAGTCTCCTGCTGCCACTGAGTCCCCCAACATGGCCAAGAAGCCGTCAAACAAAAAGATATCACCAATTAAGGAGAAGGGGGTGTTGACTGCCAAAAGCCATCTGCGGAAGAGGAGCAAACAGCTCTCCCAGCAGAAGACCCTCTCCCTGATCAAAGAGAAGAAAGCAGCCCGAACACTGAGTGCCATCCTGCTGGCCTTCATCCTCACATGGACACCCTATAACATCATGGTGCTGGTGTCCACCTTCTGCCAGGACTGTGTTCCTAAGAGCCTCTGGAAACTGGGCTACTGGCTTTGCTATGTCAACAGCACTGTCAATCCCATGTGCTATGCCCTGTGCAATAAGTCTTTTCGCAATACATTTAAGATGCTGCTGCTGTGCCGCTGGGACAAGAGGAGGTGGAAGAAGATGCCCAAGCACGTGGTGGCCTTCCACAGGGCTCCAGCACACTGAGCAGGCGTGGGGTGAATTCCAGAATGGTGAGCCAGGCACAGCCAGTGGAGGGAGCCAAATGCGGCAGCGGGGGAGGGGTGGGAATTAGCTTCTAAGGTGGGAAGTGGAGAGTGAATCAGACCATGAATTGTTGAGACTGTATGGCAGAGGTTCTCAAACTGTGGGGTGTGCTCTCCAGGAGGATACGGAGAAATGATTGGGGGGGCAGTCCCCACAGGGGGTGGGGAGGAAGCGCCACCCAGCCTCGCTCTGCTCTGGCCCTGCCCCCAGCCGGAGCCCTGGCTCCCGGCCCCAAGCCACCCCTAGTCGCCCCTGACTGGCCTGGACACGGCTCCATTCCCAGGCCCACTCCCATCCCCGTGCCCAGCTGCAGCCCCAGCCTTAGCTCCCTCCCCGTGGTCTGCGTTCCCTCCCCCCCACACACACAGCTGCAGCCCCACTCCCAACCCCAGGAGGGAGGATAAGGACAGGAGTAAGGGTGGGGGGGACGTGAACCTGAAAAGTTTGGGGATCACTGCTGTAGGGTACCCCTGTGTCATCAGTTGCAGCTAAGGTCAGCCCTATTAAAGAACATGGAGGGGGACAATTCTGCTCTTGCAACCATGCATGCACCTTGCAGTAAACTTCATCAGTCTAAGTGCCTAAATGGAAAACAGAAATTTGATAATAGAGGGATCTTCAGTCTAGCAGACAATTAGGATCCTAGTAAAAATCATGCCTCATAGTGGAAGATTCAGAGAACTCAGTCTATTTAGTTTATCTAAGAGAAGGTTAAGGGATCTATAAGTATCTGCCTGGGGAAGAAGAGCTCTGTGTAAGCTTGAAAGCTTGTCTCTCTCACCTCCAGAAGTTGGTCCAATAAAAGATTTTACCTCCCCCAACTTGTCTCTCTACATGGGGAAGAGAAATTTGATAATGGAGGGCTCATCAAACTAGCCAAGGTCTAACAAGAACCAATGACTGCAAGCTAAAGCTAGATAAATTCAGACAAGAAATAAAGTGCCTGTTTTTAACAGTGAGGGGAATTAACCATTGGAACAACTTACCAAAGGCTGTGGTGGGTTTTCCATTGCTGGCAATTTTTAAATCAAGACTGGACAGTTTTCTAAAACATCTGTTCTAGTCCAAAGAGGCATTATTATCCAGGGATGTCCTATGGCCTGTATTATACAGCCCGTCAGATTAGATGATCACAGTGGTCCCTTTTGGCCTCATAATCTATGAATATAAGAGTGGGGACTCCACTGCCTCCTGCTGAAGGATGAATGGACTTGGTGGAAGTAGCATGCATGGTGGGTGGGACAATGCAGATCCTGGACACCGCTGAGTGCAATTTGGCCCTGGGAACTCATCATGTGAAAATAATTAATACACTAGACCAAAGCTTTTCCTAAGAGGACTCTATGCCAGCTCTAGGAGTGGGAGCTGGTGGTTAGAACAGGAGGAAATTGGGAGTCAAAGACTTGTGGGTTTTATTCCCAGCTCTGGAATAATAACTCTTCCCAGAGCTGGGATCTAGTGGTTACAACAGTTAGTACTAGGGCCAGGACTCTTGAATTCTATTCCCAGCTCAGGGAGGGCTGTATTGCCGCTGGAAGCCAAGGTGCCAGCAGCTCTTATCAAGATATAACAAGCAAATGTATTACAAGTGTCTCAATTTGCGGTTCCTTGCCTTTTTCCCCTAGATTAAATCCCTGGGCTGGGATGAAGACTGTCAGGCAAACTGCACTGCAGCAGAAGAATGGGACCTGGCTGTGATGCCAGAGGGAGAATTCCTCCGAGACAGTCATGAACCCAGCCTTTGGGGTCTGGGTGAGGATACAGCTGGCAGGTTCCGGAACACCATGCCACCGTTTATTATTGTAATCTTGAACTCATTGTCAGATAGTGGCCTTCCTTAAAACCTTGATGAATGTGGATGTATCAAAAGGAAAACAAATGGACAAAGCTGGCGCATTTAATGCTCTGTGCTTGAGAGAAACTGATTTAAAACCTGGTTTAAAATCTAAGCCACAGGGCCACTGAAACCAGCAATTCATGATTGTGACATGACCTCTTGGGATTTTCAGCTCTTTCCAGTCTTGATGCTTTGACTAAGAGGACACTTGACCTTCCATCCATTCAGCCACAGAGACAAGCACAGTCTAGCCATCCTACTGCTTAGACCAGGAAAATGGGAGTCAGAACTCCTGACTCTTCATGAGTATGTCTAGTGGTTAGAGTCAGAGACTGGGCTGGGAGGAGAGAGGGTGTCTAGCGCTTAGAGCAAGGACGGGGGAAGACTCCTGCATTCCAGCCCCAGTTCTGGGAGGTCAGTGGCGTTTAGTGATTAGGGCAGAGGAGAATGGTAGACAAGACTCCTGAGTTCTTCTGTTTCCCGGCTCAGAGTCAGAAACTGGGAATCTGATCTGTAGGGTGGGGAGGTCTAATGGGTTACAGCAGGGTGGCAGTGGGAGCCAGGACTCCTGGATTCTATTTCCAGCTCTGGGAGGGGCACGGTGTCTAGTTCTGCAGAAAAGGATCTGGGGATTACAGCGGATGAGAAGCTGGATATGACCAGTGTGCCCTTGTTGCCAAGAAGGCAAATAGCATATTAGGATGTATTAGTAGGAGCACTGCCAACAGATTGAGGGAAGTGATTATTCCCCTCTATTCAGGACTGGTGAGGCCACACATGAAGTATTGTGTCCAGTTTGGGTCCCCACACTACAGAAGGGATGTGGACATATTAGAGAGAGTCCAGTGGAGGGCAACGAAAATGATTAGAGGGCTAGGGCACATGACTTACAAGGAGATGCTGAGGGAACTAGGGTTATTTAGTCTGCAGAAGATAAGACTGAGGGGGGATTTGATAGGAGCCTTCAACTACCTTAAGTGGGGTTCCAAAGAGGATGGAGCTTGGCTGTTCTTGGTGGTGGCAGATGACAGAACAAGAAGCAATGGTCTCAAGTTGCAGTGGGGGAGGTCTAGGTTGGATATTAGGAAACACTATTTCACTAGGAGGGTGGTGAAGCACTAGAAATGGGTTACCTAGGGAAGTGGTAGAATCTCCATCTTTAGAGGTTTTTAAGGCCCGGTTTGACAAAGCCCTGGCTGGGATGATTTAGTTGGGGTTGGTCCTGCTTTGAGCAGGGGATTAGACTAAATGACCTCCTGAGGTCTCTTCCAACCCTAATATTCTATGATTCTAGTGACTAAAGGTGGGGGTGTCTGGGCTCTGGAGTTCCATTCTCAGAGCTTGTGACCTTGGGCAATCATGGGTGGTGAAGCTTCAGTGGTTGAGTTTTAGAAAACACTTTGTAATCTGGTGCTAGTGAGGTGCCGAGTATCACTGCATTGCACTGAGAAAGATGAAAACTGAAGGTGACATGGGGAAAGATGACATCTGGAGTAGGGAAAGACAGTAAGGACAGTTGCACCTCCATCCTTCCCATCAGGGTCTTAAAGTGTCCCATTCAACCACATGGACACAGGATATTATTAATAACCAACTCTGTTACTGTCCTGCTCAAGAGGATTAGTGTAGAGAAATTCTTCCCTAGTCCCTGCTCAAGCATCTCTCTAAGGGGGTTATATAGGCCCCATTATCATAATACCTGGGCACCTCACAATATTTTAATTAGGGTTGTCAAGTGATTTAAAAAATTAATCGTGATTAATCATACGGTTAAATGATAGAACACTATTTATTTAAATATTTTTGGATGTTTCCTACATTTTCAAATATATTGATTTCACTTACAACACAGAATACAAAGTGTACAGTGCTCACTTTATATTTATTTTTATTAAATATTTGCACTATAAAAAACACAAGAAATAGTATTTTGTTCACCTAATACAAGTGAACTATAGTGCAATCTCTTTATCATGAAAGTTGAACTTACAAATGTAGAATTATATAAAAAACTGCATTCAAAAATAAAATATAAAACTGTAGAGCCTACAAGTCCACTCAGTCCTATTTCTTGTTCAGCCAATCGCTCAAACAAGCTTGTTTACGTTTGCAGGAGATAATGCTGCTCGCATCTTGTTCAAAATGTCACCTGAAAGTCAGAACAGGTGTTATCATGGCACTGTTGCAGTTGGCATCACAAGATATTTACATGCCAGATGCGCTAAAAATTCGTATGTCCCTTCACATTTCAACCACCATTCCAGACGACACGAGTCCATGCTGATGACAGGTTCTGCTAGATAACAATCCAAAGCAGAGAGGACTGATGCATGTTCATTTTTATCATCTGAGTAAGATGCCACCAGCAGAAGGTTGATTTTCTTTTTTGATGGTTTGGGTTCTATAGTTTTCGCAGCAGAGTGTTGTTATTTTAAGAGTTCTGAAAGCATGCTCCACGCCTCGTCCCTCTCAGATTTTGGAAGGCACTTCAGATTCTTAAACCTTAGGTTGAGTGCTGTCGCTATCTTAAAAATCTCACGTTGGTACTTTCTTTGCACTTCGTGAAATCTGCAGCGAAAGTGTTCTTAAAATGAACATGTGCTGAGTCATCACCCAAGACTACTATAACATGAAATATATGGCAGAATACAGGTAAAACAGAGCCGGAAACATTGAACTCCTTGGGGGAGAATTGTGTCACAAATTTAATTACCGTATTTTTTTTAAACGAGCTTCATCAAAATAGAAGCATGTCCTCTGGAATGGTGGTCAAAACATGAAGGGGCATACAAATGTTTAGCATATCTGGCACGTAAATACCTTACAATGCAGGCTACAAAAGTCCCATATGAACGGCTGTTCTCACTTTCAGGTGACATTGTAAATAAGAAGTGGGCAGCATCATCTCCCATAAATGTAAACAAACTTGTTTGTCTTAGCAATTGGCTGAACGAGAAGTAGGACTGAGTGGACTTGTAGGCTCCAAAGTTTTGTTTTTGAGTGCAGTTATGTAACAAAAAAAATAAAATCTACATTTGTAAGTTGCACTTTCACGATAAAGAGATTGCACTACAGTACTTGTATGAAATGAATTGAAAAATACTATTTCTTATGTTTATCATTTTTACAGTGCAAATATTTGTAATCAAAAATAATAAAGTGGGCACTGTACACTTTGTATTTTGTGTTCTATTTGAAATCAATATATTTGAAAATGTAGAAAAAAGTCCAAAAATATTTAATAAATTTCAATTGGTTTTCTATCATTTAACAATGTGATTAAGCTCCAATTAACCATGATTAATTTTTTTAATTGTAATTAATTTGAGTTAATCACATGAGTTAACTGCAATTAATCAATAGCCCTAATTTTAATATATTTCCCTTCATCCTGTGCAGTAGGGAAGCATTATTCCATTTTACAAAGGGGGAATTGAGGCAGTGGGAGACTAAGGACCAGTCTCAAAGATATTTAGCCACTGAAATCAGTGCAAGCTAAGCACCTAAATACCTTTGAGGATCTGGGCCAGAGTGACTTGCTCCCAGTCATGCAACAAAGTGGGGAATTGAACTTGGGTCTCCCAAGTCCCAGGCCACCATGCAAAGTCCTGAGCTAGCCATCTGCTGCAGAGGCCATTACTCCTTGCTCCATCCTGTACACACATAGCTTTTGCCACAAAGCCTTCAAGCAGCAGCACAGCTCCAACAGTTTTATGCCTCACATGAATAGATATATTTGAGCTACTCAGGCCTGTCCCCCCCCCCCCGAGAGATCCTCTGATCCGTTCTCCCCTGGGGGAGGACTCAGATGCTCCCCAGGTAGGAAGAATGAATTATTCTGTACCATGCTCATAAGCGCTCTCCACATTCCGAACTTGCACTAACACTCCTGCGAGCAACAGGCAGGCAGGCAGTGGAGAAAAGATATATCAATCTAAGCGCTATTTCTAGAAGACGTCCCAGCAGCAGAGAAAAGATGACCCAGCAGGAAGTCAGGGGCAGTCCTCCAATTCACTTCGTCTTTGTGCCATGATTCCAACCTATCTTTAGCCTGGTGACTCTTGAATGTTTAATATGAATAAATCATTGACCAAAACATGTTTATGAGAGTTACAAACCCAGCATTACCATCCCCAAGCATGCAAAAATCATGAGTCAGACTCCAAAATCACAAGATTAAAAAAACTCATGATTTTAAGCCAAATAGTAAACTAGTGGGGGAGCGAGGAGGGAAAGATTCATATTTTCCTTCTGGTTTCTGAGCCTTTAGAGGTCACATTTTCAAGCTTTTCACTAGAAACTTTTTTTTAAAATATATGTAAACAGAGTCTCACGTAATCATAACTTCAGGGGCTGTGAGCTGAAAGAAAACTCCATTTAGCATGAGAATTGGCAAAGCAGCAAAACCCTGATCATACAGGACTGTACATACTGACTTTCCTCATGCAGGGTCCAGTGAGGCTGGTGTTTATGTCAATGTTCTTCATATTTATTTGTTTGAAAAAATAAAAAGGAAAACAAAATTGCTTTATAATAGTGGGTTTTGTTTTGTTTTAAGATATGGTTGCATCAAGAGGCCCTGACTGTAATCAAGGTCCCATTGTGCTAGAGCAGGGCCCCTATCACGCCAGGCACTATACAGACCCCCTCTGATATTGGGGCCCACCCCAGTCATGCTGGGTGCTGCAAATACACACAATAACAGTGCCTGCAGTGAAGAGTTTACAGTCTGAACAAACAAAGGAAGGATTATCATCTCCATTTTGCATCTGAGGGAAGTGAGGCACTGAGAGATTAAGTGACTTATTCAAGTCTGTGGCAGAGTTCAGAATTGAACCTATATTGACTGATTCTAGTCCCAGGCAGTAATCTCATTTCAAACAGCACCGAGGCAAAAACGGCAAGGACTCAGAGCTGGAAAAAACCCTTTAGAATCGGGACTGTATTTCATTTCATGTTTGTACAGCACTTAGCACAATAGAGACCAGATCTTGATTGGATGTCTCAGAGCAAGACTGTAATAAAAAATAACTGAGTCCATGTATGAGCCCACCTCAAACAGGATGGTCAAGTGATGCAGTCTGCCAACTCTTATGAGCCAAAACCAGGATATAATCTCACCTGAGACAGAATGGAATCAGATACTAAACTGATGGAATAGGCTCCTCTGAAGTAATAAAAAAAAAGCTTGGCAGAGAAGTTTCTGAATCTCTATAATGATTTTATGTGCAATAATATTTGCAATAGCTTATGTACCAAGGACAATAAAAATCCCATGATTCTTTCAGCATGGGATCTTCTCCTACAACCCTCTCCTGCTCTACACTATTATGGCACTAAGAAAATCTTAGGTCTTTAATAATTTTTTCTTGCTTTTCTTGGAATTCCCTGTAACATCTCCACAGCTCTGGTAGATGACTGGAACTCATCCCAATACAGCATGCTGCCATCATTTGATTTGTGTCCTAATTTAAAGTAGTGAATTGTTATTTAAAATCATCAGGGCTACATTCTGATCTCACTTGGAATTGGGTAAAAGTAGGCTAACTCCCTTGTGTTAAATGAAACCTCGCTCCAGATTTACACCTGCATACGTAGGATAAGGATCTGATCATCTGACTCCAGCCAGTTGTGTATAATGTTATTATAGGGAAAACATCGTTAAAAAAAAAGAGGCAGCATGTTTCCCTGTCATAAAAGAACGGGCTTGTGGCACTACATTAGGTCTGAAATAAAGTGAGGAAGGAAACGGTTTTCCTGGTTCATGAACATTTAAAAAACGTTTTCCATTCCGTACTGGGACAAAACCAAGGCATGTTTGTAAAAACCAGCCCAAGAGAGCAAGAGCACAGATCCCGCATTCCAGAACAGTCAACAGCCCAGTAGTGAGCAGGGATGGGGGACCCAGTTTCAGGTCCCTGCTCTGCCTCACTTAGACAGGGCTATCGATTATTCTGAGCTCTGTCTCACATTTCCACCCTGGACTGGAGAAACCTCTTTCAATGAAAGTTTAATTGAAGCAGATACATTCCCGCAAAAGTTTCTGTTTTGGCTGTTTAGCATTTTCTGGCAAAAAGCTGTTTTAATGCAAAATATCCAACTAGCTCTCATCACAAGAAACCTGGGTTTAATTCCTAGCTCTGCTACAGACTCCATGTGTGACTAATCTCTCTGCACGTGTAAAATGAGAGGATTATTTCCCACCTTCTCCCACTTCGTATCTATCTTTTCTATTTAGGCCCCAACCTTGCAAAGATGTATGCACATTAACTTTACACACTGCAAATAAATCCCACGGATTTGGAATGCTGACTGTGCGTAAAGTTAAGCATCTGCAACAGTCTTGCCTGGATCAGGCCCTGGATTGTAAAATCTTTAAGGCAGGGATTGTCTCTCACCATGTTGTCTATGGCACCCTGCTCAATGGTACCCCCAAGCTAAGTTGGGTCCTCTAGGTGATAGAAGGTTAACACTACTAGAGTAGAGCCTACAGGTCCCCAAACTAGATCAGCACCCATTGTGTTAGGCACTGTATAGACAAAGGAAGAGACAGTCCCTACCCACAAGAGTTTACAGTCTATATAGGGAAGTGAGCACCAACCGATCAATCGCGATCGAATGGTCGATCCTGGAGACTCTCCCAGTCGATTGCAATCTTTGGCTGCAGCAGGGCTGCCGCTAAGGCAGGCCCCCTGTATGCTTCAGCCCTACACCACTCCCAGAAGCAGGCAGCATGCCCTCGCAGTTCTAGGGGAGGGGGACAGCAGGGGTCTCTGCATGCTGCTCCTGCCTGCAAGCACCACGCCCGCAGCTCCCATTGGTCGGGAATGGGGAACTGTGGCCAATGGGAGCTGCGGGAGCAGTGCCGGCAGAGAGGGGCAGCGCACAGAGCCACGTGCCCGCAGGGGCATGTTGGCCCCTTCTGGGAGCGGCGTGGGTCCAGGGGAGGCAGTGATCCTGCATTAGCCCCGCCCAAGGTAAGCATTGCCTGGCAGGAGACCGCTCCTGTAGCTAGCACCCCAGACCACCTCCTGCCCCCCCAATCCTGCTCCTGCCCCCCATTGCCCAGCCCCAGCCCTGACCCCTCTCCCAGAGCCAGCACCCCATGCCCCCTCCTGCACCCCAACACTCTGCCCTAGCCGGATCCCCCTCCTGCATCTAAATTCCCTCCCAGAGCCCACACCCCCTCCTGCACCCCAACACTCTGCCCCAGCCCAGAGCCCCCTCCTTCACCCAAACTCCCCCCCAGAGCTTGCACCCCCTCCTGCCCCAGGCTCAGCCCAGAGTTCCGTCCCACACTCTAAACCTCTTGGCCCCAGCCCAGAGCCCTCTCCCAAACCCCAACCCTCTGTCCCAGCCTGGTGAGAGTAAGCAAGGGTGGTGGGGAGCGAGCAAAGGAGGGGGTGCATGGAGTGAGCGAAGCAGGGTAGATCCTGGGGTGCACTTAAATTCTAAAAGTGATCTGTTTATGTAAAAAGGTTGGAGACCACTGATATAGTCAAAGGGTGGGAAGGGAAACAGGAGCACAGAGGGGAAGGGAGTTGCTCAAGGCCACATGCAGCAGAGCCGAGTACAGAACTCATGTATCCTGAGTCCCAGTACAGTGCCACTGGGCCATGCTGCCATACAGACCACAATGGCCAGATAAAATATTTTTAGTGGAAGGTGTTGGGACTATGCAGTGCATGATTTGGTTTCAACTGAATCTGGTCCTAAAAGCATTACAGCAGAAGGAAAGAACAAAGGAGGTGAAGGGGGAGAATGAGTTAATAAAATCCACTTCCCCCACCCTGCACTGAGCCACACTGAAGTCGCAGCTTCTTCTATCCCCCTTAGACTGAATACTTGACCCTGTCTTACCTGCAGCTGCTGTTTTTTGCCATTAAGATACAAGGATGCAAATCTTTGGAGACAGCTAGCATTGCAGGGAAGTCATCCTGTATTAACATACACCCTTCCCCAACAGTGACATGATCCTATTTTTAACAAATAGAAAAAAGAATTATATACATAGACAAGCATCCTCTAACAGTTCTAGGAATTTGAATGTTTACCAATGAGAGCAGGATGGAGAACAGTCAGTGCTAGGAAGTTCAATGTTCTTAGAGCCGTAACACACACTTGGGGAGACAGGACACCTGGGTTCTATTCCTGGTTCTGGGAATGGGGTCTAGTGGTTAGAGCAGGAGGGCTGGGAGCCAGGACTCTGAGGTTCTACGTTTAGCTCTGGGAGAGGAGTGGGGTCTAGTGGTTAGGCAAGGGGTATGGGGTGCACGTGCGCTATCTCTGCAGTAAACACCCAAAGGATTTCCATCAATAAGGTTGCACAAGCACCCTATGATAAAAACTTCTTTCCCCTGATAACACCTTCCTGGGTATCTGAGGCACAACACAGGCAGAATTGCAGCATATTGTACCTAGTGGTTTGGAGCCACCTTAAAGTCTTTCACTGTCCCTTTGTGTCCATATGATATTGTGCTGTAACTAGAGCTTCATGAAGTACAATAGGCACATGTTTAAGGATCTGGCAGCCTAATGACGATTCATCCCAATGATGCATCCGATTTAGTGCTATCAGTGTCTTCAGGGTGTGTTTGATGGATGCGTTGATGTCCCCATATCTCATGTGGGACCAATGAATTATAAAATAGCACTGGATAGCTGAAAGTAGAAAGCTTGCACAGCCTGTACATGCCTCTCCCTTCTGCATCAATTCTGCTCCAGCACTGGAGTTGAATTGAGATACTGGCCTGGCACTCAGAACATTTGGATTCAAGTCCTAGTTCTGCCACTGACTCCTTGTGACACCCTGGGAAAATACTTCTCTCTGGGCTTGAGTTTCCAATGCGTAAAATAGGAAACGATCATCCTTCCTTTGCTTATTTAGAATGCAAACTCTTTGGGGGCAGATACCATCTCTTTGTTCTGCACTTGTATAGCACCTAGCCAGGGCCGGTGCAACCACTAGGCTAACTAGGTAGTCACCTAGGGCACCAAGTGGTCGGGGGCGGCGGTGGAGCGGAGGTAAGTTGGGGCAGGAAGGCGCGGGGAGGGCCGCCTGCAGCAAGTAATGGTGGGGGGGCACACACAGGGGAACGGCTCCCCGCCCCAGCTCACCTCTGCGCTGCCGCCTCCCCTGAGCACCGCCCCGTTCTGCTTCTCTCCCTCCCAGGGTTGCGTGCCAAACAGCTGATTGGCGCCGCAAGCCTGGGAGGCGGGAGAAGCGCCGGTGTGCTCAGGGAGGAGGTGGAGCAAAGGTGAACTGGGGCGGGGAACTGCCTGGGTCGAGGGGAGGGAGGCAGGGAGGGAGGGGGTGGCGGGGAGCTGCCGCAGGGGAGGCGCCTCGGGTGTGGGGGAGAGGGGGTGGCACAAGGTGGAATTTTTGCCTAGGGCGTGAAACCTCCTTGCACCTGCCCTGCACCTAGCACAAGCTGCCCCTGGTCTATAACTAGGGCTTCTGTGTGATACTGCAATACAAATAATAGCTTCAGACTCCAATCTAGAGCATTCATTACTTTTAAAGGGGAAGAAAGCTTTTTCTAATACTCTGGATGGCCCAGATTCAGCAAGGTAGATATCTAAGCATGATGGCAAATTGGAGAGGTTGCAGAGAAGAGCCCCAAAACAATTCGAGGGATGGAAAAAATGTCTTATGCTGGGAGAGTTAAAGTGCTCATTCTGGTTAGCTTCTAAAAAAAAGGAGACAGAGGTGACTTGATTATGGTGTCTAAGTATTTTCATGTGGAGAAAATACCAGGTACTAAATGGCTCTTTAAACTAGCAGAGCAAGGCACAACATTAAACATTAGAAGTTAAAGCCAGGTTCTAGTTAAGGGAGGAGTTAATGCAGGGCAGTCCTTTGGCCTGTGTTATACAGGAGGTCAGACTAGATAATCACAATGCTCCCTTTTGTCCTTATGTTAAATTGAACTTAGAAATAAAGCACTATTAAGGATGATTATCCACTGGAACAAACTCGCAAAGGAAGTTGTGGATTCTCCGTCTCGACATCTTTAAACCAAGACTGGAGGCCTTTCTGGAAGATGTTTTAGCCAAGCACAAGTCACTGGAATCACCACAAGAGTCACTGAGTGAAGTTCTCTAGCTTGTGCTATGCAGGTTAAAGTAGATGATGTAATAGGACCTTCTGGCCTTAAAATCTATTAAAGTGATCTCCTTTGACCATTCTCCTGCCTAGACGTTAGACCAGTTTAAGAACCTTGCTGAATCAGGACCTAACAAAGGGATGTGGAAAACAGAAAGATGGAATACACAACACTTTTACCTGAACAGCTTTCCCTGGAGAACTGCACAGTAAACTCAGAAGCACCCCCAGCATCTAATCTCACAGCATCTGTATCAGTAACAAATAAGGCAGCTTAAAATGAGAGATCCGTGTAAAAATGTTTATTTACTAATGTTTTTTTAATACAGTACCTTAAAAAAATTACACACCTTGGCTCCAATTAAAGTGGGGAGGAAAGGGGGAAAAAAGGAATCTTAACAGCAGCAAAAAATTCATTTGTTTTTTACTCTGTAAATTAAAAAAACCCAAACCCAAAATATGCTTCTGAGACTTTGCAATTTAATTAGGTTACTGAAATGGAAAAACACAAGTCCACTATTCTCAATACATAATTGGCTGTTAATGCATGTGTGAATGTGCGTGCATGTATGTGGGAGTGAGGGAGGCAGCTTGCTAACTCAGAGGGAAAAGCTGTGAAAGTCAGTCAAAGAAGAAAACTAACTCAGCAGCAGGTGGCTTTCCCTACTCAGAACTGTTTGACATTTCTCCTCCAAGAGGGGGCAGGGGAAGCAGCATCATAAAGAATAGGGGAAATCAAGCTGACACCTCCCCCCCCCCCCCCCCCGCATCACACACCCTGAAAAACATTACAAGGTGAAAGCACAGAAATGAGCTATATAATATTCCCCATCCCAAACCTAAAGAGCCTCCTTATGGGAAACCAATGTATCTGGAACACATCTGACCTGAGCGCTGAATTCCCATTGCAAGGAGAGCTACACACAAATTTAAGAAAAGTAACCCACCCCAAAGTGACAAGAGAGAGGAGTTTAACAAGCCATTTTGGTGTTTTTTTGGGGTGGGCAGGATAAGACACACATGTGATACTTTGCAGGGGATTGTGGTCTGTCCAAGACAAGACACTCAGGACCCTGCAGTGCTGGCGAGAGCTGCTGGGGATGGCCAATTTCAGTTTGGGCAACAGCTCCCCAGTTAGCCAAGCAAGGAAGATTTGCTCAGTGACTGAGCCCCATTTATTAGGAGGCTCTGGATGAAATCAGAGGCAAAAAGGATTTCTGCCTCTGCCTGCATTGAATCCCCACCCACTTCAGCTTCAGTCGTTCATAAGAGTGGATAAGGTAATGAAGTGGGCGAAGCTATGCTTCCCTTTTCAGGTGGCTTCCAACCACAGCCACTGCTGAGTGGATACAGGATTTCAAACAAATGCAGACATGTCACTGTTGTGCAAGTGAGAGAGTGGAGAGAGTGGGGTCTTTTATTTAATATTTCCATCTGAAGTAGTGCTCAGAACGGGTCTGGACTGACCATCTACTTTTAGCCACGTAAGGGACAGCATGGCAAACATCCTCATTGTGCCACAATGTCCAGTCTCCATGGCCTCCTTGATTCTGGCATGTGTGTGTTACACTGGATTGAGACCCACAAAACTCATTTCATACAGGCCACCAAATCACCAGTGGCTGGTAATGGCTTCTGATTGCTACCAGCTTGGGCTAGATTTGAACCAGTGACCTAGTGGTGAACAAAAGTCCTCCCATTCACCATCCCCTGAGCCATCCAGCCCCTTTTGTACAGGTGAAGTGTTTTTTTTTTAAAATGCATTTCTAGTGAGCAAGGAAGAACGTAAAAAGGGATTTTGGAGGTAGGTTTGAAGTCGATTTAGAAAAAACAGGCACATTATTCAACAGAACCCTTTTGTGTCACCCTTCCAAAGATGCTTCATCCTATACTAGGGCTGTACAACAAAAATCATCCCATGCACCTTGACCCCTGCTACTGAAAACAGCGATGCCTGGAGGGCTTCAAAAGGTCACCAGTGGGTTCCGAGTCACATGATACAATGAGATTCCTGCAGAGCGGAAACAAAAATAGCAAGGAGGGAGGGAGAGGGATCCTTATTTTCCAAGAGAGGGAGAGCCCAGCAGCAAGCTGGGAGAAGAAACTGGCTTCTTTTCCTCCATCGTCGAGCAGAGCAAGGTCCTGAAATGAGCCAGCTCAGCCTTTAACAACACACCATGGCATGGGGCGATGAGTCCCTGCTGGCATGCATTCATACCCATTGACCGGCTGGAACAGGCACTCCCAAGTCTTGGGCATGCAGCTCCCTTGCATAGGCACATTAACTGGAGCGACAAAGGGATCTGCAAATCAAAAGACTAGTCCATCTGCACTTTGTTCCATGGAAACACCAGTGGTCTCTGCTTGTTCTGAACCCACAGTCCCAAACCATCCTCCTCCTATCAGGAGGCATGGTGCTGTCATTGCTACAACACGGGAGGACTCAAGCCTCTTGCAGGGATGGCGACCATACAGCTTCAGTATGGGACTCAAGAGTCCGGGACAAAAGCTCCAACTGTAGTTTCATTATCCTAATGATTTGAAAAGCTAAATCATCACCAAAAGCCAGGACGGCAGGCTTTGTAGGTTAAAAACACAATAGGCAAAACTCCATTAAAATGCTTGAGTGCAGGGGATGTACATGGGAAGGGCCAACTTACGCATTTGGACTATGTTAAGGCAGCAGTGAAGAATCCTAAGGACCATCCCTTTCTCCTCTCAAGGATGGAGTCTGTAAAGGAGGCTGAAGCAGACCTTTTCCAAAATAACCTGGTGAAAGTTTAAACCCTGTGTGACCATTAGAACCTGGAACTATGGGATGCTGAGTGTAGTTTTACAGGACAGGTGTAAAAACACCATCAAGCTGAGGTACTGTAGGGTCTATGGGTTTGACTCTGTTCTCAGTCAGACCAGCATAAACCAAGAGACAATGGAGTCACTTCATATTTAAACTGGTTTGACTCAGGTGGAAATCAAAGGCCTTCTCTACACTGGGATATTGATCCATGGTTGATATTATCTGACAAACAAGGGATACCACACCCTCACCCACACATTGGATCCCTTTCTACCAGTGCTGGAATCAATTCTCTAGCAGGCGGTGTTGAAAACAGTGTGGTCCAGTCACCTATACCAGTCAAACCACTTTCAACTCGTGGAAGGAGGGGGCGATCAGTGATCGATACTCTACTATCAACCAGGGACAACCACTGCTTCCTGTCTATACTAGGAGAAGTGTGTGGACTTTAACCCACTAATTAGAGTAAGCGGAGGAGGAGAAGGAGGATTTGGGACACGAAGAATGTCTGGAGCCATTTCCCTTTACCTGACAGGCTGATTTTGCTCAGACAGACTTGTAACATAAGAGCGTGGATGACGGGAGCCCTGGAGAGGGCTGCTAACTCGGTAGTGCTGAATGGCAAAGCAGACTCAGGAATAGGAGTCATTTAAATGAGGATGTAAGACCCCTTTTCTCCTATGGCGCTTCTTTCTGCAGTTCCTGCACTGGAGAGTCCAAGAGACACCTTTCACCAGGATGAATAAGGCGATTCTCCCTCCTACACAGAGAGGAGATTCCTGTTTGTTGTGTCTCATCTGCGTGCTAGGATTGGTTTTGCCTTCAGTGAGGGTCAAGCATTGGTTCATGCTATGTATGTTTGAAGCAGTGCTTAGAGGCAGAAACGCAACCACCACCAAGGGACAGCCTTGCGTACAAGACTTCACCTGATATGGTGGGGGAAGTGGATCCACTTCTAACCCCAGGCCAGGATGGATCTTCTGGTAACAGGCAGAGTCCAATCTGCTTTGGGAAGGAGAGAAATTCAACAAAAAGGAACCCAAAAAAACACGGGAAAGGTTAAACCATAAAAAAAAAAAGGGGTGGGGGCAGTGGGGGGGGACAGAAAAAGTAACAGAGCCCTGTATGTAATGAGTGACTGGAGGTTACTCTACTGAGCCACGCTTTGCCCTCCAACCCAAAACCGAATCAAGAGGAGTTCTGGTTCTGATAGATTGACGCTTTCTCCTTCAGCAAATCCAGACACAAGTGACAGCTCCAGCTCCCTGCAAGAAGAGGTGAAAACTCAGTAACTAGGCTTTCCCAGAATGCTTAGTGAACTGCATATGTCTGAGGGGGCAATTTGCCTGCTGCTGAAATGTGGCCAGCTCCAGGGTGGAACACAGCAGTTGTTTAACAGGACAATAATCTGTTGTTCTAACATTGCTCTAACAGGCAGTGCTATCTAGGGTGCCAAACTGGGGTCTATTTCCAGCTCTGCCACTGACCTACTGTGTGACCTTGGGCAAGTCACTTCCCCTCTCTGTACAACTATTTCCTCTCCCAGCCATTGTTTATTTAGAATCATAAGTGCTTTGGGTCAGGAACTGCCTCACTATGGGTTTGTCCACACAGTGTTCATACTGCTTTAAACTATACCACTTTGAAAATATTATAGCTAAAGCCGCACAACCCCCTAGTATGGGAACAGTTCTACCGGTGCCTCACGCCAGTAGTTTATTCCAGAATCTTGGTTGGGGCCTCTAGATATTAACAAACTACTAATAATAATGCATATGTGATAACAGGTCCCAATCTCTCGAGCCCTCAACCTCTACCACCGTATTAACAACAATCTTGGCTGAGCCCCCAAGGTGCTACCATAATATTACCAATAGTGCCCATACAGTAACAAGGCCCAGATCTTGGTTGGGGCATCCTAGGGACTACTGGGGATGGGTGGGGGGTGGGAGGGGTTATGATATTGCTACCCTTACTTCTGTTCTGCTGCTGGCGGTGCTGCCTTGAGAACTGGGCAGCTGGAGAGTGGTGGCTGCTGGCTGAGAGCATAACTCTGTAGGCAGAGCCACCACCAGCAACAGCGCAGAAGTAGGGATGTATGGTATGGTATTGCCACCGTACTTTTGCGCTGCTGCCTGCAGAACTAGGCCCTTAGTCAGCAGCCACCACTCTCCGGCTGTCCAGCTCTGAAGGCAATGCAGAAATGAGGGTGGCATGGTATGGTGTTGCCACTCTTACTTCTGTGCTACTGCTGGCAGGGCACTGCCTTCAGAGCTGGGCTCCCGACTAACAGCCGCCACTCTCTGGCCACCCAGCTCTGAAGGCAGCACAGAAATGAGGGTGGCAATACCACGACCCCCCTAAAATAACCTTGTGACCCTCCTGCAACTCCCTCTTGGGTCAGGACCCCCAATTTGAGAAATGCTGGTCTCCCTCGTAAAATAAGTATTGTATAGGAGGAAAGCACACAAAAGACCAGATTTCACAGTATGTGATGCATTTTTCATAGTCGTGAATTTGGTAGGGCCCTAAACATATCCTAGCAGGTGTTAATCCAGGACTATGTGCTCCCAGTATGCTAGGAAACAAAGCCCCCAAGGTCTTCAGATATTCCTCCATCTAGATAACATTAAGTGAGAGAATTAAAAGGCAATTTAAAATTAACATGGGTGAATCTAGACCGGAGATTGCTTCTGGCTGCTCAACTGTAACCAGTTTGCTTTGAAACCATGAATCAGTGCACTGTGCAAGGAAAGGTGGGGCTGGTGGAAAATCTGGACTCTGCCACTGTACTCTTGATTTTGCTACCAATGCAGAAATGTTTCCACACTTGGCAGGATGCTGTCCCCATACTTCCTTCCTCAGGATGCCTAATGACATTCCTACCACATCCCAGTTGGCATAGAGACAGTGATGATTTAGTACCAGGAGAATCTACTGGAGCGGGCACTGCCCGGAGAAGGTGTATCTGACTATTTTGACAGCAGGCTGAGGGAGGGAGGTCCACAGACCTCATCTAATCTGACCTCGTGCATGTGACAGACCAAAAAATTTCAGAGATTCTGATGTAAGCAGAAACATCTCTGATCAATTTCAATGGGAGTTGCACCTGTTTCCTCCAAGGCTGAATTTGTTGGCCCTTGTATACAAATCCCCCCTTTTAAAACTCAATATTGGATGTTTTTCTAGCAGATCTGCTCCAACTCAAACATCAACTAATTCAGGATAGTCCCATGGCCAGTGACATACACAAGGTCAGACTAGTTGGATCACAGTGGTCCCTTCTGGTCTTGGAATCTGACTCTAAGAAAGCCAAGGAAAGTTATGGGGAACTTGGAGTATTTGTGCAGCACCTAGCATAATGGGGTTCTGTCCCATGACTGAGCCTCCTAGGGGATACCCACAATACGAATAAGTAGAGTCCCAACCGAACCCTACACTTAGCGCAGTGTTCCCTTCAGCACAAGATCCTACACACACCACTTAGCACATTTGTCAGTTTAAGAGGCACCCAGGACTGGAATAAGTAAGAGGGGGTGCTGCTGCAAATTAGAACTGTGGGGCACTAGGCGGGGGAAGGAATAACTTAGGCAGCAGAGGGATCCATGGGTTAGGATCATAGGGGATCAGCAGAGCTACCTGCGTCAGGGAGCTCAGAGCTGAAATAGCAAGCGAGGCTGCGCAGCAAGTCTGAGGGACCTTGGCAGAGCTAGCCAGGCCCAGAATAGTAGGGGATGTTATACGGGATTCAGAGATATGTGGGAGAAAATTGCACACTTCCTGCTCGCATCATGCCCAATGCTATCAATCACTACTGCTTAGAACCAAAATCAGAATTCTAAAGAGAAACAAGAGTGGGCCAAGGAGCACTACATTTACCTTCGGGTGGCTCTGACATGGGCGGAGTTAGACAGTACATGTGATACCCACGATCACAATCATCACAGAAGAGCAGCTGGTCCTAAGCAGAGGGGGGAGGAAAATAAAGGAAAATTCGGATGATTCAACACAGCTTCACAAAAGGGCTCTATTTACAAATCACAGCATGATTCTGCCATCCCACAAAGAACAGAGGGCGCTTTAGTGACATGCAAGTCTAACCAATCCCTCAGGGTCTTCACCAAAGATTAGACCTGCCACATTTGACACTAAAAGCATAAGCCTGTACCACCTGAGCCACAGAAGTAACTCCATTAGCTGATAGCAGTAGCAGATTCCTATGTGAAACAGCCACTGAAGAGTTCCGTGTAACACCTGCAGGGCTGGATCAAAGCATAGGCGCTGACTCCGCAGATGCACCGGGGCTGGAGCACCCACGGGAAAAATTAGTGGGTGCAGAGCTAAGCTCCCTTCCCTCCGCCCCTCCTCCTTCTCCTCCCCCCCTCCCCCGAGCGTGCCACGTCCCCACTCCTCCACCTACCTCCCAGCATTTCCCACCCAGACGCTTCCAAACAGCTGTTTGGCGGCATTAGCATGCTCCGGGAGGGAGGAGCAAGAACGTGGTGCACTCAGGGGAGGAGGTAGGGAAGAGGCGGGGCAGGGATTTGGGGAAGGAGTTGGAATAGGGGCAGGGAGGGGGCAGAGTTGCAGCGGGGACTTTGGGGAAGGGTTGGCAGAGACATGGCAGGGGCGGGGCTTCATGGAAGGGGTGGAGAGGGGCAGGGAGCGGGTCAAGCACCCAGGGGAAAGAGGGGAAGTCGGCGCCTATGCTCACATGCCTAGGGTCCTGGCTCTTAGATTCATGTTAAAAGGTCTGGATTTTAGGTTTTGATTTTCTACCCTTTGGGACTGCAAAACAAATTCTGATAGTGTGACCTGAATGTGATGCAGAGACGTCTGCCTGAGTCTGCAGAGAGCCTGAGACATTAGCTCTGAAAGGATGGAGCTTCTCCACAGGTGACTAATGTAGCGATGCCTGCCTGAGTCTGTGGGGAGCCGATTAATGGCTCTGAGAGCAGAGCTGCCTCATGTGTAACCAACACAGCCTGCCTGTATCTGCAGAGATCCTTAGGTAATGGGAGAAGCAACCACCAAAACTAGTGAGGAAGCCACATTACCCAATTGGAGTAGAACAGGTCCCCTGACCTGGGGGAGAGGGCAATGTGATGGTACACCTGCGGTCTCAAGCTGCATTACTCCAACCTGGAACACACACTCCCCGAGAGCCTACCTTGGACATTATCCATAATCCCACCTCCCAGGTAGTCTCCATTCAGAATTTAAACTCCCACAGTAAACTTCATTCCAAAGATTATTCTCCTGTCTCTGCCAAAACTGTGCAAGTTGCTGCTCTCGCTGTGCAGCATGGCGAGATATAGGCAGACAATACTTGGGGAGATAATTTCTGGACACAAATGGCATGTACCCCTCGGGGCTTGCTGGTCCCCTCTTTAAGCCCCTGTTTGCAGCTGTGGATGCCCAAAGTGTCAAGCTTGCTCTGCCAGGATCGATCTCGCCAGCACTGAAGGGTACTCACATCGTTCTCCGAGGTGCCACAGATGTTGCAGCATTTACACTCGATGCACTGCCAACGGTACGTCTTCACTGCAGCCATCATAACCGGAGTGAACTGGAGGCAAGAAGGGTGCCCTGCCAAGGGGGATGAAATAAAGCCACACATGGATGTTAGACATGTCAGCCCTGGACAAGTGGCAAGAGTTCAGAGAAGCAAGAGAAATGGAAATGAAGCATGAAACATAAGGAGGCAGGAAGATATATACAGGTTATTTCCAAATAGCAGCAACTGCAATGGTGACAGCTCTTGCCCCCAGAGAGGGGGAAACAGAGAAGGAGCAGTGCTAGACAAGGAATGAAGTAGAAACAAGAGAGACGCTGCTCCAGACAGCAACAGAGGAGAAGGCTCTCCAGCTAACAGGAGAGCAGGGTAAAGAAACAGACAGATGGGGATGCTGAAGCACGGAGCGGAGCAGTGACATGCTCATGGTCACACAGACAGTCAGTGGCAGAGCCAAGAGTTTAACCCAGGAGTCCTGACTTCCAGTCTCCCACTGCTCTAACCACTAAAGACCATTCTCATTCTACAGCTGGATATGGAATCTAGAGGTCCTGAATCCCAGGCCTCTTCTTGCTCTAACCCTCTCCCCCTCCAAAGCTGGGAACATAACCTAGGAGCACTGACTCATAGTCCCCCGGCTCCTCCTTCAGCTGTCTTAGGTGGGACAAAAGAAACCAGGTAGCTAAAAGATTGCACTGGCCTTAAATAAAAGAGCAGAAATGCTCCTGGCTCTGGGAAGAGAGACATCAGCTTCCCATCATGCATCACTGCAGCCACCCCATGGGACAAATAAGGGGGCATCCAGCATAAAGAACAACCCCAACTCAGTGAAGTGAAGCAGCAGCAACACCTCATGCTGGACCATGGGCATCCAGCCTCTTGAATGCAGGTATTGCAAATCAAAGTACCTGATCGTCCGCAGTCTGAACATGACACCAGCTCCTCCGGGTGCCCAGTCTTCTTATTGATTTTTGAGTCTCCCAGGCAGAAGTCGCAGTAATTGTTGGGCAAAGCCAAGCCATCAGGACCTTTCTTGGCTGTATGGAGAAGAGCCAACCCCACCCCACCAGAGAAAAGGTTATTTAGAGTGAGCAATGACACCTAGAAGGAGAACATTCAACGAGATTCCTGTAGGGACTTTGGCCCACATAAGCTTTCAGATGCAGCAGAGAGGAGGTCACGGCGTAGCAGATGTACCCACTTCTAGATCCCTGCATGGATACAAATTGTGTATCTATGGATATAAAGCAGATACCCATGGAGATGAAGGGCTCTAGTGACAATGAGTGAGACCAGCTGGGCCATGGCTAGCAACCAGGCCAGGAACAGCAACAGCAAAAGCAGCAGCAAGACGGGCCGCCACTCACAGGAGCCAGCACCCAGCCTGGCAGCTCCTCTGGTGTGGCTGTACTGCCCCCAGCCCTATCCACTGGGGCAGGCACAAGGATCACCAACAGCTGTCCCTGGTCATGCTACTGTGCGCAAACAGCTCGCACACTCCTGGACAGGAGTCCCTTCCATGCAGCAGTGTGCATCTCCTGTCCAAGAGCATGCAAGCCACTTTCACATATTAGCTTTCGCCGCTGGTTTCGCTCATTGTTGCTAGAGCCTACAACTCCGCAGATATCCACAGGTAAAAAGCGGATATAAATTTTGTCTCTGCAGTACCTTTCATTTGCAGATCTCAAAGCACTTTAGAAACACAAAGCCTCACAAATCTGCATGTAACAAAGGTAACCGTTCTTTTACCTGTGTTATGCAAAGGTAGACAGACACAGAGAGGGGAAGCGTTTCACCTAACACACAGCTAGTTGGGGCAGAGGTAGAAAAAGAATCCAGGAATCTTGAGTTGTGGTTTGGCTAATCTAACCACTCTGCTAATTCCTCCAACCTAGATTACATTGGTTCCCACGGATCCCAGGTGTCTCAGCTCCCTTCTCTAACACACTATGCTCCTAGAGCCAGGGACAGAACCAAGGAGTCCTGACTGAGCCCCTCTTGTTCTAGCCTTCTAGACCCCCCGCTTCCCTCCTAGAGGTGGAGATAGACCACAGGAGTCCCAGTCATAGTCTTGGTTCCCTCACCACTACCTTCTGGCCCTAAGGCTACAGAAGAGCCAGGACACACAGGAGATGGGGTCAAGTCAGGGGCTAATGGTCTTACACTTCTGCTCCTCAGATCTCTGAGAGACGGGCGTCGGGGGCTGCGAATCTTCCTTATCCTCCCCCTCCTCCTCGGCCAGATGGGAGTGAGCATAGTGGTAACTGAGCCCAGGGCGGTTCTTGTAACGCTTCCCACAGACTGCAAAAGAAAATGGGGATGGGTCTGTGCTCCTGGCAGGCACCCGAGCCACAAACATCCCTGCTCATGTGCAACCCCCCAGATCTCTGAGACAGCCCTTCCCAACCCACCCTTCTCCTGAAGACACAGCAGTTAACAGTGTAGAACAGCCAGCATGGCTTCAGGAGGCTGCTTCATGAGCCAGCAGACTCATAGTTTGGCCAGACCCCGAGAAGCCATGGGCATTTCTACCTTTGCTGACTGTAAGCCATAAATCCTTCTACTTTCCCCCTACCTCTCCTCCTTGCCCAGTAAATCTTCATGGGGATGAGAAAGCTTTGTCCAGAACAATCCAAGCCATGAAACACAGAAGGAAATTCCCCATCTTCTCTTGGGTTTAAACCTGCCTAACTCTGAAATTCAGGCCTGAGCCTCCTAAAGGTGGTGTCTCCTTGGATGCATCGTTTCTCGGATCAAGAGACACTGGAACCAAGCTGAAGGCATCCCACACAGACTCTCGGAAAGCAACCACCACATTATCCCCACACACACTTCTGTTGCCTCTGCCTGCTTTGCTGTCCCTAAAAGGCAGCTGCTTTACAGCCACAGGGCATAGAGAAAAGGCCTGTTTTCTATGCAATAAACCAACCTCCCTTGCAGGGCTGGAAGTAGAGAGCATAATGCCCCTGGAATTGGGAGCCACTTCCCCAGTCTACATTCCTTTCTTACCATTTACCCCTGATATTGTTTGGTACCAGAATGGCAGCCTCAGAGACCAAAGCCCACGGAACAGGTACAGCGCAGGCAGCATCAGCACAAGTTTCTCTCACACCCTCTGGCCACAAGACAGCCAGGACAAGTCCTACTGTGAAGGGACTTCCCCACCACTGTGGGGTGGCAGACTGAGATGTCAGTCTTCATGGCATATCCACTGGCCTCTCAGTGTCAACAGAAGGCTTCTGAGAGCGGCGCCACTGGGAACTGGCCTGAGGCCAACCTGACTCATTTCATGTACTAGCGAACAATCAGCAGTCAGATGGTAGCTGCTTTTGGTCATCACCAACAGCCTAGGCTGTATTCGAACTGGTGAGCTGGAAGTGAGGGGCTTGTATTCTACCCCACATCCTGAGCCACCTGATACCCGTTATAGCAATTACATCTTGCTTAAAACAGAACTGGGGGTGGGGGCTGGGACAGATACAGCAGGTTTTCTGTTGCAATCCACTCCCTTTGTGCCACTGGAGTGGGAACCTCCTACAAGACTACAGCTTGGGAAACCCTCAGTAGCCAGAGCTGGCTCTTATGCCTCCCTCTTTGCAGTTCCCAGCATAGGGGTGGTGTGCGTGTCTCCCTCTCAGGAGTGGCTGGAGCACAATGTGCTGCTGCTATCCCCAGCTGGCACATGGTTCCTCAGTGATCATGCCAAGCATTCCCCCTAGCTTGCTCTCATTTGCTTTGGCGGTGGAAGCTGGGCCACCGTAGAGGATCTACCCTTGCATGCAAAGATCCCTAACTTGGCCGTCTTGTTTTATCCCACTTAACCCAGTGAGACAAAACCCCCAAATCCCACTTATCGATGCCACCAAGCAGCTGAGGCAGAAGGGCAGTAAGCAAAATGTTCAGAAGAGTTCTTAGAAGAGCCTAAACCCCACTGAGCTTCAATGAGACTTGGCTTCCCTAAGTCACTTTTGAACCAGGGCTTGTTTGAACCAGGCACTGTTCCCACTATAAAGGGTTTGTCAGAGCAGCTCTATCAATAGAGCTTCATCAGCAACCCCTCCCTAGGCCATGTCTACACTAGGGATTTTGACCTGCATAATAGCTATGTCAGTCAGCGATACAAAGAGGGGAGATCGCTGACCGATAAAGCCATGCTGGCAGAAGTCCCTAGTATCATCAAACCAGCAAAGCCGTACTTTTACTGATACAGCTTGTTTTGTTCAGGGGGAATCTGGGTGTGCGTGTTGGTTTTACTGTGCTGGGATAGCGCTGTCCATGCTAGGAGTGATTTGTCAGTGTAGTATATAGACTGAAACCCACCCAACTCGTTTCATATGCCGGCCTCCCAACCACAGTCAGATGAGGACTGCTTTCAGTCACAATGACCCAGACTGGATTCGAACTAGTGGTAAGGGGTTTGGTATTCTAGCCCCACTCTGAGACAGCTGGTGTCCATTATATCTATTACATTCTGCTTGAAACAAAACTGGGGAGGGGGGAAGAATAACAGTAAAGCACTCCCAGCGTGGACATGGGCTTTAGTGGAGATGCAACCTATACCATCAAAAAAAAAAAAAAAAAAAAAAGAGTTCTTTTGACAGTATAACTTATACTAAGTCCTCGAACGAAATAAGCTAGGATTTTTTTTGCTGGTATAGTATGTCCACACTAAGGATTTTACCGGCACAGCTTGTCGGTTACGGGTCACTTCTAATTGACATAGGTAGGCCAGAAATACTTTTCAGTGTGGGCCATGCCTTAGGCTCCTAAGTCACTTAGTTGCTTTGGATAACTTTACTTAAAATCCCTATTACCCACGCTTACTAGTGGGTGGGAATGGAGTCCTGGCTGGATAACAAGGAGGAGAGAGGCAGGGAGGACTGAGGGAAAGCGATGAAGCTTAAACTGGGTCTTGGAGAAGGATGGATTAATTGGAGCTTGCCAAGATTTGCCCGGAAAAGCAAAGCTGGGGACAAGAGAAAGACCAAGCCTCTTCGTTATTTAACTGAAGACCTGGATCTAGCAAAGAAAGGGGAAAAAAGGCAAATCCCTCTAAAACCACTTTAAGCCACCGTCAATTTACATAGCGATTAAAATGCCCATTTGCCAAAGGGAATTATTGCTCTCTTAGCTCTGTGTAAACACAAGTACAAACCAGGCCTGGCTAGCTCCTCCAGCAGCACTGTTCTCTGGATACTTCTGCCGTGGCAGGGATCTTGCACACACTGGCTTAGATGGAATGAAATTGGACTCTGAGCAGTCATTGGGAAAGCCAGGGTTATGGTTAGCTTCTTGATGGCTGGCCTCTAGTCTAGGCAATACCACATTATAAGTATTTAATAGTCATGTCAATGAGAATTAAAATGTCTATTCTTTATTCTGCGTATTTCATTCAAAGAACCCAATGCACTTGACAAAGGGGGATATTTATCCACCACTTTATAGATAACAGAAATTAAGACCCTTGCAAAGATCATGCAGAGTCTCCGACGTCAGAGTCTGAAGCAGAACTCAGGAGTTCTTACTTCCACCCCCACTTTGTTCTAACCACTATATCCCACTCCCCTCCTGGAGCTAGGAAGCCTGACTCCTCCTCTCCTCCCCTCCCCACTCCAACCCATTAGACCACCACTCACCCCTCCTGGAGGTAGGACTAGAGCCCTGAGGGTTCTGACTCTCAGGCCCTGGCTGTAACCAGACAATACTGTTGCACCACAGAGAACAGAGGCAGCAGAGTGGCTGGGGGAGGGTAGGAGAGCCCATACGCTGAATTTCTCTTCACTACAGATGCCACGTAACAAATGATGGGTGATCAGGCCCCATGTGAGGAGTTTAATGAGGTCAATGAAGTATGCACTGTTACAGAAAATTGCAGACCCATAACTTTGCTCATCAAATATTTAACAGAGACTGCAAATTCCAGAGCCCCAGCCAACGCACTGGCTTGCCCAGGAGCCTTTTGGACCTGGTGTTGCATTAATATCTAATCCCGGCTGTGGAAGAAAAGGGAAGCATTTGGCAGAGCCATGCAGGTGCAGCTTAAGCGAGATGGGGTAGCATATTAGCTAGGAGGCACAGGAGCCCAGTGAGTCAAAAAAGCCACCATAAGTCTAAGCTAAGAGGCGGAATGGCAGCATAAGGAAAAACCAATTTGACTCTTATTACACCATCATTTACCAGCTGGGCATGTGTCACTGGTGTCCTTGCCAGGCCAGGAGGCATTGCTACAGCAGCCAACAGGGACCAGTTCAAGCCGTCCCACCCCCTTCAGAATTTTGAGGACAATGGTCAACACCCCACATGATGTCATTCATTCAAACATCTTGCAGTTTTAAGGGACCCATAACATCTCCATTTCTCAAAGGCATCCCCTGTGATAACCCAGAACCCCTAATATAAAGATGGTCCTTATGTTTCAGAGGAGGCCTAGCCAGCACCATCACAGAGGGAGAGAAATCATGCTTTTTTTAAGTACATATATTTGAGACAAAATCTCAATGGCAGTTGATAACCTTTGACCCTCATCCAGAGTCTGACATGGCCGGGTTCTGACAGAGTAAAAGCACAGTGCCTATTCCAGTAGCAATATACTTTGGCATTCCTTGAAGGAAAAGAGTCATGCCTCAGCCATTCCAGAGTGGGTTTGATTTATCACATGAATTTACTGCTGGCGAAAAGGGCCAGATTGACATCCCAAGACAGTGAGGCCTCTTTGCATCCACAGCACCAGGAACAGCTGGGCAAATTTCTCCCCGCACTATGGGCAAGAAGGAAGATTTTCAAAAGCAACTAGCAATTTTGAATACCCTGTTTGAGACATCTTTGAGGGGCCTGATTTTAAGCAAGTGCGTGGGCCCAACCTCTGAAAAACAACTAGTCTGACAAGGGAACTTGATAAGTTTATGATCAGGCTAACATGACAGAGCTGCCTGAGATAGCAGAGACTGGACTCAATGAACCAGGAGGTCCTCCTTAGTGTAATGTTCTGAAAATCAGGTCCCTTTAATAAGGACGCTCAGGTTGGGCAACCCAAGATTACCAGTCACGTTTGAAAACCCTGGCCAAAGTGAAAGGGGAAGCTCAGTCTCCATGGCCCATTAATCCATGGCCTCTAAGGCAACAGGAGAGCCAATCTGTGCCAACTGTGGTGGTGGTTTGGTTTGATTTTTCTTGGTGCTCTGGATTGAGACCCCACTCCAAAGAGTTTTAAAACTAACATTCCAGGAGAACAAAGTCAGGAGGAAATAAAAAAAGCAGACAGAGAGAATGGACTACCTCGGTCGGGAGGTTTCAAGGTATGCTTTTGTTTGTAACTATCTGAAATACAGAAAGAGAATAATGAGAAAAAAGGTGAACACACCATAGGTCACACACATGGCAAGCAACAGAGAGCAGAGTGATTTTAAAAGGAGAAAATAGGAAAAAATACTGCTTAGTTTTCTTAAAAAACTGGTGACAATTCTACCAGGACAGTAGGAAGGAGAGAGAGAAGTAACTGCAAAAACTCAGGATTTTGTACATTCTTTTGCCAATTTAAAGTTCAGAACTGCAGGAATAGCCGCTCCCTTGGGTTGCTTAAGCTTTTCCAGTGACATTCCCACTGACAGCTAGGAAGGAAATAACAGCATAGAACTCTGCAAGGGGCAGCATGGGACGAGTTCTTGGGGGACGTAGTGGCTGCTACCAAATCAGAAACGGAGTCACACACAACAGGGACGTCATAGAAATCCCATTTACTTGCCCTAGACACGCGCTTGATGTATTCATTCCCGGCAGGGCTAGTATGCCTTTCTGTTGCCAATAAAATTACTGAAATTGAATCCCATTAGAGCTAAAATTAGCTCTCCCACACCACAAATGTGGCATGAAAACCATGTTTCGTGGCCAGAGCATGGACCAAAAGGTCTTTAGGACAACAATCAGCAGAGCAGCGACTATATCTCCAGTAGGACAGAATTGATCCCTGCCCTCCAGCTGAACTATGAGGTCTGAGAAGAGGGAGAGGACAAAGTAATTGGATTCCACAAACCCTGCAGCAAACAGATAGCTGAGTCATGTATTGAATAGCATAGGGAAGGGTGGGTAGGGCTTTTCCAGGCCCATAAAACAGACTGAACCTAGAAATCAAAGACAGGAACCCTGGTTAGTGGGAATGAGACCTCCGTGTTCATTCTCCCCACTACCCATACCCATACAATCAAGAGGCAATTCTCACCATTAGATTCAGAGACCCTGGCTGGACACTAATATGGAGCTCTGACAGCTCCTTGCAGCCAAACAAAAAAGTAACATGTTGACACTGCTGCCAGAAATGCCGCTCACACCTGTGGTGCAGGCTAAAATGTTGCAAGAATGCAAGCGGAGTGACCAGCCGTTTCATGCAGTCCAGACATCTGCAATGGCCTCCTTGCTTAGTGAACATTCTGCTGGAGTAGGAGAACCTACCCCCAATGCCAGATATTGCATGTGTCCTTCCAGGAAAAAAACAAACAAACTGTGGATTCTCCGCACCCAGCAGAAATGACAGATCTGGATTAGGGCTATGGCTTCAGTAAAAACAAAGAAGGGGGAACTTACAAGTCCTCTAAATATTCTCAGATCCACCTTCATTTTGAATGACTATCACACCCCTGCAAAAATCACATCCTGCCCCCAATGGATCCTGGAACACTACTCCCTTCAAAAGCTCACTCCAAAAGCAAATACATTGGAGACAGGTTGGTCCCAGAGTACAGACTACAGGGAGACAAGCGTTTTTCATACTCACTGTCGCAGGCATAAGGTTTATCTCTATCTTCTAATATGGCTGCATCCAGCTTCTTCCGAGCACCACTGACGCCTTTACCCTGGGAACCAGAAAACATATCAGTAAAGTGCCATCGCCAAGACATTTGCTTCTAGAATTTAGTCATTCTTATGCCACCAAACTAGCTGACAGTCCATAAGGGACTAGTCAAAGGGGCTCCTGCATGCCTGTAGTTAAGCTAACAAAATAAGCAATCAAATAGCGCCCCTTAGTGCCTAAGATAATTTATAGATTTTAAGGCCAGAATGGACCATTAGATCATCTAATTTGACCTGTGTAACTCAGACTGGAGAATTCTGGCCAATTACACAAGTTACTGGGCTCAATTCATGGGTTTCACTAAAGCTTCTTCCAAAAAAGTATCCAGTCTGGATTTGCAGACACCAAGAGATGGAGAATTCCCCACTTCCCCTGAGAGTTTGTTCAACGGCTAACCACTCTCACTGTGAAAAACGTGTGCCTTATTTCTAATATGAATTTGTCTGGCTTTAACATCTAGCCATTGGTTCTTGTTCTGCCTTTCTCCAATAGGTTAAAGACCCCTTTAGTAAACTGGGATTTTCTCCCTGTAAAGGACATATACACCCTAAATCAATTCACTTTTCAAATCTCCTTTTTGATAAGCTACACAGACCTTTTAGGGAATGTCTACACTCAGTATGCCTACCCTCTTAAGAGTATGTCCCAGAGCCAGAGCTCCAGCCCAAGCTTTAATGTCTACACTGGAATTTTACAGCCCCACCACCTGAGCCCCACAAGTCTGAGTCAGCTGACTTGGGCCAGCCACAGGTGTTTAATTGTAGCATAGACATACCCTAAGTCTCTCCATGCATGTTCACCAGCTATCAATCACCTCCCTCCTACTCACTACTCAACTATCTATACATTCAAGTAGATCACATGCCAGGCAAGAACTGGCCTTGGAGACCAACACAAAGTGGGTCACAGATTAAAACAATCAGATTTTCTCAGGAAATTCAAAGAACCACATTAAAGTGAACTAAGACGTGGTTATTTACCCAGTTGATCCAGCCCAGCTACCAGAGTCTGACTATCCCTTGAGAGATTTTCCCATTTTCTGAACATGAGACAGAGACTGTGATAGCATAATAATGACTATTCTCTAAACTCATGCTTCAGGGCTTCAGCCCTGCATGGGTTAGGAAGGAATTTTTTTTCCCTCCGATACTCTATTATCTATTTTGGTTTTCTTCCATCTTTCTCCGAGATCAGCCACTGGAGGACACCCATTGAGGTGGACTGGCACTCTGAGATGGTTCAGAGGATCCTGTGTCTTTCACACCTGGCTGATGTGTCTTTTCCAAATGTTCAGGGTCTAACTGATCACCAGATTTGGGGTTGGGAAAGCATATTCCCCCAGGACAGACTGGAAGGGACTTCAGGAGGTTTTCATCTTCCTCTGCAGCATGAGGTATGGATCATCTACCAGGATCATCTGGACATGTCTCACCTAATTAATTCCCTACCATTAAGCATTGGTGGCACCTCCCTCTCTCCTGGAGCACACAACAGTTTAGTTTCCTGAGGACTAAAATGCTTTGGCTTAACTGAAGTCAATGTGGCCACTGCAGGAGTGATTGGCTGGCTGAAATTAAATAGCCTGTACTATATAGGAGGTCAGACGAGATGATCTAATGGTTGCTTCTAGCCATAAAGTCTATGGAACTGAAAAAGAAGTGAACCAGCAGTAGTAATCACCCAGAACATCTAACCCACAGGTGAGTTCTCATTAAAATTCTTTCCAGACAACATTGCAACAGCATTTGAGCAATTGCTTCAGCGCTCTCCTGACTGGTCTACTGTGAGACTGTAGTATGTATGTCCCACCTTCATCAGTGCAACTCCAATGGACATTTCAACTGCTGCATCATCTAGACCAGGGGTTCTCAAACTGGAGGTCGGGACCCCCCAGGGGGTCACAAGCTGTCAGACTCCACCCCAAACCCTGCTTTGTCTCCAGCATTTATAAGGGTGTTAAATATATTAAAAAGTGTTTTTAATTTATAAGGGGGTCGCACTCAGAGGCTTGCTATGTGAAAGGGGTCACCAGTACAAAAGTTTGAGAACCACTGATCTAGACCCTATCTGATGACATGATGGCAAAAATGCACATGATGTTGTCTAATCCAGGCTCTTGGCATTGCTAGCACCAGTCGTAGTGAGACAGTGGGAGGTTTGGGAAGGGCTGGGCAACCAGCCTAGGGTTTTCAAAGCAGGGAGCCAGGTACCCAAATCCCACTGAAATTCAGCTGAGTTCCCCTAGGCTTCTTTGGAAATCCCAGCCCTATTTCTTAACATTGTGGCAACGTGTTCTGTAACCGTGTTGGGTGTGGATATACATAGTATTGAAAATGGTTTACAACATGATCACAAACATTAATGGTGACAGGCCTTTACAGCGAGCATTGGTATATCAGACTTCAGGAGAAATTCATAGGGCAGACTCAGCACAGTCACTAGGCTGGGCCCATCGAGACCCACAACACCATAACTCATCCAGCTGGCATTACCTTGGCTTTGCCCTTGCCTCGTCGCTTTGGTGTATCCTCTTCATAGTCTTCATCATCCAGATCATCCAGGAAGTCATCAGGTTCAAGGATCCGCTGTAGAGGGGAGAGGGTTTATTGTAGGGGGGAAAAAAAACTTGGCATGGTTTGGGAAAGAAAGAAATGGAGAATGGACAGTGACGTTAGAACCTGGCTGAGGGATGTCCACCAGAAGCTACAAACACACAGGGAGGAGTAAGTGGCATATATGAGGGGGTGGGAATTTTCAGGTACATTTTACTCCCAATCACACCAAAGAGAAGGCTGGTCTTGTGGTTACAGAACCAGGCTGTGATTCAGAAGACCTGGCCCTCAGCTCCTGGATCCATTATGGACCTTGGATGAGTCTCTCAGTCCCCAATTCTGCATGAAACTTTTAAAGTTAGCCACACATTAAGTACCGAGTAGTGATTTATTTTTTTTAAAAGTGCAGGAATTTAATCCAGGGGCACATAAAACATCATAGCCAAGAAGCTTATTGCAGAACAGACTCATTGATGAGAGAACTGCAGTGCCAAGGAACACTGCTCATCCCAAACTGGGAGCTACTGGAAAAGGCCCTACAAAAATGCCCTACTAGGGGAGTAAGAGAGAAAAATTAATTACTATGGAGCAGATTCTCTATTCTCACCATTAGAGGAAGAGACACAAAAGTGATTGCCTTCTCCTTTAATGCATGCTTGGATGGAGGAAGTAGGGATGATACAATGTGTAGCAGATTTTGCTATCCCCAAAGTACTTAATTGTAACAAACAGAGTATAAGTAATGGTGGCTAATTATGGATTACTGTGACCACTGCCCATCATGGTCTCATTGTTTGCTTGTGCTCCCTAGTCCGTTTGTTGTGTCCACTCGTGTTCTCTGGTCTTACACTCAGACGTTAAGTTCATTGGGGCAGGGGACATTTCTTTGCTCTATGTTTGTACAGGGCCCAGGCACAACGGGCTCCTAGGCACTATTTACATGACAAATTAAATGAGACTACTCACGGTTTTAAAGTTAGGCACTGGTTAGATTGGAGCTTTAATCTTTTGGTGCCTCAGTTCCCTACCAGTAAAATGGGGATAATACTTTCTCACTTTCAACCCAACACTTTGCCTGTCTTGTCTATACAGAACTTTTCAAATAGAGATTGTCCCATTAACTAACACAATATGTGCACAACACCTGGGAGAATAGGGCCCTGATGAGGCCTCCAGATGCTGCTGTGATACAAGAAAAAAAAAAAAAAAATCAGTCCCATGCAAAGGATATATAACACAGACACCATCGTAAAGAGTGCTGTATAAAAGCCTAGAAAGAAAAATATTGTTTACACTGAAGTTCCCGTGATAATACATTTCTTTAGCACCTTTTGTCCCTATATGGAGCATGGAGGGGGATTGCTTCACACAACGCTAAGTTGCAGCTGTCTCTGCGATGGAACGCAGATTCTGATTGTGGAGAACTGGGAAACTTCTGATTTATTTTTATCAAAGAATGTATGACTCAATTTCCCTTCTCACGTTATATAATTGCCTACTAAGTTTGAAGGGGTTAAACTTTTCTCTTGAAACAAGACAAGCAGTACAGTGACTCAGGGGAAGTCACTTAGCATAAATGAACTATCAGAAACTAACAACATTAAGGGATAATTACTGCAACTCTCTAAAGATCCCCATAGCATGGGGGCAAACTGCAGAGACTGTTTTTGACAGGTTCCTGAGAACCAGCAGACAGAGAACTGAGAAATGTACAGAATGGACGGACAGCATGCTTTTTTTTTTTTTTTTTGGGGGGGGGGGGGGTTGTCACTCTGATTATAGTTTCATGTCAGCTCCTGGACCCAAGAGGAACAAACCCAGACAAAAGGTTTGAGGGACCCTGAAACCTTACAGGGTCTCAGGTGGAAGATGAACACCACCTGGTAAAACAGCATGGGTGCAAGATATTTATGGTTTTCAAGATATGTTTTCTCTGTAGTGTTTTTGGTTCTGAATAAATACCTTCCTTTATGAAGGATGGCTGGTCACTAAACTCTGTCATTGTCCCTGGGAATGAGCAGGACAGCAAGAGCTGAACTAAACTCCATCTTGCTATGGTGATCACAGTGAGTTTTAGGAGGAAATTGTAGCTTAAATCTCCAGAAAGAAGGGAGAGGAATGCAGGTTCCTGCTCCAAGACCTGAATGGAGATGCCCTAAGCCAGACCACAAAGGAGTCTGGAATGCAGTTGCCTTGGTTTACTGTGACATCAGTTTCACACCAGCCTACCAATTTCATCTGGAGTTACTCCTTATTTACACTAACCAACCCCAACAGTTTAGGACAAGAGTAAGAATGCATCTGCCTGAAAGTGCATTTGGGAATCCAGGAGGGAGAACTGGAATTTGGCCAAAGACCTCAACTCTTATGGAAAGAGCCACAGAATATTTTGTGACCAGAAAATATTTTGGAATTTAAGGTCCTACACACAATGAACTGTATACAACTCAATTTATCTGCCCGAGAAGGACAAAGAACAGAGCCAACCCTCCTGGGATTTTAACATGTACTTCAAGCAAGTCTTCCTCTAAGGCTGTTTAACATAGTTGCTCTGCAGTGCAGCGTAGCAGATAGAGCACTGGAATCAGGAGATCTGTGGTCTTATTTCACTGACCTACTGTGTGACTTTGGCCAAGCCCCATCCCCTTTTGATGCCTCTGTTTAAGCTCTTCAGTGCAAGAACTGTCTCTTTCTGTATGTTTGTTCAGTGCATAGCAATGGGGCCAAGCTTTTAGTTGGCCAACAGCAACCAAAATAATAACTAGTAGTAACCATTACAATTTGTCCTGGTAACCGAGACCCATGAAACTGGAACATTTATGGCAATGCATTGCATCGTTACGGAACCAAGTAAGTTATTGCCAACCTGATATTCAATGCACTAAACCATCCCCTCTCTCACTGGATGACAAAGGAATGACCAAGACAATGATGCAAAAGAAAATACCCAGGCAGAGGTGAAAGCAGTTTTTACACATGTAAATCTGCAAAATTTTCAGCTGGAAAATTCCCACCCCCAACCCTCCTTCCACAAAAATTAGTCTGACAATGGGGTAAAGGATAAGAACAAAATGCACGCTGAAGACATTTTCTCCATTCAGCTCCAATCCTTACTAGGCTTGTAGGGCCCTGGTATGTGAGGCGTTCCTGGAGGTTGGCCAATGCATTTAATATCGATTCAGCAGTTCAATAGGAGATGACGAAGAGCAGAGCCCCCTGTGGCTTTGAGGGCCTCATTTACATTTCACAGCAAATTCTACCCTCCTTATGGGAAAAAAGTTCCTAGAATCCAAAGTTAATTTTCAGTTGGGGTGGGGAAGGGGAGAAATCTTTAACAAAAGATAATATTTGATGTTTTACAGAGGGAGACTCTAGGATTCCCAGGATATTAACTTTCCACAACAGCAGAATTAAACACAGCATTGCAGTGATTGCACAAGCTAAACAGAGGAGCCTTACACATGCTGCTACAGCTCACAAGCAGCCCTGGACTCTGGTCAGAGCCACCTAATGGATAGAGCACTGGACAAGGACTTAGGGTTCTATTCTCAGCTCTGCCCCGACCTGCTGGGTGATCTTGGGCAAGTCCCCTCAACTCTGTGCCCCAGTTTCCCTACCTGTAAAATGGGGATAATAGCACTTGCTTCCTCCGTAAAATACTACTGATGAAACATGCTACAGAAGAACTAGGTATTACTTTTGTTATTTTTAACATGTTATACAGTGAGTGAGAGCATGGGCTAGTACATAGGGCTTAGTAGCCTCATCTCCTGAAGAGGTGAGGGATGATGCAGAGATTAGGAAGAAAGGAACTTTGGTGTAATGTAATTCAAAGCATGGCACCAGCTCATACACCCCACCATCACGCCACAGCTGTGGAATCAATCAACCCAGACTACAATGGAAGGTTTGAACCCAATACTTCCTTTTTGCGGAGGCAAACAGAAGGACCAACCCCAAGGTTCTTGTATGCTGGCCATCTTACGCTGTGAAGGAACGCACATCAGATCACATCAGCAAGGGCAATATCTGAATAGTAGAGCTCCAAAGCAGAGAAACACTATATTTGATACAACAGGGAGGGACACATCAGTGAGCACAAAGTGCTACAATGAGTAGTGAGGGCAACTCAGTAGAGGGCCCTCCTTCAAGTCAGTGCTGACCCCAGTGCCTCAGTAAGATACCAGGGCAGTGCTGTATGAAAGGAACTGTGTGGGCAACTCAGCAGACGGCATTCCTCCACATTAGAGCTACTGATCCCAAGCCCTCCAGAATACTAGAAGGAGGCACAGAGCTACCATTTTTCAGGTGACAAGGAAAATAAAATTCCCATTGCTTATGAGGCATTACAGGTCCCATGGAACTTTTATAACAATAAGGGTTATATCCTGGCTAAATCCCAACTAGGGTAATTCCATTCTGTCTCCCTTAATCCCCTTGCTGTTCCATTTGGATACAGTGCTCTTTGCTCCTGCTCTAAACTTTTGTAAACAGCCACTGCATTCCATAACAGAGATGGCTGCATGTGAGGGGTGGATGAAAGTACCCCATTTTGTGATCTACTGATGGCAGGTGCTTGCAATGAGGCACATAAATCCCACATTGCCAGGAAAAGGTTAATGTGCTGCTACAGGCTCAGTCAGCCCCCTCTGCTATATCTGCAACAGGTGTCAGGCTCAGACGGAGGGGTTAATGGAAAATGGGAAAAGCCCAGCTCTGTTGTGAGTTGGATAGGATGGAAAAAAGACCTCCAAGCTCTCACTCTGTAAGAGAAGTCTGGTGAGGAGCTGACTAGAGACGGCTGCCTGCCAGAACCTCCCTGAAGAAAGGTAGGCTTGACACAGAACTACAGTTTTGATTTGCTACCTGTCTTGCCTCTGGGTACTGAGTAAGACTAGTGCAAATAATGCCCTGCCTGAAGGGGGCGATTGTTAAATAAAACCCTTTTGTCTTCTGCACCCGACTGAGGGTACAGCAGTGAGTTGTCATGAGCCCAGGAGTGAACATGGTGCTTTGCAAGAGCTAGATATTATTATTATAACATAGCCACCTCTTACCTATACTTATATGGGTATAGTGAGGGCTTGTTCTCGTAAAGGGCTTCCATAAACTTGGATCAAGACAAAGTATTATCCGCTGAAGAATTCACACAAGGTGCACCAGTTCCAAGCCAAAAAACTCACTTCAAAAGAAACGAACAAGTCTGGCTGCACAAGTATCTACAAATATAAAACCAAGTACACATGGCTCCCCATAAAATAAGGCTGCAAGGATGAAACAACTTAAGCACCAAGTGAACATCCTCATGCTACCACAAAGGTGGGATTAATTACTGTTGCACCACAGCCACATTAGTCAGGATTGCGGCAATCAGTTGCAGATTGAACTTGTGCCCATAGGTGTGAAGTAAAGTAGCGACCACAGTCACAGGGCTTCTGCTTGAGACAACAAACACAAAACAACAAAAATCACCAACCTGGGCTCCAAAAGGAATAAAAGGGAAAACAGGGGTGGAATGGAAAGTGGTTTCCAACTACTTCATCCTGGGCAACACATCACTAAAAGCCCTAATTACTTTTTAACATGCTCTTTATCAGTGATAAAAAATGGTAACATCATGAAGTAGACAGCAGCCCTATTAGCAGTGTCTCCTAATTTTTTATATCCATGTGCAGAATGAATTGTTAGGTGCACCAATATGGAGGTGATGTGTGACACATCAGCTTCATACATGTGCACATAAAAAAATTCATGTGGTGGGGCCAGGGATGAGGGTTTGGGTGCAGACTCTGGGGTGGGGCCCAGGATGAGAGGTTTTGGGTGCAGGCTGCCCAGGGGCTACGGTGGGGAGAGAGTACTCCCCCAGCCCCCTCCCCGCTGCGGCAGCTCCCAGCTGGGGCCGCCTCTCCCCACCACAGCCCTGAGCCCCTGCACAGGGCTTAATAGGCAGCTGCGCAGCCGCACATCTTAGAGGGAATTTAAACCGTCAGCTGGAGTATTTGTATCCAACAAGGAAGGGCAGAGCTGCTGTTTACCTAAGTATGAAGCTCTTTGGGGCAAACCAATACTATGATAATGAAGGCCCTGTAAATACATACAAACACCCAAATCTGTAATGTAAAAAAATAATCACTTTCAGGGCTCCTTTTCCATCATAACACAGGGAAAAACAAAAAACCAAACCACATGAGCACAGTCCTTATTCTCCTTTTGCAGATCTCTTAAAATTACAGCTCCACTCTTGCTGCAGATTACACAAATGCCCTGATTGGAAACAACCTGGTGGCTGAACTTTGTGACTTTGTCCTTACCCATAACTACTTCACATTTGGGGACAATGTATACCTTCAGATCAGCGGCACTGCTATGGGTACCCGCATGGCCCCACAGTATGCCAACATTTTTATGGCTGATTTAGAACAACGCTTCCTCAGCTCTCGTCCCCTAAAGCCCCTACTCTACTTGCGCTATATTGATGACATCTTCATCATCTGGACCCATGGAAAAGAAGCCCTTGAGGAATTCCACCATGATTTCAACAATTTCCATCCCACCACCAACCTCAGCCTGGTCCAGTCCACACAAGAGATCCACTTCCTGGACACTACAGTGCTAATAAACAATGGTCACAAACACCACCCTATACCGGAAACCTACTGACCGCTATTCCTACCTGCATGCCTCCAGCTTTCACCCTGACCACACCACACGATCCATCGTCTACAGCCAAGCTCTGCGATACAACCGCATTTGCTCCAACCCCTCAGACAGAGACAAACACCTACAAGATCTCTGTCAAGCTTTCTTACAACTACAATACCCACCTGCAGAAGTAAAGAAACAGATTGATAGAGCCAGAAGAGTTCCCAGAAGTTACCTACTACAGGGCAGGCCTAACAAAGAAAATAACAGAACGCCACTAGCCGTCACCTTCAGCCCCCAACTAAAACCCCTCCAACGCATTATTAAGGATCTACAACCTATCCTAAAGGATGACCCAACACTCTCACAAATCTTGGGAGACAGGCCAGTCCTTGCCTACAGACAGCCCCGCAACCTGAAGCAAATACTCACCAACAACCACATACCACACAACAGAACCACTAACCCAGGAACTTATCCTTGCAACAAAGCCCGTTGCCAACTGTGCCCACATATCTATTCAGGGGACACCATCACAGGGCCTAATAACATCAGCCACACTATCAGAGGCTCGTTCACCTGCACATCCACCAATGTGATATATGCCATCATGTGCCAGCAATGCCCCTCTGCCATGTACATTGGTCAAACTGGACAGTCTCTACGTAAAAGAATAAATGGACACAAATCAGATGTCAAGAATTATAACATTCATAAACCAGTCGGAGAACACTTCAATCTCTCTGGTCACGCGATCACAGACATGAAGGTCGCTATCTTAAAACAAAAAAACTTCAAATCCAGACTCGAGCGAGAAACTGCTGAATTGGAATTCATTTGCAAATTGGATACTATTAATTTAGGCTTAAATAGAGACTTGGAGTGGCTAAGTCATTATGCAAGGTAGCCTGTTTCCTCTTGTTTTTTCCTACCCCCCCCCCCCCCCAGATGTTCTGGTTTAACTTGGATTTTAACTTGAAGAGTGGTCAGTTTGGATGAGCTATTACCAGCAGGAGAGTGAGTTTGTGTGTGTATGGGGGTGGGGGGGATGTGAGAACCTGGATTTATGCAGGAAATAGCCCAGCTTGATTGTCATGCACATTGTGTAAAGAGTTGTCACTTTGGATGGGCTATCACCAGCAGGAGAGTGAATTTGTGGGGGGGGGTGGAGGGTGAGAAAACCTGGATTTGTGCTGGAAATCACTTTAGATAAGCTATTACCAGCAGGACAGTGGGGTGGGAATAGGTATTGTTTCATATTCTCTGTGTATATATAAAGCCTGCTGCAGTTTCCACGATATGCATCTGAGGAAGTGAGCTGTAGCTCACGAAAGCTTATGCTCTAATAAACTGGTTAGTCTCTAAGGTGCCACAAGTCCTCCTTTTCTTTTTGCGAATACAGACTAACACGGCTGTTACTCTGAAACCAATAAATTCATAGTAATACTAGTAGCTAGCTCTAATAGAGCAGAGTCAGTGGCAGACCAAGGAACAGAACCCAGGTCTCCCAAGTCCCCGTCCAGTGCGCTACACATGCATCCTCTCTATTAAGCCAAAATGGGGCCTGGATAAAATGAAAGAGTTTTTCTTTTTCTACCACCAGAAATCAAATCCAATAGTTCACTGCACTCCTGGCTTCCTGCTCTGCCACTGCTACCTCCTGCTCCCCACACCCAATGGCAGGCTCCCACCAGGGGTTCAAAATTTTGAGTGCTCAGTGGTCCCTCCATAGATCCAGGTCTTCATCCCCCGCTGAAAGACAGACAGACATACACCCTAACCACAAAACAGCAGTCAGAGAGGGGCCTAACAAGACAGAAGAAAGAGAAAGAAAAAAAGTGTGCTGTGTTTGTCTTTAACAGTGAGACATTTGTGTTTTACCATGAAGCTCCCTCTTGCAACATAGGGGAGAATGCCCTCTCTCTGCCGTACCTTCCGCGCACGGCTGTTGGTGACAGGGAACTCGCTGAGGCTGTCGTCATCATTGCGCGGGTCTGGCAGGCTGCGTTTCTCCAGGGGGTCAGTCCTCAGGAGAGCCTCCAGACTGCTGCCATCCTGGGAGATCAGCCCCTCTTTCTTTAAGGTCTGATCAGTATCTGTAGAAAGGGGAAAGAAAATTATAGCCAAAAGCTAAAAAAAAACAGAAGTAGGTTCTCCATGCTACTAGGTCACAATTATACCACCAAATCAACTAATTGTGTGCAAGGGAGAAAACACATCCAAGGCATTAGCACAATTTGGAGATGTAATTAGGACCTGTCTACACTGTGGGACAGAGTTACAATGTCAGGTATCAGGAATGTTGCAAATGAGTTCTGCAATATACTTGATTCTGTAGCACAGATGGGACCCTGAACTGCACTGGCACTCTGAAAATATCATTACAGTTCTTCTAGTCCAGTGCCACGATCTACCTGCCATGCCCAGAACCACTTACTCTAGGATCTCCACCATCCAACTGCACTGGATCAGAACAATGGGTCAGTCTAGCCTGCTACCCTTCCACTCCCTGTAATGCTGAATCAAACCAATGGACCCATCTAGCCTGGTACCCCACCCCCTATCCCACAATGCTAGATAAGACCAATGAGCCCATCTAGACTAGTATCATCTCTCCAATACTGGCCATCAACAGGTGTTCCTAAGGAAGATGTACAGGTTTCAGAGTAGCAGCCATGTAGTCTGTATCCACAAAAAGAAAAGGAGTACTCGTGGCACCTTAGAGACTAACAAATTTATTTGAGCATAAGCTTTCGTGAGCTATCGCTCACTTCATCGGATGCTCAAATAAATTTGTTAGTCTCGAAGGTGCCACAAGTACTCCTTTTAAGGAAGATGTACTCCTTCCAAAATACACAATTATGCAACAACATTTATGAGGGAGGGGTATTTTCCCCAAGACCAGATGCTTAGTAGTTGGCTTAGATCCCAAAGGACAGTGGATCTCTCCTATGTTTATCCTACCTTGGTGCTTCCCACACTGGTCTAGAGACCCACGGGGTAAAAAACTGGGGAAAGCTGCAGAACACTGATCTACTCCAATTCCCCACTGAAAAGGTGTCCATGTGGGGTAAAGCAACAGGCAGCTTCTTCAAACATACATTCCCTCCCTGCTCCTGCAATGGTCCCAAATCAGCAGCCCACAGGAGCAGCTCAGACGAGTAGAGCTAGCAGTTGACTGCTCAAGTTCTCGCTACGCTGAGCTCAGCCATGAATGCCACAACCCATACAATGCCAACAATGGAGGATTTCTACCCTAGCTGGTGTAACTGTGGCATTTATGGAGCTCAGTAATGTCAAGAGGTTATTTCTGACCATGCTCTATGCACAGTATGGACGTGACATGGGTGAGGCTGCATCGTCAACCCGAGAGAAGAATATATAAATTCAGAACTGGAAGGGACCTCCTGGGTCATCGAGACCACTCCCCTAATATCACAGGCAATAACCTGAGGTGAAATAGCTCACGAGAAGAGCCTAATAACTGCATTGCGAACAGAGATCAGAGGGAAGGGAAGGGTCACCTGGTTTGATGGAAGGGAAGGAAAGCCTTGGATCCTCCGGCGGGTGAGCACGGCGTTTTTTCCGCCAACGGCGAGCTGGGTAGGAGTAGAGCTGACCAGAGGCTAAACCTTTAAAACACAAAAGAAAGCCTGAAATCTGATATTCTCTGACAAATTGATGCCACAAAGCGATGAGTACAGGCACTGCCTTTGGAAATCAATGGTGACTGTGGCTAACCCCAGCACCCCTCAGGATAAGACCCTAAGTTATTATTAGTATTACAGTAGCACCAAGAGGCCCCAACCAAGATCAAGGCCCCACTGTGTTTGGCACAATCATATAGCAAGAGAGTTCCTACCACACAGATTTCAGAGTAGCAGCTGTGTTAGTCTGTATCCGCAAAAAGAAAAGGAGTACTTGTGGCACCTTAGAGACTAACAAATTTATTTGAGCATAAGCTGAGAGCTACAGGTCACTTCATCGGATGCATTCAATGGAAAATACAGTGGGAAGATTTATATACACAGAGAACATGAAACAATGGGTGTTACCATACACATTGTAACAAGAGTGATCAGGTAAGGTGAGCTATTACCAGCAGGAGAGGCCTTCTGTAGTGATAATCAAGGTGGGCCATTTCCAGCAGTTGACAAGAACGTGTGAGGAACAGTGGGGGGCGGGGGGGGGGGGGAGAGGAGGGGAAGAAACATGGGGAAATAGTTTTACTTTGTGTAATGATCCATCCGCTCCCAATCTTTATTAAAGCCTAAGTTAATTGTATCCAGTTTGCAAATTAATTCCAATTCAGCAGTCTCTTGTTGGAGTCTGTTTTTGAAGTTTTTTTGTTGAAGAATTGCCACTTTTAGGTCTCAGAGTAACAGCCGTGTTAGTCTGTATTCGCAAAAAGAAAAGGAGTACTTGTGGCACCTTAGAGACTAACCAATTTATTTGAGCATGAGCTTTCGTGAGCTACAGCTCACTTCATCGGATGTAAGGTCTGTAAGCGAGTGACCAAAGAGATTGAAGTGTTCTCCGACTGGTTTTTGAATGTTATAATTCTTGACATCTGATTTGTGTCCATTTATTCTTCTACGTAGAGACTGTCCAGTTCACATTATTACTGGAATTGCAGTAGCATCTAGGAGCCCCAGTCATGGACCAGGACCCCATGGTGCTAGGTGCTGTACAGGGTAGAACAAAACACTGGTTCCTGCCACAAAAAGCTTCCAATCGAAGTATTATTTTTTCACCCCATTTTGTCGGTTTTGTCCTGTGATACCAAGACTGCATGCTCTCTGGAGCAGGAGCTATCTTTGCAGCTTGTCCACACAGGTACTAGCACAGTGCGGCTCTGATTCTTGATTGTGGTCCACAGGTAGTAGCATCATATAAACGCCATCACACACATTTCTTTTTGCAGGTTAGGGGATGTCAGGGCTTTCTCTGCGTTTCCTAATACAGAGTTAGGTTCTAAGACTAAATGTTCCAACATAATATTCCTCATGACTTAAACAAAGTTTGTATTGTCAAAGAGCTGTATAAAATAACACCACAATTTACAAAGGAGGTCAGTATCACTATACCCATTTTAGAGATGGGAACCCAAGATCACCCAACAAGCCAGCGGCTGAGCCAGGAACAGAACCCACGTCTCCCGAGTTCCAATCCAATGTTCTAGCCACTAGGTCACACTGATCCCACATGTATTGATGAGATCACAAGTTACAGTTCTGATCCCAGGACACCGAGAACCTGAATATTTTCTCAAGTTCATAGCAGGTTAGTACCAGAGTCAGGCACAGAAACCAGCAGCCCCAGTTTTCAGTTGCCATGGTTTATTAAGTCACACTCTCTACTCAGAGACAGGAAGGGAACCCAGATGTCCTAATTCCCACTCACCTTGCTATAGTAACTAGACCCAACTGGCTTCCAGAGTTGTGACTAGAATCCAGGAGTCCTGACTACCAGTTTCCTGGCTCTAACCACTACACTCCATTGAATACAAAAGGTCGCTGAACTTATTCATGCAAGACAATAAACAGGTAGGTCTTCAGCACTGTGCATGATGGAAGATAGGTGCAAAAGCAGCTGAGGAAAGATAAGAGAACTGTAAAAGAAATGTACTCCTGTTACTTTGAGGCAAACAGCTTCTCCATCATTAACCAAAACCAAAGAGCCTCCCCACTCCTTCCTCACCTGAACACTTATAAAGTACAGCAAGCGTTATGCCCATGTACCACAGGGTGAATTGGCCCTTTAAGGGATTTCGTCTTAGCCTCCACCTGTGACTTTTCAGATAGGACACCATCTTAGGCCCTAACCACCATCAGCCACACCATCGGGCTCGTTCACCTGCACATCTACCAATGTAATATATGCCATCATGTGCCAGCAATGCCCCTCTGCCATGCACATTGGCCAAACCGGACAGTCTCTACACAAAAGAATAAATGGACACAAATCAGACATCAAGAATTATAACATTCAAAAACCAGTAGGAGAACACTTCAGCCTCCCTGGACACTCAACAACAGACTTAAAAGTGGCAATTCTTCAACAACAAAAAACTTCAAAAACAGACTCCAAAGAGGAACTGCAGACCTGGAATTAATTTGCAAACTGGACACCATCAAATTAGGCCTGAATAAAGACTGGGATTGGATGGGTGACAACAAAAACTAATTTCCCTCTGCTGATACTCCAACCTTCTTGTCAACTGTTTGAAATGGGCCACCTTGATTACACTGGCCTCATTAGCACTATAAAAGTGATTTTTCCTCCCTTGATATTCACCCCTTCTTCTCAACTGTTGAGAATACTCCACTTCCACCTTAATTGAATTGGCTCGTTAGCACTGACCCCCAACTTGGTAAGGCAACTCCCATTTTTTTCATGGGCTGTGTATTTATACCTCTCTACTGTATTTTCCACTCCATGCATCTGATAAAGTGTGTTTTAGCCCATGAAAGCTTATGCCCAAATAAACTTGTTAGTCTCTAAGGTGTCACAAGGACTCCTCATTGTTTTTGCTGATGCAAACTAACATGGCTACCACTCTGAAAAAAGAAACAAGCAGTTCTCTTAATGAGGAGAACTGAAAGAGACCACGGGTCAGGGAAAGGACCTGGAAGGCATGTTTGCCACACAAGGTAGAGGAAAGACTTGGCTAGAGATACCTGCTGTGCAGGCAGCAGCAGATGCCCTAGGAGGGGCCAGGCCTGCCTTGACTGATGTTGAAATCTGTTTGAAAAATTAATGCATCCCTGGGAAAAGGAAGTTAAATACTGAGACTTTGGGGAGAGCTTCACTGACACATTGGCTGGTGAGCTGGCCTGCTAGTTTACACAAGAGTGGGTAAGCTGAGGCAGAGGGGAAGTCTGGTGCTGGCTTTGGGGATACGCTATTGTACCATAACAGCAGAAAAGGCCCTACCTGGGCCTCTGTGACGCTTCTCCATCCATATGTAGCAGTTGCTCTGTGCCACTCCGGTCTGTGAGTCTAGGAAAGGCAGCCGGACGCTCCTCTCAGCGCACAGCCTGGCGTTGTAGTTGTGGCACTGCTCCATTGCATCTTTGTAATATTGCTCTCCAAGGCTGTGGGATGAGGAAACAGACACCATGTATTAGTTATTAGGATTCTCTTCCTAGCTGCCGTTGCTGCTTGCCTTTCCTGGCACTTTCTACACACCTGTTTTTAAAACTCTCCTGATGCTCTGGCAGGATAGGATGTACCAACATAAATATCGGAGCTAGACCTTTGTAAAAGATCTGTAGCCAAGTCTGAAGACAATAGAACGGCTGGAGCCAAGCACTCGGGACCACTGACATAAACCATTGTGATATATTTTGCTCTTGGCGATTTATATCCCTACTGCAGGACTTCCCAGATAACTATTTAGGAACACCTACCTCAGGACTTTGCACCATCAGACATTCTATCACCACTATGTAGACAAGCCCAATCAGACTTTTACTAGAATTAACATTAGGGAGCGGACCAATGACCCATACAGATCAGATCCCTACAAGAACCCAGCTTCCTCGGAGGTATCTGGAATTACTCCAAGTGTGATATACAACAATCCTTCCAAAGTAAGGATTTCAGACTGTTCTCCGAAAGCTTTTGGCATATTTTCCTCAAGCTGTTTACACTGAATAATGTTCTGCAGGAACCACAGAGGCTTCCCAGTAATTTGTATCAGAGCAATTTATAATGGTTTTTTTATTTTATTTAATATTATTGTTATTAGTTGTCAAGTTGCATAGCATTCTAAATCCCAGTAGTGTGGATTTAATGCTGGTGAAAGTTACCAGACTATTTAAATCCCAGGATGGTGGCCAGAGTCAACTGTTGGCTCCAACCCTCTCCTTCCCTGCCCACTCTCTTTGTCTCAGCTTCACTCCACACCTGCCCTGTTCCCCTCAGTCCCTTCTCCCTTCACTTTTCATTTAGATGACCTCCCCAAAATTAAACTCACCTAACAAAAATAGTGGAACATGCTGTTTGCTGACATCCCTTCCCCGCCTATCTGATCTATTTAGATTGTAAGCTCTTCAGGTCAGGAACTGTCTGCTACTCTGTATTGACTCTGGGTGCAGTTCCCCTGGGGACTGTATACTACCTCCTTAGACACCTTTGAGGAGCAGCAGGCACTGTTTGGGCTTCTCTGTTTGCTGTCCCCCTCTGGTTCCCTGATTTTTAACATTTGACCTCACTTCCATTCCTGTTGTCTCCTTCGCAGTCCCATGCACTCACCTGTGGCCTCGGCCTAGTGATTCCTCCCCCTTAGATGGGGGGAGGGGCTTTTAATTTTGGGCAGGTCTAGACTCATTTGTCCCAGTACCTGCAAAGAGTATTCTATGTTTGTGCAGTGCCTAGCACAACAGGGTTCCATTCTTGGTTGCTCCTTAGACACTACCATAAACAAACATGATTAATTAAGAGGCCCACCCCCTCAGATGAGGGACATGCTGCAGAGCCCAGCACTTACTTGATTACAGGGTACAAAGTATGAAAGGCAGGTCACAGGGTCAAAACGAGGGATCTAGAGGGATGCTGAGAAGAGAACATCAGACCAGCCTATTTGAATCCTCAGGAACAGTGGACAGAACCCACCAAGAACAAAAGACCCATCCTCTAGACGAGGGAAGTACCATGGGACCTAGAAATTGACTGAATACAGGGGACAAGTAAAAAAAAACAGGAATGGAGATAAAGGTCAAAAGGTACATAATGAGGGAACCAGATAGGGACACAGAGCAGAGAACAAGGGACCAGGTTGACACCCCTTGAATCTGAAGCCCTGTTCACCAGGAGTATGAGCAATGGAAGCTGCTCAAAGCCAATCACCGCTGCTCAACTCTGGGGACGGAGATAAGTCTCCATGGCTCTTTCAATCCTTGGCATTTCTGCCAAGAGTACTAGCAAGGGAGCGAATCAGTGACATCTGTCCTGCTGAGAACTGGCTAGGGAATCTACGGGCTTTATTTTTTTTAAGGCATTGCTAACCCTGGCTGCTGTCAAATGGAAGAGTTGAAAGGCTCTATTACCCAACTGCCAACTCCCTGAGCAACCAATCTTTTACCCTAAATATCATTTCATGAAATATCACAGAATGATGCACTATGTACAAAGGTCTTAAAACAGATGGGTTCCAAGCTACAATTCTCCATAAATAATTCACTGTTTCATACGAGACCATCACCTTGATTTATATTTGTGTTTTCAATTAAGTTTTGTACCAAATTTCTGGCTTCTAAGTGTTAAAAAGGTATCCTAACTGGAACTGAGTAAAGGAACCAATCAGCACTTAAGCAAATTATAACTCTGGTATACTGTGCAGTTTAAATTGGATATACGACTCCTTCACTTTCTGCCCTAAGTTGTTGTGCAGTGGGGCTGCCATTATACAACCAAGAAGTAGCTGGATTTTAACTGATGAGTGGAGTAATAATTGCATTTTTGGGATACTCAGGAAGCACTGCATAAACTAATAAAAAATTTGTAATGCATGTGAACCACTGAACAGATTCAGAAGTCCTTAAATATGTGACAGACCCTGCAGTGCTAACACAGATTCTCATTTAGATCAAGTGCTGGAGGCATGCATCTTGGAAGGAGGCTTTGAGTTCTCCCTTCCTGCTCCTGTGAAGACAGGATGATCTCAAGTTTGCCACACACAGACAACAATAAAGGTATCATGGACATAGATTTGTCACAAAATTATGGAGTAGCATTTTGGAGTGATGCCAAGAGCTATATTTCCATCCCCACACTCAAAATTCAGGTGACCTACCTACATGCTATGCTCATGTCCCTACCCTCTGAGTAAATCACTGATTTGATGGTCCCTCTACTTAGAGTCTTTTTATATTGTTACGCTATACTGAAGCACATTTTCAATATATAGATCCAATAGAGGGAAAAAAATCCAATTCTGCTTGGTAATCAAGTTAGCAAAAACAGGGGGAAGTCACGAACCGACAGGAAGAATATAAGACTGATTAAATCTACTTTTTCCCCCTTTCAAGGTTTTGGCTTTTTTTTTTCCTTTCTTTTCTTTCTTTTTTTTTTGCTACAGCAGCACTAAAGACTCACTTAATTGAATGAGCCATAATTATAGTAATTTCAATGTTAAAATCTTGCCACAAAGTAGCAGGGAGAGGGAAAGCAGAGAATCTGGTGACTTCAGCTTGCTAAAGAAGAGAGAATTTTATGTCTCCAATGCCAGGAGAGGAAAGGAAAGGAAAGAAAAAAATTGATAAATACATAAGCACAACAGCCCTTTGTTTACACACACATATAGCTAGATTCTGACACTTCTACACTGGCTGAAATGACCTCATCAAAGCAGAGAACATGAGTCAGAGAGGAAAGGCACTCAGGCTGGCTCCATAACACAACTCAGTAATTACACACATGGCAAGGAAGCTACTAGTTTAACGGGATGAACAAGACATGACACATGGGAGCTTGTCTTTCAGGCAACACATGAGAATTTGCACATAACACTCCATGCAAAATATTTTGCTGGACATAATGCAGAACAAAGGCATACACTTGGGATGGGGAAGCTGAGATTTAAATATATCAATCCTGGTTTTGATCCAACATCAGTGAAGAACAAGATTAAGTCCATTGAAGTCAGTGGAGTTATAAGGAGGAAAACTGATGTAAGCTAAAGGAGAACAACCCCTTTAACTACGGGGAAAAACTTCCCAAAAATAAGAAGATAATATCCATTTCAGATGCACCTGCACATCAAAAATTCTGTTTCATCCACGGTCCTTTCTGCTTATGCACAGGACAGAAAAATTTGACAGCCAAACAAGATTATGTGAGGGATAAAATGGTCCTCAGAACCAACTAAGAGAGCCAGTGTCCCTATGGGTTTCTGACTGTCAGGTTAGCACTAATCTTAGCAAGTTCAACGCCACAAAGTAGTATGTGGCACAAGTCACACTTTTTTTAAAATTCATTGAAGTAGGGAGGTCGTGCTTACAGTACTGTTGTCAACCAACACAGTTAAAGCATAGTTCTGTGTTGCAGCAGACTGCATATCATTATGCTTTAGCCATGTCCCCAACTACGATACAGATTTGGACATATCTCCCTCTACAGCTAAATTTGTAGGGTAGACAGGAGTATAAGCTATATCCATACTACAGATGAAACTCAACTGCTTGCTAAGACAGTTCCCCGATCAGTGCATGAAACTATCTTTTGCTCTGATAACTGATCAGTAAATGATGCTATTGACAAAACAAGTCTCTTCTCCACTTCAGTCTATAGAAGCTGTCCAGACCTCCGGAGAGAGCCCTCCTGGACCCTGAGTTAAAAGACCTGGACTCTATTCCCAGTTCAGCTACTCATACAGAGTGCTCTTAATAGCTCTGTGCTTCATTTTCAAAACAGGGATAATTCTACCAACTACCCTCCCTTGTAGGCTTTTAGGCTATGTCTACACTTGCAGAGGTTTTATGCTGTCAGTTTCACTAGTGATAGTGAACCAGTAAAAGAAAAGCACTAGTTTGTGTACTCACTTATTTCCACAGGCATCAGAGAGTGTTTACATCTGCAGCACTTCCCCCATAAGAACAGCGCACTGAGGACAGCTAATCCACAGTGCAGCTCTCTCCATTTTGACAGCTAGGTCTTGTGGGAAAAGGAGGGTGGGGGGTGATCACGGGACATCCTGGGCCTCTGCACAGCCTCCTCTCCCCAAACACTGATCAGCTCCAGTAGCTCAGCATTGCTCCAAGCTGGGGATCTTTGGCCCCTAGAGCAGCCATTATCACTTGGCCAGATGATAAGTGTGCACTTGCCAAGAAAACAGGAAGGGAAGTTTCAAAGTTCCCGGGGCTTTACAGGGGGAGGGGTGGATGTCTGTTTACCTGGCATCAGAGCAGCAGAGCTGCTGGCCAGAGTGGTCACCTAGGCACTGTGGGATATGCTCCGGAGACTAAAAGTTCTGTAAACAGGAAGAACATGTCTTCACCTGCACATCACCGCAAAAGCATCACCGGTAAGAGCTGTACGCCTCTCATGGAGGTGGTTTACTTTTTGCAGTGAAACTTTTGAGTTTTGCCGCAAAAAAGTCATTGGCAAGTGTAGACGCTCCCACAGTTTTTGAGCAGAAAAGGGACTTTTTCCACTTTAAATGGCAAATGTAGACATGCCCTTAGTCTCTTGGATTAAAGGCACTATGTAAGCATTAAATATTATAGCAGTTCTCAGGATGGAAAATTTTCCTAAAGGTGTTCGGAAACAGAATAGGATTCCCCTTAGCAGCTAACATGGTTTGTACTGTAGAGTGGCCCAAAAATCAGGAAGTGGAGAAATCAAAAGCAGGGGGTAAAAAAAAAAGTGACATCATCAGGAAAGAGATCTTAATGGAAGAGTCAAAACTTTTCCACAAACAAATGGCTGGACTGGATATTCTCTTTTTAAAATACATAACCTAGTTTTTTATTAAAGTCATATCAATACTTTTATACAGTTCAATCTAATAATGCACATTTCTAAGATACAATTAAAAACTAATGTCTGAGCTTAATGCACAAGCTGATTGTATTGATAACGCCATTGCTGTGCATTCAAACACAGCTTAAATAGACTGAAAATGTCAAATAAAGCAAAATATTTTTAAAAATTTAATGCATTTCCGGATACGTCCTGCCTATGCAAAAATATCTTGATCCAAGGAGGGAAAAAAGAACAGACTCTGTGTCTTTGCTTCTATACTAAAAAAGCAGACCAGAAATTTGCTCAGCAGCCAATATCCAACCTAAACCCTTCCCAGTGGTTCAGCCCATACTAGAGAAAAAATAAAAGCCTATTGGCTGCATCCACTTTTAACAATGAGCTGACACAAATTCAACATGATTTCCTTGCTCAATATAGACTCCTTTTCCAAACTGTGAGTTATGACCCCCGAGGGAGGGAGGGGAAGAGGTGTCTTGAAACATCAAGCCAGCGGAGAGAAGGGTAAATAGCAGGGTGAGGGAAGGCAGTGGGGATCTGAAGGGAGCTTGGCTGGTCCTGGGTCCTGCACTGCCTGCTGGGCCCTCCTGCTGGACCTCATGGCAGCTCCTCCTAGTGCCATTGGAAGCCTCAAGTTAACAAGGAGGGGTAGACAGGGCTGCCATTTAAGTAGGGCAGGGGGAGACAGGGAGACTGTTCATGGTCCCATTGCAAGGCAGAGAGCATAGGTGCACAGAGCTGGCTATGTAGAGGTTGGTCCCTGCCACTGGCAGCAAAATCCAAGGGCTGGCAGCACTGAAATGAGACAACACCCCCCGCCAGCCTGACAGGGAGCTGTGGTGCAGAGGAGGGATGGGGAGGAGCCTGAGCTGCCACCGTCTCTGGGGCAGGTGTGCCCAATCCATGCACTTTGGTCTGCGATGGTAACTCCCTCCCTGAGACCTAGGGGTGGACCAGGGCTGGATGTAAGAAGGGGAAGCAGGGCTGAAAAATCTGCTCTAGCCCCAAAAAGTAATATCTGAATTGGCACCATTGCCCCTGCGGGCCATGTTAACAGATGTGAGCCAAAAGGTGATCACGGCATGAAAGAATTCAGAAACCACTGAAAAAAGAAAAGGAGTACTTGTGGCACTTTAGAGACTAACAAATTTATTTGAGCATAAGCTTTCGTGAGCTACAGCTCACTTCATCGGATGCATTCAGTGGAAAATACAGTGGGGAGATTTATATACACAGAGAACATGAAACAATGGGTGTTACCAAACACACTGTAACGAGAGGTTTCAGAGTAGCAGCCATGTTAGTCTGTATCCACAAAAAGAAAAGGAACCACTGAGAAAGACCATTTTTCTAAAGGACATAGGAACATATTCTGCTTTCAGTTATACACAAGTAAATACAACACTGCAGACTTTGATAGAGTTACTCAAGATTTACTCTGGCATGACTGACAATGGGATCTGAACTTAAGTCTATAAACCTGTTTTCTAAAATGGTATTAAAATGCTACTGGAGATGCAGTATGGTCCAGTGGATAAGGAACTGGGCTGGGACCCAGGAGACCCAAGTTCTTTTCCTAGCTCTGTGACCTTGAGCAACCTAGTTCCCCCTTCTGTTTCCTGTCCCATCCTTTGTCTCATCTATTTGGATCATAAAGCGTTCAGGGCAGAGCATACACACACTGCCTAGCACACTGGGTCCGCATTCTCAGATTTTACCTAATCTATACCAACCAGGATGAAAAAAAATCTACTTTAAAAACAGTTTTAGCTCACATACACAGTGGTAATTAAACATCCATCATTAGTTTTTAAAAACAGCTGTTCATTTACATCAGGGGTAGGCAACCTATGGCACTTGTGCGAAAGGCAGCACATGAGCTGATTTGCAGTGGCACTCACACTGCCCAGGTCCTGGCCACCGGTCCGGGGGGCTCTGCATTTTAATTTAATTTTAAATGAAGCTTCTTAAACATTTTTAAAACTTTATTTACTTTGCAAACAACAATAGTTTAGTTATATATTATAGACTTATAGAAAGAGACCTTCTAAAAACATTAAAATGTGTTACTGGCATGCGAAACCTTAAATTAGAGTAAATAAAGGAAAACTCGGCACACCACTCCTGAAAGGCTGCCGACCCCGATTTACATTTTATGTTTAAAAAAAATTAAAAACAATTAAATTCCATGCTCATGTGACAAGTGGATAACTTGATACTTATATTTTGTTCCTTTTAGACTGAACTAAGACCAGAAAACGTACAAAAAGTCACACACAGATCAAAAGAATAGGGAGGGTTAGGAGGATGTTTGGCTCAGTCATCCCTTATTTAAAAGCATGTTACTACAGTACTCTACAGTAATAATCCAGTTACACTGTAGTAACATTTTGGTGCAGTGTAGCATTTGGTGCTGGGGATACTGATACTAACCTCCTTTGTAAAGTGCTTTGAGTCTAGTGATGAAAAACACTACATAAAAAAGAGAATCTATATTTTGGGCTACTACTCTACAATACCTGCACACCTGGTAGTGTATCTTTAGAGAGATCTAGGTACCTATACGGCCCCTAATTACCGTGTACCTGTGCACCTCACAATTATTAATGGATTTTATCCTCACAACCCCCATAAGAGACAGGGAAATACAATCTGCTTTTTACAGATGGGGAACTGAAGCACAGGGCATATTAAATAACCTACCCAGGGATATGTGAGAAACAAATGGCTAAGGCAGGAATATACCCTCAGGTACCTGAGGTCCATTGCAGTGCCTTGACCCCAAGATCACCCTTCTCTCTCTCTGCCCGAGGCTCAAATAGCGTGATTTGCAGAAAGAGAAAGTGATGTTCTAGTTGCTAAGACTGTCCTTTCCCCAAAGAATTTTTAAGAATACCTGCTGCTTAGTGTGTTCCAGAGAACTTTTTTTTTTTGCTCTTCTCAAGTTTCTTTAGAGACAGCAAAGGTTTGACAATGTCCAGAGAGGAAAGGAAAGAGGAACTTAATCAGAAACATGGAAATCATATCACACACCTGGACTTAACCCCAAATACTGCTTCCTGACCAGTCTGCCACATGACAGCCATTATTATGAATTACTGAAGAATCAAAGCAGACTGTAAGCTTATAACCTCAAGAAGTTATAAGCAATGTCATCACAATTACACACAACCACCACTTCTGTCAAGGCCTACCATCCTTATCCTACCTACCACAAAACCCTCTTCAATTTAAACCCTGCATTCTGGCTGGCTGAATCACCATGATTTTTCAAGTCCAGTTTTTAAAACAGCACTTTTGCTCCTTCACACCACTTTTATCAAGACTATGAGGTGAGCTGGCCCTTTTCACACCTTGGTGAGGTTAGGAAGCTGTAGCCCTTACCCTTAGGGCAGTCTTGCAGACACCTCTCTCGTACCTTCTCTTATTCTTTAAGATTTAGGAAAGATGGGGGGCAGGACTGCTGGTTTAGAAGGTCAACGGAACTGTAGCCTTTCCAGCGCTCTGCACCCGTAGGGAGCAGTAGCTTGTGCTCCCATATGGATCCCCTGGAAAGAGAAGCTTCAACCCCTAGTCTAGCCTGAGCCTTGTGGAGGACCCTGTTCCTCATGGCAGCTATATAAATGGATGTCTTCTTCCCCATCCCCCAGTGGAACCGGGCGGGGGAGGGGGGACTGGACAGGAAATGTCTCCCTGCTGTTCTCGGTGGCGGTGTTCTGAGGAGGTTAATCCTCCCCCCCCCCATACTAGAAGTGGGGGCTTTGCTCCCCCCCTTCACACCCCGCAGGGACCCTACGGAGGCCAACCTGTGAGGGTGGTCTCCTCCCCCCGTTCCCACCCCCAGGGGCCGCAAGGGGCCCATACTCCGCCCCGCTCCCCCCGCGCGCCGGGAGCCCCACTCCGCCTGAGGAGCCGGCTGAGAAACTTTGCGCCTAACAATAAAAGCCCCATTGCAGGAGTCCTCCGCGCCACCGCCGGTCCGGGTCACTGAGATTCTCCCGAGGGGAGGGAGCCCAGCCGGGGCCCGGACTGCTCCGCTGAGCGCTCGGGAGGGGAGGGGAGGGGGGCAGGAAAATGGGGGAGAGGGGGAACCACTCACAGCTTCACCACATTCTGTACCACCGCCGCCATCTTCGCTCCGTCGCCTGGGCCCCTGTGGCCGTTCAGTGCGCAAGCGCCGAACGCAGGAACGCTGCTACCGACTCACCCCGCCTACCCTAGGTTGCGCAAGCGCCACGGGCCACTTGCCCACCTCTCTCCTTCCACCCCTACCCTCCGCCGCTGGACAATAACTGCGCATGCGTTGAGGAAAATACGCGCCATCCCCTGCGCTGTGTCACCAATGCGCATGCGCTATCGCAGAGGCTTACACACGGCGATACCCATATGGCAGAGAGAGAACACCCGACCTTGGCGCGACCACATGACGCATGCGTAACAGAGAACGCTCCTGGGAGAGCTGGTCTGGGGCGCATGCGCGGTAGCAGAAAATAGCGGGAAAGTTGAGAAGGGGGAAAAGTGGGAAGAAATGAAGGAGGGGTGGAGGGAAGAGCGGGACTAGGAGTGAGGGGAAGGAAGGGAGATGGGGAGAGCGGGAAGGGGGAGGGAGATGTTGCTATGCAGTCCCCAAGAGGCCCGCCCGGCTCCTTCACTGCACCAGCTGCTGCTGCCTGTGGCACTGACTGGTGCTGTCGTTGGGCTTTCATGCCTCACCAGAGTGGCTGAAGAGACTGATCTTTTTTTTCTGACCTCTGGACCATGCTGGCATGGGGTGTTTGTTGGGAAGAAAAGTTCTCCAGCTGCTCTGTGTAAACATGGGGGGGGAAATATTGTGAGGTAGGTTGCTAAATTTTGCCTTATAAAAATCAAACACTATATCCATAACTCCCTAATGTAAACCGTGGCCCCAGGGGACTGGGCACTATCAATGCCATGTGCACGCATTCCCCCATCTGTACAGAATAAGTCTGATGGGAACCAGCCTGTTGAGTTTTCAATCAAGGAGAGGCATTGTGAGGAATCTCTGTCAAATAGGGGAGAGACAGGTTGTGCCCGCAACGGACAAGACTCTTGTTCTGCTCATCATTGTCTGCCGGGTAGTGCCCTGCCTCCAGTTGCCCCTCATGCACTGGAGTAAGACTGCAGGACTGCTGCTTCTTGGGATGTTTATGGCTTGGGAGACATCTCATGAATCTATGCTGCACTGAAACAGAAAAAATTATTTGCCAGCTCACCTGCATTTGGAGAGGCTTACACCCTCAGATTTAACCTCATAAAATGCTTATCCCTGTGTTTGGAAGGTAAGCACCCTCAACACAATGCGAAACACAAATGAAAGTGGGGGGAATGGGAGAGAGTACTCACTTGTGTGTATTTTAGAGTAAGACAAATCATCTAATGGATAGGGCATTGGACTAAGATTCAGTAAACCTGGGTTTAGGTCCTACTTCAGCCATAGATTCCCTGGGTAAATCACTTAATCTGCCCTGTGGTTCTGTTCAGCATTTGTTAAAAAAAAGGGAAGGGGGTAATGCTTTTCTACCTCCCGGGGTGTTGTGAAATAAAATCTGTGAGTTGCTCAGATACTGTGGGAACAGAATAAGTATCTACATGAATAGATTTGGGTCTACATTCTCCCTCTCAATGTATGGGATAAAAAAAATTGTGGGTGAAAGTGTATTGCTTTATTTTGAGTCTGTTTGCACAGTGTGTTTTTTGCAGCTCAGCTGCACCCAGCATCTTCAGGACACTTTCTTGGCTTGTTAACTAGGAAAGATGAGCAGCAACATTTTTTCTCTGCCTTTTTTTCTCTTTCATTACAAATTGTAGGTTCCTTCTCCCCTGCAGCCTTTCCAAGACACAATTTAGCTCTTTGTTTAAAGCTTCCCCTTCGCAGCTCCCCAGTAATTAATTTTGCAGTTGGCGTCTAACGGAAGGGTCTGCACAACACACATTTCAACTTTTGTTCAGGAGGTGCCCTTGCCAACCCCAGAAGAATTCCCCTTGCTGAGGTGCCAGTTTGGCTAAGTAGAGTTTCTCAGATTTCCTAGTGCTGGCCAGGAGGGCTAAAATGTTTCCATTGAACTCTGTCTGTTTCCCTAAAACACACTGGCTGTTTGTTATTTTTGCACAACAGGGTTAATCAGGGATCTGAAAGCACCAAACTCTTATCCAGGAGTTGTATAAGCCATTCGGCCCTTTAAAATAAATTGTCTGAATAATTCCTGTTCTCCACACAGATATAAATTCCCTGCAAGTATTTCCTAGGTCCTAGGGTGTTTAAGAATTTTATTAAGATGATGTTAAAATAAAAAAAATACGGTACAGAGTTTAAGTGTAGAGTTTCTGGTTATCAATATGAATAAGGTACAGATTATCAAGGGGTGTGAAGTTCAGTTTTGGATCGGATGGTGTGAGGAATACATAATCTGCAATATCCCCAATTAGGGGTAAAAGGTTAACAGGTCAAAGTACAGACATTGAGATATAAGGGTATGTTGTTCATATAATGACTATGTTCAGGTGTGGAGTATAATGAGTGGATACGATGGTGAGGATAGATTTACCCTCATTTGGTGAGATTTAATGTTCAGTAAGTTTATGGTTCCAGTTCATATGGTCCAAAGGAAAAAGTCAGATCTCCAAGTGAGACAAAAAAGAATGTTTGCTGAAATTCCCACAGTAGACATTGGTGGCAAATGATGTGTGTGGCTGTACCTATGCAAATCCCAGCTCTAATCACTCTAAGGATGATGTGCACCTATGCAGTTAGCTCTTCCCTTGCTGTTTGCTTATTGAAACCAAAGTAAACATCAGTGATGCAAATAGCAGCTTTGCCTGTTAACACTAGCGTTTTGCACTGGTAACCCGGGCAAGTATCCACTGTAGACAAGGCCTATTTTGTAATTCTCTCTGTGGTCTGTAAGGAAATCAACATTGCAGGAACCTGATGTCAGATCTCCCCCCTGTCCAGCCTGAATGGGATGATGTTTCCTGTTGGGACAAAGTAAGAAGAACAAAACATGGTTTCCATATCAACTCTAGGCAATCTTGGATGCCCAGCTAACAAAGTGCATTCCCTAATTTATTTCCTTTTACCATCTGCACAATTCCTGCATTCTTTTTTGCCTCTCTCTTCCTCCTGGCCTCTTCCCAGCTCTCACTTCCCATTGCTAGCAATTTGTCTCATAGGTAGTTTGCATCCTACCTCCAAGATCATATGGAGCGTCAAATGCACTGCTAGGATAGAATGCAGGAGATCCGTATGTGATCTACCCACTAGATCTGGGAACAGAATTCAAGGATCTCAATTTTGTTGCTTGCTCTAACCTTTAAGCCACAATCCTAGAGCTGGAATAGAATCCAGGAGTCTTCACTCAGGTTCCCTCCCTCAAACCTCCAGATTACTCTCCCTCCCAGTGAGGTAGAAAACTCTTCATCCCAGAAAGATAGAAAACCAAAGGGAACTTGATTTAATTCTGCCATCATGGGCTCAGACACAATATTGAATAGGTTGGAACTAGTAACTTTCCTGGCAGACTGACCCACGCTTTTTAAAACTAAGGTAAAAAGGCATATGTTTGGAGCTGTGGAATGATCATGTAGGTTATTCTCTGATTTTAGAAGTGAACAATCAAGAAAAGCTAGTTAAAAATTAAACAAAACCGAACTAAACAGGTTAAAAAGGGTCAGGGAGCAAAAGGAAGTTGTTGTCACCAGCGCTGTGGGAAATCTCTGAGGTGGGCCAGATTTATTCAGTGGTTTTTACTGGCTTTGTAGGAGAAGAATAAGGCAATACTTATTGCAACATTTTAAATGGGCAGGAAGCCAGGGAGAAAACTCAAGAAGAAATGTGTGATAGCTTGGCTAAGTTTACTCTGAATACAGCTTCCATCAAAGACACTGTCAGCTTGACAAGAAGAGGAACTTAAACAATCAGAAGATGAGAAAGCAGGCCAACTCGCTGTGAGAGAGTGGGAAGTAAGCTGTCACCATGATCTAAACTATTCTATTCTATATAATATTATGTTGGAACGTGTTAATGGCTGCCATCAAGTGGGTCTTGTGACTGTAGATAATCAAAGACCTGGTTAGAGCTGATGGATGAACACAGCCCACTTCTTTCACCCTAAATGGAAGGAGCAGTTAAGCCTCTTCAGCTGGAAACAGTAAAAGTCACACCCCCCCAAAAAAAAAACAAAAACAATGGGCCATGTGGCAAGGCCTGATCTGAAACTGAGCCAAATGGGCTAAGAGGTTTCCTGATTTCAAATGCAGGGGGTAGAGGATGGTTTGGCAGATGTAGGACAGAAAAAGCCAGCAGATAGCTTAGCAAACAAAACTGTTAGTGAGCGTGGCCATGAGAGGGAGCAGATGGACAGAGCTCCTTAACCACAGGACCTGACTTCATTTGATTTACACCAGGAATGAACTTGTCTTGTTTTAATGTAGGCTTTATGCAAATCATGGCTGACATTTATTGTTTTTAATTGTTATCAAAGTGTGGCTGTGTGGTTAACAAAAATTAGTATTTACAGTGCAAAGTACTAATTATACCTATTTATAATGAGCCAAGTTTTTTTTACCTCAGTTATTAGCAGGATTCCTTTAAGTTGGTCATTATTTTTACAGATGGATAATCTTAAAATGCTTAAACATTTTTTCTATAGCTAAAACATAAATCTCTGAAAATGGAAGTTTCTAATGTAATAATCACAGCAAGAGTCAGAAGGGTTTCCATGCCTTCCAGTCCTCCACACCTAATAGAACATTATATAAGGGGCAGGCTGGGTTTCCCTACTTAACAAGCATCAGCTAATGGGCTCTTTTGGCAGCAGGATACGAAACTAGATGGACCAATGGTCTGGTCCAGGGTAACAAGGAGACCAGACGAGATGGACTCATTGGTCTGACCTGAGATGTGGATACCAGGATACTTTGGCCTCTTGGTCTGATCCAGTGTAGCAGGGAGTGATAGGGCTGTTAAGCTAGATGTTTCATTGATTTGATACAGTATAACAGGAGGTTGAATACCAGACTTCATATATTAATGCTATGAATCCTATATTCCTAACTCATCACTAACAGTGGAAGGATTCATTTTAACAGTGAAGCAAATTTTAAGACTGATTGCAAAAAGTCATATGCTATTTGGAATTTTAAGTTGTATCTGTTCAAGTTTTAACACAGGACAGACAATTCTGACAACTGGGAAGACTGACGCCTAGAGTCTGTTCCTGCGTGCTAGTACGTCCTTCTGGGTAAGGGTTATTCTGTACCAGTCAGTGCAGATTTCTGATGCTTCCAAGGATGGGGTGTGGTGGGGGAGGTGAATTCCAAACACTTTAGTTTCAGGCTGAAACCTATTTGTGCATTCACTCTGATGTGCCAGCTAAGGTGAAATCCATGGAAACAAATGCCACTGTGCTGTCGCCATGGACACAAAGCCCCCACGAGGATTATGGGCAGCAATAGAAAAGCAGAGCTGCCCATTAGCAGATCTGCTCTGCACTCAAAAACATGGTCCGTTCCAGAATTTTTCTTGGAATTGTTTGGCTGAACAACAGCTTTAGTATGTTAGAAAATAAAGTTAACCTTGTGAGAGAGGGAGGAGAGACAGACTGACGGACAGGGATTGATCTTGGATAAAGCAAGCTACTGCAAAGATTAAATTGTAGAAGCCTGCATTCTAAATCTGAATTCATCCCCCCTGCCTCCTCCAAAAATCTCAACAGTGTTAATTGGCATCCGTACCCTCTAGTGCCTGGAAATTCCTGTAGTGATGCCTAATTGAGTAATCTGTATAAGAAGGATAATCTAAACAGAAGAGATGGAGTCCAGATACCATGGTGATAGGCACATTAGGCATACCAAACAGGATTCTGTATTGCCTGCAACTTGTGTAGTCCTTTGCACCAATGCAAAGCAGTTATAAAATACTTACCCAGAGCACTAACAATTTGTACTCACTTTTATATAGGACAATATCAGAAAAAGTGGGGTGGCCCCATACTGAGACAGACAGACCATACCCTAATACACCCAGATGTGGGTTAACATGTGAAGGATGAACTCTGCAAGTGTGTCAGGGGACCTGTTTCTTCTTCTGGGCTGCAGCATTTGTAGTGAGCGCCTACCCTAAAGCCTCAATGTGACCCTGGAAACTGGTGGCAGCCAAAAGAGATCAGAATGTAGTAGGCAGCTTGCTGAGATGTTTTGCCATCTGAAAATAAACAGAAGGATGGTTGTAGGGTAGGAAGGATGGTCTAATCACTTGAATAGGGCCACAGACTGGGATGCAGAAGACCTGGGTTCAATTTTTGGCTCAGCCACAGACATGACCTTGGCCAAGTCACTTAATGTATTCTGTGACTCAGTTCCCCCACTATAAAATGGGGATAATATAAAATGGGGATATCTCACAGGATATGAGGATAAACTTTCATTGATGATTGTGAGGTGCTCAGATACCCTGGAGATGTGGGCCATCTATGTACCAACACAGGATAGGATGAACAGTATGCTGCATGGAGAACAGGGAGCCAAATTCAACAGTGGTATAAATCACACATAGGGCCAGATCCCTGACAGATGTAAGCCATTGTAGTTCCATTGTCTTTAATGGATCCATGCCACTTTATACCAGCTATGGATTTGACGTGGCATATAAGGTATCCTGAAAACAGCAGTGCAATTACACCCCTTTCTGACCCCTGGATGTGTAAGTCATACTTGTTTTCCATCCCATAGAATACCAACTCTTAAGACTTCTGACAGATTTACACCCCAGTGACCAGCCTCTACATTGCCCTGCACTTTGTGTAATTATTTACACCCACTGAGATTGCAAGCTCTTTTGGGCAGGGACAATCTTTTTGTTAGATGGTGTTACAGCACCTTGGGGCCCAGATCCTTAACTGGTGATCCTTAAGCACAGCCAGGGGGAAAAAAAACAGCTTTTATCCCCATTTAATTAGTCACAGAGGACCTGCTTCTGGTCTCCATTACACCATTGTAAATCAGGAGTAACTCCACTGCAGACAGAGGTCTAGATTCTCCACTGGTAAATCAGCTCTGTTGACTTCACCAGTTCAGAATCTGGCCTCCTGGACTTAAAACTGGTGTAAAATCAGACCAGAATGAAATCCAGAGACTGCCATGGGAGTGTTCCCACATACTCCAGGCTGAATTTGGTACGGTTTATCTGTTTTGCCGCCTGAAGGCTAGGAAAGTTGTCAAAACACTTATTTAAACCAAAATTGCTGCTTCTCTCAGGCAGCATTGCCTTATAAGGCACCTTAATCACATACACATTTGTCTCCTTTGTAAAGCCTCCCAACAGAAACAGATGGGCAGCATAAACAAGAGCTGAGACAGTTGTGCAGTGACAAGATGAGAGCTTGTTAGTTTAATGAGTCATTATTTATTCCCCTCTAGAAAAGATTAAACAAAATGATACACTCTGTACAAAATGCAAATCAGTGACGTTGAGATGTTGTAGGAAAAACATATTCTGATGTGGAGGGAGGAACAGAAGGTCAGTGCACCTTAATTCTTAAGGGTACACATCTTAAATTGTGAACTGAAGCTGCCAGAAATGTCCATGAATGATGATGCTTTGAATTTAATTACTGCCTTTAAGCCACTGGGTTCTTATATACTTTACATACATCAAACCTTGATATCTGTGTGACAAAGGGAAGGCATTTTTAATCCCTATTTTATAGATGGGGAAACTGAGGAAGAGAGAGTTGTGACACAGTAAATCAGTGGTAGAGCTAGGAACAGTGCCGAGTCCTGGGTCCTCACTGCTTCTAAGCACAAAACAACATCCTCCTCCCAAAGCTGGGAATAGAACCCAAGAGTCCTGACTCCCAGGTTCCTCCCCTAAGCATTAAACATTCCCCTCCCAGAGATGAAACTAGAACCCTAGAGTCAAAGGGATCTGATAGGTGCTTATACTATTGTCCTCTCTCATACCCCAAGTCTGGGCGTTTGAAAAGATTTTAAGGGAGTCAGGCACCCAATTCCTATTAAATTTCAGATGGATTTGGGTGTCCAACTCCAGCAGGCTCTTTTTACAATCCTAGCCCCAAAAAATAATGCAAGTCTGAATTATTCCATATTGTTCCAACAAGGCATTCCCCACAGATTAGTTGAGCAGTCTTTTAAGTCCCTCCTTATATCCTACCTCTGCCATGACACCTACAAATCATTCTTGTTTAACACTGCTTAGGTTAGTGACAAGTGGAGACTACTATTTCTCTGCTTCATGCTGTTTCTTTTATTATTCCCTCATCCTCTCTACCCACTCAGTTGTGTGTCCTATCCAGTACTTACATAGTAAGATTGTGGAGGCAGAAGTGGTCTTCTATATTAAAATGTCTGTATAATACTTAGTACCATGGGGCCTTGATATTTGACTGGGTGGAAGAATGGCTACTAGACTGGGACTCTGGGGTGTTAGGTTCAATTCTTGGCTTAGCCCTGGACTCCCTGTGTGACCCTGCCCAAGGAATTTAAAAGCCTTTAAAAATCTGCCCATTGATCTATCCTTTGCCTCAGTTCCTCCAGCCTAGGTACTAAAGTATTATAAATAAATAAATAAATAAATAAATATAAGACCAAGGGCTGACATTTAAAGAACACCTAGGGAATTTTAATGGGAATTGGGAGTCCAAATCTTTTAGGCAACTTTGAAAATATGACCCAATTGAGCAAATGGAACCATCTGTTGTCTTGGTTATTTCGGCAGTTCTAATGCCAACAGAATTTAGATTTCCACCAATTTTAAGGCCAGAAGGGACCATCATCATTCTTCAAAACACAGGCTAAAAAATGTCCCCACAAATTTCTGCATCAAGCTCAACAATTTGTGGTTGAATTAGAGAGTGTCTCTCAGTTTGTAGACTCCAAGTGATGGAGAATTTACCACATCCCTTGATAATCTGTTCCAGTGGTTAATTATCCTTGCTGTTGAAAAGTTTCATCTGATTTCCAGCTTGAAGTATGACTTCAACTTCCAACCATTGAATGCCTACGTCTGCTAAAATATACAGTCTGCTAATTTTTACTCCTAGCTTTTTTATAAAGAAGGATCATCATCAAAACCAAATGTTTTTTTTCCTAGTTGCTTTACTAGTAAAGTGGCAGGTTCTTTTAAAAATCCAATTAAGAGGTTAAAAAAAATTGCTTACAGTCCATTTGACAATTCAAGTTATCTGGCAAACAGCAAGTGGTCAGGTTTTCAAACAGTAAATACAGATAGGAAAACAGTTTGATTTAGAATAGCAAGGGTCAACTTGATTGAGTTGTACTACATCTGCGGGCAAGTTACATGACTAATGTGGACAGTGAATCTTGATTACAATGCTAATGAGAAATCCCCTTAATATATGTGGTTATATTCCAGTCTACATCTTTTTTTTCCCTTTAACAAGGACCTCAGCAATATGGCAGCTCTCACAGGCTCTACTTTAACGAAGTTCTGTGTAAAATAGTCTCTCAATCTGAACCAGGATCCTTTTGAATTAAACTCTTGATATTCCACAACATCATTCACACCACACCCACTACAAATAGTTTAAAATGACATAGTCCTTTTAAAAAAAGTCATATCCCTTAAAATTTATTCAGATCAGTAAAGTTAGAAGTCTTATTGCTAAGCGGCAATTTATTGCTGCTGCTGAATTTATCTTAGTTTCATACATTTTTCAGTACTGAGCAGCATTCAAAGGCCTGCAGCAAGCAACATAAAAAAAAAAAACATTGGGCAATGCAGAAAGTAAGCAACACGCTCCTAAAAGCTTAATACCCTATTACTATGAGATGCACAATTGGGATTTCACACAGGATAAAATTCACTAATTCAAGCTGGCCCAGTTAACCACATTCCACGTTGGGGGAAAAATTCTTATCTACAAAATACTACATTTTAAAGTCTTTCCCCACGGAAGTCCCTTTAGTTTTTATGTCAGGATTTCTTGCCTGCCAGAATCTTGTATCACTTTCCCAGCTTGGTGTTTATCCATGACCTGAAGGACATCCTCCAAGATAGAAGGTCCCAGATCCACATGGAGGGAGAGCAGGGAACCAGCATGGGACATAAAGGACTCATCCTTATTTTTCTCTTCAACAAATCCATTCTGAGGGATGGCAAACAGATCACTGGGGCTGCAGAGATGAGGGACAGGTTCAGAAGTCCTGCTATCCTTGGATGAAGTCAGTTCTGCCACAGCTTCCTTGCCTTGCAGAGCTGGTTGAACTTTGTCATCAAGGTGTAGCCTTGGTGGCTTTGGTGGGGCCTGGGTAGAGGGCAACATTAGAGCCTGTGGACCTCCAATGACAGGCAGCGAGATGGCATTCTTTAAGAGGGGCGAGGGGGCTTCAGAAAATGGTTGCTCATGACCAGAAATAGTAGCAGTCCTTGAGAACTCAAATGGCACTCCACAGTGGCTGCCCCTGTCAGAATCTAGGCTACCTTCAGTCCTTGGTAGAAGGTGGAATTTCCCTTGCAAGAAAGAAATATCCCCAAACATATCATTCTCCCCACCACTCCCTATGTGAATAGTGTGTCTGAAGTCTCCCAAGGGGGGGCTGATCATATCAGAAGAAAGGATATCTCGGAGTTTTTCCTTCTTGCCCTTCCTACTGCCTCTTTTCAGGTAGATTGGGACCTTAGTGGACATCTTGCCGATTACTAAAGCCTTTACTATTCAGAGCTGGCCTGGCGAAGTCCATCAAAATAATCCCTCAGATGAGGGTATCTTTTTGGATCCTAAAAAAAACAGGTTTAAAAATAATCTAAATGTTTTCTGCCATTTTTTATAAAGAGATGTTTTGAAATGGAGTAGTAACATGTAGGGGGAAAGTTCTCACTGTCAAAATGGTTCAGGGAATTAATTTCAGCCACTCACAGTTTCTCTTTCTAAAGTTTGTTGGATACGTCACAGATAACAAAGTGACCCAAGTAATTCATTCCAGGCACTTGTGATGTCTTTTGAGAGTCCAGCAGTAAATCAGTTGCCTTAGAAAAATCAGCTTAAACTCTTAATGTCAGAATCAACAAAATGTATTAAATCCAGGGTGATTCATATTTGATGAGGCTGAATGCAGACGTGTTAAGAAGTTGGACAAGTGACATGTTCCCAGTGGAGGCTGAGATTAGGAACACACAGCTTCACAAGTCAATTTGTTCTGTTCTACATTTTCTTGAAGATGAAACTTGTCAACTCAGCAGAGCTTCCATTCCCTGACTCTGCCATTCATAATCCAGGTTTTACAACACTTTCAGTCAAACACGCTATAAAACAAATTAATAAAAAAAAAAAAGTTAGTTTGTTTTTAATCTTAGTCAAGATCAGTCATTTTTAATTATGTTGGAGAAGTTCAGTACGTATTTCAAGGAGCACTAGTAACCTTTAAAATTATCATTGCTTTTGAAATTAATTCTGCTTTTCCATGATTGGCACTGAGTTCCACAAGTCAATGTGTAAGCATGAGTCACAGAGATGAGGAGGATACAAAAAAACCAGACATTTATGCAAACAAGAATATAATCCATAGTTATGCTATTGAGGATAAATAATTGTAAATTAGACCAACTGTCATGTCTTAAACCAAGCACTAAGTGCCTGGAGTTGGAAAGAAACATGAAGTGAGACTTTCCTAAGTGATTTAGGAGCTTCCACATAGGTGCTTTTGAAAATTCCGTTCCCCCATAAGTATGTTCCTGCAGAATTGCCTATTATGTGGAATTTACACCTTTGATGCATCTGGTGCTGGATACTGGTCAGTCATTGATCTGAGCTGACATAGCAAAGTGGTGGGAGTACCATGCTAAATGGACTGTTAATTTGATGGAAGGAGGCCAGGATATTGGACTACATAGGCCCACTGGTCTTATAAAGCATGAAGTGTGGGAATACTGAGTTGGATGGATTCACTGGACTGATCTAGTATGACATTTTTATGTTCCTAAGTTTCAAAAAGCTTCCCATCTCCTCATACATCTTTCAGATGGATGAATGACAGCTAACCAGTTACTGATACCACTTGAAAGAAAGATACAATACAACTACAGGACTGGGAGACAGGAATTCCTGGCTCTGCTACTGACTCCCCCTGCATAACCTTGGACGAAACTCTTCACCTCTCTGTGCCTCAACTTCCCTAAACTATAAAATAGGAACCATAACACTGCCCTAAGTCACAGGGGTGTTGGGCAAGTTAAATAGTTCATGCATGTAAAGCTCTTTGAAGACAGATATTATGAGCCCTTCAAGGAAGGGAATGCCTATTGCTGCATGTCCACAGCACATTGCACAATGAGCCTCTGCTCTCAGTTGAGGCCTTTAGGCACTACCATAATGCAAACAACTGAAGAACCATAAAATACTAAAAAGAAAAAGAGTACTTGTGGCACCTTAGAGACTAACCAATTTATTTGTGCATAAGCTTTCGTGAGCTACAGCTCACTTCATCGGATGCATACCGATGAAGTGAGCTGTAGCTCATGAAAGCTTATGTTCAAATAAATTGGTTAGTCTCTAAGGTGCCACAAGTACTCCTTTTCTTTTTGCAAATACAGACTAACACGGCTGTTACTCTGAAACATAAAATACTATTGACCACAGGCCTGTTTACACTCCAGTCAAATACCCAACTATTCAGAGCAAGCAGACCTCTTTGCTCAGTATACTCAGCACTTCTGGAAAGAAAAAAAAAGAGTGTCTGCCAAGCAGCTGAGATACTGCAGGCCAGTTCTTCCTCCTCCAGACAATCCCAAGCCATGATGAATTTTGCAAGAGAGTCACTCAGCATTCCAAAGTGAACCACATTTGCAGTGTTCCATTCGCAGCCACTTAAAAACAAATGCAAGGCAACTGGCTGAAAGCTCTGTTTGGACTCTGGGAAATTGTCTTACCTTATATTTTAAAGCCCCCCAAAAATCTCCGCAAAACCATATTTAGAAAGAAACAACTTTGTTCCAAAGGTAAAGGGGAAGCCATGTGATGTGCACACCCTGCATTAATGAGAGGGTGAGTCGCCAGCGCATATCAATTTGTTAAAAACTCAAGAGCCTTGTGCAATTCAGGATGGTTTTTAAATGTCAGTCTGTGCCAAATGAATTAAGCAGGATTCCCTTTGGGACAGCTCTTCTCACAGTAACATTTCAAGTATTAGCATTGTTATGAGCTGGGCGGATCTTTGTTATAGACTGAGTTAATACCACGACCTAAAACAAAAAGTGTATGAACCCACCCCAGGGCTTTTGGCCGATTATTCTTTTTGGGGGTTGGGGGAGGAAGACAGAACAGAAAAACTGAGGAAGTCAGAGAGAGCCTAAAAGGAGCAGCTGAAAGAAACCTGGGGAGAGGTTTTTGGTCAGGGGAGCAGGCTGAAAAGCATGCTCTTAGTGCTGTGAGCAAAGGAAGCTGTTTCCTGCTATTTGATTTCTTCTGGGTTCAGAGTCTCAGGACTTTGTCCATTCTTTATAAATAAACAAAACTGCATTAAAGAAAATACTAGACTCCATCAATTTCTACTTCCAACTGGAACATCCCCAGGGTCCTAAAATTTTGGCTAGCTGCTCAGGTCAAAAAGGGGCAACACTGAGGTCAAGAGTGGGATCCAGTCTTCAAGGAGAAAAATTGTGTGCTGGTATTCCTGTTGAACCAAGATGGAGCAAATGATTGCGATGCTTGCAGAAATCAAAGATGGTCAAAAGGAACTGAAACAGGACTTTGAAGGTTCACAACAGAAAGTAAAACAGCATCTGGAAGATTTCAGAAAGGGCAGAGGGTTGATTTTCAGGCAGGGGTCAAATCAGTGTGGGAGCAACAACCCCTTATGTTCAGACAGGTTCGGAAGTCCAGCTACAAAGCTCTAGGCTGGAATGACAAGACGGGTCAAAGAGGTGACCAGCAACCTGAGTGCCGTAGACCAGAGGTTTTGTCCATTAAATAGTGGAGACCAGGCAAGTTTTAGCCAACTTGAAACTTGCTAACAGAGATAAGCAGCAGCAAGGACTAGGAGCTGAAAATTCAGTTCCAAAAGAAAACCAAAGAATCACAGATCAAAGTGGAAGACAGCTGCCTGGATAAGAAATTGAGCCAGCCAGAGGACTTTGATAAGACCAGACATTTACAAACAGTTATCTACCCAGTTTGTAACCCACAAAGTCCCGGAGGGGCCAGCTCCAGTGATGCAAAAACCTACTATCTTTGAGGGGGAAACTCCCTGGGAGGCTTATTTGGCTCAATTCAACATTCTAGCTCAAATCAGTGCTGTGAGATGGACAGAAAGGGGGGTTACTAGCATCCAACTTGAGTGACCCGGCTCTGATAGTGCTGCAGAACTTACCCCCAGAAAAGAGATGGAGTTATCCAGACCTGGTACAAGCCCTTGACATGCAGTCTGGAGTCAGCCATCAATCTGAACTAGCCAGGGCACAGCTAAGATCTAGAAAAAAAGGGAAAGAAGAAACCCCACTTGAACTGGCAGAGAACCTCAAAGCTTATGTTCCTGGCATATCCAGATACCACAAAGGCCTTCCAGGATAGATGGGCAATGGATCAATGTGTAGATGCTCTGCTGGACCTGACTTGCAGATCAGTATCAGTGAAAGGGGATCAAAGTCATTCTGAGAGGCTGTGGAATTTGCTACAGAACTTGAACCTTGAAGAGGAAGCAGCTATTAGTGAGAAAGATGGATGCTGATGACCTTGAGCCCTGTAACTACAATTCTGTGTGTAATATATATGATGGAAAGGGGGATTCTAATCTGGATCATGACCACATTAAATGATTGGAACAAATGATAAATATTGTTTATACAAGGGAAATTGGCAATAATTAAAAAAATGAAAAGAAAACCATTCAGTTAAATGCTGTTACTGTGACAAAACTAGCCACAAAAAGGAGTGTTATAGATTTAAGGAAGGCCAAGACAGAATGTTACAAGTGTCTAGTGAAAGCCTCTCTCCTAGTTTGAGAAATGGGGGGACATTAAGCTGAAGAGGAAAAGCTTAGGGGTACAAGGATCAGCCCCAGTTTTTGTTTAGCTGCCCAGATCTAATGGGAGTTTGGCTATTGAGTGTGTATAGCAGTGGTTCCCAAACTTGTTCCGCCACTCGTGCAGGGAAAGCCCCTGGCGGGCCCAGGTGGTTGTTTACCTGCTGCATCCGCAGGTTCAGCCGATTGCGGCTCCCAGCAGCCACGGTTCGCTGCTCCAGGCCAATGGGAGCTGCTGGAAGTGGCATGGGCTGAGGGACGTACTGGCCGCCGCTTCCAGCAGCTCCCATTGGCCTGGAGCAGCAAACCGCAGCCACTGGGAGCCGCGATCGGCCGAACCTGCAGACATGGCAGGTAAACGATCCAGCCTGGCCCGCCAGGGGCTTTCCCTGCACAAGCTGCGGAACAAGTTTGGGAACCACTGGTGTATAGGATCTGTGATGTGTATTCTCAGGGGAATCTTAGCTCCTAAAGTTCTGTGGTTCTGAAACAAGAACTGATCCCATTTCCTTTGCTGAATGTCTCTGACAAACAGCAAATAGTGAGAAAAGGCACTGCAGTTGTGAAATGTGAGCTGGGTATCTGGTAAACACTGTTATGGAAGAAAACTACAAGGGGGGGAAGTGAGCTCCCAGAGTTGGACTTGTTCCAGCACAGTGCTGTACACTTACACAGGGAACAGCAGAACAATCTAAGGGCTGGTCTACACTAATGCTGTAAGTCGATATAAGTTATGCTAGTTCAGTTACGTAACTGAAGTCAATATAACTTAGGTCAATTTACAGCGGTGTCTACACTGCGCTATGTCGACAGGTGATGCTCTCCCATCAACATAGCTTCCTCCTCTCAGAGAGGTGGAGTACAAATGTAGAGGGGAGAGCGCTCTCCCATTGACTTAGCGTGTCTTCACTAGACCCGCTAAACCGGCACCGCTGCATCGATCACAGCAGTGCCAGTTTAGCCAGTAGCATAGATATGGCTTAAGACTTTCTGGTTAGAAATTAAGAATTGTTCTCCTTATCCAACAAAGATATAGGTTCTACTGGTCCAACACAAGATTAATACTGGGGGAAACCAACCCATTAAACAGCCATCTCACTGGTTACCAGAGGCTAAAAGGGAAGAGGCACTACAGGACATTGAGAAAAGGTATCAGGAATGGAAGGCATATCAAGCCTTCAACCAGTCCCTGGGGCTCACCCATAGTTCTGGTTAAGAAAAGGTTGGCAGCACCAGATTCTGTGTGGACTCTAGAAATTAAATGATAACCTGGATCCTGTAAAAAGTGGGTATGGCAAGTGGAAGTGGATCCAAAAGACAGGGGGGAAACTGTTTTCACTGCAGGACCAGGCTTGTGGCAATTTAAAGTGGTGGCTTTCAGTTTGTGCAATGCGAAGCTAATAGAGAGGGTATTATGTGGGTTGTCCTCTCAGCCTGTCTGTTATACCTAGATGATATTCTGGTGCATGCTTAAATAGTTCAGCAGGAACTAAAATATTGACAAATGGTCTGTGATAAGCTGAAGGTGGCCAATTTGAAACTTAACCCAAAGAAATGTGAGTTGTTCCAAAAAGAGGTAATCTGCAGTGGGCCAGACATGCCAAACCTGCGGAAAAAAACACAGAAATTGGGCTTGTTTTTGGCTTTATTGGCTTGTGAGTTGCTTGTTGGCTAGTTTTTGGCTTGTAGCTTGTTGCTTCTTTTTTTTTTTGATCAGCTCCTAGCAAGCAGAGGCAAGGGGGGAGAGATTCAGGGGTGCACAGTGGGCCTACCACAGTCCCCGACTGCACGCCGGAGGGATCTAGTTACATAGAGTGTTGGGATTGGCTTGTTTTGACCTTGTTTTGAAATGGGATTAGCTTGATTTTGGCTTATTGTGAAAGTTGGGGTGCTTATTTACCACATGAAAGTTGGTGAGTGTGCAGTGGGCACACAATTAGCAAGGGGGAAATTTCCACTCACAAAAAGAAAATTGAGGCTGTACAGAGCTGGCCAATTCCCCAGACACTCTCAGATGTGCAGTGTTTTACAGGGTTCTGCTCCTGTTACCGAAGGTTTATTTGTGGATTTGCCAATATTGCAAAACCCCTGCACAGGTTGGGTGAGAAAGGGAAACCGCTTCACTGGTCAGCAGAGTATGATGTAGCATTTTCAGAGTTGACAAAGGCTCTTGTGACTACTCCTGTCTTGGTGCACCCATGATTCAAAACCCCTTTCATACTGGACACAGACGCTAGTGCTTACAGATTGGGAGCAGTTCTGATAAAAGAACACATGGACTTGAGAGGGTGGTAGCTTAGACTTTTACTATACTAAGTTCTCCTAAGAGAAATAATTGCACCATCCAAAAATAACTCCTAGCTGTGGTTAAATCTATAGAACATTTTTCATCACTATTTGTGTGTGAGGAATATTATGGTCAGGATAGACCTGCAATGGCTCTTTAGATTCAGGAATCTTGAGGGACAGCTTGCCAGGGGTTGGAGAAACTGCCGTGCTACAATCACACAGAGGCCTGGCCATAAGCATGGTAATGCTGATGCCTTGTCCAGACAGGTCTCTTGCGAGGCTAATTGCAAACACTGCCCCAAGCAGAAGAGCAAGGAATTAGCTGCTCAAGAGAATGGGAGTGCCTCCAGACCCTTCCTCTAGTCTAATTCGCAGAAATGCCGGTGCGCCTGGTTCATCCACCAAAAGACTGAGGAAAGGGGTAGCAGAAATGGACTCCGGAGCAACTAAAAACTTTCCCAAGACTATCCTGACACAGGATAGGGCGTATTGGAAAATCAACTGGAAAATGTATCCACCCTGGAATGTAGTGTCTCCTCACAGTAAAAGCTTTCTGGTCACAGTGGGAAAGCTTGGAATTTTAAAAAGAAATATTTTAGAGGTGATGGGAGAAACCAGAAGGTGATGGGTACTGGTATACTGAAAAAGGAGGTCCTAAAGTTATGTCATGATCTTATAACTGTAGGACATTTTGGTGTTGCAAAAAACTTAGACAAATTAAGGAACAAGTTCAACTGGGTAAAAAGCAGCCAAGACAGTTGGTGCAAGAAATGTGCTCTTTGCATTGCGAAGATGGTCCCCCTAAAACAGGGAGAACCCCTTTGCAGTAGTATCTTGAGGGGACACCAATGGAGTGCATTGCCATTGATGTTCTTGGAACCATTGCCTGAGACAGAGGCTGACAATCAATACCTGCTGGTAGCTATTAGCTAATGGACTACTTCACAAAATGGTCTAAGGCTTACCCAGTAAAAAAAATTAACAGGCTGTGACAATAGCAGGGATCCTAATGAATGAATTCTTCATCAGATCTGCAATCTTGAGCGATTACACACAGATCAAGGGAGAGACTCTGAATCCAAAGTGTTTCAACAGGTTTGTGAGATTCTAGACATTCACAAAACTCACACCTACATTCTGATGGGATGGTGGAAAGCTTCAGTAGGTTTTGGCTGACCGGGCTGTTAAAAGTCCTGTCGGAGGTGCTGCCCGGCTAAGGCGGGCTAGTCCCTACCTGTTCCGACACCATGCTATGCCCCAGAAGCGGCCAGCAGCAGGTCCGGCTCCTTGGTGGAGGGGCCATGGGTCTCCGCGCACTGCCCCTGCCCCGAGCACCAGCTCCGCACTCCCATTGGTCAGGAGCTAGGGAGGCAGTGCCTGTGGACGAGAGCCACGCAGAGCCACTTGCACGCCTCTGCCTAGGAATTGGACTGGCTGCTGGCTGCTTCCGGGGTGCAGCACAGGCCGTGGTGCCAGGACAGGTGGGAAGCCTGCCTCTGCACTCCGGTTGTGCTGCTGACTGGGAGCTGCCAGAGGTAAGCCTGCGCCCCAATCCCCTGCCCCAGCCCTGAGCCCCCCCTCAAACCCAGAGCCTCCTACTGCACCCCAAACTCCTCAGCCCTTGCCCCATCCCAGAGCCTGCACCTCTACCCCAGAGCCCTGACCCCCTCCTGCACCCCAATCCCCTGCCCCATCCCAGAGTCCCCTCCTCTCCCTGAACCCCTCATTTCCAGCCCCACCCCTCAGCCCTCACCCCTGTACCCCAACCCTCTGCCCCAGCCCTGAGCCCCTCCCACACCTCTAACCCCTCATCCCCAGCTCCATTGGGTCGTGGGCATCAACAATTTTCTTCAACTGGGTGACCAGAAAAAAAGTTTGAAAACAATAGACAGCAGTAGGTCAACAGAAAAATTCTTCCATCAACCTAGCTACCACCTACATGAAACACAAGAAACCCTCCCATCAGCATAAGTAATGTCTACACTTGAAATGCTACCCGCTGCAGCTGCGCCACTGTAGCATTTCAAGCCCTTACAGAACAGCAGTCAATGAGAGTACAAAGTGTACCCCGCAGGCCTCATGTTTGGGCAGGAGCTAAAGCAACCTCTTGTATGGAGTGGCTTTCTGAAGTGGAACAAAGGAATTTGAACCATTTGAACTGTGTGGAAACCCTACAACCCAAAATTGAAAAAGTTCACACCTTTCCTAGGGAAAATTTGTGGCCTCTGACAAAATGAAAAGGCTCTATGATAAAAAGGCATATGCAGAAACTTTTAAAAGAAGAGACGTGTGGTCTGGCACCACAATCATTGAAGGAAGAAGGATAGAAGCCCTAAACTGGATGAATTTTGGGAGGGACTATATACAGTCTTAACACAAATAAATGAACTGGTGTTCATGATACAGTTAGATCCCAGGAGTAAGCCCAGAAGTTATCCATCAGGACCATCTGAGAAGATACCGCAGACAGAATTTCAGCTTGGCTACTCCCGGAATCTGAGAATGGAGCTGTGGAAATTGAAGCTGGAAAAGTTGTTACAGAGGTTAATTCCCCATTAGAACAAAATGGCCAGGCTCTGCCTCAGCCATCGAATTCCACAGAAACAACCTCAGAAGAACACTGAAAGGCAGTCCAGGAAGAGAAAAGCCCGACAGGGATTTGGGTGGGAATAAAATTGTTTTGGGCTGGTGATATGAAACCATCTCAACAGAAAGATATGGTATATGTGTAAATAGTTAACCTTGTATCATTTTAAATGTATTTAAAAAAATGTATTTCTATTTGGGATGGGTTCTTAAGTTCCACCATTAAAGGCTTCACTTGGGACAAGGAGCAAACCTAGGAGCAGGTATTGTTATGGACTGGGTGGAACCTTGTTTTGGGTTGAGGTAAAACCCACACCTAAGACAAAAGAAATGCGTGAATTGTGAACCTGCCCAGAGGCTTTTGGCTGAGTATTATTTTGGTATAGGGGGTTGTCGGGGAGGCCAAATACAAAAACTGGGAAAGACAGAGGCCTGGTCTACACCTAAAACTTAGGTCGACCTACCTATGTTGTCCAGGGCTGTGAAAAATTCACACACCCCTGAGAAACATAGTTAAGACGACCGAAGCCCCAGCATAGACACCGCTATGGACACCGCTATGGACCGAAGCCCCAGCATAGACACGGAAGAATTCTTCTGTCAAAAACCAGTTGGAGAACACTTCAATCTCTCTGGTCACTCGATTACAGACCTAAAAGTGGCAATACTTCAACAAAAAAAACTACACAAACAGACTTCAACGAGAGACTGCTGAATTGGAATTAATTTGCAAACTGGATACAATTAACTTAGGCTTGAATAGAGACTGGGAGTGGATGAGTCATTACACAAAGTAAAACTATTTCCCCATGTTTATTCCACCCCCCCATTCCTCACACGTTCTTGTCAACTGCTGGAAATGGCCCATCTTGATTATCACTACAAAAGGTCCGTCCCCGGTAATAGCTCACCTTAAGTGATCATTCTGGTTAGTGTGTATGGTAACACCCATTATTTCATGTTCTCTATGTATATAAATCTCCCCACTGTATTTTCCACTGAATGCATCCGATGAAGTGAGCTGTAGCTCACGAAAGCTTATGCTCAAATAAATTGGTTAGTCTCTAAGGTGCCATAAGTACTCCTTTTCTTTTTTCAGATAAATTTGTTAGTCTCTAAGGTGCCACAAATACTCCTTTTCTTTTTGCGAATACAGACTAACACGGCTGCTACTCTGAAACCTGTCAACCTTGCTACTGCTTCTCCAGGGGGTGGATTTACTGCTACTGCAGCCATGGAAAAACCCCTTCCATTGCTCTACCAAGTGTCCATCTACATTACATCACCACAGCAGTGTAGCTGGAGCGCTGCAGTTGTGCTACTGTAGCGCTTGCAGTGTAGACATACCCACAGAGAGAGTCTAAAGGAGCAGCTGAAAGCGTGTGTGGTTGTCCCTGGAAGAAACCTGGGGAGAAGTTTTGGAATCAGGGGAGCAGGCTGAAAAGCTTGCTCTTGGTGCTGTGAGCTGTTTCCTGCTATTTGATTCCTTCTGGAGTCACAGACTCAGAACTTTGTCCATTCTTTGTAAATAAACAAAACTGTATCAAAGAAAATACCAGACTCCATCAATTTCTACTGCCAGCTGGAACATCCCCAGGGCCCTAAAACGTGGACTAGCTGTTTGGGTCAAAAAGGACCAACAGTACTATTGGAACAATGTGCATGGCTGTACCAGGAGTTGGGATTTGCACGCAGTTTTTCCCCCAAGACTTCACTTACATACCTTAAAAGCACAGGGGCAGATCCTCAATCCATATAGCTGCATTAACTTTAATGGAGCTATGTCAATTTATGGGGGCTGCAGCTCTCATCCACCCATTAGGCTTAGCTCTTATTGTGAAATAATAGCACTGTCCAAGCACAGCCCTGAGAGCCTGAAGCTGTGAGAAGAATGCCTTCTGAGGAGCAAATTGTTTTTGTGTGCCTCAGTTTCCCCTTCTGTAAAATAAGACCCATTATTGGCCTGCTTTTCACTGGAGTTACATATGGGGCCTGATTCTGATCTCACATAAGTTTTACACCAAAGCAACTTCATTGACTTCAGTGGTGTTATTCCTGATTTACAGCACCACAAGTGAAATCAGTCAGGCCTAGTGAGTGCTAATTTTTAGTATTAGATAAGACTGATCTCTGGAATGATTTACATACGAAGATCCTTCCAAGCTCTAGCTGGCAGAGGTGGGGGTGGATTGGAGGGGAGCTGCTTTTGAAAATCTCATTCCTAAAAAAAAAACAAAAAATCCCCACTCAGTCAAATGACCAGAATAAGCCCCCAACAAATGAACCTGCTGTCACTCAATAATGATCTAATTTCCATTTTCTGCCCCATGCTCTGCACAATACAGTCCATGTAGCTGCATGCTGCCCAGTCGAGCAACACTAGGTGAGAAAGGAACAGCAACAACAGAAACAAACAAGCTTTGCAGAACTCGACTTGCTAAGCAAAAATGCTGATTTCTCACTGAGATTGGACTCCCGGGAGAAGGAACAGAACATGCAACATATTATCACCTCCTGCTGCTACTACGATTGTCACTGGCAGGACTGTACAGTTAACAGTTATGTTATAGGAAGACTGGGGCTGATGGAACCTGAGTTCAATTCCTGGCTCTGCCACTGGCCTGCTGGGTAACCTTGGGCAAGTGACCTCCCGAGCCTCGGTTTCCCTATCTGTAAAATGAGAATGATACTAATGCACTTTGAGACATCTGGATGAAGAGCTCTGTAAGAGCGAGATATTAATTAATTATTATTATTCTAGGGTCACCAGTCCTAGTCTGTTTTAGTAAGGAGAGGGAAAGGTATATATAAAACTGCAGTGTTTTATTACTGGATAATATCAGAAAGGAAACCTCCAGCCCAACATGGCTGCACACAGGCAATCATTTAGGCTGGGATTTTTAAAGGAGCCTAAGGAACCTAACTTCCTTGAACTCCTTTAAAGATTCCACCCTGAAACATTAACATGATCAGATTAGAACTCTTGTCTTTCAATGGCTATTGTAACAAAACAGAGAGCATCTCTGGAACCCCCACCCCCAACCCACACAGGGAATGACATCATATTCCTTTCTGTAATGTGCACCACACCCTTTTCTTTATAAAAATAGCAGCCTAGCCCTGTTTGTGCCTGTTACTGGCAAACCATTTCCCTTTTGTGTCTTTCCTTCCTGGGGCAGCCTTAGAGGTTCAGTTTAACGGCTCCTTACAGCACCTGCTCTGACAGGCTAAAAGAAACCCTCCCATCAGAGATTCAGTGGCCTCAATGCCTGCACCCTCCCCCCCCAGCCTCCAAAACAAAGGCATCCTGTGACTGAGGCCCTCCCCTGAGAGAGCTGACGCACATGGCACTTTGGCTATTCAAGGGGCAGTGGTTAGTATTGTGATGCTGTGTCCATTGAAATAGTTGGTAAAGCTCCCAATGATGTAATGATGCAAGATCAAGCCAATTCTCATTTACACTAATAAGGCTCTGGCAGTGTAAAAGAATCCCTTGCATTCACTTTAGGACCCCTTTACTTTATCAGAGTGGTGTAAAGGAATCTTAGTGTAAATGAGAATCAGTCCCTACTAGTCTAGACAAACCAAAAAAAGGTTACATCACAGATGGTTATTAACTATTTTTATGACTATACTGCCACGAGACCCCAACTGGAATTAGGGCCCCATGACTGCAAAGAATATGGCTGCAAAGATCATTTTCCTAGCCTGTCACTTTAACAGTTCACCCCTCCCTTTGAATACCTCCACTGCATAAAGCATAAGCTGCTTCTATTCACTTTCATGGCCCTTCCCAGTCAATCCCTAACCCACCCTATTTATCATGTCCCATCTGCTGTTGAGCTGTCAATGCTCACCTCTGATTGGCCCATGGTGCAAGCCTGCATTACCCACTTGTTACATTTTCAAACAAGCCCCTTTGTACTTTCTCCCATGTTCCCTCTCATGTTTGGGAGGAGCTCCCCATAAACATCCACAAAGCCACCTCACTGTCAACTTCAAACCGCTCCTCAAATCTCTTCTTTGATGTGAGGCCTACAAACAACTTGACAACAGTCAGGCTATTATTATGCTGAGATCACTGCCTGTCTATCATGCTCACCAACATTGTGTCATTTTCTTGTATTCCCCCATCTGCCTGTATCCATCTGTTGTCTCTTGTATTAGATCTAAGCACCTTGGGGTAGAGACCAACTTTCTATTCTGTGTTTGTACAGCACCTAACAATGTGGGTCCTGGTCCATGACAGGGATTCCTGGTCACTCTGGTAATACAAATAATAGACAATAATTGTACTAGGCACTGCACAGATATGAAGGCCTAGTCTACATTTGAAAAGGTTTGCCAGGATAGCGATACAAATACAGTTATGCCAGCAAACCTTCCTAATGTAGATGCAGCTTATACTGGCAAGCATGCTTTTGCTGGTATAGTTTACACCAATTAATGAAATAAGCTGGGGAGAGGGGAAATCACACCCCTAACTGACATTACTGTACTGGCAAAAGTTTCTAGCGTAAACCTGGCCATAGTAAGAGACAGTCCCTATTCCAAAGAGTTTATAATCTAAACAGGCAAGATAGACAAAGAGTAGGAGGGGAAACTGAGGCATAGCGAGGGGAACGTGCCAAAGCAAGTCAGCACAGAGCTGGGAATAGAACCCACATCTTCTTGATCACACTCCAGGAGTTCCCTCCCCAAACCTATGAAATGAGATTCAGGTGTATATGCCAGGAGAGAGATGGAAAAAATAAAGAGAAAGTACAACCTGGAAAATGTGCCTCACCGTCAGTAAGAGGGTGAGATGGACCATCTGGAATTGGGTGGGGATCCGGTTCTGGTGCAATTCCAGCTATCCAGATACTTGGTTCTACTGGACACAGAAATAAAGAAGAGGCAGGGGTCTTAATACAAGACTTTTATGGCCTACAGGATAGGAAGGATGCTCCTGCAGCAAAAGTACTGGGGGCCCAGTTGTGATCTCACATCAGGATAAATCAAGAGTTAACACCACTGAAGTCAATGTGTAATACTGCCATGTGAGCTGGGACTCAGGACAGCTGGATTCTACTCCCCGCTATGCCACCAACTCAGCAGATGGCCTTGGATAAGGCACTCCCTCTACCTACCTCCCAGGAGTTGTGCCAGACTAAAATTCATTAACATTTAGTAAGGGAGAGGCAATGTGGTCTAGTGGATAAAGCATTGGATTAGGACCTAGGAGTCCTAGATTCAACTCCTGGTTCCGCCACTGCTTTGCTGGGTGACATTGAGCATGTCACTTCCCCTCTCTGTGCCTTAGTTCCCCCATCTGTAAAATGGTGATAATGATTCTGCCCTCTTTTCAGAGTAGCAGCCATGTTAGTCTATATTCGCAAAAAGAAAAGGAGTACTTGTGGCACCTTAGAGACTAACCAATTTATTTGAGCATAAGCTTTCATGAGCTACAGCTCACTTCATCGGATGCATTCAGTGGATGTGAATGCATCTGATGAAGTGAGCTGTAGCTCACAAAAGCTTATGCTCAAATAAATGTTAGTCTCTAAGGTGCCACAAGTACTCCTTTTCTTTTTGCCCTCTTTTGTAAAGCACTTTGAAATCTACTGTTGAAAAGCACTGTGTATGTGCTAGGGATTATTATTTGTATTGCAGCAGTACCTTGGAGCCCTAGTCATGCAGCAGGACCCCATTGTGCTAAGTGCTGATCAAACAGAACAATGAGACAGTCCTGCCCCAAAGAGCTTACAGTATTGTCCGCAATATTCTTCATCCCATCCTACTGCAGGATCAGGGACTTCAGCAGTAGGGGGATCAGAGTAATAGCGAGAGATTGATTCCTTGATATGTGCTCCAGTGTTGGCATTGTAAACACTGCGAGGGAATGCTTATTTATTAGCATGGGAATTAAACCTCCCAAAAAAATCATGGAAACATTTTTGGTTATTCACGTAGCTTGATTTTGCAAAACCTTAAATAATAAAAGAACGATAATCCCTAGCTCTTATCACCTATAGATCTCAGAGAACTTTACAAAGGAGATCAGGATCATTATCCTCATCTTACAGATGGGGAAACTGAGGCACAGAGAGGGGACGAGACTTCCTCAAGGTCACCCAGCAGGCCAGGGCAAAGCCAGGAATAGAACCCAGTTCTCCTAACTCCCAGTCCAGTGCTCAAGCCACAAGGCCTGACTCTCTTTTACCTCCAGCCCTCTCCCCACCTGGTGGTTTATATAGTCATTTATACTTGTGCAGAGTGGATACAAGCCACTACCCAAATCAGAGATTTCCACTCATTCACACTAAGGCTGATTAGCCACAGCACTACCCCAGATTTATGCCCATATGACTCCATTTTCAGTTAAATTACACTGATATTGAACAGGAGTAACACAGTGGTGAACCATGGCAGCTAGCAGTAGAGTTTTGCACCCACTCTGCAGGGTTGTTATGTTACTCCATGATGTGCATATAAGGGAGAATCAGCGCCCCTCCCCCTGTTTCTCTCTCACACACACACATACACACACACATCCTTCAACTTCTGAGGCTAAGGCCTTGTCTACATACTGAACTTACATACACTGGTGAAAAGCTGCAGTGTTATACCAATTAATTCACTGGAGCTGCTCCTGATTTGCACTAGCATAACCAAGATCAGAATCTGGGATCTTAGCACCAGTCCAAACTCCTAGGGCCAGTCAAACTCCACTGACCTGCAGCTTGGGGAGTCATTTACATCAGTCAAAGTGAAGGCAGCAAAGGTGTATGTAAAATGTTATTAAGTCAGAGCAGTAAATGATTTGCACCACTATAAATGACCACACAAGGTGAAAGGCAACAAGGAGACTGACTCCTTGTGTAGACACTATTTACACCAGTGCAGCTTATCCTCAGGGTAAACTGCACTGGTGGAAATCATGTTACAATCATGTAAAACACATCTACACCAGGGACTTGCATCAATACCTAACATCTCAATGTAAACAAGGCCTTAGATTAAAACATTCCTTTTTTCCTCCTGAAGGAACAGGAAGTCTTGTGCTGGCTGGTTTTCTTATACATGTAAGCAGAGAGAGTTTGGAAGCATGCTAAGGGACATTCCTTAGCAGAGAATCCACCTGGTTCTCCCATACATCCACTAGATGGCTGTATCTGTCAGGGATCATCTTAAAAGAAGTTTCACCTTTCCAGCCCCACAAAGGTCTCTGAGTTACATGGAGGGTCATTTCCCTCACCCCACCCACAAAAAACGATTTGCTTAGTGCTCCAGGGAAAATGTTTGCCCTAAAGAGGAATGTTTTAAAAATACCCAAGATAGATTTATCTGTAGAGTGGATACAGCCCACAACCCCATCCTCCAATAATCCAGTAAACCTCCCCTTCCCTCCCCCCCACCCCCTCCACCAAACCTAAAACCAATCCTTTGAGCCCACCCTACCAAAATGATTCTCCTGTCAATGTAAAACATAAAGCAAAGCTCTGTGGCAAAACACCCTCTACCCTGGAATCCCTCTTCCCTTGTTCTGTGTCTCCTCCCTTCACTGGCTTGCCCTGCTGTTGACTCCAAGCTAGTCTAGCCCACAAAGGAGTTGGACAGCGAAATGTATGTGCAAGTTCCACAAAGGAGATGAAGTACTCAGAACTACCCTTCTCCTGGCAGATCACTAGTCAGAAAGATGCCATGAGACATCATATTAGCCCACCAGGGAGTTGGGGAGGGATTGGTATAGCAAGGCCAATCCTAAAACGTTATTTTTTCCAGGACGCCCAAGACATCAGGTGAGTTGGTAGCCAGTAACATAGTATGCCAGCCTCAGCTATCTTGCAGTCCAGCAATGCAAGCTCAGGACTCTGGGGAGTGGCAGCTATTCCCATTGCAAGCACCTCCTGCTGGCCAAGTTACAGAATGCCAATGGCATTAGAACCTACTTTTTTGCCTTGGCCAGTTGGAGGATGAAGGCAACTGCAATGGTCATCTTCCTTAGAGAGGGGAGAATCATCCAAGGATGTGGGGGAAACTATGAAGAGGGCGAAGTTAGGCCCAAACTTCAGACTGGGTGAGGGAAACCCATAAAACGTGTCTAACTGTAAGATACACTGAACAAAGCAATGCTGTCTAGTGGCTAGGATGCGGGGCTGAGTATCAGGAGAGATGGGTTCTAGGCTCTTCCCCTCTCTTTGCCACTTGGCTGTTTCCACTTCCACCTTTTATCTGTCCTGTCTATTTGCATGGTATGCTCTCTGGGGCAGGGGCCATTTCTTAAAATCTGTCAGTACAGTGACAGGCACAATAGGGCCCCAACCTCTTTTGGATCTCAAGTTGCTAATGAAATACAAAGAATAATAAAATAATAATATAACAAATAAATACTTCAAGAAGGACAAGAGACAGTGGGCTTAAATTGCAGGTTGGACATTAGGAAAAACTTCCTGTTGAGGTAATTAAACACTGGAATAAATTGCCGAGGAAGGTTGTGGAATCTCTATCATTGGAGATTTTTAAGAGTAGGTTAGACAAACATCTGTCAGGGATGGTCTAGATACTTAGTCCTGCCATGAGTGCAGCGGACTGGACTAGATCACCTCTTGAGGTCCCTTCCAGTCCTACAATTCTATTACTCTAGAAGAGGGGTCCTCCTAAAACTAGCAATGCCCCGTCTTACTGGGCACCTACTAGTGACAATCATTAATCAGATATAACCAACCTCTAACCATTAGGGTGAGAAGAAAGTTTCCCCTTGGGTCAAATAATCCCATAATTTCCTTCTACAGGTTTCTAGCATCTTCCTGTGAAGCAGCTGGTACTGGGCAATGTTGGAGGCAGGATCCTGGACTGAATGGTCATTTCAATATTCTTGTATTGGGGTGGATTCCACTCTCAGTAACGACAGGTTTCAGAGTAGCAGCCGTGTTAGTCTGTATTTGCAAAAAGAAAAGGAGGACTTGTGGCACCTTAGAGACTAACCGGTTAGTCTCTAAGGTGCCACAGGTCCTCCTTTTCTTTTTACTCTCAGTAACATAAGCCCCGTGGAATTACTTCAGATTTACACAGAGGGAACTAAGTGGAACATCTGCGTGGTTCTCCAGCTATCCCCACACTGTGTCACTTATAAAGATCCACCATAAGGCCTGCTTCTCATTTACCCCAAGGCCCTTTACACTGCTCTACCAGTGTCAAAAGGTCTAAAAGTAAGAATCAGTCCTTTATCCCACCATCCGGAACATGACATCTATTTCAAGCATCTCGATTTGCCAGAGTTAATCTAAAGATAGTTATAAACTTCACAGCTGGTTTCTAAAATTACATTAGGCAGGTTGCTGTATGTAGATAGTGCTAGACGGAGACATGTAACATAGGTGTAAAAAAAAAAATCCCCATGGGAGACAACCAGAGCTTTATATAGAAGACGATGGGTAAATGATACCCTGAAGTCCAGCTCTAAATTTAAAAGGCAGTTACTAAGTACCACAACTTGATTTAAAATGTGATAGAATTAATTTCTTCCCCCACCCCTCTTGTTGCAAGCAGTAAGAGCCAATTTAACAAGCTTTACTGATTACAGCTTGCACTCCCTTAAAAACAAATACCATGGAAAGTCACCCCTGGTTGTTAACAGATGGAATAAGACAGAAGGAGAGGGATCCCATTTCAGTGCCAGGCCCACTGCCCTCGACAAGGAAGAAAAGTGGTAGCAGCTACCAACTTGCACTGCAGGAAAACACTGCCCTCCTGGTTGAGAAAGGTACGACTCTGCCCTCTTTCTAGGACCCCAAAGCAACTCTCAAACATTCTTGGCCTCATGCACACATCCTGGCAGCAGAAATTATCCCCATTTTACAAACAGGGAAGAAACCAAGGCAAAGAAAATATTCCACTATCACCCCCCCCCCCCCGCCCCCAATAACACAGGGAGTCATTGCAGAGCCATGAATAAAACCCAAGAGTCCTGACTCCCAGCCTCCCCTGCTTTCCTCCCACAGCTGGGAAAAGAACTCAGGAGTCCTGACTCCCAGCTCCACTCTTCTCTAACCACTCGACCACACTTCCCTGCCATAAGTGAGATCAGAGCCCAAGTGTCCTGACCCCCGCCTTCCTCTCAGAGCTGGTAACAGAAGCCAAGAGTCCTGATTCCCAGCAAAGCTTCTTGGGCTATTCCAAAACTCCAGTCTCGGGCTCCGTGGCAAGCGATATTGCTGCAGTGTATGAGCTGGCACTGCCAAGTACCCTCAAGCACACATCCTTCAAAGTTTTAGGAGAGCTACCAAAAAAAACAAAAACCGACAGCCACTCACTCCACCTCCCCAGTACTCACCCTCACTGCCGGACGCTGGTGGCGGTGGTAGTGACCGAGTTGCAGTGAGCAGCAGCGGGTTCTTCCTTCCCTTGTTCCCCACCCTGCTGCTTCTTAAGCCAATACACTGCGCGCTGCCGGCAATGTATTCAGCTAGGGCTGCTCCCTCCTCCCTGCTCCCGAGAGAGCCAATGCTAAAGCTACAATGTAGCTAGCCAGAGAAATAGCATGCAAACTCCTCCCCAGGCCAAGTGCACAAGCCAGTCAGTCCCACCCTGCTCTTTCGCTGCGCTCCACGGCTTGCAGTTAGACTGATGTAACATTTTAGGGGAGGCCTTAGGCTACAAACAAGGGCAGACTTTTTTTTATATATGAAACTTGCAATCCTCTTTCCTAAACTTTCAGAGGGAGGTGTCCTCTGCATGCAAAAAATTACCAGATCCCTGGGGCAAAAGAGGACTGATTGTGCATAAAATGCAGGATGCTTGGTACATTAAATGTATGGGTTCCCTGTGATTTAAGCAGAGTTTTCCTTATGCCTAAAATGCATGGCTTATCTGTGCATAATATCCATAGATCTTCTGTGCATAAAATGCATGGACAATGTGTGTGCATAATATCCCCAGATAAAAGATAACATTTTCAAAGGCACCTAAGTGACTTAGGAGCACATATCCTTTTGACGTTCAATAGGACTTTGATGCTAAGTGATTTAGATGCTTTTGAAAATTCTACCCAAAATACATGGATTCTCTGTACATAAAATGCATGATTTATGCATAAAATGCAGATTCCCTGGGAATTAAGGGAAAAGATTTTCCTTGTGCCTAAACTGCATAAAATTATGGATTTCCTGTGTATAAAATGCACAGATTGTACATAAAAGATGGAATTTTCAAAAGCCCCTAAGTAATTGAGAAACAGTCCCATTGCCATTCAGTAGAACTTCTGCTCCTAAATCAGTTAGATGTTCAGAAATTATGAGCCAGGACCCTCAAATCATGAGATTGTCTTGAAAATTATGAGATTATTTTTAAAATTAATTAATTGTCATTTCTTTTAATTTGCCTTCTGGGTTCTGAATCTTTAGGATACTCTCATTACATGTTTTTCAACTTCTCTCTGCAGCCATTAGGGCTAGAAATTTACCTTTTTTTTTTTTTAATTGAAGCTGAGATTCTCATCCATTCTCTTGATTCCAGTAGCTGTGGCTTTAGGGAAAACACCAAAATCACAAGACTCATGATCATATCACAAGAGTTTTTCAACAGTGCAAACTGCATGCTCTCTCAGTGAACAGATTGCCTCAGCATAAAGGGCACTGATTCTCAGAGAGCATTGTGTACAGTTTATGCATAAAGTGCCTGACCCAACACGCCTGCTGCGTCTTTCCATTAACTTCAATGGGCTTTGGAGCAGACCCAAAGTGCATGGATTCTTTAGGGATCCAGTGCACAGAGCTAAGCAAATTAGTCATCCATCTAAATAAAAAATATAAATCAGTATGCCTGCAGCGTGACATCTCTGTAACTTCTCAGCCAACTTTCACTGGACAAGCTGCTCACAAGATTGTATTTCAGTTGAGCCTTTGCCAACCCCTGCTGGAAATAGCCTGGGTATTTATTTATATTAAAAACTCTTATTGTATCTCCATCTTCATTAGAATTAAAGGGTTTAATCTACATAAAGAAGATGCACTGATTTAACTAAAGGTGTGGTGGTGTTGCACCCATTTAGTTAAAGTGGTACAGCTTTGTGTGGAGAACTAGGCCTAAAAGGGACTCTTGTGAGATTAAAACTCTCTGGACCAGATCCTTACTTGATGTAAATTATAAATCAGGCCAATGGTGGCTGATCTACAATAGCTGAGGATCTGAATCCATTTATTTTAAGATGAATGTTCTTAGCCAACAACACTTTAGGTTATTACAGGAAAGCAGAGGTGCACAAAATGGATAGAATATAAGAACTCAAAGAGAAGGAAAACGTAACATGTATCATCTACACTGGAATTTTCATAGATTCACAGAGTTTAAGTCTGACCTCCTGTACATCACAGGCCATTCAATTTCACTCACCCCTGCATTGAGCCCAGTAATGTTTTTGACGAAAGCACAATTTGTTTTAGGCCTTGGCATCTTCCAGGAAGGCATCCAGTCTGGATTTGCAGACCCAAGAGAGGGAGAATCCCCAACTGCCCCTGGGAGTTTGTTCCAATGGTTAATCACCCACACTGGGAAAAATTTGTGCCTAACTTGAATTTGTTTGGCGTCAGCTTCCAGCCATTTTTTCTTGTTCTGCCTTTCTCCACTAGGCTAAGGAGCCCCTGATATTTTCTCCCTCTAAAACACTGTAATCAAGCCACTTCTCAATTTCTTTTTGATAAACTAAACACATTCAGCTCTTTCAGTCTCTCACTGTCAGGAATTTTCTATAGCCCTCAAATCATTTTTGCGTCTCTTTTCTGGACCTTTTCCAATTTTCCAACTTCCTTTTTAAAATGTGGGCACTAGAACTGGGATAATTGAGAGTTGCCAACTCTTATAATTTTATTGCAAAACTTGCAAAATTGGTTGTTTTTCTTAAAGCCCAGCTTCTCTAGCCATGTGATTGCACAAGAATCTCACATTTCGTTTAAAAAAAGTACATTTCTAGCCTTCCTAGTTCCCTCCCTGAAAACTACCCCTAAAAAAGCCCCAAACCACATTTATTTATACAGGGCCACAAATCACTCCAGGGAGAAGGTGCTGTTTGTTTTCCCCTTGGCAAACATGACACTTTTCAGAAGAGATAAAGGCATCAGAAAGTTGGCAAACAGGCACATCACACAGCCCCAAGGTACCCTGTCTTGCTGGATTTCCTTCAGCTCTGCAGTTTCACACAGGTGCAAACAACACTTTTGAGGTTTCTGCGATGTTGATATCAGCCACTCCACTCAAACATTTGTTACAAATGCTGCCTGTGTGCCAATCAAGTGAGCCAGGTCATCTTAAAAAAGCCTGTAATCGAGATTATTTGTGAATGTGTTTGTGTCTCTATCCAAACCAGGAACATACAGCGCTGCCAAAGAAAGTCGCAGGAGTACCTATCCCATTGCAAAGCTTATATTGTTACAAAACATTGACTGTAGGTGCCAACTGCTGCAGCAAAGCCGATGCTTAGTATAGCTGCTGGGATCAGGGACCAGAGTGTCTGCTGCTGCAGAACCTGGTTGCAGATAATGATTTTTTCTCTGCCCGTAGCACTGTCATGCAAGGATCTCAGAGCAATTCACTTGGTGTTTAAGTACTGTCCCCACTGGGAAAATTGAGGTGCTTTGCCATAATTCACCAAATCTGTCAGGCTATGTCTACACTGCAGTTAAACAGCCATAGTTTGGTCCATGTCAGCTGACTCAGGCTCCCAAGGCTGTTTAAATACAATGTAGACATTTGGGCAGAAACCAGGCTCTGGGACTCTCTCCCCTCACAGGTCCCAGAGGACAACCTGAGCCTGAGTCTCTACACTGCAATTAAACAGCCCCATACCCCCAAATCAGCTTACATAGGCTAGCTGTGGGGTTTAATTGCAGTGTAGACAGACATACCCTCGCTGACAGAGTTGGGAATAGAACTCAGGAGGCCTGGCTTCTAGTCCCCTGCTCTAACCACTCCCGGCCATGTAGCTTGCTTGTTGTAGGAGCCATGTTGCCAATTAGTCTTATTTATTTTGCCAGCACTTCACATGGTCAGTGATAAATTTGAGAACAAATAAACACCACATAATGGATTTCAAAAGAATTGGAGGCAGGAAGTGAGAATACCATAATATAAACCAAGTCCATCCACTCATCCACTCTCTGCTGCCTCAGCTTTGAAAGCAATCTGGCTGCTTGAAATTCCTCAGGCTTGGGAGAAAATTAGCCTCTTAAACCCGGCACCAAATTTAAGTGCAAAATAAATTGTTCCAGAGTTGAGTCATTTGGTGAAGATTCTTCCTTCAGTACAAGTAAGGGGTAATCTGCCACAGATGTGTGGCTGGGCGTGTCTGATTTTATCAGCCCAGAGACTGGAAAGCTGAGCTCTGTGGAACGGAACAACTGGCAAACAATCCCTTTCTTTAGTAAAAGTAGAGTTGGTGACAGAGGAGAGAAAACTTGTCTGTGTGTATCAGCAAGGCCTGCAGAGCAGTGAATGCAAGCACAGGGAGGAGGAGTAGAATGCACACACAGAGTAGAACACACACACACTGCTTTGCCTGTTTTGGAAATGCAGCCACCTCTGGGGAGGAACATGGTACAGCAACACCATACAACAATTTAGGATAGGACGTGAAGGAGAATGCCGTGTATGACTTAGGCTGTCAGGGGAATTTTGGAGAGTGGTAATTACTGGAGTTAGAATTTGGATTGACCCCTGAGTTACCACATATAGGGTGTTTTTAATACAACATGTGGTCAAGGAACATCTGTTTTTCAACAACTCCAGCAGCTAAGGTAGGGGTCAGTACTGACTCCAAATGGCACCTGCTGAGTCGCCTCCCCTGCTCCCTGCAGCACAGAGACCGTTAGCAACTCACTGAGGCACCAGGGTCAGTACTGAATGAGGGGAGAGCATCCCCACACTGCTCCTTGAAGCACAGTTCCCCCTAGCACTGCGGGGGGATCATTGATCTTAGCAGTGATTCAGAAGGGAAAGCACTCCTAATTGAGTCACCCACACCACTGCATGGAAGCACATCAACCCCTAGGACAGCACTGTGTCTTTGGGGTCTCCACTGACTCAGAGGGGAAAGCATTCCCTGGTAGTAACACCCATCACTGCCTGCAGCACCTGGGCTTGCTCACCAAATGTTAAGCAACATGATTCCCTGAGGTTGCTGCTTAGAACTAGCACTTCATTCTCTAGTATATATAGCAATGTTTTTAAAAGCATAATTATTATAACAGTTATTTACTTGTATGACAGTAGCAGCTAGAGACTCATCAGGGATCAGGGCCCCACTGTGCCAGGTGCTGTACATACACATAATGAAAACACAGTCCCTGCCCTAAAGAATGTACAATCCCACTAGGAATAATACACAAAGCTATAGCAAGGGCGTTCTAAAGACACAAAGCTCTAGCCGGTTAGCTAGGGGGATGGGCAGTTGAAGAGAGGAAAGTAACAGAAGGGAAGAAGATGCACAAAGGTCAGGGATAAGCCAAGTAGTAGAAAGGGACTGGATCCTTTTTTTGAATATTGTCCAAATCCAGGATTTATGGATTCATAAAAAACAATTGGATTAGAGAAAGGCTGCACAGTCAGACAAGGTGCATAGGAAAACCACACTGCTAGGTAATGGGAGATGTAAATTACCTGCACAGGCTGGAGTAGCACTGGAAGAAAAGGGATCAATAACATGTCAGCCTGGCTGTGTATAATAATATTTGACACTCTCTAGTGAGTATTCATTTGATGTTCTCAAACATCACTCAGATACTATGGACATAGGGGCATAAGAACCTACGTAGATCAAAGTGCTTCAGTATTCGTATCCTAATGTCACAACGTAGAAACAGAGTCACAAAAAAAGGAAGTGGCTTGTACACAAGTCAGATGCAGAGCCCAGGTGACCTGACTCCCATCCTGCTGCTCTACCCTCTAGATCATATTCCCCTCTCATAGCCAAAAACAGAACCCAGGCATCCTGATTCCCAGCTTGCTACTCTAACCCCTACACCAACATGCTCTTTTGGAACTAGGAATAGAACCCAAGAATCCTGACCCTCAGCCCCACCACTAGATATCATTCCCTTCCAAAGCTAGAAAGAGAAACTCAGGAGCTTGATCTATAGTCCCCTGCTGTAACCACTGAGAAATATACCCTCTTCCAAAGGCATCAGTGGAACTCAGGAGTCCTGCCCCCTCCCAGCCAGACCTCCAGTAAACCCTGCTCTGCACCCACCCTCCTTCATAACATCTCCATTTTTCTATTGGATTTTATCAGCACTGCCAGATGGATAGGGGCCAAAGTCTGACTCTTTCAGTTCTGAAATGCATTCCAGATGGAATCTAAACAAACACAAAGAACATGCTGCCCCAGATTGCTGGGGGGGGGGGGGGAAAGAGTTAAATAAACCACTGGCAGAGCAAACCTCAAACGTTTCCTCCCTTCACTGACTTCTGACCCTGTGCCCGCAGTGGGTGGAGCAGGTTTTTATTTTGGGCTCCAGGTGGGAAATATTAAATCAGATCTGATCTTCAGGCTGGGCTGGATCAAGGCACAGAGCTACAGGCCCAGGCCATCCCTCCCTCCCTGGCTAGGACCTGGGGAGAGGGACACCTGTTGCAGCTCCTGCTACTCCTAAGAGTTTCTACTGTTGCCCCCTCCCTCTCTAGGGGCAGAACCGTGGGGGCCACATGTGGTGATATGCCCGGGACCACACATAGCTTTAACCTAGTCCTGGTGCTGGGAGCTTTAAGCAGCAAAATCTATTGCCGCTGTGTTCCGCTGGGAGTCCTGTGAGGTCACCTCACCCGTGCCCTACCAGGCCAGGTGTGTGATCATTACCAACCACTTGAAGGAGCAGGATACACTGGGCAAGGTTTTCTACTAAAATCCTACATTACCAAGTGTCGTCTCACAGCTGATTCCCTTGTGCGTGGCTGGCTGGCACTTTTTGCATCACTTCATTGTTATTCATGAAGCACAGCCCCATAAAACATACAACACTGTACACAAGACAGCAAAACACAGAAGGGGAGATGGCCCTGAAGTGGGTCTTGGAAGATGTGGGTTCAATTCCCAGCTCTGCCAGAGACTCCTCGGGTGACTTTGATTAAGTAATTTAACCTCAGTGTTCCACCTAAAAATGGGATAACAATCCTTCCTTTGTCTATTTGGATTGCAAGCTCTTTAAGTCAGCAACTGTCTCTTACTATGTCTATACAGTGCCTAGCCCCAGAGAAGCCTTGATCTTGGTTGGAGCCTCTGAGTCCCAGACTAGTGCCTTACCCACAAGACTGTCATTCCTCCCAGCTGATATACTATTGGATTAACCCTTCTTACTTTTGAGCAGGGTCAAACCTCCTGGTGGTTGAAATGCCACCCCCTCGCCTACACTAGTGCTCCAAAAATTGCAGTTGATGGGAGATTTCCTGGGCCAGACCCAGCCGCCAAAGCAATCATGCACCCTCACAGTCCATGTAGAGAGATAGGGAAATGAAGTAATCCCATGCAGGCACAGAGTGAGCTTAAAGGGAAGGATGACTGGGATGGAAAGGAAACTGGAGCCATCCTTTTCTGACGGGGCAGAAGGGAGAATCCCTGTAAGGGAGGGGAATCAGATTTCCACTCTGAGACTTAGTGATTAGAGACAACACTTGGGCTCATTATAAATGCAGAAAAATGAAGAATCAGCAGAAGAGGAAGCAGCGCTGGGTTCACTCCTGGGAGTAGGAGAGAAGTCAAACGCTTGCTTCTTACTAATGAGCTGGATAGGGCTGTTCTAGCAAAAATATGACAACTTGCTAAGTAGTGGATAGTTTATTGTATGCTGCAGGTGGGACTTGATGACTCTTACAAGCTGCTGCATTACTTTGACAATGCTTGGTGTGTGCAGCAGAAGCAGTGTTATGACAGCCCCAATTGAGATCAGGGCTCCGTTCTGCAAGATGCTGTACAGAAACATAGGGAGAGACACTCCCGGAGCCAAAGAGCTCACAATCTAAATAGAGACGGCAGAATTATTATCCCCATTTCACAGATTGGGAGGTGAGGCCCAGAGAGAAAATAGGTATTGGGTTTTAAAAGGCCCATTTGGGAGTCAGCCACACAACTGCCACTGAATTAAGTGACTTGGCCAAGGTCACACATAGAGGCTGTGGCAGAGTGGGAAATTAACACAGATCTCCTGAAGCCCAGCCAAGTGCCTTGACCACAAGACCCCCTCCTTCTTCCCAGAAGTTCTGAGAGAGGAGTTCTGACTCAGTGATGATGAAAGGGAGGCTGCTTCCAGCAAGTTTTACATTTAGCGGTTCCCTCCCAGACCAAGCCATGGACTTCTATCCCTGCTAGCAAAAGCTCTGTGAGTACCCAACCCACTTCAAAGGCAGACGAGCTTCAATCACTGCTGGCACCAACCACAGGCACCAACCACGGCAGCAAATAGCTCTAGAATCCTCTCCAAGGCTGCTTTCAGAAAACCATGTTTACTAATTAAACTAATCGGACATAGCCACAGCAAATCTGCCGGCTCCATTGATAATTTTCCATCCTCTCCTTCCCTGGTGCCCTTATTACTATTCATCACGTTTATTATGATGGTCCCTATGGACCGACTGAGAATGGGGCCCCATTGTGCTAGGCACTGCAATTGACAGCCCCTGCCTGGAAAAGCTCATGGTCTAATAGACCATGCTTTTGCTTTTTGCCCTTGCTTTCCATGAGCTGCTGGTAGTCCTAATCTGGACCCTTTTTAAAGCTCTCTCATTTCCCTCTTTGTGATTTGTATCCTCCAACAGAGATCAGGGTCCTATCATAAGAGACAGTCCCCTAGAGAGCATCTAGTCTAAACAGACAAGACAAAGAGTAGGAGGGGAAACCGAGGCAGAGAAGTGACTTGTCTAAGGTCACAGAGCAGACTCAGAAATAGAACCCAGGTCTCCTGAGTCATTGCCTTAGCCACTCAGCTTCCTATCATAGAATATCAGGGTTGGAAGGGACCTCAGGAGGTCATCTAGTCCAACCCCCCTGCTCAAAGCAGGGCCAATCCCCATATTGCTCCCTCAAGGATTGAACTCACAACTCTGGGTTTAGCAGGCCAATGCTCAGACCACTGAGCTATCTCTCCCCACATCACTTTGCCTAAATTGTATTGTCTTTTGGGGCACCAGTTATTGTTTAAAGAAAATTAGTTGGTGAATTTTTCTGCGTTGTTGAACTGTGTATTTATTTAAAAGGCCACCTCAGCAGTAAGAGCTGTCCATTCTAATATCAACCTCACAAGGAAGCTGTGAAGGGCTTCATTCATTCATTCATATTTACCTAGGTAATTCAGGTTTTAATAACTCTCATTGTTTTATCATGCATCTCATGGTATTCAACTTAAGGAGGAGGCAGTGTGCCTAGAGGATAAAGCACTTGATTTGATTCAGGAAACTTGTTTTCTGTTCCCAGCCCTGCTAGTAGCCAAATAGTGACCTTAAGCAAGTTATTCCACCTTTCTCTGCCTTAGTTTTCCTGTCTGTAAAAATGGGAATAAGGATACTGACCTCCTTTGTAAAGCACTTTGCAATCTACTGAGAAGAGCTACATATTTTTATATTACTTATAGCCCCAGCTTGTGGAGATGAGATCTTATGTGGGAATCTCGGTTTTAATTTACAAAAAAAGTATGTTTCTTGCCTTCATGGCTGTGGAGAAAAGCCTGGAAATGTGACCTGACTGCACATTAATGGCTCAAATAAAAATAACCAATTATGTAAAAAATAAAATCTCATCATTTTTGAGCCAGTCTCATACTTTTGGGTGCCTGAATTATGAATATGCAGATTGGTAATTCAGGCATTTACCTGTTCCCACACTACTATAGCATCGGAGACATGGAGTCATCCTCACAACTCCTCCTGAGGTAGGGAAGCAGCATAGACCTCCATACATATAGATGAGGCAACTGAGGCACACAGAGATGAAGTGATTTGCCTGAGGTCACACAGGGTCGCTGTGGCAGAGCCAGATCTCCAGAGGCCCAGTGCACTCCCTTAAGCATGTGATCATCCTTCTGCTAGCATGAAGTGTTTTGAGATCCTAGGATGGAATGTGCTACAGAAGTGTAGTATATTGTTGACAGCCTAATATTATGCTCATAACATCAATCTAAATAGCATTGGTGTTGGTCCAAACTTTCTGCTACCATCCTCTGTGATAAGTGAATGGAATACAGAGTAACACAGACAGGGACAGACATTAGAGCAGCCATGGGTGCTAAATGACAGCCACTGGTCAAAGCAGCAGCTGGTGGCAGATCCATTTCCTCCCTTAAAAACACCAATTCCAGTTACATGAAGGCAGCCTGCTCAAAGGACAGCAGATGTTAAGGAGTCACGAGTAGAACTTGAAATCAGGGAGGAGAAGCACAATGAAACCATTCCTCCAGGGAAGCCAGCCAGTCCTCCCCACCACTGTCCGTTAGCAAACCCACCAGACATTCCAAACAAATTGCAAGTCAGAACCACGGTGCTTTGTTATTTGGGACAGACAATGTTCAGTGTGAGGTGGTTTGCTAAGTAAAGGTTACAAGCTGACATGACAGGCTAGGGGTTTCTGTCTATGCAGCATATCTACCAATTTAGGACTCCTATGCTAACAATCCAGAAGAATCAAAGTCACCAAATCCCTACACAATTTTACGACAAACCCCTCGTGTTGCTTTGACCAGGGTCAGGCAATACAATACACATAAATAATTCTTTCCCTGCGTATGAACGGCCACCTCAACTCAGCCCCCTTTCCCAGCTTTGCTATTCAAATCCTACCACACAGGAACCCCAGCCCTTGATTGGATTTTGGACTATTGGAATTCTCCCCACGTAGCAGCTAACAGCCTGGGAACAAAAGCAACACTCAGTTCTAAGTGTGTGGGACCAGCACAGGCTACTGAGCACTACATTTAAACTCTGCTTGATCTGGAGGGTGGAGGCAGGGGCGATAGGGTGGAGGGGGTGGCCCATTCTTCCTCTCTAATTGCTGTCTCTCTCATTCAAGAATTCTGAACAGCAATTTTATAGAAACTTCTTGATTGTTTTGCTTCTCTTCTAGGACATTGAAGCAGCTAAACAACTCTCAGCTCTGCAAACTAGGCTTGATCGACCCATCCTTGAATCTACAGTGACAGTCTGTTTTAGTTATAATCATATTCATATGTTACATGTTTAATGGGGGTGAGGGTTCAAAGCACTTTAGAAACATGTTGTTGTTTGTATTGCAATAGGATTTAAAGAGGCCCTAAATGAGGTCAGAACCCCAAAGATTCATAGATTTAAGGCCAGAAGGGACCATAATACAGGCCAGAAGATTTCATTCCAGTTACAACTGCATTGAGCCCAATAACTTGTGTTTGGCTAAGCCATACTTTGTTGGTTCCCACACCACCTTCTTAAAAACCAGCTGTGAAGTAAAGGGATGGAACATCAAGCTCCTGTACTACAGTATGGAAAGCTTTGTACTAAAGCATATTGTCCAGGAAGGCATCCAAGGCTTGGTTTGGAGACCTCAAAGGTTGGAGAATCTACCACTTCCCTCAGTAGACTGTCCCAATGGTTAATCATCCTCACTGTTAAAAATGAGTACCTTATTTCCATTTGTGCTAGGCACTGCACATACTCATAGAAAGAGATGGTCCCTGTCCCAAAGATCCTACAATCTAAAGAAAGGAAGGATTATTATGCCCATTTTACAGATGGGGGCTGAAACCCAGAGAGTTTTAGTCCCTGTCTACACCAAAAAGTTGGACCACTTTAGTTATATCACTATATTTAAAATGTTACAACCCGCCCCCACCCTCCCAATGTAGACAGTCATATCAGTATAAAGATGCTTATAGCAGTACAGCTTATTCCCATATAGAAAGGAGAATAAGCTATACCAGCACAAGGCACCTTTATACTAATATATCTATATCCATACTAGGGTTTGTAGCAGTATAACTACTGCACATAAAATAAATCACCCCCCTAACCACCATAGTTATACAGGAACAAAATTTGTGAACAGATCAGGCCCAAGTAACTTGACTCTTTAAGCATTTTCCATCTTCTTTATAGCCCCTTTGTGAGGAAGCATGTACAATTTATAAAGTAAAGTAGAGTAGATGAAAGAGGAAGTCACTTCATGTCTCTATGGTTCAGTGTCCCTCTCTATACCATAGGGATAATAGCTTTACCCTGCCTCACAAGGGGGTTGTAAGAATAAATGCACTGAAGATTGTGAGGTGCTCAGCTACTATGGTAAAGGAGGCCATAAGCACCTCAGATAGATAGAATAGCACTTAGTGTTTTTCCTAGAGTACGTGGCCAGAAGGGACCATGGTGATCATGTATTACTGCAGGAGGTCAGACCTTCCTCACAATCATTCCTAGAGCAGATCTTTTAGAAAAACATCCATACTTGATTTAAAAATTGTCAGTGATGGAAAATCCCCCGCTGGGAACCTGTTTAATGGTTAATTGCACCCACTGTTAAAAAATTACACCTTATTTCTAGTCTGAATTAGTGTTGCTTCAACCTCCAGCTATTGGATTTGGTTATATCTGTGTCCGCTAGATTGAGGAGTCCATTATTAAATATTTGTTCCCCAGGTCCATACTTAGAGCCTGTAATCAAGTCACCCTTTAACCTTCTCTTCGTTGAGAATTATAATTAAGGCCCGCGATGGGGACTCAGGAGCTGCTATCATCACTGTGTGACTTTGTGGAAGGCACTTCATCTATTTGTGACGCAGTTCTCCACCTGCAAATTAGGGATAACCCGATTCCTTTGTCTACTTAGACTGAATATCTCCAGGGTAGAGACTGTTTCTCCCTCTGTGTTGGTGCATCGTATACTACAGGGCCCTGACCTCAGCTGAAGACTCCAAGCACTACTATGATACAAACAATAAAAAGTTGTAAGGGGGCCTTCCAAAAACAGGAACATGTGCCTTGAATTCACATTAGAGTTAGAAATCAGCACTCTGGCTGCAGGTAAAATCTCCCAACAACTCTAGGTAAAAGCAGTTAATCATTTCAGCTTAGAGACAAGATGGATGAAGTAACTTTTTTAATGTTGATGGAGACAACCTTTTGAGTTACAGAGCTCTGCTGCAGCTTAGGGACATTCTAATGCATTGACCCTGCTTGCCCACTCTGCAGGACCCCAAATGCCCTTACTTAAGTAACTTCCACTTTGCAGCATCTGCGCTTGGCCAGCCCAACATTTGCCACTAGCATCAGTGCCGCCAAAAACAAAGAATAAGGCTGCGGAGGAGAGGGTGAGCAGATTACCAACCTCATCAAGAAAACCATGCTGCTCTGTGCATTTGGGAGTTGTACTTGTGTTGGGGGAGGGGATCTAGTCTAGAGTAAGTGGGGGAAGAATAGGGAGACAATTTACACAGAACCCAAGCATTGGGAAAGATTAGAGGCTGCCTATAAGTCACTCTGAGCTGCTAGTTGTTTCCTAATAGTGGAGGTAAAATAGGTGCTTGGCATGTGTGTTGGAGCTCTCTCTCTATGTACATACACACACTGATCAACAGAATTTTTAAAGTTACACATAGACCATATGGCCCACTATTACTATTCAAGTCCTGTTTTTTCATACGAAAAAGGCCCAAATCAGGCCAGATTTAGGAGCGGTGACTGCATAGTGTTCAACACTTGGAAGCTCAGACAGCTAGACATGTATTTGTGCCAGTACCTTGGCATTAAGGAAAAAAAATTTCAGCAAGAGAAAGGAATAGCATGTGGTTAAAGCATTCGGTTGGAACTCAGGAAAATCTGGGTCCTTATTCTGCCAGAAAATTCCTGTGTAACCTTAGCCAAGTCCCCTCTGATCTGTGCCTCAGATTCTCCTTTTATACATTGAGAATAGTAACCCTTCCTTTGTTTGTCTGGTCTGTTTAGATGGCAAGCTCTTTGCGGCAGGGATTCTCTCTCACTATGGGTCCGCACACGAGTTTCCCATTTTGGCTAGGGCTTCTAGCAGCTTCTGTAACATAATAAAAAGAAATGGGAGGCAGGATTGAAATGATCCACATATAGTAGATTATATAGTACCAGCTCAGAGGCCTCCTAGTGAAGATCCAAGTGCCTCAGTCCAATGGCATATCAGTATTTTGATTAACATATAATAGAAATGCAGATCATATGGCACTTAATCACCCACACAAGCCACTTTACAGCAATCCAAGTCCAAACAAAGACCTTTGGAATTAACCAGTGCAAGGATCAGAGTTTAAATTCCTCCAGTTGATAGTTGCGTGGAAGAACTGCAAAAAATGTTTTTAAAAAAATCCATACGCTTTGCTTTAAACTGAGAATTGTCCGCAGGTTTGGACAAGTAACACCTGCCTGTCCAAGTCAGACAGGCCTAGCAATGCTGCTGCAATGCATACATTACATAAAGTATGACGGACCCCACAGGGCTACCCGAGTAGAGAGAACCTGTGTGTAATATAGAAAAAGCAAGATTACTTTCCCAGCTCAGTTGGGATCAATTTAATTTTTGTTTGCTGTAATTTTATGGTGCCAGAGATTGAAACAGATCATCCTCCTTGGTTCCAGGCAGAGGTCCAGGAAGTGTGGATATTACTCAAGAGAGGCAGAGCGATATAATAGATAAGGGAATGGAATGAGATTCAGGAGAACTGGGTTCTCTTCCTGGCTCTGCTACGTGCTGTGTGAACTTGAGTAAATCACAGTCTACCCTGTGTTTCAATTCCCTATCTATGAACAGGGAGATGACTGACACACACTGGTGCTGAGGGCCAGATTATCTAAATAAAACAGACAAAAACCCAGCATGACCTACAGCAGGATCTGAAAATAGAACATCCAGCTCACCTTGAGCAGAAGCCTCTGCTGATACTGATGAAACTAAAGGGATAGCCTGGACACAGAGCTGAAAGCATGAACTTGTAGAAAACTCAGGGTGTATTTTATTTGCAGTTCACTTTGATGAGCTGACAACTTCCCCCTTGGCAAATTACAATGAAGACAAGCTGATCCAAGTCAGGGCTCCCGGTACACATTTGCAGTGACAAGGTTTGCATTCCTAATTGCAACAGGCCAAAGAGCCTTAAAAAACTCTAATACAATGTCTGATTTGCTACAAAAATCTATGCACAAGATTCTCCAAAGCATTAGTCCTGAGAGAAGGAAAGGTATTACACGGCTCTCAGAGCCCCTTCGCCAGATCATCCTTGCATCTTTTGACCAAATCTAACAGATGTCCAACCAGGCTGGATTTGAACTTGTACTGAACTCAAGGCCAGCATCTCTGTTTTAAGGGTAGGGTGCAGAGAGTCTGTTTAGATTTTGACAACTTGGGCAGCAATGCAGGGACTCTTTCGCTCTTCCTCTATATCCTGCCTCTGTATGTACAGACGGCTGTAGGTCCCCCCCACCTGGCCTTTGGTGAGTCGTCCTGGGTTCACACACACACAGCCTAAGACATCCTGTGGAGAGACAGGGAGCACATATTAAAATGACTATAGAGCAGGTAAGAATTCAGGCACAAGCAATCACAGCAAGTTGCAAAGTTATTGGTTTGTTTGAAATGGTTTCCACTAGGGCTGTCAAGCGAATAAAAAAATCGTGTTAATCGCATGATTAATTGCGCTGTTAAACAATAATAGAATACCATTTATTTAAATAGTTTGGGATATTTTCTACATTTTCAAATATATTGATTTCAATGACAAAGTGTACAGTGCTCACTTTATTTTTTATTACAAATATTTGCACTGTAAAAAAACAAAAGTAATAGTATTTTTCAATTCAGTGAAGTACTGTAATCTCTTTATCATGAAAGTTGAATTTACAAATGTAGTTACCTAAAAAAAAAAACAACCTTCAAAAATAAAACAATGTAAAACTTTAGAGCCCACAAAGTCCACTCAGTTCTACTTCTTGTTCAGCCAATTGCTCAGACAAACAAGTTTGTTTACATTTGCAGGAGATAATGCTGCCTGTTTGTTTACAATATAACCTGAAAGTAAGAACAGGCATTCGCATGGCACTGTTGTAGCTGGCATTGCAAGATATTTATGTGCCAGATGCACTAAAGATTCATATGTTCCTTCATGCGTCAACCACCATTCCAGAGGAGATGCGTCCACGCTGATGATGGGTTCTGCTCAATAACCATCCAAAGTAGTGCGGACCGATGCAAGTTCATTTTCATCATCTGAGTCAAATGCCACCAGCAGAAGGTTGATTTTCTTTTTTGGTGGTTCACGTTCTGTAGTTCTGCATCAGAGTGTTGCTCTTTTAAGACTTCTGAAAGCATGCTCCACACCTCGTCCCTCTCAGATTTTGGACTGCACTTCAGATTCTTAAACCTTGGGTGGACTGCTGTAGCTATTTTTAGAAATCTCACATTGGTACCTTTTTTGTGTTTTCTCAGATCTGCAGTGAAAGTGTTCTTAAAATGAACAACATGTGCTGGGTCATCATCTGAGACTGCTATAACATGAAATATATGGCAGAATCGGGTAAAACAGAGTAGGAGACATACAACTCTCCCCCAAGGAGTTCAGCCACAAATTTAATTAATGCATTATTTTTTTAATGAGCGTCAGCAGCATGGAAGCATGTCCTCTGGAATGGTGGCCAAAGCATAAAAGGGCATATGAATGTTTAGCATATCTGGCACGTAAATACCTTGCAATGCTGGCTACAACAGTGCTATGCAACAGCTCGTTCTCACTTTCAGGTAACATTGTAAATAAAAAGTGGGCAGCATTATTTCCCATAAATGTAAACAAACTTGTCTGTCGTAGCGACTGGCTCAACAAGAAGTAGGACTGAGTGAACTTGTAGGCTCTAAAGTTTTACATTGCTTTGTTTTTGAGTGCAGTTATGTAACAAAAAAATACATATATACATTTGTAATTTGCACTTTCACCATAAAGAGATTGCACTACAGTACTCGTATGAGGTGAATTGAAAAATACTATTTCTTATGTTTATCATTTTTACAGTGCAAATATTTGTAAAAAAAACTAATATAAAGTGAGCAGTCTACTTTGTACACTGCATTGTAACTGAAATCAATATATTTGAAAATGTAGAAAAACATCCAAAAATATTTAATAAAATTAAATTGGTATTTATTGTTTAACAGTGCGATTAAAACAGTGATTTTTTTTTAATCGCCATTTACTTTTGAGTTAATCACATGAGTTAACTGCAATTAATCAACAGCCCTAGTTTCCAACTCTTCAGGTACTACTGTAATATAAATAAATTATAATAGTAAAATCCCAACTGAGAGTGGGACCCCATTGTGCCTAGTGCTGCAGAGACATATAGTGTGAAACAGTCCCTGCCCCAAAGAGCTGACAGTCTAAACAAAAGATGGGAGATGAAACAGAGGCAGAGGGGGGGAAATGACTTGCCTGGGGTGACTGAGTCAGTAGCAGAGCCAGGAATAGAACCCAGGGCTCCTGATTCAAAGTCCTATCCACTGAACTATATTGCCTCACAATACAGCAGGTTCCCAGTTGGGCTGCTGCATTCCAATAATATTTTGACAATTTTAGCCCTACAGCAGCTGCAAACCACAAGGCTGAGTTTGTGCTTTTACAGCTCCTCTAGAATCACAGACATTGTCAGACTGGATCAAGATCTAGCCCATCTAGCCCAGTATCCAATCTCTGACGGTGCCAATACCAAATGCTTCAGAGAAAGGCGAAAGAAACCCTGCAGTTTAAATATAAACTGCCCATAAGGGGAGTTAGAGATAGTTTTATGTCCTGCTTCAGGAGGTTTACTATCACTTCCAAAACTCTTGGTTATGATTTGATCCGTACTAGTGTAACTCTAGAGATTCTTGTTATCCACATAAATGCCCTAATCCTTTTGAAATCCTGCTAAGCTCTTTAACCTCTCTACAGGTTAATTTCAGTGGCAAGGAGGCAACAAGGCTCTCATTGCTCCCACTGTAATTCCTTAAAAGTTTCTCCACATCCTCAAAAACATTTTCACTGAAGACTAGGGATTCTGCTGTGACATCTAACCCCTTGCCTACAATGAGAGAGTTGCAATGTAAAGTCCCTTGAGAAGGTCTGTGCTGACTTGATCAGAGGTGCCAAGGAAAAGAATCTAAAAGTGAAGGGACCTGTTCGCATGCCTGTTAAGATTCTGCAAATCACTACTAGGAAAACACCTTGTGGTGAAGGTTCTAAGACCTGGGATTGTTTCCAGATGCGTATCCACAAGAGTTTCATGGACTTACACAGTCCCTCAGATTGTTAAGCAGACCACTTCTATCAGTATTGAACCAGGTGTAGAAGTTGAAGTTACTATTGCTGATGCCTAAAAGCCCGTCATCTACTTTAATAAAAGTTGATTTTTTTTTTAAATTACAAGGGCGAGGGAGTTACAGTAATAAATAGTTTCTCTCAGCTAGGGATGGGAAAAAAACTAGCTCACCAAATGAAAGAGGAAGATCAGTGTGGGCGCAGCCTTCACTATCTGAAACATGGGGAAGTCTAGTTATGCAGATTAGCTGACTAAAATTTTCAAAAGCAATTAAGGAGCTTAAAACCCATTTTTCAAGTGACTTAGACACTTCAGTGTCCTGGATACTTCTGAAAACCAAGGCAATTTCAGCACCTATGGCACTTCTAAAAATGGATCTTAGGCACTGTTGAAAATTGTATCGAACATTTGTGGTATTGAGAGCAGAGAAATGGCATTAACAGAGCTGAGCCCCATTCCTACCACTCATCTTGCTCTTCCTGTAGGCTGAATTCTATACTGAGGCTGGGGTTCTCAAAGGCAGCCACTTCCCAATGAATTCCAGCAAGCAATGTGTGCCTAACTCCTTAGGCACCATTGAAAATCCCAGACAAAAATGTTTACATGCCCCCAGCTTACCTTAACAAAATATCTCAGCTCAGATGGAGCAACGAGGACATCCGGGGTGACTGGCAAAGGTACGTAATTATAGAAGTTCTCATAATCGACATTCATCTCCTCCGAGGGAGGGTAGAGTGGGTAATAACTGCATGGATCAATATTAAATTACTGATTACATTTAAATACACCACCTTTGCGCCGTTCTCCCCACACACCTTGCTGTCAGCCAGGTGACCAAGTATCAGTCCCACTCCTCCAGCAGCTTAAGGCTTGTGCATTGTGCTGTTAGCAGTGTCTCTGTTTACAGAAGCAGAAAGTTGTTCAAAAATGAAACTGAAGGCCTGATTCTCTGTTACCATGCTCCAGGCAGAACAAAATCCAGTGGCTGGAAACTGAAGCTAGACAAATTCAGACTACAAATATGGTACACATTTTCAACAGTGACAGAAATTAACCACTGACATAACTTAGCATTCTCCATCACTTGGAAGAGTCTTTCAATCAAGACTAGATGTCTTTCTAAAAAGATATGCTTTAGCTCAAAACGTACAGGATCAAGACAGAAATTATTGGATGAGATTCTTTGGCTTGTGTTAAGCAGGAGGTCAAACTAGATGATCATAACGGTCCCTTCTGGCCGTAATGTCTATGAATCTCGTGGGATCATCTACACCAGCGCAGGGCAGGTGTAAAACACTACCAAGTCAGGATGGTGGCACTTTTATACCACTCTCCACTCGTATAAGTGATTACACAAAGTGCTGGCAACAGAGTATAAGGCCCAATACCTGTCACTTTAGACAAGGAAATGTCTTGGGATAAACTCTAAATCCAGAAATTGATCTCACCTCCTCTGTGTCAGAACATGCTTAAGGATTCGGGTGAACCGGTCGGAGACACCGGAGGAGCTGTTTTAAGAGAAACATCCAAAATTTAGCTACAAAAACCAGGGGGGAAACGTGTCTCTTAAGAATAAGGTAATTTCTTTACTTTCTAATGAGCGGATGGTCTTGTGGTTAAGGCACTGGACTAGAACTTAGGACATTTGGGTTCAGTTCCCAGCTCTGCCACAAACTCCTGGTGTGACCTTGGGTAAGTCACATGGCCTTTCTATGCTTCAGATCACCATCTTTAAAATGGGGATAATAAATTTTCCCTTCTGTCAGTCTTATCTTCTTAGACTGTAAAATTCTTCAGGGCCAGGATTGTATAGTAGGATTTGCACAACACCCAAAAAAACCAGGGCCCTGATCTTTGCTAGGGCCTCTAGGTGTTACTCTAGTACAAAATAATAGTAGTCCTTCAACCAGCTAACACAACAAGTTTAACTTTGTTTTTACATTCTGTTAAGAACCACAGACTCTTATTAAAATAAAATTCTCTAATTTAAAACAGACACTTGACTTGTGAACACATCTTAACATGCTGCAGCTAGGAGAAAAACGCCTTGAGAGAAAATGCCATCCAAGTTTTATTTGGCAGGCAGGATGCCAATGAAACCGAGTCTGCAAGGAAACAAGGAGTGCATGCTTAATTAAAATAACCCCGAGGACACTGCAGGAGTTTTACAGTAGCTTATTCTAGCCCCAAATTTCTAAAGTTCTGCTAAGATTTGTATTATGGTAGTTCCTAGAAGCCCCAATGGTGAGTGGAGTTCCAGTGTATGAGGCACTGTATCCTGTAAGCATAAAAGACAGCCTCTGTCCCAAAGAGTTTACAGTCTAAATAGACAAAGAGTTGGAGTTGAAAATGGAGGCATAGAGAGGGAAAGGGATTTGCTCAAGAACATTGGTAGAGCCACGATTAATACACAGGTCTCTTGACCTCCTCCTGTGCAGTGCCCTATCCACTATGCCTCACTAGCTCTGATCAAGTCTTCTTTATGCTACAGAGTTTTTCAAAAATCCTATCCCCAAAACAAAGAGACTCCGCCACTTTGTAAGCGGGAGCGATAGGATAATGGAGATGGGTGATCTATTCAGGGTTATATTTGATCAACATGCTTTGGGGCTGCATTTGATACTACACAAACCCAGAGTCCTGTATTGGGTTTCCAAGCCAACGAGACAACAGTTAACTGGCAGGCATTTGGAGAGAAACAACCAAAGGGCTGAAAGGGCTGGAGGGAATGATTTATGAGGGATGATTCACATGAAGAAAAATATGCAGGTCTTGACTAGACAATGGCTATAGGGGTAGGGGAGATAAGGATAAATGCTGACAAGTATTTGTAAACACCAAGGTGGGCGTGGAGTTGTTTAAGATGGTCAGTCAGGTATGTGCATGTGGTGCACACACAGAGGATGCACTCAGTACCTCAGAGCTTGTCTGTGTGCTCAGTCATACTAGTTTAACTTAAGGAATTATTTTAAACTCATTTAGCCAAACTGATACTGATTTAAAAGACTGTTTGAACACACTTCTCTTAAGTTTAAGTCAGACTTAATTTGTTTTAGCTATGTCTTCACTGACAAAAAGAGGTATGTTTTTACAATGGGATAAATAATGTGTGTTAGCTAATCTGCTGTAAAAACATAGTAGAGACAAAGCACTTAGTTTAGGGAGGCACTGTGGCCTAATGGGCAGAGGGCTGGACTGGGGCTTAGAAGACCTCAGTTTTATTCCTAGCTTGGCCACGAGCCTGCTGGGTGACCATGAGTAAATCACTTCTCTCTGCCTCAGTTTCCCCATCTGTAAAATGGGAATAATAATACTTTTTAATGTGCTTTGAGATCTGCTAATGCAAAGCACCGTATAAGAGCTAGGAATTACTGTAGCAAAATGAGCTACTCTTAAAATAAGTATTCAAACAGTGGTTTGCACTAGCTTAACTAAACTGGTACAAGGCAGTGCATACATAAGGCCTCTGAGGAAGGTCCACACTGCAGCTAGGAGAGAGCCTCCCTGGTTAGGCAGACTCGTGCTAGCAAGGCTCGAGCTACCAGTAGCAGAGCTCAAGCTAGAGTGCTAAAAACAGCAACATGGACACACTGGCTCAGGCTGGAGCTCAGGCTCTGAAGTTAGGGGGCCAGGTGGACTTGAGAGCCCAAGTCAAAAAGATCCACATTGCTATTTTTGGTGCACTAGCTCTAGGTCTACTAGCATGAATCTTTCTACCTGGGTTGGGAGTCCCAGCTGCAGTGTAGGAATACCTTACAGCTGCAGTGTAGGAATACCTTACAGCTGCTACAGTCATTGTCCTATTTAAAAGTGCGGCAGCATGGAATGCCTAATGTCATCCTAGAAGGCACCAACTCCCAGCTTCCTTGTGTACCTGGATGGGGAAGTAAACATTGGCCCCCTACACACACATTCCTTCTGGCTGTCTCTTTTCAACACACCCCTATAAGCAATATTGTGGGAGATTAACAGGGGAGAAAGAAAAACCACTGAATTGTGCAAGAGAACTGGAACTCCACATAGGACTGGGAGTCAAGCATTTCGCTCCTATGACCTGAGCACGTGACTGGCCCTGGCCAGCAAGCATACACATACAATTTAACATGTGAATCCCTTCAAATGTTCCTTCCCCTCCATTGTGTGTCACAGGAGTTCAACCACCAAGTTCAAACAAAAATGCCTTGCTACAGCCAATAACATTTCCCCCCCCAGAACAACTGTACTGCAGCAAAATACCATGAGAGGTCTGGAATCTTGCTCTCTGGTCAGTTGTGACTACCCAGATGGGACTGCATGCAACGACATGGACACAGAATAAAAAGGACGCAAGTAAGTTTAGGCTTTGTTCACCCTGGGATTTTAATCACAGATATATTATGAGTCGTTGCAGTACAGTAGAGCCAAGAGGCCCGGGCCTCGTTGTGCTGGGCACTGCACAGACACAGAAGCCCAAAAGAGCTTAGAATTGAAAACTATAGGGTGGGAAGGGAAACAGAAGCACAGAAAGGGGAAGTGACCTGCCTGAGGTCAGAGCAGGTCAGGGGCAGAGCTAGGAACAAAAGCCAGGTCTCCCAAGTCTCAGTGCCCTAAGCACAGGTGCAGCTGCACCAGTTCAAACCCAGTGCAGACACAATCTTCCACTGAAGACCAAAGGGCTTTGCAAACAGGAATTAAGCTTCTCTGCAAGGTATCATCCTTATTTCACAGACCGGCAAAGCAGCTGTTCCGCATCGCTAGCACATCAATGAATGTTACTCAGATCTTGATTCCCTTGCATGCAATTACTGCATTACTATGCAGGAGAACCCAGAAGCGTAACAAACAACGATGGGACTACACAATAAAATGCAGCCCTATTTTGACTGGCTGCTGAGTAAGGTGCTAGATATTAAACAAAATGTATAAGTGTTAATAAACAAACTAGTAGTTTTTTAAAAGACTCTTTTGGCTCAAATGTGAATCATCATCTTTCAGATATAGGCCCTGACCCACAGGTAGTGTAAATCTGCATTGATTTCAACAGGGCTACACAACAGTCACCAGCTGCTGATGACCCATGACTTTTTCAACTCAATATCCCTTTAACCCAGTGTACTTCATTTTCTCTGCAAGCTTCTGCTGTGTTTTGGCCTGGTAGAGGTGACCAAATGTTTTCAATCAAATTACATGAGCGTTGGGCCCCACAGCTGGTCTCTGTTAAACTAGGAAAGACTTTTCCAAGGAATTGTTTACCCTAAAGTTTCACAGCTTGTTCTAAGCTCACATACCTGCTAATCTCTTCAGCACTCATATGGAATAGCAGGTCTGTGGAAGTCAGGCCAAAAATGACTCCATTTATTGCCAGAGTGCAGGGGTCGGACACAAAGTGTACTCGCTGAAATGAGAAAAGAAAGGGCAAAGTGCACTTTGGATTCAGCTGTTACCAACATCCCCCAGCTTGATGAATGGGTTTATGAACAGGGTGAGCTGGCCCTTTCAGGGGAGTTGGGCTCCATCTGTCATCCAGTTGATCATCCAGGTGATGATTTTGGCTTTGGGCCCATGGTTAGGTCAGGTGACCAGAAACCACATGATGGTAGCTGGGGAGGGGGGATGTTCCATCAGAAAGTGGGAGATCAAGGGCTAGGAAGGGCCTATGGGAGGTCTTTCCAGAGTCTGGAATGGGCCTGGCAGAACTCCTTTTCTCAAAGAGTAAAGAGACCCAAAGGGGAGCCAGGGTCAGGGAGGACTGAGGAAGAGGCTTTCCATAGCAGCCAGAGGGAAAGACCTGGCTGGAGCTACCTGCAGTGATGGGCCGGAGAAAACTTCTTAAGAGGAGATTAGGAGTAGAGAAGGGGCACACTGGAGCCCCACGGGACAATGCTGGGAGATTCTGGCTTAGAGTTGAACAGTTATTTTATGTTAATAAACCAGAATCCAGAAGGGTAAGAGTACTCCAAAAGCACCAGTTGTGGCAATTTGTTTGACTGGGGAAGGAGGAAAACTGAGGCAGTGGCGGGTGTCTGACACCATGAGGCAAGACCATGTTAAACCTACAAAAGAAGTTTAGTGAAGACGAGTTGTGAAAGGCACTATTCCAGATACTGTGTAGCTTAGCAGACTGCTTCTTTCTATGGACTGAATAGAGGGAGGTGTTTGGGGAATTCAAAGGGGAAGAATAGTAGTTTAATTTTAATGAAAGCAACAACCTCTTCCACAGAGAAACTTTTCTAAATCTTTAGTGATTGTCATGGGGCTTAATCAAGCGATAACTGTGCCTACGGATACGCCACAGTGGGTCTTACCTCTGTAATGTCTCATCTACACAGGAAAAATGACCAGAATAGCCATTGTAGAAAAGCTCCCTGTATGGGCACTCCTATTCCGAGACAAGAGTGCCTTTTTCCAATTTAGCTTAATCCAATTTTAAAAGTGGATTGCACTAAATCAGAAAAAGGCACTCGTATCCCAGAATAGGAGTGCCCATACAGGGAACTGTGCTACAATAGCTATTGTGGTTTAAATTCACACCCTATGTTATTCTGCAATAATTTTCCCATATAGACAAACTTTAAGGGGAAACGTTGTCGGTAAAGCTGTATGACTAACATACAGCTCATTGCAGCTTCACAGCTGTATGCTTGATGTCACAATTCCCCACCTCCCCAGTCATGCAGAGTTAAGTGATGTGGATTTCCTGGCAACAGGCACAGAGATAGTTTGTCACCTTGTATTTCATTTCCCACCCATTTCCTCATGGGGTATCTGAGTGTTTTAAAAAACCACATGGTGTAGGGTCCTAGATACAGGACAAGGAGCCAGCACAGCCCGAGTTCTGTTTTCAGCTTGGTCTCTGACTAAAGTTTCAGCTCTGTCTTTACAAGAGGACAAATGATCTGACAAAGCTTTTCCCATTTCTAACTTATATGAATTTCTGTTCTGGGCTTTCAATTGTTCTGTGCACCTTCCCCCAACAGGCTTAAATCTTTCATTTTTGCTGCACATTGATTGTACCAGACCATGGAATGAGTGAAATGACCAGCTCTTTAGCACCCAGGCCAGGGTGAGTATCCCACCAAGGCTCAGCACTGTGAGTGATCACACTCTATTGAAAGAAACAATAAAACTGAGCAAGATTTTTCCCAAAAGTGACTAGATTTTCAGAGAGTGTGCGAGCACTGTACTTCCAGGTGGTGCTGTTGCATAGTCTTCCAAGTGAAGAAGTTTTGATACTTGGAGAGAAGCATTATGTTTTGGTTTATACAAGTGGGGTTTTTTTTTGTTTTTTTTGAGAGCATCAGCTTCAGGTGAAAGGGAGCTTCAAGAGAGTTTGCTCTCTGCCTTGGACTCTGCTTAAGAGTCAATTAGTTGCCCCCTGGGAACCAAGGATTGGTAGTGGGCTGAGTTTCCTGAAAAAAGGAATTGCCATGCATGCCATTTAACCATCTCATGTCAGGACTGGTGTACATGTGTAAATAAATATACCTGGACTAGAAGTCACTGATTTCTCTTCCACTGGGAAGCAGACTTCCAAGGCCCGACATCTTCTATTGCTCAGCAGAGGGACAATGTATCAGAAGTGGGGAAAATGTTTCAGGTTGGGCACCCAAAAAACGCAGTTCCTTTTGGAAGTCTTGGAAGCCAAAGGTTACATTATATAAGGAATCCAAAGGATTTCTAGTTTTAAACTTTGATTAAGCAGGCTGTGCAGCAACTGATCAAATTCACTTTGCTCTTAGCCATTTTCCTGTTTGGGTTGAAATGAGAGACTTTTCTTTCAGGCTCCTGACCTGGCGGTCCAGCAAACAACCCATCAGTCACTTTCTCTCTCTTAAGTGAGCTAGTCAAAGGAAAAGTAAACAAACTAGGTGGTTAGCTATTGGAAGTTACCTGTTTGTCATCTTTAGACAGCTCATAGCAGCTGAAAGGCGGCTGAGGATATATGTAGTCATGGTGCACGTCTCTCAGCGATGGTACAAACACGAGCTGTGAACCAGCACTGTTGGCAGAGGAAAGAGAAGCATTCTAAGAGAGAGACCAGGAACCTAAGAACCCAATACTTGACAAACTAAGCACATCAATACAACAAGTTTAGAGTCCTCCACCTCTTAGTGTGGAAAGCCTTTGAAATTCATTACACAGGAAATTGCAATAATAGATCAGATCTTCCAGAAAGTTGATCTAGACAAGAACCCAAGGTTCTGGAGCACAATACCTAAGTCTGTTACAGGCTCCCTGTGAGAGCTTGGGGCAAGTCACTGAGGCCAAGACTTTCAGAAGTGACTAATGATTTTTGGCTGCCACAATCTGAAACACCTTAAAGGGGCTCGATTTTTTCAGTAAGAGGATGCTCGGCGCTTTCTGAAAGCCAGGCCACTTAAGGAGTCCAGCTGCGCACTCCAAAAAAAAGTCACTAGTTGCTTGTAAGCCTTCAATTTAAATTGGTGACTCAGTTACCCATCTATAAAATGGGTCTTTCCCTTTTCCCCTTTCGTCTGTATAGACTGTAAGCTCTTTGGATCAGGGACTGTATTACCATATGTCTTCACTACAGTTAGCCCAGATGATCGGAACCTGGTTAGCCTAGCTTGGGGGTATCTGCCGAGCCTGATGTGAACAGTCAAACTGCAAGCCATACCCAAGTCAGTCTCTCCTCACTGGTCCTGCACTACCTTGTGTGAGTGTTGATAGGATTTCTGGGGGCATGTCCCATGGTTCTTTGTACTGCCATAAGATGAGCTGCTCTATGATTCTTTCCCAATGAACTGTGAGAGAACTTGTCTGTCCTTCTGGCAGACAGGGAGAATTGTGGGAGGACCATCACCACGTCAGTGATTTAGCTTGCGTCCTCACTGCAAAGTGGGCAGTTTACTAGTTCAAGTGCGAGTGGAACCTGAGCTTTAACCAAATCCCCAGCTGGGCTAGCTAGTTACATTTTTTACACTGAAAATATCTCTTATGTTTAAGTACAGCTCATCAGTTGGGGGCTCAGTCTTGACTGGGGCCCATAATACAAACAATCAGCAAACTAGTTTAAATAGTCTATCCCTGCTGAAATTGCAGCCTGAGATACAAGGGAACCCTTCAAGTCCCAGCAGTTCTGATCACACCAAGAAAAGGGATTGCTGTGCATTCATTAGGAGATAAGATAAGTAAACTAAGGAGAAACTCCTGTTCACTAGTGAAGAGTTAAGATTGCCTTAGGATTCCTGGAAACAGCTATGCTGCCACAAACCTGATTTTGGAACCAGATCTATAGTTATTTCTTTAACCATCAGATGACGCATCCATTCAAAGCAATCTGTTGTAATAATGAGACCACGAGAGAGTTACGTGATGGATACAAGAAAGCTCAATAGAAGCAAATGGAAATGGGTGACAGGATGGATCACTTGATGATTACCTGTTCTGTTTATTCTCTCTGGGGCATGTGGCATTGGCCACTGTCGGAAGACAGGCTCCTGGGCTAGACGGACCTTTGGTCTGACCCAGTATGGCTGTTCTTATGTTCTTAATGGCCCGTTATAAACCTGAAGGTTAAAAATCAAGGTGTTTGGGTTCCCGTTGCACAGGCAGCTACAATTCTGTTGGTGGCACTGGCTTAATTGTCATTGCTACTGCTACAGAAGAGGAAAAATAATGTCTTTACGAAGTGATGAACAACAACACTTCTAGGAGGCTACTAATTGGTTTCAGGGCCTCACTGGCAGATACTTACCCATCTCTTCCTTCCCAACCACAGGAATACATGAATTGTCAAACTGGATCAAGTCAGTGATCCAGGCAGCCCTGTATTCAGAACCTTCTACTTCTAGGGTAGAGCTCATCTGCACAGAAGACAGAGCTTTCTCAGAGGCCAGTCTGAGACTGGGAACAGATTCACCCCAGGAATTAAGGACCATCCAGAACTTCCATCTTTGGCTCCAAGTGCAAGGCGTGCTGCTCTGACATGCTTTCTTTAACACACCCAGGCCAGTGCATACATTTAAAAAAAAACAAAAAACAACAAAAAAGGAAACTAACCGCACCCAGACAAAATAATGTCCTGCACACAATACTCCTCTTAGGGAAAGGATGGGAGAGACAACCACATATGATAGATTTAGACATGTCACTTAATGCCTGTATTCAGATACTATAGTGATGAGGGTGGAAGACCATCTAGTTCAGGGGTTCTCAAACTGGGGGTTGGGATCCCTCAGGGGGTCATGAAGTTATTACATGGGGAGTCATGAGCTGTCAGCCTCCACCCCAAACCCTCTTTTGCCTCCAGCATTTATAATGGTGCTAAATATATTTTAAAATGTTTTTAATTTATTAGGGGGGTTGCACTCAGAGGCTTGCTATGTGAAAGGGGTCACCAGTAAAAAAAAAAAAAGTTTGAGAACCACTGATCTAATTCTTATTTAGCACTTTTCATTAGTAGATCTCAAAGTGCTTCAGTCTTGAATGTATTTATCCACACAACACGCCTGTGAGATAGGGAAATAAGATAAGAATTTATATAGAATAGAATCCCATCTCCAATAGTGCCCAGCTGTTTCAGAGAAAGGTGCAAAAACACTGCAGTAGATAGATGTGAGATAATCTGCCCCCAGGGAAAGTTTCTTCCTAACCCCATCAGAGGTTGGGCCATGCCCTGAACCATCTGTTGCTATTGTAGTACCCCCTATACAAATTCCACTCTCCGTGTTACTCTCAAAAAAAACCATTCGGAACAAGAGCAAACTCTTCATGTTTCAGTGTATTAGCTGATCACCAGCGGAGGGTGAAACACTTCCCCTGTTCCATAGTACATGTAGATGCATTCTGGGAGTGGAATTACCCCTTCCTCTGAAGCAACCTGCAACAGCTGCTATCAGAGGACAATGGACTAGATTGGCCGCTGGTACTCTCTTGTATGGCATTTCTATGCTCAGTCGGAAGATATGCACATGTGCAAAGAGCTGAGCAATTTTTTTTTTTTTAATTAATCCCAATATACCACGCAGCTTTGGTAGTAAATGCTGACACAGACAGAGTCAGGTCACTAGCTGCTTAAATATTCCTCTCTCAAAACCCACATTCAAATACAATTTGTATTGTGCTTTTTAAAAAGGGGAGGTATTGACCCAATACCAGTGTATGACAGACCCTGGCAGCAGATGAAAGAACCTGGTGGTGCGCAGCGCTCACCCCAAGGAAAGAATGTCTTGTTTGTTCTTTGTTTTCTCCCTTCCTCCTTCCCCCACCCTCACCCAGGACCACACGAGAGGGAGATCAGAGAGGATGAAAGCCAACAGCAGATACTGTGAGGCCCCCAGCCCAACTCATCTGGGTTTAATGCAGGGGCTGGGGTGGAGGAAGCTGGGGAAGGGACAGGAAAGGCAGTACCATCACTAGAGGTAAACTGGCCAAGCAACAAGCCATCTTTAACCATACAGCTACACTGCTATAGAAAGCCTTAAGTGAGTCTACACAGCCTTTTGCAGTTACAATGATGTCAGTTAAGGGTGTAATTTGTAATAACTCTTCATACTGAAAAAAAAGTATTTTTGCCAATATAGCTTATTTTTTTCAGGGAACTGGTATAAGTTATACTAGTAAAAGCACTCTTTGGCCCGCATAAGCTGTGTATACTCTAGTAGGGTTTACCAGCATAGCTATCAGCAAACCTTTTCTAGCTTAGACTAGGCCTCGGGATTCCAGTTTACAGCCTCTTACAGTATACCTCTGCTTATGTGAAAGACTCTGGGTTGGGAAGTAGGAGAGAAAAAGAGGTCAAGAGAAGGCAGCACTATAATTTATTTCAGCAGCATCTAAGGGCCCCAACTATGATCAGGGCCCCACTGTGCTAGGCATTGGGCAGACACACAGCAAGATCGTCCCTGTCCCAAAGAGCTTACAGTCTAAATGGACAAGACAGAGGCCTTCTCTACACCCAGAATTCATATAGCTATACCTTTTTAATTAGGGGTATGATTTAAAAAACAACCAACCAACCAGATATTAACCCCCACTTCCCCCCAATGTGAGTACTGGAATAGCTTTTTCCCCTTCCTGTACAGGAGTAAGGTATAAATAGACAAGCACATTTATACTGGTGTAACTGCATCCACACTAGGGGAGTTGTACCACTTTAACTATACCGATACAGTTAAGCAGTAAAACATGTGTTAAGACAAGCCCAAAGACTGGGTGGGGAAACAGAAGCAGAGAGGTGAAGTGACTTGCCCATGGTCACACAGCGAGTGAGTGGCAGAGCTGGGAAAAGGATCTTACTCCCCATTCACCACCCTCTCCTGGCGACAAACTGGAACTGCAGGTCAAGTTACAGCACAACTGAGTCAAGGGACCCTAGTTACATAGGCTGACTCTGAAACACGATTAAAGGGCAGCCCACCCTATGAAATGGGGGAACAGTATTAGAATCAGGACAGAGGACAGCTGTATCCCTATTCCCTCTTGTGTACAATGGCACTTGGAAGACCAGCTAGCTGGTTCTTCAATTTGTTTGGTGTTAAGATCAGTTATGTTTCCAGACAAGATAGGAACAGCCAGATGTGTATTGAACTACCCAGTAATTTAGCCGCTGGTCTGAATTCAAGAAAACAGTTTACTTTACATTATGCTTCCTCTCTATTCAAATTTGAGGAGATATCAACAGGCCGAGCTCATCTCCTCCAAGCAAAAGGTATAACTTTATTGGTGTCAGTCTGGAGTACAGTTGCTTAATGAAATGAGTAAGACAGGGGTTTTCAAACTGGGTGTCAGGACCCCTCAGGGGGTCCCGAGGTTATTATATAGGGGGTCACAAGCTGTGAGCCTCCACCCCAAACCCCACTTTGCATCCAGCATTTATAATGGTATTAAATATATAAAAAAGTGTTTTTAATTTACAAGGGGGGGGTCGCACTCAGAAGCTTGCTATGTGAAAGGGGTCCACAGTACAAAAGTTTGAGAACTGCTGGACTAACATCTCACTGCTGAAGATGTACTAATGAGATACAAATGTTGATTCAAAGTCAGGCTGCTGGCAGGAAGTGGCTGTTGTCAAGGGATGATCAAAGGGAGGGGCTTGCCATGCTGACTCACTGAGAAACCAGCCTCCTTTTCCATTTATCAGATGGTTAACCAGGAGTAAATTAAAGTTGTAGGGGACAACTTCTCCCCTATTGTTCAGGGAAGGCAAATGCCTCCAAAATTCCCTCTACAAGACAGGCTGGAAGCATGCATTTCATCCAGAAGTTTCAGTGTGTGTATTTCTTTGTAAGTCTACCATGAAGGAGACTACGACAAAAAAAATTAGGCCTAATAGTCTACACTGGGGGTGCCTCTGCATGCAATGGGGCCTGTCGTCTAGGCTATGAACCACAATCTACATTGTATCTGTGCCAATCACAGCTTTCCCCTGGTCTACACTAGAAACACGTCGATATAACGACATTGCTCAGGGGTGTGGAAAATCGTAGTTATACCAACCTTTAGACAGTGCAATGTTGATGGAAGAGCTTCTTCTGTTGACATAGCTATAGCTCTCGGGGAGATGGAGTACCTATGCTGATTGGAGAAGCTCTCCAACCCAGTGGATAGCGTCTTCACTTGGGCTGTCGATTAATTGCAGTTAACTCATGTGATTAACTCAAAAAAATTAACTGTGGTTAAAAAAAATAAATCGTGATTAATCGCACTGTTAAACAATAGAATACCAATTGAAATGTATTATATATTTTTGAATGTTTTTCTACTTTTTCAAATATATTGATATCTATTACATCACAGAATATAGAAGTGTACAGTGCTCACTTTATATTATTTTTATTACAAATATTTGCACTGTAAAAATGATAAAAAAATATTTTTTTTCAATTCACCTCATACAAGTACAGTAGGGCAATCTCGATCGTGAAAGTGTAACTTACAAACGTAGATTTTTTGTTTTTTTGTAACTGCACTCAAAAGAAAGAAAAAATGTAAAACTTTAGAGACTACAGTCCACTTGGTTCTACTTCTTGTTCAGCCAATTGATGAAAACAAACCAGTTTGTTTTAATTTATGGGAGATACTGCTGCCTGCTTATTTACAATGTCACCTGAAAGTGAGAACAAGGGTTTGCATGGCACTTTTGTAGCTGGCGTTGCAAGGTATTTACGTGCCAGATATGCTCAACATTCATATACCCCTTCATGATTCAACCACCATTCTGGAGGATATGCTTCCATGCTGATGATGCTCGTTAAAAAAACGGTACGTTAATGAAATTTGTGGCTGAACTCCTTGGTGGACAATTGTATGTCTCCTGTTCTGTTTTACCCTCATTCTACCATATATTTCGTGTTACAGCAGTCTCGGGTGATGACCCAGCACGTTTGTTTTAAGAACACTTTCACAGCAGATTTGACAAAACGCAAAGAAGGTACCAATGTGAGATTTCTAAAAATAGCTACAGCACTCAACTCAAGGTTTAAGAATCTGAAGTGTCTTCCAAAATCTGAGAGGGATGAGGTGTGGAGCATGGTTTTAGAAGTCTTAAAAGAGCAACACTCCAATGCAGAAACTACAGAACCTGAACCATCAAAATGAAAATCAACCTTCTGCTGGGGGCATCTGACTCAGATGATGAAAATGAACATGCGTCGGTCCGCTCTACTTTGGATGGTTATCAAGCAGAACCTGTTATCAGCATGCACGCATATCCTCTGGAATGGTGACTGAAGCATGAAGGGACATATGAAACTTTAGCGCATCTGGCACATAAATATCTTGCAACGCCGGTTACAACAGTGCCACTCGAATGCCTGTTCTCACTTTCAGGTGACATTGTAAACAAAAGCGGGCAGCATTATCTCCTGCAAATGTAACCTAACTTGTTTGTCTGAGCAATTAGCTGAAGTAAGACTGGGTGGACTTGTAGGCTCTAAAGTTTTACATTGTTTTATTTTTGAATGCAGTTATTTTTTGTACATAATTCTACATTTGTAAGTTCAACTTTCATGATAAATATATTGCACTACAGTACTTGTATTAGGTGAATTGAAATATACAATTTCTTTTGTTTTTTACAGTGCAACTATTTGTAATAAAAATAAAGATAAAGTGAGCACTGTACACTTTCTATTCTGTGTTGTAATTGAAATCAATATATTTGAAAATGTAGAAAACATCCAAAAATATTTAAATAAATGGTATTCTATTATTATTTAACAGTGCCATTAATCACAATTAATTTTTTTAATCGCTTGACAGCCCTAGTCTTCACTAAGCTCTACAGTAGCGCAGTTGCTGCAGAGCTGTAAGTGTAGACAAGAGGTTTGCTTGTGTAACACTTGGGATTTATATACTAGGTTATACCCATAGGTAGCTAAAACCAAGACATGGCCTTAATCCCAAAATCTACATGAGCCAGCAAGTCAATCAAGATAGTCCCTCTCCAGCACCTCTGCCATGTGTAACTTCTATGCTCTCCCAGAGTAATCAAGGATGTTTGCTGCTGGCTACACAGAAACCCCATCTATTTTTGGCTTTCTACTCTTCCTGAAATAAAAAGGCTCCCTTTTCTCATTAGTACCTGCCCTTCCTTTAGGCACATAGCTGACATGCTGTGTTCACAGCCCTGTCTGTTTGGAAGAGTGTCAGAAACTCCACCCATACGTTACACTTCCACCAACACTATTTCTGGGTTTTAATCTTTGTACTTGTGGTCTGCAGCTATCTGACTGTTGGCAGCTTTAAGGAATGGGGAAGAACTGTTTTTGGGGTGGGGGGAAAATAGGATAAACTTTAGGAAAGGAAAACTCAGGTATGACATCAGGCAAGAGTTATGAATAGTCTTCCACTTCCCTTTGGAAGACTAATTGTAAGCACATAAAGAAAACTATCATGTCATTTTATTCAGTATTTCTCAACCTCTTCTGGTTCACAAAAGTAAAAATTGTTTAAATGATAAACTACTACTACTACGACTACATTTAACCTCACAAGCTTTAAAGGTTTTGAATGCCCTGAAGTTATTCTGAAAAGTTTCTTCTCTTGGCTTTGGATTGTAATAAAATGTTCAATGCCTCGTGACCCTGCCCCAGCAGTTGCAACCCACCAGTTAAGAAATACAGATCTAGTTCACCTCCCTGGCAATGCAGGGATGTTTGTCCATTTATCAGTTTTGTAGTCTAGTTTTAAATGTTCCAAGTGATAGGCTACTCAGACTTACGAGAGAGAGAGACAGACAGACAGACATACAGCAGATGGGAACAGTCACACACGAGCAGTAAAGGGACTATTATTAAAATTATCTGTATCACAGTAGAAACTAGAAGCCCCAAGATGAACCCCACCCCCCCGATGTTGGATGTTGCACAATCACAAAGTAGGTCTTCACGGCAGAGTTTGCTCAGGTGATTGGCACCCAGGTCTGAGCAGCCACATTGCAAGCCATACCTGAGTTATTCTCTTCTCACCCGTGTTGCTTTCTCCCATGTGGCTCACTGGATTTCTAGGGGAGTATCTTGTCATCCTTTGTGCTGCAGTCAGGTGAGCTGCTCTATGGATTCTTTCCCAGTGACTTGGGGGAAAACTCGTATGTTCTTCTGGGAAAATGGGGGGAATTGCGGGAAGGCACTGGAAGACTATCAGCACTACTTCCTCAGTGCACAGTGGATGGGTTACCAGCCCCGAGTGGAACCTGGGCTCTAACTTACCCCACACCAGTCAAGCCAGCTAGCCTGAGCTGGAAGCACCACTCAGCTCAGGTGAGGTGTCTACATGTGTGGATTGGAGGGCATTGGGGCAACACCCAGGTAAAAACCTCAGCTAATTCTGCAGTGAAGTTATACTCACAGGGAGAGAGTCTCTGCCCTAAAGAGTTTATCTTAACTAATGGTGAAATTTTCAAAAGCACTTAGTGACTTAGAAACCTAAGTCACATTTAAAAAAAAATAAAAAAATCAATGGCACTTAGGCTCTTAAGTCACTTAGGAGTTTTTGAAAATTTTACTGTACATTTGTACAACGGGGCATAACCTGGCTGACTGTAGTAGGACCTACCTGCATCAAAGTGATAAATCTAAATGAACACGAGAAAGGAAGGATAGTTACACTTATTTCACATGAGGAATTGAGGAACAGAGAGACTGAGGGCTTGTCTACACTTGAAACTCTATAGCAGCACAGGTACACCACTGCAACGCTGACACTACCTACGCTGACAGGAAGCGTCATCCCATCGTTTTAGGTAATCCACCTCCCCGAGAGGCACCAACTAGGTTGACAGAAGAATTCTTCCATCGACTTAGCGCTGTTAACACTAGAGGTCAAGTTGGCTTAACTATGCTGCTCAAGGCTGTGCATTTTTCACAGCCCTGAGTGACGTAGATAAGTTGACCTAACTTTTTAGAGTGGAACAGGCCACAGTGACTTGCTCGAGATCACACAGCAAGTCTCTGGCAGACAATAAAATTGACCCCCTTATCTCCACAATCCCAGTCTAATGCCCTAACTACAAGGCCATTCTTCCTCTCAAAGGCAGACTAGAGAATCAGACTGGTTTAGGCTCTGTATTGTGAAACGAACCATTTTCTAGTAACCTAAGGAAGGGAGAGGGAATCGGGTTTCATGTGTTCTAGTCCCAGTATTGTCACACACTCATCTGCGAATGTGGATGAACATATCTCTCAGCACCTCCCTGAGATACAGCTCGCACAAGGGATAGAAAATTTTTTAATTCAGTCACGTTTCCCAATGCTTTCAAATCCTTGGATGGAACCTGACAAAAGAGCACAAAGGCTATTTAATACTTACCTTCTTGTCCCTTCAATTATCATCTTCAGACAATGTTTAAAGAGATCCTCAAATGATCCAATAAGTTGACCATTCTACAGACAAAGAAAGAACAACTTGATTTGTTACAAGTTTTCTCTGAGGAAAGTCACATAGACCATGCCAAGAGCAGAGTTCAGCCAAACAGACTGGGAAAGACTCTGGTAGCCTCCCCACTCCCTCAAGGAACAACGGGGAGATGCCAACCAAAGTTGAAGGTCATCCTTTAAAAGGCTGCCCATAAAGTTAATAAATCCTGGTTTCATTTGGTAACATGGTGATAGCCTCCTAGAGAGGCTGGGATTCATCCACATAAAGAAGCCATGGATATTTGGGTTGCCTGGCAATTCAAAGATTCTAATGGGCAGTAAATACTTCGGACAAAACTCATCTAAATTCTTGGCCAAACTCAAGGAATATCCCTCCATTACTGTTGTACCGGCATTGCCTTTGATGTGCCATCACTCTGAAGGGACATGCAACGAGGGGTAGGAGAGCCTTCCAAGGACCTGCTCCATAGCAGCCCCAAAGATGTTAGCTCATGGTATTTACTAGACCGCAGAGAGGAAATGCATGTGGATCCTCAACTCCCTTGGGGAGCAACTTACCTCAACTTGCTCGTGTTTAGCATCGAGAAAAGGACCAAACTAGAAGAAAACAAGAAGTCAAGAAAGAAATTCAAAGAGAGAAAAATCTATCCCTTGCATCCTGCCTGCTCACTGACTTGTGCTCCAGCCCTGAATTGTGACCAAGGCTGCATTAAACATAGGTAATATACAAGACGCAGCTGGCAAGAAAGTTTTCTAGAGACTGGGAGCCAAGACTCTTGGGTTCCATCTCCTGGCTCAGGGAAGGTGTGTGGTCAAATGAACAACAACGGAGGAAGGAGAGCCAGGATTCCTGAGTTAAGGAGAGAGCATAACTTAGTTGATGATAGCAGTGGACTGGGAGTCAGGTCTACTGTGCAGAAATGGGCATAGAAAAACTACGTCACTTTGTCCTCTGTGCCTCAGTTTCCCCACCCAGGGGCTAACATCTAACTGGAACCCTGGATACCTGGGTTCTAGTCCCAGCTCTGCTACTGGCCTCTGAGTGATGTTAGGCAAGTCACTTTCCTCTCTCTGTGCCTCAGTTTCTCCATCTATAAAATGGGGATTATGTTACTTGTCTCCTTTGTAAAGCACTCAAGAAGCTACAGATTAAAAGTGTTATCAGAGCAAGGGAAGCTGTGTGATTGATCATATACTAGGAAAGTGCTTTGTGATCGCTGAACAATGGTTTTGCAACATTGGATACGAATGGTCCATTTACTCAGTCTATTGGCCATTACCAGCTGCTTTAGAAAGAGGAGCCCCTTTCAAGACAACTATGGGGAAGTTTTCTTCTTAACTACAGACAGTTAGTGTATGGCTTCTAATCTAAAGGAGGAGGGTTCGTCTCTTAAAAAAAGTGACCCCATCTAATAAATTGTCTGAAGGTATTTTTTTATTTGTTTGCTCTGTCTGAAAAGTTCAAGTCAAGTCCATTGGTACTATCCCGTAATCTTTACTAACAAGACCAAAAACCCATGTCAATCTGAACACGTGTTTCCCCACTCCTGAGACAGAAGGTTCTATAGAGTCCTAATAGCCCATGGTGTCCAGATAAAAATCAGCTTAGGCCGCGGATCGCCTTGTTCTTCTTCGAGTGCTTGTTCATGTTCCCATCAGGTGTGTGCGTGCACACTAGCCGGAAGATTTTCCCCTAGCAGCAACTGTAGGATTGGCCTGTGTGACCCCTGGAGTTGCGCCTTTATGGCGCCCAATATAGAGCCCTGCCTACTCTACACCCCCTCAGTTCCTTCTTACAGCCAGTGACGGTAGCTGGAACTTCCCCTTGCTCTTCTCGTGCTTTGGCAAGTGGATTATCAGTGCTTTATATGCTGTACATAGTTAGTTTCCAGTAGTTACTATAGTTTAATAAAAAGAACAGGAGGACTTGTGGCACCTTAGAGACTAACAAATTTATTTGAGCATAAGGTTTCGTGAGCTAGTCTTCATAAGTTTCAGTTACGGATGGTCCCCTATGTTTTCCCCCTGCATTTGTTATCGGGGCATGCTGTGATTCCCAGGCTTTAAGACTTGCCAGATTTGTGTGAAGCGCATGCCAAAAAGGGACCCCCAAAACTCCTGCTTAGGGTGCCTGGCTGAGGGTCATCAGAAAGACCACTGCAAGATCTGTTGGGAATTCCAACCAAGAACCATTAAGGAGAGGGAGCAGCGTCTCAAAATTTTCCTTATGGAGGCAGCTCTCCGACCTCAGTTGGACCTAGGTGCTGGTGATCCTGCTTCCAGCACATCGGCTTCGGGGAGAAGTGATCCGGCGCCATCTTTGAAGGATCCGGCGTCAAAGAAAGATGCTGGCAAGGAAGCTCAGCATGGTCATGGAGTCTCTTGGGGACATTCCAGCCTTCGGCACCGGTCCCAATCACCAGCGCAGAAGAAAACGAGGTCAGAGAGAGGCCAATCTCCCTCAGCAAGACCCAGGGACCAGCCACCAGCGGCACCTCAGTCGGGCCACGGCTCGGGGACTCAGAGTGGGGCCATGCTGACTTCTGCCCAGGTGAGGCAGTTGAGTCCGGGCCCATCTCGCTCACCACACCCATTGGAGCATCTACAGCTCTTGTATACCCCAGAGGCTTTCGAGGCAGCGCAGGACCTATTGAGGCTCACAGCGCTGTTCTCTCTGCCAAGACAGGAGAGTGTCTCGGCACCGCAGGTTCCATCCTGGCACCCCGTGCAGCCTAAGAGAAAGCCAGCGATGATGGCACGCTGATCCCCATCACCTCGGCACCCTTCTACTCCAGCATCCCCATCCTGTGAGCACAGTCGGTCCCTTGCTTCTCGACACTCTACCTCGAGAGGAGTAGCACCACCCTGGTCCTCCTACTCAGAGTTGGACTCATACCGCTCCAACTATAGCGGGAGCAGAAGATCCTCCTCACAGCATCATAGGCAGTCCTGACCAACACAGTGGATCCCTCAATGACAAAATCAACCACAGTGGCGCTGTTGGACTCTGTGGGCTTTCCATCAAGCCCAGGGTCAGAGCCAGGGGTCCCACTTGGGTGCAGCATCAGTGGTATCTGCAACATTCGTTCTGCCATGATTGGCACCGGAGCCAGTGTCTCGGTCATTAACACTGTTATCTTTAGCAACGGAGGCATCAGTGGCCCCGATTGCGGCTATGGCACACCCTCGGCACTGACGCTACAGGAACCCTGGCACATGTTGCACCAGGTGCCGGCACCAGCATGGGGCCTGACACCTGTGCCTTTCACAGCACCATGACCAGGCCAACCTACTGCAGTTTCCACGGGGTCAAGAGATCCCTCAGGTGGGGACAGTAGGGAGCAACCACCTCTCCTGGTGCTCTCCTTCTCCCCCCAAGATGAGGCCCTAGCGCAGGGGTGGGCAAACTTTTTGGCCTGAGGGCCACATCAGGGAACAAAAATTGTATGGCAGGCCATGAATGCTCACAAAATTGGGGTTGGGGTGCGGAGGGGGGTGAGGGCTCTGGTTGGGAGTGTGGGGTCCAGGGTGGGGCTGGGAATGAGGTGTTTGGGCTGTAGGAGGGTGCTCTGGGCTGGGATCGAGGGGTTTGGAGAGCAGGAGGGGGATCAGGGCTGGCGCATGCGGTTGGGGCATGGGGAGAGGCTCAGGGGTGCAGGCTCCAAGTGGTGCTTACCTCAAGCATCTCGCGGAAACAGTGGCATGTCCCTTCTCTGGTTCCTACATGGAGGCATGGCCAGGCGGCTCTGCACGCTGCCCCATCTGCAGGCACCATCCCTGCAGCTCCCATTGGAGGGGGCTATTGGAGGATGGAGGAGCTGGAGCAGGGCCGTGGTGTGGCCCCCAACCCTTCACCCCAGCAAGAGCACCAGAACAGGGCCATGCTGTGTGGTGCGGCCCCCGACCCAGCGCCCTGACTGGAGCCTTAAAGATTCTAGAGCCACCTTCAGGTCCCTGGGCCTCTAAACTTCAACACAGCAGAGACACTTCTGTCTGCAGCCCCAGCAGCGGTTCAGTCAGCAGAACCCACAAAGATGGATCCAGAAGGAGGAATCAGAATGGCAGGAGAAGACCATGCCAACCCTCTGGCTAGGGCTCAGGACAACCCAACCCATCTTCAGGCACCAAGCCGGCCCATTGAAGGCACAGTCGAGGACGGTGTACCACACCTGACAATGGATCCACCCTGCCTTACTTTCTCGTCCCGACTATCCCCTTTCTACCGTGCATGGTTCTGTGTCACCTCAGACTGGTGGGTGCTCTGCATGGTAGAGAGGGGATACTCCATCCAATTCTGTGCCCTCCCACCCTTCCAACTCTCTTCAGGGACCCTTCTCATGAGCAGCTCCTTATCCAGGAGATGCAGTCACTCCTGTCTTTAGGGACAGTGGAGGAGGTTCCTCAGGAGCACAGGGGGCGAAGGCTTTTATTCCCGGTATTTCCTATACCGAAAGCCAAAAGGTGGCCTCAGGCCCATCCTGGACCTACGAGAACTCAACAAGTTTGTGAAGAAACTCAAGTTCCGCATGGTCTCTCTGGCCTCCATCATTCCCTCATTGGATCCAGAAGATTGGTATGTTGCCCTCGACCTGAAGGACGCATACTTTCATATCGATCATCCAGCTCCACAGGAAGTACCCCAGGTTTGTGGTGAACAACACCCACTACCAATTTACAGTCCTCCCGTTTGGCTCATCAGCAGCACCTCATGTTTTCATCAAGTGCATGGCAGTCGCTGCGTTTCGGTACAGGTGTTTCCTTAACTCGACAACTGGCTGATCAAGAGCTGCTCCAAGACCCAAGTAGAAGCTCAGGTCAGATTCATCAGAGCCACCTTTGACAACCTGGGTCTCCTTCTAAAGGAAGCGAAATTGACTGTCCTCCATCCAGAGAATAGAATTTATAGAGGCAACATTGGACTCGACCCAGGCCAGGACATGCCTGCTGCAAGCGAGGTTTCAGGCCCTGACCGATATGATTCGAGGCTCAGTTTCCCACCACCACAGCAAGGAACTGCCTGAAGCTTCTCGGACACATGGCTGCCTGTACCTACATGGTGCAGCATGCCAGACTCAGGCTTCAACCTCTTCATGGCTTGCGATAGTGTACCGCCTGGCCAGGGACAGCTTGGACAGGATCATGACCCTGCCTCGCCTGGTCCTTGACTCCCTCCTATAGTGGCTCAACCCTCAGGAAGTATGCTCAGGGATCCCCTTCGCCAGTCTGCAGCCGTCTCTGTTGCTAGTGATGGACGCATCAGACTTAGGCTAGGGAGCACATCTGGGAGACCGCAGGACTCAGGGTCTCTGATATCAGGCAGATCTGGCTCTTCACATCAACGCCAGAGAACGGAAAGCAGTGCGCCTGGTGTTCCAGACCTTCCGGGCATACACATTGTCCCGTTAAGTATTAGTCATGAGAGGCAACACCACGGCAATGTTTTATATCAACAAACAGGGGGGTGAATGCTCCTCTCCCCGGTGCCAGAAAGCCCTCATGCTGTGGGACTTCTGTGTAGAACATTCAATACACCTGCAAGCGTTGTACCTCCCTGGGGTACAGAATGAGCTGGCGGACCACCTCAGCAGGTCGTTTCAGGGCCACAAGTGGCCCCTTCATCCGGACGTCATGATTTCAATCTTCCAGAGGTGGGGCTTTCCCAGATAGACCTATTCGCCACGCGATACATCGGGAAGTGCCAGCAATTCTACTCCTTCCAAAAAAATCACAGCTAGGGCTCCAGCGTGGACACATTTCTCCTCCATTGGGGAGGTTATCTCCTATATGCCTTTCCACCCATACCATTAGTTCACAAGGGACTCCTCAAGATCTGGAGAGAACAAGCTCAGGTCATATTAATAGCACCAGCCTGGCCCCGTCAGCACTGGTACATATCTCTCCTACCCTGCTGCTCTTTCTGGACCTTCTGAAACAAGATCATGGTTGTCTTCAACATCTGAACCTCGAGTTGCTTCACCTCACGGCATAGAAGCTCCATGGTTGAACCAGATTACGCTTTCCTGTTCAGGCCAGGTTAGACAGGTCTTTCTTGGCAGCAGAAAACCCTCTACGAGAGCCAAATACCTTGCCAAGTGGAAGAGATTTTTAACCTGGTCGGTGCAGCGCTATTCATCCCCAACACTAGCATCAGTGCTGCTTATTCTGGACTACCTCCTCCATCTGAAGCAGCAGGGGCTTTCGTTACTGCCAATAAGAGTGCACTTGGCTGCCATCTCGGCCTTTCACCCAGGTGAGGAGGGCCGCTCTGTGTTTGCTAACCCGATAGTCAGCCAGTTCTTAAAAGGGCTTGACTGGCTATACCCTAACGTCCGTCAGCCTGTCCTGATCTGGGACCTCAACCTGGTCCTTTCTAGACTCATGGGACCACCTTTTGAGCCCTTGGTGATGTGCTCCCTGCTCTACCTCTCTTACAAGATGGCGTTCCTGGTGGCAATAACTTCGGCTAGGAGGGTGTCTGAACTCAAGGCCCTAGCCTCAGAGTCCCCTTATACTGTGTTCTATAAGGACAAGGTGCAGCTCAGGCCTCACCCTGCTTTCCTCCTGAAAGTTGTGTCGCAGTTTCACATTAACCAGGACATCTTTGTCCTGGTGTTCTACCCTAAGCCACATTCCAGCGGCAGGGAGCAGACTCCGCTCACTAGATGTCCGCAGAGCACTAGCCTTTTACATCGAGAGAACAAAGTCGTTCAGAAAAATCAGTCCAGTTATTCATGGCGGTGGCAGACAGAATGGAAGGCCTACCCATGCCATCACAATGCATTTAGTTGTGGATCACTTCCTGTATCTGTGAGTGCTACAATCTGGCGGGAGTTCCTGCACCCCCGATCGCTGCGCACTCCACCAGGGTGCAGGCTTCATCAACAATGTTCCTGGCACAGTTCCCTACTCAGGAAATCTGCAGAGCAGCGACATGGTCCTCCATCCACCCTTTCACCAACTGTTATGTGATTACGCAGCAGGCCTGAGATGACACGGTCTTTGGTAGAGCGGTGCTCCAATCAGTGGATGACTCTGACCCCACCTCCTGAACTCGGGCTTGGGAGTCACCTGATTGGAATTGACATGAACAAGCACTCGAAGAAGAAAAAATGGTTCCTCACCTTCTCGTAACTGTTGTTTGTCGAGATGTGTTGTTCTTGTCCATTCCAATACCCACCCTCCTACCTCTCTGTCGGAGTAGCTGGCAAGAAGGAACATGGGGTGGGTGGGGGGGAAGGGTCAGCACAGCTCTATATTGGGTGCCATGAAGACACGACTCCAGGGGACACCCAGGCTGACCCTACAGTTGCTGCTAGGGGAAAAATCTTCCGGCCACCGTGCACGTGTGTGCACACACAAACTGATTGGAATGGACATGAACAACACATCTCGAAGAACAGTTACAAGAAGATGAGTAACTGTTTTTTTCAAGGTGCCTTTCACCTTTTCTGAATAGAAGGGTAAATCACTGACTCCCAAGGGAATTTAATAACTGCCTGTATTTGCTGTACACTCTCACAGAGATTGTGAGGCTATGGGTAACTTTACGTAGTTACATACAGAAACTGGGCTTCATTTTTGGTTTAAATTCATTATGCATTTTTTAAAAAAATATATATAAAATGAGATTACCTAACATAAAAATGTTACTGCAACCAGCCTCTTCTGGGCAAACACAGGTTGGTTTTGAAGTCACACTAGGACCTCTAGTGGGCTATCCGATAAACCCTATCCCTTGTGTGGTACATAATCTAAAAGCTCTTCGGTTCACAGCTAGTCTTGTTTAGAATTCAATTTAAAGAAAATCAAAGAAGAGGCAACATGGGCTAATGGATAGAGCACTGGCCTAGCAGTCAGGAGACCCAAGTTCTATTCCCAGCTCTGCTACTGTGTGAACATGGGCAAGTCACTTCCCCTCTCTCTGCCTGTTTCACCTCCCTTTATTTGTCTTGCCTATTCGGAGCAGGGACTGTCTCACTGTATCTGTGCAACACCTTGGACAAGAAGGCCTCAAACTCAGTTGGGGCTCTAGGATATACTACAATACAAAAGCTTCCTCTTAATACTACTGTGCACTTAACTCAGTAACTTACAGGAGTGAGTGTATTTCTCTCTCAGATGGAGAAGCCTGAGACACTCAGACTTTCCCAAGGCCACAGAACAAGACAGTGGCAGAAACAGAGTCTCTGGACAGATCAGCTTGAGAGGTCCTAGAATCTGAACTGTTATAGACCTCACACACTTTGGAATGAGCTTCCTCTGCCCCAAGGAAGTATGTAAACCATTAATCAGTGTCTCTGCCTCCATGCCCAATCCAGAGAGGATGCCAACATATTACAGCTCAGTTAGAGACAGATTCACATCCTTTATGGATTGGGCACACAGAAAGGCATGTACTAACTCTAGGTGGCACTCACTCTAGGGCTATTCCTGTCAACCAAGAAGATGTGCACATTACAGCAAGGTAGGCATTTGCATCAGGGAATTCAAAACTTCACATGGAGATAAAAAAGCATTCATATATTATGGGCCTTGTAAGAGGACTTGCAGCAATAAGCTTTGACCAAGAATGGTCATCTTGCTTTTGGATTGTAGCCTAATTGATCACAGCTGAATTTTCACATCATTTTTTAAGCCTAGTATTTTTGAATGGAAACAGTTTTCAGCTACATGTTATAGCATTTAGTTACAAAGCAACGGCACAAAAAAGGGAAATAAAACCAAGGTCCTGAAAGCCCATGTTCATTAAATATCCCATGGCACTTTTCATAAGAGCATTAACCCCAGTGTCCTGGCCAAACTCCAGCTTTGAGTAATTCCATTCTGCCTCCTTCAATTCCCCACCTGCAATTTTAATTAAATATGGGAATCTTCCTCTTTTCTAGTCCTTAACAGTTATGTTGTGTTGCTATGCAGTCAAACAGCTGCAATGATTCTCAGAGGATTTGTGCTTTAGAATCCTATTATTATGGACCAAGGCCACAACTGGAATCAGGACCTCATTGTGCTAAGAACTGTACAAACATACAGGAAGACACAGACACTGCTCTGCAATGCTTACATTCTAAAGCCCCAATCCTGCAAAAAAAGTTATGCACACGCTTAACTTAAAGCATATGAACAATTCCCTTGATTTCACTGGCACTACTCACATGCCTAGAGCTAAGCACCTTCGTGCTTTATCTCATCCTGCCCCTCACACTGAGAGGAACTCCCGCAAAACATCTACAAAACTACCTCATTATCCTCCTTCAAAACCCTCCTCAAGATCTCTGTTCTGTGATGCCTATAAAAAAAAAAAAGTGACAATAGTTAGGCTGCTGGCGTGCTGAGATCACAGCCTAGTACGCTGGCCAATATTGTCTCATTGTTTCCTTGTACTCCCCTGTCTGTCTGTATCCATCTGTTGCGTGTGGTCTTATACTTGCAGTTTAAGCTCCTTAGTGCAGGGACCATCTTTTTGTTCTGTTTGTACAGCACTTAGTGCAGTTGGGGGCCTTGGTCCATGACTAGAGCGCCTAGGTGCTATAGTAATACAAATAATAATAAAATATGCTTAAGTTTTTGAGAGATCAGAATGTAATTGATGACCAGATGTAGTAAGTGTAACGGTTGGAGGTAGAGGAGAACAGGCCCTACATAAACAGAAGAAATATTTCAGAATAATTACTAGAGCAAAAGCCATTTCTCAGGAGACGCCTAGTTGGGACCGCAGCCCTTGTTCTGCCAGGAACTCCATGTGGGAAGGCCCCTGCATGGAACCCCATTGAAGTCAATGGGCTCCATGCTGGGCAGGTGTCCATCTGCATAGAACTCATTGCAGGATCCGAATCCAAACATGCAACTCTTCTCCTGAATAACCCAAGAGGAATAAATCTTCTCTCTTACCAGGATGCAGACATCTGGCTTGTCTTTGTTGATAATATCAATCAGATCCAACATAGGGTCATAGGTGATGCTGTCGGAAGTTGTGTAGGGCCCACAAGCAAACAAGACCATTTGCAGCTCCAAATCTAAAATGTATTACAACAGTTTTAACACAAGTTTCTAAGCTCCCCCTTTGCCCATAGGGCATCCTCTATCCTGCCATCATACACGTGGGGGATTTCCATTTACCTTTGCTTGGCGCTGTTTGCTCTCTCTAAGATCTTGCTCTCAGATGTTGCACACAGAAGCATCCATCAAATGGAAAGAGAGGCACTGTGATGTGATGTTTAAGATCTGATACACACACACAAGCCCAGTGCTATTTCTTAGCTGTTCAATTTTTCTGGCTGGGGTGTGCAATATAAAAGAGCATCTCCCCACCCTGCCACTTAAAATATTTCTGTTTAGGGTTCTATTCACAGTGATTCTGGATGATTTTAGACCAAAAAACAAACACGAAAAAAAACACTTCTCTTCTTATGCGTCAGATGGTCTTACAAGGGATGCTATCAAGGCAATCATGTTGTGCCACATCACTGATTGAGGGAAGGAGGATAAAATCCAAGACATTGCTTGTGTTAAGTATTTGCATGGGGAGGATGAGAAGTAGAAGGAAGAGAGACAATTCAGCATCATGAGTGATTCATACTGCCCTGTTTAACTCACCCCCAAGTTTAGCCAGATGATTTATTGTGCAATAAAGATATCAGTACAAGCCAGAGGTTCTCAATGAAGGGGGTACATCAGACTTTGAGGGGGCCCAATGAGCCTTCTTATGGTTCAGTGGTTATGGTAGAAGTGAGGGGCTGGCAAGTTCCAGGTCACAGCACCACTTGGGTGTGGCCTGTCCACCCCTCTGTCATGACCAGGGGGTGGGGGAATGGGCCAAATTTAAGTGGGTGGTGTTGCCTTCTGGTGCGCAGGAGGGGAGATGTGGCATCACCTCTCAGGTTTGGCTCGGCCGCGCCTCCATCTGAGAGAGGAGAGACTGGGCCAAATTTGAGTGGGTGCTGTTGTGACTTAGTGTGCTTAAGGGTGGGGGGTATTTTTGTAGTTGGGGGGAGCCTCCAAGTGCTAAACTGGGCAGTGCTAAAGTGGGGCGTGGTTCAAGGCAGGTTGAGACTCTGATACAGAAATACTGGAGAGGTCAAGAGTGACTCCTTAGCATGTTATGATCTGATCATTTTTCCTCTGATTCCCTCCCCAATTGCCCTTCCAACAGATGGAAAGCTGCTGAAATATCTATATATATATCTGGGCGCATCTTAAAAAATTCTAACTAAAGGCCTTTGGTTGGGTTTAAGCCAGCCCCTGAAATTAATTAAATTTTTCATGACATTCTCAGTGCAGAGTCAGAACACAGGAGATTATTTTAACAGATCACTGGGATTGGATCCAAGAACAATCCCACAATGGACCTATTAAAAAAAATAGGAAGCTATGCCCAGTAAAGAGTATGTAATGATGCTTTTAAAGTTTAACGTGTACCAGATCTGAGAAACTGCACTAGCTGCAGTTTGTGCTATTGAGTGTGTATCTGTCTAATTCTCTAAAGAACCAGTATGCAAAGCTAACCTTGATTTTCTAAGCTGGGGGGGATGGTGGGGGAGGGAGAAATCTTTAAAAATAATTGAACTCACCTTCAACTTGCTCTGTAGATTGGTAGAAAGGAAGAGGCACCCCCTGAAGAGAAAGGATACTTGAAAATCATTGCAAGCAAAGGGAATAATTGCACATGGCCAAATTCTATTCTCAGCAACACCAATATAAACCCACAGCAGGATTTGGTCCATAGGCTCTACATAAAAGACATTTATTCCATCCCTGCAGGAGTGAGGAGAAAGTTTGATTTGATTAACTAATAGGGACAAATACATTCTTGGGTGATTATCACATGCCTCTGTGGTACCGTGAAACACAAGACCATAGGGCAAGTGACCTCAACCACCTGTGATGTGCATTAAGCTCTATAAATCTACTACCCACAGGGGCTTAGTGAGATTAAAAAATGGGGGGGGGGGGTTAGCCTCATGCATTACTGATAGATATCACATTGCTGCAGCAGCCATCCAAAAACTATACATCCCCAAAGGAGCACTTAGATAGCCTCAGACAAACCCTGTGATACTTAGTGAGATGCATTTACTTAAGAGGTCTTTGCAAGATGTCTAAGTCATGGAATAAAGATAAAGTCTAACCACCCCTGCTGCATGTGCACAAACAGGTGGATGGATGCTTGCTAAGGAAGTAAAGTTAGATTGCTGTTTTTTGGTATGTAGATTTCAAGGAACATCAGCACTACAGGAGGTGTTTGGGAATCAGAATGTGGAGCTTGGGGAATATCATTGGCCTATTAGAATCAGCATTGAAACTGAACAGAAAGTATTCCCTTCTGCGCTCTTTAGTTTAAAAGAGCCCTGTTTTATTGACTTTGCAAGACCTATTTACTCAAGCACTATCAAAGGTGATGGGACTCCTAGTGAGTTGTGGATAATCTTTCTAGCAGTTTGATTTCTGGATGCCACATTAGTAAGTGTTGTATTTTCTGATGTTCTAGGGTGTCACCATATCTAACACCTAGCGATACACAGATGCAACAAACCTGACACAAAAGATGTACACTGAAAAACAAATCTTGGCCTAAATTTTTCAAAAGTCCCTCACAATGTGGGGGGATCCAACCTAAGGCACAATAAAGGGGCCCAGTTTTCAGGAAGTGGGTGCTAAGCACCTTTTGAAAGCCAGGCTTCTTTAAACGTATCATGTTGGGGACTCAAAAATAGAGGCCCCAAAGTCATTACCTACTTTTGACAGTTTAGACCCATGTTTTAACAGATGTGCCTCACAAATGGTAAGATTAACTTGAACGCAGTACAAGTTACTTAGATAGACAAGACTAACTCCTTTTCCAGAAGGGTTAATTATTTAATCATTCAGAATTATTTCACAATTAAATTGTTTGATCATCCAACTATAAAAATCGCTTGTAAGCATATGCACCAAGTTTCTAATCTGCCCGGGGGTGCTCCCCCTGGCTCTGTCCCAGGCCCCACCCCCACTTCACCCCTTCCCCTGAGCACATCCAGCTCTCGTTCCTCTCCTCTCCCCCCATAGCACCTCCTGCACATTGCGGAACAGCTGATCGTGGCAGGTGGGAGGCGCTGGGGGGGAGCAGGAGGCGTTGATGGGGGGCTGCCGGTGGGTGCTAAGAACCTACCCTTTTTTTTTTTCCTGTGGTGCTCTAGCCTTGGAGCATCCATGGAGTCGGCGCCTATGTTTGTAAGAACAGAGAAGCCAGTTTCTGGGAAAAAGTTCTAGACCTGCTCCTGATGTTTCATTGACAGCACAAAGACATGGGAAGAGTAGAAAAGGATTTGTGCTTAGTTGGATTTACTCACCTCGTACAGCTTAGATGCAACCAGTTTTCCACCCGTACTGTTAATACTCTCCATCACCACAACCTGGAAAACAGTTAAATAGAAGAAATCCATGACACCAGGGTGACTGCTTGTTCAGACTCAGGAAAGGGCTAGGCTATCAGTAATACCTAGCTTTTATTTAGTATTTTCTTCAGTAGATTGCAAAGCATTTTACAAAAGAGATCAATATCATTAGCCCCATTTTACAGAGGGAAAACTGAGGCACTGAGAGGGGTCATGACTTGCCTAAGGTCACCTGATAGGCCAGTGGCAGAGCCAGGCATAGTATCCAAGTCCCCAATCCAGTGTTGTATCTATTATGCCAAAATGGTTTTATTAGAAGGTAATATATTTCTGCCTATCCCCCAAGTAGTAATAATAAGACCTTGGCTATTATTTTTTCATATTCAGATCTCAAAGTGCTTTACAAAACAAAGTAAGCATCATCCCCATTTTAAAGATGGATAAACTGAGTCACAGAGACTAAATAATTTTCAAAGTTATCCAGATTCCACGGAAACTCATTAGGCTCCTTTGACAATTCAAACCATCCGCACCCAGCATTCTAGAAATCAAGACTCAAACCTTGAAAACTCTCTTATATAATTCCTGCATCTCAAAGTAATGGACAGATTTGCTAGCCCCTTCTGCCCCCAGCAATATGCCCTGTCCAACACCTCACCTGTCCTGGAAAGAGGGAGTATTCTTTCAGTTCTGATAAATCCACAGGAACTTGCCCTCCTGAAGAGTGTTCTCGATCCCCTTCTAGAATGACTGACTTGGCATTCAGTTTTCCATTGCTGTCACAGGCAATCTGTCCCAGCACAGTGACCGGTTCCTACAGAACAAAAAGCGTAGAATGATCTTAGCCAAAGGGACCTTACTGCACAAATTCATCTCCCATGCAAGACAGCAGTCTCAGAAGCTCCACAAATTTCCAGTGCCTTAAAAACTAAGCTGAATCCCAGGACAAGGAAGAGACCCCTCAGCCCTAATTTTCAGGCCCAATTTTTGACCTGCAATAAACTATCCTAACAATGGACTTCTGGGGAAGAGAAATAAAGTTCTCTCTCAATGAATCAGTTGTGGATGCAACTCATTGCAGACACAAATTTTTACCGTAGTTTGCAAATCAGGCCCGTTTTTGCTGGGCCAATTTGGCTTAAGGAGGCGGCAGTGCAAACCAAGCAAATTGATGCATGGTCACAGTTGTATCTAAAGTACTTACATGTATCTCAATACTGTAGCATCTGAGAAGCTCACAATATTTAAGGCATTTATCCTCATTACACCCTGGTATGGTATACAAATCACTATTATTCCACTGTACAGATGGGGAACTAAGGCATGCAAAGATTAAGTGACTTCCCAAGGTCATACAGGGAGTCTGTTGGGCAAGCAGGGAATTGAACCCAGGTCTCTAAGTCTCAGGCCAGTGCCCTAAACACTAGACCATCTGTCCTCTCAGCTGGAACTCTTTTGGACTGTTCAGGTTGTGCAAGTCTGCTATGCTGCTCTCCACATCCTACAGACATCCTCACATGCTCCAGCTGGTCTTCTGGCTCTGTCCCCTCAGACGGTTCCAACATACTGCTGACTTTCTGGCTATTGGTTCTCCTTGTATGTAAAAGATGGAGTCTACTTAAGCCTAATTTATATGGATAACTAACATCCATTGTTACATAAGACAGGAAGTTTAGAAGGAATTTAAGCCCTCCTGCCTAAAGGCATATGCCAGTGCATAAATAACAGGCACGTGGAAGGTCCCCAATAGGAGTAATTCCATTGTTGTCTTCTTTGATGTTTCTTATACCTTCCTCTAAAGCATCTGGTATTGGCCACTGTCAGAGACAGGATATCGGGCTACGCAGACCCCGATCTGATCCAGTCTGGCAAGACTTCTATTCTTATAAGTTTCCTTGAGAATAAGGAAGGAGAGAGTAACTACACAACATGCTATTGACCAACAGTCTCAAAGGTGCAACTTCTATATATCCTGCAATATTTAATGGAAAAATCACTGCCAATGCAATGTAGTGACAGACAAAGAAACAACAACAGAAGAGACTTGCAAACACACCCACTTTTGAAAAAGCTCCTGAGATGCAGTGCTTACCTGTGCAGGGACTAACACAGAAGTGAACTCCTCTATCTTGTAATGTTTCTTCAGTGCATCCCCGAGTTCTTCTATCTTCCAGGACAGTACTAAAATCATAAAACAGTGTAAGAACATTTAAGGTTTCTGCAGAAACAAGCAGACAGAACATGAAGTCAGGAGCCAATTTAAAATAGAGTTTCTCTTTCAGGATCCAAGGTACTTATCTGCCCCCCACCACCACGAGGGAACCCAAGTGTCTCACAAATTTTTAACATATTCATACTCACATTACCCCATGTAAGGTAGGGAAGTGCTGTTATCCCCATTTTATAGATGGGGAACCGAGGCACAGAGAGACTAAACGATTTATCTAAGATCACACAGGAAGTCCATGGTGGAGCAGGGAATTGCACCCAGGTCTCCAAAGTCCGAGGATCGCACCTTATCCTACTGCCTTAACAAAATTCCATAACTCCCCTATCTCCATATACCCCAGTAGTCACCAATGTCTGATAGTACTCTAAAGCAGAAGAAAGTACTCTGCCTAACCAGCAAGGGAACAGCTGGACTCATGGATAGTGATTTCTTGAGATCAGGAAAGGCAAACTTAATTGCCTACTTTAACTGGAGGTCAAATGCCATCTTTGAATAGTATGAAGTACCTGGATCATTCCATATGAACATGTTGAACAGTACAGAAAATGTTAATCGGGGGGCTCCTAATTACCCTCTCTCATAACAAAAGCAAAGAGGCAGTCAATGAAATTGGAAGGCAGCAAATTTAAAACACACATAAAATAAATAGGTTTCAGAGTAGCAGCCATGTTAGTCTGTATCCGCAAAAAGAAAAGGAGTACTTGTGGCACCTTAGAGACAAACAAATTTATTTGAGCATAAGCTTTCGTGAGCTACAGTTAGTCAGTCTGTGGAAATACAGCTACAAGAATTTAGTAGGATTCAGCATTTATATGACTATCCACAGTTCCATTAAAGAGGGTTGGGGCAGAGTGGGGGCGGGGGAGAGAAGAAGGAAAATAAACCCACTTGCTTCAAAGCTTGAGCCAACTTCCAACCTGCCCTATGGGCAGGTTATTCCATAACTGACCACCTCAAGTTTCTTGCAGCTTCCACAGAAGCACCTAGCACTGTTCAATATCTTGTGTCCTAAACAAAATGCTGCCCTGAACCAGTTTTGGAATTCCTATTTATAGGGGCAAACCAAATCTCTTGTGTCTCACTAAATTATTGGCTTGATTTTCAGTGATGCTGAGTTCCCACATCCTGAATTCAGTGGAAGCTGTAGATGGCCAGCACCTCCAAATACAAGACCTGATTTTCAGTCAGTCAATCACGGTAGTATCAGAGCTCCTTCCACACAAAAATTAAACGCAAAAGTGAAGTTTATAGCAGACTTCATGGCACTGCTCCCTTTTCAAGGTCTCATTTGTGTGTGGGGGGTGTTTTTTTTTTTGGTGGTCTGTTGGTTGGGGTTTGGGTACAAAGGGGTGTCAGTTTTTTGCATGCTATTCTTATGGCGGAAAGGGTTTTGCAGCATTTTCTAAATGTAGTCAGGGCCCAGACTCGCCTGATCCCCTCGAGAAGTTTGCTCCATAGCTGGATCTCCTTATCCAAAAATGCACTGCCCCAGTTCTCACATTCTTCATCTTGTGCTTTGTAGTCTGTATTGTCCCAGAGGAGGGCAGCTGTCATGGCGGTTCATAGAGCAAAATTTGCTATTTGATCTCACTGGGGGTTGACCCATTAATTGCTTTGCTCAGACTGGCATCGGAAGCTAACTGGGAGCCAGTGGAGGGACTAGGACACAGGCCTGATGTGCTCACAGCAGCCTTCACAATGTTCACCAGAACAGAGTTTTCATTGGGAAGAAGCTTCTGGCTTCTCTAGTTAGTAAAGATGTTAAGAGCCGAAGCGTAAGGTACCATAAGTCTTTAGGGGTTCTTACATACAAAAAATCTTTAAGGTACCTTCCCGGATGTCATGAAACTTTTGGAACATGAATTTGTAACTCTTGGTTAGCGACTGTTCTGGTGGACCAAAGAGCTTCACACTTGATCTGTGGCCTCCTTTTCCACTCCAGGATGTGCCCTGCACAGAGCCAAATGAGGTTACCACCTCACCTCGGTTGCTCCGGGAGCCATACTTCTGAGAGGGAGTAGCACTGCATGGAGGGAAGAAAAGGAATTGTGAAAAGTGACTTGATCTCATTTGACTTTAAAAGCAACAAATCTAGTACAAGTTAGACCAAGCCTTCTGTAACATGGGTTTATTCAGATATCTAATGGCTTAGATATAGAGACGACTTCTTCTGCCACAGAAATTTAGCCACCTTTTGGGTGGGATGTGGCAGCTGTTTAACACAGCATAACAATACAATACAATGGTTTAGAACAAGAATAATCTTGTATCCACATGAAACTGCAGGGGGAGTTTTAAGCAGGCAAGAATATAGGTACCCAAATTGGAATTTAACCAGATGATGGGATTATTGTCACTAACGCTTACAAAGAAAAAAGCTTCAACACAAACAAACCATAACTCAGCGGGCTCTTCAATTGCTAAGTGGTTGAGGCACTGGTAGCAAGTTTCTCTTTTCACCTGTGCTTTTCCTACTATCCATAGGCATGTGCAAGTATCAGGATTCCCAGAAACTGTCCTGGGCCAGCAGCTTGTTGAAGTCTTTCCTGCTATACTCTGGGTGTCTCTTAGATAGCAGTAGTCTAACCTGTCAGTAGTTTCTGCCCACCCAAACCCAGTAGTGGTAGATCTTTGTCTCTACTCTGTTGGCTGTCTTTGGGAGGGGAAAGCAGAGACATCTCTGATCAGATAGCGTCCCACAGTGGTCAGTCATTTCAGAAGAAGGATTGTCCAGTGGGTAGGGAACCAGTTTAGGACTTGGGAAGACATGGATTTAATTCCTGCCCCACCACAGAGTCCCTGTGTGACCTTGAGAGAGAGAGAGAAAAAAAAAGTCACTTAGCCTAAGCTCCCCATCATTAAATAGGGGATAATAGCACTGCCTCACCTCACAGGGGAGTTGTGAGGTGATTTCATACTAGTGATAGGGACCATATACGTGGTTAAAACAGACAGACAGATCTGCTCCCTGACTTACTCTAGCTTTGCCTCCATGTCATCAGATTAGCATACACCATGAGACTGGGAAGGCAGTGTGGATTAGGGCACCAAACCAGGACTCAGGAGACCTGGGTTTTACCCCCAAATTCTGCCACTGACCGCCTTTGTGAGCTTGGGCAAGTCACTTTGCCCGTTTCTCTCTCTCTCACCCTTCATCTGTCATGTCTAAGTAGCTCTCTGGGGCAGGGATTCTCTCACTATGTTTGTAGAGTGCCTATCACAATAGGGTCCCCAACCTTAGGTGCAGCCTCTAAGTACTACCGCATAGTTATTAATAATCTGTGTCCATCACCAATAGGGTTGTGAAGACAGGAAAGATTCATAGATTTTAAGGCCTGAAGGGACCATTATGATCATCTAGTCTGACCTCCTGTGTAGTACAAGCCAGAGAACCTCATCCAATAATTTTTGCATCAAACCCATAAATTCTGCTTGAGCTACAGCATATTTGTTAGAAAAAATATCTAGTTTTGATTTGAGAATTTCAAGGGATGGAGAATCCACCACATCCACAGCTAAATTGTTGCAACAATTAATTACACTCATTGTTGCAAATTTGCACCTGTTTCTAGCCTGAATTTGTCTAGCTTCAGTTTTCAGTAAGTGGATCTCATTCTGCTAAATTAAAGAGCTGCCTACTATCCAAAAATCTCTTCCCCATGTACATACTTGAGGACTGTGACCAAGAGTTTTGCGTAAAATAAAAAGATTGAACTTAAGTTTCTCACTTTAAGGTATGTTTTCTAGACAGTAAATAATTATTGTGGCTCTTTTTTTTAAACTCTTCCCAATTTTTCAAAATCTTTTTTGAATGTGAACACCAGAACTGGATGTTATGATCCAATAATGGTCTCACTAATGCCACACACAGAGGTAATACCACTTCCCTACTCCTGCTTGGTATTCCCCTGCTTATACAAGAGGAAATTCAGTTTCTAGTTTCAAATGTCTTGAGGCTTTAGCTTCAAAATTCAGCCACAATTTAAACCACATTCAAAGATAGTGTGAGGAGGAGTCAGGGAGCTGCTAAAAGAGCCAACTCAAGTGGGAGACCAATAATACCATACCTTGGTGAGAAGCTGTTTGGAGAGAAAAGCAGGTGGGGGCTACGGGTGGATAAAGTCCTTTTAGACCGTGGATTTTCTGGTGTCGTTATGTTCCGTTTCTGAGAGCCCTACAATACAGGAAGAACAGATGCGTCAGTCTTTCCCAGACTATTTTGAAATTCAATTGAGGGTTTTACACATATGCCATTTTCTCTCAGCTACTACTCCTCAGGAGACGCATGAGAGGGCCTTATTCTCCACTGCAATGCACCTTGTGTAGTCATTTAGATCAATACCATGTAAAATGGGTGTAAAATGCTGCCAAAACAGATTAGTAGGGCAACAAAGAATTAGGCCTATGACTTTTAAAGTGACACAGGCCCCGATCCTGCAATAACATTTGCACAGATGGACCCCTGCACCCATACCAAATTCAAAGCGGTACGCAGAAGTCATTGCTGGACTGGGGCTTTATTCCTTAAAAATAACCCTGCAACAATCATGAAAACTGTCCAGCCCAGCCACAAGATCTATCTTCCCTCCCTTACCCTGATGAAAGGGAAACAATATTTAAATCACACATCCAAAGAAAGAAAATTGTGCTCACCCCAGATAAGAAAGTAAATCTTTGCTTGCATTAAGACAGATGAAATAGCAAACAAACAGTAACACTTTCACATATGCCCCAAACCCTTAAAATTCCACCCAGCTTCCAACATCTCAGAGGAGAATGGAGCTGGGTAGCTCTGTTTGGAACAGAAACGTACAGAACACTATATACTTACCTTTGACGGTGTTGTGTAGGCATCTAAGAGGTTCTCCTCTTCCTCCTCTACGTCAATGCTAACAAATATTAGTCACGGAAGAGAACAGAGTAGCGTCTACTGAAATATAGGGTTTGACCATTTGTTGCCCTGCATCTTTACTCAGTCGTTTGCAAAATCCTATGGTTCTGTCTTGGAAGCATGTTGCCCTACACACGTGCATCCATTTACACTAGTGCAATGGAGAATCTGGTCCATAAATTTCAATTAAAGTGCTTAAAAACAAACAAAGATATTATAGAGGTAAAACTATCTTTAGAGGGCTATTGCCCTTCTTGTAAAACAGAGATCACAAGATTTTTGCCAAGCACTAAAAAATCATTCTTGATGGATTCCATTCCATTGATGGATAGGAAGTATCCTAGGATGCCTAAGGTATCTGAAAAGTTTGCAGTTCTGGGAGCAATTTAAGATATTGACCAGAAACATTACACTAAAGGAATGAATTTTCCAACCCTAAAGTTAACAGCTTTCTCCCATCCTGCTCTTTTATGCATGGAGAAGCCTCTTCAAAATCTAATTCTGCCATAACCACAGGAGACTGCCAGCTGATCTTGTCTACATAGTTTTTGTCCCAGCAGAACTATATCAGTTATCTTAAATTACACTGTAGGCTCTTTGGGGTATCTTCCTAAATTTTGTACAGCGTCAAGCACAGAGGAGCCCAGTACAAGCACTGACTCTTTAGCAGTTTCTTCTGGTGTTGCAGAGTAAGTTGTTACTTATCTTTCACCTAATGCTAGGAGAACATTAATATTAAAAATCTTTACTAGAGAAAGTTGACTATCTTAGGTATTTATATGATTCCTATCATCATAGCATCGGAGACTCTCACAATCTTTAATGCAACATACACCTGCAAGGTAGGGCAGTGCTATTGTCCTCAATTTCCAGATAGGGAAATGAGGCTCACAGAAACTAAGTGACTTGCCTATGGTCACAAAGAAAGTCTGCAGCATAGCAGGTAATTGAACCGGTCTCCAGAGTTCCAGGCTAGCACCCTAATCACTGAATGAACCACCCTTCCTCTCTTGAGTAACAGATTACATGTAATTAATTCCTTGTAAGCTATGCTATATAACAATACCAAAGTACAGGCTGAATCAAGAAAGTCAGCTAAAAAAGGACTTATTTTGCCTTTTTATTTAGAAGTCCTGATATTAAACAAATAGAGAAGGATACAGTCCCTGAATGGTGTTGATATCCTTGATTCCGGAGTATCTGTTGTCCTTTTTCTGATGAGCTTTAGTAACTCTTTTGTTGAGTACCTGAGGAACAATGAAAGTCCAAGACTACTTCAAGCTGTACACATAACTTGATTATATAGCACTTCGCATCTCTAAAGATCTTTAGAGATGTTAACCAATTAATCCAACCCGGGGTATTAATCTTCACCACCATTTCACAGATGGAGAAACTGAGGCACAGAGAGATGAAATATCAACCTAGGCCACAGAGAGAAACAGTATCAGAGTTGGATTAGAATTTGGGAGTTCTCAGCCATGAGCTTAAGCCCTCAGACTTCTATTGAAAAATAAGTTTATTTTTTTTTCCCCAAAAGCAATTTGTGATTTTAGAACGTGCTAAAGTGTCTACTGTCTGCTAAAAATATTGCATAGATAGGGACCTGTATATTGGATCCCCCAATCTTATCAACCTAGAAAGCAGTTTCTTTTCCTGCTTTAAAAGTGACGGAGTGTCTCAAAATATTAAGCTTTCCTTTCTCCCACTCTCTGAATATTTTTGTCTGTTTAGATTGTTTGCTTTTCAGAGCGGGAACTTGCTAACTGTGCATATATAGGCCACATCATCATAGGACTGTGGTTCTCAGTTGGGACCTCTAGGTGTTCCTATAATACAGGAAATAATCTTCAAAGCAGCAAGAAGCCAAATCACCATACTCTATTATACCTATATTTAGGGCAAGGGCTGGTTTGAATTTGTTTCACTCTTGGTAGATTTGTTTTAATTATGATAAAATTATATTAAAGAAAGTATTTCTAGACAACACGTTCTAAAACTGCACCATGTACAAGGCAAGTTGTACGTTAGCTGTGCCTGCAGGCACAGGTCTCATAATGCCCAGCTACGTTTCAAGTTGATCTGCTGGTATATACATGCCTCATCTACACCAGAGTGTAGGAATTTAGTGCTAGCTATACGTTCTTCAAAACATGACCTTTCCCCCCAGTCTACACAAAGCAAACTATGCCTCCTCCCAACCCTCTATTAGCTGTTTACTAAACATCATTCTTACTTCATGTTCAAAGACATTCAGAATCTCTACAGTGAGACGAGACGCATCATCTTTAGTTGTAGTGAAGGCAACTAATTCATTAGCCAAGTCACTCTGTGCCAGTCTGTGCGTCATGCATAGTTCAACCACTGTAAGAAGACAGATATTTTATACAGAGTTGAATCACTGATGAATTTACAGATGTCATCTCTCTTACTTTAATAGGCAGACACCACAACTACAGTTGTTTAGCACTGCAGAGGATAGATTACAGTCAAACCACAGTTGTTTCTCGCCATTTTCAGACCAAACAAAAGGGGCACTTCGTCCCACCTCACAGGCTCTGGGGCAGAGCACTTTATCAGCTGGCATCCTTGATACAAACAGCAGCTAGTCCCAAACACTAGTTTCCCCAACGTTAAACACAGGAAGTGGAGCAAAAAGGGACATAAGCGCAGAAGGAAGCAGCGTCCAAAGAGCAAATTATGCCGCTCATCGCTTTTCTGCCTCATACCCCCAAAACCCCTCCTCCAGACCGCCCGCAAGCCCCCTCCCCGCCAGACTTTCAATTTACCCCATCACCTGACTCCCACCACCCCACAGCCCTGTTACCCACCCCCTCCTCACAACCCGCAGGACACAGCCCCACTGGTCCGCTCCCTGAGCCCCCACAACCCCCCTGCACCTGCCCCAGAAGCCCCTCCGCCCTAATTCCTCCCTCAAGCCCCATTCCGGCTCCTGCTACCTCGCCGCACCCCCCACCCCCAGTGCCCCCCTCCTCCTCCTCCTCCAGCCTCACGTTTGTCGGGCACCGCCTCCTCTTCGTAGCCCACCCCGAAGACCCTGAGATCCTCCAGCAGCTCCTCGACACAGACCGACCCCATTGCCCACCCCCGCCGGCCGGCTGCTGGGACAGAAAGCAAGCGAAAAACCCGCCACCCTCACGACACTTCAGTACTTTACGGCCGCCGTCACCTTGCCGCCTTCAGCCTCCGGCAGCCAAGGGGGCGGGGTCTATTCCGACTGGGCGTGGCTATCTACCCCTGAGCTGCTCATCGGGAGAAGGCGGGGTAGCTGCCTCGGAGATGCCGCGTCGGTTGCGGCGGACCATGGCTGGGGGGCGTGGCTACACACCCGAGCAGCCTATGCGAAGCCCTAGGCGTGGCTGGAGCCCAGTAGGGGCGGGGCTGTTTTCCCATTTTCGGCTCGCGGGGGAAGGTGGGAGCGGCGAGTGCCAGGGGGAGGCTGGCTCGCGGAGCTCCCCGGAGGGAGGGGCTGGCCTCGCGCTGCCGTTGGTGCTCGGGGAGCGGGCGGGGACCCGGGAGAGTTAGGGTCGAGGATGAGGAGCCTTAGTGAGGGGAGAGTGAGCGAGCTGGGCAGGAGCTTCCTGAGCGGGATGAGATATATTGAGGCTTCCCCATTTCTCCCCCAAAGGTGGAGTTTATATAACCTCTCCCTGAGGGAGAGCGGTCACGAGGCCCCAGGGGGAGCGCTGAAGGGGAAATATATTAAGGGGGGGGAAGGGTCCTTTGATTAGCAGAGAAGAGAGTAGGGAGAAACAACCCCCTTAAAGGCCTAGTGTACCCTCAATGTTGTGTTGCATGGTGTTAAACCCAACTATACACATTAAATGATGGGTTCTAAATTAGTTGTTACAACTCAAGAAAGAGATCTTGGAGTCCTTGTGGAGAGTTCTCTGAAAATATCCGCTCAGTGTGTAGCGGCTGTCAAAAAAGCAAACAGAATGCTGGGCATCATTAAGAAAGGGAGAGATAACAGGAAAAAAAGATCATGTTGCCTCTATATAAATCCATGGTATGCCCACTTTTTGAATACTGTGTTCAGATGTGGTTGCCCCATCACAAAAAAGATATATTGGAAAAAGTTCAGAAAAGGGCAACAAAAATGATCAGGGGTAAGGAATGGCTTCCATATGAGGAGAGATTAATAAGACTTTTTAGCTTGGAAAAGAGATGGCTAAGAGGAGATATGATTGAGGTCTATAAAATCATGACTGATGTAGAGAAAGTAGATAAGGAAGTGTTGTTTATTACTCATAACACCAGAACAAGGGGTCACCAAATGAAATTAATAAGCAGCAGGTTTAAAACAAACAAAAAAGGAAGTATTTCTTCACACAATGCACAATCAACCTGTGGAACTCCTTGCAAGAGGATGTTGTGTGAAGGCCAAGACCATAACAGGGTTCAAAAAAGAACTAGATAAATTCATGGAGGATAGGTCCATCAATAGCAATTAGTCAGGATGGGCAGGAGTGCTGTGTCTAGCCCCTCTTTGCCAGAAACTGGGATTGAGCGGTGGGATGGATCACTTGATGATTACCTGTTCTGTTCATTCCCTCTGCGACACCTGGCACTGGCCACTGTCGGAAGACAGGATACTGGGCTAGATGGACCTTTGGTCTGACCCAGTAGGGCATTCTTATGTTAAACACAGTGAGATAAACTGCTGTAACTTTTCACGTGGTTGCTCTTAAACAGATTTAAACTTCACTAGTAGCAGTTTAGCTTGCACCTCACAAGCTAATCCAGTATCACTAGTTTTAAACTAATGTAAATGTGCCCACACATCGGTTTGTGCTGATTTGACTGACTTGGCTTTTAAACCAATTTATGTGAAACTGTTACAACCTGTGTGTGTAGCTATGTCATTAGAGAGCCAGGGCTGCATTTAGGGAATAAGAGAAAACTTGTTTTTTTTCAAAGAAAGAACTACAAAGGATAGAAACAAGATCACACCTGATTAACACAGGGAACAGGAGGATGAGAATGGAAGCTGTAGGTGGAAAAAGAAAAACAGAAGAAAAAGCAAGTTTCTTTTAAAGTTAGTGAATTTTATTTTATTCCTTCATGTCCCTACATTTTACTGTATTTCCCTGACTCATGCCCCACAGCTCCACACAGAAGGGAACAGCAGAGTGTTGTTAGTATGTGGAATTACCAGGCCCAATCTTAGGCGTTGCTTTGCACTTTTAATTCCCATTGGCTTCAACAGCTAAGGCCCTGTTCTTGCAAAGATGGAACTGCTAGTGCATAAGTCAAGCTTTCCTCATAGTCTCTTAGGATCATACTCCTAAAGATAAACTGTGAATTATATTTATCTTTGGGCCAATGACTGTCTGTTTTTGTTGTGTAGACTTGCTTGCACAATGCGGGTGGGGTGTCTAGGGCAATGGTTTACAAACTTTTTTTCTGGTGACCCAGTTAAAGAAAATTGATGCCCGCGACCCAGCTGAGCTGGGGATGAGAGGTTTGGGGTGTTGGAGGGGCTCAGGGCTGTGGCACAGGGTTGGGGTGAGGGCTGTGGAGTGGGGCCAGGAATGAGGGGTTCAGGGTGTGGGAGAGGTTCTGGACAGGGGTTTGGGGTGTGGGCAGGGGTTTGAAGTCAGAACTCTGGGGTGGGGCTGAGGATGAGGGGTTTGGGGTGCAGGAGGAGGCTCTGGGTTTGGGAGTAGCTCAGGGCTGGGGCAGGGGATTGGGGCACGGGGTTGGGATGTGGGAGGGGGTCAAGGCTCTGGGCTGGGGGTACAGGCTCTGGGCTGGGGATGAGAGGTTTGGGGTGCAGGCGGAGGCTCTGGGTTTGGAGGGGCATGGGCTTACCTTGGGCGGCTCCTGGTCAGCAGCACAGTGGGGGTGCTAAGACAGGCTTCCTAGCTGTCCTGGCACCGGAGACCACGCTGTGCCCCAGAAGTGGCTGGCAGCAGGTCCGGCTCCTAGGCGGAGGCGCGCAAGCGGCTCCATGTGGCTCTTGCCTGCAGGCACCACTCCCATTGGTCAGTTCTTGGCCAATGGGAGTGCGGAGGCTGTGCTTGGGGCAGGGCCAGCACACAGAGCCCCATGGCCTTCCCGCCTACAAGCTGGACGTGTTGCTGGCCACTTCTGGGGCGCAACGCAGTGTCAGAACAGGTAGGGACTAGCCTGCCTTAACTGGGCAGCACTGCCAATGGGACTTTTAATGGCCCAGTTGGCAGTGCTGACCAGAGCCGTCATGACCCAGTGCCTTACAGTACTGAGTCGCAACCCGCAGCTTGAAAACCGCTGGTCTAGGGTAGACACCATTGCAATACAGCTAATGTAAGAATTGCTTTTCTGGGCTAATAATATTAGCAATTTTGTAGAATTCAATAGTGAATACAATAAACTACCAGGATAAGAACTGACCACTCATCACATCTATAATGTAAAGTTTAGAGGTGACTTGCAAAGACTTTTTCCATTTGATTTCTCAGTAGGTACTGAATATCTTTAATAACTTCCCTAAGAGGGCCGTCATTATGTATAAAAGAATTAAAACTTTAAAAAAAAGTCTTAGATCCCTCAGGTCACACAAAGGGATCCTGGTGGCTCTGGTCAGGCCATTGAATGTCTGGTGTGCATGGCGCCACAGTGGGGCTGGCAGGCTCCCTGCTAGCTGCCGCACCGTGGACCACGCGGCTCCCAGGTCGGGAAGCAGCTGGCATGTCCAGATCCTAACCATAGGTGCTGCCCCGCTCTCAGACATAGCTCCCATTGGATGGGTCAGGGCAGGGGAGGAATTAGCACCACTTGTGAGTGCTCACCACACGGCTGTTGAGGGGTTGCATGGTGCACGCCTTTCCCACTGCTGCATAACCCTCTTCTCCTTGCACTCCTGCGTGTGGCTGGCTTGAGTTGCGGCGAACTGTGGTCTGTTGCCCCATCAGTGGCACCTAGGAGTTGGAGGTATGTGTATCCCCGTCTCCAAGTGCTGGGAATGGGGCTGCATCCCCATCCTCCTCACTGCATCCCTCCCTGTCCCAACCGTCCCTGCACCCCTATCCCCCTGTCATTGCATCCCTCCCTGTCCCACCATCCCCCGTCATTGTATCCCTCTCCCATCCAATCCCATCCTGCCCCCCACACCTACCCATCCAGCTCTGTACTCCTTACAGTGCTCTCCCACTCATCCTCTCCACCGCCTAGAGCCACCACCCCCATGCCTGTCACCCCCTGTACCCCATTCACCTCCATACACTGCTGCACTCCCATTATATCCCTATACACCCTGTGTCCCCCACATCCTCACGCACCTGTAGCCTTCTGCCTCCCCCTGCATCCCCATCCACCCCAATATCCTCCCACATCCCCTTCTCTCCTTCACTGCCCCCTCTCACCCCCACTCTGCTCTCATCCTTGGCCTCTTTCCCTCCCCATCCTCTCTCCTCCAGCCTCCACCCCCGTCCAGCCCACCTCCTTCCTTCCTGGCTGGGTGACTTAGGCAGCCCCTGGAAAAGTGTATGGAAAATGGTCTCCATAGGCAAGTGTGTGTAAAAGACTGTGTCTTTGTGTAGGGAGGTGCTTGTATTGCTGCATGTGTGTATACCTGTGTGAATAAAATTTGCAGCCTTACTCTTTGATTTTTATTCCTTTTGCTGGCTTGCGCACAAAAAAATTGATGACATAAAATGTGCGTGTATTCATTTCGTAACAAGTTTTTGGAAGAGAAGGGAACTCTATGTAACCCTTCTGCCCATCAGAGTTGGCAGCAACAAGGGCCGGGTTCAATATCTAGGGGATCCATTCCAATAACACAATGCAAACCGGCTCGAGCCCCCACCCAGTGACCTGGGACAAATATATACCACCCCCACTGGGCGCCTCCAAGATGCAATACTTCCCCTCTCGCAAGCACATAGTCTGAGTGTAGCAAAAAGCCTTTTAATAACAGAGAAACAATGTGGCATTATGTTGGGGAAACACCACCAACAGGATTCATAACACAACCCATGAGCAAAAAGCCCACCCCAAGCAAATTGTGGCATGCCCCTTTCCCTTTGGTTCTTGAGTCCAGCAACCCCAAATCACCCAAAGTCCCAAAAGTCCAATGACCCAAAAGTCTCTGTCCCTGGTCAGGGCAGCCCCAGAATTCGAAAGTTTATCTGCGGAGCTTTACCTCCCAACCTGGGTGGAGATGGGACGGGGGTAAGAGGCACCTTACGTGATCTGAAGCTGACCACCCCACAGCTCCATAGGCCTTCGCTTTGCTCCGCCAGCCGCCCCACGAACTCCTTCGCTCAGCTCAGCTCAGCTCCACTCCGTGGCCCACAAGCAGCTCCCACCGTCCCACAAACTGCTCCACCAGCCAGTCCACAAACTGCTCCACGTCCCACCAGCAGCTCCCACCATCCTACAAACTGCTCCACCAGCCTGTCCACAAGGCACTCCAGCCCTCCCTGCAGACTGCTCCACAATATATCTTCAGGCTCCCCCACTACTTAACACAATGCTCAGTGATTTCAGCTCTTAGTCAGTTCAGTTCTTTGGTGAATTCAGCTTGTAGTAGGGGAGCCTCAGTGCTGGTGCACCATTAGCCCAAAGTGAGCTCAGCAGCCTGTAACTAGACTCCTCATGGAATCAAAATTAGCTCTGATATTCTACAGTGAAGAGAGGAGGAAATGCAATTAGCATGGAATGCCCTCACCAAGGGGCCCATGCCACCAAGTACTAATACTTGTCCCCAGCCTCTCTCTATTCACAGAGTTTTGGAACCCATGACCCTTGCCTAGCGAGTGCCACTTAGTTGATGGTGAGTCCCTCCATCATAACAAAAGGCCAAGTACAGTTCCAAGCACAGTTCCCATAATCAGGGTAATAACAATTTATTCTTCCTGCCCCAATAACAGAGACACTGGGGATCCCACAGCAGCCAAAGTGACCATTTGGGCAGCTATGGCCTCATTCTAGGCGGGGTGGGTGTGCCTATGCAAATGAGATCAGCCCCTGAAGTTCTTTTCCACAACTTGCCACACCTCACCACCAGATGTCAGGGTGGAGCTCATCCTGACACTGCTTACATCTAAAAGAAATGTATTATTTCTTAAAAAGTGAATGTTGTTGACCAGTAATTGCAGAAGAGCCAATGTGTCATACATTTCTCCCCATCTTTGTCTAGCTACATTATAAACTCTTTGTTGCAGACTCTCTCTTTTTATGGGTATGTCCAGCACCTTCCACCCTGGAGCCCTGATCTTAGTTGGGGTCTCTAGGCACTATACAACAATTGTAATAATAAATAACTTGGAAATATATGTGTTAGTGCATGCTAATTGTGTACACATGAATACACGTGTGTGTCTGCATGTAGGTGTGGGAGTCAGTTTCTACAGATTTATTTTTATAGGTATCTGTACAGGTGTGCATTTCTGTGGTTGTGCTCTACGGATTTGTATTTGGGCTTCAGGAGTGGGCCTTTAATGGACCCATTGCAGCTGTGATAATGTGTGGTCCTAACTCCACACACAAAATTACAATATAGGCACTTATGAAATAAAAATATATTTATTGGTTTATCATTTCCACAAGTTACCACCACTAACAAATGTGAACTGTAGTCCATTTTCTCATAGATGGAACAGAATTGCTGCACCAAAATGTTGCATTATATAAAACATTTATACGGATGATGTGACATGAACAAATCAGGTTTTGTACTTGTCAAGAGAAATATCTGACAAGTTATGAAGAAAATAGAGCTAAGGGTGGAGCAGATTCTTAGTTTCCCTTTTGGATTACCCATTATCCCCCAAGAACGTAAAATTGATCCCCAATTTCTGTTTTACAAGTTGTATTCTTATTAGCTGTCTTAATCACCTACATTTGAAGCTTAAAGTCACTTTGACCTATTCACCCTTTTATCATTCACCATTTTGGAGAGCAACACTAGCGTGTTGGAGAATATATGGCACAGGTGAAACAAATAGTGGACTACTGTATCTGTTTCTGGTGTCTACATTTTAAATGGAATGTTGAAAAATTGGAGAGGGTGTAGAAGAAAGCCACAAAGATAATTTGAGGACTACAGAAAATGCTTTACTGTGAGAGGCTTAAAGAGTTCAATATGTTTAGTTTATCAAAAAGACAACGGAGAGGTGACTTGATTACGGTGTAGAAGTATCTTCATGGGGAAATAATATCAGATACTACAGGGCTCCTTAATTTAGCAGAGAAAGGCATAAAAAAAGTCTGGAAGATGAAGCCAGAAAAATTCAAATTAGAAATAAGGCATACATTTTTATCAGTGAGAGTGATTAACAATTGGAACAAATTACAATGGGAAGTGGTGGGTTCTCAATCTCATAAGGTCTTTAAATCAAGACTAGATGCACTTCTGGAAGATATGCTTTAGCCAAACATAAGCTATTTAACAAGTTATTGGACTCAATACATGCATGATGGGGGAAAAAAACCCAGAAGAATAAATTTAAGTAGTTTCAATTGGCACTCTCATTAAAACTGTTTTTGGTCTATAGTTTGTGTCTTCTTTACACTTCAGAAGAAGTTTTAAAAGTTTCATTTTCCAGTAGTGTTTAAAATATCTCCCTGGTGAGGTGAAGGGTATCTGAATCACACATTCTATCTCCCACATTCAAACTGTTGCATCTCCTGGTCTTCTCCTGGTGCCTATTGGGCTTTGCAGTGAAAATGAGCATGTGAGCGAGGGTGCAGGAGAGCAAGCAAGTAAGGAGGGATGGAGTAAGTGGGGGTGGAGCCTCGGGAAGGGGTGGGGCAGGGCAGGGGTGTTTGGTTTTCTGGAATTATAAAGTTGGCAACCCTAGCTGTGAGGTATCACTTTAAAATGTCCGTGTCTGTCAGTGACAGGGCTGGGGCAGGGTTCTCTCATCTTGGATTCCTTTCTGCACACAATCTTCATGCACACCACTGGCAAGTTCAACACTATGTGCTTTACTTACAATGTTCCTTGGAGCATAAGGCTTTTCCCCAAGCCTTTATCTACAACCAAGGCACAGGGCAGGAGGGAAAGAGACATCACACCTCTCTGAGCCCTGGTCTACACTACGAATTTGGGTCGAATTTAGCAGCATTAGATCGATTTAACCCTGCACCCGTCCACACAACGAAGCCATTTTTGTCGATGTAATGGGCTCTTAAAATGGATTTCTGTACTCCTCCCCGATGAGGGGATTAGTGCTGAAATCGACATCGCCGGGTTAGTGTGGATGGGAATTCGTGTGGATGCAATTCGACAGTATTGGACTCTGGGAGCTATCCCACAGTGCTCCATTGTGACTGCTCTGGACAGCACTCTGAACTCGGATGCACTGGCCAGGTAGACAGGAAAAGCCCTGCGAACTTTTGAATTTCATTTCTTTTTTGGCCAGTGTAGTGAGCTCATCAGCAGAGGTGACCATGCAGAGCTCATCAGCAGAGGTGACCATGGAGTCCCAGAATCGCAAAAGAGCTCCAGCACGGGAGGTACTGGGTCTGATCGCTGTATGGGGAGACGAATCCGTGCTATCAGAACTCTGTTCCAAAAGACGAAATGCCAAAATATTTGAAAAAATCTCCAAGGGCATGAAGGACAGAGGCTATCACAGGGACCCGCAACTGTGCCGTGTGAAACTTAAGGAGCTTAGGCAAGCCTACCAAAAAACCCAAGAGGCAGATGCCCGCTCAGGGTCAGATCCCCAGACATGCCGCTTCTATAATTAGCTGCATGCAATTTTAGGGGGTGCCCCTACCACTGCCCCACCCCTGTACGTGGACTCCTGCAAGGGGGGAGTCTCACGCAACAAGGATGAGGATTTTGGGGACGAGGAAGATGATGAGGAAGGGGAGGTTGAAGATAGTGCACACCAAGCAAGTGGAGAAACTGTTCTCCCCGACAGCCAGGAACTGTTTATCACCCTGGAGCGAATACCCTCCCAACCAGGGCTCCCGGACCTTGAAGGCGGAGAAGGCAGCTCTGGGTACCCCTGGCGCCGGCTTGGTGCTCCAGTGCCAAGGTAGGGATACAGGTTCTCGCCGGCTTGGTGCTCCAGTGCCAAGATAGGGATACAGGTTCCGTCTATGGCCCCACCAGAGTTAGGGAATCCCATTGCAGCAAAGCCATCCACTATGACCTGCACATTTCCCAGAGTCACTACCCTTGATATCAGCAGATCTTTGATTGCTTTGGCTACTTGCATCACAGCAGCCCACACAGTAGATTTGCCCACTCCAAATTGATTCCCGACTGACAGGTAGCTGTTTGGCGTTGCAAGCTTCCACAGGGCTATTGCCACTCACTTCTCAACTGTGAGGGCTGCTCTCATCTTGGTATTCTTGCACCTCAGGGCAGGGGAAAGCAAGTCACAAAGTTCCATGAAAGTGCCCTTATGCATGCAAAGGGGTTCTCCACATCAGATAGAGAAAATGCAAATGTTCTTCTTTTACAAAATGTCCAGTTAATTTCAGAGACATTAAATCTAGTAATTTATTTTGTAAAATAGGTAAAGATCCAAATAATGGTGGTCCATTCTGACCATATTGCTTTATTTAATTCTGTTATAAAGGTACTAGCCTCCTGGGCAGAACAGTTAATTTTAGTCATACCCACTAACTAGTTTGGTTTTGTACCAGAAACATCTACAGCATATACTCAAGCACTTAGCAGAATATTAAATATCTAAAGCATTGGTCACATAATGAAGGATTATTGACCGAAAAAAGCTTTCAACTTAGTTGAATATAAATATTTTTATTTGCTCTTCTACAGAAGATAGGATGTGGGCCAAGGAATACCCAGTACATCTGTTGAAACTGTTAAGATCTGTTGTACCTCCAACAGCTCCTTTCTCCTTTCCTAGTGCATCTAAATGAATTGTGCCTCCACTATGCATAGGATTTTCAGAAACCCCATAGCTAGTGAGCCATGGGTTAATTGAGGATAGGTATTCAGACTGGTAACATGCAGATCTCACTTTATATACCAATAGCCAACAGTATGGATTTCTGATATCCTTAATCAATTTGGAATCTGCTCAGGCAATAGATTGAGTACAAAAGAATTTTGCTTCATTCTTATACCTAGAACTTTTTACCTAAATATCTCAAAGCACTTTACAAACATTCTCTCACTCTCACACTTGTACAGTTTTGCAGCTAAAGAGTCAAGTTAGCTGAATGATTGTTTCATTGACCAATGCCAAGGATAGTTATGCTTCTAACATATAAAACAAATTATTTAAACTGAATTAACAGTCTGATTAAAACATTCAAAACCCCTAAACCCTTCAAACATGGATTCATCTATGATGCTTAGAATCATAGAATCATGAATCATAGAATATAAGGGTTGGACGGGACCTCAGGAGGTCATCTAGTCTAACCCCCTGCTCAAAGCAGGACCAATCCCCAACTAAATCATCCCAGCCAGGACTTTGTCAAGCCTGACCTTAAAAACCTCAAAGGAAGGAGATTCCACCAACTCCCTAGGTAATGCATTCCAGTGCTTCACCACCCTCCTAGTGAAAATTTTTTTCCTAATATACAACCTAAACCTCCCCCACTGCAACTAAAGACCATTACTCCTTGTTCTGTCATCATCTACCACTGAGAACAGTCTAGATCCATCATCTTTGGAAAATCATGAAAAATCATAAAATCATCTTTGGAACCCCCTTTCAGGTAGTTGAAAGCAGCTATTAAATCCCCCCTCATTCTTCTCTTCTGCAGACTAAACAATCCCAGTTCCCTCAGCCTCTCCTCATAAGTCATGTGTTCCAGTCCCCTAATCATTTTTGTTGCCTTCCGCTGGACGCTTTCCAATTTTTCCACATCCTTCTTGTAGTGTGGGGCCCAAAACTGGACACAGTACTCCAGATGAGGCCTCACCAACGTCAAATAGAGGGGAACGATCACGTCCCTCGATCTGCTGGCAATGCCCCTACTTATACAGCCCAAAATGCCATTAGCCTTCTTGGCAAAAAGGGCACACTGTTGACTCATATCCAGCTTCTCGTCCACTGTAACCCCTAGGTCCTTTTCTGCAGAACTGCTGCCTAGCCATTTGGTCCCTAGTCTGTAGCGATGTATGGGATTCTTCCGTCCTAAGTGCAGGACTCTGCACTTGCCCTTGTTGAACCTCATCAGATTTCTTTTGGCCCAATCCTCTAATTTGTCTGTGCCCTGGTTTACATTATGAGTTTAGGTCAAATTTAGCAGCGTTATCTTGATTTAACACTGCACCCGTCCACATGACAAAGCCCTTTTTTTCGACTTAAAGGGCTCTTAAAATCAATTTCTTTACTGCACCCGCGATGAGGGGATTAGCACTGAAATCGGCCTTGCCAGGTCGAATTTAGGGTACTGTGGACGCAATTCAACGGTATTGGCCTCCAGGAGCTATCCCAGAGTGCTCAGTTGTGACTGCTCTGGACAGCGCTCTCAACTCAGATGCACTGGCCAGGTATACAGGAAAAGGCCCGCGAACTTTTGAATCTCATTTCCTGTTTGGCCAGCGTGGTGAACTCATCATCACAGGAGACCATGCAGTTCCAGAATCGCCGAAGAGCTCCAGTATGGACCGAACGGGAGGTATGGGATTCAATCGTTGTATGGGGAGACGAATCCGTGCTGGCAGAACTCCATTCGAAAAGACGAAATGCCAAAATATTTGAAAAAATCTCAAATGGCATGAAGGACAGAGGCTATATATAACAGGGACCCGCAGAAGTGCCGCATGAAAATTAAGGAGCTCAGGCAAGCCTACCAAAAAAACAGAGAGACAAACGGCCACTCCGGTTCAGAGCCCCAGACATGCCGCTTCTATGATGAGCTGCATGCCATTCTAGGGGGTGCAGCCACCACTACCCCAACTCTGTGCTTTGACTCAGTCCAGGGAGTGGGAGGCAACACAAAAGTGGGTTTGGGGGGCGAGGAAGATGATGATGAGGAAGAGGTTGTAGATAGCTCACAGCAAGGAAGCGGAGAAACTGGTTTCCCCAACAGCCAGGATCTGTTTATCACCCTGGACCTGGACCCAGTACCCCCCGAACCCACCCAAGGCGGGCTCCCGGACCCTGAAGGCGGAGAAGGGACCTCTCGTGAGAATACCTTTGTAAATATTATACATGGTTTAAAAGCAAGCGTGTTTAATGATTAATTTTCCCTGGCATTCACGGCCAGTACAGCTACTGGAAAAGTCTGTTAATGTGTCTGGGGATGGAGTGGAAATCCTCCAGGGACATCTCCATAAAGCTCTCCTGGATGTACTCCCAAAGCCTTTGCAAAAGGTTTCTGGAGAGGGCAGCCTTATTCCGTCCTCTATGGTAGGACACTTTACCATGCCAGGCCAGTAGCACGTAGTCGGGAATCATTGCAGAACAAAGCATTGCAGTGTATGGTCCCGGTGTTTGCTGGCATTCAAACAACATCCGTTCTTTATCTCTCTGTGTTATCCTGAGGAGAGTGATGATATTCATGGTCACCTGGTTGAAATAGGGTGGTTTTAGTAACCGGACATTCAGAGGTGCCTGTTGCTGCTGGGCTGTTTGCCTGTGGCTGAACAGAAATGTTCCCCACTGTTAGCCACCGAGTGCGGGGAGGGGTGAAGCCATCATCCCAGAGAACTGGGTGGGTGTGGGTGGGGGCGGAATTAGTTGAGTTTCTGCTGCACATGAACCCGGAAACCGCAGCCCCTCCTTTTAAACTGACAACCCATTTTTAATGGCCAACCCAACGGCTACTTTGTATGGGAAGTGAGGGCTCTGCTGTTCGAAACCATTCCCACATATTATGAAGGTTAAAGAAGCCAAAGGACTGTGGCTTACCATGGCTGCCTGCAAGCCGACTTCTGCTGCCTGGCCCTGCGTGAGTGACCTCTCACACCAAACCGGCATACCCTCAATAAGAGGCAAAATGCGACCTTGTAATGAAAGCACATGTTCTATATAATGTTAACAGCAAGGTTTACTGTGAAAGAGCATACCCATTGTTCTGTAAAATGTGTCTTTTTAAATACCACTGTCCCTTTTTTTTCCCTCCACCAGCTGCATATGTTTCTCTTTCCCAGAGGCTACCAAAGATTAGAAGGTGAAAAAAAAGCACTCGTGATGAAATGTTCTCTTACCTCATGCTGTCCTCCCACACTGACAGAGCACAGCAAAATACATGGAGGCAGACAATCTCAGAGTGCAGGAAAACACAATATGACCACGAGGAGAGGTGGTGGGCTGAAGACGGTAGGTGACGTCAGCTTGCTGAAAGAAGGGAGGAGTCAATGCTCAGGCTGCTGGAGGATCAAACTCATATGCTCCAGTATATGGCTGAGCTGCAGGAAAGGCAGCAGGAGCACAGACCGCTGCTACAGCCCCTGTGTAACCAACCGCCGTCCTCCCCAAGTTCCATAGCCTCCTCATCCAAACACCCAAGAACGCGGTGGGGGGGCCTCCGGCCACCCAGCCACTCCACCCCAGAGGATTGCCCAAACAACAGAAGGCTGACATTCAGTAAGTTTTAAAGTGCTGTGTGGCCTTGTCCTTCCCTCCTCCACCACCCCACCCGGTGCTTCCCTCCTCCACCACCCCTCCCAGGCTACCTTGGCAGTCATCCCCCTGTTTGTGTGATGAATAAATAAAGAATGCATGAATGTGAAGCAACAATGACTTTATTGCCTCTGCAAGCAGTGATCGAAGGGGAAAGGGGAGGGTGCTTAGCTTACAGGAAAGTAGAGTGAAACCCGGGGGAGGGGGAGGGTTCCATCATGGAGAAACAAACAGAACTTTCACACCATAGCCTGGCCATTCCTGAAACTGGTTTTCAAAGCTTCTCTGATTCGCACCGCGCCCTCCTGTACTCTTCTAACCGCCCTGGTGTCTGCCTGTGCTTAATCAGCGGCCAGACGATTTGCCTCAACCTCCAACCCCGCTATAAATTTCTCCCCCTTACTCTCACAGATATTGTGGAGCGCACAGCAAGCAGTAATAACAGTGGGAATATTGGTTTCGCTGAGGTCTAAGCGAGTCAGTAAACTGCGCCAGCGTGCTTTTAAACGTCCAAATGCACATTCTACCACCATTCTGCACTTGCTCAGCCTGTAGTTGAACAGCTCCTGACTACTGTCCAGGCTGCCTGTGTATGGCTTCATGAGCCAGGGCATTAACGGGTAGGCTGGGTCCCCAAGGATAACTATAGGCATTTCAACATACCCAATGGTTATTTTCTGGTCTGGAAAGTAAGTCCGTTGCTGCAGCTGTTCATACAGACCAGAGTTCCTGAAGATGCGAGCGTCGTGTACCTTTCCCTGCCATCCCACGTTGATGTTGGTGAAACATCCCTTGTGATCCACCAATGCTTGCTGCACCATTGAAAAGTACCCCTTTTGGTTTATGTACTCGCTGCCTTGGTGGTCCAGTCCCAAGATAGGGATATGAGTTCCGTCTATCGCCCCACCACAGTTAGGGAATCCCATTGCAGCAAAGCCATCCACTATGACCTGCACATTTCCCAGAGTCACTACCCTTGATAGCAGCAGCTCAGTGATTGCATTGGCTACTTGGATCACAGCAGCCCCCACAGTAGATTTGCCCACTCCAAATTGATTCCTGACTGACCAGTAGCTGTCTGGCGCTGCAAGCTTCCACAGGGCTATTGCCACTCGCTTCTCAACTGTGAGGGCTGCTCTCATCTTGGTATTCTTGCGCTTCAGGGCAGGGGAAAACAAGTCACAAAGTTCCATGAAAGTGCCCTTATGCATGCGAAAGTTTCGCAGCCACTGAGAATCGTCCCAGACCTGCAACACTATGCGGTCCCACCACTCTGTGCTTGTTTCCTGGGCCCAGAATCGGCATTCCACGACATGAACTTGCCCAATTGACACCATGATGTGCACATTGCAGGGGCCCGTACTTTGTAAGAAGTCTATGTCCATGTCCTCATCACTCTCGTCACCATGCTGCAGTCGCCTCCTCCTTGCCTGGTTTTGCTTTTCTTGCAGGTTATGGTTCTGCATATCCTGTTGGATAGCGCGCGTGGTGTTTATAGTGCTCATAATTGCCGCGGTGATCTGAGCGGGCTCCACGTTCCCAGTGCTATGGTGTGTGCGTTGAAAAAAGGCACAAAACGATTGTCTGCTATTGCTCTGACAACATGGCTTACAGGGAATTAAAATCAACAAAGGGGGTGGCTTTGCATCAAGGAGAAACAGAATGGCCCCCTCAAGGATGGAACTCAAAACTCTGGGTTTAGCAGGCCGTTGATTTCATAGAGGGAGGGAGGAAGGGAGGAGAAAATGAATACAAAACAAATCTGGTCTATTTCTTGTTTTGATCCACTTCATCTATCTTTATACATCTTGCTGGCAGGAGACAGTGCAGTATGACTGCTGGCCATCGTCGTCTCCTGGCTGCTCATTAGAAGACAGTACAGTAGGACTGCCGGCAGGACTGAATCGCCATGAGACAAAACTTAAAAGTGAAATGACCTGGCTGAGTCACTCCCATGTTTGCCCAGGCACCCCGACTGCCCCAAGGTTGACCAAAAGAGCACCCTGGAGTACAGCAACGATGGCTACCAGTCATAGTGCACTGTCTGCTGCCAAAAGGCAATGAGCTGCTGCTGTGTAGCAATGCAGTAGCACATCTGCCAGCACCCAGGAGACATACAGTGACGCTGAGCTGAGTGGGCTCCATGCTTGCCATGGTATGGCATCTGCACGGGTAACCCAGGAAAAAAGGCATGAAACAATTGTCTGCCATTGCTTTCATGGAGGGAGGGAGGGAAGGAGGTGCCTGACAATATGTACCCAGAACCACCCGCAACAATGTTTTTGCCCCATCAGACATTGGGGTTTCTACCCAGAATTCAAATGGGCAGTGGAGACTGCGGGAACTGTGGGATAGTTACCCACAGTGCAATGCTCTGGAAGTTGACGGTTGCCTCGGTACTGTGGACGCACTCTGCCGACTAAATGCCGACTAAATGCACTTAGAGCATTTGTGTGGGGACACACACAATCGACTGTATAAAAATGCTTTCTACAAAACCGACTTCTATAAATTTGACCTAATTTCGTAGTGTAGACATAGCCTAGGTCCCTCTGTATCCTATCCCTACCCTCCAGCATATCTACCACTCCTCCCAGTTTAGTGTCATCTGCAAACTTGCTGAGGGTGCAGTCCACGCCATCCTCCAGATCATTAATGAAGATATTGAACAAAACTGGCCCTAGGACCGACCCTTTGGGACACTCCGCTTGATACCGGCTGCCAACTAGACATGGAGCCATTGGTCACTACCCGTTGAGCCTGGCGATCTCTCCACCTTATAGTCCATTCATCCAGCCCATACTTCTTTAACTTGCTGGCAAGAATACTGTGGGAGACCGTATCAAAAGCTTTGCTAAAGTCAAGGAATTACACGTCCACTGCTTTCCCCTCATCCACAGAGCAAGTTATCTCGTCATAGAAGGCAATTAGATTAGTCAGGCATGACTTGCCCTTGGTGAATCCATGCGGACTGTTCCTGATCACTTTCCTCTCCTCTAAGTGCTTCAGAATTGATTCCTTGAGGACCTGCTCCATGATTTTTCCGGGGACTGAGGTGAGTCCCCCTCCTTCTTCCCTTTTTTAAAGATGGGCACTACGTTAGCCTTTTTCCAGTTGTCCAGGACTTCCCCCAATCACCATGAGTTTTCAAAGATAATGGCCAATGGCTCTGCAATCACATCCGCCAACTCCTTTAGCACTCTCGGATGCAGCGCATCCGGCTCCATGAACTTGTGCTCGTCCAGCTTTTCTAAATAGTCCCAAACCACTTCTTTCTCCACAAAGGGCTGGTCACCTCCTCACCATGCTGTGCTGCCCAGTGCAGTAGTCTGGGAGCTGACCTTGTTCGTGAAGACAGAGGCAAAAAAAGCATTGAGTACTGTGGCGGTTCAATGATTAGACAGAACACAGCTTTATGCAAGCAAGCAGGCTGGTCAGCGGAGATGGGCTGTTCTGCCACCCCTGCCTTCCACCTTCTCCTTTTATTATATTTCTCCCCCCTAAGCATTACACACTGCTACACAAAGGAATGTATGACGTTGATTAATATACTTAGTTACCATCCTTTATTTACTACAATCCTGGTTCTCAGGCCTTGAGCCCAGGCTAAGAAAGCCTCCCACAGTTGCTGTCCCAACAATCAAGTTCTTATGGTTCATATCTAGCCCTTGTCCTTGGATAGAGCAATGTGTGCATTGCTTTTACAAAACAGTCAGGGTGTGCCCTGCCTGCTTCCAGGTGGAATAGCTAAACATGAACTCTTCAGAGTACATTAGCTTTTTCCACATCCTCTGTCACTAGGTTGCCTCCTTCATTCAGTAAGGGGCCCGCACTTTCCTTGATTTTCTTCTTGTTGCTAATATACCTGAAGAAACCCTTCTTGTTACTCTTAACATCTCTTGCTAGCTGCAACTCCAAGTGTGATTTGGCCTTCCTGATTTCACTCCACACTTTATACTCCTCCCTGGTCATTTGTCCAATCTTCCACTTCTTGTAAGCTTCTCTTTTGTGTTTAAGATCAGCAAGGATTTCACTGTTAAGCCAAGCTGGTCGCCTGCCATATGTACTATTCTTTATACACATTGGGAAGGTTTGTTCCTGTAACCTCAATAAGGATTCTTTAAAATACAGCCAGCTCTCCAGGACTCCTTTCCCCCTCATGTTATTCTCCCAGGGGATCCTGCCCATCAGTTCCCTGAGGGAGTCAAAGTCTGCTTTTCTGAAGTCCAGGGTCTGTATTCTGCTGCTCACCTTTCTTCCTTGTGTCAGGATCCTGAACTCGACCACCTCATGGTCACTGCCTCCCAGGTTCTCATCCACTTTTTCTTCCCCTACTAATTCTTCCCGGTTTGTGAGCAGCAGGTCAAGAAGAGCTCTGCCCCTAGTTGGTTCCTCCAGCACTTGCACCAGGAAATTGTCCCCTACACTTTCCAAAAACTTCTTGGATTGTCTGTGCACCGCTGTATTGCTCTCCCAGCGGATATCAGGGTGATTGAAGTCTCCCAATGAGAACCAGAGCCTGCGATCTAATAACTTCTGTTAGTTGCCGGAAGAAAGCCTCGTCCACCTCATCCCCCTGGTCTCGTAGTCTATAACAGACTCCCACCAGGACATCACTCTTGTTGCTCACACTTCTCAACTTAATCCAGAGACTCTCAGGTTTTTCTGCAGTTTCATACTGGACCTCTGAGCAGTCATACTGCTCTCTTACATACAATGCAACTCCGCCACCTTTTCTGCCCTGTCTGTCCTTCCTGAACAGTTTATATCCATCCATGACAGTACTCCAGTCATGTGAGTTATCCCACCAAGTCTCTGTTGTTCCAATCACATCATAATTCCTTGACTGTGCCAGGACTTCCAGTTCTCCCTGCTTGTTTCCCAGGCTTCTTGCATTTGTGTTTATGCACTTAAAATAACTCGCTGATTGTCCCACTTTCACAGTATGAGGCAGGAGCCCTCCCCTCTTGTGCTCTCCTGCTTGTGCTTCCTCCCGGTATCCCACTTCCCCACTTACCTCAGGACTTTGGTCTCCTTCCCCCGGTGAACCTAGTTTAAAGCCCTCCTCACTAGGTTAGCCAGCCTGCTTGCGAAGATGCTCTTCCCTCTCTTGGTTAGGTGGAGCCCGTCTCTGCCTAGCACTTCTCCTTCTTGGAACACCATCCCATGGTCAAAGAATCCAAAGCCTTCTCTCCAACACCACCTGCATAGCTATTCGTTGACTTCCACGATTCGATGATCTGTACCTGGGCCTTTTCCTTCCACAGGAAGGATGGACGAGAACACTACTTGCGCCTCAAACTCCTTTATCCTTCTTCCCAGAGCCACGTAGTCTGCAGTGATCCGTTCAAGGTCATTCTTGGCAGTATCATTGGTGCCCATGTGGAGAAGCAGGAAGGGGTAGCGATCCGAGGGCTTGAAGAGTCTCGGCAGTCTCTCCGTCACATTGTGAATCCTAGTTCCTGGCAAGCAGCAGACGTCTCAGTTTTCCCGGTCAGGGCAGCAGATAGATGACTCAGTCCCCTTGAGGAGGGAGTCCCTGACCACCACCCCGCCCGCTTCTTTCTCTTGGCAGCGGTGGTCGTGGAACCCGCATCCCTCGGACAGTGCATCTCATGCCTTCCAATCGGCAGAGTCTCCTTCTGCTCCCTTCCCTCAGATGTATCATCTAGTCCACTCTCCGCATTACTACTTGTGGAAAGAACATGAAAATGGTTGCTTACCTGTATCTGCATTGCTGATAGATGGACACTCCCCATTCTTCTTCTGGAGGTCACATGCTGCCAAATTCCTTCACCGTCTGAAGGGTTCATGTAACGTTCATGCACCTGGAAACAGTCTGGGCACACCCTGACTGTTGTGTAGGAGCAATGCACACATTGCTCTGCTCTGTCCAAGGACATGGACCATGGAAACATGGACCATCTGGGAAGTCAAAATAAGGACATCAACCGTGGGAAGCTTCCTCAGCCTAAGCTCAAGGCCTGAGAACAAAGATTGTAGTAGATAGAGGCTAGTAAATAGGAATATTAATCAAAGTCATATTTTTCCTTTGTTGATGCCTTTTGCGGTCGGCTGGGGTATGTAATGCGCAGGGGGGAGAGAAATAAAAGAGAGGTGGAAAAGCTGACAGGGGCAATCCCGTCAGCAGACCAGCCTGCTTGCTTGCCTAAAGCCGTGTCCTGTCTTGTATTGAACCGCCACAACCGTCCTTCTGTCCCTGCTGCGCAGCCTACACTGAATTTTCAGAATGTTGTGTCCGTAGAAGCATATCCTGACATCTGTCCAGGAAATCTTCAGTTTCTCTTATGCAATGTAGGGTTGATTCTTGTTTCTCCAGACCTTGAACCTTCTCTTCCAATATGGAGACCAGCTTGCACTTTTTACAGACAAAGTTGCTTCTGTTCTGTGGAAGAAAGACAAACATGGCACATTCTATGCAGGTAACAACTGCTGAATGCTCACCATCCATATTACCTTCTTTCTAAGAGCTTCCTCAGGTGTTGTAGTAACTACTCAGAGAATCCTGCAAGATGAAAGCCTCTGTGGTTCGCAGCTGACTGGCTTTTTATAACTGTCAGACCCACTCAAGGCTCACCTGGAACAAATTTTACTAGTAAAATTATTGTAGGCAATAATCCAAATTATCCCATTTTCTGTCTCCCAAGCTAATACTAATCTGTTTGAGGCAGAGCTTCATCTGATGTAAGTTGTTATAGGGTCGTAATTGTCATAGTTCCAAATTCATGACCTCAGTGGAGCTATAAACAATTTATACTTGATGACTATCTGCCCCCGGGTTTCCAGTAGTATAATCAGAATGCTAGAATTGATTTTTAAAGTATTCTATTTTCAACATGAGTGGAAAGTAGGCACACTTTTTTTTTTTAATTCAACACACTATTTGGCTTCTCAGATTCAATATATTTTACACCTTAGCTTTAACTCCACAATTCAGAGTGCCAGTTAGTATTTCTCTCTGCAGACGGATTGCTGGCCCAGACCTTGGCACATAACCACGTAAGTCCAGCCTGAACCAGAGAAACTTGGATATAGAGTTTATGTTTTGCTTTGTATTGGAGCCTTGTGTATATGCGCTAAGCTAACAACCCAAAATGACAGGATGGCTGAATTTTTCAAATGAACAGAAAGGAATAAACCACAGAGAAAATGGTTTTAATAATATTTTTAAAATTTATTTTTGGCATTAAAACATTCGGTTTCTGTAATACAAAATAAAACTACTCAATATGTGTGTATAACATAATCCCTGATATTGATTCTTCTGGCAATGTTAAATAAGCATGCTAATCACCTCAAAATCCCCTTATCACATACAGGAATATAAAAAATAGCAAATGACCAGAACATTTTGACCTCAGAGAGGGAAGGCTTTGGAGAGTGTTCATGCCACTTTAAGCTTGGATAAGTACACCAGAAGTGTGAAAAGGCAAAGGTGAAATAGGTGAAAGGTGTTTGGCTATTGTAGTCTTGAGGCTCAAGAAATACCAGGTCAACCATCTCAAGGTGAAGGCTTTTCACAGTGCACCATGAATGAGGTTCACACATTGCCAGTTCGCTGGGCCCTTTCTCACTGTCCCTCTCTCATGTATATTCTCAAATGTAAAGAGAGCATGGAACAGGGCTCATTTAAAGAGACCTGCAAATACAGACCTAATCCTTTTGGAGTCTGTCTCAGGAAATTGAAAACCAAAAAGCCAGAGCCTGAAACGGAAGTTCTGGGGGTGGGTGAGGAGAGAAGAGTGGAGAGTAAAGACCAGTAATACAAGGACAGGAAGGGAGTGGGTTGAGGGAAAGAGGTTGCCGTGGCACATTGTAATATTTAGCACTTCAGTTAGAGTCTTCACTAACAAAGCAATCAAGAACAAATCCAAAAAGCAAAGGGCAGAGAAGGAGCCTAGAAAATGTGACCTCTGGAAAGCAGCAGCTTTTCTAGGATACTCTGCATGGTGGGCTCTACATCATCCCCCATTGGCATCATCAGACGTACTTATCCATTTAAAAAAAATAAGCACATAATTGAATGAGAAGGCCCATATGTGGCTTTGACACTGTGTCCTGCAGTTTCTCACCAAAATGTTGCACTAAAAATTAAAAACAGCACGGCTTTATCTGCCTGAGGGAAGGTGCAGAAAGGCTTCCAAGGACAAGACAACCAGGCATAAGTCTAGGAACTGATAAGATTATGTCCATGCTTAGGCGTGGGGTCCCTTTGTCCAAAGTGAGGCTTCTGTAGGTGTGGGGCAAGGAGTAGAGGCAGCAAGGAGGAGGAGAAATCCCCCCTCCCCCTTATTCCAAGGCAAAGGCACTTGCAGCTGAGATTACATGGGGAAGAAAGCTGAATAGCTCGGTGGGAGTGGCTCCTTTTCTTCTTCAAGCAAACATGGTTAGCTGTAACCACTGCAGAGGAGAAAGAAAGAGAATGTGTATCATCTCCAGGAACCTGCATCTCCATTTCCACCTGAAACCATTACCATATTAACAAGGAATCAGTGTACATTTCTTTGTACTACATCTAAAGGAAGGAAAGCGCCAGAGCATGTATAGCATAACATGTTTGTTTGTACAACAAAAGTATGTGTCTATGCCCTCTTCTTGCTCCAAGCCTTTCAGACTCTACTTTCATATCCACCTAAGGGCATGCTCCAAAATCCATTGAAAGCAGTGGAATGACCTCTATTAAAAGTGGTCTTTAGATCAGGCCCCAGATGAGGAGACCACTAGCTGACAGCATTACTCTGCTGGGATAAAATAAATCAAAAAGTCTTGGTAAACCTACCAGTTTGTATTAAAAACCGAAGTAGTTTATGGGAACACTTGGGGGGCAAATTGGTGTTTGAGACAAATTTACAGATTAGTAATTAATTATAATTGCATATCCATAGCCACTTTCATCAAGGACCACAAATTAGTAGTTGTAGTAGTAAGTATTAATAAATTCAAAGCCTCATAACACCTGTATGAGGTAGGTATTTTTGCTAGAGATGGACAAACTGAGGCATACTATTATGCCCAAAATTCGTGAGAGAGCTGGGACAGAACCAAGAAATCCTGATTCTCTATCATTTGCACTAAATACTGGAGAACACTATCACTACCTCTTTTGTGGCTGAATGTGTAGTGAATTGTAATTATTTTTCTTATGACTCATAGAATAATGAGCAAGGGGAGGAGCAAGACTAACATGGGAGGTGTTAATATCTACTCCAGAGGGCCAGCTATGGGAAGTAAGAGACCCACGCAAACCAGGAGGAGGAAAAAAAGTATGTACCTTAAATAAGTCGAAAGTGACAATTCCATCTTTATCTGTGTCCAGAGATTGAAAAAACCCTACAAAGATGGGGAAAGGGGGGAAGAGGGGAATGTTTTGTAATTATTATTTTTTAATTGCACCATTTAAAAACTTTTATGCCTCTGGGTATTTCTCAGACCTCCTATAGAAAGTAGTATACCTCTGAATTCTCTCCAAATGGAATACGTACCACTTCACCAAGAAAACCTGCTGGAGAACGTTTACCTTCCCTTTACTGCGTTTTAATCCAACATTGCATCAGAATCCATTGAATGAAACTCATGTACAATTCTTGCTACCAACAGAATAAAGGTAGGGGGCCCAGCCCTTTCAAATCGAAATAAAGACGGGTTAAAAAATAAACTGTGGTGCTGGTATTTGCAATAAAATTACTAACAGATGCTTCAACTAGTAATCTCTCCATCAAAGAGCTCTCTGTCCTGCATATTATCCCTGCCTTCTGCCATCTACCCTCGTTGATAGTCTGCTAATCCCAATAAATAGCTTTACAACAGTTATTAAATATTCCGTGAGTAGCACCATCAACCAATGGCTCATGGTCAAGAGTTTGAATAGAGCCAACGCAAAATGCTGACTGTTGGGAAAATACTCACTGTCACCACCAAATGGGTTACCTGATACCATGGGCATTAGTACCCAAACTTCATGAGCTGGCACAGATCAAGAAAATATTTTAAATGTGAGTAGGTTAGAGTCTGATTTCCAGCTGGGTTGTACACAAAAATATCTGTATAGTACCATAATAGGAAATTCTTACCCACATGGTAAGAAACAACACGTTAGAAACATAAAAATACTTTCAGAAATTTGTACTTACTGAACATGGTTTCAAGTCGTACTAAACAGCACACAAAGTTATCGAAGTCAACAGCCAAGTCAGGCTCCGAATAACGGGTGATGATCAATTCATACAGTTTCTTGTTCAGTTTAAAGCCTGTCAAAACATTACTATATTAAAAAGTCAAGCAAGTTAAAACAGCATTATACCATTTGATTTCAGGCAAACAGGTATTACATGGAGTAAACAGACCAGTGTTGGAAAGTCTTGTATGTATAGAGAGATCTGTTTATTCATCACTGAGGCCAAGAATTTAGCTTGATTCAAAAAAGGATTGGCCATTTATATGGATAACTAGAATATCCTGGGTTATAGTAAGGATTAAAAAAACCCAGAGTTTTGGAAGGGATATAAATATTTATGTTGTAGGACATTAGCCAAGAGGGGTTAGGAAGAAACTTTCTCTGTGGGCAGGTTACTCCATAACTACAGGATTTCTGAAGCAGCTTGTATGGGCACTGTTCGAAATAGGATAGACTGTTAGATGGACCACTGATCTGATCCAGTATGATTATTCTTTGCTACTACCAATCAAATCTTGTCATTTTGGATTGTAACAAGCAACTGCTGTGGTTTTCTGTGCAACCACAAGAGGGCACATAATTTCTTGTACAGAGCACAGTAGCACTTAGGTCAGCTACATCTAAAGCAGAGTTGCATAGATCTTACTGGAGCTCTCTTCTTTGGCTTTACTCAGAATTTTAACCTATCATACAACTGTTTGATCATTTTTCTACAGTGCCTAGATGGATTATCTGGACAAACCTATCAATATCTTGGTTCCATCGTGGTTGGAATAAAGGGTACAAGTGGTATTTGTTTGGTTTCTGATGGAAATGATTATGAATTAACTGACAAATGAATTAAATGGAAGGCAGTAAGTTAACTCCATCATAGAATGTGATACATCACCTGCAGACTCTAGCGCCATTCGCATTTCATAGGCGCTCATGCATCCAGACTTGTCTAAATCAAACTTCCTAAAGACAGCCTTAACAAAAAAACAAAAAAGGACACATAAGGGTACTGGATACTCCTGAAGTGGGGTCAGCAATCTCATGGACTGTAATAAACAGAGTCACACAGTCTACTGAAAATGTGCAAAGATACCACATTGCTGTGTACACGAACAACAAAGGCTGAATAAAAAAAGTACCGAATTGTCAGTGCTGGTACCAGAGCATTTTCAGGTGACATCAGAAATTCTCTGTCATTGATATGGATAAGCTAAAGGAAGCAGGGGATCAATAGCAACTTCACCTACCAGGTAACTCCTAATTTTGTTCCAGAGGATGTTGAATTCCACCAGTCCTAATTTCCCATTTCCATCTCTCTATTCAGGAAAAATTATTAAGGAGAAATGTTTATAAGCTATTGTACTTCCTGAAGAGGAACTTCCTCTCCCATCACACCCCAAGAAGAAACCAACCAAAGTCTCCACTAAACACTAGCACCCTGGCAGCTATGTCATTTTTACTTAATCTTAAAAAAAATCCCCTCATGACCGGTCTACTTCTTACAGGCATGACACAACCCAAAGGGCCAGGAAGTCACTTGCATGTAACAAAGATGCAGAAGGAGGATACATCCATGAGGTTCACCATACTTCGGCATGACTCAGTACTGAACCCTTTAGTCCGGAGGTCTTTATCTGGAATTTAAAGCAAAGAGGGGGCAAAGGTAAGGCACATAGCAGAGTTGTTTATAATGCACTGTGTGAAAAGCTAGCACCCTCGTTACAAACACTTGAGGGGTTTTTTTAGATTTCTTGTAAGAATGCAACCTTAATGAAGGAGTGAGGCAATAATTATTTTCATTTCCATCCTCTGCTAGTAGATAATGAGACTGCTTCCAGCCGGTGGAAGAGAGAAATATATTGATTCTGTCTCATATACTGGTACAACACTGATACTCAAAAAAGAATGCCAGTGCCCAAGCTACAGCTACCAGTCTGGGTGCATCAGATTGCTAGAACTACTTCAAGCAGAGAGCCGCATGGTACGCTGGATTACAGAGACTGACAAGAAATACCCAGATTCAGACTATGACATTAATAGGTCAGCTGGTTATCCCATTACTTACGTTTACTTATGATTTTGTTGAGGATAGTCTGCAGTTCTGAGACACTGATTTCCATATCCTGGAAGAACCGAAGAAATAATACTGCATTTCTATAGTGTCTCTCACCTCAAAGTGATTACATTGATGTACAAATTATGTACAGAACCACCCATGGCTAAGATGCAGCCACATTTATTGTATGAATTGTGTCAGCAAGTAACAGTGCATAGCAACACCACACATTAGTTTAGGATGGGAAGTGAAGAATATGCTAGCCAACTGAAACTTCCGGAGACGTTTTAGAGGCAGAATTGGAATTTGGCTAAAATGACTTGGGCCAAACCCTCTATATTTCTGTGAGAAGTCAGTGTCTTGAGATTCATAGATTTAAAGGCCAGGAGGGACTTACTCTGACCTTCTGCAAAGCATAAGATGGAGAGTCTCACCCAATAATTTCTGCATTTAACCCATAACTTCTACTTGAGCTATAGCAAATCTTTTAGAAAGATATCCAGTCTTGATTTGAAGACTTCAGGTGATGAAGAATCCACCACATTCCTAGCTAAATTATTCTAGTGATTAATTTCCCTCACTGTTAAAAATGACCCCTTATTTCTAATCTGGATTTGTCTACCTTCAGCTTCCAGTCACTGGATCTCATTGTGTCTTTTCTGCTAAATTAAAGAGCTGTCTATTTTCAGAAATCTCTTCCCCATATATTTACTTGTGGAATACAATAAAAAGTCACTTTTCATTCTTCTCTTGAGTAAACTACATAGACTGAGCTTCTTACGTCTCCGACACGAAGGTTATGTTTTCCATACCTTGAATTGTTCTTGTAGCTCTTTTCTGTACCTTTTTCCCAATTGTTCAACAAGCTTTTTGAAATTTGGATACCAGAGTGGTCTCACTAATGCCATGTACAGAGGTAATGCCGCCTCCTTTCTCCTACTTTATATTACCTTGCTTATATATCCAAAGACTGTGTTTGCTGTCTTAGCTACTGCATCACACAGGGAGCTCATGTTCAACTTTAATTATCATAAACTGTCAAGGCAAAACGTCCAGCAGCAGTGCTCCCTCCCGCTACCACAGGGAGGCATTAATTCAGTAATGACGCAGTTGGAAAACTGTCACCTAAAAAGATAGTCAACACCATTTCGCATAGAACCTCATTTTTCTTTGGAGGTAATCCAGTCAGCTACTGAGGCCTAATCATACTTATATTCTTACATCGTGTGAAGCAAAATATTAGTCTAGCAGCTGGACTAAGGTATGGTATGGGGAGAAAAGATTTAGAATTAGACGATTCACACCTCAAGTGTCCTAAATCTGAAAAAGGACAAACAATACAGCCAGCTCATTTTGCTGAATAATTGGAAAGCATTTCATCTTGTGTAGAGATGATGCTTGTATATGTTAGATTAAAATGTAAGTAAAGAACTGGTTTGGGGGCCTAAAATTTGGGCTTGATAATAATAAGGCCTAGTAAAATATAAGTGAAGTAAAGTGAGACAATTCAGAGGCAAGTTAGAGACAAATTATGGTCCAGTAGTAAATATGTTTTTGTTTTAACTGATTTTAGCAGGTGTTGTAAGAAAATTTTTGGGTGGTTTGGAATATTGGTAACTGTTGAAACTGCATTGACGCAAATGATAATTAGAATGATATTTGATATTTATAGCCAATGAGTAAAAGACATTCAGTTTGGGGGTACAGAAGATTAAATATGGTAGTGGAAATATAGATATGGTAAAAGGTAGACTTAATTAATTAACGGATGTTGTTACAATTGATGATAAAAACAGTAGTATGCTAATTTTATATTAGTGCACTCATTCACCATTAAGATACCATTAGAGAGAAGATTATATTCCCCTTCTTCTCATCCAGGGATTGATCATCTCTGGATGCACCATTTCATCTTGGAATGTGCGCATAAAGGCAGTGTACGGTTATATTGTAATGCCTGTTTGCTTCAATTAATTATTTTATTTTAAATGAAATCTTTAATTCTATCACTCATTGTGTCATTCACAGTCCTCCAATAAATTAAATTATCTGTAACTGCTCTGGAGGATCAAACTGAATGAGTGCAGTTTGGTTCTATTTCTTATCTTTAAACTCTTACTTGGGAACACATAAATCAAGGTTACACTTGCTCCAGCTGCTTAGAAAATGATATTGTAATAAGTAGGGACTCCTCAATGGGACCACTATGTAGATAGTAGATAGATTTTTCTTTATACACGTTGCTTTTCCACCCATCGCCAAAGGAATAAGAGCTGCAGCTACACCTCCTTCAAAGTTAGCAGGTTTGACATATACTTGCCCCTTCATCTTAACTCAGTAAGAACAGCACACTTACCGCTCCAGCGAGCTGCTTGAAAAGTTGCTTGAAACTGTCATCAATCTCACTTTCAGAAAGCACTTTCTGAGGAAAGAGAACAAACTTTTGATTGGCTACTTCTCAGAAGAGTAAAGTACACAGCCCATGAAAGGCATGCAGCAAGGAAATATGTATCCCAGGAAATCTGTTGTGAGCCCATGGCTGGACAGGAGAATACAGAAGTAGTAAAGATATCATGGCAACAATAGCCAAGCAGTAGAATCCCACATTTGAGTATTTGAATCCCACATTCTGCTTCTCACTCCTTAAACCAGGAGGGGAGGGGTTGTGCAGTAAAAATAATGCATTTAGCTCCTGAGGGAGTTAGGTTTAGGTCACTCAAGCAATACCTTAGCACCACTAAATCAGAACTCTTACACAAGTCCAGTTTCCCCAGAGAGCAGAGACATGTTGCATAGGGATGGGGAACTATAGTAGGTAAAAATCTGCGTTCAACCCAGATCTTCTGCTGTTCAGGCCTCTGGTTACATGACAGCTAGGTTGAGTCAGCCTCAGAAGTTGTACTACATGGATAGAGCCATAGTAGCTAGTTAAGGATATGGCACTGCAAGAGATGGATCTCTGGCTTCTTATGCAAGGAAACAACACTTTCTAGCTGCCTATTCTACTGAAAAGGGCAAGCATTGGCATGCAGTTTATTAGCATGGAAAGAAAATAATTTTAAAAAGTTATCAGAAGAATGTAAGGAAACAGGAGGAGCCTCTTATGATGACTATATGAACAGAGCTCTCGGAACATAGCCACAGGCTGTGAATTGAAACCAAGTGACTGTGCTAGAACTCTGAGTGGTCTTAAACCTCAAAAAGGAATCCTTAGTCTCTGCTCTTGCAGAGGTTAGTGGATAAGGGGTTCTTACTTCATCTGGAAGATTAGCCTGGATCTGATCATCCATCTCCCTGCAGAAACACAGACAAAATGTCCATGAAGGAATCAAAATAGCAAAACCCTTGTGGCAAGAGAGGAGGTACTGTGTGGCCACAATATTGTGTGAGCATGTATAAATGCTATACATTAGTTCTCAGGGGACAAGTTTCTGGGTGCAAGAGAGGCTGGTACCTATGTTTCAGTAATGTTTGGCAGCCCCAAACCCTTATGGGTCCAGGGAAATAGATGAAAGGCTCTAATGCAGGATCTCTAGCATAGCAGGACACAATACTATCCATTGTATCAGCCCTCTCTTTTTCCAACCATCACATCTCCTACATATTGGTTTCCACAGCCACATGGACTACAGGCCTTGGCTGATCTAGAATAAGTAAGTTTGTGACACATTCCTTCTTCACAATCAGTCAGAGAGAGAAAAATACGAAGCTTGGGAACAAAAGTTCCCAAAGATTACAAAAACCTGATAATAGAGATACATGAATAAAATCCCACACTCGTGTACTAACTGCAGTCCTGTGAAAGGGCCCTGACATTATTAAAGTTTCCCCTATATTGGAAAGCCCTCATAGGCTAGCATCAGTTAGAAAAAGCAAGTATGGGGATGCCAGCGGTTCTAGTGGTACTGGACATGATTCTTCCCACTCTCCTCTGGGACCCAATTCCTGGGAAACAGCTACTAGTTCACACAAAACACCTGCCATAATCAAAGATGAGCCTTGAGACTTACTCAGTTCCAGCTTTTTTCTCTGAGAAGACCCTGAGGACAAAATCTCCTTCCTTGTTAGGTTCGAAGGTGGAAGGCACAACAATATACTCCCCTGGAGGCAACTTGAAGCGTGTGCTGACTTCACGAAGGTTTATGAACTGCTCCGAGCGGGCTCGTGAGGCATTCGCCAGGAAGAAATCTCGTTTCAGGTGAACTGCAGACTGGCCTACAAACTGCCAGAGAGAGACATATAGTCACCGCCACGAGCTGGCAAATCTTCTGCTCCACACAGGCTGCTAAAGGCCCAGTACAAAGGTCTAGCCAACCACGATGTTTAAATAGTACCATAATAAAAGATAAGGAAGATCCCTGGAAAAAGGCAGAGGGTCCTTTGGAAGCACACTGGTCAAGACATTGGCATTTTGCCTCTGTGCCACATAGGTTTTCCTGCTCAAATAATGAGTGAAAATAAATGTAATGGCTGCCACACATTGAATCAAACCTCAGGTTCCCATATTCCCAGCCTGCAGGGTCTGAGAACTGCATCGCATTCCTTTGGCTAACTCAAGAGCAGTGTTAATGGGCTCTGATGGGAACTGTGCCCCTCCTTCTTAAAACAAATATAGGATGGTCCAACCCAGGAAGCAGAAAGGATAACATTAAAGAGAAAGGATGGTCCAGTGGTCAGGGTAATAGCTGAGGACTTAGGAGACCTGAGTTCAAGACCCTGCTCTGCCAGACCTCCTGTATGACTTTGGGCAAGTCACTTAGACTCTCTGTGCCATAGTTCTCCATTTGTAAAACAGGGATACTTCCCTACCTCATAGTGGTATAATGATTAAGGATTTGGAGGTGCTCATATACTACAGTGATAGAAGCAATATAAGTACCTAAGAGATATTTAGAATAAAAATAGGACCTTAGAAAACTCACACACACACAAAATGTCATTACAGTACATCAGTTCCTGTTAATGGTGTGTCAATAGAAGAATGAAAAATTCCATAAAAGTAAGACATGCTGTTCAGACCATGATCTGGATGAATATCAAAGAACTCAGATTGTCTGGGATGGATACAAAATAAAAGCCTTGGAGCCACCTTGATCATTTCTAAATGAAGAAGTGTCTGAATCCAAAGTGAAGCCACATTATGCATCATCATGCAAGGTTATCCCTACCAAAAGGATTGATTTAAATATGCATTACCTATAGTTGGTATCTGATGAAAGAATTTCCATACATACCTCAGGAGGAACCTTTAGAGATACAAATTAGAAGTCAGTAAGTTACAATGAAACTAATGTTCTGTTAGCCAACAGGAAAAAGATAACATCTATATTTAGTTATTTACTTAGCCAGTCATCTTCTGCATTCCTATAATTACCATTTCAAGTATTTATGCTTGAATCAGAGTTTAAGCAATGGTTTCCCCTCACATCTCTTACTTCTCTTGTGTCATTGCAATGAAGTATACATGGTGTTCAGGGGCACCCATCCTTGAAGCCCTAGGTCACCTTCCCCTCCCTACTCCCCATACTGCTGTTCCTATTAGGAAGCCCTGCTGCCCCAACAAGCTGGGGTGACAGGTTAATTCATCCAAGGTACAGAGGCAGCTCCACAATGAGCTAACATTTGAAGGCTAATTATATGCAACTGAGCCTATTAATCTTATAAAGAACTGTTATTCTCAGAGGGGAGAGAGACAAGGAGGTTGTGCTAACCAGAAGCTACAGATCTCTGAGAGCACGGATTGTTACAGAGCCCATAGTTACCTCATAGACAGCAAAGCCAATGGTCTCCATGTCCTTCCCATATTGCCTTTCCCTGCGACGGTGCTTCTGCATGAGTGCCAGGAGAAAGCTGCAGCCCGATTCTCTGCTGTAGTCATCATCATTATCATCCACCTCTTCCAGTCGGATTTTAAACTGAGGATTTATCCAGAACGTAGCTGAAGGGCAGGAAGAGAAAGGAATAAATTAAACAACAAGCTATCCTTACATATTCCTGGTTGTTTTAAGGTATAGGGTATGTCTGCACTGCAATCACGGGGCGTGACTGTGGATCATCATGTAGACATACTTAAGATAGCTTTAACATATCTAGCTTGGGCACTGTTAGCAATAAAGCCATGGCAGTATGGGCTAGCTGCCCAAGTAATAGCCTAGGGTTCTGGGTGAGTTTGTACACCCTATGTTGAGGCCCAGGATGCCATGGCTTCAGTACCATTGGTACCCAAGCTAGGTTGGGTTTATTTACACAAGCTGCAGTCATACACACTGTAGATTTACCCTTTGAGCCAAGAGTCTGTTAGTCCCTGAATGCGATGAAAACCTGACCACCCCAGTACAAAACAGTCACTGGAAATGGATAGACCACTATTCATGGTAATCAAAGTTTTCACTCATTCATAGTTTAAATTGATCGCAAAAGTGTAGTTCAGCAAATATACACCTAAAAATGAGCTTTCCTCGTTAACATGGGTCTCTGCAGCGGGTATGCTCAGTAAACTACAAACATTTCCTCAGGGAGCAGTGAAATTGTTATGTCTCAGTGTAAAAGTGTTTTAACAGCCAGCATCAGGCTAGTTTGATAAAATCAGGTGTTCTGGGTGGGTTAGCACTACAACTAGCACACTGGACCATATACCTTACCTGGAAAATTCCTGCAGCCTCCAGCTGTGCTCCCCCGTCTCCAGGTGCCATCATAGAGTGTTGAGTTCCACTTGCGGAACTTGCGTGCTTTCAGTGCATCTGGAGTAAGGTTACAGATCTCCAGCCGTGTGAACTCTCTCAAAAAATCTTGGAAGGACATCCTAAGGAGAAAGAAATCCAGTGAGCTCACACAGGTGTCAGTCAGAGAAACTACCGCAAAAGTTTCTCTCAAGTTGAGCTGGGTGTGAAGCGGTTTTCCTATCCCATGTACATTTTTGAGTGCGCAAAATGTTTTTCATCCCAAATCAGGATAAAATTCAATCATATTTTCACAAACTGAAAAACAAACAAAAAAAAAATTCAGCTCAGGTCAAACAAAATATTTCTTTTTGGTAATTCCAAAACATTTTGATTTAGATTTTTTAAAGTTCTAGTTAGCTTAGATTTCTAAATAAAATCATCTCAGACCAGAAAAGTAGATTTTTCTTTTGACAATGTTGGAATGTTTCATTTTCACAATTTCAAAACTTTTTCCTTAACATATTTTGAGTCAGGAAATTTGTATAAATTGCCCTGTTTCACAAACAGCTTCGGTTTCAACAAATCTGCATTTTTTGGTGAACAAACGTTTCACTGAAAAATTCCTAATCAGCTCTATCCTCAAGACCCATGATGCATTTGATGATCATGTTTTATGTAGATATCAAAGCTTTCGACAGCCTCACAAAGAATAGAGATCTTTTTGTTCTACCCTGATCCTTCACCAATTCATGCCTTTTATTCCTTGCTTGTATGGTAATAATTCCCGGCTATAGTGAATCCAAGATCTTATATTTTGGATTTACTTCTTATTAAAAATCCCACAGCAAAGGAGTCCAAGCCTTTTCAAAATCTTTTTATAATGATTGGTGAAAACCAACAGCACTACTCATTGTTTCCTTGTACCTCCCCACCCACACTTTGATCTGTTATATCCATCCGTTGTCTCTTGTCCTATGTTGAGATTCTAAGCTCTCACAGGTAGGGGCCATCTTTTTGTTGTTTGTACAGTACCTAGTACAATGGAGTCCTGGTCCATGAGTAGGGCTCCTAGGCTTTATGGGAATACAAGTAAAAAATAATAATACTCTATAACATCTAAACAATATATAAAAGAAATTTAGAGGGCCAGATCCTCAGATGGTATAAATCAGTCTAACTTCATTATCTTCAGTTGAATTTCCCTGATTTATGCCAGCTGAAGATCAGCCCAATTGAGTTCACGGTGGATTTTTTTTTCTTTTTTCTTTTTGGTAGGGGAGCAGGTGGGTGGGAATATTATTTTCAGCTGCAAAGACCAATCTGTTTTGGTGTTTTTCCAAACTGACTTCATGGTTAGCTGAGTGCCACTCTCCAAAAAAGCACAAAACTGATTCCAGACAGCACTGAGATCCATTTGCAGCAAAAACATTTTCAAACATTTGCTTCATGTAGCATGGGTTTTCACTGGTAAAAATACCACTTAAGACAAATTTAAAAAAACACAGAATCTCAGCTTATTTGTGCATATTTAAAACCCCTTTTAACTTGGTCACACGAGAGTAAAATAAGGGTTAGTGCAAACTGTGCTTTCCACTTACCAGAATTCCCCATCTTCCATTTTAATCCTTAGCTGCTGTCCCACAGATGGGTCCACCACGTTCCACTCAGAAGAGCTGCAGGGGTGAAGCAGTTCATACATGCCGTGAGTCCTACAGCTTGAACAACTCACAGTAAATTAAATTCTGAAAGAAGGAGGTGCAACTCCACTGACCTGTTGGAGCTATGCCAGTTACAACAGTGCTGAATTTGGCCCATTGTGGGCAACATTATCATCCCACACTGCTCATTAGTAAGAAAAATATTATCATTACTGGCTGTAGACACATGTGGTTTGTATTCCAAGCAGTTCCTGTGCTGTTGCTCAGCAGTTTATTTCCAATTCCACAAATTGGGTGTAGGATCCAACCAAAATAATTCTGTTTTATACAGGTGTGACCCTAAGAGTACCCCACTGCCAGGTGACACGTTATTAGGATATTCACCCAAAGGGTGACATGTAACGTATCACTGGAAAACTCAGAACTCATTGATCATTAATATTATGTGTGGTGTATGTAATAGGTTCATATATCATCCTCATCACCATAATATCTGACTAACATCTGTCACACACGGTTCATTCTGTCTCTCATCCTCTCCATAGGGGAAGAATTGTGTGTGCAGTGGAATGCTTTGTCTTGGGATTTTTAATTTATTTGTTAAATGTACATGCTGGGGACTGAACAAATTTGCAATAGATAGAGCCTTTTACCTCTAGGTCACTAGTTCTGAAACAGATTGGTAATGACTAGAAGCAGTTCCTTTCTGACAGCTATTTGCCATTTATCCAAGGTCCTTATCACCTTGATTTCTAAGCAATGAGAGCCTATAGGAAGTGAATTGATACATCTGCAGTCCAATTCCTAGTGGGAAGATATCTACATCTCATTTATTATTATCCTAGTTGGCACTATTTGGTTCCCTTTTTGCCAGCTGCAGCAGTGTACAAGGACTGAACTACCCTCAACTTCAGATCTTCCTTTTAAGTCAGAGTGGAGATATGCTAGCAAGGGTTGTGTGTGGGAAGATTGACTGGTACCTAACCTATGCTGTGGAAGTTCAGTGTCTAGACCTGTCGAGCTGACACCTTCCACCAAGAATAAATTTTATTTATTATTTTCCCCCTCCAATCTTCAGCATGGGCGCTGGAACAATTTGTGTAGTGGGGGTGCTGAGAGCCATTGAACCAAACTGTAAACCCTGTATATGATGGAAACCAGTTCAAACCAGGGGCTGTGGCAGCATCCGCAGCACCCCTAGTTCCAGCCCTTATGATCTTCAAAATCTGTATAAAAAGGAATTGATCCTTACTTATCACTCCAGGCTCCAGTCCATTCCACCTCTCCCCATGGGTTTCGCATTCGAATTAGATTAACATTCCGTCCTCGGAAGTTAATCTGTAATCACCACAGATATCCAGTTAGAGATACAATAACACTCGCTTTCTGTAGTATTTATGCCTTACAGCCAGGTGCACAAAGAATTGTCATGCAAAAGACTACGATAGAGAGGAGAAAAACATAACTAGCTTTTAACATGAGAGTGCTCTGAGGAAGAAAAACTGTGATTAGCTTTAAATGAAAACAACTTTTTCACTCTGCAGAAACTGTTGTGCAGAATTTGGATACTATTGGGATGAATGCTATAGGAAAAAACCTAAAATAGATCAGATAGTGAGAAAATTATTTCTTATGACCAAGAACTGTGTGCATACATGCCACTGTGCTCCATTAATTAAGGCCCTAGCCACAATGGTATCAGGACCTTACTAGCTACAGTCATATTTAAACATCATTATAGCTAATAAGGTTCTGATTCTATTGCAGACAGTGTTTTAAAGGGGCATTTTCAGGTATCCTCAGATATAAATATTTCTCTGCAGATGTTTAGAAGCCATACATAGCAGGTAGCATTGTGCTTTAAAACTGACCAGTCTAGTTTCACAGTCTTGGTGAATCACATATAGGCATCAAGAAGTATATGAGATTTTAAAATTCTTTCGACTTTAGTAATCCAAAAGTGTTAACACATGGATTCTCTGCTCCTTGCAGTCTTTAAACCACGATTTGAGGACTTCAATAGCTCAGACATAGGTGAGAGGTTTATCGCAGGAGTGGGTGGGTGAGATTCTGTGGCCTGCGTTGTGCAGGTCAGACTAGATTATCATAATGGTCTGACCTTAATATCTATGAATCTATGATTTGTACATTGTGTGAAATCTGTCACAAGTGACAACCCAATATTACAAATGAACAAACAAACAAAAAAGGTTGCCTTATTTTTAAGGCTCAACTACAAAATACTAAATCATGCAGAGACTTTAAAGTGGTAGTTTAAAAAAAGTGAGTTGCTGGTTCAAGGGTATAGGTTTTTATTGCAGATTTATTATTTTTAACCTGACACATTCCCTTAAAACTACCAGGGCATCTAATTGCTGCAGAGGGCATGGGTAAAACAAAACTGGAGAAAGTGTGTTAATGTGCCAATCCTGCTCTGTCTCATGGGATTTAAGCAATAGTTGATGGTCACCCAATTACATCAGACAGGAAAAAAAAAAAAAGAACTCCACTTATTTTCTGCAAAGTCACAAACTTGTAACAAGATAAATGCGAGGTGGTTGTGTCACAAAGACCTGCTACAGCAGAACCACTTGGGATGGGGTGGGCAATGAGGTAGGCAATGAAACATGGATCTGCCAGTGTACTGCACCCACTCCTCTTCTGTTTGACTTACTACCTAGCCCTACAACCCCACGATAAACACTGCAGTTATGATTCTTTCTGAAGGTCTTGAAAATCCCTCCAGACAACACACAACATATTTTGTCTTTTCAGACTGCTTTATATCTGAGACTCTCAAACATTCATGATTTAAATCCCAGGACATGAGTGTCTAAGATATTATTGTTCCTACTATATAGCTGGGCAGGCTCAAGTGAAGTGACTTTTGCAAGGTCACACAGCGACAGAATTGGGAATAGAACCCAGGAGACCTGATTCCCTGTTCTAACTACTGCACAACATTCCCTCTCTTCAAACTCTTCAAGGGAGTGAAGACTGTACCTGTTTGGCTCCTGTTACCGAATAGGCATGACCCTTCACCAGCTTTTTAAATGTTACAGCCTCCATGTCAAAAGCACTGGTAATCTACGTTTAAAAAGCACACAAGAATACATGTTAAAGTTGATATTGGCTTCACCTCTGTCCCTAAAAGAAAAGACATATTAACTCATACTTAGCTTCTACACACACAGTAAACCCCAGTTCATGCGAGGACCACAGCTGAACACGTACAAATGAGCCACCATGCCACTGTTTTATTTTGTTCAGGTTTTTACAATGCAACCATCACTGTGGTGCCTAAGCAACAGCATGGTTTTTTTGGATGTGCAGCCTTGCTCTCTCCCTGTTGCTGTAGTGCAGTGTTTCTCAACTTTTTTAGGTTGGTGACCCTTCATTCAAAGTCAAAAAATTTTCCAACCCCCGCCCCCCCCCCATATTTACTAAAAAAGAGTAAAAAAATTATTAATTATAAGCCCGTATAGTTGGTTTGGGTGTGTTTTCAGAGGTTGACAGAATAACTGACTTTGAATGTTAAGAGTGTGCAGAGAATGAGAAAGCAAGGTTTTCTTTTCTTTAGATTGTAATAAAATATTCAACACTGTACAATGCCCCTGGATTGACTTTCATGACACCCTTGGGGGTCATGACCCACTGATTGAGAAACATTCTTCTAGTCTTTTCTAAGTCATTTATAAAATCTTTTAAAATGAATGCAGATACTCTTGAAACTTTATAGTGTTATGAGCTGGGTGAAGCATTGTTATGGGATTGAGACTGAACTCATCCTTCAATTAACAACTGTAAACATAAGCCCCATCTTAGCTTTGGTCTACACTACAGAGTTAGATTGATGTAAGGCAGCTTACATTGACCTAACTCCAAGCATCTACACTAAAACGCATGTCCCACCGATGTTACTCACCCACTACACCAACTTAATAACTGCACGTCCGTGAGAGGTGTAGCACTTAATTCATTACAGTTAGGTTGACAGAGTGTCAGTGTAGACACTGTGTTGCTTACGCCGACTGTTCCTGCATTTCAGAAGCAGATCCACAATGCCCCACACGGACAGTTAAATCAGTGCAAGCACTCCTGGTGAAGATGCACACCGCCGACACACAGAAGATAATGTGCATATGCAAAAGCTATTTAACTACTGCGGTGGCTGTACGCTGATGTAATGGAGATCAACTTAATTTTGTAGAAAGAAAAGAAGTACTTGTGGCACCTTAGAGACTAACCAATTTATTTGAGCATAAGCTTTCGTGAGCTACAGCTCACTTCATCGGATGCATTCAGTGAATGAAGTGAGCTGTAGTTCACGAAAGCTTATGCTCAAATAAATTGGTTAGTTTCTAAGGTGCCACAAGTCCTCCTGTTCTTTTTGCAAATACAGACTAACACGGCTGCTCCTCTGAAACCTTAATTTTGTAGGGTAGTCTTGCCGTTTGGGTGAGGATGTGTGTGGGGGAGAAGGTGCAACAGACAAGAAAGAAAGAGAGGAAGACAGTCTAACGGAGCAGCTGAAAACACGGTGGCTGACCCTCGGGGGAGATTTTTGGGTTAGGAGTGCAGTCTAATGAGTACTCTTGGTACTGTGAGCAAAAAGAATCATAGAATCATAGAATATCAGGGTTGGAAGGGACCTCAGGAGGTCATCTAGTCCAACCCCCTGCTCAAAGCAGGACCAATCCCCAATTAAATCATCCCAGCCAGGGCTTTGTCAAGCCTGACCTTAAAAACTTCTAAGGAAGGAGATTCTACCACCTCCCTACGTAATGCATTCCAGCGTTTCACCACCCTCCTAGTGAAGAAGTTTTTCCTAATATCCAACCTAAACCTCCCCCACTGCAACTTGCGACCATTACTCCTTGTCCTGTCCTCTTCTACCACTGAGAATAGTCTAGAACCATCCTCTCTGGAACCACCTCTCAGGTAGTTGAAAGCAGCTATCAAATCCCCTCTCATTCTTCTCTTCTGCAGACTAAACAATCCCAGTTCCCTCAGCCCCTCCTCATAAGTCATGTGTTCCAGACCCCAATCATTTTTGTTGCCCTTCGCTGGACTCTCTCCAATTTATCCACATCCTTCTTGTAGTGCGGGGCCCAAAACTGGACACAGTACTCCAGATGAGGCCTCACCAATGTCGAATAGAGGGGAACGATCACGTCCCTTGATCTGCTCGCTATGTCTCTACTTATACATCCCAAAACGCCATTGGCCTTCTTGGCAACAAGGGCACACTGCTGACTCATATCCAGCTTCTCGTCCACTGTCACCCCTAGGTCCTTTTCCGCAGAACTGCTGCCGAGCCATCCAGTCCCTAGTCTGTAGCTGTGCATTGGGTTCTTCCATCCTAAGTGCAGGACCCTGCACTTGTCCTTACTGAACCTCATTAGATTTCTTTTGGCCCAATCCTCCAATTTGTCTAGGTCCCTCTGTATCCTATCCCTGCCCTCCAGCGTATCAACCACTCCTCCCAGTTTAGCATCATCCACAAATTTGCTGAGAGTGCAATCCACACCATCCTCCAGATCATTTATGAAGATATTGAGCAAAACCGGCCCCAGGACCGACCCCTGGGGCACTCCACTTGACACCGGCTGCCAGCTAGACATGGAGCCATTGATCACTACCCGTTGAGCCCGACAATCTAGCCAACTTTCTGCCCACCTTATAGTGCATTCATCCAGCCCGTACTTCTTTAACTTGCTGACAAGAATACTGTGTGAGACCGTGTCAAAAGCTTTGCTAAAGTCAAGAAACAATACATCCACTGCTTTCCCTTCATCCACAGAACCAGTAATCTCATCATAGAAAGCGATTAGATTAGTCAGGCATGACCGTCCCTTGGTGAATCCATGCTGACTGTTCCTGATCACTTTCCTCTCATGTAGAAGGTGTTTCCTGCTATTTAATTCCCATACACAGCACCGGTCAAGAAAAAAAAGCTTCATCTCAGCCTTTTGTCTGAATTGAGAATTCTAGATTAACAAAATAGGTTATTTCAGCAATAGTGCTGGAGCTCATCCTGTTGTCATCAAATACGTAGAACCCAGTGTCATCATGTTACTATCACAGATAGCAGAGACTGCCATGTTACCGAACAGGCCCATGGTATACAGGCAATAACTCCACTGGGAAAAGGACCTCTGGCTGCCCATCATGTACAGTTGGTATGGAAACAGCAAACTAACAGCCAATGATTAAGAACTCTGTGCACTTTGTATGTGTATCTGAGCTAAGGAAGAAGTGAACCTTGCTGTTAGAAGAGCCGGTAGCGAACCTGAGACTGGTGCACACATTCGTGAGCTCCAGTAAGTCACCCGAGGGAATTCCAGTGGAGTTACTTTCTGAAGCACATCTAGATTAAGTGCAGTTTCCTACAGTATATATGCAACCATCACCACTTCACACATTTATTTGGATTGGTACAGAATGTAAAAGCAAGCCTACCCAGGGCTCTAGGCATCTTTGCCATACAAGCTAAACACTAAACAAAACTGAATACAACAATTTTCAAAAAAACAAAATGGAGATGGGAGGAGCCATGGTCCCAACCCTCAATGCATGAATCTCAGCCTTGAGAAAAGACAGGCTTTGCAATGTATGGCAGGGTGTGTATGTGCACACTGCAAGCAGTACATGAAGCGAAAGGTTAAGTGACTTTAACCTCCTGATGGTCAGTGAATCACTGGACACCAGAAGGCTTTGTTGCTATTCTAAAACATTTCTTCTAATGTGGGACTTGGGGATTTGCTGTAAATATTGATAGGAGATGCACATAACTCAGCAGCCATGATGAGTGCTCCATTTGTTTCCAAAGCTTAACAGCCATTTTGGAACAAAGCTCTGTTTTTGTTAATGAATTTGGGCTTGAGAGCCTGCCTAGGATGGGGGCCACAATGTGAGCCTGAAGGTTTATTTTCACTGCAGCAGTTAGCTTGGGTGAGTACACTCAAGTTGAGCTAATCTAGCTCGAGTGAGAGCAACCATGCTGCAAAACAACACTTGAACTACAAAGAGGGACTGGATTAGCAAAGTGATATTGGATTGGCATCTGGTTTATTATAACTCAAGCTGCTGTATCCCTACTGCATTGCTAGTTTGAGTGACAGCAACACTCAAGCTTCAACCTATACACCCCGACAAGCAAATTAGACCAAGCGTAAAGCACTACTTTCAACTCGACATAGAAATGTATATGGATGGGAACCGGGTTGTGGCAAAAATTGAGCTATACCTCAAACTAACACTGCAGTGAAGAAAAGCCCTTAAAAGTGATGTGGCTTGCCTGGCTGAGTAGACGGTTGAAGAGTCCAGCAGACACCAAGAGGAGTTTGCGTGTGTGTGCGTGCGCGCCTGTGTTTGTGCACTGAATGGTTGACAAAAGAACCCAACATGCCCGGCTAGATGCCCAGGAGCAAAGGGATCATTGAGCCACTGCCTTGTTTTGGGAATGAGCAGCCTCAAATCCCCAGCCTATTAAAATGGTCCAAGACCCACTCACCCATCATCACCACCACCAATAAGAAAAAAGTGCAGGATACCCTACAAAACAAGAACTCACGTCAATGGAGCAGCCAAGCAGAGATCCCCTTTCCAGAGCTTTCAGAATAATTTGGTAAAGGTCACTGGGGGGTTTCCGAAGCTCGTACCATTCGGTGACCCCTCCAGTGAAGTCTTCAAAGCCCTCCGAGGTGCTTCCTCCAGACAGAGCTTCATAGCAGCCATTCACCCTGAGTGAGAACGAAGAAGGCAGATAGTTAGAATTTTCCTATTGCTGTCACACACTCTGGGCCACATTAGTTAGGAAATATCCACCAGCCAAGTGCTTAGTACATCATGGCCATTTCCAAAGCAGAGATGGGCAAGCCCAGATGCTGACACTTACTTGGCATAAGCCTTCTCGAGTAGGGCACTCCAGAACTCATTGCCTTGTGCCGAGTGTACAAAAGCCAGCTTCCCATCCTTCGTCGGGAGAAGATCGTCCACTACAACGTCCACCCACTCCCCAAACTGCCAGATCTGCACAGAGGAGAGACAGATGTATGCAAACTGATGGTGAAAACAGCTATAGGTTCTAAGGTCACCCTGATCACCATATTATCCAAACACCTTCCAAAAACGCATTAAGCAACATAGTTAATATGTGGTACATGTGGTTCATTCTCTAGCTCATCTCCCCAGGGAAAGAATTGTGTGGGCAGTGTCTGGTGAGCTAGGTTGTTTAGTGTGTGTTTAGAAGTTCTTGTAAAACACGGTTTCAATTCTAGTGTAGACAAACCCATTTTGAGAGAAGAATTAATTTGTATAATAGCCCTGTGTAAGCACGGACACTAATCAACTGATAAAAATGTTTGCATTGCCAATTTTGCTGTACCCTGCGCTACTCACACTGGTGCTGTAGGATGCAAAGGCTATGAAAATGAGAAGGTCTCATGTTCTTTGCAGAGGTCTGGCAAAGTGCCCAGGCTATTTGTTACTGCTCATGCCCAAACAACTGTGCAGTAATTAAACCCCAAAACTTTGCAAGTCAAGTGATGGGGCACTAAGATTCCATTCAGTCCTTACAGGTAATGGGCAAAAAGGTCATGTAGTTGTCTGAAGCCTCAGTTCAGCAAAGTACTTTTGCAACTGCCTAACTTTAAGCATGTGTCTAATTTACCTGACTTCAGCAGGACTACTCACATACTCAAAGTTAGCCGTGTTCTTAAGTATCTTGATGAATTATTGCCCAAATGCCCTGTGAATGTGAACCAGAAATGAAATTTTAATTAATTGGCTGAGCTCATGAGGCATTACACTCAACTTGATGGCAGTTCTCTGAATGGATGTAGAATCAACTTCCAAACATTGGATCTCATTATGCTTTTTTCTCCTAGATAAAAGAACTGTCTACTATTAGAAATCTCTTCCATGTAGACTGATACTTGTATGTAGACCATAGTATAGTCACATCTAAACCATCTCTTAGATAAACAAAATATTTTTAACTCCTTTAGTCTTAATATAAAGCATGTTTTCCAGACTTTGAATCATTCTTGTAGCTTTTTTCTGAACCCTTTCCAATTTTTCCAACCTCCTTTTTGAAGTATGGACACAAGAACAGGACATGGTATCCAGTAATGGTCTCACTGATGCTATATCCAGAAGTAACACATGTGACACAAGACATATACAATATCATGGACAAACCTTATGGAATTAAATTAAACCTTACTGAACTAAACTAAACTTTAAGGAATTAAGTTTTAATACCTTTGGAGTCCATTGTACTGAAAATGTAAATGTTTCTATGCAATTCCACCATAGTGCACAACTTCTATAGGAGGAAGGCAGGATTAATGCAATTTCTGGGAGATAAGAATTTCAAAGGACTTTTTGGGACAATGTGTGTGCAGTGGATTTCCTAGGAAATACATGGGGGTGAAGGGAATGCAAATGACCCCTCTCGAATCAGACTTTTTTAAGCTGCATTTTGAGCAGAGACCCATTATTTGGCTGATTACCAATTAGTCTTTTCAAAAACCCAAACTGGATAAATAAGTGAGTCTCTTGGGAGTTCTTGTTCAGAGCAAAGGGTGTGATGAACTTGAAATCCCAGGAAAACACCCGAGTGGAGGCTGAAGGACTGTTCCATCTAGAGTCGCTGTTACAGTTGGGATGATCTCTGGTAAGCTTATCAGCAGGTATATAAGTTCTTTTATTGTTTTTAATATGTTTTCTCTGTATTGCTTTTACCTTAAGAATAAAATGTGCTTGCTTAGGAGGAGCGGTGTGGTAGCTTAACTGTAGTAACTACACTGTTGACCATCGCTGAAGAGAAAGCAAAAGAAGCCTGCTTAGGCAGCCTGTCTTTTGATGGGGATATCACAGGATGGTCAAGGGACTATGCAGCGTGGAAATAACCTGGTCAGAAGGGAGAGAGAGACGTGTCTTCACCCAACAGAGCCAATGGATAGGGAGCTATAAGCCTAAAGTGGGTGCTCTTGCTGGATCACAGAGGGGGAATACATATGCAGTTGCCCTGAATTGTGACAATACCATCTCCCTACTCCCACTTTGTAGTCTCCTTCTTATACATTGAAGGACTGTGTTCATCATCTTAGCTACAGTATCACACTGGGAACTCATGTTATCCTGTGACCCCTAAGTCCTTTTCAGAGTCACTCTTAAGTGACTTATGGCTTGTCTACATTTCCCGCTGGATCAACGGGCAGCAATCGATCCAGCGAGGGTCAGTTTATCACGTCTAGACAAATCAACCGCCAAACGCTCTCCCATCGACTCCGGTACTCCACCAGGGCAAGAGGCGCAGGTGAAGCAGATGGGAGAGCATCAGCCGTCAACTTACCGCAGTGAAGACACCACGGTAAGTAGATCTAAGTACCTCAACTTCAGCTACGTTATTCACATAGGTGAAGTTGCGTAACTTAGATCGATCCCCCCAAGTGCAGACCAGGCCTTAGACTAAGTCCTATTGAAAGTCAGTGGGAATGCAGCTCCTTAGTGGAGTAGAGGGATTTAACAATATTTGATATACATGCTTCCTAGGAAAAAAAAAATCTCCTCCTTGTTTCTGCTGCTAGAACTGTAGCAAACTTTGAATGCAGCCTGCTATGATAGCGAGATCTTCCATTATCTGATTTGATAGAGTGTGACATCTGCTCACAGCCGCCGGGTACTGGTTGAATCAAAACACTGCAATGTCATCCTCTGCCATCCATGAAGTTTTAAATGCACAGCTCGTGGGACTGGAAAATAAGGTTCTGTAGATATCCAGCTAGTTTGGACATGTGATCAGTAACAGAGCTGGGTGTGGTTCAGTCACAATGCACAAGGGAGGTACAATTTTAAAAACAGTAGAGAATCAGACCCACATGCCTTGCACATTGTGCAGTCACTAACACTTGTGCCAAATATTCCTACTCTTATTTAGCAGCATTTTACAGCTTATTTAGTATCATTCTGCACCAGAGTAAGGAACAAGATGAAGAGTCAGGCTCTTTTTTTTTTTTTTTTTGGTGGTTAGATGGCCCCCATTGCTGTAGTATCTGTGCACATCACACTCAATATATTTATCCTCAGCCCTTGAGGTAGGCAAGAACTATTCTCCTTATTTTATAGAGGGAGAACTGAGGCACAGAGAAATTAAGTGGCTCACCCAAGGTCACACAAAATCTAGGGCAGAACAGGGTCTTGAACTGAGGTCTCCTAGATCCTGTGTTAATGCCCTAACTACCTGACCATCCTTCCTCTCACAGTCCTGTTGTGAAGACCTCATCTTGGCCAACAACTGGAGATTGAACTGGGGACCACCACAGCTAAAAGCATGCGTCTCTAGCATTTGTGCTAAAGAGCCAGGTTCTGTAGCTGTGGGCTAATACAGAATAGGCTTGGGGTAGGGGAAGGGAATGGGTGACCCTGTGTGTTAATGCACTCATCTTTCAACAGTGGAGACTGGGGAAGTTTAAATGAGTTTGGTGGTTTTAACTCAGCCCCTTGTCAACATATTGTCCAGATGAGAAAACACACCCTAGTCTGTGCTCAGAAGAGAGTCAGAAATGGTATTTAAAGGGTAGATAGCTGCATTTCAGAATACAAGGACGTTGGCAGAGCTGCTTGCTGACTGGCTGGGATGGAACAGACTGCTGCAGATCAGGACTGAGGTGCACTGGCAGAGTTGGGGAGGGAAGAACATACACTATACAAGTAAGCATTGCTCTCACCAGAACTATTGGGCTCCCTCTGTGGGAAGCACCTATTCCCTTCAAATGTTTCAACTGTCAAAAACTGAATTTTCAGTTTGTTTTCATGAGAATTCAGAATAACTACTTCACTCTTCAGGGTTTCTACACTGCTTAGTCATTGCAGCAACTCAGCCCACAGAAACTGGCCTCTGTCCAGATCAGTTTAACTGTTAGGACCAAAATGTAATCGTTCAGTTCAAGGCTGCCCAGAGAACAAGTACAAATTCTTTATAATCAGCCTGGTTTCATTCCCCAATGGTAAGAACATCTAAGAGGTACCTAGAAAGGCATCAGTACATTTGCAGTTCCTCTGACATGCAGAAAGACCACAGATCAAGATTCCAAGCTTTTTATTTTATTCAAGTGCCCCAGAAATATCATGATCCTGAAATTAGTCGGTCAATTTTAGGGGTTTCTAAGGTGCCTAACACATGGTATATTAAATTCCAGCCTCCAATGAAGTCATTGGACACTTAGGTAATATGAAGGTGCAGAGAAGGTGCTAACCCTCCAATTAAAGACCAACAATTCTATAATGTTTATATTAAAATACTTATAAAAAGTTTTAAATTCCAGTTTTCCAAGTAGAAATGCCACAAAATACATAACTGTCAAGTCATGATGCAGCTGATATTTGCCAAGGCGACAACACAAAATTGTCATGCCAAATTTCTACCTACATTAAATATAGGAAATTTATTTTATAAAGTATCCTGGTTAGATGATCTGGTAAAGAACAAGAGCAACACATACAGCATTTTATATCTGAAAAGTGCTTTACATAATTAGGTAATTAATCATTAGGGAATTTAAATTAATGGATTTTAAGGCCAGAAGGAACCATTAGATTATCTAGTTTGACCTCCTGTAGAAGATAGGCCGGAGTATTTCCCCTTCACCCCTGTATTGAGCCCAGTGACTTATGTCTGACTGAAGCAGCTCTTCCAGAAAGGCATTCCAGCTTGATCTGAAGACTGCAAAAGATGGAGAATCTGCCATTTTCCTGGCATGTTTGTTCCAATGGTTAATCATCCTTACTGTTAAAAATACATGCCTTATTTCTAACTGGAATTGGTCTGGTTTTAGTTTCTTGTTCTTCTTCTAACAAGACACTGGTTCTTGTTATGCCTTCCTCTGCTCAATTAAAGCCCCTTTTAGTACCCAGTATTCTTCCCCAGGAAGAGACTTACACATTGTGATCAAGTCACTTCTTCATATTCTTTTTGATCAACTAAACTGATTGAGCTCTTTAAATCTCGCACTGAGATTGTTGTCAGAACTGGTATTAGTACCAAGCATTCCTGGCTCCCAGTCCTGTATTACTACAATAGCAGCTACTGGCTTCAACTGAGATCGGGGACGCATTGTGCTAGATGTTGTACAGACACAAAGACATAGAGGAAGTGACTTGCCCAAGGTCACATGGCAAGTCAGAGGCAGAGCCAAGAACAAAATCCAAGTCTCAAAGGCCCAGTCCAGTGCCCTATCCAGTAATTTCCACTGCCACTTGTGGTTCTGTGTTCAGACTGTGCTTCTGCCTACATGGGCCAAACCTAAATGCAGATAATGTTTGTAATTTCTCTTTATTTGGTCCCTTTTGCGCCTAGTGTCAGGCTTGCCTCCAACCCCACAGCATCTTCCCTCCTTTCCCAGCCTGGCACTCCCTGCACAGGATGGGTGTAACCGTGATGAATAACGAATCAGCTTTGCAACTGCAATGAAATTCACTTGGCCTTGGGCTTTACCCCACGGGCATTGCTCAGTGGTGATTAAACCTACTGGTTTACTAGCCAAACAAATATTTCTTGGTTTAGATAGAGATCAGCGCAATTTTCTTCCTGCTAAATACACATGTAGAGCACTACGCCCAAAATAAATAACAGTGCAGGTAAAGCAAAAATAAATAAATGACATTAGTGTTAACTTTGAATTCCTGCTGAGGATGGAGAGCTGGAGCTGCAGCACAAAGGTAACCACTAGAACCATTGTCCCAACAGCCACTGGCATTGCACCAACAAGGTACAGTTTGTTTAGAACTGAAAATGTGCTCAGTGCTGAACAAAGGCAAAACAAAAGTCTCTTCTTAAAGAGCCAACAATCTAACAGGCAAGAGGGAGAGAGAGTAACGATACCAGTATATGCAGATTTATACCTGTATAACCATATCCACACCAGGCCCTGGTCTACACTAGGAGCTGAGGTCGAATTTAGCAGCATTAAATCGATTTAACCCTGCACCTGTCCACACGACGAAGCCCTTTTTTTTGACTTAAAGGGCTCTTAAAATCTATTCCTTACTCCACCCCCGACAAGGGGATTAGCGCTGAAATCGGCCTAGCCGGGTCGAATTTGGGGTACTGTGGACACAATTAGACGGTACTGGCCTCCAGGAGCTATCCCAGAGTGCTCCATTGTGACTGCTCTGGACAGCACTCTCAACTCAGGTGCACTGGCCAGGTAGACAGGAAAAGGCCCGCGACTTTTGAATTTCATTTCCTGTTTGGCCAGCATGGCAAGCTGCAGGTGAGCGCAGAGCTCATCAGCAGAGGTGACCATGATGGAGTCCCAGAATCGCAAAAGAGCTCCAGCATGGACCGAACGGGAGGTACGGGATCTGATCACTGTATGGAGAGAGGAATCCGTGCTATCAGAACTCCGTTCCAGTTTTCGAAATGCCAAAACATTTGTCAAAATCTCCAAGGGCATGAAGGACAGAGGCCATAACAGGGACCCGAAGCAGTGCCGCATGAAACTTAAGGAGCTGAGGCAAGCCTACCAGAAAACCAGAGAGGCAAACAGCCGCTCCGGGTCAGAGCCCCAAACATGCTGCTTCTATGATGAGCTGCATGCCATTTTAGGGGGTTCAGCCACCACTACCCCAACCGTGTTGTTTGACTCCTTCAATGAAGATGAAGGCAACACGGAAGCAGGTTTTGGGACGAGGAAGATTGATGATGATGATGAGGTTGTAGATAGCTCACAGCAAGCAAGTGAAGAAACCGGTTCTCCCGACAGCCAGGAACTGTTTCTCACCCTGGACCTGGAGCCAGTACCCCCCGAACTCACCCAAGGCTGCCTCCTGGACCCGCCAGGCGGAGAAGGGACCTCTGGTGAGTGTACCTTTTTAAATAGTATACATGGTTTAAAAACAAGCGTGTTTAATGATTAATTTGCCCTGACATTCGCGGCTCTCCTGGATGTACTCCCAAAGCCTTTGCAAAAGGTTTCTGGGGAGGGCAGCCTTATTCCGTCCACCATGGTAGGACACTTTACCACTCCAGGCCAGTAGCACGTAGCCGGGAATCATTGTAGAACAAAGCATTGCAGTGTATGTTTGCTGGCGTTAAAAGAATATCTGTTCTTTATCTCTCTGTGTTATCCTCAGGAGAGTATATCATTCATGGTCACTTGGTTGAAATAGGGTGCTTTTCTTAAGGGGACATTCAGAGGTGCCCGTTTCTGCTGGGCTGTTTGCCTGTGGCTGAACAGAAATGTTCCCCGCTGTTAGCCACGGGGAGGGGGGAAGGGTGAGGGGCTCACCACGCGGTGAGGGGAGGCAAAATGTGACCTTGTAACAAAAGCACATGTACTACGAATGTAATGTTAACAGCAAGGTTTACGGTGAAAGAGTGTACCCATTGTTCTATAAAATGTGTCTTTTTAAATACCACTGTCCCTTTTTTTTTCTCCACCAGCTGCATGTGTTTCAAGGATCACAGGATCTTCTCCTTCCCAGAGGCTAGTGAAGATTAGAAGGCGAAAAAAACGCACTCGCGATGAAATGTTCTCTGAGCTCATGCTGTCCTCCCACACTGACAGAGCACAGACGAATGCGTGGAGGCAAACAATGTCAGAGTGCAAGAAAGCACAAAATGACCGGGAGGAGAGGTGACAGGCTGAAGAGAGTAAGTGGCGGGCTGAAGAGAGGGCTGAAGCTGAAAGGTGGCGGCAGCGTGATGAGAGGAGGCAGGATTCAATGCTGAGGCTGCTGGAGGATCAAACTAATATGCTCCAGCATATGGTTGATCTGCAGGAAAGGCAGCAGGAGCACAGACTGCCGCTACAGCCCCTGTGTAACCAACTGCCCTCCTCCCCAAGTTCCATAGCCTCCTCATTCAGATGCCCAAGAACGCGGTGGGGGGACCTCCGGCCACCCAGCCACTCCACCCCAGAGGATTGCCCAAGCAACAGAAGGCTGGCATTCAATAAGTTTTAAAGTTTTAAACTTTTAAGGTGCTGTATGGCCTTGTCCTTCCCTCCTCCACCATCCCACCCGGTGCTTCCTTCCTCCACCACCCCTCCCGGGCTACCTTGGCAGTTATCCCCCTATTTGTGTGATGAATTAATAAAGAATGCATGAATGTGAAGCAACAATGACTTTATTGCCTCTGCAAGTGGTGATCGAAGGGAGGAGGCGGGGTGGTTAGCTTACAGGGAAGTAGAGTGAACCAAGAGGGGGTGGTCCATCAAGGAGAAACAAACAGAACTTTCACAGCGTAGCCTGGCCATTCCTGAAACTGGTTTTCAAAGCTTCCCTGATGCGCACCACGCCGTCCTGTGCTCTTCTAACCACCCAGGTGTCTGGCTGCGCGTAACCAGCAGCCAGGCGATTTGCCTCAACCTCCCACCCAGCCATAAACGTCTCCCCCTTACTCTCACAGATATTGTGGAGCGCACAGCAAGCAGTAATAACAGTGGGAATATTGGTTTCGCTGAGGTCTAACCGAGTCAGAAAACTGCGCCAGCGCGCTTTTAAACGTCCAAATGCACATTCTACCACCATTCTGCACTTGCTCAGCCTGTAGTTGAACAGCTCCTGACTACTGTCCAGGCTGCCTGTGTACGGCTTCACGAGCCATGGCATTAAGGGGTAGGCTGGGTCCCCAAGGATACATATAGGCATTTCAACATCCCCAACAGTTATTTTCTGGTCTGGGAATAAAGTCCCTTCCTGCAGCTTTTGAAACAGACCAGAGTTCCTGAAGATGCGAGCGTCATGTACCTTTCCTGGCCATCCCATGTTGATGTTGGTGAAACGTCCCTTGTGATCCACCCGTGCTTGCAGCACTATTGAAAGTACCCCTTGCGGTTTATGTACTCGCCGGCTTGGTGCTCCGGTGCCAAGATAGGGATATAGGTTCCGTCTACGGCCCCACCACAGTTAGGGAATCCCATCGCAGCAAAGCCATCCACTATGACCTGCACATTTCCCAGGGTCACTACCCTTGATATCAGCAGATCTTTGATTGCGTTGGCTACTTGCATCACAGCAGCCCCCACAGTAGATTTGCCCACTCCAAATTGATTCCCGACTGACCGGTAGCTGTCTGGCGTTGCAGGCTTCCACAGGGCTATTGCCACTCGCTTCTCAACTGTGAGAGCTGTTATCATCTTGGTATTCTTGCGCTTCAGGGCAGGGGAAAGCAAGTCACAAAGTTCCATGAAAGTGCTCTTATGCATGCAAAAGTTTCGCAGCCACTGGGAATCATCCCAGACCTGCAACACCCTGCAGTCCCACTGGTCTGTGCTTGTTTCCCGGGCCCAGAATTGGCGTTCCACTGCATGAACCTGCCCCATTAGCACCATGATGTCTGCATTGCCAGAGCCTGTGCTTTGTGAGAAGTCTGTGTCCATGTCCTCATCACTCTCGTCACCGCGCTGACGTCGCCTACTCGCCCGGTTTCACTTTGCCAGGTTCTGGTGCTGCATATACTGCTGGATAATGCGCAAGGTGTTTAATGTGCTCCTAATTGCCAAAGTGATCTGAGCGGGCTCCATGCTTGCCATGGTATGGCGTCTGCATAGAAAAAAGGCGCAGAACGATTGTCTGCTGTTGCTCTGACGGAGGGAGGGGCGAGTGACGACATGGCTTACAGGGTTGGCTTACAGAGAATTAGAATCAACAAAGGGGGTGGCTTTACGTCAAGGAGAAACAAAAACAACTGTCACACAGAATGGCCCCCTCAAGGATTGAACTCAAAACCCTGGGTTTAGCAGGCCAACACTCAACCCAATGCTCAACCCACTGAGCTATCCCTCCCCCCGGTATTTCAGGCAGGACTGAATCTCCATTCAAGTTTTCAAGGTGCCCCTGACAGACCTCACCGAAACGACTGCTGGCCGTTGATTTCACGGAGGGAGGGAGTGGGGAGCAAATGAATACAAAACAAATCTGGTGTATTTCTTGTTTTGATCCACTCCATCTATCTTTTACATCTTTGGCTGGCAGCAGACGGTGCTGTAGGACTGCTAGCCATCCACATCTCCTGGCTGCTAGGCAGAAGATGGTACAATAGGACTGCCGGCAGGACTAAAGAGAATGACCTGGTCGAGTCACTCCTAATTTAGTCCCCGCGCCCATGTCTGCCCAGGCGCTCCTGACCGACCTTACCGAGGCGACCAGGAGTACCTCGGACACGATGATGATGGTTATCAGGCCTGTTGCACCGTCTGCTGCCACAAGGCAATGGGTTGCTGCTGCTGTGTAGCAATGCAATACCACGTCTGCCAGCACCCAGGAGATATAGGGTGACAGTGAGCTGAGCGGGCTCCATGCTTGCCGTGGTATGGTGTCTGCACAGGTAACGCAGGAAAAAAGGAGCGAAACGATTGTCTGCCGTTGCTTTCATGGAGGGAGGGCCTGATGACATGTACCCAGAACCACCCACGACAATGTTTTTTGCCCCATCAGGTACTGGGATCTCAACCCAGAATTCCAATGGGCGGCGGAGACTGCGGGAACTGTGGGATAACTACCCACAGTGCAACACTCCGGAAGTCGACGCTAGCCTCGGTACTGTGGAAGCGCTCCGCCGAGTTAATGCACTTAATGCACTTAGAGCATTTTGTGTGGGGACACACCTAATTGACTATTTAAAAACGATTTCTAAAAAACTGACTTCTATAAATTTGACCTAATTTCAGAGTGTAGACATACCCCAGGACTTGTACGCTTCAGCTATATCAGTTTAAAACTGATACAGAAAAAGTGGTACAAAAAACGTATAGACAAAGTCCTAATACAAGTGCCCTATACAAGTTGTTCTAAGGTCTTTGCTTACTGATGATGACATGATTTCTTGCTTCCTACCAGCTTCAAGACATGCATTTCTCATCAGTAACTGAGCTCTTCAGGCTGCCAGAGACCTCTGTGTCTAGCAGGTAACAAGTTGCTACTGATTTCTCTCTCTCCAAAGCCTCTTAACAAAATTAGGCCAACACCTTTCCACCAAGGTTTAATGTTCTACCCCTGCCTGCAAAACCCTGGGGGAAGCTTGTCCTACATGTGATCCAATGGTTTTTAAGGTTATAACTTTTAAAAGATGCCAATGAACATGATACAAAATGGGTATCACACAGCCTGATAGGAACCTTTTTTTGGTCTATACATTATTTTCACGCATACACACACTTTTCACTTGGGCATCTTTGGGAAAGATACCAATAGTCAAGTGTTATAGGGAGGGCTGGCCCTTTAAGGGGAGTTGGCCTCAGGTCTATCTGTACCTAGTTATCTGCCTCATATGTGATGGGTTTGGCCCAGTGGTTGGCCAGCAATCATGCAATGGTAGTTCAGGGGGTGGGGCTTCCTATAAGAGATTTTCCTGCTTCAAAGAAGGGGAGACCTCTCTGAAGAAGCCCAGAGTAAGCCTGGAGAGAGATCTGGGCCCTGATGCAAAGATAAAGAGGGAGAGAGACCTGCAGGGGATACGGGGTCAAAGTGGGACAGGGAAGGAACCTGCTGGGAGCTACCTGCTGCCAGGGCAGGTAGCAAAGCCTTTAAGAAGGAACTGGGAGCTCAGGAAGGGTGAATTTAACTGCTGAGTTTGGAGAAGAAGGCTGGGAGATTCTAGCTTTGAGTTAAACGGTTATTTTGTATAAAATAAACCAGACCCCAGAAGGGGAGAGTAATCCAAAAGCAGTTGTGGCAGTTTTACTGGGGAAGAAGGTAAACTGAGGGAGCAGCAGGGTCCAACACCAAATGAGGTGAGAATTTCTTACATCCCAGCATCTCACTTGTTACGAATTATATCTGATAGGTCACGCACAAAACTGCTGCGAATTATACCTGATAGGTCACACACAGTTCGAATCTAGGCTGAGGCACATGAACAAAGTCCACAACTGCAGAGTTCCCAAAAAACACCAAGTTTATTACCCTCGAGCATGGTGCCCCCCTGCTAGCCAGGAGGGGACACAGAATACAGATTATGCAAAGGTTATATACCGCTTAGCAAAGCATGTTGCCCTTGTGCATCGGAAACCTTAGCCAATAAACAAACCCTTTTCTTATCTACCACCTATCCCTGCTTGGTGCATTCCTCGTGCTAAATTAGTATGTTAATTACACAGCATGGTCCTAAAGCAATGCATCAGTAACTTTTATTATCAGGATGGGAGGCTTCACATCAAAGGCCAAGAGATAGGGAGTTAGGGACAGACAAAGAACAGATACCGGGAGTCAAGGCAGGCTGGAGACAAGGAGGAGGATTTTCACAGGAATGCAGTATCTAAGGAACACTCCTCCTGGTGCATGATGTGCTTGCTTTTAGACAATGGTGGGTCCCAAACCAAAATGGAATCACATGTGCTAACTTTTCCTTAACACACCTGGAAGTGGAAGATGCCAGCATATCCATTCTGGAAGCTCTGCCCATGGGGGACCACTCGATGGAGGATGGTATCATTCAAGGTGAGACAAGCAATTGCAGCTAGGAGCCAGCAGTCACCTGAATGAAGGCAGAAAGAAAAGTTAGTCAAGAAAGTTCCATTTGCACCAAGGATGGAAAATAACACTCCCGTTTCTTCAGCAGAGCCTAGCTGCATTGGATAAATAACTGCATGGTATGTGGCAGTCACATTTTATTCTCAGGAGAAAAATTAAAAGGTGCAGGCCGCAAACATAGTAGAGCGCAAGATTTCAGGCTTGCACGTTACGGGAGCCATTTGGCAACTCAGGCACCCACTGGGGAGAAAGATATTTGCATAAACCACACACCAACTCTTGCAGCTAACCAGAACTAGCTGTGCAATCCCCCATATGAGTCAGAGCAGCCTGGGGCTCCCGCGCAGACATTCTCCTCAGCCTTCTGCTGCAAGTTCTCACACATCCTCACCATTGTTTTCCAAGGCTGCTCATTCTAAATTTTGCTGCTGATTTGCTCTTCTCACTTATGTGGCACCAAAAATATGGCAATACTGACGATGAAAGGGATACTCTGGGCTTTAGTCTGACTCCGCAAAAGTCTGATATCCACTTGGTTTTTTAGACCAAAAGTGACGGAAGCCCCCTTGGATTTTTGCACTATGGCTGTTACTTGGCAGAGATATGAATATCCAAGGTGAACGGCATAAGGGAAACAACCATTTTGGCCCTCAAATTTACAAGCTGCCTAAAACTCATAGTTCCATGTAGATGAGAGGAGAAATTTCCTTCCACTGGAGCTCCTGCCCCCTCACAGTTTGATCAGGTACCTCATAAGTTACAGTCCCCAAGCAAGTTTATCCAGTTCTCTGTGCACTTTGCACAGGGTTTTTGCTTGGGTGTTGGGGGAGGTGAGATCCTGTGCTGGGCCAGAACTCACCGCCCAGGAGAGAAGAGCTTTAAACAACCCTTGTGATCCTAAGCTTCTCTGGAAACTGGAGCAGCCCCTGGCATAATTGAGACAGCCCCAAGGGCCTAACTTATGGCAGCCTCCTGGGGGTGCCCTATGGGCCGCAGTTCAGCTCAGAATCCATGGAGCACTATGTACTGCGGTCTCACACCTAACATGGCCCCCCTGCCCAATGCCCACAGCCCTAATCCCCCATGACAGGGCTTGCAGGTTCCTCCCCTGGCCAGATATGGAGCTTTTAGAGCCCTTTTTATCCAGCATAAAGGGGCCAGAATGGGGATGAGGATCTCAGCCAGGATAGGTTTTACTTTATGCTATGCCACTATAATTGGTTACACTTATTCAGGACCTGCAGTGGAAGACAAAGTATCAGATGACTAGTACCATCGGCAGGCCACAGAGCTCAAGGCCACTCCGCACAGCCGAGGAGACTGTAGGGAAAGGGTATAAAAATAGTGACTCTTGGCACATCCATAGCACCCTTCATCTCAAACTGCTTTTGAAAACATCAATGAAGCCCTGTATGTCTGTGCAGTCAGTCCTCGTGGAAAAATAGCATCAGGGAGCAGTGAAACAACTTGCCCCAGGGTTGAGCTGCAAATCAATAGCCAAGCCAGGAACAGAACCCAGGAGTCCTATCTCACTCCTCCTTGCTCTAACCATTAGAGCACTGCCTTAGCTAAAGAACAAGACCCCAGCCTGTCAGTGCCAGGAGGCATGGTCAAAGTGAAGCTTGGGAAAAGTTCACACACTGTGTAAATAAATATATATTGAAGATAACTTACAACTTATTTCTGTGCCAAAAAAAAAACCAAACCCCTATGTAACATCATGTGGAACTCCTTGCCATAAGATATCCATGAGTCTAAGAGCTTAGCAGGATTTAAAAAAGGATTGGATATTTATATGGATAATGAGACTCTCCAAAGTTACAATAGTAATTTAAAAAACAATGAAGATGGGATTTTATCAATCCTCTTGCATCAGGCCATCAGCCAATCTCGAACAGGGTTAGGAAGGCAGTTTCCTGAGGGGTAGGATCTCTGATCACTATGGGATTTCTTGCATCTTCCTCTGAAGCAGCTGGTGCTGGCTGCTGTCAGAGAATGGACTAGGTCAGGGGCGGGCAAACTTTTTGGCCTGAGGGCTGCATCAGGTTTCTGAAATTGTACGCAGGGCTGGTTAGGGGAGGCTGTGCCTCCCCAAATAGCCAGGCATGGCCCAGCCCCCACCCCCTATCCGACCCCCCCCATTTCTCACCCCCTGACAGCCCCCCTGGGACTCCTGCCCCATCCAACCCCCTCGTTCCCTGACGGCCCCCAGGGATCCCTGCCCCATCCACCTTCCCTGCTCTCGGTCCTCTGTCCGCCCCCGGACTCCCCACCCCTAACTGCCCACCACCACCCCATCCAACCGCTCCTCTCCTTCCTAACTGCCCCCCCGGGACCCCTTCTCCATCCGCCCCCCCCTGCTCCCTGTCTGCCCCCAGAACCCCTGCCCCTGACTGCCCCCCGCCGCTCCATCCAACCCCTCCTCTCCTTCCTGACTGCCCCCCCCGGGACCCCTACCCCCGTTCAACCCCCCTGTTCCCCGCCCTCTGACCGCCCCGACCCCTATCCACACCCCTGCCCACCCCCCAAACTCCCCTGCCCTCTATCCAACCCCCCCCACCCCTGCCCCCTTACCGCGCTGCCTGGAGCACGGACAGCACAGAGCACTGGGTCAGGCCGGGCTCTGCAGTTGCGTTGCCCCAGGAGCTCACAGGCCCGGTGCCCAGAGCACTGCGCCGGCAGCATGGCGAGGTGAGGCTGCAGGGGCGGGGGGACAGCAGGGGAGGCGCTGGGGGGCTAGCCTCCCGGGCCAGGAGCTCAGAGGCCCAGCAGGACAGTCCTGCGGGCCGTAGTTTGCCCACCTCTGGGCTAGGTGGACCCCTAGTCTAATCCAGTTTGGCAATTTCTGTGTTCCCACAGCTTGACAAGGGCAAGGGCACCATAGCAATTTGGGCTTAACTTGTTTCTCATGTCTGCTTTGCTGTTCACCTTTCATGGGGACCAGAAATCGACTTAGTAACCAAGTAGAAAAAGCCAGACGTGGGGCTGCCCATCTTGCCAGCCCGCTCCTTACAAAGCTCTTTCCGTGGTCTCTGCTGGCCCACACTTGCTGCCTCCTCTGCTCCTGCGCCATCTCAGAGGGACAGTTGAAAGACGGCTTCAGTGCAGTGGCAAAGGAGGAGGTGGATGAAGGCGGGCAGCAGGTGGGAAGGAGTGGACAAGCCGATGAGGCTTTTTAAGTCCAAAGAATACTGAATTGGGACTCACTTTCAGAAACAGCTGTGACAGCTGGCAACCAGCCAGGTGCTGTTAGTGCCATTTCCCTCCCCCACACACCCCCAGTGGACACTGGAACGGCATGGTTTAATTCTCCACACACTTCTCTCCCCGCCCAGCCCCCCCGCGTGGTCCTGGGATATTTAAAGTTTTGTGGCATTTGCACAGAGCTAGACTCCATTCCTGCTCCAATGGCCAATCTGCTGTAGGGAGGGGCACAGTGCAGACACACATGCCCCCATGCTGACTCTGGGAGGAGCTGGACTGCAGCTGTCAGGGGGCTTCCCTCATCGAGGGCAGCGCTCATCCCTCCCCGGCTAGAAAAAACACAGGCAGCAGGACTGCTGCTGCCAAACTTACTGGTTAACACAGTTCATTGCAGCGTACTAAAGATCCAGTTGGTATGACTCCAAAGTTTGCATCACTCCAATGCAGCTGCTGTTAAGCCTTCCAAATTCAGAGACTCTCCTCCCATTTTGAGACACACTTAAAAAATGTTCATCGTGGGAGGAACATGGCTTCTTTGTGTTTAACTGATTTGCATCTTTGCACTGTGTATCAATTTAAAAAGTGACTCATGGGTCTGGGAGCAGAGGCAGCGTCCAATACCTGGGAAGAGTGCAGCATCCTCCTGGGGTGGGAACTCTACTGAGCTAGGTTTGCGCCTGTGTTAGGAACATTTCATGTTAATCTTAAGGCACCCCTCTTATGGCCAAAGTTCAGAGCTAAAGTTAATTAGTGCTCGTAAAGCACACTGAGATCCTCAGATGGAAGGCGCCATGTAAGTGCACTGTATTATTATTATATAGCTGACTCCTCCACCCTCCCATCCGCTGCTTTGATGGCCCTAATCTTGCCTTTGACAGAAATACAGCTATGCAGTGGGTGTGATTCAAACAGGCTATAGACTAGACTCTACGGACGGGCTTGCCGCTCACAGGAGTAGCCCATAACCCAAAAGGCCTGGGGTAAAATTTCCAAAGGTGTCTAAATTCATATTCAAATGGGATTTAGGCACTTGGAACCCTAAATCCCACTGACAATGAGACTTGGGCTCTTAGGGTCTAAAGTCACTTAGGCACTTTTGAAAATTTCACTCTTGATCTACATACAGGTTTTGTACATATACACACATATATATATTTTAAACGGATATAGTTATAGCAGTACTGTACCTGGTGTGAATGCAATTATACTGGCATAAAGGTGCCTTATACTGATATAACTATTCCTGAATGGAAGTGGAATAAACTATACTGATCCAAACACCTTTACACCAGTATAACTGGATAAAGCTGTACAACCTCTCGCCACACTGGGGGCAGGAGAGAAGGAAGAGGGGGTTGTACAGCTTTAACTATATTGATCTAGTTTGAGCAGTACAACTTGTGTGCATAGATGATTCCATCTGTCTCAGAGCACTATCCCCTCTGGTTTAAATTAATCCAGATCTAGCCTCCAACCTGCAGTAGTCAGGATAATTCATCCAAAGGTAACAGCGCAGATTTGTACATTTCCAGCCCTAGGTTTCTCTCACAGCCGGCCCACAACATTTTGGCACCTGAGGCGGGGAGCTCAAATGACGCCTCCATGCCCCCTCGCTTGGGCCAAAACTTTGAAAGGTCTCAATTCTGCCTTTTTCCTCTTCTACTCCTCTCATGGTACTGCTCTGCTACCTACCCCAATAAAGGAGAACTAACAACTTAAAATGCCTTGTTCAAAAATTTTAAGTAACACTTAACTTTCAAAGGCCTGAACAGCAAATGTAACTTCTCTTGTCTGCATAGTAAACACTGGCATTTTTATCTGTTTGAATAATCAAAGTGGTGCTTTCCGTGCCTTCTTGGTTGCAGAGATTTGAACTGCGTTGCAAGGCCGACCAACCTCTCCTGTGTCATTGGGGAGCATAGATGTGTTTTTATTAACTTCAGTTTGGAGAAGCTGCATTCTCCACTGGCAACTGTTACAGGAAGTGTTAGAAGTATGTGTGACGGGTTGGATCACAGAAACCCCCTTGGGACTGCCACCTGATGTGACAAGACTACTTCTGCTCCTGCTTTCCTGCCCTGTCAGCTTAGGACTTCAGTGCCCTGCCTAGTTGGAGCCAGACCCACTAGCCTGTTGCAAACCCAGACCCAGGCCTGAACCATGTCCCCTAACAGCTGTAGGCTTAATTGAAAGCAATTTAAGAAATGTTCCTGTCCTTGACACCCAGGTGCCCAACTCCCAATGGGGTCCAAACCCTAAATAAATCCATTTTACCCAATGTGGCTGGAACACTAGATTGGAAGAGCTTGCAACAAAAACAGTATGCAGCATTCTGGGTTTTTGAGTGCATAAGCCATGGCCCCTCCGCTTTGTCGCCAGTAATGTGTTGGATGGAAACTTCTATTTTCATTGTCTTTGAGGAACATGAAGTTTTTAACTTGCTGTGGCCCAAGCAGTACAAGCAAGTCCCTCAGGCTACTGCTCAAGTGGGTCCACAGTCCTGGATCATCTAGACTTAAGGAACTGAACTCAGCAGCAGCTGTTTCTTGCGCCTCCACCACACTCTTCTCTGATCTACACTTTTCTTCAGGAATGTGCATGGTTACATCCATTTGAGATGGAGATACGGATGCTGCAGTAGCTGCCTGATCACCTGCACTCTGACTAACTGGAAGATCAGGCATCTCCTCACCACTCACATCCTCACTGGGGCCAGAAGGCTCACCATGAACATTTGTGTCTATGTATCTTAGGGTTAGCTCCTTCCTGCTTAGACAGAAAAGCTTCCTTTGCTTGCTTTCTTTTTCTGCATGCTGCCCCAGAGGGGCGTTTTCTTCTTTCACTCATGACTGCTGTTCTGTGCCAACTATAGTGACTCTCAACACTCAGTTGAAGCGGACAAATAAGCAGGCTGGTAGCGGGGCCTGAGTGAGGGAAGATATCAGCATCTTAAGGGCCTAACTGGCTCCTACTACTTCAGTTGACTGCCTGTTCTCCTCCAGTGGGTTCAGGGAAGCAGCAGGAAACAGGAAGCTCCCTGGGAAGCTGGTGTTAATCAGGCCAGGCTGCTGGGGGTGCTAGAGAGGTACATAAGAGGCTCCTCCCCCACCCTCTCCCTACAGCTCCTGCTGCTTTCTGTTATTCCCTCTCACCTTTTTGCCTGCCTGCCAGTTATGTCTCTTGTGCCCTCCTTCCTCCAGCACAGCACTCCACCATCTCTGTGCATCCAGAGCAGAGAGAATACATATGCCCCAGCAGCAGACACAATTTTCTACACTCTGGGTCCTAGTGGCGCCCCCCACAGTCTGGCACCTGAGGCGGCCTCCTCAGTTCGCCTCAAGGTAAGGCCAGCCCTGGTTTCTCTAGCTCAGAAATATTCTCTCTAATCCATTTTTTGTAATTTAAAGCTGGGGAACTTAGAGAACATTACAGAGAAGAGAGAGCCCATGCATACACGCACACATACTGTGCCCAAAGATAAAGCTAAATAGAAACTACAGTAAAGGAAACCAGACACAGAATATCACCATTTCATCTCAGCAAAAGGCAGGACCAGTCTTTCCTTTCTGCCTGTTTTAAAACCTCACGGGGGGAATCATATCTCTGTGGCATTTTTTCCTTCTCTATTATATGTAATGTGCCAACAGTGGCCTGCCTTGAGTTGCAAAAAGGGAGATTGTTGTGGAGTCAGACACATTTTTGCTGGACAAATTGCAGAGAAGGCTTAAAACCACTTGGAAAGCAATTTAGCTTGACCATATCACTAACTCCCTTTTCTCCAGGGGAAATTCAGAGGGTTAGAAGTCAGTGTCAGTCCCAAATAGATCCAATTTCTTTGTAAAAATGGGGCAGTGGCCCTTCATTGGGAAGTTGCAAGAAAAAGAAAGAAAAAAAAGTACAGTTTCCCCTGCTTATTCCCCCCCCCCACCCGCCCTTTTCTCTGAGCTCAGGGAGCTGTGATATTTCACAAAAGTGAGAAAGATGCTGTGTGTCACATTAAATCCAATCTACTGTACTATTTAAAGTTACACCTGGTGATCTGATGGTTTGGACTAGCCCACGAGAAACCAGAGCTTGGGGGAAGAGAAGAACGGGGAGCATGGAGTCTCGCAGGGCTGGGAACAGCTAATAACTGCAGGAATATGCTGCAAAGGAAGCTAGGAATTACTGGGATTTGCACAGCAGGCCTCAAGGCCGCCTATAATGAGGGGGCAGGGGAAAATCATGGAATATTCAAGCCCCTCTGTGCACTGATATGCCAAGTCCCTGCCCAAGACCGAGGTCCTGCATCAAGCTCCATGTGGATGGATCCCTCTGAGAGCACCAGTGAAGTTATTGGGAGCTCCATACAGGAGTCTGCCCAGGAGGATCTCATTGTAGGATTGGGGCATAAAGGAGATGAAATTGTAAGATTTTGGGGGCAAGGACCATTGTTTTGTTCTGTGTTTATACAGTGCATATCACAATCGGATCCTGGTCTGTGACTCCTAGGTACTTGCACAATACAATTTAATTATTTAATTAATTCGTATGGATCTAATCCCCAACATAAGAATACACAGGACAAGGATTCTCTGCTAGAACAGTGATGTCTGAATGTTATATTTGTCCCTTTATCTTATTCTTAGGTTACTTTCAGGCTTCCATTTCTGTAGTATCCGAGTACATCATTAGCTTATTTATCCTACCAACAGCCCTGTGATGGAGGGAAGTGCCATTATCCCCATTTTACTGATGTGAAAACTGAGGCACTCAGAAACTAAGCAATATGGCTACGGTCACATAAGAAGTTCATCACAGAATATGGAAATGAAGACAGGTCTCTTGAATCACAGGCTAACACCCTAACCACTGGGCCATCCTTCCTCAAATGCAGAATTGGAGGGGGGGGGCAGGGAGTGGGAGAGTTGGACATACAGATTAAAACATATAATCTCTAAAGGCTTTATGAAAGAAGGAAGCAGGAGATGCTAGTCATGTTTAACAGTCCTTCAGAGATGCACCTGTTCCAGCATTCATGTGAAACCACTAAGCATAAATAAGCAAGCACTTAGGAGCAACATTTCTCCAGCAGCAAGAATCCAGCTTCTGCCCCCAGATTCCGTCCTTCCCGGTCTCTCAACAGCAGCACTAATAATAAGCAAGACCCCCAAATGGAAGCCAGCAGCATCCCTACCAAGGGCTCCCTGGCAGATGTCTGTGCGGGTGGCTCCGTCAACAATGAACTGCGGGTTGGAACACATTTCCTGAAACAAAACATAGTTTGGTTTTTAAAGTTCCAGTGACTGGGATATTGGTTCTTACAATGCTATGCAGTCCAGTTAGGCAAAGCCATCACCTTTGATCTACATTTGTTAACCCTTAAGTATGTGGCCACTCTTTCACAATGGCAGCCCAGTGAACATTTAGGATTATGTGCATGGTAAGTATCCAAAGTCTTTTAATCATCCTGGTTGGAGACAGCTTTTGAAAGAAGGACAAAGACAATTACTGTCGAGCCTAGCACAATGGGGTCCTGTCCTGGTCCATGACTAGGTCTCTTTAGGTGCTGCGTAATACAATAAATAATAATACTTTTATTGTCAATTCTTTCGAGCAGTCCTTTTGTCACATGGTTATACAGTACCTAGTGCTATGGGGCCCTGATTCCCCATGGGGCCTCTGGACAGTACTACAATACAAACAACACACACTCCTCCTCCATGCTGTGTCTCATAATACAAATACATGGGAGTCACTCACGTTTAATAACAGGTGCTCCACAGGTAGAAGGAATACAAAGAAAAACATTTTCACAAAGCATGCAGTCAGTGGAAAATCCCATTGCAAGAGCTCAGAGTTCGCCACTATATGCACTCAGATACTACAGTGGTAAGGCCATATAAATAGATAGGTATGCTGTTTATTGATTTTAAAGAGAGCTGGATGGTTTAAAGCAGTGGTTCTCAAAGCCGGTCCACCGCTTGTTCAGGGAAAGCCCCTGGAGCGCCAGACCGGTTTATTTACCTGCCGCATCCGCAGATTCAGCCGATCGTGGCTCCCACTGGCCACGGTTCACTGCTCCAGGCCAATGGGGGCTGCGGGAAGGGCGGCCGGCATGTCCCTTAGCCCGCACCGCTTCCCACAGCCCACATTGGCCTGGAGCGGTGAACCACGGCCAGTTGGAGCCGCGATCGACTGAACCTGCGGACGCGGCGGGTAAACAAACTGGTCCGGCGCGCCAGGGGCTTTCCCTGAACAAGCGGCAGACCGGCTTTGAGAACCATTGGTTTAAAGACTAGACAGACATGCAGCAGTAAAAACTGCACAATTCACATAGTATATTCCTCTGAAGCACCAGGTATCGGCCTCTGCTACAAGTGGGATTCCAGACTTATCTTACGAATGGTCCAATTTAGTACAGCAAGAAGCTGCATACCAAAGTAGACGGCTGATTGCTCTGATTTGAAACAGCAGGAGCCAGGTTACTAAGCTAGTAGCATTGATCTGATACAACATGGCAAACCCTGGGTTCTAATTAAGCAGTTGCACTCATTAATCGTTGAAATCAGGGTGGATTGCCAGTTAAATCAGCTAAATCAATGGCAGAAACCGGAATAGTTGCCAGTTCTTTGGCTGTAACCACCAGACAACACTGCCTATAAGGGTTTGAAAATTCTACTATTACAGAATTTAGGGAGGCAAACGAAAAACTTTCCTTGTTTCATTGATTGCCCAAAGAAAAAGATTCAGGAGCGATTCTCTACATAGGACACAAACAAATACATCCCATAAGTGGTACGTGGGAGGAATTGATTCTTGCCTCACCGTGGGTCTCTTCCACTTGATTCCATAGGTTTTGGAGGAGTTTGGACCCAATTCTTTGAAGCCCAAGGAGGCGGCTGCAGGAGGGAAGGTGTTATCTCGGAAGAGGGCTCCACTCTGTAAGCATGCATTCCGAAGCTTCTCAAAGTCCTGGCCCAAGTACTTCACTGCATTCTCATGCTGCCCCAGGCCTAGATCCTTAGCCCTCTGCTTCTGGACCTGAGCTGAGACGCCTGTGCAATACACTGGGGTGATGATTTCTTCCGCCATCTTTGGCAACTATTGGACTAGGCAAGCCCCACTGAAATAGAGAAGACAAGAATAAACAGCATACGTGGAGAACTGAACCTCACAACCCCTTACACGGCTTTAGCCAAGGGACCTAATAGCAAAGCATAGCGTGTAACCTGCTGAGCATACATAGCTGTACTAAGTCCTCACTTTCCCAGATGGACCTGCTCTCAGCTGCATGTAGTTCTCACCTACATAGATATCTTCCAACAACACTTAACTTTACATGTGTTTTTCTCTCCCCTGCTGTGTGAATGACCCAGCCGAAACAGAGACAGTTCTCTCATGCTATCTGTAACAACAGTAAGGCCTTATCTATGCTAGCAATCTGTACCAGGAAATGTTTGGTTTCAGAGTAGCAGCCGTGTTAGTCTGTATTCGCAAAAAGAAAAGGAGTACTTGTGGCACCTTAGAGACCAACAAATTTATTTGAGCATAAGGTTTCGTGAGCTACAGCTCACTTCATCGGATGCACTGGTTTGCATAGTTCCACTAAGGCCATATGTACACCTTACAAGCTATAAGATCGCTTGTGTAGCCGCACTATGCCAATAGGAGAGAGCTCTCCTGTTGACATAATAAAACCAGCTCAAGGATCAGTGGGAGAGTGTTTCCCACCAACATAAACACTCATGTGCGCAGCGCTATGCCAACAAAACTTATGTCGCTCAGGGGTGTGTTTTTTCACACTCCTGAGAGACACAAGTTTTGCCGACATAAGTGCTAATGTAGACATCGTCTAACAAAACTATTTAGGCAGAGCTTGTTCACATCTGGCCATTTGTGCCAGTGTCCTGTGTCTACGCAGCATCAAGTTGCATCAGCAAAATTATGTTACACCGTGGGTAGTGTGACGGGGTAAGGCCAGATGGCTATAGTAAAGTAGTGAGGAACAGGTATGTTAGCCCCAGGCTAAACAAATCCCTGGTACCATGGTAACCAAATGGCAGTTGCTCCAGGTTAATTAAGACACCTGGGGCCAGTTGAAATCCTTCTAGAAAGCAGTGGTGATAGCTAGGTTGATTGGGACACCTGAAGCCAATCAAGGGCTGGCTAGAACCAGCTAAAAGCCTCCCAGTTAGTCAGTGAGGTGTGCATGTCAGGAGCTGTAGGAGGAAGCCATGCTGTTGGAGGATCTAAGCAGCATAAATCCTTATCAAGTGCAAGAAAGGAGGCCCTGAGGTAACGGTGAAGGAGATATTGAGGGGGGGGTTGCTGGAGGGAAGTGATCCAGGGAATTGTACATGTCCTATTTCCAAAAAGTCAGCTACCAAAGCTGCTACTATTAGGGTCCCTGGGCTGGAGCCTGGAGTAGAGGGTGGGCCTGGGCTTCCCCACTCCACTCCCTGATTAATCACCGAGACTAGGAAACAACAGAGACTGGGTGAGGGAAGGTTGCTTCTCCTCCCCTCCCTTGCTGGCTTATGATGAAAATGGCTCAGTAGGCTGTGACTCTTGTCCAGGGCCAGTGCAAGGATGTTTTGTGCCCTAGGTGAAACTTCCACCTTGCACCCCCCTCTGCCCTGAAGCGCTGCCTCTCCCCTCAGAGAGCCGTGCGGCAACTCCCCACCCCAGCTCACCTCTGCTCCGCCTCCTTCCTGAGCATGCCACTGCCGCTGCTTCTCCCACCTCCCAGGCTTGCGGCGCCAATCAGCTATTTGGCACGCAAGCCTAGGAGGCAGAGAAGCGGGGCGGCGTGCTCGGAGGAGGCAGAGCAGAGGTGAGCTGGGGTGAGGAGCGGATCCCCTGTGCGCCAGCCCCGTTACTTGCTGCAGGTGGCCCTCCCTGTACCCCTCTGCCCCAGCTCACCTCTGCTCCACCGCCTCCCTAGAGCGCGCTTTTGGCTGCCCCCAACCACTTGGTGCCCTAGGCGACCACCTAGTTCGCCTAGTGGTTGCACCGGCCCTCCCCTTGCCTCTAGAGAGAGAATGGCTATGTGGAGGGTCACAGTGAGTCTCTGAGTGAGTCTCTAGTGAAATCCACCAGGAAGTGTGGGACCCACTGAGATAAGGACAGAGCTTTGTCACAGTAGACATCCAAGTGTCCTCCATACTACTTTCAGGTTTCAGAGTAACAGCCGTGTTAGTCTGTATTCGCAAAAAGAAAAGGAGTACTTGTGGCACCTTAGAGACTAACCAATTTATTTGAGCATGAGCTTTCGTGAGCTACAGCTCACTTCATCGGATGCATGCCGTGGAAACTGCAGCAGACTTTATATACACACAGAGAATATGAAACAATACCTCCTCCCAGCCCACTGTCCTGCTGGTAATAGCTTATCTAAAGTGATCATCAGGTTGGGCCATTTCCAGTACAAATCCAGGTTTTCTCACCCTCCACCCCCCCACACAAATTCACTCTCCTGCTGGTGATAGCCCATCCAAAGTGACAACTCTTTACACAATGTGCATGATAATCAAGTTGGGCCATTTCCTGCACAAATCCAGGTTCTCTCACCCCCCTCCCAAAAACCACACACACAAACTCACTCTCCTGCTGGTAATAGCTCATCCAAACTGACCACTCTCCAAGTTTAAATCCAAGTTAAACCAGAACATCTGGGGGGGGGGGGGGTAGGAAAAAACAAGGGGAAATAGGCTACCTTGCATAATGACCTAGCCACTCCCAGTCTCTATTTAAGCCTAAATTAATAGTATCCAATTTGCAAATGAATTCCAATTCAGCAGTTTCTCGCTGGAGTCTGGATTTGAAGTTTTTTTGTTTTAAGATAGCGACCTTCATGTCTGTGATTGCGTGACCAGAGAGATTGAAGTGTTCTCCGACTAGTTTATGAATGTTATAATTCTTGACATCTGATTTGTGTCCATTTATTCTTTTACGTAGAGACTGTCCAGTTTGACCAATGTAAATGGCAGAGGGGCATTGCTGGCACATGATGGCATATATCACATTGGTGGATGTGCAGGTGAACGAGCCTCTGATAGTGTGGCTGATGTTATTAGGCCCTGTGATGGTGTCCCCTGAATAGATATGTGGGCACAATTGGCAACGGGCTTTGTTGCAAGGATAAGTTCCTGGGTTAGTGGTTCTGTTGTGTGGTATGTGGTTGTTGGTGAGTATTTGCTTCAGGTTGCGGGGCTGTCTGTAGGCAAGGACTGGCCTGTCTCCCAAGATTTGTGAGAGTGTTTAGGCTTAAATAGAGACTGGGAGTGGCTAAGTCATTATGCAAGGTAGCCTATTTCCCCTTGTTTTTTCCTACCCCCCCCCCCCAGATGTTCTGGTTTAACTTGGATTTAAACTTGGAGAGTGGTCAGTTTGGATGAGCTATTACCAGCAGGAGAGTGAGTTTGTGTGTGTGGTTTTTGGGAGGGGGGTGAGAGAACCTGGATTTGTGCAGGAAATGGCCCAACTTGATTATCATGCACATTGTGTAAAGAGTTGTCACTTTGGATGGGCTATCACCAGCAGGAGAGTGAATTTGTGTGGGGGGGTGGAGGGTGAGAAAACCTGGATTTGTACTGGAAATGGCCCAACCTGATGATCACTTTAGATAAGCTATTACCAGCAGGACAGTGGGCTGGGAGGAGGTATTGTTTCATATTCTCTGTGTATAAATAAAGTCTGCTGCAGTTTCCACGGCATGCATCCGATGAAGTGAGCTGTAGCTCACGAAAGCTCATGTTCAAATAAATTGGTTAGTCTCTAAGGTGCCACAAGTACTCCTTTTCTTTATACTACTTTCAGGCACACTACCTTGTGGGAAGTTGATGCTCCGTATTGTGCAGCGGATGCTGTGTATTCTGGGATGCTTCCATGCATCTCAGGAAATTGTAGGTTGATGGACTCCAAAGAGGAGAGTGATTTTTAAATTGACCATGTGCCTTTGAAAATGCCAGCCTTACTTTGGGGGGGCGGAGCAGAGGGAGCAGAGGCTTTCAATGGGAGTTTGAGAGCCTCAAGACCCTGTGGAATAATGTTCTGAACAGACCCAACAACTGAATGGCTGGCCAGCAGGATTTAGAACACAATGTAAAATGAGGTAATAACCGTTGGATTATACAAACCACTGGAGCCTGCCCATTGCATTGGCAGAATTTCATGAGTTGATTTATTATCACATTTGTTTTTTTATTTCAGCATGGTAACAAATGCAGTGCAATTTCCAAAGTTTCCCCAAGAAGAGACAAAAAGATTGTAGCAGACAAAAAGCTTTACCCTGGGAAGATCTTTAAAGATGGAAGAGGAATATAGCACTCTGGAGTGGCTGAATGTTCTTTGGGTACTTTAGAATTTGTTCACATACAGAATAACCCATCCATATGATTCCAATTAATGTGATAGAGTTTTTCATAGAACTAGCATGCAAGAAACCTGCCCCCCCGGGGATAAAATAATTGACTGTTATGCTGCCCAACACCACCAAGTCCTGCAGCTGCAGAACTAATTACATGATAAAATACCAGACCTGCAGCATTCACCAGCCACCCAAATAAACAGCAATTCCCACACCCACAACTCGCTCCTTTTCTGGTTACTGGTTGTGAAAAGAATGTGAATCAAGAAGATTCAAGGAAAAAGGAGGGAACAAACAGGAACCACAACCACACAGCTGGCAACCTCCTGTGGACTCAGACCAAGAGCATGGATCTGAACTCTTGGAAGTCTCTCCAGAACCCAACACTTCCAGGCTGCGGTGTATTTCTATCACACAATTAGTCACTTCCTTTCTCCTAGCTGTCATCTGTTTAGACCAGGGATCGGTGGCCTTTGGCACATGGCCCGCCAGGGAAAGCCACTGGTGGGCTGGGACCATTTGTTTACCTGCTGGTTCGGCCGATCACGGCTCCCACTGGCCACGATTCGCCATCCCAGGCCAAAGGGGGCTGTGGGAAGGGCGGCCAGCACATCCCTTGGCCCACGCCACTTCCCACAGCCCCCATTGGTCTGGGACGGCGAACTGTGGCCAGTGGGAGCTGCGATCGGCCGAACCAGCAGACGCTGCAGGTAAAGAAACCATCCCTGCCTGCCAGCAGCTTTCCCTGGCGGGCCACATGCCAACAGTTGCCGATCCCTGGTTTAGACTGGTACGCTTTTTGGGGCAGGGACTGTCTCTCAGTATGTATATTTAGAGCACCCAGCTAGGGTTGCCAATTTTGGTTGGATGTATTCCTGGAGGTTTCATCACATGACAAACTCTAAAGATTAATCTCTAGTTCTTGGAGAATCCAGGACAATCCTGGAGGGTTGGCAACCCTACACCCAGCTCAATGGGGCCCTGACATTAGTTGAAGTCTCTAGGCACTGGTGCAACCTAAACAATAAGGAGGCAGGATTCTGCAAGCACTTCTATTCTTGACGTCATGTTGTGCATTGAGGAACTGCCTGGGAAGAAGTATTAACTCAATTCTATGTTCTTGTTAGGCCTGACCACATTACAGCTAAGCCACGTTCAGCAGAGCCATGATCTAGACTAACTCTGTTACAGTGTTCAAACCTTCTTCCTTAACATAAGGTATAAAAGTCACATTATGGACCCAGCTGCTGTCAGCCATTTTTAAACCACACTATTCCTCTTAATGCAGTTAAACAGCTGCACAGAGGGGCCTCTCCGATTATACGCTGTTTGTATTATGGTAGCACCTAGGGTTCCAACTGACATCTGGGCCCTACTGTGTTAGACACTTGTAGTAAAAAACTGTCCCTGCTACAGACTACACAGTTGAAATAAGGAAAACAGGCACAGAGAGGGAAAGGGTCTTGCCCAAGGTGACACATCAAGTCAGATAACTTGACAACACAAAGCAGGTGATGTGCTCGGACCACTGCCTATCTTGCTGACCAAGTGTATTACTATTTCCTTGTTTCCTGCATCTGTCTGTATCCAGCTGTTGTTTCTTATCTTATAGTTAGATCGCAAGCTCCCAGGGGCAGGGAGCTTTTTCTTTTTGTTCTGTGTTTGCACAGTACCTAGCACAGTGGAGTCCTGGTTCACAACTGGAGCTCTTAGAAGCTACCACAATACAAATAAATTACAACAGAGGCAGAGGTGGGAATTGATCCCAGGTGTCCTGATTCCACACAAACCATACCACCTCCCCCCTCAGACTTCTGAAGCATTTGCATTAATCTTAGAACAGGTCCTTCAAGTAATACCATGCCTGAAGGAAGAGGGATAACTCATGAGTCTCCACAAGAACATCTCTGCTCTCTGAAATAGACTGACACACCTTGCCCCGGGGGAGGTTGGCATAACTCAGGATCAAAATTTGCAAGTGTTTATCAGGAGGAACCAATCAATGGACATAGATGCACCTAAATATGTTCTCAGCTGAACTGAACTCCTCCAAGCCCAGGTGAGATTTATTCACACAAAGTATGTTTGATTGGAAGTGACTCCAAAAATCAGAGCACCAATCTCCCCTCTGGTGCCTTGGAAAGCATTTACATTCAGCTGATAGTTAGAAAGAAGACTACTTGGCTTATATTAATTTTATGGTGGGGGTTGATTGTTGCTTTCTACTGTTGTATTTTTATTACAATAGTGCCCCAATGCCTCAACCATATAAACACATAGCAAGAGGTATTCCCTGCCCCTTACACTAAATAGACTAGAAAGAAATTTAGACAACATACGTTAAACAGAAAGAGGCATTCACTCATTTACATTGGATCTAGGTTATTAAGGGCTTTATATATTAACATCAGACAGATTATCAGTAAGATTTAATCTTTTTTTAATTGCCACAGCTACTAAATATTTCTTATCTGCTGATTTATCATCACTCATTTATTTCATCTAGGCACTCCCAAAATTACTCCTTTCCTTTTGGGGGTGAGCAGTAATTTTCCAGCCCTCAGATTTAGTATTGAAAAGGTGAATTTTTAACCCAAGCTGGAAGTCCCCAAGAGCTAGGAAGGTGTGGGGACTAATGACTGAACCCACTTCCCCAGTACAAGAGAACTTTGTTAAACAAATGAACCTTGAGAGCCTCCAGCTGAGTCAAACAAGTTGAGCAGAACAACCCCAGAACCTCCTGAGAATTCATAAAACAGCCTAAAAACATTTACAATTTACATGCTCTATCCTTTAGAGTTATTATTTGTAACATCAACTAAGATTGGAGCCCCATGGTGCCGGGCACTGTCCAGACACACAGCAAGAGGCAGTCCCTTCCTAAGAGAGCTTACAATCTAAATAAGCAAGACAGATAAAGGGCAAAACTATCCCCCTTTAATTTTTCTTTAGCTGTAAAGTGATTTCCCTGGGATCATTCAGGGAATCTGTGGCTAATCTGGGAATTGAACCCATATCTCCTGACACCTATCTACAAGACAATCTGTCCTCTCATCCTTCCTCTTTATGGCAAGAACAATCCAGCTCATAGGGTCTCAATCCTTTTAATATTTAATGTAGTTGGGTTCAAATGTCAACTGTTTTCATTGGTACTCTGATACCACCCTGGTGGCTTATTAGAAACAACAACATAGAGAAGAATGCAGGATTCACACTTGGGCCTTGAGAGGCGGGAGCCTCTTGAACTGCTCAACAGCAAATACAGAAATGATGGAGTCGCCATCCAGACCCTGGTAACACTGGCTGATGGTGGGTCTTCAGTCAGCGACTGCGGGGAGACTTGGAACAGACACAAAACAAACCCACAGCAGGGCGGAATATAAAATGTCCTGCTTGATAGCATAGCATAGCTGAATAACTGGTGATTGAATCAGGACATAAGCACCATAAAAGAGATGACTGGCCATTTTCAGTGCCTGCAAGGCAAAGGCCTCATCAGTCCTGCTCCTGCCATAATACTGGAGGGTTTGGCTGAGACTTCACCAATTCAGACTGAAAGAGGGATGCAGCACCATTAGCTAAGCCTGTCTCACCACCATGCAGCCCAGATAACAGTACTGCTCAAGAATTCTTTCCTTTTACATTTCTTATCTGACTGACACCAAAACATTCCAAAGGCCTGGAGCAGATTATTGGCAACTAACTTTGGCACACAAAGCTAGAAGAATGGAAGAGACAGTGTCTTCAGTTTGGAGAAGAGAACATCTTCTGGGGTTTTTCAAAGGAGCCAAGGGGAATTAGGTTCCCAAATCCCATTGATTTCAGCACCCAACTCCTTTAGGCTCATTTGACTAGTTCAGCCAGGCGCATTGCTGCCAAACACCAAGCCCACTCGGAGCCACATTACGGTCTCAAAGCACATCCTGCTGCAAGGAACATATATTGCACAGCTGCAATTATGTACAGATGGGACTGGATTTAAGAACAACATCCCGGAACAAAGAAGTGGATGAAAGCTCCATGTCTCTCTATTGGGATCAGTCTCTGAATGAGACAGCCTCTAAAGAGAGATGGTCTAGTAATTAGAGGACAGGCCAGACTGTGCATTACTGACTCTGTTACAGTCTCTCTGCCTAGCCTTGGGCAAATCACATACATCCAGACCCTCAAATCAGTGGGAGTTAAGCACCTAAAATACCTATGGGGACCATATATCCAGACCCTCAAATCAGTGGGAGTTAAGCACCAAAATACCTATGGGGATGTAGGCCTTATCCTCTCTACCTCCTTCATCCCACTTTACAAGCAAGGAAATAAATGCACCTACCTCACACAGGTGCTGTCAGCATTAATAAGTTAATTGTAAAATAGAAAGCTCCATGTAAGTACCAATTTCCTCCCATCCCTTTCTTAACTTTGCCCTGATGGGGCCCGGGGCAGGCCTTTTGGGACTAGTGAAAATCTCAACTCTCACAATAAGAAGCAGGGTAAAGACTAGCAGAGAAACTTTGGACTTCCAGCAAAAATTCAGATCTCTCCCCCCAAACCATGGAAGATTTTACTGTCAATTAAGAGCAGGGTCAATAGCTTGGCAGCATGCCCCAATTTTTGGCAATCAAATCAATAATTAGGGGAGAGTACAAGTCCCGGTCCCCCTCCTTACGGGTTAAAGAAGGAAATATTAAGAGGGAGAGAAAAATAAAACGAAAGGATTTTGCTCTGTAAACCCTCCCGTGCTGGGAAAGCTGCAAAACAGGCACTAGGATTGTGTAAGAGGCCGTGTCTGCTAAAACTGAAAATGGCTCAAAGGAACAGGAGGACTTGGGGCACCTTAGAGACGAACACATTTATCAGAGCGCAAGCTTTCGGGAAAAAAGCTGATGCTCAGATAAATATGTTCGCCTCTAAGGTGCCCCAAGTCCTCCTGTTCCTTTTGCGGAAACAGACACACGGCAGCTGCTCTGAAACTCGGCTAAAAGGAAACCCCCGCCCAGCCCTTCACGCCCGCAGTCCAGCGGTTTGTAAAGCCCGTCGGGCGCCGCACGCCCAGCGAAGGCAACTCATGCAAGCGGCAGGTCGCCGGTGAAGGAAAGCAGCCTACCTCTCGGGAACCGCCGCCAAGGTCCTGATCCCTTTACGCTCAGCCAGCCAAGGCGCTCCTACCCAGGGAGATCGTGAGTCCCCCCCCCCCTGCGCGACTCCTCCCTTGCAGGCTCCTCCCTCGTGCCCCTGCCAGCACACAAACCGCGTCTTGCAAATACAAGAGCCTGGGGGAAGGAGAAGAGGAAAGAAGGGACATTTTGGTGCGGCCAGCGCCGCCCCGCCGCCGCCCCCCCTCTCCCAGGGCCACCCCACCGCGCGCTTGGCAAGGGTCGCTTTGGCGGAGGAAGGGCGGCGGGGGCAGCTGAGAGTTTGTTTGGCTGCACCAGCGCGGCGCCGGACACGCTCTCCCCCGCCTCCCCGCAGTTCCTTCTCCGCATTGCGAGAGCCTCCCGGCAGGCCGGCGGCCAGAACTCGCTCTCCGGGGGCAGGGGGAGCCCGGGGACGGGGAATACCGCCCGGTGGGCAGCGGTGAACCGACCCTACAGGGGCCTCTTTGCTAACGAGTACGTACGTAGCTCTCAAAACACTACGGCAGAGAAAACGGAGCAGGGGACGAGGGGAAATGGACACAGCCCCCTCGCCGGCTGTGGCCACGCCTGAGCTTCCCGTCCCCTTAGATCTCTGCGCCGAGACACTCACGAACGCTGAGCCCCCTGCCATCCCGGATCCTGGTTCCCTAACCCGCATTTCTGAGCACCCAGCTGCCACCTCTACTCCCTGCTCCTGGCTCCCCAGCGCCTACCTCTCTGCTCCCAGCCCACAGAGCCCGTCCGACGCCACTGATCCACCCAAGCCTGCCCCTCCCTCCCTTCCTTCTCTGTGTTTTTGGCTTAACGCTGCAGAGAGAAGCCAGCTAGGGTAACCTGCGTGCATAACCTGCCTGGCTCCCCCAGGATGCACAGGATATACGGGTTTCCTTAACACCCCCCCTAAAATTCTTTCCATCTCTCTTGAAGCGGAGCCAACCCCAAGTGCCTGCCCCTGACTCGGGGCCTGCTCTCAGTTCTGCTCATTGCTGACAACCAGGAGAAGGACTCTGTGGTCCTAATCTCCACAGATTCTCCACTCCTCCTTCCTGGCCCCTCAGCCCAGCACCTGGCAAACAGGCTACTAGGCACTCTCCTTGGCATGGGGGAGGTGGAACTTGATGAAATAGTTGAGGAAGGTTAAACGTAGCTTCATACTTCTCCTCTGGGGTGAGCAGATACTGGACAGGGGGTCAAGTGTGTGTGTGTGTGCGAATTAAAAGTTCAGTGTGATAGTTTTCCAGTGCTTTCCATCCCAAACGAACCCATACGACTTTAAAGATTACATTGCTTTCTCAGGGATCACTCATTCTGGAAATGCAGCCACCTTGTCAGCAACTAACGGCAATGCCAAAACAAGATGGGGACAAGCAGTGGAGTGTACAGTCTCCAAATTAAACTGCACAGAGACTTCTAGGGAAACGGTATTTTGCTGTACTTTACCAGTGTAGACTGTGCTTTGCATTTCTTCCCATTCTACAGATGGGGAAAATTGAGGCATAGTGCAAGCCTCCACAAGAGCAAGAACAGGGAAGGATGGGTAGTCTAGAGAATAAGACAGCATACTGGGAATCAAGAGATTGAGGGCTTGCCTACACTGCAAAGTTGTCGACAAAACTTTTGTCTTTCACGGTTACTTAAAAAAGCACCCCCGCGAAAGACAAAAGTTTTGGCAACGCAAGTGGCAGTGTGAACGCAGCTTTGTCGGCAGGAGTGCTCTCCCGCCAACAAAGCTAACGCCACTCACGGGGCTGGAAGTAGCTTGTCAGCAAAAGTGCCAATAAAGTACTGAAAAAGAGCCTTTACATACGCTGACTTTTAGCGACAAGGCTGTGTTGACCCAGCCTTGTTGCTAAAAGCTGCGTGGTGTAGACAACAAGCCTCTAGATTCTATTGCCAGCTCTGGCACTGATCCACTGTGTGCTCTTGGGCAAGTCCCTTCCCCTCTCATTCATTATTGATTTAACATATAAGCTCTCTGGGGCAGACTCACTTTTGTCCAAGTGATGCACCTAGCACAACAGGGCCTGGATCTATTTGGACCTGTAGGTTTTACTGTCATGTAGATAACTTTTCTACATTAACTAAAGGAGCTGACTGTTTTAAAGAGTGTACTGGACATAGTGATCCACACCTAGCACAGAGAAGCAGTGCCCTCGGGCATGTATTTTATTCGTTTAAACAGCAGTGTTAGCAAACACTTGTAACTGAATCAAGTGGAAAAAGATCCAGGCTCAAGCTGACACGGGCCTGAGAACTTGGAAGACATACTGAGGTTAGAAGTAAGGCTGTCGAATAATCGCAGTTAACTCATGTGATTAACACAAAAAAATTAACTGCTATTAAAAAAATTAATCACGATTAATCGCACTGTTAAACAATATCATACCAATTGAAATTTATTAAATATTTTGGATGTTTTTCTACATTTTCAAATACATTGATTTCTATTACAACACAGAATACAAAGTGTACAGTGCTCACTTTATATTATTTTTATTACAAACATTTGCACTGTAAAAAATGATAAATAGTAGTTTTTCAATTCACCTCATACAAGTACTGTAGTACAATCTCTTTAATGTGAAAGTGTAACTGACAATTGTAGATTTTTTTTGTTACATAGCGGCACTCAAAACCAAAACAATGTAAAACTTTAGAGACTACAAGTCCACTCAGTCCTACTTCTTGTTCAACCAATCACTAAGACAAATAAGTTTGTTTACATTTACGGGAAATACTGCTGCCTGCTTCTTATTTATAATGTCACCTGAAAGTGAGAACAGGCTTTCGTTCGCATGGCACTTTTGTAGCCAGCGTTGCAAGGTATTTACATGCCAGATATGCTAAACATTCGTATGCCCCTTTATGCTTCAGCCACCATTCCAGAGGAGATGCTTCCATGCAGATGAGGCTTGTTAAAAAAATAATGAATTAATTAAATTTGTGACTGAGCTCCTTGGGGGAGAATTGTATGTCCCCTGCTCCGTTACCCTCATTCCGCCATTTATTTCATGTTATAGCAGGCTTCCATGCAGATGAGGCTTGTTAAAAAAATAATGAATTAATTAAATTTGTGACTGAGCTCCTTGGGGGAGAATTGTATGTCCCCTGCTCCGTTACCCTCATTCCGCCATTTATTTCATGTTATAGCAGTCTTGGATGATGACCCACAGCACATGTTGTTTGTTCTAAGAACATTTTCACAGCAGATTTCACAAAACACAAAGAAGGTACCAATGTGACATTTCTAAAGATAGCTACAGCACTCGACATAAGGTTTAAGAATCTGCAGTGCCGTCCAAAATCTGAGAGGGACGAGGTGTGGAGCATGCTTTCAGAAGTCTTAAAAGAGCAACGCTCCAATAAGGGAACTACAGAACCCAAACCACCAAAAAAGAAAATCAACCTTCTGCTGGTGGCATCTGACTCAGATGATGAAAATGAACATGCATCGGTCTGCTCTACTTTGGATCGTTATCGAGTGGAACCCATCATTGGCATGGATGCATGTCCTCTGGAATGATGATTGAAGCATGAAGGGACAGATGAATCTTTAGCACATATGGCATGTAACTATCTTGTGACGCCAGCTACAACAGTGCCATGCAAATGCCTGTTCTCACTTTCAGGTGACATTGTAAACAAGAAGCAAGCAGCAGATTGTAACCAAACTTGTTTTGCCTGAGCGATTTGGCTGAAGTAGGACTGGGTGGACTTGTAGGCTCTAAAGTTTTACATTGTTTTATTTTTGAATGCAGTTATTTTTTGTACATAATTCTACATTTGTAAATTCAACTTTCATGATAAAGAGATTGCACTACAGTACTTGTATTAGGTGAACTGAAAAAATACAATGTCTTATTTTGTACAGTGCAAATATTTGAGATAAAAATAATATAAAGTGATGACTGTACACTTTGTATTCTGTGTTGTAATTGACATCAATATATTTGAAAATGTAGAAAACATTTAAAAAGTTGGTATTATATTATTGTTTAACGGAGCAATTAATCGCGATTAATTTTTTTAATCACTTGACTGCCCTAGTTAGAAGTGAATAGGGCCTCAGTTTTGGGTTTCACCCAGCAGAGGGCACCCTCTCACACCATACGCAGGAAGAGCGTCCTGTTGCTGAGTGAGCAACACCATTTACTGTAGCAGGTTGGTGCTGGAAATTCTTTAAGTGCAACTCCAAACGAGCTTTCAGAGGTGGGGAAGATGAAGTGCACAGAGAGGTAGCTTGGCACCATTAGTTTGCCTGCTGCAGTTTCGGAGATATCATTTCATGTTTTTGTAGCACTGCTGTCTGTCATTAAACTACTACCATCTTTCAGCCCAATCTAAGCAGCCTCTCTCAGTTGTAGGTGTGTGACTCCTGGATGAGCCATTTTTCAGCAGCTACCCTTCAGTTCAAGAGGAGAGGAACTAGACAAGACAGGAGCAGATCCATTGCTATAGAGAATGATATACAGAAAGCACAAAATTATTAGCACATGAATTAATACTATACATTTGTTCCCTCTTCTCTTTGGTAGTTTATGTGGGGTATGTTCTGGTCAAAACAAAGGCTCTTCCCTCAAGGAAGAAAATGATACAACTCAGCTTGTTGTTAGTGAATCATAAAACATGGTGCAGGGTATTAAGAAGAGGTGGGATCTTTTTCCAGCTCAAACTGCTGCATTCACTGCTGGAGTGTGACTGAAAGGAATCAAGTGTTTGGGGGGTTTATGCAGGGATTTCAGCACTTTGAACATCATAGAACCATAGGACTGGAATTGGAAAGGACCTTGAGAGTTCATCAAATCCCATCTCCTGTACTGAGGCAGGACAAAGTAAACCTAGGTGAAGGGCCAAAATCCCAATAATATGTAGGTAAGATCTTGACCATAGTCTCTGTTAATGACCTTTCACATAGGCCCTAATTCCTCGGCTTGGTCTGAGGCCTAGTTAACAATGGACAATACATGGCTAAAGAAAGATGGGATGAGCAGGAGACAGCCTTGTTTTGCTTATTTTATGTATAGTTGAAACGGAGACAGCATAACTCCAGGTAGAGAGCAGTAATTGGGAGGCTTATCAGGAATCATAGGCACATAATTCACTGAGAGGAGACTTGAAGTCTACTCCCTGGTTCAGGAAAAGATAACGGTACATACTCCCCTAATGCCAACCAGGGTTCAGAGAGGCCTAATATGATAGCATGAGTTATGGCATCCTCCCTCACAGATGCCAACCCCAGTTCGCAGAAATGCAGGGGTAAACCATAAACAATTGTCATTGCTGTGTACTGTTTACTTTTCTTTTTGCTTTAAACCCTCCAGCAATGTACCTGTGGGCCAACCTGTCTGGAAAGAGCCACCGTCATTTCTATGGACCTGAAATCAGGATTTAACTTATACATTGCAAGAAGAGAATTTGAGGGATAACAACTGTGTATTAGCAAACATGTTAACCTGAGCTATGCGCGGAGCCATTATGTAATCTTTTAGACTACTGCTAGAACCTATCTAGCGGCTTGGAAACTCGCACTCTGTCGCTTCTCTCCACCCATTGGCACCCTATATAATCTATTGTAATCAATTGTTTAGCAGTGTCTTACTGAGCCTAATAAGCAAAGTGACACTCCGACAGCACTGTGTGTAATAAATCCTCATGCTTGACTGTACATGGTGTCGAACTTCCATTCCATTCTCAAGGTCCATCCCTTTCAGGTGTTTGTCTAACCTGTTCTTAAAACTCTCCAACGATGGGGATTCCACAATCACCCTTGGAAGTCTCTTTCAGAACTTAACTACCCTTACAGTTGGAAAGTTTCTCCTATTGTCTAACCTAATGCTATGGCTACACTGCACACCATACAGCAGCACAGTTGTGCTGCTACAGCAGTGTAGCTGTTCTTTGTTTCTCCTGCTGACAAAATAAAGCCACCCCCCTTGAGAGATGGTATCTTTGTGGGTGGGAGAGCGTCTCCCGCCAACAAAGCACTGTCCACACCGGCGCTTTTTGTCAGTAAAACTTTTGTTGGTCAGTGGTGTGGTTTTTTTTTTCAGACCCTCTACCAACAAAAGTTTTACTGGCAAAAGTGCAGTGTAGACAATCCCCAGTATCGAAGATGTAGGCTAAGCCCACTACTTCTTGTCCTACCTTCAGTAGATAGGGAGAACAAATTATCACAGTCCTCTTTATAACAGCCCTTAACATATCTGAAGACTTATCAAAGTCCCTCAGTCTTCTTTTCTTAAGAAACACAACCAGTTTATTTTTTTTTTAACCTTTCATTGCTCCCCTCTGCATTCCTTCCCATTTATCCACATTTTTCCTAAAGTGTGGCACCCAGAATTCGGCACAGTTCTCTGGCTGAGCAGTGAGGGACAGTTACCTCCGATCTGACATACAACACTCCCTGTTAATACACCCCAGAAAAATATTAGCCTTTTTCTGTAACTGCACCAGCTTGATGACTCAGGTTGTGATCTACTATAACCTCCCAACTCCTTTTCAGCAGTACTACTGTTGGATAATATTAAAGAAGTTCTGTATTAAAATCACAAATGAGTTTGATTCCCCATAGTGTAAATTCCAGGGTATTACTAATTAAGAGGTCTCTTGGTTTTTGGTACTGTTTCTCTCCCTCTCTGTGTGAAACTTGCAAGCTGCTAATTGTGTTAGTACATCCTAAGACAGAGTCTGTTCTCAAAGCAATACTTTGTAACAGAAACAGCACACAGACTCCCCTGCTCTTTTGTTGTATTTATCTCGCTTTGGTAACAATTGTGATTAAAATAGGGATAGAGGATGTATGTGGATGGATGCTTGGTGGGGATAATAATTGAATGATCAGGGAGGTGCCAGCCTAAGAATCCAGTGTCCAGCGGCCAAAGAAGGCATCAAGTGGCAACAATCAGAGGACCCCCCAGAGGGCAGACTGGAATCCACCCAACAGCCTCAAGGATGGGAGAACCAAAGAACAACACAGAGCTGTCAGGAATGTGCCATCTGCTGATAGATTCAGCAACAGCATGATGAAGCAATTCCCAATGACTGGCATAGGAATAAATTCCTATAAAAATGGACTCTAGAAACTGAGCACTTTGGGGTCTGATTCTGCAAACCATCTTCCAGGAGCGTCAGATGGGCATCTGACAAGGCCCTTCTCCCTCCTTGTGTCCAAGCCACCTGGCCAGTGGCTCGGCATGAGTAACTCTAAGGCTGGTAACAATGATAACAACCTTGCAGAACCTGTGTGTGTATGAATGAATGTATGAATAAATATGAAACAATGGAATGTTATAGCTATAACTAACTGCTTACTATGATTCTTTCTGTATTCACAATAAATGTGGCATTTGAATACAGAACTGACCCCTGTTAGGCCCCCATAGGTCTGACCTCCCCACTTTGACAGCAAACCTTTGATAACTACTCCTAGTATGGTCTTTCAATCAGTTGTGCGCCCACCTTATAGTGCTTTCATCTAGTTTGCTTATCAGAATGTCACATGGGACTGTGTCAAAAGACTCAAGAGCTGTGACAGGCACCAACATTTTTAGTAGGTCTCCTCTACACATGCCACTTGATTAAGGCATGTCTTGGTGAAGACACACTCTTGTTCCAGAAGTTATTCACAAATAGCTGTTCTTAATTCCCTGTGTAGACATACCCTTAGATTTCTACCAGTAAGGTACTGAGAAGGGACGTATCCCTCCCATATAACAAGTCAAAGGCAGCCCTAGGAATACAGTGGCAAGACTCCCGTCACCCTGTTTAGTGGTTAAGATTTGCATTTGCCTATTAATTGGAAATAAGATAGAGTTTCATGCCCCACCCAGACACTGTCCCTACCTCCATAAGTAATGCCAGGCACCACAGCCTGAGAAAGTGCTGTGCCCTGTAGCCCAGGCTCTCTCATTGCCTATAGACAGCTGCGGAGAGGGATGCCAAATTAAAGAGACTACCAAGCTTTGATTCCACATCAATTATTTTACTTGCATCAGATACTGATCCAGATGAACTGTGGCAGAGAGCATTCAGCTTGGTCAGTGAAGTCACCACGGCCGTGACAGAAATGGCTTGTGTTGTATTTGTTAACCCTTGTGGTCATTCCCAGTAGATCAAGATAATGTGACCAACACTCCTAACATTGTGCAATTATTCTAGGTTAGAAAAGTGTGTTGTGTGTTAGCAGCCAGTACTAGTTGCTCTTAAAACAGAAGCCCAGTATTGATTACATTCTTCCCTCCCCCCCAATAAAGCCTTTTTGGTGCAAGTGGATATTACTGCCATTGAGTTCCCTTTGAGACCTGAAAGATTCAGATGCTCTGCTCAAACAGACCTACCAGCAATGTAAAAACTCTGATTTTCTTCTCCAGGAATCCCTCCTCCACACCTGTGTTCATCCCAAGCCTTAAACAAGTACAACCATGACACCATAGGTCACTGCTATACTCACTCAATATCAAGTTTTGTTGCCCTGATAATTGTTACATTCACCAGGATTCTCTATGAACAGAAAATAAACTTTTTTTCCTGGACATTTTTATTAAGAGCCTGTCCACCTATTACATTGGCATTTGCACATTAAATAAGGCACATTTGAATAGCTGCATCAGCAAGCAATTTTTTTAAATACATAAGTACTGCCCTGTCTTCCTGTTCACAACCAGAATATATTCATAAAGTGCGTGGGGAAAACATAGTTCTGTGAACAGCAGAATGAGAACAAGTCCAGTGCCACTTGCAGTTCCTTGGGAGGAGACATCTTGGTCCTGGAATAGTCAGTCATCCCACAGATCGCCAATCCATGCCGGTTCCATCAGGCTCCATAGTGACTCCTGGCTCCTGCAGGACTGCAGACCAAGAAACCCAAGAGGCTTAACATATAACCACACTTGCAAATCAAGTACCTATACACCTTACTGGGAAATACACAATTATAGCCACTAAACATTAAGTCAGTGGTTGGAGACCACACTGGCTCTTGGATTCCAATAAAACAGCAGACAGCATCTTGGTGCCAAGGACAGACTCCCAGAAGCAGAACTACTAGAGGGATACCCAGAGTCAGTACTTCTGGAGTGTCATCTAAAAGTCACACCCCACCTCTTTGCTGAATTCTGCCCAGAGAAATGCAGCATTGACTCTGGAGGCAGCACAATCCATGCTTAATTTTCCATTTATGGTTTACAGATGTATGTGGGTGGCCCTGAAAAGGTTAAAATCTAAAGGGCTCCCAATAGCAGGCAAGTCTGAGGAGTAAAACTGGCCCCTTTCTTTGCCATGCGAGAGGGATTGTTTCCAGTTTCCTGAAAGAAACCATTACACTTAGCCTAGAGGGCTAGTTCTTCAACATGGGGTTTAAATTAACTCAAGTACAGTAACTTGCTTATCCCTAGAATAGAAAGTGATTCCCATCAATTCATCTCACCACTAGTTATGAATATGGAAACTGGGCACTTAGGAACCCTATTTCTCTAAAAAAGTGTGCGCATTCTTTCCAAATCAGATAACAGGGCTGGAGCCCGGGAGAGGGACTTGTCCCTACTTACTCTGCAGGCTATATGTTGCCACTGGATCCAGCATTATTTTATGAGGGAAGATAATAAAGTTCTGGGACCACTTGTTAGTGAATGGCAATAGGTCACCATCAGAAGTAATACTGGCACTTGGAGCATCTTCTGGGCTGCCTTCCTCTTCAGTCAGCTCACAAGTGCAGAGGGGGCAGCTTGGAGGTGTAACACCAGGTCCTCGGGGAAGTGAGTCCTTTTCATTCTTCAGGTAGCTTCTCAGTGCTCCACTGTGATGAAGGGGTCGTTCACGTGACCAAGCCCAGTGGGATGGCTCCTTTGACATTATCTAGATCAGAAGAGTATAGACCAGCCAATTTTTTTTCCTCGCCACTGAATCTTCCTGGATTCATTTAAAATTGTATTCAGTAAGATTTAAAACTAAGGCTATATATATCTTGTCATATCTAGTCGTTTTAGTGTATAGTGCAGGGGTGGCCAAACCATGGCTTGTGAGCCACATGTACAGTTAAAGTGTGGCTCGTCAAGCTCCTCCACTCCCCTATTCTCTAACTACCAGACTGGGGGTGGAGGAGCTTTGGACCCTGAGCCCCAGCAGGTGCATCCCAGCTCTTGAACTTCAGAAGATTGTTGTATGAGACTCAAAGGGTCACTAAGTTTGGCCACCCCTGGTATAAGGCTTCAAAGACAGTAAGAACTACAGTGTAGCATCTGAACATTCCCCACATGGATTTATTTATCAGACAGATTTATTGATGTAAGAATGCTTTGATCATAACTAAAGCTAGAATAGCAACTACTAATTAATGTTGGTGGGGAAAACATTTGTAGAACATAAAGGTTGTGACTGTTCAGTAGAATCCTAGCCATCGCTGATCCAAGAATCTTTAAACTTAAGTAGGATTCTGTACTAAGAGTGGTTTGAAAATCCTAGAGACTGAGGTTTTATTTAATGTCTGAGAAATAGCTAGACAGATGCACCCACTACGCTATTCCTGACCTTCCTAGTGTGCTAGCAGGGACACTTATCCTCCCATGGTCAGTTCCAGTTCCTATAAAGGGTTAAGGCCTGATTTGCATAAACTATTGATTCTAGTGACTATTAACGTGTTAGCCATAGTCCCAGTATTACAAGCATGTAAAAAATATGTCTGCCATGGCTAACCTCATCACAACAACGCCGGCTGACCACTGCTCGGTAGTTCATTTTAGCCCAGAAGCCATCCCTCAGTTTTAAGAACTGTGGGAACAGCTGCCGCCAGTTGTCACCAAGGGCCCAGGGAAAGATCTCATACTTGTAATCCTCTTCATCTTCCTCCATGTCATTAGCCAAGTACCTGCATCAGGAAAATGGGGCAAAACAGGCTATATCCACAGAAATTCTTCTAACCAGTGCTTCTCAGAAGCACTCAGCCTAGGAAGTTGTATGGTACAGCCTGGAATTGTTATATTAGCTTTCAGCGTAACAAGTGTTAAGCCTAAACACTCCAGCATTACATTGTATAAAAGAGGGAGCATTCTAAACCCACAGAACTCCACCGTAAGAGGCTTTTGCAAATCACTCATTTGCAATGAAAGCCAATGGTGTTTAGGTGCATACAATAGCGCGTGAGTTTTTCCTATAGGTGCACAGAATACAAGTGGATTATGTTGTAAATGAGTTCTCACACAACATACGTATGACAGTAGATACTGATTCTATTAGATACGTATAGTTTGCAAGGTGATGTGATTAGTTTGGGATTGGATTGATGCTGTGTTTGCCCTTAACAGGAATAATGCTCATTCACACCAATGTAGCTCTACACCACTTTGAAAGAGTAAAGTATCCTTACAAGTGGGTCCATAGGCAGAAGAGCTTTAGAGTAAGAATCAGGCCTCAAGTGCCCATGCAGTATATTCAGCTGCAGGTGTCATACCTAAAACCTTAGTACACGAAGGAGGGATTGAAGAGCAACCCATAGAGGCCTCTCCTGCTACTAGATCATGGTGGAGGTGGAATTCACTTGCAAGCACTATGGGAGATTTCTGCAACTCCTGAAATAGTAATTATGTTAAGACGGGGGTGGGGATTTTTTACATTCTCTCTCTCATTCATATATAATAAAATGTGTAGGAGCCCGGTCATAGACCTGGACACCAATGTGCTAGGCACTATACAAACAGAATAAAATGCTCCTTATCCATAGAGAGAAAAAAGACATAAGTATGACTTCGGGATCCCTGCATCCAGCCCATGTAATTAAAATTCATCAGGATAAAACACAAATCAGTGGGATCATCATTAGCCTCTTGAAACAGAAGGTTAAAAAAAATATCTACTAGCCTCTACCCAATAATGAAGTCTAAAATTAGTGTTAGAGGGAAACCCTTTGAAATCATCTACTTAAGCTAACTGGAAACACTGCAAGTAAATTGTGCTTTTCCGATCTGGGGGACAATTATGGCTGATCAGTATGGCATGGGGAATTTTTGGGAGGCGGGGGGGTAGGTGCAGGGAGGTTTAAGTTGGGTATAACTTCTTCAGATACTGGTGTGCGCAATAGTGTCTGGGTCCACAGTAAACTATACTCCTAATAGCCATTCCTCCTGCCAAACCATTTGGTGGCATGGACTAGGTAACCCAATTCGTCTTCTCCATTCTGCTGTCTATGCATTATTTATATGGTGGGATTGTTACAGACTGGGATCACAAGATTAAGAGCCACAAGGTACTTACAGAGCAGTGAAAAGGTTCATCCGTGTGTATTCACTAATATGCAGGCCAGCACGTTTGAAGTAAGTCAGAGCCATGGCTAGAAGATACTAAACAAGAGTTACCTTTAATAGACCCAGTTCTGGATCAGAAGAAACAAAATATGTTCTATCTAGTATTTAAGTTTAAAAACAAAAGAAATTGAGCCATAAGGGGAGTGAGTGAAGAAAGGAAGCACTTTTGTGGAGGCTTGCTAATTATTTGTATTATCATAGCCCTTAGGAGCCTCAGTCATGGACCAAGACCCCATTATTCTAGTCCCTGTGCAAACACAGAACAAAACTTCCAAGTACAAGACAGGAGATGGAGGGATACAGACAGGGGCGTACAAGGAAACAATGAGACCGTGTTGGTCAGCACAATAAGCAGTGGTCTATGCACACCAGTTAGTTAACTGTTGGCAAAAAAAATTTCCTGTAAGCTTCATGGCAGAGGAATTTGAAGGTGGATAGAGTTAGCTCTCCAGACATTCACAGTGAGCTTCTCCCAAGCGTGACAGGCAGCATGGGAAAAAGCATATGACAGCTTAGGACTGTCGTTCATTTTAATGCAACATCTATAGAATCCCAAAGGTCCTTTACCAGAGTGATGGCTATAAGAAGTCAGACTGAGTGTCTGTACTAAGCAGTGCTTAATTTGTGCCAGGGCTGAGCCCCGGCACCTTGAGGCTTGGCAGTTCATACCCCCAGCACTTCTGGACTTGCTGCATCAGTTATGAATGTAATAAAATTGCTTGAGCCCCAGCACCTCTTTCATTACAAATTAAGCACTGGTTCTAAGCTCATCCATCCTCCCTGTGGAAGGAAAAGGCCTGGGTAGAGACCGTCGAATCGTGGAAGTCAACAAATGGCTACGCAGGTGGTGTTGAAGAGAAGGCTTTGGATTCTAGGACCATGGGATGGTGTTCCAAGAAGGAGGAGTGCTAGGCAGAGACAGGCTCCACCTAACGAAGAGAGGGAAGAGCATCTTCGCAAGCACACTGGCTAACCTAGTGAGGAGGGCTTTAAACTAGGTTCACTGGGGGAAGGAGACCAAAGCCTTGAGGTAAGTGGGATACCGGGAGGAAGCACGAGCAGGAGTGCGTGAGAGGGGAGGGCTCCTGCCTCATACTGAGAAAGTGGGGCGATCAGCGGGTTATCTCAAGTGCCTATACACAAATGCATGAAGCCTGGGAAACAAGCAGGGAGAACTGGAAGTCCTGGCAAAGTCAAGAAATTACGATGCGACTGGAATAACAGAGACTTGGTGGGATAACTCACATGACTGGAGTACTGTCATGGATGGATATAAGCTGTTCAGGAAGGACAGACAGGGCAGAAAAGGTGGGGGAGTTGCATTGTATGTAAGAGAGCAGTATGACTGCTCAGAGCTCAAGTATGAAACTGCAGAAAAACCTAGATTGGATTAAGTTTGGAAGTGTGAGCAACAAGAGTGATGTCCTGGTGGGAGTCTGTTATAGACTACGAGACCAGGGGGATGAGGTGGACGAGGCTTTCTTCCGGCAACTCACGGAAGTTATTAGATCGCAGGCCCTGGTTCTCATTGGGAGACTTCAATCACCCTGATATCTGCTGGGAGAGCAATACAGCGGTGCACAGACAATCCAGGAAGTTTTTGGAAAATGTAGGGGACAATTTCCTGGTGCAAGTGCTGGAGGAACCAACTAGGGGCAGAGCTCTTCTTGACCTGCTGCTCACAAACTGGGAAGAATTAGTAGGGGAAGCAAAAGTGGATGGGAACCTGGGAGGCAGTGACCATGAGATGATCAAGTTCAGGATCCTAACACAAGGAAGAAAAGAAAGCAGCAGAATACGGACCCTGGACTTCAAAAAAGCAGACTTTGACTCCCTCAGGGAACTGATGGGCAAGATCCCCTGGGAGAATAACATGAGGGGGAAAGGAGTCCAGGAGAGCTGGCTGTATTATAAAGAATCCTTATTGAGGTTACAGGGACAAACCATCCCGATGTGTAGAAAAAATAGTAAATATGGCAGGCGACCAGCTTGGCTTAACAGTGAAATCCTTGCTGATCTTAAATACAAAAAAGAAGCTTACAAGAAGTGGAAGATTGGACAAATGACTAGGGATGAGTATAAAAATATTGCTCGGGCATGCAGGAGTGAAATCAGGAAGGCCAAATCACACCTGGAGTTGCAGCTAGCAAGAGATGTTAAGAGTAACAAGAAGGGTTTCTTCAGGTATGTTAGCAACAAGAAGAAAGTCAAGGAAAGTGTGGGCCCCTTACTGAATGAGGGAGGCAACCTAGTGACAGAGGATGTGGAAAAAGGTAATGTACTCAATGCTTTTTTTGCCTCTGTCTTCACGAGCAAGGTCAGCTCCCAGACTACTGCACTGGGCAGCACAGCATGGTGAGGAGGTGACCAGCCCTTTGTGGAGAAAGAAGCGGTTCGGGACTATTTAGAAAAGCTGGACGTGCACAAGTCCATGGGGCTGGATGCACTGCATCCGAGAGTGCTAAAGGAGTTGGCAGATGTGATTGCAGAGCCATTGGTCATTATCTTTGAAAACTCATGGTGATCGGGGGAAGTCCCGGACGACTGGAAAAAGGCTAACGTAGTGCTCATCTTTAAAAAAGGGAAGAAGGAGGATCCTGGGAACTACAGGCCAGTCGGCCTCACCTCAGTCCCTGGAAAAATCATGGAGCAAGGTCCTCAAGGAATCAATTCTGAAGCACTTAGAGAGGAAAGTGATCAGGAACAGTCAGCATGGATTCACCAAGGGCAAGTCATGCCTGACTAATCTAATTACCTTCTATGACGAGATAACTGGTTCTGTGGATGAAGGGAAAGCAGTGGATGTGTTGTTCCTTGACTTTAGCAAAACTTTTGACACTGTCTCCCACAGTATTCTTGCCAGCAAGTTAAAGTAGTATGGGCTGGATGAATGGACTATAAGTGATCAATGGCTCCATGTCTAGTTGGCAGCTGGTATGAAGCGGAGTGCCCCAAGGGTCGGTCCTGGGGCCGGTTTTGCTCAATATCTTCATAAATGATCTGGAGGATGGTGTGGATTGCACCCTCAGGAAGTTTGCAGATGATGCTAAACTGGGAGGAGAGGTAGATACACTGCTGAGTAGGGATAGGATACAGAGGGACCTAGACAAATTGGAGGATTGGGCCAAAAGAAATCTGATGAGATTCAACAAGGACAAGCGCAGAGTCCTGCACTTAGGATGGAAGAATCCAATGCACCGCTACAGACTAGGGACCAAATGGCTCGGCAGCAGTTTTGCAGAAAAGGACCTAGGGGTTACAGTGGACGAGAAGCTGGATATGAGTCAACAGTGTGCCCTTGTTGCAAAGAAGGCCAATGGCATTTTGGGATGTATATGTAGGGACATTGCCAGCAGATCGAGGGATGTGATCGTTCCCCTCTATTCGACACCGGTGAGGCCTCATGTGGAGTACTGTGTCCAGTTTTGGGCCCCATACTACAAGAAGGATGTGGAAAAATTGGAAAGAGGTCCAGCGGAGGGCACATGGAACACATGAGTTATGAGGAAAGGCTGAGGGAACTGGGGATATTTAGTCTATGGAAGAGAAGAATGAGGGGGGATTTGATAGCTGCTTTCAACTACCTGAAAGGGGGTTCCAAAGAGGATGGCTCTAGACTGTTCTCAGTGGTAGCAGATGGCAGAACAAGGAATAATGGTCTCAAGTTTCAGTGGGGGAGATTTAGGTTGGATATTAGGAAAAACTTTTTCACTAGGAGGGTGGTGAAACACTAGTATGCGTTACCTAGGGAGGTGGTGGAATCTCCTTCCTTGGAAGTTTTTAAGGTCAGGCTTGACAAAGCCCTGGCTGGGATGATTTAATTGGGGATCAGTCCTGCTCTGAGCAGGGGTTGGACTAGATGACCTCCTGAGGTCCCTTCCAACCCTGATATTCTATGATTCATTACCACTCCCTACAGTTTTCCCAAGGGCTAAAGCCTCATGCTTTCTCTCAGCCTAGAATGGGATTTATGGAAAGTTTGAAGAAAAGTGGTGGAGTCATTTGAGTTATGAATGCAAAAATATCAGTCTTCAGTGGTGATGAGGCCCTGGCCCTTGTGTTGAAGTTTGATTTATAAGTTAGAGATCATAGAATATTAGGGTTGAAAGAGACCTCAGGAGGTCATCTAGTCCAATCTCCTGCTCAAAAGCAGGACCAACACCAACTAAATCATCCCAGCCAAGGCTTTGTCAAGCTGGGCCTTAAAAATCTCTAAGGATGGAGACTCCACCACCTCCCTAGGTAACCCCATTCCAGTGCTTCACCACCCTCCTAGTGAAATAAGATACTGCGTAAGAGTCAAAAAGTTAGAGTCATTAAACTACTGTGCATTGCTATTTAGAAAGGTTGTTATAAGGAAGTTGAAAGGAAGTAGGAGCATGAGGGACATACCTTATCTGAAATTTTGTAGCATATGTCCATAGACAAGAACTCTTGTACCAAGTCATCCTCTGGTAAAGGGAAGAAAAAGGGAGGCAGCTGTATTTAGTTGTTTCATATTGTTCAAAGATTGTTGCTTTCAGAATGTGAGTACTGTTTCCTACTCTAGCAATGGTGGAATCTTTGCAAGAATCTCTCTAGAGTGACCTGCTAAGGTAGTTTATAGCATGAATTTAGAACATGGTTCCAACACTGTTCTCAGACAAGAGACTTTCACAGCCTGTGGTCAAAGAAAATTGCTGGAACTCTACTAAATATAGCAGCTTAAACATAGCTGTAGCTAGCAGTGCCATACTCCCAGAGTGGGTAAAGTCTAGACTTCCATCAAACTATTCCATTTCTAAAATGGAATTTTAAGTATTTTGCACTTATGAGACTTTGTTCAAGGTTCTCAGAGCACTTTAGAACAGTGGTATCATCCAACATTTAGAGGTGGAGATAAGGGAATTAAGTCAAAGAATTTTTTTTCCTTGAGAAACCCACATTTCCTTACTCCCCATACTGTGTGCTAAACACAGATAACATTCCCCTTTTCAAGCAGTTGCCAACTTGAACAGTCAAATCATCAACTTGAATCCTCCAGATCATTTAAAATTTATCTTGGATACAAAGCTTATCTTGTTACAGACAGTTAAAAATACCCCTTCCCTGCAATTCCCTACTTGGGTTTACTGTCAGTGGGTCACTGCAGTCTTATCCAGCCTTGGGAACCCATTCCCAATACACAATACAGTTTTGTACACCATCTTTTGTCTAAACTGTATATCCCAAGATGCTGGACAGTTTGAATGACTGGTCTTGCCTCCTACCCAGTAGGTTGAAGAAGGCTTCTTGCTCTTCTTGGTGTAGATGGAATGGAGGTCGCTGCATGCTTTTCAGCACTGCTATGGAATGCTCTCTCTCAGGGATTCGCATCCTGCTAAGTGCTCCAATGCCCTTTGTGCTGTTGTGATGCGGCCTCATGTTCCCTGGCTTCACCCCAGTGGTGACCACAGGAGGTACATGGGAAATACTCTGAGTATGCCTCATTTTTTTTACTGGTATTAGTGGAGGCTCAGGGGCTTTTCTGCAGTGGAAAGGGATTAAGAAGTAGAATTAACAGAATTGGTAATTCAATAGGAAGCTCTTTCAGTAAAGGTTACCATTTCCAAGTCAAGCTTCAATCAGTAGCAATCAAGAGCTGTTATCACATAATGGCTGTTTGGTGGCCTGTGAGATATTAGTTATTGGTTTTGTAAAACAGATAACTATCCACTGGGAAGTGGATTAAGACCCATCACAACAATTGAAGTTGGACAGCCGCCTTCATTGGCGCAGTCAGCCTTTGAGTTACATAGATTGAATACCGTTCTTCTTTAGAGGCAGGCTTAAGGCATGGTGGCACCCAGTTAGAGCACTGAGAGACAGTTCGCACTGCTACTGCCCATGTTGCACCTGTTCTAGATACACAACAATAACTTGCGTTTCCACAATTGTCAAGCTGTCATGCCCACCAGCACTAGATGGGGGGGACGACACAAAACAAAAAAAACCTTGACCAATCCAGTTTCGCTGTCCAAGCTGAGTAAACATTTTGAAAAAAAAGGAAAAGCAAATTAGGTTTAAAAAAAAAAAAGCAAAACCTAAGGTCTATGTTTTCACAAGATCCTAATGATTATGGGTACTCGAGACACCTTAAAGGGGTCTGATTTTCAGAAAGCACAGAGCACCTACTCTCTGAAAAATCAGGCCCATTTAAAGTGTCTCGAGTTCAGCACCTGCAATCATTAGGATCTTGTAAAAATTGAGACCTTAGTTTTTAAATCAAAGATTTTTTTTCTTTACAACGTACTTAATCAAGATAAATGAATGTAAGGGCAATGGGGAGAAAAATCCCTCCAAAATGAAAATAAGTCAGTAGTTGAATACATACAGACAAACCAAGGGAATAATGGTCCCTCTGCTAGCCTTTCAAAATTACTGCTCATTATACATCCAATGCTGCAGCACAAGACTATCAATTTACATTCTCTGTTTATTAATTCAGAATATCCTGCCTTTGCCATGCAGTGTGGAACTCCGTGACTCATTAGATATATGGTGCTGACTTGTATAAATCTAAAGGAAAAGCTTAACTTGTTTTAAAACTCCTGTAACTATGTTTTAAATCACTCCTACAATACTCTGAACTTGCAAAGAGCCTTTTGCCAAAACTTGAGCACAGATTTACCAATCTAAACATTTAACTGTTTTTAAAAATAAGAGCTTTAACCATTTAACTGTGCATGTGGGATGGGGAAGGAGGGAGCCATACAACAATACCTGTTAAATTTAAAAGGATAAAGTCAGCAGAGATAGGTGAAAATGGAACTGTGTAATTAATCATGCTAAAGACACATCAATCATTAGTGCCTTAAAGCCTTCCAAAATACTAGTTTAGACCTCTGAATTCCCATTTAAAATTCCCTGTACAACACACACTCAGCCAGTTACTTGTTTTAGGGTGAAGAGTAGGTGTTAAGACATTGTCAAATCTGTTATTATAGATTAGGATCTAAACTCCGCCCCTCCTTTTTAATCCATTTGCAGAACTATGGTCCCACCAACTCAAACCGATATTTCCAATACCATTTTCTAACCCAATAACTAATTTACACACCGAACAGAGAGAAAGTAATTAACATACAGGTGTCAGGATTACCATAGACAGTGAGAAAAATTATAATATAAAAACTTTCACAAAGGAGATGTTTTCCCATTCCTTTTAAGGTGTTTGCCCTGGTCCTATATTTCTGTCTATGAATGCATTTAGCTAGAATACCCACATTTAAGTACTTTAGAAAGTAATACAAGACTATATTTTGGGAAAGGAATATTACTACAGTAACTGACCACGCTCTCTGGTAGGAACACCAGGCGGGCAGAATGGGGCAAGCCCCTGTGCCCGCTCCTTGGCAGGAGCGCCAGGTGGGCGGGTGGAGGGGGGCAAGCCAAACAACCTTATAACGGAACGTTGCACAACTTTAAACGAGTATGTTCTCTAATAGCTCAGCAAACTAATAATGAAAGAATGTTAACTGGGATGACATTAAGTGAGGAGTTACTGTATGTCAGACCTACTATGAGTGGAGAGAATCTCAAATCACCTCATGTTTAATTTCCACATGCTTTCCATCCCTATAACCTTGTCAGGCCCCACATCTTTGTTCAGCTTGTTTTTCCAACCTTCCCTCCTCCCCCGCCAACTTCACCAACTGTTTCCTAACTTAAACACCTTCCCCCTACCTCCACTTCCCCCCAAAAGAAAGTAGTTTAAGTTTAGTGGTCTCTTCCCAGCAAGTGGTAAATAAAATTAAACTGGAAAACAGGATTTAAAATTTGTTCTGAAGTCTAAACAATTGTTTCCTACACCTACACAAGCCACAGGGATTTTTTTGGCCTCCATTTGACCATTCCGATAATATTTTTAACAATCTCACCAAAAAATTAATATGTAGGTATTCTGTAACCTCTTAAAGTCCATTCCTCACAGGAGGCAATGGAAATAACATTTATAGAGAGAAAATACTTATTCAACAGCAAGACTAATCAACTCTACCAGACAGACCTTCTATGACTGCTGACCCCATATGGTATGTAATATTCTTCAAGAATGAATTTTAATTAGTGAATTACCACCAGTCTAGATAATTAATACAACATTGGGTAAGAGAGATCATTTCTCTCTCTCTTTGGGGACATGAGGCAGAAGACAGGCAATTTGTCTCAAATGTAGATTGAATTCCCCCATTTAAAAGGTTTCCCTTCCTAAAGTGAGTGTCAAATCCAACATACTAGTTTTCTTCTTCTCTCCTATCCCCACCCTACTTTTCATCTGTACAAGCATCCTCCTAACCTTTAATGTAAAACCAATCCCAAGAATACCACTAATTAACCTTGAAGTTCCCAGAATCACTTTCAGGGCACACACTATTAAAACAGTTTGATGGGTCTAATCCTTGCATCCTTTTTTAGGCATAGAGTGAGTGAGTGTGTGTGTGTATACACAGCTGGAATACCAAATAATTTCTAAGTGATCAAAATGCCTCCATGCAGGATATCACTTGGTAGTTCTACTACTATGAATTCAGATCCTGCAACTCTGAAACAATCAAGCAGTACATGTTGCCATTATATACTATAGCCCTTTTCAAGTGCATGCACTATCCCAATTTTACAGAGAAGAAAAAACTGGGGCACAGAGATGTGAAGCAACTTTGCTCCAAGACTCAGAATAAGGTATGGAACCTGGGCATTCCAATGCCTAGTTCTGTGCTCTAAGCACTAGTCAACACTCCATTCCAGAGCTGGGAATAGAATAGAAGCCCTCTGCTTTAACTAACGGACATGCTATCTAGCCACAGCCTACCTGGCCATTTTAAGTACCTACTTAGACATATAACCTTTCCCCCCAGCCCCATTTAATTTTTCAACACCTCAAATGAAGCAAAAGTGATCCATTTTCATATTTTTGAAATTAACTATGGACTGTAGAGGTCACAATTGCCAGTTTTAGCAAACACGGTATCCAGTTTGGAATGACCTGGGGCCAATACCACATGGCAGTTTTGACCCAACACCTGGGCTTCTTGGAATTAAAGGAAGTTTGGGGCTTTGCATGGACTTAAGTCACCAAACTTTGACCACATAACTCAGCCCATCAGGCTAAAGCAATTGGCAAATTTAAGGCAAGAAAGATTTTCACCTCAGATTTCCACATCTGGGGTTGTTTTGTGTTTATTTTTAAGAGCTAGACTAAAGTCAGATGAAACCCAACCATTTTGGGCACTTACAAATATCAAACAAAGGTTTAGGCTCATGGACCTTTGTGGAGAGCCTAAGCCACCACATTAAATGGGGCAGATCTAATTCACCAAAAATCAGCCTTTCAGGCAAATGTAGGGTTCATAAGAAAAGGGGAGGAAACAGTTTGCACAAACCAAGCCAGCTGTATTTCACCCTTCAGCTTTACCCACTATCCCCTTAGTCTATATGGCAGCTATAAGAAGAGTATTTGGGGGTGGGGGGAGCATTGGTGCCTTATTTCCCTCAGGTAGGGGAAATGATTGGGTATCTTTCACACACACACGCCCAAATACATACACAAAGGTACATTGTTACCCCCTCAGTATGTGTAGTGGAATAATATGAAAGGGCTTTTTACACCACCGCCTTACCCATTACAGCAGGGCATGAGGGTGGTAGGAGGGACATTTCTGGGGTCACCACTGACACCCCACGTGATGCATTATTACCACATTGGTGCATGGAGCCAATACTACGCCCTCAGTATCTGGGGTGACCCTCCCACACACACCTTGGTGCCTCGCTCATGCCCGGGGGAGCGGGGGCGGGAAATGTAAGGCACCATTTTGAGGAAGAACAGAGATTCCCTTTTCCAGGCAAAGGAGCCTCCAATTTACCCCACAGTTTTAATATGGGGAATGGTTAATACCTATTACCCACCCTCATTGCCCTTAGGGGGCCAAGGGGGGAGCGTGAGGGAAAGGGAGGGAGCCGCTACTCCTCCCGTTGTGGCTCCTCCCTACCAACTGCTTTTCCCGCCTCCCCCGCTCACCTGAGCAGAGCAACCAAGCAGCGCGCACGCGCGCAGCGATCACGCAGAGGTGGTATCAACCTTACCCCGCCCCCTTACCCACTGTTGGCTTCTATAGGCTCAATCCTGCCAGCTCCTAGCCAATCAGCGATGGGTAGACCGGCCTCTCGCAGACCCCTGTCAATCAAAGAGCAGGAAGTCAGAGGCGGGACTTCAGTCCCTATTAGCCCGGGGGAATGGGCCGTGGGGGAGGGGAGGGGTGTTGCTGAGAGCGTAGGCTAAATTCCACTTCACATGGCTCTGGGCTCCAGGGGCTCTATTTGAGGCCCACACAGCAACTCTCATTATGTATTTATTATAGGGTCCCCTGCAAACATAACTTCCTATAGCAGCATGTATATCAGGTCAAGCTGCCCCCATCCCACACTTTGGAGTCAGGACTCCTGGGTTTTATTGGATTCTGATGAGGTTTCTGGGAGCTATTCAGACTCCCAGCCAATAAGTCTAAAGGGATATTTATTATAGAGTCACCTGTCAATATAGCTTCCTATAGGAACTTGTATGTCAGAGCATGGTGAAATCAGCCCACATTTAGCACAACAGAGTCAGGACTCCTAGGTTACATTCCCAGCTCACCATGTGACCCTAGTGTGTGGCAAGTCACATACCAGCCTGGACCTCCCATCCTTTGTCCAAATGTCCCTGTTATTTTGCAGCGGTGAGGGTGACAGCTAAAACAAAGTCTCACTGGGGCTCAGGAAGCACAACACATCAAGAGCAGTGCCGTGACTAGATTATCAGACATGGTTGTGTGAGCTACAAAGCCTCAAGATCCCTGCATGGCATGCACAGCTATAGTCTAGTCTAATACATGCACAACTGCCAGCTTGTCAAAGTCCCCAATCTGCCATACAGTTTAACAGAAAAAAACTGCCATCCACTTTAACACACACACACATACCTACCTGTCATCCATTTTAAAGCACATACAACTGGCTTCCAGACAGTCTTAAATACACACACACCCTTTCAGATTAACACACACTTCTGCCATTCAGTTTTGCACATGCAAAGGAACACCTGATGCCCAGTTTTACACACATATCTGCCATCCTATTTTACTTTACTTAGCCCTTAAAATTCAGATTACAATGCCCATCATACTGACCAATATTGTCTAATTGTTTCCTTGTACTACCCATCTGTCTGTATCAATCTGTTGTCTCATATCTTATACTTCGATTGGAAGATATTTGGAGCAGGCATCATCTTTTTGTTCTGTGTTTGTACGGTGCGTAGCACAACGCAGTCCTGGTCCATGACTGGGGCTCCTAGGTGCTATAATAATAATAAGTTAATAAATAAATATCCTGATGGAAAGGCATTTGCAAGGCCTGAAACACAATAGGTTAATGTACTTGGCTATCAATTCTATGCACATGGGTTCAAATTTTAGTTTAGGTCACAAGCGAAAAGGTCCTTGGTGCCTTATTTGTGTGCATTGCAAGCATATTTGGCAGTCAGCTCAAGGGAGCTCTGGACTGGAAAATCAGTCAGTACTGTGGGATAAGATCGAGATGTATTGGAAAAACCGTGTGTAGTGAGAACAAAGGGCCCAGCACTACTTAGACATTTACATGAGTGGTGGATATAATTTGCTACCAAATTAGAACAGTGGAATTTTACACACCCACTTTTGAACTCACTTTGCACTGGTGTAAATGACTACCAAAGGTGAAGGGCAGTGCAGAAACAGACCCCCAGACTAGAACAGCAGTACTGCTGAACCATCTTGAGAAGTATTGGTTTGGCAGAGCTATGTGGTGAATCTGGGATTAGAAGGGTATTGCAAATCAGGAGAAATTAACAGTATAAGGGATGTTTCCAGCAACTGCCCACACCAGAATGCTAGGCATATGCTTTACTTTCTTGAGCACTAAATTAACTCACAAATAAAATGAAAGGTTTCAGAGTAACAGCCGTGTTAGTCTGTATTCGCAAAAAGAAAAGGAGTACTTGTGGCACCTTAGAGACTAACCAATTTATTTGAGCATAAGCTTTCGTGAGCTACAGCTCACTTCATCGGATGCTTATGCTCAAATAAATTGGTTAGTCTCTAAGGTGCCACAAGTACTCCTTTTGTTTTTGCAAATAAAATGAAGCACAAGGTTGTTTGTTTTGCAATAATTTTATTCAATAATAGAGTCACAGAACTGCATTTAATTTAGTTAAATACATTTGCACCCTGAAGGATTTCTTGCAGGAAAGACTGAGCATCTCAGATACAGAAGTGTTCACTTTCTGATGCAAGTGAACAGTAAGACAGAGTCAGATCTGTTACCATAGTGGCAGGGAGGTGACAAATGCAGAATAGAGAGGATACTTTATTCTCTCTGATCTCTCTCTTTCGCTTCTTAATGCTCTCAGGACTATAGCACGTACTATAGCACGGGGTGCAGCATATTTTTCACTTGTGTAGGAAATTTTACAGTCAAACTTACCACTGATATCCAAGGATCTCACAGCATTATCTCATAGTATCCTTATCCCTATTTTACATCTGGAAAAACTAAGGTACACAGAGCTTACTTGCCCAAGGTCACTCACATAGCAAGTCAGTGCCAGAGCTACAAATGGAACCCCAAGAGTCCTGACTTCCAGCACCACCCCACTCTAACCCACTAGATCTCACTCCCCTCCTAGAACTGGGAAAGAACCCAGCAGATATAGCTCCCACTCTTGTGCCCTATCTATTGTCCCACAGCGTCACCCCCACCCCAGACCTGAGGGACCCACTTCTCCCCTCAGGGCAGAGCTGGTGGGGAGGTGACGAGAGGGGAATCTGGGATGAGAACATACCCAACTCATTTCACACACGCAGAGTCCACCATAGGTCTGTTCTATAATCTGCCCCATCGCCCCTAGCAACAACTGTTCCTTCCTCATTGGCCAGCAATGGGGATTTTTTTGATTAGAGGAGACCCATGACGCTAGACCAATCAGCAGGGGCCACGGGACCCTCTTTACCCCTTAGCGGTGGAAGGCGGACGATACCAAGTAGACACTGGGACCGTACCGTCTGAAATAGTGGGGGGCAGCAGGGAATTGTGAATTTGATTCAGCTCTGCTGCATCCTGAAACGGGGGAGCTGGTTGGGTTCGAATTGTAACGCTCGATGCTCTAAGTAAGGGAGGGTCTGAGGCGAGACCCCGGTGCGTGGCTGGAGCTAGTCCCCGTAGAGGTGAATTGGGTGGGGTTTCTACGATGTGTACAGATGGTACATCCCAAACGGAAGTGAGGTGTCTCCTAGCTTCAGGACTTCCGGCGGAGGGTGGGGGGGAGGTGCAGCTGGTTGTGGTGGTGGGAGCAGCAGCCTGAGGGGCTCTCGGATCTTGGTGAGTCCGGGCCGGGGAGACCTGGCGAGGGACCGATTGTGGGGTGCAGCGGGTATGAGGGAGCTGGGGAGCAAGGGGGCCCGGGGAGGGGCTGAAATCTGGGGAAGGAACAGTGGGAAGTGAGGTTGCTGGGGACGTAGGAGGTTTGGGGAAGGAGCTGAAGCCTGAGGGACATAGGGAGCGAGGGGGATGCTGGAAGGTCTGGAGAAGGGGAGATCGGATCTGGGTGGGCTGGGTACGTGGTACGTGAGAAGGGGGCTCGATTCTGGGCACTTGAGTAAGGTGGATTTGGGGAGGGGGGCGTGGAGTGGGCAAGTTAGAGCCTGTGTAGTAGGAGGCATCTGAGAAGCTGGGAGGGGAGTACTGGGATTTAAGTAGTTGTTGGGGGCCTGAGCTGTTCTGGTTGGGGGAAAAGAGGGGCAAAGATGCTGGGAGGGGTAGTAGAGCTCACATGGATGGAGAGTGTCCTTTTATGCTCCCTTGAAAGTGCTGGAAGCGGTGGGGATTATTGTGTGTCTTGGTGTCACTCATATGTACTGGGGGAGAAGAGACCCGTAAGGAAATTGATACCCTCCCTTTCTTTCAATATTAAAAATGATGGGAGAGAACTTCTGAAGCAGCTCAGGAAAGAATTAACAATTCTCCCCTTTCCAATTTGTGTAACTTCTTCACTTTCCCATCTCTCAAACTTCAATAAAGTTTAAAACCCAACTGGCAGGAGGAAATAATTTGAAGGAGAGGCAAGTATTTTAAAAAATGGATGTGGGAGGAGAAAGGATTGGAGCTGTGAGGGAAATAATATGAATGCTGACTGTCTCCTATCTGCTAGCAAGATTGAAGTATGTCCCAAGCACTTTATATGATAAATCTTGCTTACGTGAAGGGGAAGGCTCAGTTCTACCCTCAGGTTTGAAAGGTTGTCAAGATTCCCTGGAACCAGAGATTGAAGCCCAGTGGGGATAACATTACCACGCTCTCGAGGCTGATAAATAAGATTCATGCAGTCTACAAACAAGGTCTTATCTGCTCAGGATAGAAACTATAGATCCCGTCTAATCACTCCCAGTACTTTCTGCAACAAAGAGGGCTTATTGGAGAGTCTTTGATCATGATTCACCTGTCCCACCCCCTCATAACACACTGTGCCAGCTACAGTTTTATTCCTTCATCTCTGAATTGGCTGTGCTTTCTAAGATGTTCTGGGTCTGTCTGTCATATGCTCTCCCCCTCCCACCCTCTTCATCTGTTTTATCTGTTTAGACCAGGGGTGGCCAACTTGTGGCTCTGGAGCCATATGCAGCTCTTCAGAAGTTAATATGCAGCTCCTTGGATAGGCACCGACTCCGGGGGGTGCTCACTGCTCAACCTCTGGCTTTGCCACAGGCTCTGCCCCCACTCCACCCCTTCCCATCCCCTCCCCTCAGCCTCCTGTGCCCTCGCTCCTCCCCTTCCCCCCCCCAGAGCCTCCTGCACCCCACGAAACAGCTGATTGGGAGGTGCGGGGGGCATAGGTGCTGATCAATGGGGCTGCCAGTGAGCTGGAGGCACTGGGAGCGGGGGAGAGCTGATGGGGGCTGCTGACATATTACTGTGGCTCTTTGGCAATGTACAATGGTAAATTCTGGCTCCTTCTTAGGCTCAGGTTGGCCACCTGTGGTTTAGACTGTAAGCTGTTTGGGGCAGAGTCTATTGACTATTCTGTACAGTTCCCCACACAATGGAGCCCCATTCTTGGTTGGCCTGTAGGCCCTACTGTCATAAACAGGATTAATAATGTATAATCAGTGAAGTGCTTCCAGAGCCTTTGGTCTGAAAGGCACTAATGAAATGTAAAATATATTAGCGAACTCTGTGTTATAAAAGATCCACTTCTAGTACATAAGTATTTAAAGAACTAAATTGTTTTAGTGCAAGGTGGACTGACTGAAGCTGAAAGTGTTTAGTGTGGGACATGGAAATGACATCCGCATAAGAATCTCCACGTGGTACTCCCTGTCACTTGAATGGATACAGGCTGTCAGCATTTCTGTTATAAGCTACTTGAAATGGAGGGTGTGCATGTAACTCCACTGTTAAAGTAACCTAAGTAGCTAGTCATGTGCAGGCTCATAAACTGTTGTCTAACATTTTAACGACAACTCTGCCATCTGTTTTATAGAATTTAAATTATCTTAATCTAAACATGGAGATTATAATTCACAGGTTTAGGGGACAAAGGGACAGACCAGTTCTGGTTGAAACTTAAGCAAAGAGAAAGGTGTGGTCTCAAAAACTCATTTTATAAATAACTTCCTAAAAGGGGCAAGACATGGCCAAAGAAGCAATCTGGATGGCTAACTAAAATTCCACCCCCCTACTTGTGATTTGTGAAATGTATGACAGCCTTAGCGCACAGAACTGCTTTATGTTCACTCTTATGTGTCAGTGTTTTGCTTTGTTATAATGTGATGCTTTAATGTTCTAGCATAGGAATGCTGCTAATTGGACTTGAGTATTTAGGCATTCAGAAAGCACAGGTGTCTCTCAGTCTGATCTGGTAGCTGGAGGATTGTGAGACACTGCTGTGTTCTATGCCTGGCTCTGGAAGAGAATGCTCTTTAGTTACTAGAGCAGAGACTTCTGGGAGGCATGAGACCTAATTCTCTTCCCTTGACTGCTACTGGCATATTTTCTTATTTATTATTGCATTAGTGCCTCGAGGTCCCATTGTGCTAGTTGCTTTAAATACACAGCGTAAGAGAGAATACTTAGACTGTATGCTTTTCAGGGCAACTTAAAAAAAGACAATGACGGGACAGAAAAGGAAAGATTGTTATTCCTGTTTTACGACTCAGGTGCAGAATGATAGTGATGTGCCTGAGGTCACACAGCAAGTCAATGGCAGAACTGGGAATAGAACCCACATCTCCTGAGTCCCAGTCTGGTGCTTCAAAACTACAGAACCATCCTTCTTCTGACTTGCTTTGTGCCCATGGGTCATGTGCTTTTTTCCCCATCTGTAAGATGGGAATAATGTCCGCTCTTTCTTACAACACTGTGAACCTTGGATGCAAGGTGCTAATCAATATGGGGAGGTAGTGTGGCCTAGTGGATAGAACAGATTGGGACTCAGGATACTTGGGTTCTATTCCTGGCTCTACCACTGGTCTGTTGGTGACCGTGGGCAAATCACTTTCACCCTTCCGTAATTCAGTTTCCCCATCTATAAAATGGGGATAATATTGCCCCTCCTTTGTAAACCACTTTGAGATCTACTGATGAAAAGTGTTATAAGAGCTAGGTGGTATTAATATTTATTAATCAGGGTATTGAATGTTGTCATGTGGCATATATCAGTGGGAATTTTACCACAGAGGTTTGCATAGTAGCTTGAGAAAAAACATTAACAGGACTTCCCTAGATGGACAGTGTATTGTATAGAATTCATAGATTCCAAGGCCAGAGAGGGCTATTGTGATCTTCTAGTCCAGCGGTTTTCAAACTGCGGGTCGCGACCCAGTATTGGGTTGCAGAATGTAAGGCAATGGGTTGCAGCAACTGCCGACCAGGCTGCTAAAAGTCCCATCGGCGGTGCTGCTCGGCTAAGGCAGGCTAGTCCTTACCTGTTTTGACACTGTGCTGTGCCACAGAAGTGGCCAGCAGCAGGTCTGGCACCTAGGTAGGGGGCTCACGGGGCTCCATGCGCTGCCCCTGCCCTGAGCACCAGTTCCGCACTCCCATTGGCTGGGAACTGGCCAATGGGAGCTGGGGTGGTGGTGCATGCAGACGAGAGCCGCATGGAGTCACTTGCATGCCTCCACCTAGGAGCCAGAGCTGCTGCTGGCTGCTTCCAGGGCGCAACGTGGTCCACGGTACCAGGACAGCAGAAAGCCTGCCTTAGCACCCCTGGTGCTCCGCTGACCAGGAGCCGCCCAAGGTAAGCCTGTGCCCCAATCCCCTGCCCTAGCCCTGAGACCCCCCCTCCCACAAGCCCCTTATCCCTGGCCCCACCCCAGAGCCTGCACCCCCAGCCCAGAGCCCTGACCCTCTTCTGCACCCCAACCCTGAGCCCCCTCTCACACCCTGAACCCCTCATTCCTGACCCCACCTTGCAGCGCTCACTCCTGCACCCCAACCCTCTGCCCCAGCCCTGAGCCCCACCCACACCCCAAACCCCTCATCCCCAGCTCCGCTGAGTCATGGGCATCAACAATTTTCTTCAACTGGGTCGCCAGAAAAAAGTTTGAAAATCACTGATCTAGACTGACCTTCTGTATGACAGAGGCCATAGATCTTCCCCAAAATAATTCCTAGAGCAAATCTTTCAGAAATATATCCCATCTGGATTTAAAAATTGCCAATCCACCACAACCCTTGGTAAATTGTTCCATGGATTAAATGTCTTCACTTTTAAAAATGTGCACCTTATTTCCAGTCTGAATTTGTGTAGCTTCAACTTCCAGCCATTGGATCATGTTAGACCTTGTTTGCTAGATCGAAGAGCCCATTCTCAAATATTTATTCCCCATCTAGGTACTTACAGACTGTGATCAAGTCACCCGTTAACCTTCTCTTTGTTAAGATAAATAAATTGAGCTCCTTGAGCCTATCATCTAAGGCATGTTTTCAAATCCTTTAACCATTCTGCTGGCTCTACTCTTAACCCTCTCCAATTTATCAACATTCTTCCTGAACTGTGGACATCAGAACTGGACACAGTATTCCAGCAGTGGTCACGCCAGTGCCAAATACAGAGGTAAAATAACCTCTCTACTCTTATTCAGTAATCCACTGTTTATGCATCCAAGGATTGCATTAGCCTTGTTGGCCACAGTGTCATAGTGGAAGCTCTCGTTTAGCTGATTATCCATCATGATCCTCAAATCTTTTTCAGCCACTGCTTCCCAGGATAGAGTCCCCCATTCTGTATGTATGGCCTACATTTTTTTATTCCTGAATGTGTATATTTACTAGGGCTGTCAAGCGATTTAAAAAATTAATCACGATTATTGCCTGATTAATCGCACTGTTAAATAATAATAGAATACCATTTATTTACATATTTGTGGATGTTTTCTACATTTTCAAATATATTGATTTCAATTACAACACAGAATACAAAGTGTACAGTGCTCACTTTATATTATTCTTTTTATTTCAAATATTTGTACTGTAAAAAATAGTCTTTTTCAATTCACCTAATACAAGTACTCTAGTGCAATCTCTTTATCATGAAAGTTGAACTTACAAATATAGAATTATGTACAAAAAATAACTGCATTCAAAAATAAAACAATGTAAAACTTTAGAGCCTACAAATCCATTCAGTCCTACTTCAGCCAGTCACTCAGACAAAACAAGTTTGGTTACAATTTGCAGGAGATAATGCTGCCCGCTTCTCGTTTGCAATGTCACCTGAAAGTGAGAACAGGCATTCACATCATACTGTTGTAGCCGGCATTGCAAGATATTTGTGTTCCATATGTGCTAAAGATTCATATATCCCTTCATGCTTCAATCACCATTCCAGAGGACATGCATCCATGCTGGTGATGGGTTCTGCTCGATAATGATCCAAAGCAGAGCGAACTGATGCATGTTCATTTTCATCATCTGAGTCAGATGCCACCAGCAGAAGGTTGATTTTCTTTTTTGGTGGTTCGGGTTCTGTAGTTTCCTTATTGGAGTGTTGCTCTTTTAAGACTTCTGAAGGCATGCTCCACACCTCGTCCCTCTCAGATTTTGGATGGCAATTCAGATTCTTAAACCTCCGGTGAGTGCTATAGCTATTTTTAGAACTCTCACATTGGTACCTTCTTGCGTTTTGTGAAATCTGATGTGAAAGTGTTCTTAAAACAAACATGTGCTGGGCCATCATCTGAGCCTGCTATAACATGAAATATATGGCAGAATGCGGGTAAAACAGAGCAAGGGACATACAGTTTTCCCCCAAGGAGCTCAGTCACAAATTTAATTCATTATTTTTTTAATGAGCATCCTCTGACTGGAACCATGTCCTCTGGAATGGTGGCTGAAACATGAAGGGGCATACGAATGTTTAGCATATCTGGCACCTTGCAACGCCAGCTACAAAGGTGCCATGTGAACGAAAGCCTGTTCTCACTTTCAGGTGACATTATAAATAAGAAGCAGGCAGCAGTATTTCCCGTAAATGTAAACAAACTTATTTGTCTTATTGATTGGCTGAACAAGAAGTAGGACCGAGTGGACTGTAGTCTGTAAAATTTTACTTTTTTTTTTTTTTAGTGCAGTTATGTAACAAAAAAATCTACATTTGTAAGTTACATTTTCACAATAAAGAGATTGTACAACAATACTTGTATGAGGTGAATTGAAAAATACTATTTCTTTTATCATTTTTTACAGTGCAAATATTTGTAATAAAAAATATAAAATGAGCACTGTACACTTTGTGTTCTGTGTTGTAATAAAAATCAATGTATTTTAAAATGTAGAAAAACATCCAAAAATATTTAATAAATTTCAATTGGTATTCTATTGTTTAACAGTGCGATTAATCGTGATTAATTTTTTATTACGATATACTTTTTTGAGTTAATTGTGAGTTAACTGCGATTAATCTACAGCCCTAATATTTACATTTAATTGTATTAAAACATGCATTGTCCAGATTGCTCTGTATCAGTGACCTCACTTAATCCTCTTCATTAATTGCTGCTCCCCCAATTTTTGTCAACTGCAAACTTTCAGTGGTGATTTCATGTTTTCTTCCAAGCCATTGATAAAAATGTTTAATAGCATAGGGCCAAGAACCAATGCCTGTGGGACTACACTAGAAATACACCTGGATGATGGTGATTCCCCATTTACAATCACCTTTTGAGACCTATCAGTTAGCCATATTTTAATCCATTTAATGTGTGCCTGTTAATTTTATATTCTATTTTTTAACTAAAATGTAGTACAGTACCAAGTCTCATGCCTTACAGAAATTTATTAATCAAATTTGTAATCTCATCAGTAAATAATATCAAGTTAGTGTGACAGGATATATTTTCCATTAACTAATGTTGATTGGCATTAATTATATTACCCTTTAATTCTTTATTAACCCACTCACGTATCAGCCATTCCATTACCTTGCCTGGGATCTATGTCAGACTGACAGGTCTATAATTATCTGGGTCATCCTGTTTACTCTTTTTAAATATTGGCACAACATTAGCTTTTGTCCAGTCTTCTGGAACTTCCCCAGTGTTCCAAAACTTACTGAAAATCAGCATTAACTTTCCAGTGACCTCCTTAGCAGCTTTTTAAAAACTTGTGTATGCAAGTTACCTGGACCTGCTGATTTAAAAATGTGTAACTTCAGTAGCTGCTCTTTTTCTGTTCCACTAGTATCTCTGGAGGATGTTAGTGTCGTCATTATGTGATATAACTATGTCCTCTGTGTTTTCCCTAAATACAGAACAGAAATATTTATTGAACCCTTTGTCTTTTCTGCATTATTGATAATTCTACCATTTACATCTAGTAATGGACCAAAACATTGTTAGGGTTCTTTTTGTTCTTAATGTATTAAAAAAACTCCTTATAGTCCTTAATTCTGCTGGTCATAGATTCTCCTTGTGTCTCTTTGGTTCCCTTATCAATTTTTTGCTTTTCCTGGCTTCTGACGTATATTCATTACTGTTAACTTTCCCTTTCATTCATTTGTTATAATTTATTTTTTGGTAGCTGCCTTCACTTCCCCCTCTAAATCAGGTCAGTCTGGCCTATAAAATGTAATTGAGAATCCTTGGAGGAGCAGGGTAAAAGCTCTCTAGCCTGGAGAAAGCTCAAGTTTTCACTAATTTTTCTGTTCACAACATTGACAATCCAGGAACATTGTTTTCATTATTAGGTTTATAGTCAGTACAATGGCTGTATTCACTTTCTTGTCTGAACTGTACAAAGTGTAAAATCTCCACTGAATAAATTGCATTTTTGATGCTAGAGAAAGGCCTTGCTTGGATCATGGCCTCGCTGAAGTTTTGGTCTATTCTCAGCGGGCGTTTGTTTTAATATATCCATTGACTGTGTAGGGCAACAGGCTCAAAACAGTTACTGTTCACCAGTTTTTATGTAGCATTGGCCATTCTGATTATCTAGGTTCCAATCTCCTGCAGAACACAGGCCAGAGAATGTCACCCAGGGTTTCCTGCATCAAGTTCATAAATTCTGTTAGAGTTAGATCATGTCAGATATTTCAGCATTGAATTACGCACCTCAAGGGATGGAGGTCTTGCCTGAAAATACCTCCTCGTTTGCATATGCATTTGGTACAATGTTGGTAGAAGCACCAATCCCTCACTTGTGATCATTAAAATACCCCTGATTTCACAAGGATGGGATGCCAAAACCCATGATATTGTGGTCCAATTCCAAATTGGATATTTGCTTTCTTCTTAACTAAAATTCCCCTCAAAATTCCATCTTGGTTGACTTGTTCTTTGCATCCAGTCATAAACTATTGCTGATTGGTGCTGTGTGGCTGTTTAAGAGCTTCCCTGTCCCACCCCTAGAGGTGGCTGCATGGAATGATTCTTTTGTTTTAAAGTGCTTGATAACTTTTGTTTGTAAAGTGCTTGATATCCTTTGATAACTATTTACATCCAGGTTAAAGGAAGTTTGCTATGTGATCACCTAGTGTTTGATAGGCGTTTTGCAGACAAATATCGGAAGACAAAGTCCATGGCCTGGTGGGAACTTACAGTATGTGAGGCCAAGAACAAAGCAGATGGAGAGGGGGAATGTAATGAAAACTCTGTTAAGCCAAGAAGCAGCAAACCAAATACAGCAATGATCCACTGACCCCTTACAATGCAAATTTGGTGGCTCTTCTGTTGCCTTAGGTGATGTGAAGGCAGCTATGGCTTTATTCTGTATCTCTAAACCGTTTGCTCATGTCTGTCTTCTCTCACCCAGGTCGTTGGGCTGGGGAGATGTTCCGAACGGCAATCATGATGGCTGCCAGCCTGGCTCTGACATCGGTGGTAGTGGCTCACGCCTATTACCTGAAGCACCAGTTCTACCCAACAGTGGTGTATCTGACCAAATCCAGCCCCAGCATGGCAGTAAGTATGCAGTCCATGGGCTGTCCAGGTTGTGGGGTGGAGATCAGATTGCTCTGGTAATGGCTCAGCCTGTCAACTATTGGTATTTAACTTGCACTGCTACAGTGGCCATCCAAAGCCATGTGGAAGTGACCTGATTCTGGGGGACTGGTAATGAGAGCTAGTTTTTGAGCTCCCAGTTTGGTAGTGACTGAAAGTCATTCCTGTTTGCTGCTCATCAGTGCAATGAGTTTCATGGGGTCTTGCCCACTTTGAGAATCCAAGCTGCAATTAACCCAGCACAGTTGGCACTAATTGTGTCCCCCTTACTGTTAGCGTCAGCAGAGGGAGTGTGAATTGAGTGTGACATGGAATTTAAGCTTACCTCTTAAAGGGAGGGCTCTGGTATGTTGGTGGGATGTGGTATAAAAACAGGAGCAGCAGTAATGAAAATTCCTGTCAACGCAATCCTTTTAACCAGTGCTGTATTCCAATCCCTGGAAACAATTTGTTATGTAGTACCTCTACATTTACACAGGGCGTGGGGGACATCACCATTTTCAAGAGAGCTGAAATCCAGGGTTATTTTGATACAGAGCAGAGCCAAATCCTGCACAGTCTTTGGCTGTCTCATTTCATCCTTGGGTTGATTGACTCTTAAGTTGAAGGCTCAGGAGTTGAGGTCCCAAATGAATCTTGCTAGTCAGTCGAAATATTGGCTTCCTTTTTCCTTGTGCTTTTGTTTAACTGAGGAGATGCAATGTCAGTGAAAGATGCTGGATTGACCACTCTGGAGCCTCTCACACTCTGTTTATCCCACGGATAGGTACAGCATTGCCAGCTGCAGGGCAAGTATTCCATACTGATCCACCACTGGGCTTTAGCCCTGCCTGGAGGTAGTTCTGTCTCCATGGCCTAATGTGTATTTAACCACTCCATTCAGTCTTCCAGCAAGGATACTAATAAGTGCAAACTGTGATGGTGACTTCTGTGTGAGGTTGGCATCCATCTGCTAGGGAGTGGACAGAGTCCTGTCCCTCTCCTCCTGCCCTCAGTTTACTTCAGGGAGCACTGGACAGCATTCAAATGAGTCATTTCTCTTTATCAATGTAATCCAGTGGCTCTTTTTTCAGTTCACTTCTGCTTTCTATTCCCTCAGGGTATGTTGACCAAAACAAACACTTCCACGCTACAGCAGTTGCTGAGCCAGTAGTACTCGGAACAAAGTACTGCTTTAGTGTGGGAAATATTTATAAGTATGTGTGCATGTAACTGACTCCACAGCTGGCTTGCAAAATTCTAGCTAAATTTGGAAAGGCTCATTCATCTGTTTTCAGTTGGGCTTTTTTAACATACACATAACGTGCAGGTGCAAGTGGGGTAGAAATCTGTACATCTCACCAATTCCCTACAGTAACCAAAGTACCTTCAAAATATAAATTCCAGGCCCAAGGGTACACAGATTACACACACCCTGAAGGGCCTTAGGATGTTGTGAAGGGGTTAACTGAAAACTAGCCATATGTTTCCTTGGGGATGGGAAATAAGATGCGAGTGTGTTACGTGCCTTGAAGTGGACAGAGGACAGTCATAACTGGTTAAAGTAGATCCCTTGGGTGTTGTAAATCATAGACTTTAAGGATGGGAAGGTCTGATCTAGGCTAGAAGCGGTGCTGCAGGATTGTTCTCACCAGCCTTTTCTTTTGGTCTGGTTTGGTTCATAAACTGTAGTGTGTCTGTGTTTCTTTTGGCTCAATCTCTCCCTTTCCCTTCCCTGCAGGTTCTCTACATTCAGGCTTTTGTTTTGGTTTTCCTCCTGGGCAAATTCATGGGCAAAGTGTTTTTTGGCCAGCTCCGAGCAGCAGAAATGGAGGTGAGTGAGGCCTCTGGCCCTTGTAACTGATTACTTGCAGCACAATCTTATGTTGGGTGACGAAGGTACACAGTAGCAGAGGGTTGCTCTGAGAACTGCATTGATTTTAAGTTAAATGAGATTTTGATGCTGAGCATAAAATCATATCTATCATTGGTACTTGCATGACCCCTATTACCAGAGTGTCTGAGCGTCTGTCTTGAACGTATGTATCCTCCCAACGTCCCTGTGAGGCACTGCTGTTACCCCATTTTACAGAACCATGGTACAGAGTTCGATACCCAAGTGCTCTGAGATCCTCAGAGGGAAGGGGGTGGAGTTCAAAAGAAAATGCTTTCCCTTAGAAATTGGGACATACAAGCAGACGTTCCTTCCCCTCCTCCCTTCAGTACTGAGAGCTAAGATGAGCTGTATGTGGGGAACTGGGACAGTGCTGCTAACTCTCTCTCTCTCTCAGCACCTACTTGAGAGGTCATGGTATGCAGTCACGGAAACTTGCCTGGCCTTCACTGTCTTCAGAGATGACTTCAGTCCCCGATTTGTGGCCCTCTTCACCCTTCTCCTGTTCCTCAAGTGCTTCCACTGGCTCGCTGAGGACCGGGTGGACTTTGTAAGTCTGACATGCTGCTGAAAAGGATGCCGGATTGGGGTTGGCTGCAATCTATCTGGGGAGTCATTCAGTGATCTTGGTAACAAAAAGGGATCTGTCTATCTAAGGTACTTCTGTGGCCTTTTGAGGGATGAAAACCATTGTCACTGTGCTTTGGTTGTCACAGCACAGTGTGTTCTGTGTGTAGGGAGCATTGGAAGCAGATCCTTTTGTGTCCTCTGCTTGTTCTACATTCATTTTTCTCATTAGTGCTTCTGCAATTGTCCTTCGGGCCAGGCTGGTCAGGATTATCTCACTTAAATAAATTACAATAATTTGGACATCTATATGTGCATATTTATTTGTTTTTCCTAAAGTTACTTATGTAACTTTAGGAAAAATTGTCAGAACGGCCACCAGCAAGAGTTAGGCCACCAAAAAATTTGTTGTGAGAACCCCTGTTCTAGAGTAATACAAATAGTAAAAGCGCTGATTCCATAGGAGCTAAAGTAGCTCAGTACCTCAGCGTGCTCAGCGTTTTGCAGAGCAGCAAGACACTGATGCCAGCAGACAAGGAATCAGCAAGACACGATGATGCTTGTGGTGTAGAAACCAAAATGGATAGAAAATAAGATTGGCCTATTGGTCCTACATCAGTAACTCTTTACAGTTCCTGGATATCCATGCAGTCAGAATGCAGAGAATGGAGTTTTGGAAAATTGGGTGGAGAGTCCTAAAAGTTTGTTCATCTCTTCCCAGATGGAGAGGAGTCCAAACATCTCCTGGCTCTTTCATTTCCGCATAATCTGTAAGTGCCTTTATTTTATTCCCTTTGCCTGTTCTCCCCTGTTCTTGTTTCTCTCCCCTCCTCCTCCCATTACAATGTAATTGCCATACTGGATCAGACCCGAGGTGCATCTAGTCTAGTCTCCTGTATCTGACCGAGCCCGGCACCAGATGTTTCAGAGCAAGGTGCAAGAAACACTGCAGTGTGGCAGATATGGGATAATCTACCTGCAAGGGAAGTCTTCAGACTTGTAGGAGCAGGATTGGTTCAGCATGTTAACATATCTGCCTTGTGGTGTGAGAGCAGTTACTTCAAATTCTCTTTAGATCATATGTGGAATCTCATTTTCTCTGCCTAGTTCTGGTCCTTTAGAGACTGTTCTGTTAGGACCTAATAGGTTTCTTATCTCTGAGATTCGCAGATCTCTGTAACAGGCTTAGTTCCCATTTTCCAAAAACAAACATACAATTCACCCTCAACAATCTATGTTTGGAGCTCAGGACTTGAATAGCAGGAGATGCAGCTAGTCAGGACTGAGAGTATTGGCAGATCTATTTCTACTGGAGAGTCCAGGGCACGATTAGTAAGGGTGGGGAGTGGGGCTGCAGGTCAGGACTGAGTGGCCTTTGTAGAGTTGTGTATCTGGGTGGAGCCCAGGGCTGGAATAGCAAGGGGACTGCAGATAGGATTGAGGGGCATCAGCCGAGCGCTTTGGGGTTCAGGGTTGGAATAGCAGAAAGCTGTGGGTTGGGATTGAGGGGCATTAAAAGAGCTGAGAGTCAGGAGTCCAGAAGTGGTATAACAGGGAGTGCAGCAAGTCAGGGTTTAGAAGCAGTGGCAGAACAGTGTCAGGAGAATGTCCAGGACTAGACTAGCAGGAAGTGCTGTGGATTAGAACTGAGAGGCATAGAGAATGCAGGACTGGAGTAGCAGGGATGCAGTGGCTCAGAATTGTGGGGCACTGGCAGTGGTAAGGGAGGATCCGGGACTGGAATGTGGGGGCTGCAAGTCAGGATTGAGGTGTATTGGCAGAGGTGTGGGAACAGATCAGCCCTGGAATAGCAGTGAGGGTGGTGGGCTGCCATTCTGAATGAGGTGCACTGGCAAAGCTGTGGGTGAGAAGCTTGCTAACCTCTGCCTGCACTGTTAATAATGAAAATGACTATGAGTAAGTGTTATGCATGCAGAGGGTAGGATGTGGAGAAATCATTAAAGCAACGAAGTTTAATGAAGGCATGACTTGGCTTGATACCTGACAGAAATCTTCTGGGGAGGGGGAAGAGTTTCTCTACTCTGAACGTTTCCTCTCCAGGACTCAACGAGCAGCAACAGCTGGCCAGGAAAGATAATTTCAGAAGATAATTTGCATGTGACAGGCTAAATACGCTAATGTAAAACCCCTTCTCATTTGTGCAGTTGAGTGTGAGACTGTTCAGAATCGATAACCTTGTCAGAACAGTATGTAATGTCTTCCAGAAGGCTTTTTATGGATTAGATTGCTTTTTCAACTCTGGGTTGGAGCAGAGCAGCTGTTTAACAGCTCACAGCAACCTAGTTGAAGACAGGATATCAAGGAGAACCCTGTAGCTAACTAAAACTTCAGGAAGAAAGAATGAAACTATGCAGCACACTGGGGTTAACATACTGACTCGTGCAAGAAAGTGCCATGGGAAACTGAGGCTGGGGCTTTCAGAGGATCCTAAGGGACCCATTGAAATGTGTTTGTGCTGTGTGATGTGGTCCAGATCTTGACTGGGGCTCTGCTGGAATATAAATATCAATGTCTGACACCCCAGCATGGCTTTCATCCCATGCAGTTTAGAGTTTGAAATGTTCTGTATATGGGATGTAGCGGTTCAATTTCTTCCACGTGGCACTTGCCTAGTGCTTCCCAATCCCCTGTGAGAAGGGTGTTAGTCCTACTTTACAGATGAGGAAACTGAGACATGAAGCGACTTGCCCACAGTCACACAGTGAGTCAGTGGGAAAATTAAGGTTTTAACCCAGGAATCCTGGCTCTCAGACCTATACTCTGGCTACTAGATCACACTCCATTTCCAGGATTGGGAATAGATTGTAGAAGTCCTGGCTCCTAGTCTTATGCTTAAATCATCCCTTTCTTTAGTTCTGTCAGCCCTTCCCCATGTGTACCCCAAATCACAGCTCAGTATTGTAATTCCAGTGTCTGACCTCCCTTCTTTCTGTGTCCAGCTCTGATGCTTTTGTTGGGCATCCTGGATTTCCTATTTGTCAGCCATGCCTACCACAGCATCCTCACCCGGGGAGCCTCTGTCCAGCTGGTCTTTGGGTTTGAGGTATGAAATAAATGTCTGCCTGTGTGGCAAGGAGGGAGGGAGGAATATTTGCCTTGCTATGCTACTTACTGCAAATCAGAGCTCTGTGATGCATTGTAAGCCAGTGGGGCGGACTAACCTGCCAGTGCATCAGAGTTCTCTTGGCAGCATCTGGATTTTGGTCCCTCTTCTTCGTGGTTCTGTTTTATTTCTCCAAAAACAGAAGTTAAGCATATCAATTGGGTCCTTTCCCCTGCCCTGGGATTTTTGATGGAGACCATCTGCTCCATGCAGGTTTGGTTCCCCAGGCCCTCTGCCTTTAATTTAAGGTGAATCTTTACTCCCTTCTGCTTAGGCTTTCCTCCAGCCTGCTTCCTGTAGGGTTGCACTCCCAGGCCATCTGCCAGGGAGCTAAGGAGAGCCGCCCTACTCCCTTCTTCTCTCCCTGAACTCAGGCTGCCTTTTGTATCTGTGCGGGCCTGGCTCGGAGACACCAGTTTCCAACCATGTGACCTGGTCCCTGGGCTGAGTTTGACACAGGGTACAGATGAGTTCCAATGCCTTTAAAAGATTAGCATCCTGTGATATGCCTCTTCTTTCCTTGCTGCCCCCACAGTATGCCATCCTCATGACCATGGTGCTCACAATCTTCATAAAGTACATTCTGCATTCAGTCGACCTGCAGAGTGAGAATCCATGGGACAACAAGGCCGTCTACATGCTGTACACGGAGCTCTTCACAGGTACGCTCTCTCTCCCCAGCTCTGGATAACAGCCAGCTTCTTTCATAGCCCAGTGGGGACTTGTGTGTTCTCCCGTATGAACATCTAACAGTCATGGGAGCCTGAATTGTGGTGCTATATTGGGCCTTGTGCTAGAGCTCTTCATAGGAGCATGGTTGGGAGGGGTAGTTTGTAGATGGTCTCACCACTTCATTGATCATTTGAAGGGAAGAAAGTGGGATTGAAATGGAGCTAAGTAGGAGCTGTGTTTGTAAGAGAAGCCTGTGGCCATCCAAAATGATTTAATGTATCATTAAAACTAAGGGCAATCTACACTACAGAATTAAGTTGACCTAAGTTACGTCAACATACAGCCACCACAGTAATTTAATCAGTTTTACACACTCACACTACGCTTATTGCGTTGGCGGTGTGTGTACTCACCAGGAGTGCTTGCACCGATTGAACTTCCAGTGTGGGGCATTGTGGGACGGTTTCTGAAAGGCAGCAACAGTTGATGTAAGCAACGCAGTGTCTACATTGACTCTGCATCGACTTAACTACATTGACTTAAGTGCTATGCCTCTCACAGAGGTGGAGTTAAGTCAGTGTAGTGGGTGAGTTACATTGGTGGGAGCTACATTTTAGAGTAGACACTTACGGAGTTAGGTTGACGTAAGCTGCCTTATGTTGATCTAACTCTGTAGTGTAGACCAGGCCTAAAATGCTGATGACTTGGTAAGATTGGAATCAAAATGTGGGTTGGGTGGATTTCTGGAGGCCACAGTGGGTTGGTTTGTGCAGGCATTGTGGTCTGGTGGCTAGAGCAAGGAAAATGGGGAGTCAGGATCCCTGCGCTTTATCCCCAGCTCTGGGAGGGGAGTGTTGGTCAGTGGTTAGAGCAGGGAGGAACTGGGAGCCAAAACTCCAGAGTTCTATTCCCAGCTCTGGGAGGGGAGTGCGACTGCTTTACTAGAGCCTCCTGGGTTCTGTTTTTAGCTTGGTCATTGACTCACTGTGTGACATGGGGGAGCAAGTTGCTTCCTTTCTGTGCCTCTTTCCCCACCTGTAAAATTGAGGCACTTCCCTGCCTCCCAGGGTTTGATGAGGGAGTTCGCTAGTGTTTAAGGGCAATGAGATCCTTCGAGTAGAGGCACATGAGAAAGAGAGAGAGAGCACTAATATCTCTCCTTCCTCTTCAGGCTTCATTAAAGTGTTGCTGTACATGGCCTTCATGACCATCATGATCAAAGTGCACACTTTCCCTCTCTTTGCTATCCGGCCCATGTACCTGGCAATGAGGTAAGATGTCTCTGGTATCGATTGAGCACGTGCTGAGTGTCTGATACTGTTCCTGTGTGTGTGTATGTAACTCCAGCAACTTTTGTGTCATTTCAGGCAGTTCAAGAGAGCTGTGACTGATGCCATCATGTCACGCCGCGCCATTCGCAACATGAACACTCTGTAGGTATCCAGTTGGAGAGAAATTGTTTCTATAGAGTGAAATCTGTTACAGTAGGGCCTAAAGGCATTGGGCAGGGCACTGCACAGACCCCTCACTCCCTCGACTGAGATTGGGGTGTGGAGGACCACATTGGGCCAGGCGCTGCACAGACACCTAGGGAGATGGCGCTTGTCCCAAAGAGTTTACATTCGAAATAGACAAAGGGTGGGAGTGGGAAACAGAGACAGAGGGGAAAGAACTTGCCCAACATCAGTGGCAGAGCTGGGAGTAGGATCCAGATTTCCTGACTCCCAGTCCAGTCCTCTGGCCACAAGACCACACAGCCATGTTTACAATGAATCTCTCTGGCCGTTTAAGCTTAATTAAAACGGGAAATCCACATTAGAGCAGGCTGGTTTAAGACACTCAGTCCAGTGTACAGCTTGTTAGAGGCCTAGTAAATCACAGCTAATCTAGCGCAACCCCCTCAGTCCTGTCTCATCCAGTTTGGAATGCCCTGGGCAAGACGACTTCCCTTGGGGTTGGGTGGACTGTCTCACATAGATCTCCATGCTATCCAGCCTAAATTTCCCTTTGCTTAATTATCTCCTTTTATAGCCCCTGCTCCATCATTGACATCACTGCCCTTGTAGATCATCAGAGAATATATATGTTACTGCCTCTTAAAACTCTACTGCTTCCCCAGATACCCTGATGCCACTCCAGAAGAGCTTCAAGCAATGGATAATGTTTGTATTATCTGCCGGGAGGAGATGGTGATGGGCGCTAAACGCCTGCCATGCAACCACATATTCCACACCAGGTGAGGAAAGGCTTACTGCTAATACGTCTGCCCACGCAGCTGCTTGCAGATGGCTTTCTTTGTGGTGTGGAGTTAGCTGCCGAAGGCATGAAAATCCAAGCGTTGTCCTTGTATAATGGAGGAGCCAGGGCATGGTAACTTCCTCCTTGCTGTAGGGTGCATGGAACCAGGGAAGAACCAAACAAATAAAAAGGATTTGTAAAAGAATTCAGTCCCCTCAGCTGTAGCTCACTGCGACCAATCCATCTCTTTTCAACTGTGATGCCTGGTCACTGTTGTCTGGAGGCCTGTGAGTTGGTGGCTCCAAGTTCAATCCCTAGCAAGCAGGTCCATGTAACAAACATAATCCGAACTGGACTCTTTGGCTGTCTCTGTTGAGAAACCATGGATTGAATGGGCTACGCAGGCTGAAATCTCTTCTCTTCTCCACCTACCCATGGCAAGAGTGAGAAACAATAGCAGGCGAGGGGTGTCTCCAGCTAATTGTCGGGACTGTGTGTAAATCCTATTGCCCTGAAAAAGTAACCTATTTAAATGAGCCAGTCTTAACCAGGTGTCCTCTGCCCCCTCCACAGCTGCCTGCGTTCATGGTTCCAGCGGCAGCAGACCTGCCCCACCTGCCGCATGGACGTCCTCCGTGCCTCTCTCCCCACTCAGTCCCAGACGCCACCTGAGCAACAGGAGCAAGCGCAGCAGCAGCAACAGCAGCCACCGCCGCACCATACTCCACTGATCCCCCAGCCACCGAACTGTGAGTACAGCTTCTCTGGACACCAAGCCAGCAGGGCTGAGCAGTTTCTCAGTAATCCTGTCCTGATGCCATTCATCCCAGGTGGGAATCACTGCAGCCGCCTTTGGGCTGAGGTGCAGCAGCTGTTGATACTGGGACTACTTGCCCAGCACTGAAAAATTGAAGTGTATTACTACGTTGTACTACTGAATGTACCTTGTTTGGGCCAAATTCTGCCTTCAGTTATACACACAACCACATTACAATACGTTGGGCCGTATGGGAATAACCAAAGACATTTGGCCCTTTAGCTTCTCTGTCATTAGAGGGAAAGTAAGAGCATTGTGTAATGGAGAGGAATTGTGTAATTCTTGGAGCAACAGAGTGGGAATCAGGACTCCTGGATTCTGTTCCTGCTTCTGGAGAGGGAATATAGTCCTGTGGCTGGAGCTGGGTGTGAGTGTGCTGAGAATCAGGACTCCGCTCTGCCATTGTGTGACTGCCACTCTCCATAAGTGTACTTCTGTAAAATGGGTAATACAGTGACCTACCTCCCCTGAGACTTTGTTAATGTCTCAAGTGCCTTGAGACCCTTGGCTGGAAGGTGCTGGAGAAATGTAGTGTCTGTCTGGCATCTCTTCTCTGTGGGTCATCCACTTCTCTCCTTCACTCCGCAGTCCCCCAAGGAATCCTGCCCCCGTTTCCTCCTGGGATGTTCCCCCTCTGGCCTCCCATAGGTCCATTTCCTCCAGTGCCTGGTGTCCAGCCACCCAACAATGCAGAGAATCCCTCTGCTGCTTCCAGTGCACCCTCCGCTTCAGGCATTCAGACAACAGGTGAGAAGCCACACAGTCTAACCTTCTTCTTCATGCCATCACTGGCGCAGGCTTCCCTCTCACTGCCCCACCAACATATTTCAACTGTGACCTGCTTCTGGTCCTCCACGGCCCATTTTGTTCTAAACCTGTAAGTTGGGACTGCCAGCAAGGAGGCCAGTTATGCCAGTTGTGGGTTCTGTGGTTTGGACAGAGACTCACCAACAGACCATAGAGTTGCCACAAGATGAAAACCGCTTTGATGCTATTGATCTGTGGCTCGTCCCCTAAAGGGGAAAAGACCCTATATCCCATTCCCTAACCTCCTGAGCCAGCCAATCTCCCCAGTCTGGGGCTGGATTGGAGCTGGTGCCCCTAAGTGGGGAAAGGCCCTGTATCCAATTCCCTGATCCAGCCAGTCCCTCACACGTGGTACTGGAACTGTGCTAGTGCACGAGAGAGAAAAAGCTCTGTTTTTCATTCCCCCTCCAAGGTAGCTAGTCTCCACCTCCAGGCCAGGTTGGATCTGGCACCCCTAGAGATGAAAGGCTTCATATCCCCTTATCTTTTTGACGTTATTTTATAGTGTGGGATTAACTAACATTGACCCAAGAAAGATACCCCGGTGTTGTGTGTTTGAAGACATGCTGAAACCTCATTGGCTATGTGTAAAGCGGTGGATGGGCATAAATGTACCATGACTGTTTAACCAGGCTATCATCTGCTTTGTCCCCTTCACCCTCTGCAGCGAGTACCTCGAGACCTGTTGGTGATTCAGCATCTGGATCGGACACTGCCCCTGTGGGAACAGTGCCTGGCTTTCCCTTCCCTCCCCCGTGGATGGGAATGGCATTGCCACCTCTATTTGGTAAGCTAGGGTGGCTTTTTCCATCCAGGGCTGGATGGGGGAAGGATGTTCCTCTACTGGGAGCATGGGGAGGGAAAAGAAAATATCCAAATTTTGTCTCTAAGGGCCAAATTAGCAACTTGCCAGGAGCATGGTGGCTCATATCGTCTTCAGTAAATTGATAGATTTCACCAGTAATTAAAACCTTGCCCATTGGAGAGGGAGTCAGGAAGCTTGCTTTGCGTCCTCTCTTACAGACCATCTGTTTTCCTTCTGAACAGGCTTCCCTCCTATGCCTGTGCCACCCGCTGGGTTTGCTGGGTTGACAGACGAAGAGCTCCGTGCCATGGAAGGACATGACCGGCAGCATTTGGAAGCCAGGCTCCAGTGTCTGCAGAACATCCACACACTCCTAGATGCAGCCATGTTACAGATAAACCAGTATCTCACCGTTCTGGCAACCATTGGGTAACTATCCAGTACTGCAGCAGGGTGTGAGACCTTTTCTACTCTGTCAGACACATGGTGCAACCACTGACTTGACTATAATCCATCTAGCTTAGTGATAGCATATTGTAATGACATGTGATTCCAAACTGCTGGCTCCCTGTCCTCACGATGCTAAAAGTGCATGGTCTTCATTGGTGATAACAGGTACCCAAAGCTTGTACCACCAATGTGTGGGGCTTAGGAGATAGAGTGCTGGACTGGGACTGAGGAGACCTGTATCGACTCCCAACTCTGCCACTGGTCTTGAGTTTCCCCATCTGTAAAATGAAAATCATTATACTGACCACCTTTTGTGAAGTGCTTTGAGATGTGCTGATGAAAAGTACCATGTAAGATCTAGGGATTATGTACAAACCTCAAAACATGACATAGGTCAGTAACCAGCTGCATGGTAAAAATGGGGGGCCTGAAGCAGAGCGGTGGAGAAGCTATTGCCATAGATAGCTTCTCAGAGTGAGGGTGAGAACTCAAGAGTTTCAGTTCCTAGCAATACCTCCTTTTTATAGCACTGAGTAGATACTTTAAGTCCTGCTTGCTCGTAGGGCAAATTGGCACCGAAGTGTGGAGACACCCTTATTCCTATCCTTGGGCCAGGAATAAGCCTGCACTGGAAGTGCTGGAAGATGCAATTGCACTTGCACTCAGGCCAAGGTTCTGTTCACCACCCCTGTGAAAGGAAACATGAGCTAGGAAAGCAGAGTTTGGAAGCCAGAAGTGTGTTCTTGTGGCTAAGACACTGTATTGGGTTCAAGTCTGATCAGGGTTCAAGTCCTGGCTCAGCTACTGACATCCTGCGTGAGTTGGGTCACTTCTCTCTCTTTGCCTTAGCTTTGCTATAAATAAAGAGGAGGATGGTAAACCTTTGTCTTTCGCATCCATTTAGATTGTAAACTGTTCTGGGCAGGAGCACTCTTTTTATTACACAAGATTCAAAAAGGGCTTGCATATGGATATCGAGAATATTGAGAGTTGTCATGACAGCAAAAATTTTTGGAAGGGACATTGAACTTCCTACTTCATTGCTTAAGCCAATGTGGGAGGGGCAGATTAGCCTGTATCTGCCTACTGTGAGGTTCTTACACTTGCTTCTGAAGCATTTGGTCCTGGCCATTGTTGGAGACAAGATACTGGACTAGATAGACCAAGGATCTGATCCAGTCTGACAGTTCTTTTGTAAAGTTCTTTTGTTAGGGCCCTGATCTCATCTGGGCCCTCTGGGTGATAGCATACTAAAAAGAATTAAACATGGTCTGTTTATAGCTTTCCACGTTGTAACCCTCTTCTGGCTTCCCCTCTGGACAGGTCACCCCGTCCTACGCAGCTGCCAAGCAGCCTAAACACTTCAACCTCCTCTCAAGAGACACCCACCAGAGAATCCACCACTTTCAATTCACCCGACAGTACCTCTTCCCCAGGGACCTCTCCAGCAGTGGAACCAGACTCGACAGGTCAAACAGGTAGACAAAAGTCCTCCTTGTTGTAGGACCTTGTAGTGCGAAGCCTCATAGTGTCGCTGTTTAGCCACATGGTCTAGGAACAAGACCTAACCCATTCCCTAAGAAACCTTGCAGAGGGGGCCAAAAGTTGTAGCAAGAGGCTTTAGCAGCTGATGGCACATGGCTGCACCATGTTCATCCTAGGTGCAACACATCTACTGACTGTGCAGGGTACAGGTGCATCCAAGATAGGCAGCATCTGTCATGCTGGTGTGTCCCAGCTGAGGGTTTGCTGCTGAATGAGACTGGCTACGTGGCTGTCCCTTTAAGTGCTAATGGCCACATTTGGCTGTTCTAAAGTAGTGGTTCTAAGTCCCTTTGGCGCGAGGGGAAACAAAGGAATCTGGTGGATGTCAACCTCTGATGATTTCCTCCCCCCTTGCTGTCTCAGATGATCCATCTGGATTGGTGGGTGCGGAGGGATACACAGAGCCAGCTGGGCATGAGGAAGAAGAGGAGCAGCCTTTACCGGGGGAGCCTGACACAGCTGAGCTTCGCAGGCGCCGGCTTCAGAAACTGGAATCCTCCTCTCCCCCTTCCCATTGACACCCCTCCAATCCCCCTTTCCTAAGTACCTTGTCTTGCCTGGGTTACCGTTTGACACTGACTTTTTCTTTTGAAAAGCAGCGTGTGCGGTGGTGGTTGGGGATACGACAAGAGAAATGAGACTCTGCCATCGCTCTGTTAGGACGTTCTAACCTGCACCAAGTGCTGACTTGACATGAGAGTGCTAGGGCCGCTATGCTGGGGTTCAGAATTGACTCTTTAATCTGCCATGGTTTCTAATTTAAAAACCAACAACAACAAAAAACCCCACCGCCCAGTCTGCAGCTGTCCTCTCTCTGATGTGCAGATTTAGTCATACCCACCTGTGCACTAACTGTTCTAATTCCAGAGCCTTCCCAGCAGCATTCTCTGAAAAGCAGGGTGGTCCTACAAAACGTGATGCACAGGGCTGAGGTGATCAGACCCCAGGGACTTCTGTGGTGTGCCACTTAACTACAGTGGGCATATCTATTGTTTAGAAAGTTGCCGTTCCTTCCCCCATCTGCCCAACAGGAGTTGGGTGGCAACTTCTCAAAATAGTTCTCTCCTGCTTTAACCCAGTTCTTTCTACCTCTCTGGCATTCATGCGGCGGCTGGCCTCCATCCTCAAGCAATGCCTTCTGGGCTCATCGTAACAATGCTAATGTTTAGCTGAAGGAAGTCCATAAGAAACATGCTCCCATCATGAAAGGGGGAAAGAGGTGTATTTCCTTAACAAACTACCCTTGGAAGGATACCTGTAAGTGAGCTTAGTCTCAGATTTATATGTAGAAGCAATGTATGTAGGTGACTCAGTTCAAGGTGAGAGGAGTTCATGAAACACACTTGTCATCCCCTGCTAATACTCAGCCAGAACTCCCAAGACAGTTAAGCCTAAGGATGGCAGGATCCAGACCCTAGGTGTTGCTGGTAGACATTGCTAGTTTGAATTGGTTTGTGGTGGGGTAAAGTTACAATATCAACCATCGCTTCTGCTTTATACCTTTTTTTGAATTTATTTTTGTTGAGCGAGGAGCACTGAATGGAGCAGTGGACACTGTGGGATACTTGAGGCCCATGGGTTGCTGTGGGAGAGTTGTGAGTTGGTTTAAAGTCCATTTTTAACTTTATTTCCTCTCTGAGTGCTCTAGTGTGGGTGGAGATCAACGTTCTGCATCATCTGAGGAAGCCCAGTGCGGGCTCTCACAATCTATAATTTAACTTAGTGCAAATGGCTTCAGTATTGATCGCAAACTGTGATGCTCAAAGAGTTTTATCCAAATGGCATTGGGATGATCATCTTAGAAGGAGATAATCATGGAGTTAAAACGACATCCCCTGGCTTACACTGCTCAAATATTCATCCCAGCAAGAATAACATCTTTCTGGATGTAGAATGGAGTCTGTTAGACCTTTGAAACCAGAGTATTGATTTGCCTGTGTTTAGCAATGAATCTATGCTGATGGCACAGATAGTGAAGAATTTAGAAGTTAGTCATATGTAGTTAATATTCCCCCCTTCTCTGTGCCCCACCACCAGAGAAGCACTTGTCATGTTTCCTACATTGAAGGATTGGAGAAGTTTCAGTAGCCATGGCTATTCAATGATCCTCCTGGCCTTTGATATTCTCTAATGTTGCAGTTTTCACATGCTTTGTTCATCATAGTGACACTTTAGTTGCTAAGGAGTTGGGAGATGAAATACCTCTTCACCTCCAGTCTTACTTGGAAGAGAATGGGCCAGCCTCATCCTTTGTGATTCTACTTAAGTCTGTGCTTTTATGCTTGGGATGAAAATGGCTTATTGGCCAGGTTTATGTTGTTCTGTATGCAAGCCATGGTCCCATAGCCATCTTCTGTGAATTGTCCCTGTGGATCTTGTACAGCTCCTGGCACCACAGTCAGGTTCTCTAAGAGCTGCTTTCAAGACACAAAACAGTCACCTCTGCTCTTTTTCTTTTTTATAGCAGTGGCCCAACAACTTCAGAAGGGCTTATTAACGGTTGAATGGACTCTTGTTGATTGACAGTATTAGTGGTGGACTCCTGTTGGAAAATACCTTTACTTTGAATAAATAAGTAGAAACTTCCCATTAGCAATGAGACCCTGCTCATCCAGTCTGTTTTACTACCCAGACTCTGTAGGTCAATTAAAGGACATTAGGCTAATTGATATGATAAGAACATATGACTTTATGGGTTTGTTACTTGTAGCACCTTCACATATGTTAGATTTTTAGTAACTCCTCCGCAATCTGTCCAGCCTAGTTCTTTCCCCAGATCCTTGCTTGCACACCAATGCACCTTAAAAGACTAACACCAAACTCAAAACTTTTTGAATTGACGTAAGCGAGCAGTTAAACCGTGGTCGTGGTTATGGACTGTGAGTTTGTTCAGTCTGCTAGCAATCAGCTGGAAAAAGTTCTTGGCTATCTTGGCCACTACGATAGGGTATTTCTATCCCTTTTTGTGTGAGCCTATATAGTTTTAAAAACAGGACCAATAGGTTAAGACAACAGGCAGGGATATTAAAGTCCCCAAACGTTGTGTTTCAAAAATGTAATTTGAGAGGACTAATCTGGCTTGAGTAATTGTTTGACATGTCTCCTGAGTGTAAGTCATGACAGGGGGATCACTTAAGTGACTTAGGAGCACCAGTCCTGTTGACTTTCAGTGGGACTGGTGGTCCTAAAAGTCCTTGAGTGATTTGAAAATCCCATCCAATAGCGTTATGTGAACTCACATACCTAACGCAAGCATAATACAGTATAAAAACCCCTGTATCTATAGGGATATCAACTTAATGGGGAAGTAAGCCATGGGCTGGATTTAGATAGGAGAGGCAATGAAGGGTTAAATAAGCATTTTTGGTATCGGGAAGATGCTCTGCAACGGGCAATAGATTACATCATAGAACCAGCACTGAATGAGTCCTAAAATTCCTCCCCTCCCCACCCAAAAAAACAAAAATTTTGTGTGTGGTGACTCTCTAAACCATTGTTTGCTATTCAGTTTACTTTAATTCAGCAGTTGGTATAACCCTTCAGTGCTTCTCTTTAAGTGGCTTCTAATCATACACCTATCTCAGGGAAACAATCCAGAGACAGCACTTAAGGGTTGTAAATTCGTTTAATACTTGAGTTCCTTCTGGAGAAGGGCAAAAGTAGTTAAAGATTTATATTTTTAAAACATAGATCTGTGGTTTTTTTGGCGGCACATCGGGATTACAGTACTGGCTTGGATGGGAGTCCCAACCACCGAGACCTAGAACAGAGCATTGAGGACGGGAGTGAGTGACTGACAAGGGATGGTGATATCTGGCAGACAGCTAGGATCCTGGTGTTCTGGTGGGGAGAGGGTATCAAAAGGCAACCAGGCTGCATATCACTTTGTAGCAAGACAGTGGGCTAACCTTGCATTTGGTGTAATAACTATGCATTCCTTCCTTTCTTTATATCCAAACCTTAAGAAAGGAAAAACTTGGTTTTAAGGAAGAACAACAACAAAAAGCATGAGTAAAATCTATACATAAATGTAGACTCATCTGTAAATGTGGATCGAGAACCTCCTGTTCTCTGGCTATGGAACATGAAGTAGTGAGAGAGTGCATTTTTTTCTTTTTTAAAGGGGACAGCATGCTTGGAACATGTTCATTTCTTTCAGTGAGCAGAAGGGCCTTTTCTTCATTCTATAAAGGGATGATAAGATCAATCAACTCAGAATTTGACATGTGTTCCTCATATATCCTCTTTGATTCCAAAGTCCATGTAATGCTGAGGGTCCCTTCCCCTCCTCCATGCCCCCAAAATAACTTGTTTGGCTCCTTACCAGAAATAACTGTGGTAATATGAGGAACTCTGCAATAACAAGCTAGCCTGCATAAACATCTTTAATTTACTGCCGGGTGTGCGGAAGAGGAGAAAACTTGGTCTCATGCTTCCAGAGATTGGTTAGAAAGTTTTATTTTTAAAAAATATGCCATATGTCCTGTTTAAAATTAAATTGTTTGAATTTAAAGATGGGAATAGTTTAGGGAAGTGTCCATATTTTTTGTTTTCAATTTCAATAAAATGACTATTTAGCAGAGGATGTGCTAAACTGTGCCACACATTCCGTGACATTTGCATCCTTCAGGAGTTTATTTACATACATAAATGAAGAGGAAAATACATAAATGAGAGACCATTGGGAAATGTTCATGGCCTATATTCATCCCAATGGCTTCCTTTAACTTCTCTTTCATTGTTTTTGTGTTGCAGAGTTATGTGTTGGAGGTGAAGAGGGTTTGGGTAATTATTATTTAATTTGTAAATATTGTGTACATTTTTAATAGCTTAAATTGTATATACTGCAAAATAAAACTTGCTTTAAAGATGGTGTTGTAGTGCTTTGATAGTTTTGGATGGGAAGTGTTAGGCAGCCTTGCTTACAAGTGGTGCTACCAGCTCTCCCTATAGTAAGTACACAACCCTACTAATCCATTGCCTCCCTTTGGCAAGATGATTTAGTACTGATAGCAGGCACAAAAATGGTAGGATGCCTGATTTTCCTTCATGGTTCTGCCCTTACTGAAAGGGAAACGAGGGAGGAGGCCAGCACCAAGTTTTGTAACTTCCTTGTTCTTCAGTTTACATTTCTATAAAATGTCAATAATAGTTACCACCCAGCCTATGCCCTAGAGCAGGGGTAATCTATTTTTTGTCAAGGACCAAATTTCTTGGTCAAAGGTATAGTCAAGGCCTCCAGAGAAAATAATAATAAACCCAACAATAATAAGTAAATAAGATTTCAGAGTCTATTCAAAAGTGTTTGGTGGTCCCCAGTCTGCCTATTAACTATCCCTGCCCACAAGTACTATAAGGCTTAATGTTGCAAATGCAAAGTAGACTTAAGCTCCTCCCTTCGTCTCCCGCTCACAAACACTTCCGGTGATGGCTGTGGGAGACTATTAGGCTATGTCTACATCACTGCGGTAAGTCAACCTACACTAAGCAACTCCAGCTCTGTGAATAATGTTGCTGGAGTTGACGTACCTTAGGTCGAGTTATTGCGGGGTCGTTGGGGCAGAGAACGGGTTGACTAGAGAGCGACCTGCTGTTGCTATGGTGGATCTTCACTAGACCTGCTAAATCGACTGCTGGTGGATGATCACTTTAGATAAGCTATTACCAGCAGGACAGTGGGGTGGGAGGAGGTATTGTTTCATATTCTCTGTGTGTATATAAAGTCTGCTGCAGTTTCCACGGTATGCATCCGATGAAGTGAGCTGTAGCTCACGCTCAAATAAATTGGTTAGTCTCTAAGGTGCCACAAGTACTCCTTTTCTTTTTGCGAATACAGACTAACACGGCTGTTACTCTGAAATCAATCCCAGCTGTAGTGTAGACATAGCCTTAGAGACTTGGTGAAAGACAGGATAAAGTTCATCTTCTTTACTTCTCCTGCAGACTACATGCAGAGACTTCACGCAGTAGCAAGGGAGTCCATCAGCCACCTGATTGATTGGCCCTTCTAGATCTTCTTTAGCCAGGCCTCTATGGTTCCCTTTTGTCTTCTAATCTTAAGAGTAGGGCTGGTGCCATGGGACTCCGGTTGGCACTTGACCCGTTCTTCCTCCCCCTCTATGGCACAGACTTGTCCGCTGAGAGGAAGCTCTCTGGCCCCTCCTCAAGGCCTCTGCTCAGCTGAAAAGCCTCTTTGCCGCCCTAGCTCCTCTTCCACCAGCTCCCTATGGTTCCGCCATATAGCACGGAGCCCCAGAGCGGGTTAGGGCAGGGGTTCTCAAACTGGGGGTCGGGACCCCTCAGGGGCTCACGAGGTTATTACATGGGGGGGGTTGCGAGCTGTCAACCTCCACCCCAAATCCCACTTTGCCTCCAGCATGTATAATGGTGTTAAATATATAAAGAAGTGGTTTTAACTTATGGGGGGGTCTACACTCAGAGGCTGGCTATGTGAAAGGGGTCACCCGTACAAAAGTTTAAAAGCTACTGGATTAGGGAGTCGCTCAACTCCCCGTCTGCCAGGTCTCTAGGGTCTCGGTGGGCGTCCCGAACCGGTGATGGGCCGCTCCAGGTTGTTTCCCGCTACGCTCTCTAGTTTCCTGTACTACGCCGGCGGACGACCCATCCCCATCCGGGTCCTTGTGGCGGGCGCGTGCGCACTGCTGGCTCAGTTGGTGGCGCCGTAGTAGCTGCGGGACAAGATGGCGGCTGAGGGGCTGGAGGCGGCGGGGAGCTCAAGCTGTGGCGGAGCCGGGACCGAGAGGGCCCTCGGCGGGGGAAGCGAGAGGGGGGAGAGCGGCCTGGACATTGGCGGTGAGAGCGGGAAAGGGGGGCTGCTCGGGGTCCGGCTGGGAGAAGTCCCCGGCCAAGCTGCTCCCCGAGGGTGGGGGAGTTCCTTTACGGGGTGACCCTTGCTTGTGGGAGGAAGGACCCGGCTGGGGGGATCCCCTTGGCGTGCAGGGAGTCCTGGAAGAGAGTTGGCCCCCGGGGTCTCTCTCAGGAGGGGGGGAGGAGTTCTTGGTATGGGGTTGGTGGAAGGAGGGAGACTTTCGGGAAGAGCGAGTGTGTCCCCTTGGGGACAGGGGGAAGAGGAAGGCCAGGAGCCTGGCTGGGGGGTGGTTCCCACTGGGCGGTGGAGGGGTCTCTCTGGGGCTAGGGGAGCAAAGTGCTCCGAGAGGTGAGGGCCTCCTGGGGATTGGGGGAGGAGGGATTCTTCAGGGGGATTCCCCGGGGAAGGTACTTCTGGGATAGGACCTGGTGGGAGAGAACTGCTGGAGCTGAGGAAGACCCCTCTGCAATGGGACCTATGGTGCTGTTGGTGGAGGGGGGGAATGCTGTAGCATGGTTGAGAGGGGAAAGGGTGGGGTGCTTCCTGGGCTGAGGAGGTGCACCTCAAAAGGGATCACTGTATTGGGATGATCCCTGATGTATGGCCTTCTCTGGGGAGGTGGAGGGTTTGGTATCTCTTGCTGGTCCAACTCTGCCAGCTGGATTAGTCTGAACCGTTAACTTCTTATGGGATAAATCTGTTGGCAGGCTGGTTACACAGCAGGGAAACTGGAGTTGGTTCCTTTCTGGGTTGCATATAGATAGCGGACCTGTGTGTGGTTCTTTTGGAGGCCATAGGACTGATGAGTTCACCTTCTTCATTGTCTGATACTATGAAATGGCAATGCTTAATGGTTAGAGACTCCTGGGTTCTATTCCTGGTTTTGGGGAGGATCTAGGGGAGAGAGCAGGGGAAGCCAGAATCCCTGAATTCTATTCTCGGCTCTGAGATGGGGAGTGATTCCTAGCAGTGAGTGTAGGAAATTGGGAGCCTGGTCTCTTGAGTTCTACTCCTCTCCCTAACTTCATTTATGGTGTAGATGTAGAGCATATTGCTTCACTTTTGTGTTTTTTTCCCCATCGTCTCTCAGTGCAGTGGATTTTGCCCTGTGGGGCACCGTTTGAAGTATTCACACAAAAAATGCAATTTTTGACTGATGACCCAGACAGAGACATGCTCCAGATTTAAGGCAGTGGGGCCTAGGTTTTCATGCAGATACTTTGCTTGTGAGTAGTTTTTCTTCCTGCCATGGTCTGCTTGGAATTCATTCCTTAGTTTATAAAGTACAGGAGTACTTTTGGCACCTTAGAGACTAACAAATTTATTAGAGCATAAGCTTTCGTGGGCTACAGCACACTTCATCAGATGCATAGAATGGAACATATAGTAAGAAGGTATATACACACACACAGATAAGTTGCCATACAAACTGAGAGAGGCTAATTAGTTAGGATGAGCTGTTATCAGCAGGAGAAAAGAACTTTTATAGTGATAATCAAGATGTCTAAATAGACAAAAAGAAAATGCATCCGATGAAGTGAGCTGTAGCTCACGAAAGCTTGTGCTTAAATAAATTTGTTAGTGTCTAAGGTGCTACAAGTACTCCTTTTCTTTTTGCGAATACAGACTAACACGGCTGCTCCTGTGAAACCTGCCATTTAGACAGTTGACAAGAAGGTGTGAGGATACTTAACATGGGGAAATAGATTCAATATGTGTAATGACCCAGCCACTCCGAGTCTCTGTTCAAACCCAAGTTAATGCCGTCTAGTTTGCATATTAATTCAAGGTCAGCAGTTTCTCATTGGAGTCTGTTTTTGAAGCTTTTCTGTTGCAAAATTGCCACCCTTAAACCTTTTACTGAGTGGCCAGAGAGGTTGAAGTGTTCTCCTACTGGTTTTTGAATGTTATGATTCCTGATGTCAGATTTGTGTCCATTTATTCTTTTGCATAGAGACTGTCTGGTTTGGCCAATGTACATGGCAGAGGGGCATTGCTGGCACATGATGGCATATATCACATTGGTAGATGTGCAGGTGAACGAGCCCCTGATGGCGTGGCTAATGTGATTAGGTCCTGTGATGGTGTCACTTGAATAAATATGTGGACAGAGTTGGCATCGGGCTTTGTTGCAAGGATAGTTTTCTGGGTTAGTGTGTTTGTTGTGTGGTGAAATCATGATTTCAACAATTTCCATCCCACCATCAACCTCAGCCTAGACCAGTCCACAAAAGCGGTCCATTTCCTGGACATTACTGTGCTAATAGGCGATGGTCACATAAACACCACCCTATACAAGAAACCTACTGACCGCTATACTTACCTACATGCCTCCAGCTTCCATCCAGGACACACCTTACGATCCATTGTCTACAGCCAAGCTCTAAGATACAGCTGCATTTGTTCCAATTCCTCAGACAGAGACAAACACCTACAAGATCTCTATCAAGCATTCTTAGAACTACAATACCCACCTGCTGAAGTGAAAAAACAGATTGACAGAGCCAGAAGAGTACCCAGAAGTCACCTACTACAGGACAGGCCCAACAAAGAAAATAACAGAACGCCACTAGCTGTCACCTTCTGCCCCCAACTAAAACCTCTCCAACGCATCATCACAGATTTACAACCTATCCTGAAAAATGATCCCTCACTCTCACAGATCTCGGGAGACAGACCAGTCCTCGCTTACAGGCAGTCCCCCAACCTGAAGCAAATACTCTCCAGCAACCACACACCACACAACAAACACACTAACCCAGAAAACTATCCTTGCAACAAAGCCCGATGCCAACTCTGTCCACATATTTATTCAAGTGACACCATCACAGGACCTAATCACATTAGCCACGCCATCAGGGGCTCGTTCACCTGCACATCTACCAATGTGATATATGCCATCATGTGCCAGCAATGCCCCTCTGCCATGTACATTGGCCAAACCAGACAGTCTCTATGCAAAAGAATAAATGGACACAAATCTGACATCAGGAATCATAACATTCAAAAACCAGTAGGAGAACACTTCAACCTCTCTGGCCACTCAGTAAAAGGTTTAAGGGTGGCAATTTTGCAACAGAAAAGCTTCAAAAACAGACTCCAATGAGAAACTGCTGACCTTGAATTAATATGCAAACTAGACGGCATTAACTTGGGTTTGAACAGAGACTCGGAGTGGCTGGGTCATTACACATATTGAATCTATTTCCCCATGTTAAGTATCCTCACACCTTCTTGTCAGCTGTCTAAATGGGCCATCTTGATTATCACTACAAAAGTTTTTTTTTCTCCTGCTGATAATAGCTCATCTTAACTAATTAGCCTCTCACAGTTTGTATGGCAATTTCCAACTTATCTGTATGTGTTTATATATCTTCTTACTATATGTTCCATTCTATGCATCCGATGAAGTGTGCTGTAGCCCACGAAAGCTTATGCTCTAATAAATTTGTTAGTCTCTAAGGTGCCACAAGTACTCCTGTTCTTTTTGCAGATACGGACTAACAAGGCTGCTACTCTGAAACCTAGTTTATAAAGTGTGTTCTAAGTGGGAGAGACTCATTAGCTAGCTTTGCTGACAGAGATGGATTTCAACAAAGATATTTGGTGGGATGCTTGTATGAAGACGACTCACTTTCTAAAATGCTGTCATATATTGGGTACTTATTGGAGTGGGGGCATTTGACATCTTTGGTGCTTTATCACAGAGCAAAACCTTGCCTCTTAAAAATGTAACCCATTTAGGTTCTACCTTACCTACAGGTGTGGGGATCGGCTCAAAACTTTAAAATTAGTGACTATTCAGAGGGCTGTGACACCCAAGTTTGAGTTTAGTCGATTTCCCAGAGACGCCAGGGACTGCATGAACCAGGGAGACTGAACACCTTTGGAGCTAGCTTCTGTGTAAGGGCTGAAGTATGTTGATAGGGTGAGGCAGCTTGCCCTGCTACAGCCCCTGGTGACACCTGATCTGTGGAGAATTGGAGAACCTAGGCTATGTCTTTGCTACAGACTTCTGGCACAGCTCTGTTGGTCAGGGGTTGTGAAGAGGTGCAATCCCCAAATGGCCTAGTTGCACCCGGCAGAACTCCTATACTGGCAGAACGGTACTTTTACTTGTATACGGTAGTGTTTTTTGTTTGGGGGTTTGAAATAAGCTAGACCATAACAGTGCAGCTTTGCTGGCCTAAGCTGCATCCACGCTAGGAGCCCTTTGTTGGCATAGTATACTGGGATAGCTGTACTGGGGAAATGTTCCTAGGGCCTTAGTCTCCGGGGTTGTCAAGCTACCACCTTTCACTGGAACTAATTTTGCAACAAAATGTAGGAAAAGCTAATTGGAAAAATTAGGCTCCTAGGAGTTGCCAAACTGTTTCAGAGCAGTGTCTAGTCCAGTATTATGTCTTTGATACTTGTCAGTACTAGCTGTTTCAGAGGAAGATGCAAGAAATTGTATAGAAGGCAATTGAGAAATACAACAAAGCAATTTGGTTTGCATCTTCACCGTGCTACTCATAACCTTCCTCATCCATGCTCCCCTTCTGTATAACACTTTAGGTATACATTCCTTGGGTAGGAATGTTGGACTGGTAGAACTCAAGAAACCTGGGTTCAGTTCCTTGTGCAATCACAAACTCGTGTGTGATCTAGGGCAAGTCACTTAATAGAACCTGTTCTTCAGTAAAATGGGGATAATTAGTTCCTTACCTCACATGGTTGTTTTGAAAGATAAAAAGCCCCCATTAAGATTATGAGATGCTTAGATACTATTGTGATGAGGACCATATAAGTACATAGAACTCTTGTGTCCCCACCTCATAATCTTACCCACCCATCCTTAGTCTAATGCTCTGGGGAATAGCTTTTTCTTTCTTAACCACATTACTTGCTCCCGTTTCAGTACAAATAAGAGAATGAAGTAGTTTCCAACACCAAAGAAACATTACATTCCTTCCCAGTTTACTCAAGAGCTGTAGTTTGTATATTAATTTTCTTTCCCAAATATTGCCTGGTAGTAAGGTGTGTGTTAATTACAGAATGACTTTCCAGTAATCCGTGTTGTGAAGTTAATGATGATATGCCAGATCACTTTGGAGTCTGCTTTCTCCTCTCCCTCTTAGCAAATGTAGGATTGCTTTCTGCAATATATTCTCAAGGGCTTTGACCATCCAGTTTTTGGTGGCTCAAGCAATGAGGCTTTTACCACTGATTCTTTTACAATCTGAATTTCTCCTCATTAGAAGATGATTCTAGATATTCAGGTATATAGCCTGAAGTTTTTGCTCTGTTCAGTTCTGTCCTGATGCTCCTATTTAGATCACTTTGGGCCCTCTGGTCCTTCTCATGTAAGACAATTGCTGGCTGCCTCAGAAAGAGAAAGAAACTTACCCTATGGGCAGGTTATTACATAATTATCCACTGCAGGGGTTTCTTGCATTTTCCCATCAATCATCCTGTAGTGTTTGGAGACAGGATATCAATCTAGGTCTGGTGTGGTTCTGACTTCGGTGTTTACACCTCTCAGAAGAACTATCCAATGTCATGGACATGGTATAGGTATATGAAGTGAAACAAGATTGCGGAGGCTTGTCTTGTCTTTTATTTTATCTGCTCCAAGATAAAAGCAGAATTAAAGGGGCACACACCTTGACACATGCTGGGTAATGAATGTATGTCAGGGAATGTTGACACAACTGATACAATATTTCACTGGTGCATATGCTTAAAAGATGGTAATCTTTGCAGCAAGATAGAGAAACCCAAGATAGATCCCTCACCTCCTCACTGATCTTGATGCTGTAGGTCCCAACCAAGACTTGCTCCCAAAACCGCCAAGTGACAGTACCAGTAAGCAGGAAGACACCAAAGCAGCGCAAGGGTGCAATGGAGTTAACGCCGAAGCCAACGTGTCAGGGCTCAAGGACCCGTGTGCAAATGAAGAGAACTGTCAATATCCTGCCTCCGAGGAAGAACGTGCAGCAGTGGCTACCCCTGTGGCAGCGGAAGAAGTCTCCCTCTCATACCCTCTGGAGTTTGAGAAGTACTGGAAGGCAGCTCAGGAGAATCCTCATGACTTCACGGCATGGACCGAACTGCTGCAATATGTGGAACAAGAGGTAGGGAGTGAACTTTCTTGGTGCATGGGGCTGTTAATTTGTCTACTGCATTTGCTTTTTAACAGTGGCGCAGGTGCCACAAGCTTGTGAAGTTTATAGTTCTACAAAAAAGTAGCAACTCCTTTAATTTAGAAAAAAAGGAATGTGTTGTCTAATAGTTAGAGCAGGGTCCTGTGCAGAGAGGACTTCTGGGATCTGTTTCCAGGTTTGGGAGAAGAGTGGGGTCCAATGGTTAAAGCAGTGTGGAGGGTGGGAGTAAGGACTTCTGTATTCTATTCCCAGCTTTCAGAGGGGAGTGGGATTGAATGGTTAGCGCAGCAGATGGCTAAGGGACAGGACTGCTAGGTTCTGTTTCCAACTCTGCCACTAACTTGTTTTGTGACAGTTCACCTATCTGTGTCTGTTTTCCCATTTGTAAGATGAGTCACTTATGTGCAGCACTTTTGCTTCACCCTAATTACAAGCCATTTTAAGGTCTGACTAATTTAGCCCTGCCACAAACAGATGCAACTTCATTGAAGTCTCTGGTATTGCACCTGGTTTGTCAAGGGTTAGATTTGTTCTAGCCCCTTTGATTAATTTTAATAGGATAATTCTTAAATAGGTATTGCAAGTTTCAGTACTAATTAGTGAGAGATTTAATGCAAGGACCTTGCAGATCTTCAGATGAAAGATCAAATTGCCACCTGAAAGAGCATTATACAAGGGATAATTTGGAAGAGCCTAAGGCTCACTGCAAATTGGAGTTTCCCTTTGAAAGTGGTGTGGTAACATAGTATTTAGACACCCACAGCTTATTGTATTGTAAACCCAAATTAGGGTTTGTCAAGTGCTAAGTTAGAGCAACATGTTCTTGTTCGAAAACTTTCAGTCAAAACTGTTTTTCAATGGAAATTGGAGGTTTGATTAAATGAAACTTTTTGAGAAGTGTCTGCTGTCTATGGAATTTTTTTTTTTGCTTTCTCTCCCCCCCCAAAAAAAACCACGTGCTGCCGCGCCACTCCTCCCCCCCCTCCCCCCCGGCAAATCACCAACCTTGCTTGAAAACCAGAAACCTTTCAGCAGAAAACCCAAGTGTTTAATTTCTGAAGTGCACCTGTAGTGTCTCATGGAAGTTGTGGTTCGGAGCTGGACAATATCTTCTGTGATTCACTGCATTAATGCAGCTGCCATGATGCACAGTGTCCCATCACAAAGAGGGGGAGACTCCAGTGCATCATGGGAGTTGTAGTGTGACTAAGGGAGCCCATTCTATGGGGGAGAATGGGAGCATGGGACACCTGAACTACAACTCCAGTGAGGCACCACAGTTACATTTCAGAATTGAAACACTTAAATTTTCAGCCAAAAACATGATATTTTGTGGGGGGGGTGGAGGGACCCTTGTTTTCCTACCAGCTCTATTTGTAAGGCTGCTTTGGGGCTGGCAGGGTTTGGTTTCCAGCTCTCCCAGTTCCAGGGCTCTTCACACATGCTCATTCCCCTCCTGCTGCCCTCCCTCTATACAGAATCACATCTTTGCAGCACGAAAAGCCTTCGACGCCTTTTTTGCTCGCTACCCTTACTGCTACGGCTACTGGAAGAAGTATGCAGACATGGAGAGGCGCTTCGACTTCAGCAAGGAGACAGAGGAGGTAGGGAGGAGAATTATTGGGATTTCTTTGTGCTGTGCTACAGCAGCCCTTCCAAGGTTGATTACCCCAGTGACTAAGTCCTTGTTGAATGGACCAAATGCGATAGGGCCAGGAGTTCTTCACAAAGCCTGTGCAAAAGTCCCTCTTGGTGTCTGTCACAGGTGACTTGGTAATTATATAGCAGGAATGCATTGTTTCAGCCGATAAGCAATTATCTTTGAGAGCTCATGGAGGATGGGTGAAGTCCCGGAGGACTGATGAAGGGCAAACATAGCACCTGTCTTTAAAAAGGGAGAAATTATAGACCAATCAGCCTAACTTTGATTTGGAATTATAGACCAATGTGGAATTACAGACTGTGGAATTATAGACCAATCAGCCTAACTTTGATACCCAAAAAGATATTGGAACAAATTAAACAGTCGGTTTATAAGCACCTAGAGGATAATAGGATGTTAAGTAACAGCCAACATGGATTCCTCAAGAACAAATTATGCCAAAACAAACTAATTTCTTTCTTTGACAAGGTAATTGGCCTAGTGGATAGGAGAGAAATCAGCAGATGTGATCTGCTGAATATGTCTGAACTTTAGTAAGACTTTCAACATATTCCTACATGACAGTTTCATAGGCAAACTAGGGGAAAATGCTCTACTATATGGTGGGTGCATAATTGGCTGAAAGACTGTGTTTAGTTTCTGTTCTCAAAGAGTAGTTACGAATGGTTATGATTTGGATGATGCAGTGGAGAGTATGCTTATAACAATTAGAGAATGACACCAAGCTGGGAAGGGTTGCAAGCACTTTGGACTGGATTAGATTCAAAATGCCCTTGATACATTGAAGAAGTGGTCTAAAATCAATAGGATGAAATTCAAGAAGGGCAACTGTAAAGTACCACTCTTAGTAAGGAAAAATCAAACACACAACTATAAAATGTGGAATAACTGGCGAGGCAGAAAAGAATCTGGGGGTTAAAGTGGATCACAAATCAAATACGAGTCAGTAGTGTGATGCTGTTGCAAAAATGGCAAATGTTGTTCTGGGATGTGTTAACAGGAATGATGTATATAAAATGCAGGAGGTAATTGCTCTGCTGTACTCAACAGTTGTGTGGCCTCAGCTGGAGTACTGTGACTGATTTTTGGCACCACACTTTAAAAAAAGATATGGCCAAAATGGAGAGAGTCCAGAGGAGAGCAACAAAAACAAGAGGTTTAGAAAGACATGACTGAAAATAAAAAGTTAAAAATATTGAGCATGTTTAGTCTAGAGAAGAGAAGACTGAGGGGAGACATAACAATCTTCAAATATGTACAAGATTGTAATAAAGAGGAGAGCAAGCCATAGTTTTCTATGTCTACTGAAGATAGGACAAGAAGTAATTCCCTTAGTTTGCAACAAGGGAGAGCTAGATATTAAAGAAAACGTACTAACTCTAAAGATAGTTAAGCTCTGGAACAGATGATTTAGGGAGGTTGTAGAATCCCCGTTCTTGGAGGTTTTTTGGAGCAGATCAGACCAACACCTGTCAGGGATGGTCGGTAGGGGTGGACTAGATGACCTCCTGAGTCCCTTCCAGTCCTATTTTTTTTATTATTGCCTCCTTTGGTGCTGTGCTGGTTTCCCAGGAGCTGGTGGCCAATAAGGTGCTCTTCCCTGGGACTGGTCTTGCACAGTTCCTGAATTAACTGCACCTCTGACCCCCCTCATCTCCTCAAAGGCACCACACTTAGGTGTCAGGCCTCCAGCAGTCCCCTTTCTCAGGATGAAATACCACAATTCTCTCTCTCCAGACCAGGTCCTTAGGTGCAGACCCCTGCAATTTACTGGATTGCCTCAGTTGGTCTGTCTTCAGTTACATGCAGTTCTCAATGTCAGAATTATCCAGTCCCCAGCCAGTTTTCGTAAAGCAAAGTACCAGTTATTCACAACAAAAGCTTATATGCATGTCTTGTTTACCAGGTGGTCACCTTTCTTTCATGTGGATACCATGGCAGGTCTAAAAATACTTGGGGTCTTCTCATGCAGTCTGGTTGTATCGGTAAACGTCTCATGCCTGTCAGTTATTGAATGGTTTATGACCATATCTCAGGTCGGGGTTGTTATTTTGTGCTGCTTCAAGTCCTTTGTCTGCTAAGGCCTCTGAGTCAGGTCAGAGCAGTCTGTGTGCTTTTTTCCCCAAGAGGTTGAATCTTCAAAAGACTTTAGCTGCATTGTTTCAGTATTAGGAATTTGCATTAGTTACCCCACTTCCTTTAGTTATTGGAGGAAGCATTCTGTACCTTACCCTTTTAGCTAGGAATATAATTGCTAATGATCACATACAGATACATACAGTACTATGAAATCAGTCTAATAGTCTTTGAATATACCACAGCATCTTTCACATAGGTCAGATGGGTGGGAGCATTATGAAGCTTCTTTTTGTTTGTCATTGTCAGAACCTTTTGCTCTGCAGGTGTTCGAACGAGGGCTGCAGTCTATCCCCCTCAGCATGGACCTCTGGATTCATTACATCTCTTACCTACAGGCCACCTTAGATATGAACCTTCCTGAGTCCATACAGAAGATCCACAGGTACATAACCAGAACATTGAAAACACAGGACAACACTGTGTAAGGCATTAGGGGAGACTGTAATATTGGCTGGGTCAGTGAGCTACGAGAAGATCCAGGGATCTTGCTTTCTTTGGGGTGGCTGTTTGTACTGCAGTGGTGCCTAGAGGTCAAGCAAGATCGGTGCCCCATAATGTGGTGCACTGTACAGACATATAGGGAGAGCGAGTCTTTGCCCCAAAAATGCATACAGTCTAAATAGACAAGACAATGGGGTGGAGAGGAAACAGAGGGGAAGCAACCTGCCCATGGGATGAGAATAAAACTCAGATCTCCTGAATGCCAGTCCAGTGCCCCACCCGTTAGATCATGTTGCCTTTCTTGTTAATGGATGTTCTTTCTCTCTTACAGTGTGTTTGAATCAGCCGTGGCTGCCGCAGGAATGGACTTCCGCTCAGACAAACTGTGGGAGATGTATGTGGAGTGGGAGAAGGAGCAAGGTGACCTGAAGGCCATCACAACCATTTATGACCGAGTGCTCTCCACACCAACCCAGCTGTACAGCCACCACTGGGAAAAGTAAGTCTCCTTCAGGATGAAACAAGTCTCTGAGTCTCGGCAACAACCACCACAGTTTGGCAGTGATTGGTTCACTATTGGTGGTCTTTGCAGAGAGGCTAAGTGTTGACTAGGGGTAGGCCATCTAAACTGACCTTCCCTCTTTTCCCTAGAGGGGGTGTGTTTGCAGGATAGCATAAGAGAAACTCACATTGCTGGTACTCTGTTTGAACATAGAAATTAGGCTTAATAAAGGAGTGACCGGTTGAAATTCTCTGCTCTGTGTTATACAGGAGGTCAGGCTAGATGATCTAATGATCCCTTCTGGTCTTAAACTTTGTGAATTATCAGACTGGATCACCCCCAAGGTCTAGTTCAATATCCTGTCTGCAACAGTGGTCCATCCCAGGTGCTTCAAAAGAAGGCATAAAAAGACCCAGATTAGCAGACATGGAATAATCGGGTCCCCACATTTAGACTGCTGCTGATGTCTAATAGTTAGAGATTGGTTTAACCCCTGAAGCATGAGGTTTAATGTTCCTTCCATAATATTTGTCATTAGTTATTACAACTCTGGATTTTCTTGATGTCCATATAAGTATCCATTCTCTCTTTTAATCTGGTGGAGTTATTGGCCTATTCTGTAGATGGAGAACTACCCTTTCTATGGCTCAGTGTGGAACTTACTACTGAGGTTAAATTCACACAAAAAATTCACAAAAATTTATCTTTTGCAACATGTAAATCATCCCAGATTTTGTGGGACAACCCCCTGCACGTCCTTCTCCCAAATTGCTCAGTTCCTAGCTGTAGAAGTCGATTGTCGTCATTTTCTGTAAGGCAGATTTTCCCATTCCTGCAACATCTGAGTGCCTCACAATCTTTTAATGGCCTCGCAATTTGCGTCCCTCTCCCCCAAGTGAGGTAGGGTGGAACTGTTATCCCATCCTACAGATGGGGAGCTGAGAGACTAAGTGACTTGCCTAGGTTCACACAGGAACTCTGAGGGAGCAGACAATAGAACCCAGGTCTCAGGCTAGTGCCCTGACTGCTGGATAATCCTTCCTCTACCCACTTGCTGCCAATTTGAGTAGTTGAGCTGTGGAATTCTGTGACAGGACATTGGAGGCAGAGAGCTTAGTAAATCTGGGGAAAGGATTAAACATGCTTAGTGATTCTTCATCTTCAAGGCATGAGCTGATTGCTAACTGGTTCAGAGAGGGAGGTGGGGAGTATATGTTTTCACATATATCTATACATGCAGTGTAGTATCAAACTGTTATGCATTAAGGAGTTGTACATTTTCCTCTGGAGCACCCTGCACTGTTTACTCTGAGCAAGAGACCACACTGTCCATCTGATCTGATACAGCAGATGCTGGGCTGCTCTGATACAACTGGAGGTGAAGATGAGAGATGCAAGATGGCTCAGTGGTTAGGGTGCTAGCCTGGGACTGGGAGACCTGGCTGAGTTCCCAGCTCTGCCAGCAAGAGTACATGTACCCAAGCTAGCTAGATCAGAGCTAGCTCATTGAGTAAGAGTAGATAAGCTCTGGCAGCAAGGGTTAGTCCCACCCACCTGGGATCCTGGGGGCATACTCAGGTGGCCACCACCCATGCTTCTGTGGCTTCACTGTTATTGTTACTTGAGCTGGCTTTGATCTACCTGGATCACCTCCTGATTGCAGTGTAGACCTCTCCTTAGTCTCTCTCTGCCCGAGTTCCCTATCTGTAACATAGGGCTAATAGCACTGTCTTACTTCACAGGAGTGTTGCAAAGATAAATCCATTAAAAATTGTGAGGTGTTCTGATACTGTGGTAATGACCTAAGAAAAACGACATAAAAATTGGTGCAGATGCCTCCAAATTAGCTTGCTGTATAAAATACGATGGCTGAGTGGGACACCACTTCAGGCAGACAGGTGACCTGATTGGGTACAGCAGTTCCTCTGTTTTAGACTCTCCTAAGCAGTTTGAATGACCAGGTTTAAAGGGCCTCCTCACTCTGACTTGAGTGGGCTTTGGTATCCATCATCAGCTGTTGTTCCTTCCTTCCATGCCTCAGGTTCAAGGAACACGTGATGAGCAACTCCCCCAAAGACATCCTGTCTGCAGAGGAGCTGCTCTGGTTGCAATCCAAGATCACCACGGAGACAGTACAGAAAAGTGTGGAGACAGAGGTGGAGGAGGTGCCACCTGGGGAAGACCTGCCTCCGGGGGTGGAAGTAAAGCCAGAAACAGGAGCTGATGCCCAGGTACCACGCTTCTCAGCCTCCTACCCAAATGATGCAGACTTTGACAGTTATTCTGAGCTGACATCTGCTGTCAGGGTGGGTATTGTTGTTGTTTGTTGTTTGTGTTATGGTAGCACAGAGAGGCCCTAACCAATGTTGGGGGTGGGGCCTATGCTGCAGGGTGCTGGACAAACACTTAGTGAAAGAGTCCCTGCCCCCCCAAGAAGTTAGAATCTAAATAGACAAAGGGTAGGGGGTGAAATGGAGACAAAGATAGGAGAAGGGACTCTTCCAGGGTGTCACAGTGGTAAATGACAGCCAGGAATAGTAGTCCAGTCTCTCCTGATTCCCAGTCCGGTGCAGTATTCACTCTTGAATAGACCTGGAGAGATTGCTGTAGAATTGACTATTCTTCCCCCATCAAGAGCCTGCTCTATGTTGCATTGCATCTTATAGACTGCCCCGTGCAATCTGAAATTTCCTCAGTTTTTGTATGCGAAGTCCTGCACAGTACTCAAGGTTTTCACTTTAGAGCGTTTTCCCATCCTGGAGAACTGCAGGAATTGGTGGTAGTGACCTCAGCGTGGATCACTTATTGCTGTGAGCCTTTGCCTTCATAACCCAGCATGGTGGAAGGGATTAAGATGTGAAACATAGATCATTGTTACTAAAGATGCCCTGGCAGTTCTTGTCAAAGACAGCATGTGATCCTCCCTCTCCTGGACATATTCCAACATATTCCAGCTATGTGCTGGCTCCCTGAAATTCCCCCCCTTTCAATTTCATTTGAATTAAGGAGTCTACTTCACTGACTTTCTTAAATTGTTAGGCAGCATGGCTGTGTTCCACCTCGGGGCAGCCATGTTCAGTGATCCTTTCACACATGACTTCTTAAGATCTAAATGAGATGGAAGATGCTATAGAAACATAAGGTTATCACCATCTCTTTGCACTGGTTCGTCTTCCAGGGAGACCTGGACCAGGACAAGATCCGGGAGCTCGTTATCTCCATCCGGCAGCAAGTGTACACCCAGAATGAGGCAGAAGTCAGCAAGCGCTGGAACTTTGAGGAAGGGGTAGGTAACCATGGACTCCACTGTAGGCAAGGCTCCACGGCATGGGCTACGTGCTTAGCAGCATCCACTGTCTGAGCAGATACCCCAGTCCCTATGTGCAGAAGCCTCAGATTCTGTTTGGTGAAGAGGAAATAATGTGCATGTTTTGGTAGAAATTCACAGAAGCTCTTGTGGGTTCTCTGTTTCGCACAGGCCATCTCTTATGGAGAGATAGAAAGCCAGAGGTGATGGCTCAGTGCTCTAAGTATTAGGTTAGACATACCTAGACTTCCCCCGGTGGAATCACTCCTTCATCCTTCTAGAAGCAGCAACGCTGAACATGGAGCTGTAGTCGGGGGCTTCTAGTCATGGAGCCTTAACCTGAGCGCCTCTCTTTACATGGACATAAGATTTCACAGCGCTCTTTGTAAGGGAGATATCTGGCCAAAATTTTCTTCCCTTGCTGCTGTGTACTGGGGGTTTCTCATCTCACGCCCCCAAAGGTGGCTGCATTTGCTGCCTGGGTAGCATTTAGCAAACTATAGGGAGATAGATGAGGGATGTACCATTATGGTGCCCCTCCATTAGCTCCTCTCTGGGTTGAATGCTGCTCTGAATGTCTGCTCTACAGTGTAGTATCTTTATTGTAACATCGAAGGATCCTAGTGAGGGCTCCATTGTACAAGGCACTGTAAAACTAAATGCAATACCTGCCCCTAAGAACTCACTCTCTAGATTAGCTGTCCCCCACTCTGTGACTGAGCCTGCTTCCTCTGCAGCCCCCCTCCTGTCTATCTTGCAAATCTCTCTTTATTCCTCCCCATTCCAAACATTTTGCAGATCAAGAGGCCATACTTTCATGTCAAGCCACTGGAAAGAGCACAGCTGAAGAACTGGCGCGACTACCTGGACTACGAGATTACCAATGGCTCCCACGAGCGCACCATTGTGCTCTTTGAGCGCTGCGTCATTGCCTGTGCCCTCTACGAGGAGTTCTGGATCAAGGTGAGCCCCTTCCCACTTCCCCCTGGGGGTTGCTCCGCATATCTGAATCCTGCTGACTTCATGCTGAAGATGGGCGGCGCTACTCCCCTCCTCCCCACACACTCCTCCATCTCTGCTCCTAAGGCAGTTAAGAGGATGCTGTAAAAAATATCCTCAATGGCTGTGTGGTGTCTTAGCCATGGAAGATGGATCTGTTAGTTTACCGTATTTCGTCATTCACAGAAGACAGGCAGGAGATAAGCCAAAGCCTCGTTGCAGTCCCAAATGTTCAACAATGCCATGACTAGGAGGGTGGATTGGCTTTGGATGGAGGTAGCAGGCCTTGGGAGGATTTGTGTCCCTATTCTGCAGCTGATAAGAGCAAATTTTAACTTGAATACCCCTGCTGCTTTTTTAAAAAATGGCTGTGGGTAAAGGGGGGAGCATCTGTTAAATCCCCAGGGCACACTGGCCTACAGGGCTTAGCAAGCCCACCCCTTGGGACAGCAGCTCAGAGCTGGAACAGAATGGTTGGATGCAGTCTTTTGTTTCACTGGTTTAAAGTAGATTGGCTTCACCCTCTAGCACTTAAGCAGGGGTTTAGTAATTCTGCTCCCCTTTAGCATTGGGCAGAGTCCCCTAGCTCTTGGACTAAGCCAGCAGCATCTTGCAGGGGTGGGGGTATTAACTGCCCCCTGGGAATCAGAGAGTTAATTCTGCACCAGGGCATGAGATCCCTCTCCCCACCCTGGCTGCTGCCCACATTACTTGTGCAGTCAGCACGAGTTCAAGTGGTGCTCTCTTATGGATTTCCAAACGTTTCATTTATTTTTTTTATTCTGCATGTATATTGTGGAGCAAAATTCTAACACCCTTCTTTTAAATTCCGTTGCTGCTTTTTATCTGCCCGTGTTTCCTACCTGCCTAAGAGGGTGCAGGAAATTCTGAAGAGAGGTGTGTTAAGCCCCTTAACGTGAGTGCACCATAACCTTCTCAATACAAGCTGATGTAGCAGACTTTCATACATTCTATGCCACAGGAAGTGGGCAACCTTAACGCATCCATGTCCTCTTTGTATCCCCCCGACCCCTTCTAATCTAGTACACGAAATACCTTGAGAACCACACTGTGGCTGGGGCCAGGAGTGTCTTCCAACGAGCTTGTGGCTACCACCTCCCCAGGAAGCCCAACATCCACCTCCTGTGGGCTGCATTTGAAGAGAAGCAAGGTCAGAGGAAACTTACCCTATCTGCACCTCTCTGCTGATCTGCTGGCCTGAGAAGCCCTTGGTTAGCTGGAAGTTGACTTTACTAAGCAGTTCAATAGTGGGGGAGGTGACAGAGTTTTTCATTGACATTTCACGTAGCCACCCAACCCTTTTTGTGTGTGTTCACAACCAGCCTGCTCAGTAACTCTTTGAAAGATTGAGGCCAAATCTTAAGGGGCAGACATGACTGGTTCAGTTCTGGATTCTAAAGTTAGCTCTTCGTGTGCTAGTCTCCGCCAGAATGCTTAGCGGACAATAGAATCTGGGAATGCTGGGCTAAGATTTTCAAAATCAGCTAGTGAGTTTTGAGTGCCCAGCGTGACACCTGATGTTTTCTTAGAGGTTGAGTGCTTAGCAATTTGAAAATCTAGGCTCCTTTAAGATGTTTCAAGTTGAGCAAAATCACTAGTCATTTCTGTAAATCTTGGCTCTGGCTCGCTTTTCTGTAAACTCACATGTAAGTTGGGTGCTTGTCTTCAAAGCTCCAGCAGAGAAGAGCCACAAAAATGATTCAAGAGTTGGAAAAAATTATTTACAGAGACTTAAGGAGCTCAGTCTCTTTAGCTTATCAAAAAGATCAAGAAGTGACTTAATTATGGGTGGGGGGGGAGAAATACTGGATACTTAAAGGGCTCTTTAGCCTACTGTACTTCTGTACAGTATTTCTTTGCCACCATGTACAGGTGAGGTTCCTCTTCCCGGCCAATTGGGGATTCAGGGACCTGGCTGAAACTGTCAAACTCGTTGGAGTTTGGAAACTACTGGAGAAAGGCAGAACAAGAACCAATGGCTGGAAGTTAAAGCCAGACGAATTCCAATTAGAAATAAGGCATGTTTTTGACAGGATGATTAACAATCAGAACACACTCCCTAGGGAAGTGGTGGATTCTCCATCTCTTGAGGTCTTTAAATGAAGGCTGGATGTCTTCCTGGGAGATACTTCAGTCAATTATAAGCGGGTGCGCTCCACACAGGGGGAACTGGTTGGTTCTCCAGTCTATATTATACAGAAGGTCAGACTAGATGATCTAATAGTCTCTTCTGGCCTTAATCTGTGAACTGCTGCCTAGTAAGGGACATACAGAAACCTAGGAGCTTCTTGGCCGGAAACCCTTTGCTTTAGCTGTGTCCATGTGTTTAAAATGTGTTCTTGTCCGATTTATTTTGATTTCAATTGCAAATATTGGCCTGTACCATGTTTAAATTGCAAAGCCAAGACCATGATGTGTATCCGTGATGGTGCGCTATCCCCTTCAGTCTTTACAGGCTTAAAGCGGAGGTTAGATGATTTGGAAAATGCCGCTAAACCCTTTAAGCCCCCTAGTGTGGTAAGTTTTTTGCCTTTGAAACGAGTGAGACTCTCGTACAACATAGATTTAAAGCAAAATAAATATAGCCTCTAAATTCACAGAGCACCACATGTGCTTGCCATGCTGCCTGCCTTCACTGCCACTGTCACCTCTTTCTCTCTCCCCTCCCGCATCTGTGCAGGAGACCTGGAGGAGGCACGTCGCATCTTGAAGTCTTATGAGGAGTCCATCCCAGGGCTGGCTATGGTTCGGCTGCGGAGAGTGAGCCTGGAGCGGCGACACGGCAACCTGGAGGCAGCTGAGGCTCTGCTGCAGGAAGCCATACGGGACAATGAGGGGATGCCCCTGGCTTCATTCTATGCCATCAAGCTGGCCCGACAGGTGCTGAAAGTGCAGAAGAATCTAATAAAGGCTCGGAAGGTTCTCATGGAAGCGCTAGAGAAAGACCCGGTGAGATTTTGGGAAGGGGAGGGTGATGCTCCCAAGAAGACAATGCATTAGGGTTTCTTGGTGAGATAGTGTCTCTGTCCAGGAGGGAACAGATGCTGTGGAAGACTGTTCTGCATAATTGCATATTTTTATTAGTATATTGATTGCATCTAGGCTCCAGCTAAGATTGAGGGGGTGCTAGGCACTACACGCAGATCTTGACCAAGATTGTGGGCCATCCTTCTGTGATGCTGGGCACTGCACAGGCACTTAGTGAGAGAGAATCCCTCCCCAAAGAGCTCACAGGCTAAGTAGTCAAGCTTAGTGAGGAGTATCACATTGTCTAGAGTGACTCATGACTCTGAGTGCCAACCTCAAGGCAGACACCCCAAATTGGTGGTGTTTTCTGTAATTAAATTTCACCAACCCAGTAACAAATGTGAACTCCTAGATCATTATAACGGTCTTACCATGGAGTCAGACGGTCCCCTTAGACTCTACAGTCTATCTTGCCACTCAGACAAACTGGACTTAGTGCTAATTGGTCACTTACCCCAAAAATCACACCACATTTAGGTTGCTTCCAGTCCCAAGAGACCACTCAACCCCAGATCAGTTGGTACCCTAGATCTTACACCACAGACAACGCCTATAGCCAGTCCTTTAATAAACTGTTTAAAGGGTTATTAACTAGGCAAAAGAAATAAGTTATTTACAGGTTAAAGCAAACAAACTTACACACAGATGTTACCAGGTAAATCCTAAGAGTGACAGACTTTCAGTCATGTGTCAATTCAAAGTGTCTTTCAGGGCGGACCCAGGAGGCAGACCCTGGGGATCTCTGGCTTCAGTTTAGAGTCTCTGCCCCTGTCAGAGTTCAACAGCCAAAAAGATGGAAAATTTTCCCATGACTGTTTTCTTTACTTCGTTCAGCTTCCAAATCCCCAGGACAAGCTTTCATAGAGTCTAAACACTAAATACATTCTTATAAGACTAATGAGTAAAATGAACATACAGGTGAACTGGTCTGGTTTCCAGCTATGAGTTTGTTGGTTCTTAGCTTATGCCTACAGCCTGGGCAGCAGTAGGCACCTGTGGCCTGCCAGTGTCACAAGAGGAACTGAGGCACTGAGAAAGGAAAGGATGTGCCTGTGATGGCAGAGCAGGGAATAGAACCCAGGTATCCTTATTCCCAGTGCTCCAGTCACTAAACCACACTTCTGCCTGACTCTTGGAGTGGCCCATTCAAACAACTTTAATATGAGAGCAGTCAGGTTGAGGGTTTATGGGGGTGTGGGGTGTGATAAGCAAGGATCAAAGGGCAACAACCAACTATTAGCCATTTTGGCTTCTGTTAGTGACAGGGTCCTGGCTGAATTCCAGGTTGGACCAGTCCATTCTGCCTTATTGAATCTACTTTCCTCCTCCCCACACACACACACTCACACTTGCAACTCAGTGTGGGATTCTTTTGCTTCTTGTACTAAATCGTGGTGTGGTATTTTTGTGCGGCTCAACAGCTATTGCACTGCAGTCCAGAGGCAGCTACATTTTAGTAGGGCAGGAGGGAGTCCCATACGTAGATGATGAAGCACTTCAGGATGAAAGGAGCTGGGGAATTTTTGAGTGCAGAAGAGATCACCCCATAATTCTTGGAGCTGAGGGACATTCATCCTTGGTCCTAAGAATGAAGACCGAAGCAGGGAGATTTCAATAAGACTTCCCCGGTGCCTTCTGAACATGCCTTTTCCACCTGGGCCAATCACCACATTTCTCATCTCTCCCTCTCCCCTATGTCACACAGGAAAATGCAAAGCTCTACACCAACCTCCTGGAGATAGAGTTCAGCGCCGATGTCAGGCAGAATGAAGGCAACACCATGAACTGCTTTGAGAGAGCGCTGAGCAGTGGCCTCCCTGAGGAGACCAAGATTGTCTTCTCACAGCGCAGAGTGGAGTTCCTTGAGGACTTTGGGTCCAGCATACACAGGTAAGAGAACACCCTGTCTGCATGGGGCTGGTTCTGTTCCCTCACCTCTTGGGTACAAAAAGTCAGATAATACAGTAACTCCTTGCTTAATGTTGTAGTTATGTTCTTGAAAAATGCAACTTTAAGTGAAACAATGTTAAGTGAATCCAATTGCCCCATAAGAATTAATGTAAATGGGGGAGGGGGGTCGTTTAGGTTCCAGAGAAATGTTTTTCGCCAGACAAAACATATACAGTATAAGTTTTAAACAATTTAATACTGTATTCAGCAATGGTGATTGTGAAGCTTGGTTGAGGTGGTGAAGTCAGAGGGAGAAAGAAGGTGGATCATCCAGCTGCTCCTCTTGCTGTTCTTTCCAACGTACCGGGGGGTGTTCAACCACCATCTCTGCCCCAGGCCCTGCTCCACCCCTGAGCGCACCATGTCCTTGCTCCTTCCCCTTCCTCCCCCCAGCCTCCTGAACGCCGCAAAACAGCTGATTGCTGCAGGCGGGAGACGCAGGGAGGGAGGGGGAGTTGCTGATCTGTGGGGCCGCCAGAGGGGGGCTGCCGGCCCACCCTGGTTCCAAGCCCCCACGGCCAAACAAGCAGACTTTACACAACTTTAAATGAGTATGTTCTCTAATAGATCAGTGATGTAACAACATTAACTGGGGTGACGTTAAGTGAGGAGTTACTGTACCTAACTCTTCTACAATGCTTTTAATCAGTAGTGCCCAAAGCTGGCTGGTATCGTTATCCCCGTTTTACATATGGGGGAACAGAAGCATTGATTGTGGAAGTGACTTGCCCAAGTTCACCCAAAAGGCCAGTGGTAGAGCTGGTAATAGAACCAAGATTCCCTGCCTCCCCGCCCAGAGTACCGTCCACTAGGCCTCACTGCCTCCCATCCCAGTGCCCGCAGAGGGGGGTATTCCTGGGGCTCTTCTTCTCTGGTGAAAGGTACCTGATGGATGGCTCTAAAGAATTAAGCCCTTTATTCTTGCGCCCAGAATCCTCTAGCCTGGAACTGACTTTGGGTTAATTGCATCCACAAACGTCAGATCGGTCACAGGGTGACTAACGCCAGCCCCTTGCCCTTGAATTACCACTAGGGACAGTAGTTGAGACTTGATGGCCTAATCTTCCATCTTTCAAATCTACCAATAAGGGAGCCAATCATTCGTTCATAGGTTATAAAGCCAGAAGGAACCACAAATCTGACCAACTGCTCAACAGGCCAGTGGTGGTGGAATGAGTTCAGCAGGAGTAAAATACCCATCTTGTTGGGGGTAAAGACTTGGCTCAAGTGGTTGGAGTTTAGCATGCCACTTCTATTCCCACCTCTGCTAGGGAGCACCAAGGGCCAAAGGAAGCTTGGGGCAAAACAAAGCACTTTCAAAGTTAGAGGCGGAAAGCTTTCTATTCTCACCAGTGCAAACTTCGGTAAAATCACTGAAACACACACAGGAAGTTCTCCTGTTCTTGACCATCTTTCCCCTTTTGTCTTCCCAGCTTGCTGACAGCGTATGATGAACACCAGAAGTTCCTCAAACACCAGATGACCAGGAAAAGAGCCCCTGAGAATGGGTAAGGCACAGATGCTACCAGATTTTAAACAGCCTCTCATACATTGGGAAGTGTCATGAATAGAGAGGAGGGTCAGAATATTATATAAGAAGAACTACATCGGGATGGCCAAACTTACTGACCCTCCGAGCTAAATATGACAATCTTCAGACGTTTGAGAGCCAGAGAATGCCTCCCGGGGCTTGGGGCTTCAGCCCCGCTCTTGTTGAAGTGCCAAGCCCCACTAGGTGCACCCCACGGCGCTGAAACCCCAAGAACCCCTCCCCGCTGGTCAGAAGCCAGAGACGATGCTTGGGGGTTGGGATATGGGATCATACCTACCCCCGCGCGCATCCTTTCCCTCCCAAGGAGCGCTGCTGCTTATGCTGCTGCAGAGCTAAAGCAGCAGCCCCTCCCCGCAGCTCCCATCTGTTTGCTACTGCCTCTCCATGTGGAGCTAACACCTCGGAGCTGCGGGAAGGGGTTTCTGAGGGTAAGGGGGGGGCCATGCCTGGGGTGTGTGACTCAAGCTGTTGCGGAGGGCGGGGGAGGAAGAACTTTTAAATTGTGACCCCAACTCTCTGCAGGCACCTTTGGCAGAAGCCCTTAGCCCCACCACCCTGCTGCAGGGCAGAAGCCCAGAGCTCTCCCCTCAGCTTGGTAGGTAGAGAATAGGGGGGAAATTGGTGGGCTCAGTGAGCCACACTTTAACTGTAAAAGAGCCGCATGTGGCTCGCAAGCTACAGTTTGGCCATCCCTGAACTAGAAGATCTTGAGGACTGGAGTAATAGAAATGGGATGAAATGTAATAGTACAAAGTACAAGGTTGTGCACTTAGAAACTAATAATTTCTGCTATAAGATGGGTGCTCATCAATTGGAAATGAGGAGGAAAAGATGCCAGTGTATTAGTCAGAATACAGAATTACTGAGAGCAACCAATGTGATGCAGCCATGTGAAGGGCAAATGCAATCCTATCAAGTGAGAGATTTCTAGTAGAGATAGGGAAGTAATAATGCCATTGGACAAGGCATTTGTAAGACTTCATCTGGAAAACTGTGTACAAGCCTGATCATCTGTGTTCAAGAAAGATGAAGCCAAAGTGGAATGTGTGCAGAGAAGGGCTCCTAGGATGACGGGAATGGAGAACCAGTCTTATGAGCGAAGGCTGAAAGAACTGGGCTTGTCTAACGTGGCAAAATGAAGGCTGAGATAAGATCTGATGGCTCTCTATAAATAGACTGGAAGATAAACCTCAGGGAGGGAGAAGAGCTGTCGAGGCTAAAGGCTGGAAATTAGAAGGGTACTAACAATCAGAGGATTGATATTGTGGAACAGTCTGCCAGTAGAGGCAGTGGGTGGGGGCAGAGTAGTTTGAAGATGGCCCTTCATAAGTTTATAAACAGGATTGTAACTTGAGGTTGCCTGTGATAGCATGGATTGGATTTGACACAGGAGGTTCCTCCCACTCCTGATTGCTTTATGGTGCACCAGAGCTGTCAGTATCTAATCTTGAATGCCACCTTGCTCAGTTAAGACTTCTGCTTGCCAACTGTTGTTCACAGACTAAGCAGCATTTTTGATGATAGACATCCTTAATGAATTAATGCTCACCTCAGACAAGGAGGTGCTGTGTACCATACTGGGTTTCCTCTCTCTGATTCCAGACCCCTCTAGGTCCTGTGCTATGAACTGAGTTATTGATTGCATTTTAAATTTTTTCCCAGCTGCACTGATGAACCAGAAGACAAAAAGCTGAGAGCTGAGGACTCTCCTGGGATGGTCAACCCTGCGGTCACTACTGCAGGCATCGCACCACTGATGGGTGGAGATATGAGTACCAATCCAGCAGCCGCTTATAACTACAGCACCTGGTATCAGGTCAGCATTGTGGCACTAATATGGTGTTCTGAGCCCTGTATTTTAATACCTCTGGCAGGATTGAAATAAATGTGTGTGACATGTTCCCATGTCCATTCCCTGTTATAGCAGAACAGCAGCTCTGCTATAGTTCAGGTTGCGAGTTGCTTAATGGTTAAGATGATTGCTGCATGGTAACTCAGATTATCTTAAAACTTGCTGTGTTTTCTGGGGATGTGGGGATAGGGTTAGTGGGTCAGTGCTGGATGTTGAACAGCGGAGAAGTAGGCTGTGTTACAGAGGTGCTGAGGGATTATTTAAAAAAACAAAACAAAAAGAGGAAATTAAACGCCTAAAAATGTCAAGGTTGCCTTAGTGGTGTCTTGGGCCCTTCCAGAATTTGGAGAGTGGCTAAGTGTAAACCACAGAACACCAGGAAATGAAGAGTTAGGGTACATCCCTTGTCCTTCCCCACAAAGCAACCTTAAATCTGCCCTCTTTGAGCAATGCTCTACCATGCCAATAACACCCATACTAGCACTGTCCCTTCACAGATGCTACAGAGCACATGAGCACTGTAGAACCCAGTCTAATGCCACCTTTTTGCTAAGGCAATCCTTGCATTTAGGTCAGGTGTGGTGAACAAGAGGTACTTACACTCAAACACGACCTACTCCACACAAACCATTCAGCCTTGCTAAATTTTACCTCCCCTTCACCCTTGCCGTGAGGATTCTTTCTGAGACATTGCCTTCATTTACCCCTCACAAAGCCTTAAAGACCACAGACTACACCAGAATCCCTTTGACAAGAAGACACCCTGATGTACCTCTGTTGACACAACGTGCAGAACTCAGCTCTGAAAAGGGGCATACTTAATCCCTCAAGGTACATGTGCACCTCTCATATCAGAGTAACAGGTCTGCAAAGATGCTCCAACCAATCTCTCCACCATTCATTCAGCTACATCTAACACTGAACGCAGGTGGTGTGCATACAAATAAATGCTGGAATTTGGATTTCTGGAAAACACAATGGCACTTTCTCTTAGAACTTTCTTGTATCTACTTATTGTAGATTCATAGCTTTTAAGACAAGCAATGAAAATTGGATTTTCTAGTCTGACCACTTGTATAACACAAGCCACAGAATTTCAGCCAGTTACTTCTATATTGAGCCCAATAACTTGTGGTTGACTAAAGAATCCAGTCTGGATTTGAAGACCTGAAGATATGGAAAATCCACTATTTCTCTTTGTAATTTTATTCTTCACCGCATCCATTCCCAGGAGCTATTGCCAGCTGAGGAGTAGTGGGCAGAGTTACGTTCGCATTGCATATGTGCCTTAGTTCTGTAGTTTCTGGTTTTAAACGGTTTTTGGTTAGTGTCTCTGCACATTCTGGAAGAGCACAAGGCAGGGCTGGGCAACCTGAACTGTGTGTTAACAAAGTTCTGGGGTCTTTAATAAAGAAGAGAGTGTGGTCTGGTGATCGGATCAAAGGGCTGGGGTTCAGGATTCCTGGGTTCTATTCCTAGCTTGGAAAGTTTTCTGGTGGTTAGCAGGAGGGCTAACTCTCAGCCCCTCTGTGTTCTAGTCCCAGTTCTGGAAGGGGAATGAGCTTTTGTGGCTAGAACAGGAAGTCAGGACTCTCATGTTTTATTCCCACCTCTACCATTGACTCACTGACCTCCTGTTCTCATCCCAGTTTTATTTGCCTATGGGATTCGCTCCACAATTACACATTCTTAGCCTTCATAAGATGTAAACTTCCCTGCTCCAGCCCCAATAACTGATTGGTGTTAGTAAGGAAGCTCCCCTAAGGGTAGATGATCCCATGATAGTTTCTGACAGCAGGGCAGCTACTGCAGGATATGGGACTAGATGAATGGTTGGTCTGATCCAGTATGGCAGACTCTTCACTTTCCTATCCTCATCCAGTGTTACTGTGAGCTGTTTAGAGTGGTTATATTGAACTCCAGAGATGGATGAAGTGCTTCCTTTATGTATAGTGTTTGGATCCTTTGGGTTAAGGGTGCTGTAGAAATGTAATTCTTTATGATGGCCTCACTGTCAAAGGAATTTCCTTGGTGCTGGGGGAGAAGTTAGTCTCATGCTTCACCCCACTCTGATAATAACTAATACCTCTTCTGTTTCAAATGTAGAACTACGGCGTCTACGGGTATCAAAATCCATGGAACTACAGCCAATATTACTCTCAGAGCTGAAAGTGACACCGTGTGAGATGCGTGACCAGTTCTAAAGATCAAGGAGCAGCCACTTTACACTTGCTTCCAAGAAAACAAGAAGTGAAAGGAAAGTGGCTGTTGACTGTTTGTAAGAGAGGGAAACTGAACTGCCTTGTTAAAAAGCCCCATTTCTCCTCTCATTGCAGTGAGCTGCCCTAACTCCTTCCTTAGCCCACATTATGAACCGGGTTAGATCATGTCTGGCCTTCACCTCCAATGGCAGCCAGGGTGGGCACTGCCTCTTTGCACTGAACTGATCTCTTTTAGATGGAAATGTCTAAGAATCCCTTCCTGTATACAGTGAACTCAAACTGGCCTCACTGCAACACAATGGGGATCCAAAAGCTGAACTCATTTGGCAGCAGCAACAAAGGAATGATCCCTTATTGGAGCTCATAGAGCAGAACTTTTTTTTTTTATTAACTTTATTGCAACAGTCACCCAGGGAAGGGTCATTTTGTAAACTTTTCCTGTACATTTCATGTGGTATAAATAAACGTGCAATTAATCAGACATTGTTCTTCAGCGCAGCAGAGGTTGGAGTTTTGTTCATTTTCATGGGGAAGTTATAGTACAGCTCCCTCTCTTGGCAAAAAGCATTGTGCTGCTAGGACATTATGTGAACACTTCCCCTTTTCTGGATGGGGTATAATATGGAGGTTACTGGGACCTTGTTATGTCCCTGTGGATCCTTGCTGCTTTTGCATAAAAAGTAAGACTGGTTCATCTGGGTCGAGAATAGCTCTGAGCAAGAAAACACATCCTCCTCAGAAGGGGATAGATAGCATCAATCAGCACAAAGAAAACAGGATAGTTGGTTTATTTAAAACCCCTTGTTCAACAACCACTCTTTCAGTTCATTGTCAAAATAGCCCTTGATACGGATGCTGCAGGTGATTTCGTTGACTTGAATAGGTGGTGGTTTCCCAGCGAGCTGAGTGAGGAACTCCTTAACTTCCTCTTCCAGGGCCTGAGGTTAAAGAAACAGAACAAGAATACAGTCTCAATACAACTATCAAATAAGGACAGCCCAAAAGTTTAGGCATCAAACACTAGGCCATGCTTTCAGCAGTTAAGAGCTAGTTTGACTGTCTTTATTTAAAGCTGTGTAAGGCATAACACTAAACAGTTCAGAGATGTTATGTTGTTAATTAGGTCTTGTAGGAGCTGCCAGAACAGCAGTGTCAGTGCTCCAGCTAGTCTGGAATTTTGTTTCCTGGGGTGGTAGATGATTCGCTAACAAATATAACTCTCCATTTTCTGCATCCATGCAAGGAGGAAAGTGATCTCTCCTCAAGAAAAAAAGCTTTGCTCTTTATCCTGGACTAGTATAGCATCCCTATTAGCCTTTTTCCTAACTAATATCACTGTAGTGGCTGTTACCCTGGGGAATATGTAACTCTCTTACAAAGCTATATTTAGGGCCCTACCAAATTCATGGTCATGAAAAACGTGTCAAACCATGAAATCTGGTCTTGTGTGCTTTTACCCTGTACTATACAGATTTCATGGGGGGGAGACTAGTGTTTCTCAAATTGGGGGTCCTGACCCAAGACTGTTGCAGGGAGGTCACAAGGTTATTTTAGGGGGTTATGGTATTGCCATCCTTACTTCTTTGCTCATACCATGCCATGCTACCCTTACTTTTGCGCTGCTGCTGGCCAGCAGCTGCCATTCTCCAGCTGCTTAGCTCTGAAGGCAGTGCTGCCACCAACAGCGCAGAAGTAAGAGTAGCAGTACAGCAACCAACCCACACCCCCTCCCCACTCCTTTTCAAGTCAGGACACCTACAATTACAACACCACGAAATTTCAAATTTAAATAGCTGAAATGAAATTTACCATTTTTAAAATCCTGTGACTATGAATTTGACCAATATGAGCTGTGAATTGGTAGGGCCCTCGCTATATTCCTGTGATTGGCTGTGAAACTGACTTCTGCAGGACACATTCAATATACTTTCTCCTATTATTAAATTTGCTTTCCCTTTTGGGGTAAGGAGAATCACCGAATATGCATTGTTTAAGAATCTGTATTATCACTGGTAGGCTGTTAGGAATGCGTTGGAATGGCACGTACCCAGATATCTCCTTCGATTTTCCTGATGACAGTCATCCTCCTGTTGCCACTGGTGATGTCCTTATAGACTGGAACGTTGTGCATGCGGGAACGTCTCACAAAGTAAGGAAGGGCAGGTGGAGTATCTAACCAAAAAAAACCTGATTTCAACTCTAGGCCAGAGCACTGTTTGCTCTGCATGCTCCACTAGTGAGCCCAGATCAGAAAAGTGACCCTGGTGAAGCTCAAGTCATCTCAGTTTGCAACTCTACTCTCTGTACCACAAACTCCCAGTACCATCTAAAATCCAACTGGGTTGTTCCTGGCTAAGCCAGTCACTGGTAAAAATGCAGTCAGAATTTAGCTGACTTATGCATTATGGCAAAACAGATGCCTGCTCATATGCCAGTAGCTTTGCTAAAAAAATCTGACTGGAATAAATGTCACTTTTCTGATACCAACTGCTTAACAAGGCTTGTATTTCTCAAGCTTTAGAAACAGAGGGGTAAGCCTATTCCAGTCAAAGAGGCAGCATTACCTGCTGGAAGGACTACTACAAGCCTTGATCACTTTTTCTGTACCTTACTCTTAAAGCCACAAATCCTTGAAATAAAACATGCAAGCAACAGTGACGGTAGCTCAAATTAAGTTACAGGAAGCAAGAACAGAGTTAGGGGCCAGTTTGTGTTGTTAGAAGTTAAAAAAAAAAAAAAAAAAAGTACTACAGGTTGGATGCCTTCTGATCTGAGAAAATGTATCTTTTTGCTCTAGGCTCATATACCCTTTAGGGTTATGCAGCACTGTGGGGGGAAATTTTCAGAGAGACAAATGGCACCCAGCTCTTTAACTGTATGAAAACTTTCTCAGACTAAAAACAATAATCTGAGTCATAGGAATATAACACTGTGACCAAAACCCTCTACTTTAATATCACATGGAAAAATGTTTTGAGGAGCATACGGGACTTGCCAACATTCAGTGCATTTACTGCACCATAACCCATAATCTGGTGGAAAAAACATAGGCGTGACACTAGTTCCCTTTCACTTAAGAGCACTGGATGTTCTAAGATACTCTAGAACAGTGGTCACCATGATCCCAGAGGATCTCCCAGTCTATCGCAGTCTCTGGCAGTGTAGCGGGGCTGCTGCTAAGGCTTGCTCTCTGTCTGCCGTGGGCCCCAGGGGTGGGGGAGAGCAGGGGTCTCCCTCTGCATACTATTGCTACCTGCAAGCACTGCCCACGTAGCTCCCATTGGCCAGGAACAGGGAGCTGTGGCCAATGGCAGATGCAGCGCTTGCAGAGCCATGTGCCCCCTGCATGGGCACGTTGGTCCCTCTCAGGAGTGGAGCGGGGCAGACAGCCTGCCTTAGCCTCGCTGCGTTGCCGACCAGGAGCCACCCACAGTAAGTGTCACCCAGCAGGAGGCTGCACCCCAGAGCCAGCACCCCAAACCTCCTCCTGCACCCTGACACTCTGCCCCAGCCCTGACCCCCCCATACTGAAACTCCCTCACAGAGCTTGCATCTCTCACCCTCTACTGCACCCCAACCCCCTGCTCCAGGCTCAGCCCAGTGCTCCTTCCCACAGTGAACCCCCCAGCCCAGAGTCCACACCCCCTCCCGAACCTCAACCCTCTACCCCAGCCCAGTGAAAGTGAGTGAGGTTGGAGAAGAGCAAGCAGAGGAGATGGGGGGATGGAGTGAGTGGGGCAGGTCTTTGGGAAAGTGGGGTGGGGGGGTGTTGATGCTGGGTTGCCCTTAAATTCAAAAAAGTGATCTTGCGCATAAAAAAGGTTGGAGACCACTGGTCTAGCTCAGGCCAAAGCTGGTCTTCCTCACAACAGCACCATTTTGGACTCATTTTATTGGTGGGAGGAGCTAGTCAATGCAGAACTGGGATACAGGCACAGCACACTAAATCAGCACTCAACAACAAAAACAGCGAGGAGTGCGGTGGCACCTTAAAGATTAACAGATTTATTTGGGCATAAGCTTTCATGGGTAAAAAACCCACTTCTTCAGATGCATGGAGTGAAAATTACAGATACAGGCATAAATATATATTGGTACATGAAGACAGTTACCTTACACATGGAGAACTTCCCTTCTCTTCATGTACCAATATATATTTATGCCTGTATCTGTAATTTTCACTCCATGCATCTGAAGAAGTGGGTTTTTTACCCACAAAAGCTTATGCCCAAATAAATCTGTTAATCTTTAAGGTGCCACCGCACTCCTCGCTATTTTTGTGGATACAGATTAACATGGCTACCCTTCCGCTACTTGGCATTCAAGAACAATTGCTACAAGTAAGCTTGGCAGAATTTGATTATTTGTTTGTTTTTGAAGGATAATATCAATGTTTTATGCAGCTTTTTCAATTTAAATTTCCAGTTGTGCAAAATCATGGATTTGAAGCATTTTATTGATTTAAATGTTCACAGTTGTGGGAAATTAAAGACATATTGAAATTAAAAGTTAAAGCTTTATATCCATTAAAATACAAACTCATCACATATCAAAATATATAAAGTAAATATCCTTAAACCAAATTAAGTTCTCAAGCAGTATTTTTATGTGGACTATCTGTAAATGTCAATTATCAACAGCAATATTTCAGTGGTTTGGGTGCATGCAGTGAAATTGACGGGTGCCCCATACGGTTACCTGATGGCGCTCTCCAGCCAGACGGGGTGGGGTACTGGGCGTGTTTGGGGGGAGCAGGAATTCTGGTGGGTGGAATGAGTCTCTCCACAAATTTATATTCTTCAGTGGATTCCACAATCCCGGGATAATGGGGGTGGTGGGTCTCAGTTTTGTCCCGGGACGGATTCTGAAATGCAAGGGGGGGGAGGGTAAATAACCGTCAGGTGCTATCCCGCCTGCAGCAGCCACGCGCTGCCTGTCCCGCCCCACGGCGGGCGCCGTTTCAGTGCGGGGCAGGAGAGCCACCCTCTAGCCGCGTAGCGCTGCGGGGGGGCCGGGGAGTCCGGGCTGCAGGCGGTAAGGACGATCCGGCCACCTGAGCCCCCGTCCGCGGTACCTGCTGGGGAGTCACCTGCAGCAGCCGCCGGGCCCCCGCGCCCCACACGCTACCCGGCCGCCTCCTCAGCCCCGCTAGGGCTACGGTCGCCGCCATTTTGCTGCCGCGTCCGGCTGGGACCACGGGGAGGGGGCGGGTTGTGACGTAAAAATAGGACGCCTCCGCGGGCGACAGCCGATTGCGTATGACGTGACGCTTTACGCACCGCGCGCGTCTCCCTGTACGTATATCAGTGTGCGCGCTCCTAGTCTACTCCTTTTTCTTTCCGGCTCCATTTTGTACGGTGGCGGCGTCTCGTGGTGAGTGAGGCCCCGGTGTCCTGCCCGCCTGAGAGCGCGGCCTCGGGGCGCTCCGCGGGGCTGGATCAGGTGGTGGGGGACGCCGGCGGGAGCGTTGGTTTGGTGAGAGGGAGGGCAGGGATTTAGAGCGGGGCGGGACACGACACGAAGCAGCCCTCGCCTCTCCCGTCCCCCGGCGACTCGTGGTTCGGGGGCACCCGCGGGCGGCAGGGGGCGGCTGGCCGCTGTGGCGCGGGTAGGAAACCCCTTGGGTGAGTGAAGGGAGGAGGCTCCCCCGCCTCTTCCTCCGGTGGGCCAGGCGCCTCGCTGGCCTGGTCTGGAACAAAGAGGCCCAACGAGGGAAGGGCCGATGGGTCTGACAGGCAAACGGTGAGAGGGGTTGAGGCTGACGAGGAGATCCCTGGATGGTGCCGGGTGCCTTGTGTCGCCCCCCAGATTGCTGGTGATTGGGAAGTGGCTCCCCATTCTGCATCTCTTGGTAAAGTTGGCTAGCTCAGCTGGGCACTTTTAATCCTCGTTCCCTAGTGAACCACTCCTGGCTTCTATCCCCAGATCTGGGAGGAAAGTGGAGTCAGTGGGTGTCAGAGCAGGGGAGGGCTGGGCATCAGAACTCCTGGGTTCTGTTTCAGGGGCATACTAAGGATGCTGCTAAAAAGCGTATCCAAACTTCCACGTTAGACAACCTTTCAAACTAATCCAGGCCCAGCAGGTGGCATTGATTTTTTTACCAGTACCGTCTGTTGCTGGGGTGGCAGCAAAGTCCATCTGGGGAGGAACGTCAGTAAAGTTTCCTTGTTTATGCCCTAGCAGATCTGCTAGGGAAGGTGCAGAGACTGACTTTGGCTAGACTGTGCTCGATCTGGGGTACTCAGAGCAGAATTCCAGGGCCTTTGGAGATTCCTGCCTCTGCCAGGGTTTGTGTATCCCGATTGCATTGTGTAAGTAATGATTTACTGCTGCAGGCTTAGTCACTTAACTTATGTTTCAATATGGGATTCACAGCTAGAGAAGGAGGCTGGAAGTCAGGTCTTTTGAGTTCCTTCACTTGCTCTTGTGTTTTAAGCAAGTGACAGGACTTATGGGTTCTGTTTCTGGGTTTGTCACTGGCTCTGGAAGGGTGGGTGGAGGGAGTGGGGCCTAGTTTTTACAACAAGGGTGCTGGTAGTCAAGACTCCTGGGTTCTATTCCTAGGTGTTTCACTGGCTCATGGTGTCTGCTTGTTTTCTGTTTGGGTTTTTATCTGTAGAGCTCCCAGTAGGTTACTGGGTAGCTGCGGTGAAATCTGACAAGTAAGCTGCGTGTGTCTCTCAGCCTGTCTAATGTAATGTAGCCACAGAATGCGACACCTAACGTTTTTAGCCTGCTGTGGGAATGGCCTGATCTTGGGTAACTTGCTCTAACTCTTCTTGTTCTGTCCACTCAGCATAGCTGGAACCATGCAGCTGTTCATCCGTGCTCAGAACCTGCACACCCTTGAGGTGTCTGGACAGGAAACAGTAGCTCACATTAAGGTAAGGATTCACTAGCCACATACTTTTTTTGTGCCCCACCCCATGTCGCCCTAAACATGTCTGTTGGGCTTTTCAGTGCATCCTTCAGCTGATTGCTCCTGCCCAAGGGGAGGGGAAGGAGCAGAATTGCTGCTGATTTCTGATCATAAATATTGGCAAAGAAAGTATTGGGCACTGCATGTCTCTTTCCTCTGCTTGATCTGTGTTGAAGGTAGCCTTATGAGAGAATCCTAGGAACATGGCTGCCCAAAGCTGGAACACATCAGGCTTTGATCTTGACATTATACACTGTGTATGTGCTTCCAAGTCCAGAACTTGGATGGAAGACCTTCACAGAAAGCCATGGTGCTCTGGAGTTGAGTCAGTAAGGGGCATTCTGCTGATTCCAGTGTCCCAGCATGGTATTGGAAAGGGCTGTGCTGCAGGGGGTGGGGTGGGATTGAGCCCAGGAGGGGTTGCTCTCACCTCTGAGTCAATGCTGGACTCAACCAGTGCTCCCTGGTGTCTGCTCCTTCAGAAGAAATATTAAATGTTCCTGATTGCTTATCATTAAAATACCTCTGGCACTTTGTGACACCAAATTGTAATTGACGTAATTGCATTTGGCCTTGCAGTTTGAATGAAGGGCTGTTAGTTTCACCCTATAACTCAGTGGTACCCCTCCCCACTGCCACTCTAATCAATTTGGTCAGGCTTTTCTATAACTCCTGTCTGTCCTAGTGCATGGATTCCTTTCCCTCCATGGCATTTACCCCATTCATATCCCCAGAGACTGTTGGAATGCATCATCTCTTTCCCTGCAAAGCCAGTCTCCACAGATCTAACTCTCCTCCTGAATCAGTTCTTCTCACTCCTGATCTGTGTCAGTGGGATCTGAACTCCTTCCAACCACTCAGCCCTTTTAGCATTGTGCTGCCCAGAAAGAAACTCTTTGATCTGGGATATTGTGCCCCCCTGGATAGCACACCTCTACCTCATGTTATGGGGAGGATTACAGTGACGCCTGCTGACTTGAGGAAGGTGCTTGATTAGCTTTGCTCTCCTGGCCTTACCAGCTGACTGTACCCCTCTGTACCTTGTGTCTCCTATCAGGCTCACATTGAGTCCCTGGAGGGCATCGCACCTGAGGATCAGGTGGTTCTCTTGGGTGGAACTCCCTTGGAGGATGAATCTCTCATTGGGCAATGTGGCATCAGCGAGTTTACCACCCTGGAGGTGGCTGCTCGCATGCTGGGTGGTAAGTATTAAAAGGTTCTGGGAGAGGTGGACTAGACTCAATTTCCAGATAAAGCTCCTGGACAGGTGGAAGAGGCATGCAAAAGAGATCCAGCCCACTGTGCTCTTTAGCTGGGTTTCAAAAGTGGATGGCCAAGCTGTTAACTCCACCAGCTACAGCAGAGTCTTGCTAGACTAAGACCACTGTAGCCATTGGGGCTCTGAATGGTGCATGAGATGCCAGAGGACCTGGAGGATGCCTGTGTAAAACAAGCTTGCTGGGTCTCTGCCCAGTGTACAGGGATTCACATCAGACAGCACTGAGAGGCCCCGCATATTCAGTCTGTGGCCCCTCAGAGTGAATAGAACATACTGAACTCCCCTCCAGTCCAGGACTGAGGCCCGTTGGGTTGGTTGTGGGAACCTTGTCAGTCCTTTGAGGTACATTTATACTGTGATTTTAAAAAAAAAAAACCCTTCCAAACAACAATACCCACAGCACAGTCTGAGCATTGATCAGCTGACTCAGGCTGTGGGGCTAAAAATAGTAGTGTAGATGTTCTGGCTGGAGCCAGAGCTCTGAGACTCCCTGCTCACATGATCTCAGAGCCTAAGCTCCAGCCTGAGCCAGAAAGTCTACGCAGAAGTTCTGTAGCCCTGTGAGAATAAGTCAGCAGATCTGGGCCAGCCATGGTCTTAGTCTTCTATTGTAGACATACCCTTAGAGGCCCCCAGTCACCCATGTCTCTTTTACAAAGGAGGTTGAGGAACCAGTTACCAGGGCACTGGTGACACATGGGTTAACTTAAAGGACTGGTGAATAAAGTGCAGGCCCTGGAATAACAAAGTTGAGATGAATCTGGCCACCAGGGCAACTGTCCCAGCCACACTGTACATATTACCCAGTGTCCTGTGGCGCTGAGTGCAGCTCTCCTGATTTCTCTCCCCAGGTAAGGTCCATGGCTCCCTGGCTCGTGCTGGGAAGGTGAGAGGCCAGACTCCCAAGGTAAGTGATTCTTTTGGTGCATTGATGTAACCTCACCGAAGGGGGGTAGTGGGGGGGAGCTGTTTCACGTGCTGCAGACTGAGGGTTTGTTGCACTTTATCAGTAAACACTTTGAGACCACCACAGCCTTGTGGTTCACACAGTGGGACTAGGAGCCAGGAGTCCTGGGTCTAGAATGGGAGTGCCCCCTCTTGGCATGTTGCTAAGCTAACTGTGCTCTCTCCCTCAAAGGTTGCCAAGCAAGAGAAGAAGAAGAAGAAGACTGGCCGTGCCAAGAGACGCATGCAGTACAACCGGCGTTTTGTCAATATCGTGCCAGGCTTTGGCAAGAAGAAGGGCCCCAATGCTAACTCCTAAATGACACACCTCACCCAATAAAGCAGATGTCACCCAAGCGTGCTGTCTTGTGGCTGCTTTCATTCTCGAGGTCTGGGGGGGAGGGAGGGGAGGCATTCTCTTCTCCCTCCGCTTGCATGTGAGCTGGCTTTGTTCAAGATGCCCTTGAGTCCCAGCCACTCTCAACCACTCCTGCCTGCTTGTGCTTCAGATTCCTCTGGGGCCCTTCAAGGGAGGGAACCAGCTGTGAGAGACTGAGAGAGAGAAGTTGAGAAGGAGCTAGGACAACTGGGGATGACCCATAGGTTGCCCTACCTGTGGTCTTCACTCTGAGTTTACATACCACTGCATGTTCGCTGAAGCCTCTGTACATTCCATGTCCTGTAGGCAACCTTCATTACTGGCACTGCAAGCAGGCAGGGGAATGAGTTCTGATTTTGTCTCTCTATGGGCTGAATTCTGAACGCTCCCAGTATGTCTCCCTGGGGCTTCTCATTTTGGTGCCCAAAATCTAGTGGGGGGGTGGGGAGAAACCCTTCTGGAAGCTGTAGCTATGATGAGCAGGCAACTGTTTATCCTCTGCTTAAACAGATTAGTAGAAACAAAGAACAAAAAGTCTGATCGTGTGCTCTGAGCTGTGCACTAGCTCAGTCCTGTTCTCCACTTCATTTAGACTAAAGCATGGAAGACATGAGCAGGGCTCTAGTGCTGATCACTTCGGATAGCTCGAGTCTGTGTGCTTCTGTGCACCAGTTTCTCCATCTGTAATATAGAGATGATACTTCCAAGGCAGTTATGGCTTAATGTGTCAGCATTTGAGAAGTGCTGGGACAAAAGGGTCGAGCGTTACTCCACCTGCCTTTTGAGTGATGATGCTGTGCGGCCATGCTGCTGCTTTTGGTATTGCTGGGTCTAATTCTGGGACGAAGGAAATGTACAGACTTCCATGGGACTTTATTCTGCAAGAACCTGATGCAGTTTTGCTGCAGCTGCCTCTGCGTGTGGAGCAGGCTTATTTTTTTTTTCCTGGCAGCTGTAGTAGTGACGCGGGTGATCAACGCTGTGACTATTCAGATATAGGTGCCAGCCTTGCAAGGGCAGGGGCGGCCACAATGCCGCCGACTGTCATACCCTGAAACAGCGTGACCCTACGCCGGGGTCGCCGGAAATAGCCGAACCGGGGTGGGGGGGAGTTCCGAAGCTGAGAGGCGAAACGCCCGAGCGTTTCCGAATCTAGGGCGGAATTCTTCGAAGTTGTACGAGCCCTTCCGAGCCGAAAACAGAAATAGCCGAACCACACAGTGGCGGTTGCGAACCCCCTCGAGCGCCTCTGAGGTGAAGGCGGAAATGCCCGAGCGGTGGCGGAAATGCCCGAGCGCTGCCAAGATGGAGGCGGCTGAGCCCTGCGGCCTGTGTCTGCGGGAGCGGGCCGCCTACACGTGCCCCCGCTGTAACATGCGTTTCTGTTCGGTGCCCTGTTACCAAGGCCACGGGGCCTGCGCCGAGGCTTTCCACCGCCGGCAGCTGCTGCTCCGGCTCCAGGGCCAGCGGGGGGACCCGGCCTCCCGAACCCGCCTGAAAGAAGCCCTGCTCCGGCTGCGGGAGCTACGCGAGCTCGGGGACGCGGAGCCCCAGCTAGGCCGCGACCCTGAGGACCAGGACGACGGTCTGTGGGAGCGGCTCAATCCGGCCGAAAAGGCCGCCTTTCAGCGCCTGCTGAGCAGCGGGGAGATTGGAGCCTTTCTGCCACCGTGGAGGCCCTGGTGGTGGGGATGGGGCCGGGGGCTGGTCCAGGAGCTGGGGGGTGCTGAGGGTGCCCAACCCCCTGCTGCCCAGAAGTCAGAGAAGAAGACCCCAAGCTCGGCACCCATCCACCAGCCACTGGTACCCCAAAGTGCTTCCCCCCCCATGGGCACCCAGCAGCCACAAGCGAGCTCAAGTATGGTACCCACCCAGCAACCTGAAGAAATGCCAAGCCCAGTTCCTGCTGTGCCTGCATCTGTTCCACCACTGAGCTCCCTGACCTGCAGCCCAGCCTCACCCCTGGTGTGTTTCCAGCTGCCTAATGTCCTTTATGCCTACGTCTTCGCCCTCACCCTCTACAATGGGGACTTGAGTGAAGATGAGCTGCTGCCTGAGTTCTCTGACATGGTCCTGGATGTCGCTGGGGCATTGGGTGCCAAGCAGGTCTTCCACTCCACAGCAGAGGCGCTGCAGGCTTCCCTCCAGGCAGTGACAGCCAGCCGGTACCCTGAGTGCCCCCTGGGGAATGCAGGTGCTATGATGGCAGTGGCCCAGATCCTGATGGGGGAGAATCAAGCCATGCAGAAAGGCTACAGCCTGGCAGCCCTCTCCCATCTTGCCAGGCTGCTGGGCAAGGCCAAGAAACTGGTGCCAACAGAGGAACGGCCCAGGGTGTATGGCGCCAAGAAGAAGTGTGAATTTCTGCTCTCCTGGGTCAATGAGAACCAGGAATCTTTGACTGTCCTGGCTCTAGAAGTGCAAAGGGAATATAAAACCCATTTGGAGGCAGTCAAAGAAGTGGATGTAGTTACCAAAGAACTGGAGAAGATGTGGGGTGGGAAACTGCCCCCTGCAAAAAAGCCATTGATCGAGGAGTTGGACTGATGGCTGGAACTTAGTCATCCCTAAAACCTTCCACACTTAAAACATTGGGGGATTTGAGTGGAATTGGACCCATTTAGAGACCAGATTATTTTTTTAAGTGGGAAAAACTGAATGAACCCTCTCTTGGTGAATAGCTATTTTAGATAAATCCACCACACTGAGTCTTGGCACAAATGTTGATCTGGTTTCTAGGGAGCTGACCTGTTGCAATAAAAAGAGCAAAGCAGCTGGCTGTGTGCATTCCTGTCTTCCATTCAGCAGGACCCTTGGTGTGTTCCATGCGCTTAAAGCTTTGGCTGTTACTTTGTTGGTTTCAAAGTTGGTGTGTTTCCCACTGGTGCTGCAGAAACCTCTAGCTGGTCACAGAGTCCCATACTATGTGTTTTATATCCTACCAAGTATAGATTTTTTGCAGAAATCATCAATAAAAGGACAGCTAGACACCACCATAGCTAGAGTTGCTGTAAACTAGAAAACTAGCATTGCAAGGACAAACATACTCTGCATCCTTACATCAGTGCTGACAGCTGTTATAAACCACTCAACATCAATAACAGACCATGAAAAGTCCTTTCTTTCCTGTGCATTAATATGGGAGATGTATTCCCCCAAGTCCTACTCTGCATCATTAGACTGGAGCTTCAGCTGAAATAAGTAAAAAAGCTTCTGTTGAGAGAGAGGCCGGACCCATTCACAGCTCAGGAGAGAGTGAGAGACAGTGGCAGGAAAGAGAGCGAATGAGTATCAGGTATTTTTAAGATCTGATATTTTAATGTATGTAGTCTTATCTAGTTAATATTTATTTAGCTCTCTAAGCTATTCTAACTGATCACTGTGGCAGGAATGTAAGAATTGCTGGCCTGGATGAGACTCATGGTCCATCTAGTTCAGTATCCTATCTGTGACACTGCTCCAGATGCTTCAGAGGAAAGTGTAAAAACCCCACAGTAGGCAGATGTAATGTAATCTGCCCTTGCTGCTCTGTAGGAGTTAGACTGGCTTTAAGACCTGAATAGCAAGGTTTAATATTCCTTCCATAATGTTGTTTTGAATTATGATAACTGGATATTCTTGATATTCATATAAATAGTTTATTCCTTTTTTAATCTTGCTGAATTCTTCACCTCAATGACTTCCTGTGGCAGTGACTTCCACAGTCTAACAATATGTTGTCTGCAAAAGGTGTGTTTCATTTTATCAGTGACACAAAATGCACAGCATGGGACTTTGATTAAAGGTTTGCAGGATTGTTGGAAAATAGGCCCATTTCCAAACTGCCCTTAGGGTGTCACAGGTGAATTTCATGGTGTCTCAAGGAGAGGGATGTTGTCCCCTAAATATTTTTGGAAAGCTATTGGTGTCCCTAAGTCCCATTGGTTTGGTGTGATTAGTTAGAACACCTTAGTCTTACACTCTGTCCTATGGGGCCGGTGATGGGTGGAAGGCTTCATAGAATGATACCCTAAGGTTTTGGTGTGAGAGGTTGAATTTGTAGCCCTTCAGGGCATGCTGCACAGCCTGTCTGTTCTTTTGCTTGGGGCTGAGAGCCAGCTACGGATTGAGAACCATTGGGCATTTTATTTGTGGTGGGTTGGTTGAGTGAGGGAGAATCAGTGGGGAAGGGAGAAGTCATGAAAGCTCTGGGGCTTAATCCAATAGAATATGTATGAATTTAAAATAATACCTAGCTCTTATAATGGTATCCAATTGACCGCAACCCACCTCCTACCTCAAATTCCTTTGCCCAGCCAAAGAAGGGTTAGGGTGTAAACTTCGAACTAGCATTAACCTATCCTGGGTGGAGTGTGGTCCTATGATCTGAGAACTCCATTTGGGCACTAGCTTATGACTCAGCTTTACTGAGTTTAACTCCCTGCTCTGACATAGACTTCCTATGTGACCTTGGGAAAGCCGCTTAGCCTTTCTCTGCCTCAGTTTCTTCATCAGTACAATAGGGATAATAGCACTGCCCTACCACATTGGGATGTTATGAGGACAAATACGTTAAAAGGTTGTAAGGTCCTTGGATACCACTGTGTTTGGGGCCATATCAGTATCCAAGTGTACATCTATGCTTTTATAAAAGATCTGTGGCCCAGCTGCAGCTGGCCAGATCACCTGACATGGGCTGGGGCTGTGGAGCTATAAAATTGCAATGCAGATGTTCAGGCTGGGGCTGGACTCTGAGACTCTCCCTGCTCACTGGGATCTCAGTTCCCCGGGCTCCAGCCCAAGAGTCTACACTGCAACTTTATTGCCCTGCAGCATAAGCCCCCCGAATCTGAGTCAGCTGACCTAAGACACTGTGCCATGTTGTTTTTTTAATCAAAGTGTAGATGTACCTTAGGCTACACGGAGGGAAATGAGTTACTGAAGGTCATCCAGCAGGCCAGTGGCAGACTAACACGGCTGTTACTCTGAGAGCTGGGAATAGAACCCCAATCTGCTGAGTCCCAGTGCTCTATCCTCTAAGCCACATGGCCATAAACATCTAATCCTTGGCTATAGGCCTTCAGGGAATCAGAATAACATGTTCCATGCAGACACCATTCTGTATCAGTCTGCAGGGTTTTCCTGACTGCTGCTGACTCTTCCTTGGCTTCAGAGCCTGCGGCCTTTCTGAATGTCCCATACCCCACAAACACTTAGTTGAGACTACGATGTAGCCTTTTATGTTGGCACACGATTGAGCTCTGTGGGCCTGTCATGGACCTAAGGCCTAAAGGGACCATTGTGATCATCCAGTTTGTTTTTTCCCCATCCCCCACAGATGGGCTGTAGAATTTTCCCCAGAAGCTAGATTAAAGCATGTGTTTTAGAAAGAGATCTAGTTTTGCTTTAAAGACTCCAGGTGGTGGCCAACCCACCCTCCCCTGGTGAGCTGTTCCAGTGTTTATCACCTTCCCTGCTAGGAAATTGCTTTATTTCAAGATTACATTTGTCTAACTTCAACTTCCAGCCATTGGATCTTGCTGTGCCTTCCTCTGCTAGACTGAAAAGCCCCATTTATCAGATACTCAGACAGCCCCAGGCGCAGAAAAGAGCTCCTAGGCCAATGAGGGGAGTAGAGAGGCAACCTTACGAGAGGAGACTGAAAGAGTAGGTTTGTTTAGCCTGGCCATTAAAGGGTGAGAGGGGAATCTAATCATGCTCTATAAATGCACAAAAGGGATAAATCATGGGAGGGAGAAGAGCTATTGAAGCTAAAGAACAATGTTGGCACAAGGACAAGTAAGGATAAAATGTCAAGAAATCAACTGAGGCTGGAAATGAGAAGAAGATTTCTACCCATCAGGGGAGGGAGGTTTTGAAGCAGACTCCCCCTGAAAGGAGTGTTGCCTATTTGGTTGATTGTTTCCTAGAATCATATCATAGACTTTAAGGTCGGAAGGGACCATTATGATAGTCTAGTTTGACCTCCTGTACAACACAGGCCACAGAATCTCACCCATCCACTCCTGTAACAAACCTCTCACCTATGTCTGAGCTATTGAAGTCCTCAAATCATGGTTGAAAGACTTCAAGGTGCAGAGAATCCTTCATCAAGTGACCCGTGCCCCACGCTTCAGAGGAAGGCAAAAAACCCCCAGGGCCTCTGCTAATCTGCCCTGGAGGAAAATTATTTCCCGACCCCAAATATGGTGATCAGCTAAACCCTGAGAATGTGGGCAAGACTCACCAGCCAGACACCCGGGAAAGAATTCTCTGTAGTAACTCAGATCCCACCCCATCTAACATCCCATCACAGGTCATTGGGCATATCTACTGCTAATAGTTGAAGATCAATTAATTGCCAGAATTAGGCTATCCCATCATATCATCTCTTCCATAAATTTATCACGCTTAGTCTTGAAACCAGATATGTCTTTTGCCCCCCACTGCTTCCCTTGGAAGGCTGTTCCAGAACTTCACTCCTCTGATGGTTAGAAACCTTCATCTAATTTCAAGTCTAAACTTCCTGATGGCCAGTTTATATCTATGTGTTTAAGATCTGACAGTTTGCTCATCGAGCCCTCAAAAGCATCGCAAACAATTGACTTTGAACCCAGATGGAGACTGCATTTAATAAAATCATTGTCACGTCAGTGCATTATCCAAAGCCACACGCCAGTGTTCCCCAAAAGGGAATTTCCCCAGTCCTTAAAATTAATCAGGCCCTTACAGACACAGCAAACCAAACTTGTATTCCACTTCAAGCCAAAACAGACTCCCAGCTGTGATCCTCTCTCTTTGGGGCTTGTCTTCTTTCTGGTGTTAGCTCAAGGTTTAAGTCAAGTTTTGCTCCTAACCTGACTCTTGTCCACACACACATTTCTAGCATGAGTTAAGTGGTGCTTTAAAAATCAAGCTAGCTGGCCTGTACGGAGTTGGAAGCTGAAGCAGGAGTGCTGCTGCCACTCAAGCTAGTAATGCAGCTTCTTGAGTTACAGCAGCACATCAACTGCTAATCCAATCACCCTGTACAGCTCCAGTACTGTTTCACAGTGCAGGTGCTCTCATGCTGCTCTCAGTGTATGTTTACGCTGCTGTCCGAGGCATGACTGCAGCTTGGGTGGGCACACCTGCCCTAGCTTTACTCTAGCTAGCATGGCTGAGGATAGTGACGATGCAGCAGCATGTGCTGTATAAGCCCGCACATCCACAGCACTATTTTTAGCCATGTTAGCTAGAGTAAAGGTAGTGTGGCTATACCAGTCTAGGCTGCACTCACACATTTGATTGGAGTGTAGACATACTCTAGCCGAGCTCAAGTGAGAGTAACTCCAGTGTACTCACTTGAGCTAAATGTTGCAGTGAAGACAAACCCTCCATCTCATCATGACCCATGCATCTGTTGGGCTGACCTTTCTGCTGTCACCTCCTTACAAGCAGCAGAGGAGAATTCAGGCACGCTCCATTCTCAGATGTCCAGGGTGAAGCCTGCCATGAGCTTGCAGCCAACTGTAGTGGTTGTGATAGTTAGACCCGTTCATTAAAGCCTTACCAATCATGCAGTAAGCTCCATTGTGGTCCCTCATGGAAGGCAATGCTTTAAGCTCGAGTGAAGCACAGAGGAATGCAGCTCAGACATCTAGTGCTGTTATGAAAACATTGTGGGTTTTGTTGTACATAAGAATGGCCATAGTGGGTCAGACCAAAGGTCCATCTAGCCCAGTATCCTGTCTTCCAACAGTGGCCAATGCCAGATGCCACAGAGGGAATGAACAGAACTGGTAATCATCAAATGATCCATCCCCTGTCATCCATCCCCTGTCACTCATTCCCAGCTTCTAGCAAACAGAGACTTGGGACACCATCCCTGCCCATACTGGCTCATAGCCACTGATGGACCTATCCTCCAGGAACTTATCTAGTTCTTTTTTGAACCTTGTTATAGTCTTCACTTTCAGAACATCCTCTGGCAAGGAGTTCCACAGGTTGACTGTGCGTTGTGTGAAAAAAAAATACTTCCTTTTGTTTGTTTTAAGCCTGCTTAATTTCATTTGGTGACCCCTAGTTCTTGCGTTATGAGAAGGAATAAATAACACTTCTTTATTCACTTTCTCCATACCAGTCATGATTTTTTAGACCTCTTCTGAACCTTTTCCAGTTCCTATATATCTTTTTTGAGATGGGGTGACCACATCTGCAGTATTCAAGATGTGGATGTACCATGGATTTATATATAGGCAATATGATATTTTCTGTCTTATTATCATCCCTTTCTTAAGGATTCCCAACATTCTGCACCCCAAACCCCTTATCCCCAGCCCCAGCCCCACCCCAGAGCCTGCACCACCAGTCAGAGTCCTTCCCCCCTCCCCCGGTGTCCCAATCCCCTGCCCCAGCCTGGAGTCCCTTCCCACCCTCCAAACCCCTCGGTCCCAGCCTGGAACACCCTTCTACACACCAAACCCCTCATCCCCAGCCCCACCCCAGAGCCCACACCTCCAACTGGACCTGCACCCCAAGGCCCTGCCCCAACCCGGAGCCCCCTTCTGTACCTTGAAAGTTTGCCCACCTCTGGTGTAAGGCCATGAGTGTGGACAACTTTCCATGTGTTTACCCAGCTTTGTTGTGTGAGTCTCTCTAGACTCCAGGATGGAGAGAGTACCATCGCCTGCTAATCACACATAGCAGTTTGCAAAGCACCTTGAGTCTGTTCAATTTCTGCACCCACTCTGTGGCACAATGGCTTTCTATTTCACTATAGGCACAAGGTGGGTGGAGTGGCAGCTTCTCTAAGACATAAGGAGTTCAGCTTCCATGAGCCATCCACTTCCTGTGAATTCAGGCAGCTCCACAACAAAATCTGTAGTTCCATGGGGGCAGCATCTTGTCACCTAGGTACTGCCATTTGCCTTGATTTGGTCGCAGTTCCTCTTTAGTTTTCAGTGGCAAAGCTCGGCGTAGCCCCAAGCTGCCTTTGGGCAGCAGTGATGGTAAGCGAGCATTAGTGTGCAGATAGGGCTGATGGCGTTTAGGACACAGCTGGTCAAAGCAACTTCAACTGTGGATGTTCAGAAGGAGGAAGAGTCTCCCCACTTGCTCTGGGGTCTGGATTTACTCCATAACGAACAAGAAAGCTCCATTATGAGATGATCTTCTCTCCCTCCGGGACCAGTTGCGAGCTGCATTATATGAACCATTTAAAGCTAGACAGTGCATAGCTCCATGGAATACACTGGAGGGAACAATCCTGCACTTCCAGGGAGATGGACTTCATTCCCTTTGGGGACTGGTTGAGTGGGTGTTTGGCACTGACTCGGCATGGACAGTGTCACAGCAAAGATGCGGTAGAGGATGACAACGTGCCCCAGTGGTAAGGACAGAGGCTAGCGTCCTACCTGCCTTAGGAGCAGAGGTGGGCAGATGTAAGCTGTTGTGCTTGGGTCTGCATGGGGCATGATGTGCTGGGACGCATCTCAGTAAAGGTAAGGGAAGATCCTGTAGGGGACTCGCTGGCAGTACTCCTGCCAGGCGAGCCCGTACTTCCGCAGGCACTGGTGCTCGTCCCGGGCCTCCCGATGAATCAGCAGCACAGTGAAGTAGAAGACGTAGAAGTAGGGCAGGACGTGTGTCAGGCCTGAGGAGGTGGGAGAGACATGGGCCATGAGAAGAGGAGGCCATGGGCCCTTCCTCTAGGACCTTCTTGTGCAATGGTTCGCAACCCATGGGCTGCTTGTGGCCTAATCAGCACACAGCTGTGGCCCATGTGACATCCTCAGGGCATTACAGGTAGTATATATATTGTGTGGATGCAGCCCACATAACAGAGAGAGCTGCATATGTGGCCCACAATGGTAAATAGGTTGAGAACAATTGTTCTAGTGGATAGCCTGAGCGCTGAGCAAGCTTGTCTAGGGGCATAGATTCCTCCCCACTCCCACGTTAATAATCAAAGTGATGGCATCACTTTGAAGGTGCGACTAGCGCCTTCCACCTGGGACTTCAGGCCAACCAGACCAGGCGCCTTCTACGTGACCTGTGGCTGGAGTATGGGGCAGCATATTGGTTTCATCTGCTTGGGACATGGCTGGGAGGTTTGGCCAGAGCAGGCACCCTCTGTGTAGCTCATGGAAGACACAGTGGGTGCCCCAAGGCAGACACCACTGCCCTGAGGGCTAAAGAGGTGCTGCCCTGCCTCCATTGCAGAGGGGCAATAGGGGTATGTCCTGCATGCCCTAAAGGCACAGGTCCCAGTGGGACACCGATGCTGGGGCAGGAGAAGGAGACACCACCACCTCCTTGCTAGCCTTTCCACTGGCCCCCTCCAGGCAGGGATTTAGACTCACCACAGGGCAGAGACCAGGCCAGAGCCATGATGAGATCCCCCAGGTAGTTGGGGTGGCGCACAAACCCCCACCACCCAGACACCAGGAGACGCCGGCCCGTGGCTGTGGGGATGGTTTTGAGACCTGGGAGGAGGAGAAGAGCATTACCCACATAGCATCCATTTTCTCCCTCCCATTACCTAACCCTCCATTAGCATTCCTTTCTTCTCCCACTCCAGATTCCTTCACTCCATGTCCCCCATATAACTCCTGTCCAAGATATGGTTGCAGCTCACCAGTTACTCTGGGGTCATTGGGGTTCCTGCGGAAAGTGTTCTTCTGGGAATTGGCGCTGCGGAAGATGCAGTAGCCCAGACCTGCCAAGAAGAGAACCAGAGTGAGGATAGGCTGTGGGAGCTCTAGGCATGGGGATACTGGCACTTCTGCCATGGATTGGTATGGAAACAGATCTCTCTGGAGAGGACAAAGGGATGAGTGACAATGCTGGTGGATGCTGGCTCAGGGGGTGACATTGAGCAGGGCTTTCGATCCTCAGGCTTCAGGGTGTGGCTTGGGGCTGGTCAGGAAGGGATTTCACCCCATTGTACAGTCAGGTGCGTTGTAGGGTTGGTGAGGCAGGGAGGGTGGGGGTGAGGGTAAGAGATACTCTGATAGATGGGGTCATGGGGTAAAGTGGGAGGGATACTACACGTATTGGTCTTGGCTAGATGGGTCCATTGGTCTGATCCAGGACGGGGGAGAGGAGAGATATGGGACTGAATGGGCCTATTGGTCTGCTGTGTGAGAGGGAATCACCTGAGCCTCACCATTGAGCAAGAGGATCCCGGCAGCCATGGGCAGGCTCAGCTTCTGTGGGTGGTTGACCAGGAAGTAGGCCTGCAGGCTGTAGATGAACGGCACCCAGGCCAGGTCCCCAAAGGTCAACATGAAGCCAAATCCATCGTGTACGATGTCCATGGTGGTGAGGATGGCCTCCTGCAGGACACAGAGGAGCCACATCCAGCATGGATAAAAGTCAATGCTAAAAAAATTTAAATATTTAAAAAACCCTAAATCTATTTAAAATTAAATTTGAAACAGACAACCTATGCTAAGGCCTAACCATGCTATAATCTATTAAATCATTTAAATACAAAAAACCCACCCAATATTAGGCAGGACACGTTTGCTGCCAAGTTTAAAGAAAGTGAACACGTGGAACTGCTTGACATCACTGGCTAGGCACCTGGAATCAGAGTTTGTTGAAGCGCTAAACCACCTTTCAACTATTGGCAGTAGTCTCTTCTGCAGGTGTAGAGAGAATATTTTCCATTTCATTTCCTTTTATTCAACTAAATCAGTTCAGTGACTAGTTCCTTCAAAGTTAAGAAATCAATTGGGAGTTGAACAGACAGGAAAGTTAGTTTTTCTATTCCAATCTATGAAGAAAAACTATGTGTGAGAGGAAGAGATCTACTAGTTCTAAAATCTTGAATGACATGGTGACCAGAAACAATCAGTTGAATTCACTAACTACAGATACTACTTCCTTTGTTTAATACAATCAGTTTTAAAGTGTATTAACACACAAAATAGTTTTATTTTATTAAAACTCCTAACATGCTGTTTCTGGAGATTTTTTATTGAATTTTAAATTTCCATACAAATAGAGCTGGACACAAATTGCAAGTAAAACATTAATCATCATACTGTAAATAAATACAACATTCATCATTTTCTAACATAATAAAAATGTAAAAATTAAGAATCAGAATACATGTAAAGTAAGCTATATAATTGCTCAAATAAATGTGTGTAGATATATTGTGTCCTGCTGGTTAACAAAAAGAAATCCTGACTTTATACTAAATTCGGTACATGTTTGGTTGCAAGTTAACATGTTTTAATAATTACCCACCAGTGAGAATCAACCTTTTGTTAGGAAAATAACTATGAAGTACAAATGCAAAACTTGACTACAATCAATTATTTAAATTGCTTTGATTTAAATCAATCCACCCTGGCCACATCTGTGCTTTAAATCACCAATCCCCACTCCCTTCTCAGAGCTGGGTCCTCAATCCCAGCCCCCCCCATTCGAACCACTGGACTCCACACTCCTCCCAGACATGGGAAGGGAACCCAGGAGGCCTCCCCTAAGGTTCCCTTTGTAGCCCCTAGGCCAGTGCAGATCCCAAGCCAAGGCTAAGTCAGGGATGTGGGTATGACTCACCTCATTCCAAAGTGCATCCACCACATACAGCAGCTGGAAGGCATTGACCAGGAGCATGGCCAGTGAGGGGCTTCCCCGCAGCTCAGTCTCTTTCACCAGCATGGCCATGTTCACCAGTGCCTGGCAGGAGGGGAGAAATCAGATGGAGTTTGGAGAAGACCTCCCTCCCTGCTCCTTCCCTTGCCCCCAGCACCCTGTCTGCCCAAAGAAAAACACCTGATTGCTGAGTGGGCCAGGAGTACCATTTCAGATTTTGGGAAGGGGCAAATTTAACCATGATTCCAGAGGCCACTTGAGCACCTAAAAACTCTTGGGTTTTTTTTTGCAGATAATAACTTATATACAGTGCTCCTGTCAGATAATAATTTTTAATTCCTATATAAAGAAAAAAAATTAAATAAATATTAGACCCACTCAGCTCTAATACTAACATGGTCTGACATCTTGTGTCAAGTCACTGAAGGGACACTGGTTAGGTTTAAAATTTTACTGTATATTCTTAATTTGTAACTAAACTCTTGAATACAAAAATTGAAACAACTGTAAAAAGTAATCTACATTACTTTCTATTACTTTTTTGCAGTTCATCAAGCTTGGAATAGATCATTTAACTTTTGGAAACATCCTATTAGGGTAAGACCCCCATGAGTTTATACTGCACCTGACTGGGGCTCTAGGGGTGTTACCCCACTACAAATAATAGACAAGAAAATGACTTGAAGCAGTAGTGAAACTAACACATTCAAGTCACTTTCATAGTATTGCCAACCCCAAATGTTCAAAAAAAATCAAGAATCAGGCTCACCAACAATCATGAGATGGGCTTTAAAATAATGAGATTATGTAAAAATAATTGATTTGGTGGGGGGGGTTAATGTATATTCTGCTTTTTGAGCCTTTAAGTGTACTGGGGTCACATTTTGAAGCTTTCTCCACAGCCACAAGAACTAGAAACTTGTAAGAATGAAGGCTGAAATCATCACAAATCACTTGACTCCAGGAGCTGGGGCTTTAAGGAAAACACTAATTATCATGAGACTCATGACAAAATCATGAGAGTTGGCAACACTGCTTTCACTTCTGTTTAAAGGCTAGTTACTTTCCAGAAGGGTCTTAAACATAACACTACAGTGATTGAGTTGCTGTTTTCACCGGATAATATTTTAAATCAAACACCAAGAAAATTCCACATTTTAAAGTTGAGGGGAAAATTGAGATTTCTGAGGTATATCAGGGCGACCGCAGGCAGGAAAGGAAAATAAAAAGGTACAGCTCTTCCTCTGGGAAGCTCTTCCTCTTGAAAGAAAGTTGGAGGGGCAAATCTTCTAGTCTTTTATCAAGTAAGACTTATATTGTCATCAGCGCCTCCACTCATAGATATAAACATCCCAGTGAACACGTGAGGTCAATAACTATGCACTTCATACGTAAGTATCAGAGCCATCTTATCCAGAGTTACACACCTTATACGCATTGGCTCAGGGACTAAATTTTCTGGCATATTCTGAACAGTGCTAGGCACACAGATGGTGCCCAGTGAATAACACAAATCATGACAATAATCATCGACTTTATGGACTCTGTGGATGCAATTTCTGTTTTGTTCTGGAATTGGCCTGAATACAGCTGAAACCCTACGAATCTGATGTATAATCACATCTGATACTCATACAACACTTCCTCATTTCTTCCTTTTTTCAAATTCAGAACAAAAAGTGGTTTTCAGTTAACATCTACGGGCATGTCTTCACTAGCAACGTTTAGAGCACTGCTGCAGGCAGCGCTCTAACATGGCTGTGTAGTCACAGCCTAGCTCTGGGAGAGAGCTCTCCCAGCGTCATAAGAAACCGACCTCCAGGAGGGGAACAGTTCCCAGCACTGGTGCGCTGTCTACACTGGCACGTTACAGTGCTGAAACTTGCAGCGCTCCGGGGGGTGTTTTTTCACACCCCTGAGCGAGAAATTTGCAGTGCTGTCAAGTGCCACTGTAGACAGGCCCTAAAATTGCATAGCAGGCATTGCTGTACAACTCAGCTTGGGGCAGAACCTGCCAGCCATTGGCAGTTAAGTGCTCTCCTCTCATCCTCTTTCTTTCTTCATCCTTCCTGACTTCTGTGCTGCTTTTCATACTGTCAGCTATGACATTCTTCCCAATCCCCTGGGACCAATTGCTGGGGTCTCAGCGAACCGGCCTTCTTGGTTTTGCTCCCATGCATCAGAGGCCTCTTTTTTGCAGCATGCAGCAGAGAGAAAGGTTGGTCCAGTGGTTAGGGAGCTAGCCCTGAGAGACCTGGGTTCTACACCCCCCCTCCCCCGCCCATGACTTCCTGTATGACCTCAGGTCAGTGCCTTGGGGACAGAGTTTCAAAGCCTTTTAGGCACTCAAAGATGCAGTTAGGCACCTAGTGGGGTTTACAAAGCACCTAACCTTCTAGGCGCTTTTGAAAATCCCACTAGGTGCCTAAATACCTTTGAAGATCTGGCTGTTAGTCTCTCAGTGCCCCCATCTGTACAATGGGGATAACAGCACTGCTCGACCTCACCGAGGGGCTGTGATGTGAGGCACTCAGATACTATGGTGATGGGGCCACATAAGTACCACAGATGGAGTGGGAACTTCTCTATATCACTGCTAGCCATTCCCAGGGTTTTGGCCCCTTCTTTTCACTTCTGCCCCTCACATCTTCCCCTTTTCTGAATGTAACCTTGGCTCAGAGGGCTTGGTTGTATTTCTTGCAAGTCCCCTGCATTCTCTCTTCAACGCCCACCCACCACCATCACCCGCATCCATAAATCTGGGAATCCTGGACGCCCTATCATCTCAGGCATTGGCACCCTGACACCAGGATTGTCTGGCTATGTGGACTCTCTCCTCAGGCCCTATGCTACCAGCACTCCCAGCTATCTTCGAGACACCACTGACTTCCTGAGGAAACTACAATCCATCAGTGATCTTCCAGAAAACACCATCTTGGCCACTATGGATGTAGAAGCCCTCTACACCAACATTCCACACAGAGATGGACTACATGCCATCAGGAACAGTATCCCCGATAATGTCACGGCAAACCTGGTGGCTGAACTTTGTCACTTTGTCCTCACCATGACTATTTCACATTTGGGGACGATTTATACCTTCAAGTCAGCGGCATTGCTATGGGTACCTGCATGGCCCCACAGTATGCCAACATTTTTATGGCTGACTTAGAACGCTTCCTCAACTCTTGTCCCCTACCGCCCCTACTCTACTTGTGCTACATTGATGACATCATCATCATCTGGAACCATGAGAAAGAGGCCCTTGAGGAATTCTACCTGGATTTCCACAATTTCCACCCCACCATCAACCTCAGCCTGGACCAGTCCACACAAGAGATCCACTTCCTGGACACTACGGTGCTAATAAGCGATGGTCACCTAAACACCACCCTATACCAGAAACCTACTGACTGCTATACTTACCTACACGTCTTCAGCTTTCATCCAGACCACATCACACGATCCATTGTCTACAGCCAAGCCCGAAGATACAACTGCATTTGCTCCAATCCCTCAGACAGAGACAAACACCTATAGGACTTCTATCAGGCATTCTTAAAACTACAGTACCCACCTGGGGAAGTGAAGAAACAGACTGATAGAGCTAGAACGGTACCCAGAAGTCACCTACTACAGGACAAGCCCAATGAAGAAAGTAACAGAACACCACTAGCCATCACCTACAGTCCCCAACTAAAACATCTACAACCTATCCCAAAGGATGATCCCTCACTCTCACCGACCTTGGGAGACAGGCCAGTCCTCGCTTACAGACAGCCCCCCAACCTGAAGCAAATACCAGCAACTACACACCACACAACAGAAACACTAACCCAGGAACCAACACCTGCAATAAACCCCGTTGCCAACTCTGTCCGCATATCTATTCAAGGGACACCATCATAGGACCCAACCGCATCAGCCACACCATCAAGGGCTCATTCACCTGCACTTATACCAATGTGATATATGCCATCATGTGCCAGCAGTGCCCCTGTGCCATGTACACTGGCCAAACCGGACAGTCTCTATGCAAAAGAATAAATGGACACAAATCAGACATCAAGAATTGTAACATTCAAAAACCAGTAGGAGAGCACTTCAATCTCCTTGGACACTCAATAAACAGACTTAAAAGTGGCCATTCTTTAACAAAAAAACTTCAGCGAGAACCTGCAGAACTCGAATTAATTTGCAAACTTGACACCATCAAATTAGGCCTGATTAAAGATTGGGAGTGGCTGGGCCACTACAAAAAATAATTTTTCCTCTGTTGATACACCTTCTTGTCAACTGCTGGAATGGGCCATATCCACCCTAATGGAATTGGCTTAGTTAGCACTGACCCCAACTTGGTAAGGCAACTCCCATCTTTTCATGTGCTGTATATTTATGCCTGCTTACTGTATTTTCCACTCCACGCATCTGATGAAGTGGGTTATAGCCCATGAAAGCTTATGCCCAAATAAATTGTCTCTAAGGTTCCACAAGGACTCCTTTTTGTTTTTACTGATGTAGACTAACACAGCTACCCCTCTGAAACCTGCTTTACAGGCTCATCTAAGGACTTCCAGAGCTTTAATTTAATTATTTGCCTTTTCTTATCTCAATCACCCTGCCTGTGTTTGGAAACAACACACTAACTCCCTGCCCCAGGGACACAAGCTGGGAGAAGCACCTCTCTGCAGAACTCACATTCCACACTAATGATGTGCAGTTAAGAGCTCCACCTGGGAGCACACCTCCTGTATGAAACTCGGATTGTGGGTGGGGTGGGAAGGGGGTGTGGCAGCCCCTCCTCCGCCCTACCTAATTGGCATCCTTGAGTGAGACCCCCGAATATCTCACTGACATACTGAGGCAGGCTAGCCTGGTATCCTCCCCTCCCTGCTCCCCTGGATTTGACCAAAGGCATATCTAGCCCCTGCACAAGACCATCCTGCCTGATTTACCCCTACCCCTGCATCAGACCAATGGGCCCACCCATGCCTGGCATCCCATACTCCCTGCTGCCCCAGATCAGACCAATGGGCCCATCCAGTCTGGTATTCCTCACCCCTCCCGCCATGCTTGGTCAGACTAATGGGTCTATCTAGGCTGGAATTTCTGGCTGTGGATAGTATCTGCTACACATGGCCATCTGGAGGGAGGGAAATTCCCCCTTGCAACCCTTCCCTCCCTCGGGACTAGTGTTCTCCTGCAGCAGGTTCTCCGATTATCCTTTGCCTTAGCAAGGCCATTATAGCCATGGGTCCAAGGTCTTTCTGCAGCAGGGAGCCCTAAAATCCCACCCACTTACCCAGCCTAGGAGGCCTGGCCGCAGCTCGCAGAAATACTTCAGGTCGAAGGAGCCAATGCGTGGATTCAGCTCATGGCCCATGAAGAAGTCATAGATAGGATTCCCTGTGTGATCAATAGCAAGTCAGGCACCTCAAGGCGGAATAGCTACTCCCCTTTCCTCTCCCTGCCACCTTGGATCAGACCAGTAGGCCTGTCCAGCCCGGTATCCCCCTGCTGCCTCAGATCAGACCAGTGGGTCCATCTAGTCTGGTATGCTCCCCTCCCTGCTACTCCAGATCAGTCCAGGGGGCCCATCCCACTGACCTGGTATCCCCCACCCCTGCTGTGCTAGATCTGGATGTGTCTAGTTTCCAATGGGTGCTGTTGCTGGATGCTTCATTGGAAGGTTAAACTGCCTACAACAAGGGTGGTTCCTTTCTGACCTGCATCAACTGATCAGATACCTCCGTAGAGTCCTGGCTGTTTTTACCCTGACTGGCATCACTGGCTGCTCTCCCACCTGCACCCTCCGTGACACACCAGGTGTGACCTGTGTGTCGAAGAGTGTCTATGTGTTAGTGCATGCACAATTGTCAGTGTGCACATGTCTGTGTGTGTTCACACATGCATATGTGCACACGTCTATGTGTCTGCATGCACAAGATCATTCCTGTGTCTGTGTGCCCCATGCTCACCTGAGGAAGGGCTCACCTGAGTTCCCACCTGGCGCCAGTGTTGTCTCTGGGGCAAAGAGGGACTTGAAGTAGAGGAGGAAGCTGAGGCCGAAGGCCAGCAGCAAGGCCGAGAAAGCCAACTGCAGGAAGTGGTCATAGATGTAGCTGAGGCGCAGCCCGGCTGCCAGTCCAGCCCCCACCACCAGGGCCGTGACCCCCATCGCATGGAAAGCTGCGGTGCGGGAGGAAGGAAAGCAGGACACAGGCTGCTTAGATAAAGCAACAGTTTGTGGCTTTTTAGCCGAGGATCCGCGAGTCACAGTGCACTGTTATTCTGGGAAACAGAGGCACAGAGAGGGGAAGGGACTTGCCCAACATAACACAGGGAATCTGTGGCAGAGCTGGGGATAGAACCCAGGAGTCCTGACTCCTAGCCCCTTGCTCAGACCCAATAGACAGCACTTCCCCCCCAATACTATTACTTGTTACAATGAGAAAATTCCGTAAGTGATGTGATTGGCTGCAAATTCTGGGGCAGGTCATAGTCGATCTCTCCTCCCTCACCAAACCCAACACCCACCATTAATGCGATACTGGAGCCGGCTCTTGTCTCGAAGGACGATCCCTTCTGTGACCTGGGGGAAAGCCACAGAACCAGTTAGCACTAGTCTCTCTGGTCTCGACTCCAACTCCTCTCATTGATACCCTCCCTGGAGCCTCAGTTCACAACTGTGTAGATGAACTGAGTTTGGGCAGGTCTCTGCCTACATGGTGTAGCCAGCTGGCCATGAACTGGCTCAACCCGTGGCCCAGGCAATTCACATATGCCCTTGACCCCCCATGGGCAGCCAAACAGGTACCATTAGGCAGATGGCACCCAGCAGGGAAGGGGATGTCCTGCCCTCCCCTCTGCTCCAATGAGGCTGACCCGGCATTACCTTCCCCATAGGCAGCATGTAGAGGGCAGCCTGGAGTCCCACCCAAGCCAGGAGCAGCAGGAAGGTGTGGGGGCTCCACAGGGTGCTCAGTGGTGGCAGCGGGGGCGGGAAGTTCAGCACGCTGGCTTGCTCAGTGCGACATGTCAGCAGAAGATAGAAGACAGTAGCTGGCATGAGAAAGATGAGGATCATGGCTCCTATGGAGGGAGGAAGGAAAGGTTAGAGGGACGAGGTCTCCAGGGTGATCAGAACTGTGGGTGAGTGACAGGCAGCAGCATCCCTGAGAGATAAGATCACACAGTGAGTCAGTGGTAGAGCTGGGAACCCAGGAGTGCTGACTCCCAGACCAACCCTGCTCTAACCATGTAGCTGCATAGCACGGCCCTGAAGCAAAGCTCCAGTTTGCCCTGCCTTTCAGGGTATGTGAGCCACTGCCTTCCAACCGCCCTCACCCTCTCGCCTTACCCAGGGGCCCTCCAAACTCCAACTCTTTGGTGCGTGGGATCTTATACCGATCCATCATCCTTGTGCTCCAGAGACACAAAGCTCTTCCCACAGGAAGTCTCTCAAGCTGCAGTCACTTCCTCCTTCAGGAGAGGCTCTTGTGGATCCCGGACCTATGGGACAGAACATGGGTCATTAGCACCTGCCACTCTCAGCTGACAGTGGTTGCAGCGGGAGGGTCAGAGAGAGCCTGCACTGATCTGGGTTGGATGTTTAGCCTATGGCCATGTCTACACTACAAAATTATGACAGGTTTCAGAGTAACAGCCGTGTTAGTCTGTATTCGCAAAAAGGAGTACTGGTGGCACCTTAGAGACTAACCAATTTATTTGAGCATAAGCTTTCGTGAGCTACAGCTCACTTCATCAGATGCATCCGATGAAGTGAGCTGTAGCTCACGAAAACTTATGCTCAAATAAATTGGTTAGTCTCTAAGGTGCCAAAAGTACTCCTTTTCTTTCTACAAAATTATGTCGACCTAACTTACATCTGCATACAGCCACCACAGGTATTAAATCACTTGTGTTGGCGGTGCACGTCCTCACCAGGGCGCTTGTATCAATTGTACTGTCAGTGCAGAGCATTGTGGGACGGCTCTTGAAAGTCAGTCACAGTCAATGAAAGTCTGCACTGATACTGCATCGACCTAATTACATTGACCTTGACTCTCCACCGCTTGGGGAGGTGGTGTTACTAAAGCAGCGTAGAGAGGCACTTACGTCAGGGTGAGCCAAATTTAAATGAAGACATTTCCACAGCTAGGTCGATGCAAGGCAGCTTACATCGACCTAAGCGTGTAGTGTAGACCAGGCCTATGTTATGCTGCTGGGGCTGGAGTTGTCACAGGACTACAAAGAGGTGAATTGAGAGTCTGAGGTTTCCAGCCCCTGTGCAGTGATCATGGGAAGGGAACAGGGCATGACTCTTACGTTGCTTAGCCTGGATTGTTTTTTTCTTGCTGGCAACCCACCCCCTGTCAGGACCAGGATGTGGGCAGTCTACCCTAGAGGTTAGACTGGGGAACAGGCACCAGGAGCCAGAGCCAAATGTCAGAATCAGAAGCCACTACCCGGAGTCAATGGTCAGAGCTAGAATCTGAAGCCAATAATCAGAGCCAGGAGCAGAAGCCAGGCAAGGATGCAGGGTCAGGTGGACTGGAGGAGGACCAGAACAGGGCAGGAGCAAGCAGGCACAGAAGCAATTGCACCTATTGAGGCTCTGGGGGGCGCCGCCTGCCCACATCTAAAGGCCCCTCCCCGCAGCCTATGGGGAGGAGCTACTAGGCCCAAGTCTCAAGTGAATTCAGGGGACAACAAATGAAAAAAACAGGAATGAGAGTGAGGTGCACAGGGTCAAAAGCAGGGATCCAGAGGGGAATGCTAAGCAGAGAACCTCGGACAATGCCTACTGCTCCTCAGAGGCGTCCAGTGGATGCGGCCCAGAGGAACTCTGTCCACAGATGTGACCTAAGGGAGGATCGGAAATAGATCTCACAGTTGTAGAGCACCTCCCCGTCCAGCTTCCTCCTCCTGGTATGGTGAATGGCCACCGTGGGAAATGCCAGAAGGAGGTCAACGAGGAGGTCTTGCAACTTCATGGGGCCACAGATAGATCAGGAGGTGTGGTGAAAAGTGCAGCCAGAACCTGAGGAGGAGGTTCAGGAGGAGCCGGAAAAGGGGCTGCAACTTGGCGCACTCAAAGTAGATGTGCACCAGGGTCTCCCTCTCACCACCGAAGGGGCAGGTTTCAGGGGAGGTGGTGAACCATCCCAGGTACATGCCCATGCTCACAGCTCCACGAAGGAGACGCCAACTAATATCCCTGGCGAGCTGTGCACAAGAGCAATTGCAGCTGCAGGTATAAGTGTTAAGCTGTGCTGTTGTTGAGCATAAATGCAGAATTGTTGGCTTCTTTCAGCCAATTGAACGGCCTGGCCAATCAAGTGATTTTGCTGAAGCCCATTAACCTGTCTGAAGGCTGACCCTGCTAGCCCCAGCCTCAGCTAGGGAACTCAGCCCCATGGTTCTTGACAGTCCCCTCCTGGTCATTCATGTCTCCCACTCATTTTTCTTTTAATCTTACTCGTTGCTTCAGTAAAATCCAGTAGCATGGAGGTCCACAGGTTTATAAGATATGAGCAGCATCAAACTCCTGTGCAGTGATGGAGGACAGATGTCAATGGGAGTTAGGCACCTAAATACTTTTGAGGATCTGGGCCTAATCAATTTGCCCAAGGTCCCACAGGGAGCCTGTGGTAGAGCAGGGCACTGAATGTGGGTCTACAGCTAAGGGAAAGATGAGGTTGCTGGCTAAGAGAAGACCTGGAAATGCTTTCAGCAATAGCGTTAGAGACAGAAAACAGCCCTGTCTGCTCTGGAGTTCCTAGTCATCTGGCAGAACAGGGTTTTGTTGTTTTAAAGTATGTTTGTAGAAAGGGATAGCAGGGAGGCTGCGCATCAGGATTGAGAGGGAGGAATCCATAATGGAAACAGCAGGTGGGCCTGCGGGTCGGGACTGAGGGCCATTGGCAGTGCTGCATGTGGGGTGAAGACCCCAGAAATGGAATAGCAGGGGGCTGCAGGCCAGGACAGAGGGGCATTGGCAGAGCTGCATACGGGGTGCAGAGGCCAGGAATGGAATAGCTGAGGACTGCAGGCCAGGACAGAGGGGCATTGGCGGGGGCGGGAGGCCAGAACCAGAATAGCAGGTGAGGCTGCAGGTTGATACTGAGGAGCACCAACAGGGCACGTGAGGGGAGTCCAGGATTGCAACGCAGGTTGGGATTGAGGGGCATCAGAGCACAAAGGGGAAAGTTTGGGCAATGTGCAGCTCAGGCCCCCAGCACTTGCATTTCAGAGCCTCTAAATTCACAAAAGGGGAAGAATTTCCAACTCTTCCAGAAACCCCCTTCCTGGTGGGGATCTCTTGGTTTCACAGGCTGTTGCCGGTGGCTGCACAAGACTGCACTGTCTTGTCAGCCATATGAAATGCAGCAGCATCGGTCACCTTTAACGCTCTGAGCAATGTCAAGCTGCATCTCTGCCTGCTGCCCGCCTCTGTGTGACTAACCTATGCTCCCCCTTGCCGCACAGTCCTACCTGACAACCCGGTGTCCGTCTCTCCAAAGCACACACAATAGGTGCTAGCAGTGACTCCAGATTCCTCCCATACATACGCCACACCACGCCCCCTGTCCCTTTAACCCACAGCAGCTGTTGTCACGCCAGCTAATTGTAGCTCGTCCCCCGCCTGTTACTATCACCAAACATCCAATCTGAGAGCAGGGAGCTTTGCCGAGCGAGGGGCAAAGCCAGAGCTTCTGGCCTATCACGATGACTCCAAGCCTCTTACTAACTAAGTGGGTGGATCAAGCTCCCTAAGCTCTCTTCTTACTGGCCAGGAGCTGTGGTCATGGTAATGGCTGCCTTGCCCATCCCAGGAGTCTTGCAGCACAGAAAGAGGCCATGGGCAGCCCAGATCCCAATAGGATCAGGCCATGGGCGGTACCAAAGTGTTCGTATGCAGGGCAAGCCAAATGACTGGGGCCCTACCAAATTCACGGCCATGAAAAACGCATCATGGACCGTGAAATCTGTATAGTAGAGGGTAAAAGCACACCAAAGACCAGATTTCATGGGGGAGACCAACATTTCTCAGTTGGGGGGTCCTGACCCAAGAGGGAGTTGCAGGGGGTCACAAAGTTATTTTAGGGGTGTTGCGGTATTGCCACCCTTCTGCACGCCTTCAGAGCTGGGTGGCTGGAGAGTGGCCACTGTTGGCTGGATGCCCAGCTCTGAAAGTAGTGCTGCCACCAGCAACAACACAGAAGTAAGGGTAGCAGTACCACAACCCCCCCCTCCCCCCCACACACACTCCTTTTTGGGTCAGTACCCCTACAATTACAAGACTGTTAAATTTCAGATTTAAATATCTGAAATCATGACAATTATTATTTTAAAAATCCTATGACCGTGAAATTGACCAATATGGATCGTGAATTTGGTAGGGCCCTACAAATGAGTTAGCTTAGATACAGGATTGCAAAGGGTAGGATGTGGCAGTCGGGTGGTGCAGTTTGGGGCTGTTTTGGCAGAGGCTCCCTGCAGTTGTCACTTCTTTGGCCCGTGTGGTTTTGCTAGAATCTAGGGCCTTGCAGGGTTGTTTCTATTAAGAGGAACTGATGATACAAGCCAGGTCTGTTCTTTGGTGCAATCTTGCAATCACAAAGAATGCACACAAAGTCCTGTTGCCCTGAACAGAGTAGGAATCAACAACAGCAGGTGGTTTCCCTGCTCCGAAATCCCCACGTCTGCCTCTTCAGCAGGCTCTGTGCCCAAGAAGCCCTGCATCTCTGCTTCCTCTCAGGGTCATGCTCACAACTGCTTCTCCTGGCTTCCTGCCTCCAGCACACACAGGCAATCCAATCTCCTAGTCTTTGTGTCTGCCATCAGGGAAACCCCTCAGCTCTCTGGCTTGGCTGTGACCTGCCATGCAGCCTAGGCTATGTCTTCACTGTCAGTCAAAGGAGGGGTGTTACAGCGGGATAACTAATGAACATTTGCTGCCTTGCTGTAAAATCCTAGTGGAGACAAGACATAGCCAGTTTTTACCAATGTAGCAACACCATCTCCCCAATCTGGTGTCGCCTATCTGCATTACAGTGAAAGTTACAGAGCCTTGTCCCCATAGCGTTTTACAGCAAAACAACTAACATTCATGGGGATAGCAGGGACCTCCTGGATCAACAAGTTCAGTCGCTGCTGTTGCAGAGAACTATGTCATATACTCCTGTTCATAAACTTATCAAGTAGTTATCATTATCTCTATTTTACAGATGGAGAAACTGAGGCACAGAGCAGGGAAACAACTTGCCTAAGGTAACCCAGCAGAACCGAACGCAGCTCTCCTGAGCCCCTGGCCAATGCCCTTATCCCCTAGGCCACACTGCTCTGTTTTAAGAGGTGTGTCAGGAGTGAGATTTGACCCCATGCTTCTACACAGCAACCTGAATACCCAGGGCAAGAGAATTGGTGCCTTGGATCACTTAGCCATCCCGACACATCTAAAAATAAAATAAAATAAAATAAATGGGCATCTGTCCCGCTACCTGTCACATGCCACGTGCCAAGTGAGTGTTCTGCCATTTGAGCTAATTCCCCAGTTGTTAGCTAGCTCACTGTAGAAACACACCCTTTTTTAGCAGTAAAGACAGCCTTAGTACTGCTTTTGGGGGTCGCTTCCATTGTTTGCAGCTGTCTTTACTACATGGAGGGGTTTAATTGCTCCTCCTCCTGCCCGTGAAGGAGGCTGAGTGGGGCAGCCAATGGCTTGACCTAGGGCTGTGATTGTCTTGGGATGCAAGAATCTGGCACCATTAGCACCTTTCAGCATCACAGGGTGTTTCTTTAGCAACAGAGAGATGTGTGTAGGAAACAGACCCTGCTGAGTCCTGCTGAGTGGCCAGTGCTTTACTCTGAGTCTCTCATGTTTGTGTGCATGTAACCTCAGCCTGACCGCAGCTTGTGTTCCTGAGACCCTGGTGCCACACCAAATTCCGTCCCTCCTGAACCTCTTTCGCCAGTTATTATTTATATTGCAGTAGTTCCTAGGACTGTTGTGCTAAGCACTGCACAAAGAGAGGCCCCCCACCAAAGAGCATGCAGCAGTTCCACTCACAACACATGCAGTTTCCAAGCTGCAGCTGGGATACTGATTTTATTTCTGGGCACAGAGCAGGGATTGGATGGCCCTGGGCAGACACCCCCACGTGGAACTCTCATTCCCAGAGGTTTCCTGTCCTGAAGCCGGGCATCCAGTGCAGTGCGGATCTGCCGCTCTATCTGGCTGTTTACCTTTCAATCCCTCCCAGCTGGAAAATTAGAGGCCAGAGTGTCTGACAGGTTGCAGGCATGGGCGGGGCTTCTCCGGTACCTTTCCCTTTGGGGGAAGGGCACTGGTTGTTAACTAGCTGGTCCTGTCCATGCTCTGTCACTGGTTCCAGAGGCACCAGAACCGGGCAGGGCCCTCCCACTTTTTGAAAGTCAGGGGGCCTGGCCCGTCCACTTGTCACCTGGGCAGACCCTGTCCCCTTCCCCTCCTCTTCCTGCCGAGTGCCCCTCCCTGGCCATGCCAGCATGGAGCCTGGCTGGGGAGTCTCAGCAGCAGCTGTGGGGAGCCACTTTTGGGAGAGCTCCAGCACCCCTGACTGGTTCAACATCCTGTGTCCACTCCTCCACTTCCAGAGGAAGGTCCTGGAGTACTTTTGACCAGGGAAGCACTGGGTCTCTTTAGGTGTCCTGAGCCTCCATCTGGAAGAGGGATGGTAGGGCCTGGTATGTATACACAGCCAGGTTCATACTTTCTGTCTTCAGGCTCTGCAGAGGCTCCTTTCTAGAGCTCATAGTCCGACACGGAGCCAGTTATGGCACGCCTTCCTGTGCCGCCTCTGAGGGCTCTGATATGACTGGCAGCTCTTTTAACTCCAGCCAAGAGTCTCCCTCGAGATGCCTCTGAGCCACTGGTCTTTTACCAGGACCTCCTCAATACCTTGAAGTTGGCCTCTGCAGCTGGATCCGTTGTGGCTACCGAGGGTGTCAACTCCCTGTTGAACCCTGGTTCCACAATCTACATTGTGTGGCAGAGGTGGAGGAGGTGACCTCGCTGCACAGGAGATTGGTCTTGGCTGGTGACACCAAAGTCGGAGACCTCCTGGACTATAGTCAGCAGGTCTAGGTGGATACTGTACACTCGCTGAGTGTATGGAGTTGCCCACCCCATGTGTCCCCCACCTCATGCTCCAGGATGTAAAGGCTGCCCTGCCCCCTGCCTCTTTATCTTTCCTTGAGTGAGTCCTGCAGCAGGGTGTTCCCCACGCACCTGTATCCCCTGGCCCTTGCCCTGCAAGCCAGCTGCTTCAAACCTCCCACAGGAGCTCCGCTTCCGAGCTGCATCACAGGAACAACTACAGAAGCTAGAGCTCCAAACTATCCTCGCTTTTCTGTCCTGTCCCTGATATGAACTGTCCTTTTGCCATCTGTGGAGGGCTAGGAGCCGCAGTGGGCCAGCCTGTATTCCACCTTGGTTCCACAGCCCACTGGTGTTATAGGTTGGCAGCTCCGCCATGGAGCCATGAGCTCAGACACATTGCTGACGTACTTTTCAGACTCCCCAACGCTTATTTTTCTTGTGGCGAGAGGGAGACCTTGACGCATTCATATTTACTGTGCACCAGGTTGCAGCCATTTTCCTGCATCCTCCAGAACCTCTTGCTGAGGTTCTGGCTTCACTTTTTTCCAGACCTTTTTATTTACACTCTCCCCATCCGTGGTCACGTGAAGTCACAGGACCTCTTCATCAACCTCCTCTTGGAGTTGGCCATGTATCTACCAAGGAAGAGGGGGTAGGACAGGGGGGTTCCTTGCAAACGTGACTGTGGGGCTCCAATTTGTGCACTTGCACATTCATGTCTCTGGGCAGAGTTCCTCTGGGCAGTGCCCATTAGCTCCCTGGACTCTTTTGAGAAGTAATGGCCTCTGTTCGGGGTCCTCTGCGCAGTGTCCCCCTCTGGAACTCTGCTTGTAAACATACAACCCTCACTCCCATTCTTGTCTTTTTCATTTGTTGCCCCCCAGAATTAGTTGATTCCCATGTTGGATTTTTTTGTCCTTCCCCTCTGAGGAGGGGGAGGACTTCTGGTTTACTAGATGGATTTCCTTTGGGGATTCATCACATACATGGGGACCAAATAGGCCTGAAGCAAGGCAGAGACAGCCCTTCTGTGTGGCTCTAGGAACTCTGTTCACTTCTGGGTCCCCGTTCTGCCAGAGAGAATGATGTCAGATCGGAAGATACTCTAAGAGAAGAACAGCCAAAAATGGCTGGAGGGACTGACTCATGAGTTAAGAATAAAAATTGCTAAATATGTCTAAGCTTGGGTCAGAACTGACTGAGAGGCATGGAAAGGGACAAAGGCTGAGACAAATGACGGGCTTGTTGAGGGGCATTCAAGGGGTGTGGCTGGGAGCAAGTGGCTGAATTTGACAAGAGAGAAATTCAGAGCTGAATAGCAGGAACCTATTCTTAGCAGTGAGATAAAGTTTTCTGTTCTATACAGGCTCTTATCCCACTCTCATCACTGTAGTATCTTTGCATTATGTAATATGACTAACATCTGCCCCATGGGGGTCATTCTTTCTCTTATCCTCTCCCCAGGGGGAGAATCCTGCGTGCAGTGGTTTGTTTAGGTAGGATTGTGTCTTTGTCCACACTGTTCTGTGTTTATGTCAGAGAAGGCTGGTTGGAGAAGTGAGCCTGTCACTAGGAGTAGAAGTCAAGGAGGGTTGGGATGGTCCTTGTTTCCCAGAGGATTTTGTTCCACATTTTTGGACCGGCTGCTGAGAAAGCTTGGTCTCCTGCACAGACAAACTCTGTGTCCTGCTGGCTTTCCCCCTACTTGATTTTCCTTTCCTTTCTTAAACCCTTGTACTCCCATGTCTTTGTAGCTCTCCCTGCAGCCCTGGCACATTCCAGGCTCTATGAATCCAGACTATTGTGTTCTTTTAAAATTGCATTTAAGAATTTGAGGTTTTATTGGCAAAGGTAACAACAAAAAATCAACACTGCTATTTCAGAGAGACCATTTAGGAAATAGCACTCATACAAAATCCCAGCTCCCATATGCAAGCCCCAACCATGTCTACATACATTGTTATTAATTATGTTGTCTATTGTGATGACATCTACAGTCCCAGTCATGGAAAAGGAGCCCATTGTGTTAGGTGCTGTACATGTGCAGAACTAAAAGATGGTCCCTGCCCCAAAGAGCTTGCAATCTAAGGCCACATCCACCCTTGAAAGTTTTACCAATAGTATTTTTGCCAGCATACAGCTGCTGCTGTTCCAGTGTCACCAGCATGGCCTTTGCCAGTACCACGCAGCCTCACTGTGAGAGGCTGTGAAAGCAAACGGGACACTGCACTGTGAGTAGGTGTACCAGTGTCCAGCGCACTGCCTTGTGGGTCATTTTTGAAGTAGGGGCAGGGACTTTTTGTTCTGTATTTGTACAGCACCAAGGGGTCCTGACTAGGATCCCTAGGCACTACGTTAACACAATATAAGAATAATGAATAATACCAGCACTCCCCTTGGGTGAGCGCATCCCTTGGTCTAAGTAAGGATAAAAGGTGTGTTTTTAAACACATGTTAAAATCCTAGTATAGGCAAAGTGATTGTAGGTTTAATATGGGTTTACCTTGACAAGCTAACGTGTTAAAACTGCAGCTCACCTGGTCTGCACTATGATTTCAACATGTCAACAGGGTTAGTTAACAGATATGGGCTAACGTGTTAAAATCACACCTTGTTCCCTAAGAAAGACAAGACCCCAGTGACTGGAGTGTAGCTAGTGATTTAACCTGCCTCTGTGCTAAACAGACCCTGCCTAATGCCCATAGTGTACCCATAATCCTCCAGGGTTGAGAAAGCATAGTTTCTGCCATGCCAGGAGCTATAAGGGATTTCAACCCATTCTACAGGCATTAGAAGAATAAAGGTGATGACACCGAGCACTTTATAACACCCCAGAGATTTATGAAATCTCCCAATGCCTCTACTGTAAGGTGGGCAAAGGAGAATTGTTGTACAGGGTTGTATAGCCAGGGGCAGGACTGTGAATAGAACCAAGGACTCCTGACTTCCAACACCCCTGCTTTAACTACTAGACCTCTCTCCTCCTGGAGCTGGAAACCAGGGAGCCTGACTCCCAGCCCTCTGCTCCAACCCACTAGACCCCACAGAATGGAAACAGAACTCAGGAGTCATGACTCTGAGCCCCCCTATTCTGATCCATGAGACCCCATCCCCAGAACCAGGAATACAACTGACCCCCCACCCCAGCCCCATCCTTCTAACCACTAGACCCTACTTCCTTCCCCTTGCTCTAACTACTAGACTCTACTCCCAGAACTAGGAGTTGAACCAAGATGCCTTGACTCCTAGTCCAGGCTGTGCTTATGCCTTTGGGAAACCGGTTCACAGCTGCAGGTGCCTGGGCATCGCAGCCTGTGATCACATAAGTATCACAGTTCAGTGCCAAGCGCACAGCATATGGAACAGCTTTTAAAGCCACACAGGTGGGATCCTATGCTGGGGAAAGCTGGGCACAGCATGGGCTGTACTACTGGACACAGCTGCTTTGGGTGAAGAAAAGGAGGGGCATTCCTGGGAAGGGAGGGGTGGGTACAAGACAGGTGACCCCTTCCTTCCCAGCACTCAGGGTCACGTTGGTGGAGTGCAGCCAAGTCTCCAGGTCCTGCAAGCTGCAGTGGCAAAGCAGAGAGACCTTCTGAAGATTCAGGAATGCCAGTGCCTGGAGTGGCTGAAGAACAGATGGTGACAGGGTCACCAAGGGGTTACTCTGCAGCCCTAGCACCTGCAGGGAGCGCAGATCCTGGAACAACCCATCAGAAAGCATGGCCATGAGGTTCCCAGACAGGTCCAGAGCCTGGAGAGACACCAGCCCCTGGAAGAGGCCCTCAGGCAAGGTCTGGAGGTTGTTTCTGCTGAGATTCAAGGCTGTCAGCCTGTCTAGATGGTGGAAGACATCCACACAGCCCCCTGCATTCCAGATGATATTCAGGGAGTTCTGGGAAAGATCCAGAACCCTGAGCTGACTGCGCTTGGGCATGGCTCTGTCCTGGCGCTCAGAGCACCTTGAGATCAGGTTGTGTGAAAGGTTTAGGAACTGCAAGGCAGGGATGCCCCTCAGCTCATTCCAGAGTCCCCTCAGGTCTTGCATGCGGTTGGAAGACAAGTCAAGGAAGGTCAGGTTTGTGGAAAGCTTCCCAATTCCCCAGGTGTCCTTGATCCTGTTCTGGCCCAGCAGCAGGTGCTCCAGGGCAGGGAGCCGCCCTGACAGCATGCGTGAGAGGGCGTTGTCCTGCAGATTCAGCGTCCGCAGGGTCCTCAGTCCCTCCAGGGCATTGTGCTGGATGGCCCCAATGTGGTTGGACTTGAGGTTGAGGTGCAGCAGTGGGGAAGAGCTTAGGCTCTGGAGAGTCTTCGTGTTCAGCTCCCCCAGCAGATTGTGGGAGAGGTCCAGGGTCCAGAGGTGCTGCAATCCAGCAAAGGCCTCCCCAGAGATCTCGTGGATCTGATTGGATGCCAGGCGCAGCGCGCGCAGCTCAGGGAGACCCGAGAAGACCAAAGGCCCCAGCTTGGAGAGGAAGCCGTGAGACATGTCGAAAGAGAGGACCCTGCTCCGGCTGAGCCCTGAGAAGGTGCTGGCAGAGAGGCCCTGCAGGTTATTGAACCCAAACCCCCTCCCAATGGCCCCCGAGTGCTGTAACTTCAGATGCCATATCTGGGCACCCGCCATGACCTTAAAGAACCATTCAGCACTACCCACATCCCATGGGTTGGAGGAGACATCTAGAGTTTCCACTGTGATGTTGCGGAAGGGACTGGGGCAGGAGTGGTTGTACCAAGGGTTCCTATAGGACAGAAGGTTGGACGAGAGATCTAGAAGAGACAGGTGTCGTCCCCCGAGGTGAGTCAGATCCTCCCCGCAGATTGTCTTGATCCTGTTCAGCCGGAGCTGGAGGAAAGCCAGCAGCTTCAAGCCTTGGAAAGAGGAATCGGGTCTCAGCCTCTTTATCTGGTTCCCTGTGAGATCCAGTCTTTTGAGGGACACTAAATCTTGGAAGTAGCCACTCTCCAGCACAGTCTCGTCAAGGCCATTGGCATCCAGCAGGAGCACCTCGAGCTGCTGCAAGCCAGCCAAGGCCGTGGGTTGGAGGCTCAGCTTCCTGTTGCCCCCGAGGTCCAGGAATGTGATATTGGCCACCTTCTGAAAGGCCTTCTCTCCAATGGAGAGTGATCCCCCTAGCTGACATCCCAGAGACAGCTTCCTGAGCCTCTCCAGCCTGGGGAAGGAGGAGGCCGAGATGTTGGAGAGGAGGTTGAAATTCAGCAGAAGGATCTGGGTGGATGGGTCAATTTCCGGCAGCGTCTCATGATGTTGAGCTTGGCAGCTGGAGACCACTGAAGCCTGGACCCTGGAGGCATGACAGCTCCGAACGTCAGCCAGGGCAGCACTAGAGCCCAGGAGCCAGAGCGCTAGGAGACAAAGGTGTCTGAGCATGGTGGAATCTGCCAAAGAGTGAGAACGATGTTACTCCACAGCACCCACTCTTGTAATGGGACATTTATACTGTGCCTGCTAGTGGTGCTAAGTGCAGATACAACCCACACCCATTCTGTGCGGCACGCTAGCACCTGCCAGTGATGGCTGGGAGATATATAGCGGTTGATGAGGCTGCTACAGGCATAATAAAGCTGTCTCTTAGCCCAGGCATAGAGGTTCCTGCTTGAGATTCCAGGTGTGATTCCTACTACTAACAACGCCCGCAGAGAACTGGTGTTATACAGAGATAGCAAGATATCTAAAAGGGGACTGCCCTGAGCAGGTTGCAGGGCAAGAGATGTCAATCTGGGGGTCACAAGCAGGTAACTTCTCTTTCTTTCCCAATTTAAGAACATAAGAATATAAGAACGGCCCTACTGGGTCAGCCAAAGGTCCAGCTAGCCTAGTGTCCTGTCTTCCGACAGTGACCAGTGCCAGGTCCCCAGAGGGAATGAACAGAACAGGTAATCATCAAGTGATCCATCCCCTGTCGCTCATTCCCAGCTTCTGGCAAACAGAGGCTAGGGATACCATCCCTGCCCATACTGTCCAATAGCCATTGATGGATCTATCCTCCTTGAATTTATCTAGTTCTTTTTTGAACACTGTTATGGTCTTGGCCTTCATAACATCCTCTGGCAAGGAGTTCCACAGGTTGACTGTGCGTTGTGTGAAGAATTACTTCCTTTTATTTGTTTTAAACCTGCTGCCTATTAATTTCATTTGATGACCCCTAGTTCTTGTGTTATGAGAAGTAGTAAACAATACTTCCTTATATACTTTCTCTACACCAGTCATGATTTTATAGACCTCAATCATATCTCCCTTTAGCCATCTCTTTTCCAAGCTGAAAAGTCCCAGTCTTATTAATCTCTCCTCATACAGAAGCCGTTCCATACCCCTGATCATTTTTGTTGCCCTTTTCTGAACCTTTTCGAATTCATATATACCTGTTTTTGAGACAGGGCGACCACATCTGCACACAGTATTCAAGATGTGGGCCCAAACCATGCATTTATATAGCGGCAACATGATATTTTCTGTCCTATTATCTCTCCCTTTCTTAATGATTCCCAGCATTCTGTTCGCTTTTTTGACAGCTGCTGCACATTGAGTGGATGTTTTCAGAAAACTCTCCACAATGACTCTAAGATCTCTTTCTTGAGTTGTAACAGGTAATTTAGACCCCATCATTATATATATATATATATATAGTTGGGATTATGCTTTCCAATGTGCATTACTTTGCATTTCTCAACATGAAATTTCATCTGCCATTTTGTTGCCTAAGTCACCCAGTTTTGAGAGATCCTTTTGTAGCTCTTCGCAGTCTGCCTGGGTCTTAACTATCTTTAGTAATTTTGTATCATATGCAAATATTGCCACCTCACTGTTTACCCCTTTTTCCAGATCATTTATGAATATGTCGAATAGGACTGGTCCCAGAACAGACCCCTGTAGGACACTACTATTTACCTCTCTCCATTCTGAAAACTGACCATTTAAACCTACCCTTTGTTTCCTATCTTTAACCAGTTACCAATCCATGAGAGCACCTTCCTCTTCTCCCACAGCAGCTTACTTTGCATAAGAGCCTTTGGTGAGGGACCTTGTCAAAGGCTTGCTGAAAATCTAAGTACACTATATCCACTGGATCCCCTTGGTCCACATGCTTGTTGACCCCCTCAAAGAATTCTAGTAGATTGGTGAGGTATATTTCTCCTTCCCAGTTATCTGGTACAGAAGCTGATTTAAATGATAGGTTACAGGCTACAGTTAGTAGTTCTGCAATTTCATATTTGAGTTCCTCCAGAACTCTTGGGTGAATACCAGCTGGTCCTGATGACTTATTGCTGTTTACTTTATCAAAATTTTTTTCCAAAACCCCCTCTAATGATACCTCAATCTGGGACAGTTTCTTAGATCTGTCTCCTAAAAAGAATGGCTCAGGCTTGGGAATCTCCCTCACATCCTCAGCCATGAAGAACAATGCAAAGAATTCATTTAGTTTCTCTGCAATGGTCTTACCGTCCTTGAGTGCTCTGTTAGCACCTCGATCGTCCAGCGGCCCCACTGGTGGTTTAGCCGGCTTCCCGCTTCTGGTGTACTTAAAAAAAAATTGCTATTACTTGTTGAGTCTTTGGCTCACTGTTCCTCAAATTCTTTTTTGGCCTTTCTAATTGTATTTTTACACTTCATTTGCCAGTGCTTCTGATCCTGTCTATTCTCCTCACTAGGATTTAACTTCAATTTTTTAAAGGCTGTCTTTTTGCTTCTCGCTGCTTCTTTTTCTTTGTTGTTCAGCCACGGCGGCTCTTTTTTGGTTCTCTTACTAGGTTTTTTAATTTGTGGTATACATTTAAGTTGAGCCTCTATTATGGTGTCTTTAAAAAGTTTCCACGCAGCTTGCAGGGACTTCACTTTTGGCCCTGTCCCCTTTAATTTCTGTTTAACTAACCTCCTCATTTTTGTGTAGGGCCCCTTTCTGAAATTAAATGCTACAGTGTTGGGCCTCTGTGGTGTTTTTCCTGCCACAGGGATATTAGATTTAATTATATTATGGTCACTATTACCAAGCTGTCCAGCTATATTCACCTCTTGGACCAGATCCTGTGCTCCATTTAGGATTAAATCAAGAATTGCCTCCTCTGGTGGTTTCCAGGACTAGGTGCTCCAAGAAGCAGTCATTTAAGGTGTCAAGAAACTTGATCTCTGCATCCCATCCTGAGGTGACATGTACCCAGTCAATATGGGGATAATTGAAATCCCCCACTATTATTATTGAGTTTTTTATTTTAATAGCCTCTCTAATCTCCCGGAGCATTTCACAGTCATTATCACCTTCCTGGTCAGGTGGTCGGTAAGATATCCCTACAGCTATATTCTTATTATTAGAGCATGGAATTTCTATCCATAGAGATTCTATGGTACAGTTTGATTCATTTACGATTTTTACTTCATTTGATTCTATGTTTTCTTTCACATATAGTGCCACTCCCCCACCAGCATGACCTGTTCTGTCCTTCTGATATATTTTGTACCCTGGTATTACTGTATCCCATTAATTATCCTCATTCCACCAAGTTTCTGTGATGCCTATTATATCAATATCCTCATTTAATACGAGGCACTCCAGTTCACCCATTTCATTATTTAGACTTCTAGCAATTTTATTCTAGACCCATTTCTGTTGTGCGCTACAGCTGTAAGGTACAGGCACAAGTAAAGCCAGGAGGCTCTCAAGGGTAGCTGAGCATGCCTTTCCCTCCCATCAATGTCCTCATATCCTGGCTATCTCAGGGATCGGGTACAGGGCACTGTGCGGTTGAGGGAATGGGGAGCCCACTGGATTCCCTCTCCAGGGCAGTGACTGCTGGCAGTGACCAACGACTGCCCAGTAGCATATGAAAAATGAGCGTGACCAGTCTCAGCTCAGCTCCCAGGGAACAGGTGACCATAACTGGCCCTTCATCTCAGCAGAGGACCACAGGGTCAGAGCTCCCCTCTAGCAGCCATACTCAGAAGGCAGCACCTAGGCATGCTGACCGGGAAGCTTGCACTGCAGGCACCCTGCTCTATCCTTGTGCAGAGCTTCCCCTCCCACCCAGCATCTCCCCCATCCCTACGAGACCCTCTACTCACCCTGAGGGAGCGAGGATTCGTGCTGGAGATACTGCACAGCAGCCGCGTTCACCGCCTATGCCCTTTGCCATCCACCCGTCTGCTCCAGCTTTATTTAAGCCCCCACCATGGAAGAGGACAGCAGCTCCCAGGAAGCTCCAGCCCCCACCTCGGTTGCTGTTTACTCAGCGGGTGTTCAGGAACTTGCGAAATAGGAAGTTGGGGGAAATTCCCCTCCGGGCCCCCTCCTGCAGTTACTGCTTCCTCGGGCCTTTGCTGTGAACGGTCGCGGGTCACCCTAGCAAGCTGGTGTGCATGGCCTTATATCTTCTTGAGTTAATGGGCCGCAGCCTTACTCTCAGCCCTGCTGCTCTAACCACTAGACATCACTCCCCACCCAGAGCTGGAACAGAACCCAGGAGTTCTGACTCCCAGTCTCCTACTTATACCAGTAAATGTGAGAAAGGCTGGCCATTTGGACTGGGACTTTCGTGACCTCAGGATGCTTCAGACCAAAACCTTGTGCAATCCTGGCCCGAGGCAGAGTCCTTCTTCATTCCCACTGGTGACCAGCTCCAAGCCTGAAGAGTGAGGCTGGAGAATCCCTGGGTTGTTGCTGGCTTGGACACATACTCCCTGTGTGCACATGGGCAGATCACTGAACCTCTCTGGGCCTCAGTTTCCCATCTGTGAAATGGGAAGAATAGTTGTTCCTCTGCCTTGTCTATTCAGATTGTCCTGGGGCAAGGGCTGAGTCTTACTGTGTGTGTGTGCAGCACCTGGCACAATGGGGCCCCAATCTCGATCAAGCATAGGCAGCCCCCAGCACAATGGGGGCCCCACTCTCAGTCAGGGTCTGTGAAACACCTGGCACAATGCAGGCCCTAGTCTTCATCAGGGTTTGTGCAGCACTCCATACAATGGAGCTCTGATTTCAGTCAGGTCTGTGCAGCGACGGCTACCAATAGGCCCCCGTCTCAGTGAAGGACTGTGCAGTGCCCGGCCCAATGTAGCCCTGATCTCATCTGGGCTCTGTAGGTGCTACTGCAATGCCAGTGGTAAATGCTGCTCCAACACTGGAATGGTAATCGGGGGCCTAGCCAGGACCATGTTTTGGCACTATGTTAGGAGGGAGGAAAAGGAGACAAGACCCGCAGCTGGGACTGCTCTGTGATGACACTTGACATTTCAGTCGTGCCAGGAGAGAGCCTGGCCAGGGAGAACCAAACTCTCTGTCTCCTTGAACTGGTATTTTCCCAGGTTGTGCTTTACCTCATTGTCAGAGCATGTTCACTTGCCCAACCCTGGAATCTCCCTGCCTCCCTGAGCAGCGCTGCAGAGCACAAGGAGTTAAACTCTCTGCGCACAGAGTGTCCCAGGACCCTGGGTAACTACAGGGTGCTCGGGAGCGTTACCCAACTGTGGCCCTTTCATCACAGCCTGAGCTAGTGCCAGGTCATGGGGCACGTGCCGTCCTCTGAAGCAAACAGGATCGGTCCAAGTTATGAAACCAGGGGTGTTCTGACTGCATAGGGGCCCGGTGTCTGGGATGCAGGAAGCACCACGGAGCCATGAAAAGGCCCCTTCTAGACAAGAAACTCTTGCTGCCATTGGAGTGGATAGTAAAAGAAAGAACCAACTGCTAGACTGCTGTGAGCTGGTTACCCCCCAGAGTTGTCTGGCCAGGATTTAGATGGGAGACCGGGTAAAGGTGTTGCAGGGAGTGGTGTAGGTTGCAGTGAACACCCTCTCCTTGGAGTCAGTGCAGATGCCTCCACGTGTTGCGAGGGGGTGCTGTGGTACAGGGAGTGGGGTGGGGGCTCAGTAGGGGGGCACTATCCCCTCAGAGGCAGTGCCGGCACCAGTGTGGCATTAAGGGGTGCTGTGCTGCATAGAGCAGGGTAGGGGCACGCTCCCCTCAGCAGGAGTGCTGATACTACTGGGGTGCTGTGGGGTAGGATACCCTGCTGGGTGGCGTGGCTGCCGCTGCTCTGCTGTAGTTTTTTGGCAGACACACAATGCTGCGGTTCTAACCCCTCATGCAGATTAAAGACATTTTTCCCAAGCGCAGAAGCATTAAATGCACCTCACTACCCAAATGCCAGCCTAGGTCAGTTCTGTCATCAGTGGCCCCTGATAGTCCCAGTTAGATCGGGGTGGGGGTTGTCCCTCCCCTTTAACTCCCTGTCCTAAACGGATGCTTTGGCACAGTGTTAATGCTTGCTACTCTCTACACCAGAAGCAGGTAAATTTCAGCAAGTGGTGAGCAGTCTTTGTATAAAAAGCTGTGGTGCCCGACCCCAGAGGCAGCTGAATCTAAGGGTATATGTACACCACTAATTAAGGTGTAAGTGTAGCAAGGGTAGACATACGCCTCTAGATTCCTTATAGTTAGCATGGGTAACAACAGCAATGAAGATGTGGTGGCACAGGTATCAGCATGGACTAGCAATCCCAGTAGATGCCTGCCAGGGACCATGGCTACTTATCTGAGCGGCTAGCCCATGTTGAAGTCCATGATGCCACATCTGCCCTGGTGTCGTTACCTGCACACTCTAGACTAAAGCTAGCATCGGTATGCTTTCGCACACTGTTCACACCTTAATTTGCGGTACAGCCATATCCTTGGCACTGGGTGAATGGTCTTTGTATAAACAGCTGCCATGCCCCACCCAAGAGGCAGGTGCAAGTGAGGCTTAGAGTATGTCTACACTTAAACCATTACAGCTACGGCCGCACCACTATAGCACTTCAGTGTAGAGAGTACCTGCACCGACAGGAGGGTTCTCCCATCCATGTAGTTAATTCACTTCCCAAGAGGCAGTAGCGAGGACAACGGAAGAATTCTTCCATCGACCTAGCGCCATCTACACCGGAGATTAGGTCAGCATAGCTGCATCTCTCCATGTAGTTATACAGCTATAAGTTCCCAATGTAGACCACCCCTTTGTATCTTTCTGAAGGATATGACAAGCCAATCCTATTTATTGGTAGAATCTGCCCCAGGCAATTACCTCTGACCTGGATGAAAACTGGATTTAAATTCTGTGCATGCACTGTGCTATTACAAAACCAGAGTGACACTCCACCATTCCCACCCTGAAGAATGAAGATGGGAAAATCCTGTGGTTTCAGGGCAGGGTCGCTGCAGGCATTTCCCCTCATACATAGCAATCATACTGTGGTCAGCATCTCCCTTTCTGCAAAAACAGAAGTAAGAGAAAGACAAAGGAAAGTGCAGGGCCATTACTTAATGGAGAAGGAGAGCAAATAATGGCTGACACAGGGAAGGCTGAAGTGTGTTTAATGCCTTTTTTGCTTCAGTCTTCACTAAAAAGGTTAGTTGGGACCAGATACTTAATACAGTTACTACTGAAAAGAGGGAGGAAGAACACATTCCAGAATAGGGAAAGAACAGGTTAAAGAATATGTAGCTAAGTTAGATATATTCAAGTCAGCAGGGCCTTCTTAAATGCACCATAGGGTAGTTAAGGAACATGCCGAAGCAATCTGCAAACCAGTCGCGTTTACCTTCAAGAACTCAGGGAGAATGGGTGAGGTCCCAGACAACTGGGGATAACACCTATCTTCCAAAAGGGGGAAAATGGAGGACTTGGGGCATTATAGACCCAGTCTGACTAACTTTGATACCCAGAAAAAGATACAGGCACAAATTATTAGACAATCAGTTTGTAAGCCCCTAGAGGATAATAAAGTTATAAGGAAAAGCCAACGTGGATTTGTCAAGAACAAATCATGCCAAACCAACCTAATTTCCTTCTTTGACAGGATAACTACCCTAAGGGATAGAGGGGAAGCAGTAGATTTGATATATCTGGACTTGAGTAAAACTTCTGACATAGTCCCACATGACATTCTCATAAGCAAACTAGGAAAATATGAAATTACTAAGTGAAATTACTATAAGATGGGTGCATAACTGGTTGAAACGCTGTTCTCAAAGGGTAGTTATCAACGGTTTGCTGTAAACTGGGAGGACGTATCTAGTGCGGTTCTGCACGGGTCTATCCTGAGTCTGGTACTATTTAATATTTCCATTCATGACTTGGATGATGCAGTAAAAAGTATGCTTATAAAATATCCAGATGACACAAAGCTGAAGAGGGTTGCTAGCACTCTGGAGGACAGGATTAGAATTCAAAATGACCTTGGATGAATTGGTCTGAAATCAATACGATGAAAGTCAATAAAAACCAAGTGCAAAACGCTACACTGGGGAAGGAAAAATCAAACGCACAAATACAAAACAGGGAATAACTGGCTAGGCAGAAGTACTGCAGAAAAGGAACTGGAGGGCGACATAGTGGATCTCAAGTTGAATATGATTCAAGGCTGTGATGCTGTTGCAAAAACAGCAAACGTCATTCTGGGATGTAGTAACAGGAGCATCATATGTAAGACACAGGATGTAATTGTACTTGCTCTACTTGAGGTGAGGCCTCAACTGGAGCCATGTGTTGTTTTGGGCACCACACTTACACACAAAAGGTTGTTCTAAAGATTAGTTGTTCTCCACGTCCACATAGAGTAGGAAGAAAAGTAAATGGATTAGATTGCAGCCAGGGAGATTCAAGTTAGATATTAGAAAAAACTTTCTAACCCCAACAATAAGCAAGGACTAGAACAGGTTACACAGGGAGCAGGCAGAATCCCCTTATTGGGGTTTTTGATAACATGTTAGACAGACACCTGGCACGGATAGTCAAGGTATACTTGGTTCCTACTCAGTGCAGGGGGATGGACCAGATGAGCTCTTGTGGTCCCTTCCAGTTCTACGTTGCTATGATTCTATAAACCACACAAAGTGAAACAACAGGAGGGGGAGAAGGGATGATATGGAGAAATGCAGAGGCTGTAGCACATGGCAGCTTGCAAAGGCAAAAGCTCTTGCACCCACATCCGGGAAGGACAGAAGAGGAGGCTATTGCTAGATGGGAAGGGAGATTCAGACCCTGCAAGTAACAAGGCACCAAGGAAGCCATACATGACACGGGGTCTCTGAGATTGAGGCCAGTGGAGGGGAGCTAACCCCAGAGCTTGCAATGAGCAGCAGAGACATGATCAGATCATGGTATGTTTTATTCAGCACATTCCCCTCCCTGTCCAATAAGATCCAGGCTAGCAGTAGTGAGAATATGCACATGGCATTCCCCCTCCCCCCGGTATGTTCACAGGCCATTCTCTGCCATGCTCTCAGGCACCCTTCATAACCATCTGGTATGGGAAAGATCTGGTAGAATGGATGAGTCTGAGGGGGACACGTGTCCACTCCCCACATAGGAGTAAGCCAGCATCTGCCTTGAGGCTGGGCTGACTCGCCTCATATCAGCCCCTCTCACAGATGACCTCAATGACACTCTGCTCCATGGGCACAGGGTCCAGGCAGCGGTGGGCTGTGCTGCCCACGATTTCATCTAGCAGGAAGTGCACCAGGTTCTCATCGCAGACAAAGCGCCACAGGTAAAGCTGTAGATAGTAGCAGTCCACCTGGATCTGCTGCAGGCCATAGCGCCCAAAGGTCCGCAGCCGCACGCATTCCAGGAAGGTCTTCAGGCTGATCTTGATTATGCCAGTCAGGACGGAGACCTGGGGAGTGGGTGGGGAGGTCATTCAAGCACTGTCCCTTATGGGCCTGGAGGACACAGAGGGGAAGAATCACCTCCAGGACTCCCTATGTGGCTGAAGTCTCTTGTGGAGGAATGAGGCCAGGTCTGGGCTGCACACCGAGCCGGAGGAGCAAGGGGATCAGTGGCAGCTAGGGAACAGGGAAGTGTGAGTGAACATGGAGTGGGTGTGTGACAGCTCTAGAGGGAAGGGTCCCCAGAGGACGGGGGAGGTGTGTGGGGAGCTCTGTTCCTCCTTTAATGCACTGTGGGGGGTCCCTTGAAGATTAATAGATCCTAAGGCCAGAAGAGACCACTATGATCAGATGGAGTGAGTGTTGGGAGATGTGTCCCTGCACTGAGGGGGAGCTAGAGGACTGGCTGAGTTTAGGGGGTTCTGATCTGTGGCTCTCCCCCAGGGTGGTAGCTCTGCTCACCTTGTTGAACTCCACGGGGCTGAAGATGTCGATGCGCTCAGAGAACAGCTTCTGAATGTTACTCAGGAGGTTAGTGTCCAGGGGGGCACTGCATGGGAAGGGGGGGGAGGTGAGGCAGAGACAAGGGGTTACACACTCACCAGGAACCCCACTGCATAGCAGGGGATTGGATCTGGGCAGGCCTCCTCACCTGAGGCTGCGTCTGGGAGTAAAATACTGGGTCACAGCCCTCTCCTCTGGGGTGCAGGTAGGAACAGCCGACCTGCCTTCGTGCAGGCCACTCACCCCAACATGTAGCTAGGAGGGTAGACACCTCACTGCAGCTCTGCCAGTGCCCCTCAGTTCTGACCTGCAGCCCCCTAATATCCCAGCCCTGCCGGTGCCCCTTAATCCTGACCAGCAGCCTCCTGCTATCCCAGCCCTGCCGGTGCCCCTCAATCCTGACCCACAGCTTCCTGCTTTCCCAGCCCTGCACTCCCCCCGCCAATGCCCCTCAATCCTGACCCACTCCACACCCTGCCGCAGCCCCCTGACCTGGGCGTGTAGCTGGGTGCGTAGCGGCTCTGCTGCCGGGAGCTGCTGTACACGGAGAAAGTCCTCTTGCTGGAGTCGCTGCTCTGGGCCTTGCGGACGCCCTCCTCGTACAGGAGCCCCACCTGCAAGCGGGTAGGCAAGAAGCCTGGGTGAGTGCGGGGTCCCTGGGGGTACAGGAAGCCCTGGATCCTCCTTTCCCCCACTGACCTGCACGTCGATGGAGGTGGTGTCCTCCACCACCCTCTTCATGACGGCCCGCACGTTGCGCGGCTCAATGGTGTTGACCCAGTCACGTGTCTCCACGCTCTTGCGCAGCATCTGCGAGATGATCAGCCCCTGCACCTTCACGTAGTGATTGAGCAGCCTCTGGGCTGCCTCGCGGGCCTCCGCACACAGGCTGGTAACTGGGGTGATGGGGGAGTGATCCTAGGGAGAGAGAACAGCGGGTCAGTGGTGCCGGACCGGGCATTTTCCCCAGCACCCACTAGCTCCAGGAAGGACAGGCTGCCCCACCCTTCCACATACGTGCCACCCAGCACCACCAGCTCCATGTGGGTCAGGGTCGCTCAGCCTCTCCATCCCACCTCACCCCACTGCTCCTCTGGCTCTGTGTGGGCAGGGGTGCTGCTAGGGATGACATAGGCTTCATTCCCCCCAACTCCCCACCAGTTCTGTGTGGGGCAGGGGCACTCAAGATGGCATGGGCTGCCCCCATCCTACCCTGCCCAGTGCCATCCATACATCGCTTCCCCCCAAGCTGCCCCCATCCCTGATGCTCCCCATGTCCCCACTGCCTGCAGGTGGGGATGGAATCTCAAACCCACTGAAGGAGTGGGGTGGTCAGATCAGCTGGGAACTGACAGGAAACCCTGTGGCATGCAGCAGAGCCAGGGGGGTGCATGCCCACACACTAGATCTCCCACTGCCATCCAGTCTGAATACATATATCCCATCCCTTCCCCTGGGCAAACGATTCCTCAGCCCTGAGGATCCCAGCCCTGGGGATCATCCCCTGGAAATCTGGCTTAGTCACACACTCTGGGGCCACTTCCTAGCATGCTCCTCTTCGGGGAGACTGCCTCCCCCACCCTGTCTAGGTCCATCCTACTAGCCCTTGATGGGAAAGGAGGCCCTGGGGATTGAGGGGCTTTGAACTGAACATGGGGTCCCAGGTGGAGAATCCCCAGAGCCAGACAGACAGGGACACCCCTCCCCCCATACTAAGGGCCTGGATCCTGGGGGCGGAGATGTATTTCCTCCTTGTTCCTGCGTCCCAGGGGCTGGCACCTACCCACCTGCACTAGGAACTGCTCATCGGTCAGGGTGAGAATGTAGCTGATGGTGGAGGTCTCATAGTCCAGGCAGAGGCGGGAGAGCAGGAGCAGCAGGGCCGGGGGAGTGGAGCCACCCTTGTCCCCCGTGCTCTCACAGAACTGCCGTGCCGTCTGGCAGATGGACTTGATGAAGCCGACGATCAGGCCCTCGCGGACACCCTGACTGCAGAACTCACCCTGGGGGATGAAATGGGGGGAGGGGTTCAGCACTTCCTCTTGCTGCCCAGTAGAGCGGCTCCTTCTGGAGCCAGGCAGCAATTCTGACACCATCTCCCCACTCCATGTCTGCTCCCCGAGATGAAGACTGCCCATGGAATACACCCAGATGACAGACCTGGTGGGGTTGTGGGTGGGGATCAAAGGGCACCAGCAGAAATGTCATAGTGGGAGGAGTCCTAGGAGCCATGGGTTGGGATTAGGGGGAAAGATATAGGAAAAAGTTACAGGGACATAAGACTCGACAGGACCTCCTAGGTTACTGAGTCCAACCCCCGCTATCACAAGCAACCAGGCCATATCGTCCTGGCCACAAACTCCCTTGTAAAATTAGTTGGGCTGTTTTCCCCCCACTTCACCTGCTGGGAGGCTGTTCCAGACCCTTCCTCCTCTGATGGGTAGAAACCTTCTCAATTCCAGCCTCAACCGATTCCTGGCACTTTATCCCCATTTGTTCTTGTGCCAACACTGTCCTTTAGCGCCAATAGTTGTTCTCCCTCCCTAGGGTTTGCCCCTCTGCTGTATGTACAGAAAGCAGTCAGATCCCCTCCTGGCCTTCATCTGACCAGTCTAAACAAGTCCAGCTCTTTCAGTCTCCTAAAATCAGCTCTCCTTTCTCCTCATCAGCCTAGGAACTCTTCTCTGCCCACGGGCCAGTTTGAAAATCTATCTGATAGACGGGGCTTTTCAGTACACCAGATGAAGGCATAGCAAGATCCAATGGTTGGAAGTTGAAGTTAGACAAATGTAATCTTGATATAAAGCAATTTCCTAGCAGGGAGGGTGGGTAAACACTGGAACAGCTCACCAGGGGAGCCGTGGGCTGGCCAACACCTGGAGTCTGCTGATAATAGCACATCTTAATTAATTAGCCTCTTACAGTTTGTATGGCAAATTCCACCTTCTCTGTATGTGTGTGTGTGTGTGTGTGTGTATACATATATCTTCTTATTATATGTTCCATTCTATGCATCCGATGAAGTGGGCTGTAGCCCACGAAAGCTCATGCGCAAATAAATTTGTTAGTCTCTAAGGTGCCACAAGTACTCCTGGTTTTTTTTCGGATACAGACTAACACGGCTGCTACTCTGAAACCTAAAGCAAAACTAGATTTCTTTCTAAACTAGATCTCTTTCATGCTTTAATCCAGCATCTGGGGAAAATTCTACAGCCTGTGTGCGTAGGAGAGCACTGCGTGATCATAATGGTCCCTTCTGGTTTTAGAATCTATGAAAGGCCCACATGGCTCCTTAGTTCAGGAGACAAAACACACAGCTGAATTGTGTATCAACATAAAAAGGCACATGTATGGTGTAGTTTCAATTGTACAAAGTCCTTGTGAGGGATGGGACATTCAGAAAGGCCGCAGGCTCTGAAGCCAGTTATGAAGTCAGGGAGGTCCCAGCAGCAGCCAGGAAACCCCTGCAGACTGATACAGAATAGTATCTGCATGGAATACATTATTCCAGAGGTCCCCAAACTGGGAGGCGCGCCTGCACCAGAGGGGCATGGAAGAACCTTCAGGGACAGGGGGCAGCAGAGACTGGGCCAGCCCCAGGGTTGGTGAGGGAGCACCACCCAGCCCCTCCCTGCCCGCAGCTCTGGTCCCATCCCAGCCGCATCCCCGGCTCCCAGCCCTGTGCCTGGCCCTATCCCCAGCCTGGGGGTGGGGTGGGGCTGGGAGCAGAGCCGCACCTGACTGCAGGCTCGGTTGCCAGTCCCCACCACAGCCCCCTATAGCTCCACCCCTGCCCCCAGCCTTGGCAACAGCTCTGTCCCTGGCCCCGCTCCTGGCCCCAGACCCACCCCCAGTTGTGGCCCCAACCTCGGCCCCCTTATCCCTGTCCACATCACTGCCGCACCCCAGCTGCAGCCTCCACTCCCGGCCCCAAAGACAGGGGTAAGGGCGCGACTCTCAAAAGTTTGGGGACCACTGCGTTATTCTGACTCCCTGAAAGGCCCATAGCCAAGGATTAGGTGTTTATGGACATGTGGTTTAGAGGATAGAGCACTGGGACTCAACAGACCAGGGTTCTATTCCCAGCTCTGCCCCTGGCCTGCTGGGTGACCTTCAGCAACTCACTTCCCTCCCTGTACCAGTGTGTATCTTTGGGGCCATATCCATACATATCCCATGGCATCTGAGTGCCTTACAATCTTCAACGTATCTATCCCCACAATACCCCTATGCAGCAGGCCAGAGCTATTATTCCCCTTATATAAATGGGGAAACCGAGGCACAGAGTGGCTAAGTGACTTGCCCAAGATCACAGAGAAAGCCTGTGGCAGAGCAGGAAATTGAACTTGTCTCCCAAGTCCTAGGCTAGTGCCTGAACCACTGGACCATCCTTTTGAGTTTCCTCATCTCTACAAATGGAGCTGATGATAGCAACTGCCCTTATACAGAGCTTTGAAGATGTCCTGATGAAAAGGGCTAGAAGAGCTAGGGATTGCTGAGGGGCACCAGAACTGCTGGAGAAGAAACTGAATACCCCTGACCCTCAACCTCTAACTCCCATGGTTCACAATCCCCTCCTCCCCCGCCAGGCAGTGTCACCTTAAAATAGGGCTTGTTGGAGAAGGTGATGTCCTTCGCTGTGAAAAGGTGAACGTAGGTAAGCACTGACTTGATCTGGTTAAGGACAGAGGCCGAGATGGTGCCCAGAAGCTCAGCCAGGTTGGGGCTCTCCTTGCCTGCCAGGCGTGGGGCAGCTAGTGACTGGCGCACATCTGTCAGACAGTCCTGGTAGAAGCTCTGCAGGGCCAGCAGGTACTGGCGGATGCGCTCCTTGGCGGCCCGCACCACAATCTCTGTGCCCTCTGCTGCCACGTTGGAGGCTGGCAGCAGCTTGGCCAGGGCTTGTAGGCGCCGATGGAAGCGATCCAGGGCCCGCACCAGCAGTGAGTTGTCCCCGACCCCTTTCTCCAACTGGATGCGCCGCTCCACCAGGGAGAAGTATGTCTCCATGAGGGAGTTGACGAAGGCCACCAGCTTGTCCTGCGCCATGCGGGTGATGCTCTGCACCCCTTCTCGGCTGACAAAGAGCTCCTGGTAGGAGGCGATCACCAGGCACATGTTGCTGACAAAGATGTTGCAGCCACGGTCGATGAACTCCAGGATGTCAGTGATAGGGGCACCACCTGGCTGCCCCAGCTCTGCTTCTAGGGCCTCCAGCTCAGCCTCCAACCGGCAGCAGGCATGTGAAAGGAACTCGTCACACAGCTCCTCTGCGGGTTCATCCAGCTGCAGCAGCAGTTCCACGCACTCAGCCAGGTCCTTTGCCCCAGAGCCCCCATCCCTACCAAGGAAAGGAGAGGACACTGGAGATGCCAGGGGAGCTGACACATGGACCCCCCCGCTCCCAGTGCGTCTGCAGCAGGGTTTAAGGGACGGCTATTGGAATTAACAAGAGCATGCAGCTTCTGGACCTGGAATCCAATCCAACTGTCCCAATCGAGGTGATAATTCTGAAACCTGATGATAGACCTCAGTGTTGCTGATTTCCACCATGCGGTCACTATTTGTGTTGCCGTTAAGTTTCAGAGTTAACAGCCTGACTGAAATGAATGGGGGAAGTTGGGTGATTAAGGTAATAGATAACCTATCACCCTTTGGATCAGACCATTGCACCCATCTACCCTGGTATCCCTCCCTCTCTGGGTCAGACCAATGCAGCTGTCCCACTTCATTCTGTGTCTGCTCCCCCAACACTGGATCAGATCCAAGGGCCTGTACCTGAATTTCTCCCGCAGCTTCTGTGCCAGGCTGGCCATGATCTTCTGGCAGTCATCCTGGATGCCCTGGAAGGAGGGCATGTGCTGGTACTGGTGCAGGATAGAGCGGGCTTTGCTGTAGTAGCGCACTGCCTGTCCATAGGCCTCCAGTTCCACACACTTGGTGAGGCGGGCAGGCAGCTCAAAGAGGAACTGCAGCTTGCGCAGGAGCGTGTGGACCCCTGGGATCCAGAGAGACCCTGTTAGAGACAGTGCCAGCATCCCCTAACACGCACCTCCTCCGTATGCCCTTCTCCAGCTGCTCAGGCAGAATGTGGCCCGGAGCTCTTCATGGACCCTCCCACAACCCCTGTTCTATCCTGATTCTTCTGGTCACTGGGTGGTTTCCTGAGCTGCTCTTCCCCCTCCATCAGCTGTCATCTTGGCCCTAGATCAGGGAGACCAGATAACACTGCCCTCCCGAGCTGTGGAGATGAGCAGCCACAGCACTGGCCAAGCAGGAGAATGAACAGTGCAGCTACAGGGCTCTCCCTCCCAGGCTTCCCTCCATGCCTCGTTTCTAGCCTTGGAAGCCGTAGATCCACTCCTGAGTCCCTGCCTCCTGAGAAGAGACTTGGTGTCTTGGCCCAGACAAGGCAGAGGACAGCACACCTACCACCCTCTCCCAGAATCCTCTCTGCTCTTGAACCTCACATAGGATTTACTGTGTCAGATACAACCAATGAGCTCATCATGCCTCCCCATGCCATCCCTACTGCCCTGGATCAAATCCATGAGCCTATTCAGCCCCATATCCCTACCACCCCAGATCAGACCCTTGGATCTTTCCAGCTGGCTCATAGGACAGCTTGTGGCCAGTACCCGAGAGCTTGGTGATCTGCTCGTGCTGGTCCTGGAGAGTGCTGCTGATGCAGGCACTGAACTCCGTGATGACAGCCATGTTGGCAGCCAGGCAATCCATCTCGTCCTCCATCTTCTTGAAGTCATTCTTCATCTTGCGGATTGTGTCTGGGGAATAGAAGAATGAAATCAGCCAGGCCCAAAGATTCAGCTGCAATGTTAAGGACACAGGCCCACTCATCCCCCACATCTGGAGGACTGGGATCTGGGTAGCCCTGCATGGTACCTGTGGCTGAGATGAACTTGTTGTAGTTCTCATAGACCAGGGTCTGCATGTCACTGTCCAGGGCGCGGATCTGCTTTACCATGTCAGTCTCACAGTCCATAAGCTGGGCTAGTGAGCACTCCTTCCGCAGCTAGGGAGAGTAACAGTGAGTGAGGGGCATGGCCAGGGATGCCAGCTCTGCCAGTCCCCTTCAATCCCCACCTGTTTCCCTATTATCCCAACCCTGAGCTTCGCCCTACAATTTTGCCAATTCCCCTCAATACTGATCTGTAGCCCTCTACAATCTCAGGCCTAGACTATGTGCTCTCCCCAGCTCTGCTGGTGCACCTCAAGCCTGACCTGCAGCCCCATCAATCTCAGGCCTGAACTCCCCTACTCTGCTGGTACCCCATATTCATGACCCACAGACCCCCCCCCATATTGGGGGATGGAGGTGCATGGGAAGGAGGAGGAAGGAGGGCTCCCCAAGGGAGGCAATAGTCACTGGCAGGGGTTGCAGTACTGAAAGGGGTTTGAGCGGCTGGTTTCCCTGAGAGACAGGCTATAAAGTCAACCCCTTTTTGGGAGAATCCCCAGGTGCAGTGGCTGCTGTGACAGGGTCCCTGGGAGTGAAGTGTGGGCGTGTGGAGTCCCGCCGGGGGCGCTACCCCCAGGAGCCTGGGTCCCTAGCAGGGGCAGACCGGGGACTTGAGGGGCGAACCCTGGAGAATCAGTATGGGAGGGGAGGGGAGGCTCCGCGGGCAGGGTTCGGCGATCCGGGGGCGGGGGGGGAGTCCGGCAGAGGGGTCAGTGTGTGGGGGGGCTCATTGAGGCATACTGGGGGGAGCGCCTTGGTACGCGGGGTCCCATAGGGACCCCTGGGTCTGAGCACATCCAGCATCAGGGAGCACCTTAGTGAGGAACACTTCCGGGTCGAAGTGCGCCCCATTGATGTCAGTCGGTCCCCCGGGATCCCCGCCTGGGGCCAGGCCGCCCCGAGCCTCCCCCGCCGGGTCCGGCAGCCCGTAGTAGAGCTTCAGCATCCCGTGCGGCCGCCGCTTCCCGCCCGGCGCCTCCGAGCCGGGCTCGGCCGGGCCCGGCAGGGGACCCCCCTGGGGAGCTGACATCTCCCCCGGCCCAGAGCCGCACAGGTTTGTTTGGATGAGGGAAAAAAGACGCTGAGGTCACTTCCGGGATCAGTGACGTTCCGTTGAGAACATTCCCCCCCCCGCTCCCGATGGTGAGGTCATTTCCGGGATCAGTAAAGTTTGTTGAGAGCTTTCACCCTCCATGGCGGTGATGTCACTGCCGGGATCAGTAACGTTCTGTTGAGAGCACTCAGCCCCAATGGCCGTGAGGTCACTTCCGGAATCGGTAGCCTTCTGCTGCTTTCACAAAAGCTCCCCTGGAGCGACGCGCTGTTCGGCAGACGACGGCCGCTGTCTCGGCAATAAGCCTCTGGCGGCTGGGGCAGCGCAACGGTAACCACGACAAGGCGCCGTTTGCAACTGGATGATGTCTTGTCATGAGCCAGTGACATCATAGGCGCCGCGTGGTTCCCTGAGCCTGTGGCCGCGCCCTGGCATGCTGCGATGTCACCGTCTGACATCAGCCAGTTCCATACACACATGAATTAATCAGCCATCTGCCCAGCATTTCCCAGACCATTTTATGATGTCAGCACACAGGTGTGATTTATGACATCTCCTAGTCCTTATTTTGCCACATGACACCTTCAAATGGGTTTATGATGTCATCCTATTATTTCAATGTGTTAGTCTAGTTAATCTGTGCGTCCATCCACAGATCTAACTATCCCCATGCACACATCATCTAATCTATCCATCCATCCCTTTCCATACCCATCTAATCTAATGCATCCAATCCATCTATCTACCCATCCATGCCCTCACATACCATCTAATCTATCCATCCATCCCATCGCTATCTAATATTCCCATACATGCTCATCCATCCATCTATACTCTATCATGCATGGGGACAATCTAATTTGTTTATCAGTGTGATATCTCAAATTGGGGGTAAGAGTTTATAATGATTCCCCATCCTGTATCCTTTTTTCCCCTCTTCCAGTGTGTCCACTCATTCAATCTTCTGCAATCCGTTCTCCTAGTCCCTATGGGTGTTCTGCAAACCTTTCTAGAACTCCCAGTTCTTTATGACCTCAGCACCCTGATACATGGATTCTGAACCACTCCTAGCCTGCAGTGAGGTCACGCCATCACTACAAACAGCCTGCAGACTGCCTCCTGGAGCTAAATACCCCCTCCCAGCACCATGGTCAGCATCAGAGTTACCAAGCAGCTGGTCCTTACACCTAACATGGGATGGGGAGGTATGAGCTGGAAGGACTCCTTTGTCACCATCACTTTCCCCAGCAAAGTAATCTTCACCAGTGCCTCCCTCCTGCTGCTGCTGGTTCACATGGGTATCTTCGGAGGAGACCTCTACCACTTCACTGTGACCCAGAAGTTCGATCTCATGAGCTTTCATGGCACCACAGTACTACTGGTAAGGGAGGTCCCCTTGCTCCTTGTGTCTTGCAGCTTGGCCTACAGGTTAAGGCACTAGCCAGGTACTTTGGACACCTGCTTTCTACTTGAATCTCTGCCACAGACTGTGACCTCAGGCAAGTCACCTCATCTCTGAAGTGGAGATAACCCATCTCTACTAGACAGGGATCTACAGGCTCTGGCCACTGTCAGACCTTAGGTCCAATCCAGGCTGGTTATTCCTATACCCCTAATACAGTTGAATACTGAGGGATGTCTATAGTATGAGGAGGGCAGCATTAGGACTCCTGGGTTCTAGTCTCAACTCTGGGCAGGAGTAGTAAGACATTTAGGAGGGGAGTGGGTTATAGCAGGTTAGCACTGGGGAGTGACAGATCAGGGAAGGGTCCTGACCATCTCCCTGACCATTTGCATTGGTCTCTACAGGTATCCCATGTGATGAGCTTTTACTGGGCCTTGCTTGCAACATTTTACACCTTGGAGGCCAATGACAAGGTTCTCAGGGGGTTTGCCCTGACCTCACTGGGTAAGTGACTCCAGCCAGATGCCTGAACTGCTGGGTGTTCCCAGCAAGGGCAACAGGGAAAACTCAGCTGAGTCTAACCAGTTTAAGTGGTTGGGGGGAGGGACAGGAGTCAGGACTACTGGGTTCTATCCTCATCTCTAGATGAGAAGTGTGCTCTAGCGGGAGCACCTTCCAAAGCCAGTTTGCAAAGGACATGGCAGCTGGGATTTAGGCTCCTCAGCTCAGGAGGTTTCTGAGCATGACTCAGAACCACACAAGGGCACAGCCGGGGGACCTGTGTGCGTGACCATGAACACGTGGACACTCAGTTATTCTGGGGAGGACTCCAGCTGTTTAGCTGCCCCTCTGGTCCAGCCGCAAAGGGAAGCTGTGATCTCCTTTCCCATCCCCTTGACCAGGGCTCTGGCTCTAACCCCTCTAGTGATGAACTTCACCCTCTTCGTGGGCCGCTTCTGCCTGGACTACCTGACTATTGAATACAGGGAGGAGATTTACTGAACCCCATCCTGGCCTTGTCCAAAGCAGCCCTGGAGAGAGACGCACACGCAGCATTCATCCCCAGATCTGTCAGAATTGGGAAGTGGGAAGGAAAGGGGGCAGTAACACACTGCTCAGGCTGTAGCCAAAATCAAGTTTAATAACAATATAGGATATTGCTGTAGTGTTAGCGATGGTGTCATTCATTAGTCATGTCACCTTCCTGCGAGGTGAGAGCAAGGCAGTCATTACAGCCAGGATCTTTCCCCCAACACGCCCAATGGGCACTCAACAACTCAGGTGGCCAACCCTCAGTGGGAACATTTGATGGCTATAGGGCTCATCCCGTTCCACTGCAGTGGCCCATCACAACCCCTACCCCAACACCCCCCTGACCATAGGGTCATGCTAAAGGGCATGGGCCCAATCCAACCCTCTGGCTCATGCTGGAACTAACCCAAGGGAGGGGAAGAGGTTCTGATTCCACCCCCTCCATCCCCCACCACAAACAGCCCCCATCCTTTGGTGGAAGCCCACAGGACTTATGTTCATAGCTCTCCTTTCCACTGGCAGTGGCTTGTGAGGAAGGTGATATTTTTCCTCTACTCCTTCCAGCCTAAGTCCCATGCCACCTCCCCTACCCCAGGGCTAGCAGAGCCATCAGCAGAAAAGGGTGGGAGCTGAGGAGGTTGCAAAACAGATCCTGACTCAGGCCCAGTCAAAGATCTGGACTCAGGAAAGCAGGGGGATTGGAGGCAATGGTCAGTTTTTGGGCAGAGGGGGTGTGTGGCGTGTGCTGTCTTTGGTCACTGAGGCCACCCCATGCATTTCACACCCTACAGGAAGAACTGTCTCCTATCAACCATTTCAATAAATAGAAGGAAAGCAACCGTATTCAAAGCATGAAACCCCATCCCCACCAGAGCTCTGAAAATCCACAAGTCAGGAAGTCTCTTCCCCTCCCCTCCCCTCCCCCCATCCATCTTTAACTCCAGTGCTGACCAGCATGTCCCATCCCCTCCCTAAACTCCAGAACAGGTCAATACTTCACACACACGTGTCCCTTTCCAGTAGGGGACAGCCCAAAGTACCCATAGCAACAGCTCTGTACAGAGATGGGAGGGACCAGCTTTGGAATTACACACACCCGCCCTCATGGAAAGCAGAGGGACACCAACCCCACCCCGTTCTCATTAGTAAAATAATCACACCCAAGAGGACCAGCCAACTCCTTCCCTTTCCCCTGGTATTATGAGATGGGAAGTGAAGGCTCCCCTCAACGGAGATGATGTTAGGGGAAGGGGTTAACGACATCTCATCCCTACAAATAATGCTGGACGTAGGGGGTGGATCTCAGTATTTGCCCTTTGAATTCTAGCAAAGTTAAGGCCCAGGTAGTTACTGATGTGAAAAATTAGAATTGGTGAAAGTAAGTTATATCTCCCCCACCCCCCAATATAGCTCAGTAGGAGGGGAGGGTAAATGAGGATGCGACAAGGGGCTGGTTCCTGTCATTTGGTTCAATGAGCTGCATTTGCAAAACTAAAACGTGTGTGTGTGTGTGTGTGTGGCAGGGAGAGGGTTGGGATCCAGTGTCCATTCCATTTGAACCCCCCAAGGATGTGTGGGAGAAGGGGGATGATGGAAGATTATGTACCACTCCCATTCACAGCAAAGCAGAAGGGTAGTTTTATGTGGGGTCTGTGGGTGGGGCTGAAATCCTGCCCCATCCCCAGGCAGGAAAGGAGGTTTATGTTGGAACAGGCCTCCCCCAAAAAGTCCCAGCAGCTGGCTGTGTCAAACAGATCCTCTGTCTCCCATCTAGTTGAGACCAGGAAAATAATGACACCTCCCTCTTCAGGGCAAAGGGGTTTTGGAGACAAGGGTGAATAAAGCACAAGGTGGCTTAACATAGCAGATGGGCTTAGAATCAGAGAGCTCTGCAGCGCTTTGAGGATACAGGAATGGGTCCATCAAATATGGGATGGGTTTTACAAGGCACCTCTGAGGAAGCAGAGTCTGCCCAGGATTGGAGAATGGGAAAGGGGAACAAAAGAGCCCTGAACCCTTTCAAACACCTGCATTCAAACAACTGTATTCTCACCCACTGAGACAATCTGGGCTGGCAAGTTCCAAGTGACAGACAGTTGAGAGGCTCCTAGGGGAAGGGCATTGAAGCCCAAGGTTTAAGGAGCCAGATGCCAGTTTCAGGGGGGCAGGGCTGTAATGCCAAGGAGTTCACGCTTCCAAGAAGGTGTGGGACATTTTCCCTTCAGTGCTGCTAACATCAGCTCTTCTGCAGGCAGGAATGGAAATGCCCAATTTCCCTGCACACACCCCACCAGCAGCATTGCTAGTTACAGAGTGGGGAAACTGAGGCATGGGGCAGGGAAGTGACTCACCTGAGATTGCGCAACGGGGTCAGCAGCAGTGGGAACAGAACTCAGGAATTCTGGCTCCCAATTTCCCTGCTCTGACCAATAAATCCTTGTGGGCTGGCAATGGAACCCAGGAGTCCAGGCTTCCATTCCTGTGCTGTCTCTCACTTGCCCCAGTCCTTGGACACTCGTACTAGCAGCACAAGCCCTCCCCGATCACCAGTGCTTGATGCTTTCCTCTTTCCTGGCCCATTCCAAAGCTGAACAGCTATAGTGGCTGATTCTCAGCTGGAGCACTCAGCGACTAGAGAGCTCATTCCAGCCCACCTCGGGGGGCCCAATCCGTAGCTGTACAAGTCTCCCCTTTCCTCCCAATCCTGCTCTGCCCACCCCACCTAGAGAGATGAGTCTCATTTTTAAAAGAGGCCAAAGTCACTTCACACCCCCCTCACCAGTTTCGTGTTTTGACTCTCAGCTTAGCTGACCCAGCAGTGTCCTGGCTGGAGGCTTCTCCTTGTACTCCCCCCGGAGCCCCATTTGCAGCTGCCAGTCCCCAGCATCCCTGCCTTGGCAGGCCAGTCTTGGTGCCCAGGGAGGAGCCACCAGCTTGGTTCATTCCTGGCCCACCCGGATGTGGGGGTTGAACATGGGGTCCAGGTTGGGGTCATTGTCGGCCGAGGCCCGGCCCAGCTTTGACATGATGATGATCAGGGTTAGGAAGCCGATGCCGCCAATCAGGAGGATGATGACAAACCGCTGCATCAGGGATCTTGGCTGCCGCTTCTTGGACCCAGAGCGATTCCTGCCAGGGGACTTGTTATTAGCATGACAGTAGCAGTGCCCAGAGGCCCAAAGCGACATCAGGGGCACATCAGGGCATGTGCATCATTAGCAGTATTATGGTAGCGCCTAAAGACCGCAAATAAGATCGGGGGCACATTAGCAGTATTACGGTAATAGCTACAGGTGCCAACCGAGATTGCGACCCTATCATGGAGTGCACTGGTTTCCTCCCACCCCACCACTGATCACTTACTTCAGAAGCTGTGCGAACCAACTGAGTGTTGGCCGCCGGCGGTACTTGTCCTCATCACAGTCGATTTGGGTGCTGGATGCTCTGCCACTGCCACCCCCACCCTCCCGGGTGTCATAGACCTTCCGTGGTGTAGAGGCTGCTGGGGAGATGGGGAGTGTAGGAGCTTAGCAGAGAGCCATTGGCACCAGGAAAGGAGAAAGTGGTGGTGGGGGGGTACAGGCACCCCCCTAACCTTATTGTCCCCCTTTCTGCCACAGCTAGGCAATCCATACACCTGTTCTTCCCCAGCCCTGTTGGCTGTGGTTGACCCAGACTCCTTTGCCCCTGAGTTATCTTGTCCTCTAAGTGGGCTCCTGATCCAGACAGGAGTGAATGGAAACAGCCTAAGGGACATGAGACACACAACCGCTACCCCACTCAGAAGGTAGCCACTGGGTCCTCACTTCTTCGGGGCTATGTTCCACTGATTCGTAATCCCCCCACCGCCGCAGGAGATGACAACAATGCTGCTCACCTGCATTGATGGTGATGGTCTCATTACTAGCATTCCCCATGTCGATGACTGAATGCTCCTCCTTCACGCCCCCATTGTTCACGCCCTGCTGCTGCTGTGGGGAAGAGAGGCCGGGCGGAGCACTGTAGGAATAGGCCGACATGGCACTTTGCTGGATGGTCTCCTCTGAGCTGGGGTCTGCCGTTGCTGCCAAGAAAGGAGGTAACAAAATGAATCCTGTGTGGAATGGGGCAGCCTAAGACAGCTGGCTTCCATCTACAAAGCCGGGACAGCAAACTGTGACCCACTTGCTCCATGGATCTCTGTGTCAGGGGCCCAACTAGAAGTGATGCCCTAGAACTGAAAAGTCTCATATCCCATTCCTTGATCCCTGAAAGCCAGCCAGTCTTCCCCTCCCATCACCTTAGAAGAGAGAGCAGATGAAATTGGACCCCTTGGTCTCATCCCAGGCAGCAGGGAGGTGGGGATTCTGGGCTACACGTGACCACTGGTCTGATCCAGTGTGGAAGGAGGGGATAGCAGACTAGGTGGGCCCCTAGGTCTGATCTAGTGTGGTGAGGGTGGGGGAGGTGGATACTGGGCTAGATGGGCCCTGTGCAGGCATCAGTGGAGCCATTCCCATGCCCATAGCCCGGCAGCACTTACCAGAGAAGCTAGACCAGTCAGTGTAATCTGTGGTATCAGGCGACTCTGTCTCTTGTATGGTATCAGCCTCATCAATCTGAAGAGAACAGAAGAAAACTGCGTCAGACCTTAGACACCAAAGCAAACTCTGCCCCATCAGCTCAGCCAATCCCAGATAGTGGTTGCTGCTCAAGCCGGAAGCTAGATCAAAGCTGGTGTCCCCTCTGCCGCATCCCCCAGAGGGGAAAGGCCCCTACTCTGTTTCCCATCTCCGGCTGGTACATTAACAGCAGTATCTGTCCAGCTTGGCTGTCCTCTTGGCTCCCATTTTGAAAACCCTCAGAGAGCCCCAAAACAAGAGAATAGTCTCATGGGTAATCTCTTACCAGTGGCAGCCCAAGCCCGGCCCGAGCCCAGTTCACAGTCGACAGTTTCTCTTGCAGCACTGAGGCCACCGGACTGACCAGGTTGGCTGGGGGGAAGATAGGACCCTTGCAGCTGGGACACTGGTAGCCAGCTGGGGCCGTGTTCTTTGGGAGCTGGTTTGCCATCTCGTTGAGACATGACCAGTGAAACAGATCTGCAAAGGTGAAGAGCATGGAATGTCTTTAAGTGAAGGGTCTAGATCAGTTACTCCCCTAGTCAGATCTACTTCACAAACATCTCCCCTTCCATTAGTCCCCAGGGGCAGCACAGCTGCTGGAAAGTAAGCTGGAGACCATTCTGCCATAGACATTGTATTCATCCACTCAGTTCTCATAATTGTAGGGGCTTTATTCCCACTTTCAGAGGCCAGCTGGCTCTTATGTGGGGTAAAGGGGTGGGGGAATCTGTGTGTAGAGATACCCAGTCTGATGAAGAAACTACAAAGACAGAATAAACAGGGTGCCATTTTGGCAATCATTTTTCTGACCCAAGTTTTATATTTGCTTTTAAAAAAAAGTAAATCAGGCTTTGGTGGCCAGGACTGTCACTTGCTAATGAAAAGAAAACCAAGCAAAGCTCTTGAAATGCTCCCAAAGCCATGGCTAAAAGTAACTCACCATAACACACAAGCCGGGCAGTATCTTTGGTGGACAGGAGGGTGTTGCAAAGACGACAGTTGGGGTTGTAATCACTGTCCTGAAGCCACTGGAGATAGGACTGAACAATGCACTGGAAGATACAGGAAGTTAGTGACAGAAAGCCCATGGTATGGGTGAGGTAGGATTGCAATTGGAGGGGCAGCACAAGAAAAGACTTTACATTTTAAGGCCTAAAGGGACCATTATGTTAGTTGAGTCTGAACTCCTGCCTAGTACAAATCACAGAATCTCACCCAGTGATTCCTGCATCAAGCTCATAACCTGTGTCTGAGCTGGAATATCTCTTGTAGAAAGATGTCCACTTATGACTTAAAGATTGCAACGGACAGAAAATTCATCATATCCCTAGGTATGAAGCATTTGTAGATGGGAACGTCCAATGAGGTCTATGCTAACAGGCCCCTGGACAGAATTGTGGAAGTATCAGAGGAAATACGAGGAAGGTGTCCATTGCTGGATATTAACAGGATGCGCCGTTCCAGGAGTCATGACACAGGATAGAGGAACACTGATAACCAAGAACTCAGGTTGGGGGCAGGGGAGAGGGTTGTTGAGCAAAGAGGACTTTCATATTTGATCCAGGTTGGCAGCAATTGAACCAGTGTCCAAGAGGGGAAAGCCCCGTATCCCATTCCCCATCCTCCTGAGCTAGCTGGTCCCCCCTCCCTGGGGCCACATTATAGCTGAAGCCCTAGAAACTCCCATTCCCCTGAGATGCCATTGCTCAGCAGCCAGACTGGAGCTGGAGTCCAGTTACCTTGGAATGGTTTGCGACGAGGCAGCTCTCACAGACATTCACTCGGTGCTCAAAACAGAAAAGGTTGGTGACTTTCCTTTTGGGGCATTTACACAGCCCCATGGTGCTTCACTGATGACACAGCTGGAGAGAAAGCGTACTGAGCAAAATCAAAGCCCAGATCGACCCCACTCCCGTCCCAGCGCTGGGACAGAACCCAGGAGTCCTGGGTCCCAATTCCCACCCCAACCACTAGACCCCACTCCCCTCTCGGCTCCAGGAGTCCTGTCTCCCAGTCCCCCCCCGCCCCTGCTCTAACCGCCAGACCCCACTCCCCTCCCCAGTGCCAGGGAGGGAACCCAGGAGTCCTGGCTCCCAGCCCCGCTTTGCCCCTCCATAGGGTCCCCCTGACACTCACAGGCTCCTATTGAGGCTGAGTCCGCTGTTGCCACGTCTCTTCCGGGTAGGACGCAGCTTGATGACGTTACGACCTGAGAGACTCCCCGCAGCTCGGCGCTCTCAGGGAGAGATCGGGTTCGAAGGCTCGCGAGAAGTAGCTGCCGCGTCACTTCCACTGTAGCGGCGGGTGATTCGAACGGGGCTTGGTGGCGGGTTCCATCCCGCTCGGCGCGGAGCGGACAGGCCCACGGGATGGCGGGCGGGGGCCAGAGGCGGACCCGGTCCGCGGGCGCGGCCCCAGCGGGGAGCGGAGCCCGCGGGGGTGAGTGCGGCCCGGGGGTCACCCTGGGCGGGGAGGGGTCTGTGCCGGGGGCGGGGGTCTCTGGGGGGCACTTGGGGGCTACGTGCGGGGTCTCTGGGGGCACTGAGTGCGCGGGGGGCGGGGTCTCTGGGGGGGGCGGTGGGTACGAGGGGGCACGCTGGGGGTGGGTCTCTGGGGGGGGCGGTGGGTACGAGGGGGGCACGCTGGGGGTGGGTCTCTGGGGGGGGCGATGGGTACGAGGGGGGCACGCTGGGGGTGGGTCTCTGGGGGGGCGGTGGGTACGAGGGGGGCACGCTGGGGGTGGGTCTCTGGGGGGGGCGGTGGGTACGAGGGGGGCACGCTGGGGGTGGGTCTCTGGGGGGGCGGTGGGTACGAGGGGGGCACGCTGGGGGTGGGTCTCTGGGGGGGCGGTGGGTACGAGGGGGGCACGCTGGGGGTGGGTCTCTGGGGGGGGCGGTGGGTACGAGGGGGGCACGCTGGGGGTGGGTCTCTGGGGGGGGCGGTGGGTACGAGGGGGGCACGCTGGGGGTGGGTCTCTGGGGGGGCGGTGGGTACGAGGGGGGCACGCTGGGGGTGGGTCTCTGGGGGGGCGGTGGGTACGAGGGGGGCACGCTGGGGGTGGGTCTCTGGGGGGGCGGTGGGTACGAGGGGGGCACGCTGGGGGTGGGTCTCTGGGGGGGCGGTGGGTACGAGGGGGGCACGCTGGGGGTGGGTCTCTGGGGGGGCGGTGGGTACGAGGGGGGCACGCTGGGGGTGGGTCTCTGGGGGGGCGGTGGGTACGAGGGGGGCACGCTGGGTTTGGGTCTCTGGGGGGGGCGGTGGGTACGCGGGGGGTGGGTCTCTGGGGGGGGCGGTGGGTACGCGGGGGGTGGGTCTCTGGGGGGGGCGGTGGGTACGCGGGGGGTGGGTCTCTGGGGGGGGCGGTGGGTACGCGGGGGGTGGGTCTCTGGGGGGGGCGGTGGGTACGCGGGGGGTGGGTCTCTGGGGGGGGCGGTGGGTACGCGGGGGGTGGGTCTCTGGGGGGGGCGGTGGGTACGAGGGGGGTGGGTCTCTGGGGGGGCGGTGGGTACGCTGGGGGTGGGTCTCTGGGGGGGGCGGTGGGTACGAGGGGGGTACGCTGGGGGTGGGTCTCTGGGGGGGGCGGTGGGTACGAGGGGGGTACGCTGGGGGTGGGTCTCTGGGGGGGGCAGTGGTATCAGATGTTTCCCTCAGGTGGGGTCTGGGGCAGTAATTTCTCTAAGGGGGATTCCAGGAGGAGCAGGATACAAGGAAGAATCATAGAATATCAGGGTTGGAAGGGACCTCAGGAGGTCATCTAGTCTAACTCCTTGCTCAAAGCAGGACCAATCCCCAACTAAATCATCCTAGCCAGGGCTTTGTCAAGCCGGGCCTTAAAAACCTCTAAGGAAGGAGATTCCATCACCTCCCTATGTAACCCATTCCAGTGCTTCACCACCCTCCTAGTGAAATAGTGTTTCCTAATATCCAACCTAGACCTTCCCCACTGCAACTTGAGACCATTACTCCTCGTTCTGTCATCTACCACCACTGAGAACAGCCAAGCTCTATCCTCTTTGGAACCCCCTTTCAGGTAGTTGAAGGCTGCTATCAAATCTCCCCTCATTCTTCTCTTCTGCAGATTAAACAAGCCCTATTCCCTCAGCCTCTCCTCTTAAGTCATGTGCCCCAGCCCCGTTGCCCTCTGCTGGGGACTCTCTAATTTGTCCACATCCTTTCTGTAGTGGGGGGCCCAAAACTGGACACAGTATTCCAGGTGTGGCCTCACCAGTGCCGAATAGAGGGGAATAATCACTTCCCTCTATCTGCTGGCAATGCTCCTACAAATGCAGCCCAATATGCCATTAGCCTGCTTGGCAACAAGGGTACACTGCTGACTCATATCCGGCTTCTTATTCACTGTAATCCCCAAGTCCTTTTTTGCAGAACTGCTCTTAGCCAGTCGGTCCCCAGCCTGTAGCGGTGCCTGGGATTCCTCTCCATGGGAGCAGCGTGTGGAGGAACATTTGTTGGAGTACTGATGGGGGCTTGGGGAGCAGGGTATGAGGAGAAGGTGTTGCTCCCTGTGGATGCAGGATTTGTGGGCATGTTTCCTGAGGTTTGGGAGGGGGGTCCTCAGAGAATCAGGATGTGGGGAGGGGTCCCACTGGAGGAGCAGGGTGCATGGGAATGTCTCCCTCAGGTTGGAGAATTCCTTGGGGTAGGATGCAGGACTGGAGGGTATTTCACAGCTTCCTAGCATCTTACGCCTATGAAAAGGCAAACACCAAGAGATAGGAAAGTACTGAGAGGCAGTTAAATGTCCCCACATTGGTAGTTTGGATGAAGGGGCTTCCCCATGCGGTGGGAACAATCAACTTTCAAACTTTTCCTCTCTCCCTCACTTTCAGACACTGTCTCCCCTCCTCTGAGGCGCAGGTCCGAGAGGATTTCAGGGTCTCCTACCAGGCGTGGCCCCCAGAGGAAACCTTTGGTGGAGAAGAAGATGGTGGGGAGCCCAGTGAGTAGTAGTGCATCCCTGTTAGTACCAAATGTTCCCAAATCCAGCTGTGGGAGGGTTTGGAGTAGGTTATACGAACCCTGAAAAGCTAGATTTTTCCATTCTGGAGAACTCAACAGGCTGTCAACCTTAAAAGTCATCCTGAGTTGTGCCCTCAGTCTAGAAGCATCCCCCACGCAGAAGTCCTTTGGTGCTCTGATATTATTTGCTCACCCAAGGCACTTTCCAGTCTGGACTGTTCCTTGCTTGTTTGGATTGTGAGCTCTGCAGGGCAGGTGTCTTACTCAAGTGGTTTGTTTGTACAGTGATGAATCTGCTCCTTATTATTGCAAAGCAAAGAGCTGCAAACTTGCTCTATGTGCAAAGGACAAGACATATCCTTGGCCATCTGAGGAAAAGGGATTTAACTGCAGCATCCCTTTTAAAAAAAAAAATAATGGATTGGGCAGATGCGCAAAAAGTGCAGTGCTTGGCAGTATGAAGGCTGTCTAAAGTGTAAGCTCTTTGCACGCTATTGCCACTTCATAAATAATGCACCTGGATGTGGGTTTAATTGTTGGCACTTTAGAAACCACGTATAATAGTCATGACTAACTAGAAGCTTCTCCCGTCTGAAAGCCACTCAGTGGCCTGTGTGAGTCAATTGGGTTTCTTAGTTCACAAATACTTATATTGTTTAATTGACTTACTCGTTGGCAGCCTTGACAGAGAATGGAACGGGCTGCAGATGCTGAACTCTTCTTCACTAGAGAAGAGTTGGGGTGGGCAGGCACTGCCCTTGTTGTACTTGGGCTGTGGATAGGCAGAGGCAAAGATTTTAAGCCCATCACCCAGCAGGGTCCATTCCGATCAGCTAGGCTCACCTGCATACCACAGGCTAGAGAGCCTCACTCATTGTTGCATCAAGCCCATTACTTCTGTTTGAGCTCCACCATGTCTTTTAAAAAGACAGCTAGTCTTGAGTTAGATGTCAAGTAATGGAAAATCCATCATGCCCCTTGGTAAAACTATTTCAGTGGCACTGGTAATAGCCATTAGGAACTATCTGCATGCACTCCAACTTCATTAACTGTGTTGGGTGCAGGTGTATTGAATGGTGGAGGAATAAGTTGGAAGAGTTGTGATGTGATCTGGGGGGCTGTGGCATTGTTCTTGCCCCTAGGCCACACTGTTGCTATGTGGTTCCTACATGCCTCCCTGTGCACTTTGTTTTAGTGGAATGGACATAGTGGTCATGCATTGAAATATTTGGATGATGGAGTTGTTAACAAGTGCTGAAAGAAATCTCAGACGTGGTTTGTGTCCAAAGAACTTTACCTTCATAACAGTTGTGACAACTGAGCACTCCCGAGCAGTGACGAATTATCTCACCAAGATTTCCGGTTTCAAAGTGAAATCCATCAATAACCCCTTTTACTTTACTATCACGGTTTACTGTTTGTTCAAGTGCCATGTCTGTTCAGACTCTGCTGAATTTATTTTTTAGACTGAGCCACAGCATGATTTCTTTGCACAAACTGCTCATGAACTTTGGGGGCATAATCTGGCAGAAGGTTTATGTCACTGACGTACACAGCTATCCAGAAGGAATAATTGGTCCAGTCAAAGGCAAAAAATAATGGTAACATATCTACAGCCACCGTGAGATGCAGGTCCCTGTTGCTGTCACGTTCTGCTCTAATGAAACGCATTAGGATGTCGGCCTAGAATTGGGGTTCTCAAACTGGGGGTCATGACCGCTAAGGGGGTCGCAAGGTGTCATCCTCCACCCCCAAACCCCATTTTGCCTCTAGCGTTTATAAGCATGGCTTGCTTTGTGACAGGGGTCACCAATACAAAAAATTGAGAACCATGGATCTAAGGTAGGAAAACCAGAATGCTGGGACCGGTGCTGGAATGGCGAGACTAGCCAGGTTATGAAAACCAGAGGACCTACTCAAAGGGAGTTAATGCAGGCGCTATGCTTCCTGTTGAAGATCAAGTTGCTAAAGACCTCTGTCTGTCATCCACAAATGGACAGACTAGTTGAGAGATTCAACAAAACCCTGAAGGCAGTGCTGAAAAGATTTGTGTCCTTTGATCGCAAGCGTTGAGGATCAGCTACTCTCTCCTTTTTGGCCCACAATAAGGGAGATGCTGCAAGTTTCCATCAAGTTCTCTCCCTTCAAACTGTTATTTAGCAACAGCCTCAAGGGATAATGGCTCTCCTGTATGAGGGCTGGGAGGAGCAGGAACTGAGAGCATCCAATGTGGCCCAGGATGTTCTCCAGTTCAGGAAGCTCCTCCAATTCCATTTGCTCACTAAAACCGTTGGGGTCCCAGCAAACACAAGAACGGGGTGCATGCCTCTAGATCTTCCAGTCCAGTGATAGTGTAGTTACTACTCCCTAGCACGGAACCCAAGTGACTAGCCAGATGACAAGAGCCTTTTGAAGTGGATCATCAGCTTGGGCCTGTAGACTGTGAGGTCCACCTGCTTGGGAGGTGGAAAGAAACCAGGGTCTACAATTTGAACCTGCTGAAGCCTTGGAAAACCAGGGAAGGGATGTTGACCACTCCTTACCCACCAGAAGCTGAACTGGGATTTCGGGCATCCATTCACCCAGAGCCAGCACACATGCAGAGAGAGGTGCTGAACTACCTGGACAAAGAGCTTAGGTTTTACTATTGCTGAGGCCTTTCCCAGTATATTCTCCCCTGCACCCGGCTAGCCCCAGCTGATACACCCTCTCATCAAGATGGTCCCAGGACAGCAGGATAGAGACCCCATACCCCAGAAGATGTGGGAGACAGTCTGGGAGCTACTGGAACATTTAGGGTCCGTCAGCTATATCAGTACCATAGATCTTTAAAAAAGGGTATTGGCAAATCGCCCTTGTCAGGGTTCCTTCCCCACTCTGAACTCTGGGGTACAGTTGTGGGGACCCGCTTATTTTTACCAGCTTCGGTTAAAAACAAAAGATGCACAAAACACAGAGGAACCCCCTCTAGCCTTAGTTTCAAAGTTACAACAAAACAGGAATAAACCTCCCTCCAGCAAAGGGAAAATTCACAAGTTGAGAAAACAAAGATAAACTAATACGCCTTGCTTGGCTGTATTTACAATTTCGGTAATGTGAGAGACTGGTTCAGAATGGTTTGGAGGACATGAATTGAAGAGCGAACAAACACAGAAACAAAGAACCCGAAACAAAGCCTTTCCCCATCCCCAGATTTGAAAGTATCTTTTGTCCCCGTTGGTTCCTTTGGTCCGGTGCCAACCAGGTTATTTGAGCTTTTTAACCCCTTACAGGTAAGGAGGAATTCTAGGCTACCCTTAGCTGTATGGTTATGACAGCCCTTCTCTCCCAAACTTCAAGAAAAAAGTCTTCTTGACTGACTCCCTTTGGGCTCTTCTACTTCTAGACAATGCCCTTTGGTTTAGAGTGGTAGCAGTGTTTCAGCATTTAATGAACAAGGTGTTCAGGCCTCATCAGCAGTACGATGCTGCATATTTGGACATTGTTATATATAGCAACAACTGGGCCTGCTTGCAACAAGTACAAGCCATCCTCCATTCCTTGGCTGAAGAAGGTCTCATAGTCAATCTGGCCAAATGCAAATTGGCAAATCAAAGTGTTACTTACCTGGGTAGTAATGTGGGATGAAGCCAATGTAGGCCACTAGTTAGCAAAGTGAAGGCAGTGTTGGCCTACTCAATTCCTTGAACAAAGAAAGCAGGTAAGAGACTTCCTTGGACTAGCTGGGTATTACAGGCAATTTGTCCCTTGTGCCGCCACCATTGCATTCCCTCTGACGGACCCCAATAAAAGGTGGTAATCCAAAGGAGGTCTGCTGGAACAGCACTTGTGATAATGCCTTTAACATGGCTGTGCCAGGAAACAGTCCTCTTCCATCCAGATTTTTCAAACGGGTTGATTTTAGAGAAGTAGGCCTGGGTGCTGTGCTGTTAGAAGGGGTGAATGGTGAGGCGCACCTACTTCTATACTCATGTAGGAAGGTCTTTCACAGGGAAGAAGCCTATTCCATGGTTGAAAAGGAGGCACACGCAGTGAAGTGGGCATAGAATCTCTTAGGAATTATTTTTTGGGTAACTCTTTTCCCTCATTACGGCCCATACCTCCCACTAACCATGATGAAAGAGATGAACCTGCACCTTATGGGGTGGTAGTTTGCTCTCCCAACACTATACTTTTAGTATACAACATCATGCTGGAGCAAAACACAGAAACACGGTGTGGGAGTTGGGCCCCTGAGGAGTGGGGTATGTAGTGGGGTAGGTTTGCACCCCAGCCAGGAAAGGATTAAAGAACTCCTCTGGGCACAGTCAGGCCCAACTTGGCCCACCTTTTAGGCCTGGATGACACCTTGAAAGGGAGAATCTAAGCCTAGTGCAAAATGGCACTCAGAGCTCCCTAGCCCTGCAGAGTGGGGGCGGGGGGGGAGAAGTTGATGCTTTCTGGGGGTACCCAAGGTTGTGAGGCACCTGACAAAGCCTTGTCTGTCCCTGTTGTGGGTCAGCTCCCCAACTCCACTGGCTGTGAGCAACACAAGCCCTCCCAGGCCCAGCTATCCATTTGCAGGCTAGCGATAGCATGCTCGAGCTCTCTGTCTCCCTGGACAGCTCCTGCACCCCTGGACATTCACAGTATTCGCAAACTTGCTGCTTCCAGAGGAACAGAACACCCCAGTTAATCTCTGATCAGCGCCCCACTTATCACACAGCACTTAGATATATTTATAGTGAAATCAAGTATATTTATTTAACAAAGCATAGTGGTGCAAGGAGTGGCAAGCAGAAGTATTGGAAACAGATGGCTACATATAGAATCATAACACACATTCTAGAGCCTAGACTTAATTAATAAGATACTCTCATGTCTGGTAGAGTATTGCTCACCCAAAATCCTTGCAGAGCTTTTCAGCCAGGCTGGCTGTGACCTCCTTTCCTGAGACAGCACGCTGCCTACTAGATGAAGGATGCAGTGTGTTCCTTTGCACCCTAAGATATCCCAGAACAATCCTTTGTCTTCATTCAAAAACAAGACATCCCCTTCAGTTTTCCTCTCTCGTAGATTTCATGGTTTTTCAATTTGTACTTGGCTCAGTATGCAAACAGCCATACCGTATGAGGCACATAATACACAAATAGCCAGACAGGGACAGAGGAGCATTTCTGAGGTATGTCACCTCCTGGTGACCTGCCTTAACTCCAAGACCTAAAAAGCATAATTTATAGTATAGATGCATAACTCCTTAAATATTATCCATACATACATTTAACACTAATTATGATGACAGTGGACTACTGGCTGTCACATGCCATCCTTCAGTGAACTATTATGCAGATATCTGGCTCAGGATCACACTAAAACCTTATGCACCCCCTGTACTCTCTGCCATTTGGCATCATGGGTCCTTGAGTCAATCATCCCCCCCTACATTGGTGCAGTAGGGTCAGCCACTGGCTAATCCACAGAACCCTCTTGCCTACACAGTGCATCCACCACTACACTTTCCTTGTCTTGAATATGTACAATTTCTATATCATAATTTTGAAGTGCTATATTCCAGCATAGCAGTCTGGAGTTGGTACCTGTTGTTCTGTGAAGCCATACCAATGGGGAGTGGCCTGTTAGGACCCTGAACTTTCTGTTGAACAGGTACGGCCTTAGCTCCCTGACCACCCACACAATTGCACAACTTTCTCTTTCTATAACCGTGAAATTTTGTCCAGTGAGGGGGGGGTGTCAGTTTTTTTACTTAAGAAAGCAGTAGGATGCTTCTTATTGCCTTTGCTCACTTGCATCAATATAGTCCACAGGCCTGTATTGGATGCTTCTGTGCAGAATTCAAACATCTTGTCAAAGTTTAGACTAGCTTCTCTGACAGAGCTCTTTTCACTTTTATTAAAATCCTCCTGACAGGCAGTAATCCAAACCACCATGTCAGGCTGCGTTTTCTTGCAGAGGTCTATAATTACGTACACAAGGTCTCTGAAACCCTCCACAAACCCGAGGTAATAATTTGCCAAGACTATAAAACACTGAACTTGCTTTTTGGTTCAGGGCATGGGACAGTTAACAGTGGATTCCACTTTTAAGGGATCTGGCCCCCTCCAATCCAGTGACCTAGATAAGGGACTTTGGCTGCCCCTGTCTTACACTTTGATGCTGTAATTGTGAGACCTGCCTCTCTGAATTTCTTCAGCACAATTCCCAAGTGATTTTTATGATTGTGATACACTTTTAACCTGTTTATATGCCATTTGAGCTGCTACCTTTCTGTTGGGCCTTTGGACATTATAGGTAACATCATTAAACCCTTTCTACTACCTCTAAAGGCCCCTCCCATGAGTTTTGCATTTTGTACTTTTTTACAGGGTCTAGCACCAGTATTAAATCTCCCACATGAAATCATTGATTGCAGGCATTGTAATCAGATCATTCTTTCTGAGCGGCCTAGCTTTTAAAAAGTGAGGTTTTGCTGCACTATCCCCATCATGGATTTTAAATCCTCCCCGAACCTCTGCACATATTCAGTCACCGGTTCCCCCTCTGCTTCAGTGCCACTTTCCCAGGAGTCTCTAATGAGATCCAGGGAACCTCTGACCATTCTATACAGCAGGTCAAATGGGCAAGCCCCAGGGACTCTGGGGGCACCTTCTGATATGCAAACAGATAAAGTAACACTATGTCCCTGTTTACTTACATTCTTAGCATAGATTTTAGGATCCAGTTGAACCTGTCAATTAATCCATTTGTTTCTGGGTGGTATTTTTCCCCACACATTCTGGGACATGAAAGCTGATCCACAATCTGATGAGACCTCTTTTGGAAAGCCCACCTGCTGATTATGGAGAACTGTGCCTTAGCAACAGTTTCAGCTTCCACATTTGACAGAGCAACTGCTTCTGGATACCTGGTGACAAAATCCACCACCAATAATATAAATTTTCCCCCTCTGAGTTGGTCTGGGTACAGGCCTTATGATGATCATAGCAAGCCTGAAAAATGCTGCTTTGATTGCCAGTAAAGGATGCAAAGGAGCCTGGCAGAGACATAAGTCACAAGGCTTGCAGTATTCCTCTTCTTCATTTTGAATATGGGGCCAATAGACATTTTTCTTTAGCCTTTTATATGTCTTCTCCATTCCTAAGTGATCAGCAAAAGGGCAGTTTTGGGCTAAGAACTTTAACTCCACACAATGTTTTGTGGGAATGATTATTTGTAGGGCCCCAGCAGGACTTCTGTTTTCCCCAACCAAGGCTTCCCTTTAAATCCTTCCCTCTTCTGAAAACCACCTGCTGTGCTCTCTATCTGGGTCAATACTGAGGATGCTTCCCCAAAACATGTCTGCAGTTGGTTCTGCAGCAAACTCCATTTTGGCTCTTGCTTGTACTGATAGCTGCCTCAGGTAAGGGGGGGACGACTCCTCATTTCCCTCCCCTTTAGACACATTGCTGTGTTTTGCTGGTTAGGTGTCCCCCACCCCCCACAAGCATTTACCTTTGGGACAGAATACTAATAGCCTTGGCCAGTGATATCCTGTCATTTCCCACCAATACATTAGCCAGTAAATTCTTAAAAACTCCTACGTTCAAAATACCCCTTAAGCCTTCCCACTCTAATTCAATGGGAGCTAAAGACACCATGGTTCTAAACTGCCCCAAGGCCAGGAGTTTTACCTCTTTCCTGGGAGCATATCCACTTCCTTAATGATGTACCTCCTGAGTAGAGGAGGTATGTGATTATGTCTCTCCTCTCCGGCACATTTGGCCATTTACCTTGGCCTCCTTCATACACTCTTTATCTACCTCCAGAAGGTCAGACTGCACAAAATTTAACTAGAACCCCCTTTGGCATCACTGAAGGCTCTGAACTGAGGGTAGCTGCGTTAACTTGGATAGATCAGGCATTGTATTTGGACTCCCCATTGTTTGTGCCTGTGTTGTAGGGACCCACATCAGAGAAAATACTTTGGGCTGTTCCCTCAGGCTGGGATCTGATAATTAGGGACTTTCGTGTGCTTATTCCCCTCCCCTTCTTCATTCTTTCCAGGAACAAACAAGGGTCTCCCTTTTACCCCAGGCTTTTGTCCTTCCTTTTGGGCCTTGTGCCCTAGGAATGGTCTCGCTTGCAGGTATAAGTCAGCAGCACTGGCTGCCTCTTCCACAGTTGCTGGGGAAATTTCCCACACCTCTGCCCCCACTTAATCAGAGCAGACCGCAAAGAACCGCACCGGAGCAAGCCGATCTACCAACCGGTGATCATTTTCTCCCCTTTTACTTTTCATCCATTTTCTCCGATAATCTCCCATTTTATGACCATATTTCCTGTTATCCAGTTGTTAGGTTTCTACACTTTAGGTGATATATCTATGGGGTAAATTGAAAGCTTTCTAACATCGACCCCTTAAACCAATCATACAACATAGCATTATTTACATTCATATAATTAAACCAGTTGTTCTGAACACCACTGTGGGTCACACATGCAGCTCTCTGTGTTATGTGGGCGGCATCCACACTATATACTCCCTGTGTGGCCTGAGGATGTCACATGGGCTGCAGCTGTGTCTTCATTGGGCCGCAAGTGGCCCACATGCTGCAGGTTGAGAATGACTGGATTAAATATGTGTAAGGCTTTGCCAGTCAATTTGGGAGGTAAGAAGGCCAAGTCTGTTCAGCAGGGATTTTGTACATCCTGCCTATCCTTTCAAATGTGGTCATATTCTTCAATGGACTCTCTCCCACTGTGACTCAGGCAGTTTCCCCCAGCTGGGTGATCCCTAGGGAGGATTACTTGTGGGCTGAGGATTCTGTTTGTGTAATTCCAGCTTTTTAAACTTGTGGGGCCTTTCCTTCTCCCTTCCTTTAACTTCTGTGACCTGCTTTCGCTCCTCTGCTTTCCTCTTTTTTGGCTTTCTCTGCTGCTTCTAGTTTATGATCTCCCTCTTGGCCAGTTCTAACTGGAGGGCTGCCCCTCTGGGACCTGTGCCAGGCTGGTTTCCTAAGCCTGCACCTCCCACTCAACTTCACGTAATTTTGATGGATGAATCAGTTCTCCATGATGCTTATCATATTGCATGAACAGAGATTTTTATCCCCTCTACTATTTTCCCTAAAGCCTCCAAGCCATGATCTGTACAGTTTTTCCAAGTGTGATTTGGTATGTTTGGCATGTCTCTGGCTTACTTAACCTGTCCTTTATGTTCTATTTCCCTTACCCAAAATAAAGCAATGGAAAACAACACACCATAACCTTTTTCTTTACCTGTTTCTAAGCCTCTCACTTTTGACTCTCTCAGTGTATATATACTATCTGGTATGTCAATGCTTGGCGCATGATCCTTGGTTAATCAGCAAACAGGGTGTAGAGTGTGCTGTTTACACCATTAGGATGCTACGAGGGGGTTCCAGGGTTGTGAGGTACCTCACAACCACCTGCCCTTTGTGTGAGGAAGCCTTGTCTGTGCCTGCTGGGGATCACTACTCTACTGGCCATGGACAACACAAGCCCTCCCCTCTGGACCTCGCAGACCCTGCTGTTACTCTGCAGGCTAGCTATTGGCACACTCAAGCCCTCTGAGTGTCTCCCTGGAGTCACCAACTCCTGCTCCCCTGGACACTCGCAGTATTCACAGATTTGCTGCTTCCAAAGAAGCAGTATAGCCCGGCTTACCAAATCCTCCTGAGGATCCCCGCTCTGCTTAATACACAGCACTGAGATAGGTTTATAATGAGATCAAGTATAAGTTTATTTAACAAACCATAGTAGCAAGTACAAGTATTGGAAACAAATGGTGACATATAAAATAAAATCATAACACACATTCCAGAGCCTAGACTTAATTAACAAGATACTGTCATGTCTGGTAGAGTATTGCTCACCCAAAATCCTTGCAGAGCTTTTCAGCCAGGCTGGCTGTGACCCTCCTTTCATAAGACAGCCTGCTGTCAGTCTGCCTGCTAGATCAGTGGTTCTCAACCAGGAGTCCGGGGGCCGTGAGCAGGTTTCAGGGGGGTCTGCCAAAATAAACCAGAGAGCAGGGCCGGCTTTAGACTTGCTGGGGCCAAGGGCAAAAAGCTGAAGCCTGAGCTCTGCCGAGGGCTGCAAGCCGAAGCCAGAACAACTTAACTTCACAGGGCCCCTGGGCAATTGGCCTGCTTGCTACCCCCTAACGCCAGCCCTGGCTTTTAATCTACTGGCTGTGCAGAAAAGCAGCTGTTGCGGCACAGGTGGGCTGTGGAATTTTTTTTAGCATGTTGGGGGGGGGGGCTCAGAAAGAAAAAGGTTGAGAACCCCGGTGCTAGATGAAGGGTTCAGTGTTTCTTTGCACCCTAAGGGTATGTCTACACTTGCAGAGGTTTTGCGCCGTCAGTTTCACCGGTGACAGGGAACCGGTGAAAGAAAAGTGCTGGTTTGTGTTCTCACTTAAACTTCCACGGGCGCCAGAGAGTGGTTACATTAGCAGCACTTCCATCACTGATGAGAGCAGCGCTTGAGGGAAGGTATCCCACAGTGCAGCTCTCTCCAGTTTGACGGTGGGCCTTATGGGAAGGGGTGGGGGTCAATCGCAGGGCATCCTGGGTCCTTGCACAGCCTCCTCTCCCCAAATGCTGATCAGCTCGAGTAGCTCAGCATTGCTCCAAGCAGGGGTCGTTTGCTTTGTGGAGCAGGCATTTCACTTGGCCAGATAAGTGAGCACTTGCCAAGAAATCAGGAAGGGGAGTTTTAAAGTTCCCTGGGCTTTACAGAGGGAGGGGTGGATGTCTGTTTACCTGGTGTCAGAGCAGCAGAGCTGCTGGCCAGAGTGGTCACCTAGGCACTGTGGGATATGCTCCGGAGGCTAAAGCTCTGTAAACAGGAAGAACATGTCTTCACCTGCACATCACCGCAAAAGCATCACCAGTAAGAGCTGTACGCTTCCCGTGGAGGTGGTTTACTTTTTGCGGTGAAACTTCTGAGTTTTGCTGCAAAAAGTCATTGGCAAGTGTAGACGCTCCCATGGTTTTTGTGCAAAAAAGGGACTTTTTCCGCTTTAAATGGCAAGTGTAGACATGCCCTCCGATATCCCAGAAAAATCCTTTGTGTTTATTCATAAACAGGATATCCCCCTGCTCTCTGTTACACCACGCAGAGATTTTCTCTCTTGTAGGTTTCACAATCTTTCAATGTGTACTTGGCTCAGTATGCAAATAGGCAAACAGTATACAAATGGCTAGACAGGGAGATGGGTGGGTGTTATCTCCTACCTGAAAGGAACATTGCCAAGGTATATCACCTTCTGGTGACCTGCCTTAACTCCAAGACCTTCATAGCATAATTTTCAGTGTAGATACATAGCTTCTTCAAAATCTGTTCATACATTTTGTAATGATTATGATGGCTAGTGGGCTACTGGCTTTCAGTAGAGACCTCATATGCCACCCTTTAGTGTGAATTATTATGCAGCTACCTGACCCAGGAAATCCCTGTAAAAAGCCTATACTCCTTTGCCCCATGCCCTCGGCCAGTTGGCATCAAGGAGTCCCTGGGTAGCAGACTGATTACCAGGAAAGCTGCTTAAGAGCTTCTGCCACCTGGACCCTAAGGAGAGGTAGAGGGACCATTTCAACTTTGTACCATTCCTTGCATATATACTCACACCCTTCCTTGGGAAGCTGGCGCAACAGTCCTGCTCTGTCTCTGGCATGCCAAAGAAGTCTGATGGTCCAGATCCCCTTTTACACGGTGTTCTGGCCTGTTACAGGGCCTGGGGGCTGTCATGAATATTCACACACATGCCCAGCCTCCCTTGTCCATATCTAACTTCTTCACCCTAATTATGTTGGGGTGTCCTTATCCTATAGATTAGTATAGTCATGGTTTCAACTAATTGTTAAATACATCAACTTATTGCCAAGGCCAGTCTGCAGTTAAGCATTTGCCAACATTTTATCCTAAAATATCCAAACCTAATATCAGTTCAGTGTTCCTGTGATTACCTGGTATTCCGTTGTACGAACTCTCTGCTTTAAGCACACTATTCCCAGTTCCCCAAGCCTCAGGGTCACTGTCGGGCCATTTATCTATAACAAAGTTCATGGGACTCAAAGCCTTATTATGGTAACTGGGTAAGCTAATGTCTTACAGGATACAGGCCTGTACGTTCCTTGAATTACTGTTAAGTAAAATAAAATGCTAAAGCTAGCTCAATGGGCTACAGCTGTGGGTCGTCAAAGACGGTTGTGTTCCAGTCTGACCTTTCTTTCCTTGAGCACATCTGTCTCTTTTGTCTTATGCTTGGACTGGAAGCTTTGGGGAGCAGGGGCCATCTTTTAGTTCTGTGTTTGTACATCACCTACCACAATGGGGTCCTGACCCAGGACCAGGTCCTAGGCTGTACTACAGTGCAAGAAACAAATAATAAGTCTTGTCTCTTTTATCCTATTTACGCAGCTTCCAGCTCCAGTGGTGAAGCGATTGATCATGGTGAAAAAGATCATGCCCCGAAAACAGCAGGTCTGTGAATCAAACCTTCCTGTAGCTGTTGTTTGTGTATGCATGCAAACTGAAATCTGTTTTGATTATACTCCCCAACTCCAAACCAGCCATAGACCAAGCATCGCTTTCCAGCCTGTAGGAGAAGTATAAGAATAAAGAATTAAAGTTAGGATGTTTGGTTAAGGATATATGTGTGTGAGTGTGTGTGTATATATATATAAAAAGAAAAGGAGTACTTGTGTCACCTTAGAGACTAACCAATTTATTTGAGCATGAGCTTTCGTGAGCTACAGCTCGCTTCATCGGATGCATACCGTGGAAACTGCAGCAGACTTTATATACACACAGAGAATATGAAACAATACCTCCTCCCACCCCACTGTCCTGCTGGTAATAGCTTATCTAAAGTGATCATCAGGTTAGGCCATTTCCAGCACAAATCCAGGTTTTCTCACCCTCCACCCCCCCACACAAATTCACTCTCCTGCTGGTGATAGCCAGCTATCCCATGATACCCATGCTATCACCAGCAGGAGAGTGAATTTGTGTGGGGGGGGTGGAGGGTGAGAAAACCTGGATTTGTGCTGGAAATGGCCTAACCTGATGATCACTTTAGATAAGCTATTACCAGCAGGACAGTGGGGTGGGAGGAGGTATTGTTTCATATTCTCTGTGTGTATATAAAGTCTGCTGCAGTTTCCACGGTATGCATCCGATGAAGTGAGCTGTAGCTCACGAAAGCTCATGCTCAAATAAATTGGTTAGTCTCTAAGGTGACACAAGTACTCCTTTTCTTTTTGCGAATACAGACTAACATGGCTGTTACTCTGAAACCTGTATATATATAGTGTGTGTTCGTGTGTTGTAAAGAAGGCCCCAATCAGCAAGTAACAGAGGCCATGAGAATAATTAGTATTACTTGTAGTGTGGGAAGGTTGTATGGTTTCAAAAGTAAAACTAATAAAATAAAGAGCTGCAGTAACAAGACAAAGAAAAACTGTCTTAAAAGAAACACGCCCAAACCTTCCCACCGTTCTGCTAGTAAGCAAAGGAGGAGGTGGGGAGAGAAGATAAGAAAGAAAAGGCTTTGGGAAGAAAGGAGGCTGTAAATCTTATCTGGATTAAGACTTGGAAAAAGGGTAAATAGTTTCACACTGATTTTTAGCTGAAGTCAGTAATTGGCAGTGACATCACTTGTTTGATAAAGGGTATAAAAAGTAAACTTTTAAAGGGTTCACTGCTAATACCTGCCTGACCACCGCTGGAACTGATCACTATTGGTCTAAGCATCCCCCGGGTTTAGCTCATTTGTAAGTATCTTGATCAAAAGTCCATAAATGTTTTGTTACTGTTTGGATGCAGTACATTGCTTACTAGCTAGACTTTTTAGGCACGTTTAGAGCAACTGTATAAATATAATTTGGCCTTGGGATTTAATAAAGAAATTTAGTGTTTGGTGGTTTCCCATATCAATTAGTGTTTAAATTAAATTAAAATTAGTGTTTGATGGTTTCCCATATCAATATTAATAATTCCAACACAGCCCATTGAGAAAGGAAAGGCAAATCTCATTTTGTTTCTCTTTCCAGCTCTGGAAAGGAGTGCTGTCTAGCATTTAGAGCAGAGTGGGCGGGTTGGCAGGACACCGACTATTAGTTCTGGCTCTGCAGCTGGTTTTCTGTATCATATGTTACAGGAAAGAGAACTTAAATGACTTGGGCAGGATCATGCAAGGCTGTGAGTAGGACCCAGGAGTCCTGGCTTCCAGATTCCACTGCTCTAACCTGCTAATCACTGTTCTTCTCCCAGAGCTGGGATAGAAATCCAGGAGTCCAGGCCCCCAGCCCTTTTTCTGTACTCGTTAGACACACTGCCTTCCAGAACTGAAAAGAGAACCCAGAAAGCCTCATTTCCGGTCCACTGCTCTGACCATTAGACAACACCCAGCCCCACCCATTATGAAGCTGAGATGTTTGCATCTGACTTGGAATGAATTGCATCTTTATTCATTTAATGTATGGACTTAAAAAAGCAGACTTCAGCAAACTCGGAACTGGTAGGTAGGTTCTGCCATGGATCCACAGCTACACCTCAGCTTTAAAACAGTCTCTTGGAAAGCCCCCCATTAGCATGGCAGATCCCCAAGGAGTCCCACTCCTTTCTTCAGGGTAGGCCATGCTGCCTCCTAGACTGAGTGTCTGGGCTCCAGCACTTCTGCTCTACATTGTGAGCTGTGCCCAGCAAGTCCAACTGAAATAGTCTTCTAGGAGAGACTTGTACACTCTTTAGGGACTAGTGCACCTCGGCAGATATTTATTGTAGGTAGGTAACAGCCAAACCTGGATTTGTCTAGAACAAGTCATGCCAAACCAAAGGAATATCCTTTGACAAGATAATGGGCCTAGTGGATAGGGGCGAAGCAACAGACATGATATGTTTGGATTTTAATAAGACTTTTGATACAGTCCTATGTGACGTTCTCATAAACAAATGAGGGAAATCTGAAATTAGGATAAGTTGGGTGCAAAACTGGTTGAAAGATTGTGTCCAGTTTTTGTTCTCAAAGAGTAGTCACGAATGGTTTGCTGTCAAACTGGGAGGGCATATCTAATGGGGTCCTGCAGGGATCTCTCCTGGGTCAGGTACTCTTCCATACTTTACTAATGACTCAGATAATGGAGTGGAGAGTATGCTTATAAAATTTGTGCATGACACCAAACTAGGAGGGAGAGCACTTTGGAGGACAGGATTAGAATTCAAAATGGCCCTGATAAGTTGCAGTTGTCTTTACTGAATTTCATCTTGTTGATTTCAGAGCAAAGTACTACACTTAGCAAGGAAAAAAATCAAATGCACAAATATAGAATGGGGATTAACTGGTTAGGTGGTAGTACAGTACTACAGAAAAGGATCTGGGGGTTCTAGTGAATCACAAATTCAATATAAGCCAATAGCGTAGTGCACTTGCAAAAGAGGCTAATGCTGTATCATTCTGGGGTGTATCCACAGGAGTGTTTGGGAGGTAACTGGCTTACTCTGCTTGGCAGTGGTGAGGTCTTAGGTGGAATATTGTGTCCAGTTCTGGCTGCCACGCTTTAAAAAAGATGCGGACACACTGGAGAGAGTCCAGTGGAGAGGAACAAAAATGATAAAACCTGACCTATGAGGAAAGGCTAAAAACCGGGCTAGGTTTAGTCTTGAGAAAAGACTGAGGGGGACCTGACAGCAATATTCAAATATATTAAGGGCTGTTATAAAGAGGCCAGTGATCAACTGTTCTCCACGTCCACTGAAAGCAGGACAGGAAGTAATCAGCTTAATGTGCAGCAAAGGAGATTCAGGTTAGATACTAAGAAAAACGTGCTAACCCTAAGGACAGTTAAGTAATGGAATAAGTTACCCAGGGAGGTTGTGGAACCCTTGTCATTGGAGGTTTTTAAAAACAGGTTAGGCAAGCAACTCTCAGGAATGTTTACTTGGTTTACTAGGTCCTGTCTCAGCGCTGGTGGATGGACTAGATGACAGATCCCTTCCAACGCTACATTTCTTAGTGTATATTGCACTGCTACTTGTCTGGAGAAGTTATGAATGGCACAGCTACTGTGTGAGCACCAGTTTAGACTTAAAATATTCCTATTCTGACTGCCACATCCCAAAAAGAGATTCTCAACTGTTATAATACATGAAAAATCAGGAATTCGGAAAACTGGGATAATGTGGCTGTGGATTTTGAAAGCTATTTTCTAATCTATGTAGCCCACTTTATAGATCTTAAAGCCAGAGGGACCATTAGATCACCTAGATCATTATGCAGGCCAGAGAATTTCACCCAGTTACCACTGCATTGAGCCCAATAATTTGTTTGACTAAAGCATCTTCCAGAAAAGACATCAAGGGATGGAGAATCCACCACTTCCCTTCAGAGTTTGTTCCAGTTAATCACCTTCTATTTGAAAAAAGAATAAGGGGAGGGGGTGGCTCATTTCTAATTGGATTGTGTCTGGCTTTAACTTCCAGCCATTGGTTCTTATTCTGCCTTTCTCCTCTAGGCTGCTAAAGAACCCTGTAGTACCTGGGATTTTTTTCCTGGTGAAGGTATTTATATGCCGTAATTGAGTCACCTCTTGTTCTTCTTCAAGAAGCATCCCTATAGGTGCTCCATGTCCAGATATGTACACGCCCATGCGCTCTTCACTGGAGATTTTTGTCAACAGTGCCCGTGGGTCCGCACCCCAGACACCCTCGTGCCCATTACAAGAGTATATGGGGGAGATGGACCTGCTGCCACTCCAGTTCCTTCTCCTCCGTCTGTGGCTTGCGATGGAGCATCACGGTGTCTGGTAGCTGAACTACGTGTCTCGCTGCACTTCACTTTCTTATACCATTTTCCTTTTAGTTTTTTCTTAGTTATTTATTTTTATTCTATTAGCTCCAGCTTGTGGTTTGAGGGGTGTCCACTCGCCGCATTTTGCCCATTTTGGGCCCTCAGGTTTTTTTTCCCCTGGGCCTCATCCATGGCCTTGACTGTGGATTATGCCCAAGACATTGGGCTTTGAATCTTGCCAGACCTGCCAAAGGTCCTTCCCCCACAGCGACAGACAATCAAGCTGCTTCCACTGCCTGGGAGAAACCCACGTTCCCTTTACATGTGAAATCTGTTTAGGATTTAAAAGCAGATCTAAATAATTGAGGGAGTACAGACAAACTCCTAATTATGGAGTGCTCTCTGAGACTTGTGGGGGGCGAGTCACTCCCCATACATCAGTTCCACCCACCACCTTCACCTCAGTGGTAAGCAAAGACCCTGGACACTTTGGGGTACTCCCCAGGTCCTCCAAGAAGAGAAGACCCCATTTGCCAGACAAGGAAAGGGGAAAGTCACCTCCTCAGTCTGTGTCTCAGGAGACCTCATGTCCCGGTACGGGTACTGCTGAGGCTCCTATTCCCTCCAGTACCGCAACCTTGTTACCAACTAAGCCGACCACATCACATACTGAGAGGCCATCTACAGCAGCACCAGCATTGCCACCCGACTCAGTGCCTCCAAAAGCCTGAACAAAGGCAAAGTCCTCGTCGGTACCATCTTCCATAGCCAGAAGCAAAAAGTGTACTGTACCTATTTTGGTGCAGTCTCTGGTACCGCTCAGTGTTCTTACTCCTGAGGAACCACATCTGCAGACCCCAGTACCATCCAGGCTCCTATGTTATGAGGACCTCTGAATCCTCAAAGAGCCCAAATCACTGTTATTAAGAGGTACTGAGAGATACTCCCCACTGTTACTTACCCTCCGTCCATTTCTTCAATGGTGACTCACTCTCTGGTACCGACACTTTCCCTGTGCAATCTTTGAGGGCTCCGAGAAATATTTTCAGCTGGTACCGTTATAACATTCTCCGGCACCACCTCACCAGCCTCCCTTTCTAGCCACAGTACTGACACAAGTTCAGGTCTCTTCCCAGGGCCTAGTTCTGCCCTGACCACCAGTACCCACACCCCTGACCACCCCCCAATGGATATAGAGGATGACGCCTCATCTGACTCAAAAGTGTCTGTATATGATTTCTCCACCTTTCCCTCCTTAGAGATTCATGCTGAAGAAGGAGCTCATAGCAGGAAGTACACCCAGTTACCATGGCAAGAACAACCTTGGAGTCCCACCACAGTGGGCTTACCGGAATCCTTAGGTGACCCTTTCTAAAGGGTCCCATCCCAAAAGAGGTCACATCAGGATCATCATTACTTCAGCATGGATGGTGTGGCAAACTGAAGCCACTGTCCCACTTATGTGTAAACAAGCTGACAAAAAGTATCACATCCTCCTCCCCGCAGAACTGAGTGTTTTTTTCTCCCACCTGATTCCCAGTTCTCTGGTGGTGGAGGATGCTAACAAACAGACCAGGCAACATCAGTTCTGTTCCACAACGACTGATAAGGATCTAAAAAGGACTGGAGCTTCTGGACCCTAAGAAGCACTCCTCAGCCTTCTGGCAGTTCAGAGTGGCCAATTATCAAGTCCTGGTGGCTAAATATGACTTGACTGTCTATTCAAAAATTTCAACATTTAATGAACACTTGCCTCAGGAGCACAGAGAACAATTTCAGGTCCTCTTTGCAGAAGGTCGGACAGTTGCTAAGGCATCTCACCGAGCCTCGCTAGATGCTACTGACACAGCTGTACGTTCCCTGACTACAGCAGTAGTCATAAGCCCAGCTTCCTAGCTACGGTCTTCCAGCCATCTCCAGGAGGTACAAAATACTGTAAAGGACCTTCCTTTTGTTTGTTAGTGACCTCAGTTTGTTTAGTGATGCCACAGATGGGTCCCTCCATTCTCTCAAGGGCTCCTGGGCGACACTAAAATCTCTGGGCATCTCTATGTACACCTGCAATGAAAAGAAAATACAGCCAGTCACAGGTGGCTCAACGATCTCGCCCAGTCCACTACCAGGAGACCTCCCTGGAAGAAGCACAAATTCCCATGAGACCTCCCTGGAAGAAGCACAAATTCCCTAAGAAAGGGCCTTCTCCATCAGCAACGTCCCAGCCAGCAATGACTTCAAAATGTCCATTGTGACCAGTTGGGTGAGGATCACAAACTACTTCCCACTCCAGATCCTATGTTGCATCTATTCCCCTCCATTTCCTACCTTCCTGGGAGCTCATCATCTTGGACAGATGGATCCTAGAAGTAATTTCCATAATCTATTCCATCCAGTTGAGCTCTTTCCCACTCCCTGTCCCTCTTCAGGGACCCCTTTACCTCCCTCCACAAAGACCTCGTAAGGCAAGAGGTACAGTCCCTCCTAGTTTTGGGGATGATCTAACCTGTCCCACTGGCCTTCATTGGGAAAGGGCTCTAGTCTCAGTACTTCCTCGTCCTGAAGAAAAATGGGGGTAGGTGGGTGGAGGAGACCAATTCTAGACCTCAGGACTTTAAACATCTTCATCTGCTCCCAACAGTTCAGTATGATGACCCGAGCAACAATTCCCTTTCTGAATCTGGGAGATGAGTTTGGTTTGTTTCCCTCTACCTTATTTTCATGGTGGCATTCATCCCTTGCACAAACAAATCCTATGTTTTGTGGTAGGCAAGGACCACTGCCAGCATTGCATCCTACTCTTTGGCCTCTCCACCATCCCCCGCTGCCCCCCAAGGGTCTTTATCAAAGTTCTGTCAGCCACGGCAGCCTATCTTTGCCATATTGGCATCATCATCTTTTCCTGCCTAGCTGACTGGCTCCTGAAAGGCCTCTCCCTTCTCAAAGCACAGAGTGCAACCAGGAAGACCGTCTCTGTTTCACTTGCTGGGTCTCCACCTCAACATGGAGACATTTACCCTAACACCCACACAACATATAGACTTAATCTGGACCACTTTGGACTCCTTCCACCAGAGCATACTTGTCCAGGGACAGATTCACCCCTGTCTCCAACCTTGTTTCAATAATCCAACAGAGTCCACTAACCACTACGAGGATTTCCTAAACTTCTGGACCATGGGGAAGCCTGTATGTTCACAACTCCCATTTTCAGTGTCTTCAAGCATGGTTGAGAACCATCGACACCCCCTACAGACACAACCTATCCAAGTGGGCGTCCGTACCTCGGAAGGGTCTTGATTCTCTGAACTCATGGAAGGACCCACAAAAAGTGTGCATGGGAGTTCTGTTTCTTCAGCATTCTTCAACGATCATCACCACAGATGACTCTGTCACATGTTGGGGCGTACGCTCCCAAAACCTCACAGTTCAGGGCAAAAGGACCACCCTCCATATCAACATACTGGAGCTCAGAACAGTCAGTTACACTTGCCATCACTTCCTACTATACATCAAGGACAACAGCGCAGCAGTGTATTACATCAATCAGCATGGAGGAGCAAGATCCCAGTCCTTGTGCACCAAAGCCATAAAACTATGGTACTGGTGCCTATCACATTGCATACAGGTGTGAGTGCTTTTCTGCAGCCCAAATGCTCTTTAGAACCAAAATGCTCTTTAGCTCACAATCTCGATTACCTGCTGAATTTAAAAACCACAGACTTACTGCTGAGCTCCATCAAAGTTTACCTAGCTGCCCTCACAGCTTCTCACCTTTCCAGAGAAGGGTTCTCAGTCTTTGCCCCACCCCACCACTGTAAGATTTATCAAAGGCCTATTCAACATCTTCCCACCTATCAAGGAACTAACTCTGCCATGAGACCTCACTTTACTTCTTGCCTTTTACCTCGACAGGACTAGGCCCTTTTCAGGTTTCCCCTGGACTCTTCATCTCTGTTGCAGAACAAATGGAGGGACATCCAATCTCCACCCAAAAACTGTCCATGCGATTTGCAGGTTGTGTTCTATCATTCTATGAGTTTTCAGGGGTTCATCCTACACTCCAAAAGTTATTGCTTGTACCACCAGGGCTCAATCTACCTCTGTAGCCATTCTCAAAAATTGACCCATCTCAGGCATCTGCAAGGCCACCACCTGGTCTTTGCCGCACACATTTTACCAGCATTACACTCTTGTGCCCTATTCCAGGACTGATACAGCCTTTGGTGGTGCTGTCCTTTGAGCAGTACTGAATCCACTTCCTCGCACTGGGGCCTCACTTCGAGATGTATCTCCCTGTGGGTGATCCACTACCTGCTCTCCTTCCCCTTGGCCTCAGAGTCTCTTTCTTGGGACTTTCGTGGTTGAGAAGGAACTGGAGTGGTGTCAGGTATACCCCTCCTTATATACCCTCATATCTGGGCACAAGGGTCTCTGGGGTGCAAGCATGGAGCACCCCTAGGGAGACATCTCAAAGAATTCAGTTTACTATACCAGGTAAGTAACTCCTCCATCTTTTTGATAAAGAGCTCAGTCAGTTTAGTTTGTATCCCACTGTAAGGCATTTTTGTGGCTGAGGTGACTTGTTTGGCTGATGTAAGTTGCATTAATTTCCCTTTTGCCTTCCAGCCTGCTGTTGCTTTAACTGAAGCAGAACAAACCACATGCATAAGTTATTGTAACCTCTATTGTAACCTTGAAATGTTTGTTTCAGTGATTAATCCTTGATTCCTTAAGTTGGTGTGGAGTAAAATGAAAAGCCCCACTGTGGTGATATGGCATAATTATGTACCTGACAGCCTGTCGAGCTACATTCCCTATGTGTTGCTGAGCACATCTCTCATCCCAGACACCCCCTTCTGAGGGATAAGAGTGTCAAGTTCTGAACTGAGACATTAGATGTTTGGGAAATGGTCTGATTTTTATGAGTGTCCTAACAAGTAGCATTGAGTCTGGTATTTCTAAACACACCATGAGAGTGTCCATGCTCTGTATGTCCTTCCCCTTGTCCTCCCACAGCCCTTTGGCTACACACTAATTGTAATTCATTTGTTCCTCCAAGATGACTGGTACTGCTTTGACTCCACGGCGCAGCCCCAGGGTAAGTGTCTATGTTCTCCTTTGGGTTCTGCTAGTATATTGGATATCAGGGGAAGGATGGTACCAGTGACTTAGGGCACTAGCCTCAGACTTGGCAGACTTTGAACTTTTACAGACCTGCTTTAACTTAAAGTAAATATGGGCTGAGCTACTTCCTTTAGACAGCCCTGAGACTGAAGTGTCCATTGGCCCCGCCAGTGAGGAGTGCGGGTGGCTGGGAGATCCACAGATTAGCTGTATTGGTGAGGGAGAAGAAGGGATAAACTCCATCTCCTTTCCTTGCAGATCTCCCAGAAGGCAGGAAAGGAGAACTTCCCAGTGGAAAGCAGCGAGGCCAAAGGATGTGGAAGCACTGATGCTAACCCAGTCTTAACATCATCTCTCCCTGCCAATGCCTCAGGCCTGGTGGAGAAGGCTGCCCTGTCTACAGTTAGCATCAATGTATGTGACTCTCCTCCCCAGGATGAGAGGGATGTTCTGATGTCTAAGAAAGTGCGCCGATCCTACAGCCGTCTGGATGCCTCACCCAGCTTGGACATGTCAACACCCACATTCGCCCATGGCCTGCAGAAGAAGTGCTCGCTCTTTGGCTTTGAGAAGTTCCTAGTGCCTGATGCACTGGCAGATGTGTCTCCAGTGGGTAAGGTTTCCCCTGCCCAGGAGACTCCAGTGGAGCCCAGTGCCTTGGGCTCCACTAAGGAATGGGACACAAACATTCCTGGCATCTCCTTTCCCAAAGAGAAACGGAAGAAAAGGAGGATCCCCCAGATAGATGTGAGTACTGCCAGCTTGGATGGGAGACCTCAAGGGAATGAGATTGGGAATTCTGGTATCACTCAAGTGCTCTAGTTGAGGGATGGGGAGATCTTTGGGGCAGGGACCCCTGCATTCTGTTAGCTACTCTGTATCAATCAGCTTGTGCTTGTTATAATTACAGTTTTTCTGTTGTTTTTTACTTCCTCTGCTCTAGAAATCTGAACTGGATGAATGGGCTGCTCAGATGAATGCAGAGTTTGAAGAAGCAGAGCAGTTTGATCTTCTTGTGGAATGAAGCCTCTCCCAGTAACCTGCATTATTCTTTTGTACATAGAGCTGACGTGTTGTTTTTTCACTCTAAAAATTAATAAAGTGGTTTTGTCTGTCTGTCTCTCTTTAGAAGTCTGCTCTATAGATTCTGGTATGTATTGCTTACTAGGGCTGTCAAGCAATTAAAAAAATTAATCGCTCTATTAAACAATAATAGAATACCCTGTATTTCACTATTTCTGGCTGTTTTCTACATTTTCAAATATATTGATTTCAGTTACAACACAATTCAAAGTGTATTGGAATTACTAAAGTAGAATTATGTACAAAAATAACTGCATTCAAAAATAAAACAGTGTAAAACTTTAGAGTCTACAAGTCCACTCAGTCCTTCAGCTAAGCAAAGACGATAATGCTGCTGGTTACGAAAATGTAGAAAAACATCTAAACATCTTTAATAAATTTTAGGGCTGGCAAGCAATTAATCACTAGTAATAGTGCAATTAATCGCACTGTTAACAATAGAATAAAATTTATTTTTGGATGTTTACTACATTTTCAAATATATTAATTTCAATTACAACACAGAATACAAAGTGTACAGTGTTCACTTTATATTTATTTTTATTACAAATATTTGCATTGTAAAAAACAAAACAAAAAATTTTTCAATTCCCCCCCTACACAATGTGAAATTTTGGAGCCTACAAGTCCACTCAGTGCTACTTCTTGGTCAGCCAGTCACTCAGACAAACAAGGTTGGTTACAGTTTGCAGGAGATAATGCTGCCTGCTTCTTGTTTACAATGTCACCTGAAAGTGAGAACACGCGATTGCATGGCACTGTTGTAGCCAGTGTCGCAAGACAGTTATGTGCCAGATGCGCTAAAGATTTATCTGTCCCTTCATGCTTGAACCACCATTCCAGAGGACATGCATCTATGCTGATGATGGGTTCTGCTTGATAACGATCCAAAGCAGAGCGGACTGATGCATGTTCATTTTCATCATCTGAGTCAGATGCCACCAGCAGAAGGTTGATTTTCTTTTTTGGTGGTTTGAGTTCTGTAGTTTCCACATCAGAGTGATGCTCTTTTAAGACTTCTGAAAGCATGCTCCACACCTCGTCCCTCTCAGATTTTGGATGGCACTTCAGTTTCTTAAACCTTGGGTCGAGTGCTGTAGCTATTTTTAGAAATTTCACATTGGTACCTTCTTTACATTTTGTCAAATCTGCTGTGAAAGTGTTCTTAAAATGAACATGTGCTGGGTCATCATCCGACACTGCTATAACATGAAATACATGGCAGAATGCGAGTAATGGGTAAAACAGAGCAGGAGACATACAATTCTGCCCCCGCCAAGGACTACAGTCACAAATTTAATTGACACTTTTTTTTTAACGAGCATCATCAGCATGGAAGCATGTACTCTGGCATGGTGGCTGCAGCATGAAGGGGCATACACACGTTTAGCATATCTGGCATGTAAAGACCTTGCAACACCAGCTACAAAAAGTGCCATGCGAACGCCTGTTCTCAAGTTCAGGTGACATTGTAAACAAGAAGCAGGCAGCAGTATCTCCCATCAATGTAAACAAACTTGTTTCAGCGATTGGCTGAACAAGAAGTAGGACTGAATGGACTTGTAGGTTCTACAGTTTTACAGTGTTTTGTTTTTGAGTGCAGTTATGTAACTTGAAAAAAAATCTGCATTTGTAAGTTACACTTTCACCATAAAGAGATTGCACTTCAGTCCTTAGTATTTTTCAGTTCACCTCACACATTTCTTTTATCATTTTTACAGTGCAAATATTTGTAATCAAGAATAATAATATAAAGTGAGCACTGTGCACTTTATATTAGTGTTGTAATTGAAATCAATATTGAAAATGTAGAAAAAACACCCAAAAATATTTAATAAATTTCAATTGTTTTTTTTTTGTTTTGTTTTTCACCTATTAATACTTGAGTACAGTCAGGGACTCAGTAAGGCAGCTGGAGATTAATGGTGGAGTGGCCTCCCTGGAGTTGGATAGAAGGGGGCAAGGGCTACCTGCTCATTGGAAAACATAATTCTCAATGAGACTCACTGTACTATGTGGAACTCTGTGCATCTTGCATATCTCAAGTAATTAATGTAACCTGTGTATTGTAACCTGCTGCTGTCAGAGGCGGGATGCAAGTCCTGCCTCTCTCCCTCTCCCCTGGCACTCCTTGCAGTACCGGTAGGGGCCCACTGTACCCCATTAAGGCAATTAATAGTGCAAAAATTATGGCATTTGTATAAACACCCCTCCCTCCCTCCCTCGGCCAGGGCTTGGGCTTGGGCTTATTGGGAAAGGCAGGGCAGCTTTTTTATTTCAGCTCTTTGTGAGCCCTGGCGACGCCCCACTCCCAGAAAGCGGGTCTCCCCGGAACGCTGCTGCCGCGCACCCCCTTGCCCAGCGCCAGGCCGCCCAGCAGGCGGGGCCCCGCAGCTGCTGCCGCGCGCTGCAGCCTCCTCCGGGGCGGGGCCCTGGGGGGCGAATCAGCGACATCGGCCGCGGCGCCAGCCTCCGCCCCACCCGCGAGCCGAGGCGGGCCCAGACCCGCCCGCGGCTCACTCGCCTCCTTTCTTCCGGAGGCTGCCCACGCGCCCGGAGGCCACGTCCGGGTTTGATCCCAGCTCCTGCCTCCCCATTGGCGACACCCAGGACCAACAGGCGACTAGCCACGCCCTGTTTTACGGCACATGCGCGGAAGACGTAGTCGTGCCCGGCAACGCTTGTGCCAGTATTTTCCTCCCGCCGCCGAGGCGGTTGGTTCGGCTGCTTACGGGAAGCCACCAGGTGGCAGCAGAGAGGGGGCTGGGGCTGGGGCTGCTCTACGCCACGCCACGGGAGCATTGCCCCGCCCCGCCCGGCCCGGCCCGGCCCAGGGGCTGCTGTTACACGGGGCACCTTGCACAGGGAGCGCCTGGGGTGCAGAGAGGGGCCCGATCCTGTATGCGCCGCCACCAGCTCTCTCCACCCCTGAAATCTCAGCGTCCAGCTCCCCACCTGATCACGGGGGGGGGGGGGGTGGCTGCAGGGAGCCCGGCTGATTCCCACCCCCCTTTGCCTGTCTCCAGCCGCGCAGGGAGCCTCACAGCCCCGCAGCTATTCCTGCCCAGCCTCCCTGCCATGCTGCTTTTTCACCCCTGGGCTCAGTGCAGCCACACGTGTGCACCCACCCTGACCACTGCCCCATGGAAAGCCCCGGGCAGCACGAGGCCCTGGTGCTATGGAAAGCTGGGGGACTGGATCCCTGCCATGGGTAGCAGCACGAGGCCTGTCGAGCCCACTTGCCCCCAGCACAGGAGGGGAGGCCGGACTCCGCATCAGAGTGACAGGGGTGAAGCAGGCATCACTGACGCTTCAGCATACGGGTGAGGCTACGGCACAACATGAGTTGCAACGCCGGCACTCCCACACCCCCAGCTGAGATTTCCCTTGCCCAGCCCCTAGATCCCCACAGGGCCAGAAGCCACAGCCCACCTCCCCATGGGTGCAAAGCAGCACGATCACATCACCCAACAAAAACTTCCGGGGGGTTGGGGGGAGATGGACTGATGGCATGAAAGTCCTTGCAGTGCAGAGGGGAATGGGGGGGCTATCAGTGGTGAGGAGTTTGGGGGGAGGCTGCTGCTGCTACCAACTCACTGTCACTGCCCCCCGCCCCGCAGCTGTATTCCCCAACTGCTTGTTTAAGAGCTGATTAAATCCATGCCCCATCGATCCCTACCCAGGAAGCCAATGGAGGCTGACTCTAACCTTGCTGTATCTTTGCTGGGGGCAGCGGGATCACATGATATCGATTGGGCGGGGCACTGAACGCTGCACTCTGGCAACAGAGGCGGAATCCATGTTTAGCTTGTGCCCGAAAAGTTTTGGGGAGGAATCCAGGCTGGTCCCCTCCTGGTGGAAATGGCAGCTGAGTCCTTGGGCCTAGTTCATCTACAGGTGGGAGAGAGACCAAGTGGGTTGCGGGGAGTGTGAGTGCAAGTGACTGGGGATCACAGGGATATGTGTGCACAGAGTCCTTATTTATTCCAACATTCATCCCTGATCAGACTCATGAGATGCTTTGTTTGGGGCTGTAAACTCATCCCTCTAGCTCAATAAACCCACCCCAGAGCGGCTACCAGAGCAAGGGATCCCTGTTATAAACAGCCCCAGCTAGCGAGGAGCATGGATCACTGAGCTGGGGGGCTGTAACTAATGCAGGAGGCGCAGCAGGCCTGGAGAAGGATCTGGCTAACAGGAGAAACAAGGTGTGTGGGGGAGGGGTTGTCACTCACCTCAGTGGGTCTGACTCAGTCCCACCCCCACACCAGGGCTGCTCTCCAAACTATGACTGTCTCCCTCATGATGTTATTTTCACCAGGGCCCTAGGGCAGGCCAGACTGATCAGCGTATTAACCTCTGCACAGCACAAAGCAGAGACAGCCCCTCACGTCACACCATGCCAGCTGCCTTCCTGCCCTGGACTCTTGTGCACCATTGCTGTGATTGTTCAAACAGCCCCTATGCCCCAGCCCAGATGTGGCTGCATCTTGGCACATGGGAGACGTCCCTTGCATAGTGTGCAGCCTACACCAATGCAGGAGGTTCCCCCCACCTCATGGAGTGGGCAGTGCCACCCTCAGTGCCCGTCTGTCACACTGCACACGCTAGTTCAGGGCTGTTGAGCCAAATAATTCCAGGATCTGGGAAAACTTTTTTCTTTGAAATGACCAACCAGCCAAGGCAATACCAGACCGCCCCTTGCATGAAGGCTGCAGAGTTAAAAGCTAGGGAATGGCCTCAGATAACATAACTCTGTCCTGAGAGCACATTTATTATTTGTATTCTGGTAGCTCCTAGGAGCTGAACGGAGCTCGGGGCCCCTATCATGCTGGACAGACCCACAGTCCCTGACCTGAAGAGCTCACAGCCTAAACAGACACAGGGTGGGAGGGGAAACTGAGGCAGCAAGTGATAAAATGACTTGCTCTAGTCATCACACAGCAGGTCAGTGGTAGAGGTGGGAACAGAACCCAGGTGTCCTGAGGCCCAGTCACTGTCTCCCCACTCTTTAAAACCGATTTCTCAGTTGCACTGTCCCTGCAGCTGGGACAGGGAGAAGGTGGCTTTAGGGTCTTGCCTACACTTGTCTACACCAAAGCGCTACGGCTCGGCCATTGTAGCATGTCATTTGCTGCAGCGACAGGAGGGTCTCTCAGTTAATCTGCCTCCCAGAGAAGCAGTAGCTACGTCCATGTCTATGCCAGGGGGTGAGGTCAGCTTAACTGGGAGGGGATGGACTTGGTTTGAGTGTAGACAGGGCCTTAATCTTTGCCCTCCTCAGCATGAACTGGAGCAGCCTTCCCATGGCCCGCAGTGGGATAGAGTAGCCAGGGCGCAGTGCACTCCCCTTACACCAGTTCTACACCCCTTGGGAAGGCCCCTCCCCCTTTGAGGGGGGGAATCCCCAGGAGCCCATCTACACCCCAGAGCAGTCGAACTTCAGGGTGGCATAACTGAGGATGAGGCCCATCATAGTTAATTACCTGATCACATGATCCACAGGACTTTCCAAGAGCATCTGTGGCATCCGGGAGAAGAGGACTCCGGGTTTGCCTAGGAGTTAAAGGTGTGTGGTTACATAGTGTCACAGCATCCCTGCTGCAGGAGGGGTCATGGGAGGGAAGGATGGCTCAGGGGCTAGGGCACCTGTTTGGGCCTGGGGTTAATTCCCTGCCCTGTCACAGACTACCTGGGTGACGTTGGGCAGGTCACTTGGCCTCTCTGGGCCCCCATTTCCCCACCCCTAATATGGGGATAATGGCACTGGGGGGACTGGGCAGATACACATATAAGAGATGTGTGAGGTGCTCAGCCAGTACCACGATGGGGAACCAGAGAACCTGGGAGCTTGACATCCCCACACCCCCAAATCCCACAGCTCTGCTACCCCCCAGCCCCCAGAATGCATCCAGCCCAGCAGCAGTGCTTTGCACCCTGGGATAGAACCCTGTGCTTCTAGGGGCGCCACCAGGGAAGCAGCAGGGGCTGACGCCTCGGGTTTAGTGACGTCACAATCATTATCCAGGGTACCAGACCCAAGGTTGGGGCCCCCCTTACACCTGGCACTGCCCAGACTCGCAGCAGCTCACACACGACACTCCGCTCCAGATTCAGTCTGACAACAGAGCAACAGCAGAAACGCCAGTGCCTGCCAAGGCCCCATTCTGTGAATGTTTTTGCTTTAAAATGGACTGCCCAGTACCCTTGAGTTTGCCCCATCTGCACACCAATACCTGACTCTTACACAGCACTTGCAGTCTGTAGCTCTCAAAGCCCTTTACCCCAGGAAGTCAGCCTCACTACCCTCATTTTACTGATGGGGAAACTGAGGCACTGAGCAGGGAAGTGGCTTCCTCAAGCTCACCCAGCAAGACAGTGGCAGAACTGGGATCAGAACCAGCTGTCCTGAATCCTCGCTCCAGTGCGCTATCCACTAGGCAGCACTGCCGCCTCCTCCTATTACTTGCGGAATAGTGGGTGAGTGGGTAATTAAGACACACAGGATTGTAACAGCAGGCCAGCATTAAGGATGTGCGTGTCAGAGCTTTGCAACCCAATGGGACCTGACTGCCGGTGTCAGCCTCAGGGCAGGTATAAAAACAACCCGACCCTCACGGGCTCGGTAGCCTCGGATCCCCTCTTGCCCATGAGGGTTGGCGTGGTGGTGGCTGCATGCCCCACTCCTGCCAGCTGCTGCCACCATGCTGCGCTGTGTGCATCGCAAAGTGTGTATGCCCAGCAGCGTCAGCGCAATGGGAGGCAGGCGTGGGCACACAGCTGCCCCCACGCCAACCCCAGGAGCAGGAGACTGGCAGAGTCGGATCGTGGGCATGGGGAGCCCCCACCAGGCCGAGCCCCAAGAGTGAGGGGCAGCACTGGAACAGGGTCGGGAGCAGCGACCTGGGAGGAGGAGGGAACCAGCAGCCCTTCGGGTGGCCAGCACTGGGCCGGGATGCGGGATCAGGGCTGGGGGTTAGTTAGCCCTGGCGACTCTGCAGAGGAAACAAAGTAAAGCAAACGGAGTCCAGGCTGGCGGCTAGACCCTCGCACACGACCCAAACCCAACGGGACCAGCTAGTGTTGGCTTTGGGTCAGCCTGGGTATGAGAACTACCCAAAGTGCTCAGAATCAGGCTCTGGTCCTCTAGTCGGGCTCATGTCAGGCTTTAAAATTAGCCCTGAGCAAAGGTCTAAGATGAGTAGCAATGTGTGTCTGTGTCTCCCCCTAGTGGATATTTATCTATGAACCTGCCACATGCACCAGCAACATGAACTCTGGCATCTCCTGCCGTCTGAGTGCTTATCGCAATGCAGCCTTAAACATGGGGAGTTTAAAGAGATCACTAATGACAGCACAAATTATCATCATCATTTCTTATTCGTGTTCCAGTGGTGTCTAGAGTCCACAGCTGAGATCGGGGCTCTTGTTACCTATCAGCTGTGTGTTCTTGGGGAACCAGGGTGCAGTACCCATCCTGTCTGACTAACGAAAGACCTCCCCCCGGACCCCCAGCCTCTGCTTGAACCAAAACCGATCAGAAGAAAGACTTACAAAAAACAATGAAAAGGCAGTGGAAGACACACCTAAACCCCTCCGGACAAGGGTGACAGGATTAAGGAAACTCCCCTAGCCTCATTTGCATTGAGATGGGACAGGGAGGCTTCTCCATTAGCATACAGAATGGAGAACATAAATTCCAAGGCAAGAACCGCACTGAACTCTGGGACCAGAAAAGCAGGGAAGCACTGCATGATGGGGATCTCTACTCCATATGTGAATGAACCCACACCTGCACACACCCAGCTCAGTAGTTATCAGACCAATTCTAGTAATAAATCCTTTATTGGTATCCAAAAGAGTGAAGCTGCCTAATTGCATTGTGAGCTCCCTAGAAGGAATGAGCACCTTCCATGGTCTAGCCTGAACAAAACAACTTTGGTGTACTCCCTTGAGCCATCACTTTACCCACAAACAAACCTAGTGTTCTCCCTTGGACTATTGTTCTTTCCCTACAAAAACCCTTACCCATGCTCAAGTAAGTGTTCTGATGCCCAGATCCAAAATCTGCATCAGTTCCCTTGGGACTTCATCTTCTCCTGACTGATCGTGCTGGGGGCTCTGCCTGTCTCCAGCACTCCGGACCCTCAGCTACCACCACCACCTGGGACCCCCGATCAAGCTTCACAGAGTGGTGAGAACCCAGCTCTCTCTCTTGGTACAGCCTTCTGACCCTGAACTGAGATCAGTTACAGTTTTCTAACCCTGACTTTTATAATCAAATTTAAGTTAGATTTACTATTGTCACTGTTTTGTTTGTTTGGCTTCCCTATGGTTATTAAAAATAACTTTCATGGTTAAGCTGGTTGCTTCTCTCTCTCTCCCCCTCATGGGTGTTTTTTGGCTTTCTCATTCATTCTGCAGCAACCCTCCTAGTACCTAAGCTAAAAGATCCCCGCAGTGCCCAAAAGTCCTGTGGTGTTTGCTCATCAAGTGGGTTACTACCAGAACAATCGTAACGTGAAAGTGGGGATAGGGTTGTGCTGAACTTGGGGCATATGAGGGTGGCTAGGAAGTGCTGCTCGACCCAGTCTGCTGAGTCCAGGGACATATAAGGGGTCAGCCTGGGAGTGCCGATTAACCCGGTCGTCTCAGACGCACACTGTTAATGTGTGTGTGTTCGTTTGATTCTGGGGCTGGGAGAACCCAGTCCTGGGGAACCTAGGTCCTGCAGGATAGCTCCACTGGGGGGGAACTTACAGAAGTAGTGCTCCGTATGAGAACACAAGCGACACACATAGGCGCCAACTTTTCCAGGCGCACATGGGTGCTCACCCCTGGCCCCACCCCGACTCCACCCTGCCCCGCCCCATCCCAACCCCTTCCCCAAATCCCCGCCCCAGCCCCGCCTCCTCCCAGAGCGCGCTGCATTCCCCCTCCTCCCCCTCCCTCCCAGTGCTTTTGCGGCGGTAAGCGCTGGGAGCTAGGGGGAGAAGTGGGATGTGGTGCACTCAGGGGAGGAGGCGCAGCAGAAGTGAGCTGGGATGGGGAGCACCCACAGAGTCGGCGCCTATGCCACAAGCAGTACATTGATAGAATTACAGAACCTCCCCTCCCAGAAGAGTAACCCTGATAAATGAGCGTACCCCAAAGTAATGGGCAAATCTGGTAAAACTCTATTGTGCTGGGCGCCACACAGATACCCCCTGCAAACAAGATATCCCCCCACCATGCCAGGCACTGCACAGACACACAGTCAGAGACAGTCCCTGCCCCAAAGATGTCACAGTTTAAATAGACACCAAAGCCCTATATGAGAAAGAAAGCACAGAGTCAAATAAAGTGAAAAATCTAAATGCATCGAACGGTACCATAGATTTTCTAGGGATAGAAATTCCACCCTTGAAGAAGAAGAGTACAGTAGTAGGAATATACCACCGACCACATGACCAGGATGGTGACAGTGACTGTGAAATACTGTACCCCAGATCAAAACAAGCGTAAGAGAACCAAGAAAATGCCACATGGCTAAATAGCAAAGCAAGAGGCAGTTAGAGACAAAAAGGCATCCTTTAAGAATTGGAAGTCGAATCCTGGTGAGGAAAATAGAAAGGAACAAAAAACTCTGTCAAGTCAAGTGTAAAAGTATAACAAGAGCAAGCCAAGAGAGAGTTTGAAACACAACTAGCTAAAGACACAAAAACTAACAGGAAAAAACAATGAGCGGGGCCACCGGAGGATCTAAGTGCTAAAGGAGCACTCGAGGAAGACAAGGCTGTTGCAGAGAAGCTAAGTGAATTTGTTGCATTGGTCTTCACTGCAAAGCACGTGGGGGGCATCCCCACACCCACGCCCTTTCTTTCAGGTGACAAATCTGAGGAACTCTCCTAGATTGAGGTGTCAGTAGAGGAGGCTTTGGAACAAACTGATAAACAGCAATTAAGTCACCAGGATCAGATGGTATCAGCCAAGTGTTCTGAAGGAACTCAGTTGTGAACATTGCAGCACTATTAACTGTGGTATGTAACCTATCGCTGAAATCAGCCTCTGTACCAGGTGACTGGAGTGTAGTTCATGTAATGCCAATTTTTTAAAAAGGCTCCAGAGGTGATCCTGGTATTTACTGGCCAGCGAGCCTGACTTCATTACCAGGCAAATTGGTTGAAACTATAGTAAAACACAGACTTTTCAGACACACTGATAAACACAGTTTGCTGGGGAAGAGTCAGCACAGCTTTTGTAAAGGGAAATCATGCCTCACCGATCTATTAGAATTCTTTGAGGGGGTCAACAAGCCTGTGGACAAGGGTTATTCAGTCAATATAGTGTACTTGGGCTCTCAGAAAGCCTTTGATCAGGTCCCTCACCAAAGGCTCTTAAGCAAAGTAAACAGTCATGGGATAAGAGGGAAGGTCCTCTCCTGGATCAGTAACTGGTTAAAAAGACAGGAAACAAAGGGTAGGAATAAATGGTCAGTTTATTAGAGAGAGGTAAATAGCATTGTTCCCCAGGGATCTGTACTGGGACTTTTGCTGTTCAGCATATTCATAAATTATCTAGAAAAGGGGGTGAAGAAGTAGGTGGCAACATTTGCAAATGATCCACAATTACTGAAGATCGTTAAGTCCAAAGCTGACTGTGAAGAGTTACAAAGGGATCTCAGGAAACTGGTTGACTGGGTGACAAAATGGCAAATGAAATTCAATGTTGATAAGTGCAAAGTAATGTACATTGGAAAGCATAATCCCAACTCTACAAACAAAATGATGGGGGCTAAATTAGCTGTTACCACTCAAGAAAGAGATCTTGGAGTCCTCGTGGATAGTTCTCTGAAAACATCTGTTCAATGTGCTGCAGAGGTCAAAAAAGTGAACAGAACGTTAGGAACCATCAGGAAAGGGATAGATAATAAGACAGTAAATACCGTAATGCCACAACATAAATCCATGGTTCGGGCCCACCCCTTGAATACTGCGTGCAGTTCTTGTTGCCCCATCTCAAAAAAGAGATATTAGAATTGGAAAAGGTACAGAGAAGGGCAACAAAAATGATGAGGGGGATGGACCAGCTTCTGTATGAGGGGAGATTAAAAAGACTGGGACAGTTCTGCCTGGAAAAGAGATGACTAAGGGAGATATGACAGAGGTCTATAAAATCATGAAAGGTGTGGAGAAAGCAAATAGCAAAGTGTTCCAGAACTAGGAGTCACCTGATGAAATCAATAGGCGGCAGGTTTTAAACAAACACAAGGCAGGACTTCTTCACACAACGGAGAGTCAGCCTATGGACTCATTGCCAGGGGATGTTGTGAAGGCCAAAACTATAACAGGGTTAAAAAAAGAACGAGATAAACTCATGGAGGACAGGTCCCTCAATGGCTATTAGCCAAGATGGTCAGGGACACAACTCCATGCTCCGGGGGTCCCCAAACCTGTGACTGCCAGAAGCTGGAACTGGATGACAGGGATGGATCACTCAAAATGGCCCTGTTCTGTTCATTCCCTCTGAAGCACCTGGCCACTGTCAGAGACAGGACACTGTGCTGGATGGACCATTGGTCTGACCCAGTATGGCCATTCCTATGATGAAAGGAAGGAGACAAAGCTGAGGCACAGGGAGGGGAAGGGACTTGCCCAAGGTCATGCAGCACGCTAGTGGTAAAGCTGGGAATAGAACCCAGCTTGACCCGACTCCCAGGCCAGTGCCTTACCCATCATACCACACTGCCTCAAGAAACACGAGCCTTGTAAGCCAGCTCGGGTCAGTCCCAGTTCTGTGGCGCTTGCATTAACTCCGGGACCTATGGCACGCAAGAGCAACATTCATGTACCCGAGGCCCTGATGCTGGCAGCGAGCTCTGGCCAAGTCCCCAGTGGGAGAGCTGTATGCAGCTGAGACAGAGGGCTCTTCCCAGCACCGACCAGACCCAGGACACCAGAGCAGGAAAGGGCCTCACCAGAGGCCTGGGACCTAGCAAAGAACTGGTTACAAGAAGGGAGAGGTTGGTTTGAGAGACAGCAGCTAAATACGCTTCATATACCATGCCTGAGAGACAGTGAACCTCACACCATGCCACCTTTGAATCCAGTCCCCCTTCCCCCACTCCTCTCCCAGCACTGCAGGTAGAACCCAGGAGTCCAGGATCCTAGCCCCCACTGCTCTAACCCACCAGACAACAGTTCCATTTTGGCAGAGTCACAGGGTACATTTTGGGTTACAATGGCACATTATGGCCAAGATCAGCCCCCTGTTGTGCCAGGCGCTGCACAGATCCCTGACTGAGATGAGGGCTTCTATTTGTGCCAGGTGCTGCACAAGACTCCCTGCCCAAAAGACAAGGGGTGGGAGAGGAAACTGAGGCACAGAAAAGGTAAGGAACCCGCCCGAGGTCACACGGGGGCTCAGTGGCAGACCTGGGAATAGAACCCATGTGTCCGGACTAGCAGCCCGGTGCCCTAACCACTGGCATTTGAAGGAAACAGGAATTCAGAGCAGCTTTCCCGGTTCACTCCTATCTGAGATGCCAGCCCGTGTCCCCGCCCACACCCAGAGTGGCTGTGCTGATGCAAGGCCATCTGTGGGTGCGGGAGGACATGTGGGTAGGTGGACGTGGCCAGCAACCCATCCTTCCTCCCTCCCTCGCCTCCACCACACGCCCCAGCGCCCATCGTATTGACACTTGCTGCTTCTGCTCTACTAAGCCGGCCGGTCTGGTTAAATAACCATGGTGAGGGGGCGGCGTCAGAACCAGGCAGGAATTGCCGGTGCTGTGAGCAGCTCTTGGATGGTGCGTCCTGCTCTGAGGATGAGCGCCTCAGCCATCCGCAGGAAATCCTACAAGAAAGCCCAGGGGCAGGCAGGGCCCTTCTCCACAGCGCACTGGGACGAGGCTGGTGGTGGCCAGGTGCATGCTGGGAAGCTGCAAGTGATGGAGAAGTTCTTCACCCCGCTTCAGCGCCACAAGGACGGGAAGGGCTCAGAGCGGGAGATGAGCCGGTGCCGCCAGCAGTGGATGGAGGGGCAGATCGACCGCTTCTCCTCCTCCTCCTCGGCTGCATCTTCCACCACCGCAGCCTCCTGGTCCTCTGAAGCCAGCCTGGAGGAGGAGGCCTTCTTGGGCGGCCCCATGTCCCAGCCCCAACATTCCCAGTTGTGTGTGAACATCTCAAAAGAAGCCAGGGCCTTGCGCCGGGGAGAGGAGGGGACTGCCAGCTACAAGACTGAGGAGCCCGTCTCCTTTCCCCAGCTGAAAAAGGGGCACAGCCAGAGCGTGGACCGGCTGTCTCGGCAGCTGGGTCCCCAGGAGGCCCAGTCTCCACCTCCTGCCCAGGGCAGCGGGGAGAGCCGGCTCTACAAAGCCAGCAGCCTGGAGAGGAGCTTGGTCTTCAATGAGCAGGCTGAGATCTTGGCCCCACGGCTGCACAAACGGGCAGGAGCCCCGGCACCCAGCAAAGGCATCCTCAAGAACGGGGCTGTTGCCAAGGGCGACGGGCTCCGCAAGGCCAAGTCCATCGAGACCTTCCCTGTGCGTGCAGGCGAGAGGGAGACCCAGGTCCCACCGCCCCCCAGGGCTGAGGAGGAGCTGGAGCTGCTGCCGGAGCTGGGAATCACCAAGAAGCACCACAGCATGGACCAGATGAAACTAGTAGAGGAGAAGCTGAGGTTCTCTGAGTTCCTCAACGAGATCACCAGACAAGTCATGAGCCCCTCCAGCCTCAGCTCCATGGGCTGGAAGCCACCAGAGGCTGCCAGTGCCGGCAAGGGCTCTGGCACCGACAGCTCTGAGTCCAAGAGCTCCGGTAGCAAAGGCAGCTCCCAGGGGTCCCTGGCTGAGAGCCGGGAGGGCCAGTGCCAGCAGGAGAGGGGCCCCTACGGCAGGAGGAGGGGCCCCCGGGGGGATCACACCAACCCAGCTCCCTCCAGGCACATGGACAATGTCAGCAGCCTGGAGCTGGGCATGGACCCACAGACCAGGCAGGGCGGCGAGGAGCAGAGGAGGCCCGGGGAAGGCAGGCCGGGCCATGGGGAGGAGACCGCGGGTCACGAGCAGCCTCCTGCCCCCAGGAAGGTGGAGAAGGAGCGGGCCAGCCCCCCGAAGGAGCCCTGGGGCAAGGAGCAGCCTGAAGGGACAACACAACAAGGCGGGGCCCACTGCAAGGTAGGTGGCACTAGTCCCTCCAGCACTACGGCCCCACCCACATCCCTTCCTGACCTTCCCCCATCCCCCCAAGTCACCCGGGCCCTGCAGCACCAACGGATCCCCTCCCCCAACCCCCGGGCCCTGCAGCCCCAACAGTTTCCTACCCCCCCCCCCCCCGACATCCTTCAGGTCACCTGGACCCTGCAGCACCAACAAGTTATCCCCTCCGCCCCCCACCAGAATTACCTACACTCTGCAGCCCCAAACAGATTCCCCCCACCCCCCCCACAGGGTCATCCTGCAGCCCCAACCTCCCAAAACCCCATCCCATCCCCACATTCCCTGCACTCACCGGCAGCCCCAATCCCACCTCCTACCCCAGGAACACCCAGATCCTGTGCCACCCATCTCCTCCCGACCCTCCCCTTCAATCACCCAGCCAACTGCAGCCCCAACCCTCCCAGAACCAGGTCCATCAGCACGGTTGTCCAGACAAAGGGCCAGATACAATTCACTCTGCAGCCTGTCATCTCCTCCCCGGGAGCAGGGGGTCTATCTCCAGCTCTGGCATGGGAGTGGGGTCTAGTGGGTTAGAGCGGGGACTGGGAGTCAGGACACCTGGGTTCTATTCCAAACTCTCTGTACGACCTTGGGGATAAGTCCCTTCCCTGCTGTGTGCCTCAGTTTCCCTCTGTGTTCAAGGGGGTTATGTAGGCTCACCCACTCTGAGATCTTGTGCTGGGTGTTGGTGGTGTTTTACAAAGACTCAGGTTGTTGCTGAAGTCTGTCTCCGTCTGTCTATCCAGGAGCTGCAGCCACAGGCAGCCGATACGGAGCCAGCTAAGTGAGTATTGAACACATACCACATACCTTGGCGCCTCCAGTCATGATGCATGTTCCATTTAAGCTGCGTGTAAGAGACAGGAGGTCACTGTCCCGCTCTGCTCAGCAAGGGCGAGGCCTCAGCTGGGGTGTTGTGTCCAGTCTGGGCCCCGCACTGTAGGAAAGAGTTGGACAAACTCGAGAGAGTCCGGAGGAGAGCAACGAAAACGAACCGAGGTTTAGAAAGCCTGACCCGTTGGGCACATTCAGCCTAGGGAAGAGAAGGCTGAGGGCGGACCTGATAAGAGCCTTCAGTGTGTCAATGGCTAGTACAGTGAAGCCAGAGATTAGTTCTGCAGCACACAAAGGAACCAGCGCCACTCCCAGCAAGGGAGATTTACATTAGAGGTTAGGACAAACATTCTAACCCTGAGAACAGTTAACATGGGAACAGGTTACCTAGGGAGATGGACGAATCGCCATGATTGGAGAGTTTTGAGAACGGGTTGGACAAACATCTGTCAGGGATGCTCTGGGTTTACTTGGCCCTGCCTCAGTGCAGGGCACTGGACTAGATCTCTCTCGAGGTCCCTTCCAGCCCTACACTTCTGATTCTATGCCCAGTTCTTACATATCCCCGTCCCTGTCCTGGAAAGACTGAAGGCAGCTTGAAGCCTCCTTTATACCCATACCTTAGTGTCAGGACAATTTCAGTGTTGCTCAACGTCTGACTTACAGCTAGAGCACAGTGTGAACAGCGGCAGAGAACGGCCAGAGCACAACACGCTCCAGCCGCCTCCCTGATCCGCCTCCCACGGCCCCGGGGGGGTGGGGCAGAGAACAGCCAGAGCGCAGCACACTCCAGCCGCCTCCCTGATCCGCCTCCCACGGCCTGCAGGGGGCAGAGAACAGTCAAGAGCACAGAGCACTCAGACTACAACCCCTCTGCTGGAAACAGGACCAGTGCAGGGCCCTTATGCCAGCTCCTCCCCAGCTACGGGGGGTGGTGGAGGGGTGTGGGGAGGGGGATCCCAGGGGGCAGTCTCCACCCCACAGTGTACAAAGAGGCCTAAATGCCCCAGAGATTCTGGCCCCCAGAGGTGTGAAGGGGACTGCACTTGAATACGTGGGGATGGGGTGTGCTCTAAGAGCCCCCAGCAGCCTCGGAGTGGCTCTGCAGGGGGAGCGCCGATGGAGGGCTTTAGGCAGCTAGGCCCCTGGTCTATGGGCAGAGGGGGGCATGCAGCTCAAAGATCCAACAGGGGAGCCAGGCCAGCAGCTCTGGCCCAAATGGATTCTGGCCCTAGCTCCAGTCACTCCAACCGGGTCCAGGGCTCTGGCATGACAAGACCTCTCGGGCTCAGATTCCCCACTGCCAGTGCTCTCTGTGACCCCAGGCTGCCCAGAGACCATGGCGTGGAGCAGGCGGAAGGAGCAGGTGCAGGGGCCAAGTCTGGCCCAGCTGGGCAACAGGATCTGCAGCAGACCTGGGAAGAGCTGGAGTTGCTGAAGGAGAAGTTCAGCAGGTGAGGGATCCAGAAGCCTGGCCTTTGGGGGCGCGTTGGGGCCTCCTCACAGCCGCTCCCCCAGGAGGTGGAGTCTATTACAGCCCTACCCCCTTGTGGGTTGAGTCTGCTGTCATAGCCACACCCACCAGGAAGCAGAGTCTAGTATAGCCCTTCTCCCCTTAGGGGCGGAGCCTGCTCTCCAGTTCACTCGCTTGGCAGTTGAGTCTGTTATAGCCCCAGCCCTCTTGGAGGCATCTAAGTCTATTCTCACAACCCTACTTCCTTGGAGACAGGGCACTCCCCCACATGCACAACTAACCTGTGGGACTCCCCGCTGCAAGTACAAAGAGACAAAGAGCTCTGATTGGTGGAGCTGGCTTTCCAGTAGCACCTCCTGCCATTGCACAGCTCTGAGGCCCTCCCTCTCTTCTCCCTGAGGTTCAAGTTTCTTGTCCCCCTAGGCCCTTCTGGGCACAGTCCCACTCATGTGGCATGGCTCCCCTTGGCCTCCGCTGCACTGCCAGCAACACAGAAGCCTGTAAGAGACCAGCCCCCATTAACAATAATTATGTCTATATTGAGAGACGGTAGAGATTGGGAATGTATCCCACTGCCTCCACCAATCACACACTGAGTCACATGGGTTCTTAGTCTGTGTGCTCCTCTGTCGGGCACTCAGCAAAATCGGGTCCCGAGATTGATCTCGCAAGCTAAGCAGAATTATGTCTCATTAGTACTTGGATGGGAAACCTCCAAAGAAAATCCACAGTCCTGCAGAGGGTGGAGTGTGGACTCAGTAGGGGGTGCTTTCCCCTCACAATCAGCACTGACCCAAAAACCCCAGCACAGTGCCACCCAAAGCAGGCTGCATCTCAGTGCTGGGCAAGAGATCATTATATAAACAGCTCCCATGCCCTCCCCCCCAGAGGCGGCTGCATCTTAGCACTGGACGAGGGATCCCTGTATGAACAGCCCTCACGCCCCATCTCAGCACCAGGTGAAAGATCCCTGCATCTGTAGGGAGGTTTTCAAGACAGTCTCAATCTCTTGTCTGTTTCCCCCCAGGCTGCAGGAGGACTATTCCAACACCCAACGCACCAACCAGCTGCTGGAGGAGAAACTTCACCTCATTGTAAGGGCAGCTTCATTGCTGGCGGGGAGTAGCCCCAGATTTGGGCTTACAAACTCCCCCCATTGAAAGGCAGCAACCCCATGGTCAGATCCATGTACCCTGGACACTCAGCTGCCCAGACAGGGAACAACCCACTACCTCATTCAATGCAGGCTCTTATACTGGGCCCATCACCACGGTATCCGAGCCTCTAATCCATACATTAAGTGCAATGTGTAGCTACACTCCCGAGGGACTTGGGGTCCAATTTTTCCACCCCACAATCTCTCCCATAGTTCTGATGAGACATGAGGCCAAGTCTCTCTCCCCTTCTCCACCCCCCATTGGGGTATACAGCTGCCCTGACAATTTGCACAGAGGTTTGGATATTAACCCAGGTATCCCAGCCAAATCCCAAACCATTTCATGGCCTTAAAAATTGCTCCCTGCCTGGCAGTTTCAATCAGACACGGGATCATCCAACATGTCCTATCTTCAAATGCTGTCCAACATTGTTGTGCAGATGTTAAACCACCCCCATGCCCGACCCCAGAGGTGGCTGCATCTCAGCACTGGGGGCCCAGGCATCCCAACTTCCAGCCTCCCTCAAGCACTAGGCCATTCTTCCCCTGACCCTTTCGTCTTGCTGTCCTAAGCATAGGCGCCGACTTCTACTCGTGCCGGTGGGTGCTCAACCTCCCTCTGCCCCCGGCCCCTCCTGCCTCTGCCCTGCCCCCATTCCAACCCCTTCCCCAAAGTCCCTCCCCCAACTCTGCCCCTATTCCGACTCATTCCCCAAATCCCCGCCCCAGCCCTGCCTCCTCCCCTGAGCACGCCATGTTCCCACTCCTCCCCCCTCCCTCCCGGAGCTTGCTACCCCACCAAACTGCTGTCTGGTGGCGGCAAGCACTGGGAGGTAGGCGGAGGAGTGGGGACGAGGCGGAGAAGGAGGTGAGGTCGGGCGGGGAGCTTGGCTCCCGGTGGGTGCAGAGCACCCACTAATTAGCTCCAGCCCTGGAGCACCCACGGAGTTGGCGCCTGTGGTCCTGAGCCCTTTGCTGTCCCCCTCTCCCCGCAGGCTCAGAGCATGGCAGCTGAGAGACAAACCCTGAACCAGCGCATTACTGAGCTGCTCGAGAGGCTTATTAGTGCCCAGAACACCATCTGCACGCTGGAGAGACTCAATGTGAGCTCAGGGGTGGTGGGCGGCCTGGAGAGCACAGACTGGGGGAGCAAGGGGAGTGTTCCTGGTGGAGAGGGTGAAATGTGCGCTATGGGGAGGGGGCAGGTAGAGGTGGTGCTGGGAAGGAGTGGGAAATGCTTCCAGCTGTGGAGTCAAAAATCCAGTACCAAGGAAATGTCGCTAGATTCCGGAGCCAGTGGCAGCCATGTATTTTTAAAGCCCAAGAGGTGAGGAATTAGTGCCGTGTATCTCTGGAAAGCTGGGACTCAGCTTTCTAATGGCACAGAGAGACCAGGTCTAACCCCCACGATGTCAGAGATACGGAAACTCAGTCTGCCACCAGCCCTAGCACTTTGCGACCCTTTCAAACTTCTGTGGCCTCAGGGAAACAAGCTCAAAGGTAATCAGAATGATGTGGCTGGGGGAGCCACTAGCTTGACAATCCTCAGGGTTACACAAAATCCCAGCTTTCCATCAGGGCAAGTCTTGCGTTATTAGCTTGAAGACTTGAGGAGATACTGCACCTTAAACAGCGACGGCTGCAAGCTTTAGCAGTTTTTGAGGCTGCTAAACTCACACCAGAGTTCCAGAGGGTAATCAGACTGACGGGATTGAAAAATCCAAGGGCTCAGCAACCATAGAGCTCGAAATAAATGGCTGACACCACTGAAAAGCTGAGGGAACAAAGCATTCAGATACAGCACTCGCAGTTAAGGAGATATCGGGCTTTAAACCACCACTGGCCCCTCTGTCTCATTGCGCTGGGCACGGCCGCGCTAGGCTGGTGTGACATCCCCTCCCCTGTCCCCACAGATCTCGGCGCTGCTGTCAGAATCAGCGGGGAAGCACCGTCACATGGAGAAGGCCAATTCCGCCGACAGCCTCTACTCCCTGCACATCTCTGATGTGGCGCCCCCTCCCGCCTTCATGGACAGTGCCTCCGACGCCCACACCACCACCACCACCCCCAGCCAGTCTGACTCGGCCACAGAGGCCAACAAGCCGGGCTGCAGCTCCGAGTCGCACACAGCCACGCCCAACGGAGACAGGACTCCGGCGCCCAACTACCACAGCCTCCCACCCCTGGGGCAGCTGGAAAGCCACAGGAGAACCACGGCCTTCATGCCGTGGAAGCAGCAGCGGCCTGGGGAGCTGCTGGAGCACGTCAACTCAACAGAGAGTGAGTGCAGTGCGGAGGAAGGGGCCCAGATCCACACTCTCCCCATGCCGCACTTCCTCTACCTGAGGCAGGAGGCGCTGGTGGCTCCCTCCGGGCCCACCCTCCCGCTCACTGATGCCCTGCGCCCTCCATCCCCGCAGGGCCTGCTGCTCGGTGGGCAGCTGGAATTAGTGCCAGTGCCGGAGCTCAGCAGCACCGACAGCTCTGATGGGGATGAGGCCTGGAGCCAGGGCCTTGGGGAGAAGGAGCCAGGGGTGTCTCTGGATTACCAGTCAGCTCAGAGGATCCTGGACAGCCTGCTGAGGCAGCACCAACACCTGGAGAAGGAGCCGGCGAAGGCGAGTGGAGGGGGCTATCAGGACAGGAGCGAGATGGGCCAAGCCAAGGAGCACCAGCGCCGGATCCACTACTACTGGGACTTCCAGAGCCCGGGCAAAGAGCAGCCCCAGCTGCACCAGCCCCTGCTGCACCAGCCCCAGCACAGAGGGGGGTCCCTGCCCCGGGCCAAGGGCGAGAAGGTGTTGCAAAGGGAGCAGGAGTGTGGGGATGTGGTGATGGACTCCACACTGCTGTAAGGGGGCCCATAGGCAGATGAGACCTCCACCCCACAGCCACTTCATTGTCTACCCCCTGCTGCCCTCTACCACTTCACTGTCTACCCCTCACCACAGCAAGGAGCCCAGGGGATCAGGAGCACCCCACTGAGCATAGGGAACTGTAGTCTGGGTTTGCTACAGACTGCCTGGGAGACAGACAGAACGGGGGGGCGGGGGGACACGTTGACCCAGAGAGATCTGTGGGGAGAGGACAGACAGACAGCCCAGAGAAATGAGAGGAAACAGATAGAGACAGAGACCCAGAGGGATGGGGTAGGAGATGGATAGACAGAGCCAGAGATGGTGGGGGAATGGGATGGGGACTGACAGGCAGACGCAGATAGAAAGGGAGGGGGACACAGATAAAGGAAAGTAGGAGGGAATCCCACAAATCCATGTGGGGCCAGCAGCATCAATCCTGGGCTGACCCCTATGGCTGCACCCCACCTTGCTGCTCTCCCCACCAGCCCCACCTGCATAAACTTGCATTTACCTTGTTGACTGTGATCTGATCCACCCCCACCTCCCCATCCCACTGTATACAGGCTCCTGGACCGAGCCACTAGCATGACCCGACCCCTTTTAATTACAATTACAGGCACCAACGTTAAAGGAATAAACTCCGAAGGCCAACGGGTGTTTGATTTTAGCCCACGGAACTGGGCCGGCACACGGGGAAGAGTCACCCGGCGCCGAGATGAAGCTGTCTCCAGGGTGGGACACGGCAATGCTTATAGAGAGATTCCCTCAATTAGTGTTGAGATGCAGGTTCTGTCCCCAGCTCTGGGAGGGGCATGGAGTCAAGTGGGTTAGGGTGGGAGGCTGGGAGCCAGGATGCCTGGGTTCCATTTGCCCGTCTGAAAGAGGAGATCTATCTATCTGCCAGTCTCCCTGCTCTAACTATCAAATGTCTCCCTTCCCAGAGCCAGGGATCGAACTCAGGAGTCCAGCCCCAACTCCCTGCTCTAGCCAAAATACTCCACTTCTTCCCCAGGACCACATGAATGACCCAGAGTCCTGACTCCCAGCACACACCCCCAACTTGAACCCACAAGACTGCACGCCCTTCTCAGAGCTGAGTATAGAACCCAGGAGTCCTGTCTCCCCTTGGGAAGCTCTCAACCCACCAATGCCCTTTCTAATGGGGGTGGGGAATGGAACCAACCGCCTTTCCATCTGTTTCCTGATTCCCATTTATGGAACACCGGCTTTATGGGCCAGTCCCTGGTGTCCAAAGGGCATCCCTCAGTGCCATGAATTAGGAGTATTGTGTGGGGAGGGAGATAAGGCTGCCAGGCTGGATCTGGGAGCTAATGAGTAACCCCATGAGCCCTGGTGACAGTATCAGAGGCATGGGTTGATCCAGAGGGTGTGGGGCCCCATCTGCTATAAAGGGCCCACCACACACACCTCACCCCCAGGAAGAGGCTGGAGCCCATGGCAGGCTGTGGGATGAGCTGGCTGAAGATCCTAGGGGCCGTGATCGTGGGGGCCCTGCTGCTGACAGTCGGAATTCTGTTGGGCCACTTCGCCATCCCCAAAGCGGGGAATGGCCAGGGGGCACCCAGCCAGGGGATGCCTAACTGGGTGCAGACCGTGGGCCGGGATCTGAATGAATCCCTGCTGCAGAGCTTCATGGATCAGGTGGAAAGCGGGAAGATCCGGGAGAATCTGAAGTAAGGAGGGGAGGAGCGATGGAAAAGCCCCATTGAATTCACCCATATTCAGGAGATCCAGGACTCCTGGGCTGCAAGGCAGGATCATCCCTTACAGCCTATTCCCACCCAGGGGGATGGGATCATCCCCTATAATCTATCCCCTGCCCCACCCCATCCCCTGGGGATAGGACAGGATTGTCCCATACAGTCTAGTCCCTCCTTGGGCCAGCTAGCCTTCTCTCAACCTGTGGCCAGATTGGAACCAGTGCCCCATCGAGGGAGAGGCCCTGTATCCCTAGCTTGTAGCCCCAGTTCTGGGAGAGGAGTGGTGTTTAGTGGTTACAGTGGGGGTGGAGGGAGGAGCTGGGAGTCAGGACTCCTGGGTTCTATCCCCCACCAGAACCTGTAGTCCTGAGGGAGCTGTGATCTCAGGCACTCCCCTGTACCCTTCACCAGGACCCTGGCCTCCCAGCCCCACATGGCTACAACTAAGGGGGATGAGGAGCTTGTGAAGCTGCTGCTGAGCCGCTGGCAGGACCCGCAGATTGGTCTGGACAGCACCAGCGAGGACGTGTATGGCGCATTCCTGTCCTTCCCTGACCCACAGAGACCCAACAGCGTGGCCGTGGGTGTGTGTGGGCAAGTGAGGGCTGGGTGTGTGTGTGCAGGGCACAGGGCTGTAGTGGTGGGTACTGGAGGGAGGGCTGGAGTGGTGGAAGGAGGGCAGGAGAAACTGGGAGACAGGGCAAATGGGTGCAGGGGTGAGGGGGACACTGGGGCAGCTGGGCACAGGGGCTTGTGGGGTGCTAGACAGGCCCTGAGGCAGCTGGGGCTAGAGAAGGGACAGGCAGCAGGGACTGGGGCAGGTCTAAGAGGGAGAATGGGGCAGGGGACAGGCCAGGAGGCCGGGGTGGGGGGGAATTAAGGCAGCGGAGGACAGGGAGCTGGAGGGACAGGACTGGGGACAGACAAGGGCAGAGAGGGGCAGGGAGAGATGAGGCAGATGGGGGCAAAGGTCAGAACGGGATGTCCCACAGCAGGCACCCCACACTGACGAGATCTGCCTCCACCCCCAGTGGAGAACAGCAACCAGATCTTCTCAACCCGGCGCAGCGAGAAGGAAGTGACAGCGGACCAGGCCCATGCAGATGTGGTTCAGCCCTATGCTGCCTACGCCCCCCCTGGGAACCCCAGGGTATGGAGCAGGGCTGGGTATAACCCCTCGAGACCTCCTCATGGCCTCAGCTCAGACCCTCCCACTGCACCCAGGGGCTGTCAGCGAGTTATCTTATCTCCTCTCCCAATCAGAACCATGTCCCTTCTTTTATGAGCCCATCAAGGCTGCTAGGAGATCTCTGTCCCTAGGGTGACATGCCAACCACTACGTATCTATGGAGACAGTCAATTCCCTGCCCTGCCCTGCCCAGGTCCTCATATAGCCACAAACAGCTGTCACCGAGCCAACAGCCACTTATCCCCAGCCAGCCACACAGGTTGTCATGCCACATCTCTCCAGATATAAACAGCCACCCAGACAGGTCGCCTTGCCAACAGCCACGTGTCCATGGAGATAGTCACCCCAAATGTCACCACAAGACAGCCACGTATCCCCAGAGACAAACAGCGAGCACTACATGGGTTGTCACTCCAACAGGTGGGGTATCCTGAATGACTGCCTTCAGGCTGTGGTAGCAACAGCCGTGTATTCCAAGCTGCCCCCCACATCCCCATGCTGATGACCACATGACCACGGAGCCAGGCAGACATATTGCCCTGCCGACAGCCACACAATCCCAGAGATAAACAGCGAGCACCACACGTCATCCTGCCAACAGACACCTCTCCAGACAAACAGCCACCCAGACAGGTTGCCTTGCCAACAGCCATGTGTCCAAAGAGACAGTCACCCCAAATGTCACCACGAGACAGCCACGTATCCTGAGACAAACAGCGAGCGCCACATATCATCCTGCCAACAGCCACGTACCCCCAGAGATAAATAGCCACCCCCACATGTCATCATGCCAACAGCCACATATCCTGAGGGATAAACACCCCTAACACATTGCTGTGCCAACAGCCACGTATTCTTGGAGACAAACAGCCTCCCCTCAGCCCCCATCACCAAAGTGACAGGCATGTACCCATGGAAACAAATGGCTGCTCTCACATCAAAGACCCAAGTGGACCCTGACCCATGACAACTTTATCTTGCCCCCCCCTCCCCCCCAGCCCCTCTGATCCTCTCTCCCGCAGCGCCCTGGGGCTGACTCCTCTCTTCTCCCCTCAGGGGAGGCTGGTCTATGCCAACCAGGGCAAGCGCAGTGATTACCAGGAGCTGGTCAACATGGGCATCAACCTGAATGGCACCATCGCCATCACCCGCTATGGGGGGGCTGACCGTGCTGCCAAGGTGAGGGGAACTCAGGGCCTAGGGTGACATGCCAACCACAGGCCACGGACACCAGGCTGCCCCCTCATGTGGCACTGAAGAGGGGGCCTTTGGGCTCCCTTCCCCCTCATCCAGTTGCTCCCTCTCTGCCCCCCCATCCTAATCCCCCCATCCTTTGTCCCCCAGTTTTCCATCCCATCACCTCTCTCCCTGCTCTCCATCCCATCATCCCCTCCCCATTCCTCCAATCCCTTTCCCCCCAGTATCTGACCCAAGGCCCCTTCCCCCCAAGTCCAATCACCCCTGTTCCCACTCCCCCAGTTCCATCAGCTCCAGCACTTTCTGCCCAAGGCCTGTCCCCCCAAAGCCTGATCAGCCCCAGACAGTGCACTGCACAGATCCAGGGGTGGGGGATACCAGAAGAGTGGCCCACCTCAAGATGGGGGGCTGGATGGAAGAGTCACGGAATGCCATTGCTGCCCCTCAAGGTGGTGGGGGCAGGGGAAGTCTAACTAGAAGAGGGGGAATTGAGGCAGGAATAAGAGAACAGCTCACCACACATACTCCAGTCTGCGCCACAGTGTGTGTGGGGGACATTCCAGCTGCCATTCCCGTTCCCCCTGGCAATGGTGGTGATGGTGGAGTGGATAATCTGACTGACCCTAACCCTCTAGGCAGTGAACGGGGCAGAGTTTGGTGTAGCTGGCGTGGTGGTGTATACAGACCCTGCAGACATCAATGATGGGCGGGCATCCGAGGAGGAGACCTACCCCAACTCCTGGTACTTGCCCCCCTCCGGTGTGGAGCGGGGCTCTTACAATGGGTACTTCGGGGACCTGCTTACGCCCTACTATCCTGCCAAAGGTAACATGGCAGGGCAGGGCGGGACTGGCTTTGACCCACAATGCTTCTTGCTGTTCCCTCCCATGAAGAGGAGGGGAGTCTGTCACAACCCCCTGTGGATGAGGCCAAGAGCCTTCTTGAATTCATCCCCCCACCCCTGCTCTTGTTCATCCAGATGGCACTCCATCCTCTGCCCCCAGCTATATCCTGTAGCAGGACGTTCTGCAGATTAACCAAACCCATGGGGGAATTGCTGCCCTGGAGTGCCCCCTATTCCCTGCACTATAGGAGCCCATCTGGCCTCCTCCACCCAATTCACCTCTCCTTCCGCCACCATCTGCACAGAACCCAAAAGTCTTGTCTCCTAGTTCTACGGCTCTAATCACAAGACACCACGCCCCTTCCAGAGCCAGGAATAGAACCCAGAAGTCCTGACTCCCAGCCCCCGCTGCTCTAACCACTAGACTCCATTCCTCTCCCAGAGCTGGGATAGAACCCAGGAGTCCTGACTCCCCAGGCCCTCTAGTCCTCCTTGTGACATACCTCCATCTGGGGTATGTCCCCTGCACCCCATCAGATCCAAGTCTGGACTGCCCACCATCTTTGCAGCAAATGACCCCCCACCATCCCAAACAGGGCACTGGGGGAAGGGGGATAATAAGCCTCCTTCTGATTCACCTGCCTTTCTCTTGTAGAATTCACCTACAGAATCAAGGAGTCAGAGATCCAGGGGATCCCACCAATCCCAACTCAGCCAATTGGCTTTGAAGACGCCCAGACACTAATCTGGTGGGTGACCAATTCAGTGGAGTTGGGGCAAAGAAGCTGTGAAATCTGGCTGAATCCACCCCTTAATGCATTTCAGTGCCCACTACCCATTAGACTCACAATCATCTCCCCTGGCCCTGGCGTTGTCCTGTAGCAGGACATAACAGGTGAGAATGGCTGCTGGCTGGTGCATGGATTGGTACTCAGGACCCTTGGGTTCTGTTCCCGGCTCAGCCACCAGCCTTCTGAGTGACCTTGGACAAGGCACTTCCCCCTCTTTGTGCTTCAGTTTCCCCATCTCTAGAATGGAGATAATGGCATTGACTGAAAAGCACTAGATAAGAGCTAGGGAATATTACTGATCATGGAATAGTTTGAAAGGGGAATACACATGTGCACCATCAGCTTTAGCCACTAGGTGGTGATAACTCCGGCCCCAAGTCCGTTTGTTAAAAACACAGTCATTAAGTGCAGGGAAAGAGTGCAACAAAATTAAATGCAGCCAGACCACTGCCCCTCTGCTTCTGATTCTGGCATTGATGCACCACTGAGGTCAGGAAATTCACCTGAACTGAATTACTTTGATCGTCAGCAATTTGGGGCAAGCACCCCAACCCAGAGGCGGCTGCATCTCAGCCCCAGGCAAGAGATCCCTGTATAAATGGCCCCCGCGCCGTAACCCAGAAGCGGCGGCATCTCAGTAGTGGGGAGGAATCCCTGTATACATGGTGCTTCTGGGCACTACCACAATAAGATAATAAATAACCCCCAAGGCAATGGGAAATGCCTCATTCTCTCACAGTCCTGACTACACCATTGTACACCTGCTGTATTGTACATGCCATGGCCCCTCCATAGAGGGCCATGTAGATTTTATGAGAAGTGGATTGAACAGCCTAATAGCACAGGTTTATGGTGTAATGTATATATGAAGGGGGTGAGGTTCAATGGGTAGAGCAGGAGGAGCTGGAAGTCAGCACTCTGGGTTCTCTTTCCAGCTCTGGGAGGGGAGTGGGGTCTAGTGGTCAGAACAGCAGACCTGAGAGCCAGGGTTAGACTGTGGTGGAGGGCAGGCTGGGAGTAAGGACTCCTGGGTCTGTCCCCAGATCTGGGAGGGGCATAGGGCCCAGTGGGTTGGAGGAGAGGGGGCTGGGAGTCAGGTTTCCTGGGTTCTTTTCCCAGGTCTGATTCCCTGCATGCCCTTGAATGACCCACTTCTCCACCTTGTGCCTCAATTTCTCCATCTATAAAATAAAGACACCCACCGTGCACCTCCTGGGTAGTGTGGGGGTCCCCAGTGTTTGAACTGTTCAGGGGTGTAAAGCACTTGGAGTGTCCTAGGGAAAAGATGCTGCAGAGTAAACAAAGGAAGGTTATTATCAGGAGTGGGAATGCAGCCTTCGTGGCCAGGGCAGAGCTGCTGAGGAGACTGACAGAGGAGGCTTGGTGGTTTTGCGGGGGCAGCAAAAGTGGTTTGTGGGGAGCAGAGACTCTAATAACCCCATATATCTCTGGCTCTATGTCTTCTAGTAACCTGTCTGGCCCTGTGGCTCCTGCGTCCTGGCAGGGCTCTCTGGGCTGCTCCTATCCTGTGGGACCAGGATTCCGCACAGGGGGGCTGTTTCCCAACACCAGGTATGGATGTATACATGTGGTCCAGGATTGCATCCCACCCTGCCCCAGCTCCCACCAAAAGTCACCTGGGAATTTCGACTTCCCCCTCCTTCTCCAGTGCTCACTGTGTTAACCCAGGCCCTCAGACCCTGCATTCCCTAGTGGTGTGTTCCCAGCAGACACAGAGTAGTTAGATCAAACCATACAGTCTTCTTGCTGGGAGGCAACACTCCTTTTGGTCTCAGGAGTCAGAACAAGAACCCAAACACAGAGAGAGACAAAGCCCAGAGGCTCAGCTCACTCACCTTACTCCAGGATGGCTTTCTGCAGACTGACTGCTGCAAGGCCCAGATCCAGGCTTCACTGCCTCTGAGCCCCCTGCCTGCAAGCAGGACCAGAAAAATCCCTGTGAATTTAAAGTGATCACAATCTGAACAGGTTTCAAGACACCACATCAAGACCCTAGCTGACCCCAAATCCCCTCTTCTCCACTCCCCTGGCACTGACCCCAATTTCCTCCTGCACCAGCTCCCATCTCCAGACCCACCCAACTGCACCAACTCCCCCCGGACCCCACTGCATTGTTACCACTTTCCCCTCCCTGACCCCCATTGCAATGACCCAGACCCCACAACCTCCCCTAGACTCCTCCCATGCTGGCCCCAATTCCCCCATCCCCTGTTCCCCGCTCCAGCCCCCATCATGTCAATCTCCCACTGCATTGACCCTGACACACACACCCCAACCCCCACTAGGCTAACCCCAGCTCCTCCTGCTCTCCCCACAGCGATGTCCAGGTCAACGTCTACAACCAGCGAGTCATCAAGAATTCCTCCAACGTGATGGGGTTCATCCGGGGCAGTGAGGAACCTGGTGAGTGTGCCCCCCCGAACAACCACCAAGCACCCCCACACCTACCACCACTCCCACCACCCCAACCCCCTCTCCCCCACCCCACAAACCTGGAGTGTCCCCCACCCTGCCCCATTCATCATACTGGGATACACCTCTCTCCATGCCCATTCCCCCAAACCTCTCATTCCCTTCCCCTCTCCATGCCCTGGAGCACTCCTCAGTGGTCTCCTCTTCCCCCCATGCTCAAGAATGCTCCCCAGTGACCCCCACCCCCCTCCAACACTGCTCCTTTATCATCTGGGCTCACAGCTGGCAAGTTCCCCCCACCACACTCCATCCTGAGCAGCCCTCCCCATCCCTGTGCACTCCCCGCAACATCCCGATCAGCAGCAGGGCTCCGTCTCTCTCCTCGCCCCCCCACCCCCCAGACAGGTATGTCTTGTACGGCAACCACCGAGACAGCTGGGTGCACGGAGCCATCGACCCGAGCAGTGGGACGGCTGTCATGCTGGAGATCACCCGCGTGCTGGGCAAGATGCTGAAAGAAGGTATGAGGGCTTGGGGGGGCGCACAGGGGTGCAACTATCCCCAGTGCACAGCTAGGGAAACTGAGGCACAGAGTGGACTTGCCTTCGAGGTCAGCCAGCACATCAGTGGCAGAACCCAGGAGTCCTGACTCCCAGAACTGCCCTGCTCTAACCACGACGTCTGAATCTCCAGGCTGTGTGTTTCTCCACAGGGAAGTGGCGCCCCAGAAGGTCCATTATCTTTGGCAGCTGGGGGGCTGAGGAGTTTGGTCTGATCGGCTCCACTGAGTACACAGAGGTAAAAACCCAAGAGAGAGAGGGGAGAGGGATTAACAGTGGCTCCCCTTTGGAGGGGATAAAATGGGAGGGAGGGTGGATGTGGCTGCTGCCCTCTGTTGCATCCAAGCAGACCTGCACCCAGGTATGTGCTGAATGTACTGTAGCGGATCAGGATGTTACAATGAGCCTGTCACTCCCTGCACCAGACTCATGGGCCCAGCGAGCCCAGAGCAGACCCATGGGCCCACGCAGCTCACCCGATCCCATTGCACTAACTGCTGGGTCTCTCCCTTGCCCAGGAATTCTACAGCAAACTGCGGGACCGGAGCGTGGCCTACATCAACGTGGACATCTCTGTCTTCGGTGAGCGTCCGTCTGTCCTGCCTTCCCTCCTCCGTGCTTGCTGCACCATCCCCTTCTCTGCGTTGTGTAGAAGGGCCGCGACACCGGGCCCAGGCGGGCTGGGGTGTTTTGGGGAGGAAGGGATGAAAGGGAGCGTGCAGCGTGCGAGTGCATGTGCAATCAGACGGGCACAAGTGCGAGAGCCTGCATGCAACTGAATACGTGTCTGAGGAGGCGCAGCTGAATGGTTGTGCGAGAGTACACGTGCCAGAGGGTGCGACTGAACAGCCATGGAAGGGAAAGCATGTGCCACATAAGCAGGTGGCAGAGAGTGCAGGTGATGCCGGTCTGGCTGTGCTGCGAGCCACTTGGTGCCGCAGAGCCCCAGGGCGTGGCGGGTCTCCCTGTACGATCCGGCACAGCCCCTAACATTGCCTCACCTGTGCTTTCCACAGCCAACGCCACCCTGAGAGCCCAGGGGACACCGCCTGCCCAGAGTGTCATCTTTGCAGCTGCCAAGCAGGTACCAGGGTGGATCTGTGGTGGGAGAGGTGTGTGTGTTCGTCGCCTCTCCTACTGCAGGGGAGTCTGACTCATGTGAACCTATTCCAGGTCCAGACCCCGGCCAGTTCCTCCATGTCCGTCTATGACAACTGGAGAAACCACTTCAACCGCATCAGCCCCAGCTACGGTGTCATCCCCAAGTGAGAGCCCAAGTCAGTGGGAACCACCACCCAGGCCCCCACACTCCAAGGGTGGATGATAGGGAGTGGGAGGGACCGGAAAGGGGCCAAGATCTTCTCCTCCCGACCCCCTTCTGTGGCTCAGATTGAAGAGAAAGCTTAATTGTTGGGGGAGTAGCAGATGGGGGGTGGGGGATACTGGACTGGATGGACCCACTGTTCTGATCCACCGAGGGGGATACTGGGCTAAACATGCCCAATGGTCTGATCTGAGGTGGCAGAGAGGGAGAATACCAGGAGCCTGGGCAACTCTGAACCATGACAACAGCCATAGAACATACCAAAGAATGGGGGCTTGGGGATCTCCCCCTGTAGGCAGGGGCCACATCAGCGGAACAGGAGATGGCAAATTCTGCTCTCCACCCAGGGATGTTTCCCCTTCCCACTGTCTCCCCCCTGCCTGGCCTTGAGTCACTCACCCATCTCCATCCCCCGCACAGCTTAGGGTCCCTGGGTGCCGGGAGCGACTATGCCTCCTTCATCCATTACCTAGGCATCACCTCCATGGACATCGCCTACACCTATGACAGGGTAAGGACACCTGCTGCTCTGGGATGAGCCTGCCTGAGCTGCTCCCTCCTGACAGACATGGCCTCAATCCCAGATCCTTGCCCACGTGGGGCATTCACTGGGTGCTGGAAAAGAGGCAGGGAGAGCGCAGAATTGGGCTATCTCGCTGCTACCCTCTGCTCAGTAGGGGGCGCTCTCCCCTCAGTCAGTGCTGACCCCTGTGCTGTGCCTGGGGGGCACTGTATTGCAGGGAGTACATTGGGGGGGCCCAGTAGAGGGCACTGTCCCTCACAGTGCTGACCCCAGTGTGGGGCTAAGGAGCTGGGCAGGTGAGTCAAGGGGAGGGTTTGCTGGGGGATCTCACCTCACTAGGGGAAAGAGGGGGGCCTTGGGATCTGTGCCCCTTTTGTTTTCAGCTGCTTTGCCCCTTCCCTGCCATAGAACAAGACATCTGCTCGGATTTACCCTGCCTACCACACGGCCTTCGATACCTTTGACTATGCTGACAGGTTCATCGACCCAGGTAAAGGGGCGTGGCATTCACCCTGAGCAGGCATGGGGGCCTGGGTATTGCGGGGGAGGTTTAGGATGCATCTAATCCCTTTATCCGCATTTGGCCACAGGGTTCACCAGCCACCAGGCCGTGGCCCGGACGGTCGGCAACGTGCTGCTACGGCTGGCCGACAGCCTCGTCCTCCCCCTTAATGTGAGCGACTATGGAGAGAAGCTGGATGAGCTGTACAGTGCGGCCGCCCAGGGGGACTTCCTGGCCAACCTCACTGCCAACAATCTCTCTCTTGGTGCGTGCTGGACTCCTAAGTGTTATCCTCAACAATCTCTCTTTTGGTGTGGGCGGCAGGACTCCTAGGTGTTATCCCCAACAATGTCTCTTTCAGTGTGGGACTCCTAGGTGCAGGCAGGTGGGACTGCTGGGTGTTATCCCAAACAATCTCTCTCTTGGTGTGGGCGGGCAGGACTTCTAGGTGCTATCCCCAACAATCTCTCTCTCAGTGTGGGCGGGTGGGACTCCTAAGTGCTATCCCCAACAATCTCTCTCTTGGTGTGGGTGGATGGGACTCCTAAGTGCTATCCCCAACAATTTCTCTCTCGGTGTGGGTGGGTGGGACTCCTAAGTGTTATCCCCAACAATCTCTCTCTCAGTGCAGGCCGGACCCCTGGGTGTTATCTCCAAAAACCTCTCTCTCGGTGCAGGCGGGTGGGACTGCTGGGTGTTATCCCCAACAATCTCTTTCTCAGTGTGGGTGGGTAGGACTCCTAGGTACCATCCCCAACAATCTCTCTCTTGGTGCGAGCGGGTGGGACTCCTGGGTACTACCCCCAACAATCTCTCTCTCACTGTGCTCCAGGGTGGGGGTTCAGTAGGGGGCGCTCTCCCCTCTGGGTCAGTGCCAGCTCCAATGACCAAGTGCAGTTCTGCTCAGTAGCAGCTGCACTCCCCGCAGTCAGTGCTTTCCTCACCATGGTGCTAGCAGGTGCCGTGCTGCAAGATGGGGGGACTCAGCAAGAGGTGCTCTCCCCTCTCAGTCAGTGCTAACTCCTGCACTGCGGGCACTGGCTGCAAGGAGCAGAGCAAGGGGCTGCTCTCCCCTCGCAGTCAGGGCTGACTCCAATACTTCAGGGGCCCATAGCCTGGCTTCCCTGGAGAGCCCAGATTGGTGTGGGGAAGGTGCTGATGGGGACCATAGGGAGAAGGGGCTGCAGACCTGCTCCCTTACACTTGGTCCTGCCCGCCTTGCAGACCCTTTGAAGGCTGCGATTGGTCAGTTCAAATCGGTGGCTGCTGACTTCAACCAGCGAATAAAGAAACTGAAGGAGGAGGAGTCTCCCAGGTGAGACGGGTCCCTGACTGCATGTGCAATTGCACTGGTGGGTGTCCATGCCCGCCTGCCTCTGTACAACTGCACGGGTGCACAGCTTGGAGGCACTGTCCTACAGGGAGTGGTCACACGTGTTAGCATGTTCACATATACATGCATTGACATGTTTGCACAAGCATGGCCTCTGTGAGGGTTGGGGAGTCTCCTTTATCTACAAAGGGCACATAATCCTTGGACCCAGGGAAGGAGGGGTCTGTTGTCCTTAGTGGAGACCCCTCTGGGAATGGAGCTTGGAGGCGGGGGGTCTCTTCCAGTCCTCCAGAAAGGGAAAGGTTGGGACAAGGTCACAGGCCTGGAGAGCAGTAGGCAAGGCTGGATGAAATGATGGAGCCCCCCCACAGGGCATCTGATGTAAGGGGGACCCTAATCCTACTCTGGTCTCTCCTTCCCACCCACCCCAGTCCTCTCCAGATCCGGATGGTGAATGACCAAATAATGCTGCTGGAAAGGGCCTTCCTCAACCCCCAGGCCTTCCCCAACAAGTACTATTACAGGTAATGCCATGTGGGGGGCTGGACAGGACACCTGGGTTCCATTCCCAAGGGCCCATCCTCACCAATCCCTGGTGGATCCTGGGTGAAAGGGCATCAGCAAGAGAATGACATCTAGGAGGGGCGTGGGGTCTAGTGGTTAGAGAAGACAGGTCTGGAGTGGGGATTAGGGTTTACAGCCTGGGGGCTAGGAGTTGGGACTCCTGGGTTTTATCCCCAACTCTGGAAAGGAGTGGTGTCTAGTGGTTCAAGCATGGGGGGGCTGATATTCAGGACACCTGGAGTCTATTTCCAGCTCTACTGCTGACTCCCTGCATAACCCTGGGAGAGCCCCCTCACCTCTCCATGCCTCAGTTTCCCCATGTGTATCACAGGGCTAACATGATACTGACCTCTCCCATTCTCTTTCCAACTCCTCAGCCACGTGATCTGGGCATCCAAATCCTCTGACCAGGCCACCTTCCCAGGACTGGCTGACGCCTACACCAGTGCCCTGGAGACAGGGGACTGGGACCAAGTCCAGAAGCACCTCACCATCGTCGTGCAGGCTGTGGAGAGCGCTGCCTCCACCCTGGAAGCCGTGGCCTAAAATCTTGGGGTCCACCCCAGTCCCACCCTGTCACTCAAAACCCAGCAGCTTATACATCTCAACTATCCTACTCAGAAGGCAGTCCTGGCACCCCGTCAATGCCAAATGCCTCCTCCATGCCTTGTGCTGAACTGATGGCGTCCCCTAGTGTGGGCATTGGGGGGAAGAGCATGACATCCCCAAATCCCAGTGAAGTGGGGTAACCTGCTCTCCCTGGGACCCCTGACTGATTAGCCTCCACCCCACCTCCCTAACCCAGCCTGGACTATTAAAGAACAGATGACAGCAGCAGGTGCTTCTGTTTGTTCATATGGTTGGTGGGAAGAGTGGAAGGTGAAGCTCATAATGGCGCAGGGAGGCCATCTTGGCCCACAGGAGCTCTGCTACCACAGTGCAGTGGCCAACTTGGACCCAAAGGCACTGCTGCCACCACAGGTAGGGAAGCCATGGTGGGGCCCCTGGGCCTCGCGCCCACAGTATTGCCCCCCCGCATGAGATCAAAACTCACCGCTCTGACCCCAACCATCATGGGACTGGCCCACACACCAAGGGAGTTTTGTTGTTTTAAAAAGACTAGATTGTAATTTTCAGTCTGTCTCGATATTGAAAGTCCTCTGGCCCATCCCCAAGTGGGGGTGGGAGGACAAGTGGTGTCACTCACTCTATCAAATTTAACAGGTATGGTGATTTTGGCCCCCTGCTGCCTGAGCTCTCACCCCAACATCTGCCTATCCCTTGCTCCCCAGCCCCTTCCTCAGTTCAGCCCCCCGAGCCTGAACTCTGCTTCTCCTGGGGTTCTTCAGCCCCCTCTCCCAGGCATAGGGGCTGTAGTGTGGTCCCCCCCCTTCCAGGCTGGGAGAGGCAACTCCAGGGGCTCTTCACCCCGCACCCTTCCCAAGGCGGGGATCAATCCCAGGGGGAGGAGGGAGCAGAGCCATGCTGAGCTGCTGGGGTCTTTGCTCCCTCCCTCCCGGAGGAGGACTTTTCTGGCTTCCAGCCATGCAGGGGCTGGAACTTCTCATGGCATTACCAGATAGGCTCCAGAAATCCATCCTGTCACTCACAAAAACACTGTGAGTTGGGAACACTTCCATGGCCTAAGGTGACCATCCTGGGCCCGGTGGGCCCTGCTACCACAGCACTGTGGCTGTTAAAGGCCCCACAACCACAACACGGAGTGGGAAGGGGGTGGGTCCGGATTCCTGGGTTCTATCTCCACCTCTGGGAGGGGCATGGGGTCTTGCAATTAGCCCAGTGTGGGGTGCTGGGAATCAGGGCTCCTGGGCTCTTTCTCCATCTCAGCCACTGCCTCAAATCCAAGTCCCATTCCCTCTCAACATCTCATTTTCCTCGTCTCCAAAACAGCAATAACAATGCTCCCCCACCTCTCAGCCCACACAGGCCCTGCTGCTGTGGCATGGCAGCCATGCTGGACCACGTGGGCCCCACTCTACGGCTGCTTCCTCTGAGGTATACAAATTAGGATGTCCACATGTCACAGTTCAGAGCAACTGCACATGTATTTCCCCTCAATGGCCCAGCAAGGGCCCCCGCCCCCAGCTTTCCACTCCCCAGCTCTTTACTCTCCTGTTGGAGACCCACGGCCCTCTCCCTTCTGACTGGGAGATTTGGAAGCTGCACAGGTCCCTGCCTGCACAGTGTTCCCTGCAGCAGAGGCACCTTGCCCAAGCCAGACCTTTTTGCTTTCTCTTTAGAGAAAGAAGGAAAAGGAGTACTTGTGGCACCTTAGAGACGAACCAATTTATTTGAGCACAAGCTTTCGTGAGCATCTGTGCATCCGATGAAGTGAGCTGTAGCTCACGAAAGCTTGTGCTCAGATAAAAATGTTCCTCTCTAAGGTGCCACAAGTCCTCCTTTTCTTTTTGCGAATACAGACTAACATGGCTGCTACTCTGAAACCTGTCTTTAGAGACGGTTAACACATATCATTGCTGCAGTTATAAGGTACGCCCCAGCACTTCCTAGGCAGGCCTAGATTATTCTTAAGGTAAAAAGCACGACAGAGAAAACATTCAAAACAATACGAGAATCCACTCACATGCTGGCTGTTTGCTGGATCAGGAAGAAGGCCTTGAGTCAGGTTAAAACCAGGCTATTTATCCAAAACTGCTTTCTTTGTCTGTTGTGCCCTCGAGAATCCAGTTCGATCTCGTGTACGCGCAGTGCTCCAGGGGGTGTCTCCTCTAGAGATGTTACAGGCTGCCGGGGTGAATTTCCTTTACCACCTCCTGCTGTTCTCCTATTGACCTGTCCCGTGGAAATACATGCAATTCTGCAGTAACACAGACACCATCGCGTTTTCAGTACATGGAGAGCAAAGATGTTAAAACAAATGCAAAACGTTTTAATTTAATTCAGTAACGTTCAGTGAGGACATTGCAGGAAGTTATCAGCCTGTCACACCAGGATGATCCTGAGCCCATAAAACCATACAGCTTGCAGTGTGTACTGAACACCTGGACAAACATCCCAGGGCAGGGACAATCCTGGGAAAACCTGGACAGGTGGCCATCTTGTACCACACGGGCCAGGCCCTGTTACCATGGCGCAGCGGCCATCTTGGGCCATACTTGTTGGGCCCAGTTACCATGGCGCAGCGGCCATCTTGGACTACATGACTTTCACAAGGCCCAAGTTGCAAAGAAGCCACTGGCCCTTGGCTTTAAGGTACCAGACACAGCTACAGGCAGCAGCACCAACGGGGAGGGGGAGAGCCTCCAGCCCAGCAAGCCCCACATGCTGGCACAGACTGAAGGAGCAGTCGCACGTTACGAGGGCTCTGTACCAAACCGACAGCTCTCATTTACCCTGTGGTCTCTGTCCCAAGACTATGGGGTCAGCTCCCGGCCCCGATGGAGTAGCAGCAGCCTCGCAGCGATGGCAGCTCCCAGCTTGCGGGTCCTAGGTGTCTCCCACTCTTTCCTGCAGGGATTGGGGCTGGGAAAGCGAAAGGAAGACGGGTTAGTTCCAGCCACTTTGCAATGGGATCCATCTACAGCCACCCCTGGATTTGGGCAGGCAGCCTCTTCTCTGCTCCACCCCAGACTGCTGGCCCCAGCTCCTCCTGCTTACTGCAGTACAGCAGCTATGGGTTGTCATCCCCTCTCTCACCCCTGTGGCCGGTGGCTAAGGGGTGGGGAGATAGAATTCTCTAGCTAAGCACTGCTAAGCAGGGGCAGGCTGAGTCGGTGCTGTGCAGGGAGCAGGACAGAGGCTCAGTAGGGGGCGCTCTGCCCTCACAATCAATGCTGACCCCGGTGCCTCGGCTAAGGGGTGCTGTGCTGCTGACCTTAACATGAGATTTCAAAATGAGGCTCACTGACACCGCCTGGTCACTAAACCTGCCTAGCACTTTCCCCAAGAGCCCCCACTATCTGGCCAAATTCCAACATGGCCCATTCAATTTGGCCTCCTACCGACCAGCTGGTTACAGGAGTGTACTTCTTCTTCTGTCCCATCGGTTGGGTAGTGTTTCTGTGCTTTCCCTGCCCCAGAAACAGCTACATCTCAGCATGGGCAAGAAATCCCTGTGTAAATGGCTCCCACGCCCCTCCCCAGAGGTGGCTGCCTCTCAGCATTGAGCGAGAGAGCTCTGTATAAACAGTTCCCATGCCCCACCTCAGAGGCGGCTGCATCTCAGCACCGATGAGGGAGGGAGCCATGTATAAACAGCTGCAGTGCCATCCCAGCAGCAGCTACATCTCAGTGCCAGGAGAAGGATCCCTGTATAAATAGCAGCCCCAACTTCGTGCTACCCGAAGAATCCCTGTATAAGCAGCAGCCATCACCCATTCTCCCAACTCCCTCTGACCTGGGGTTGGATCGGGATTGGTACCCAGAGCTGATAGACCCCATATCACATTCCACCCTCCCTCCCTGCGCGGTGGCCACCAGTTACTGCATTTTAAGAGTCCTTGGCAAACTCCACCGCCTCTCAGAACCAAAGCAGGAGACTGCTGGACTCTGAGCCCCTCTGGTCACTCCTCCACCCCTCTGGTCATTCTGCCCCATCCCTCAGGTCACTCTTCCACCCCATCTAATTCAAACTAGCCCCTCCCCCAAAGCTCTTTATGTCCCCTAGTTCCTCCCAGTGTCTTTAAGCAGAAAGCTTTGGAAAAATCCTGCAATGATTGTGCAGACTGAGGTCACCTTTAGCTTCTGCTGAGAAATCCTCCCCCACAGGGACTAGGGGACAGGATTCCACAGCACGGGGGCGGCTCTAGGCTTGTGGGGCTGCCAGCAGAGACTATTGCAGCACCTTGGGCTTTGAGGCCATCATGCTAACATCATCCCTCCCTCCCCCCACGGTTAATCGGGTGTATTAATCTGGCCATTTGCAGCTGGGCCAGGCAGGGAGGGATTTGTGATTTTAAAATGCACCACCAGCTGTTCAGCCACCTGAGCAGGGCAGCCATTTAATTAATCGGGATCCAGATGGGGGGTGGAGGAATTGTCCTCCGCACTCACTCTGGCTCTCTCTCTTTCTCCGCACTTCCTAATCCCCACAAGTTGGCAGCGTCTCATCCGCATAGGCATCAGCAAATCATCGCCCCACTGGCCCCCCTCAAAGGCAGTATCACATCACCTGAGTCTTGACTCCAGTCTCAGGCCTGGTACTGTTTGTGTACAATAGTAGCTAGAGACCCGCCCCCAGAGATCGGGGCTCCATCGTGCCAGGCACTGCACAGACCCACAACTGAGACTGTGGCCCCCGTCATGCCAGGTGCTGCACAGGACCCGTACTGAGATCGGGGGGCCCATTTTACCCAGTATTGCACAAACACACAGCAAGAGAGAGTCCCTGCCCCAAAGAACCTAAGCAGACAAGGGGAAGGATAATTTTCCCCATTTGATGGAAAAGTCAAGGCATGGAAAGGTTACATGATATGCCCGAGGTCACATGAAGTTTGGCAGAGCCAGGTGTCCTGACTCCCAAGGTAGTGCCCTAACCACTGGACAACACTGCCTCCAAATTCCTCCAGAACCCCCAGACCAGGGGAGTATGAATTGCTGATGTTCTGGGCTCACACACAGGGCTACGGGTAGGGTGATCTGGCACATGCACCCGCTGGAATTTAACCCCAGCACCCCAGTCCCAGACCCAACCCCAGGAGACAGACAGCAGCTTTTCAATGTGTCTTTATTGGCAGGGTCCAGAGGGAGCGTGAAGTCTCAGCAATACATACACTGGGAAGCACAAGCCCCTCTCCCCGCCACCCCCCTCCCTCCTCCCACAGGCCTTAAACTCATGGACGTGGGCAAGTGCAGCCACTAACACAAACCACCCACTGCTTAGGGTGTGGATAGGCCCCATGTGGGTACTGTTCCTAGCTGTAGATCCCACCCCAAGAAGAAACTTTCACCTGTACCTGATCTGTGCTCCCCATGCCAGCCGCCTCCCTCACTGCTGGGATCCCTCCCCCGGCTCCACTCCCCAGCCTGCGCTCCCCACACCACCTCCCCTGCAATTGCTGGGATCCCTCCTCCATCCCCACCCCCGGCCTGTGCTCCCACAAGCCTGCCTCCACCATCCTGCACTTCCCACGCTGTCTGCCTCCCTCCCCTACTGCTGGGATCCCTCCCGCATCCCCATTCCTTTCCTGTGCTCCCCACGCTGCCTGCCTCCCTCACTGCTGGGATCCCTCCCCCATCCCCATTCCTTTCTTGTGCTCCCCACACTGCCTGCCTCCCTCCCCCATCCCCATTCCTTTTCTGTGCTCCCCACGCCGCCTGCCTCCCCCACTGCTGGGATCCCTCCCTGGCCTGCAGTCCCTACACTCTCCCAATGCAACCTTCTCTGCTATGTGTGGGGAGGATAATTTTGAAATGTTGGTGGTGTCAAGGCCACCCCGACCTCAGCCAGTAATTTAGCAACATTGTGGATTACATCAGCAATAAATTACCAGAGCCCTCCCCCCTCCCCCCCCACCAAGGACCCCAACTCTGCAGCGCCCCTCCCCGAGTCACTCATGCACAGTGTCTGGCAGACCATGGGGGGATCTGAAGGCATCGGGTATGTCGCACTCCAGTTTGCAGATAACCTTGTAGATGGATTTCTTCCAGGAGGGGTCAGCATCACAGCCCCGGGAGATGGCACTAAAGAATTCACGCAGGGTGATCTGGGAGACCTCCAGGAACTTGCTGGGGATCTGGGTGGGGGGAAAAAGACATGAGGGCATCACCCTGTCAGGACTGGTGACAACTGGCACAGGAGGGGTCTTAGCAGGGCTCTTTTATTCCTCCCCCAAGGTCAGTTTCCTCTTGTCAATTGCTCCCATGCTGCCAAGATCACCCCAGGCCTGCACTCCTCACCTCAGCCGGGATCCCTCCCCAATCCCCAACTTGGCCTGTGCTCCCCTTCCCACCCACGTGCCCCACTTACGGGGCCCCTCCCAAATCTCCACCCGGTCTGTGTGCCCCACGTTGCCTGCCTCCCTGCCCACCTCGTAGTCATTGGCTTTGTTGTAGTGCTGGTTGAGGACACGGGCCAGCTCCGAGTCCCGGGTGACAGTCAGCATCTCGACGCTGAGCACCCCATCGCTCAATGCCTGGCGTGAGAACTTCTCCATCTGGATGTAGAAGAACTCCCGGAAGTTGCTGAACCACTTGATGAGCTGGGACGTGATGCAGCGATTGAACTGTGGGGACAGCAAGAGGAGAGAGACGTTGCCATCAACGCAGCCCTGGGTCTCAGTCCCCCAATTCACTGAAAACGGAAGAGTGACCCACATTCCCTGCCCCAACTTCCTGGGAAAAGGGGGGGGTCCAATCTCCCCTTCCTGCCCCCCAATTCCCTGCAAACAGGGGTTCAATCCCCCTTCCTTCCCTCCAGCTCCCTGGGAAAAGGACAGTCCAATTCCCCCCCGTCACATCTCTCGTCACATGATCTACCTAAGTGTCTGTTTCTGGCAACAGGGTCAGTGTGGGGGGGGGGCGGGGGGAAGGGACCCTCCCTTCATGGGTGGATGGTGCTAGAGGACCTGCATGGGCCATACAGAAGGGGGCCTGGATCCATGGGGAGGGTCCATGGTCAAACTGTCCCAGAGTTGGGGAGGTTCTGAAGGACCCACCTTGACATCGGAGAAATAGGTCTTGAGCGTCCCGGAACTGGGGTAGCGAGTGTAGAAGAACATCAGCTTGGCCTTCTTCAGGTGCCCAGGGGTGAGGCCCTCCTGGGAATGATGGGGTTAAGGAGCAACCAGGGGAAGGGCTATAATGGGGGCACCTCACTCCAAGGCCCTCCAGAGAGCAGACTGCCCCTGCCCCCCGCTCCCCCAAGAAAGCAGTGACCCCTGACCACGAGCTGAGAATAGAACCCAGGAGAGTCCTGACTCCCAGCCCCTCCTCCCCATTGTACCCCACGAATCTCACCTCTCAATCTCTTATCTCCACCCCGGCAGCTCAGCTCAGGCTGTAAAGAGAGAGGGGGTCAGTGGGTCATAGGTTGTGTGTGTGGGGTGTATGTGTGTGTAGCAGTGTGTATGGGGGCTTTCGGGGGAGGGGCAGTGTAGGGGAGATGGCTGTCAAGGGACAGGGCAGCATGGGGGAGGCAGTCAGGGGGGGCAGTGTGTAGGGCACATGCAGTGTGTAGGGTAGGGGATAGTCGAGAGGGGGGCAGCACGTGGGGCGGGAAGCAGTCAGGAGGGGGGCAGCATGTAGGGTGGGGACAGTGGGGGGAGAGGGCAGTGTGTAGAGCGGCGGACAGGAGGCAGTGTGTATACTGGAGGGCAGTTAGGGGAGGGGGCAGCATGTAGGGCGGGGGATAGCGGCAGGAAGGGGCAGTGTGTAGGGTGGGAGGCAGTCGGGAGGAGGCAGTATGTAGGATGGGGGACAGTGTTGGGAGGGGGCAGCGTGTAGGGCGCGGGACAGCGGGGAGAGGGGGGAGTGTGTAGGGTGGGAGGCAGTCAGGGGAGGGGGCAGTGTGTAGGGTGGGAAGCAGTTGCGGGAGGGGGCAGTGTGTAGGATGCAGGGCAGCGTGTAGGGTGGGCAGTGCGTAGAGCAAGCAGTGTGTAGGGTGGGAGGCAGTGTGTAGGATGGGGGGACAGCAGGAGTGTCTTTGCCAGCCCACCCCCACTAATCCCGGGGATTATTCCCAGCAGGTGCCTAGTGGGTTTCAGTAGGAAGCTCTTTCTGAGCTGGTGCAATCAGCTTAGGGTCCGGCTCAGCCTGGTTAACCATTAAACCTACGCCAGGCCTCAGGGGACTAGCGGTGGGTGGGTGGTGTGGAGGGAGCAGGTGATGCTAACACCTGCCCTGCCAATGCCTCACAGGTGGCAGCAAGATGTGAGCAGGTGTGGAGTGGAGCAGGGCAAGGCCAGAGGGCAGGGCTCAATGAGTGTATGGGGTGTGCGTGAGGTGGGGGGACAGGAGTATGTGTATAGGTGTGGGTATGCTGCATATGGGCCGGGGGAGGGAGAAGGAAGAGGCTGTATGTGGATGTCCAGGTCAGTATATGTATATGAGGCAGGGGCCAGTGTGTGGGAGTTCAGCAAGGGGATGCCCGTGTGTGGGTCTATGGGAAACTGTGTGTGTGCGTGGACGGTGAATGTGTGTAGGTTGGCTTGGGGCAGAGTGTGTGTGTGGTGGGTCAGTGGAGGATAGGTTGTGTGTGTGGAGTGAATGTGTGTGGGCTAGTTGGGAGCAGGATTGGGGGGGCAGTGTGTGTGGATCGGGGGGGACAGGGTGTGTGGGTTAGTGTGTGTGCGGGTCAGACTGTGTGAGTGGGTCAGGATGTGCATGGGGGTGAATGTGTGTGGGTTAGTTTGGGGCAGAGTGTGGAGGGCAGGGTGCATTTGAAGGGGGTGAACCTGTGTGGGTTAGTTGTGGGCAGGGTGTATGCGTGGGTCAGTGGGGGACAGGATGTGTGTGGGTTAGTTGGGGGCAGGATGTGTGAGGGAAGTGTGGGGCAGGAATCAGATCCTCTCCCCACTCTACCCCAGTCCTGGCCGGCTACTAAAGGATATTGAGGGCCTGTAGAGTGCTGGCTCCTGGCCATGGTGCGTCTCCGTGGCCTGACTCTTGGGGAGCTGGCGGTCAGTCGGCCCTGCCAGCTGGAAGAGGGCACAGTGCGGCTGCAGCAGGTGGCGTGAGGACAGCTTGGTGCGCAGGCTCAGACTCTCCCAGTAGGCCTCTCCTGCTGCTCTGTCCTTGAAGGCAGCCAGGTATGGGGGCACAGCCATGGGCTGGGGGAAGGTGCTGGCCACCAGCTCTGGGGGGGCACGGGGCAAGCTCTTCCTCACCACTAGGGGCAGTGCCTCTGTCTGGTCACTTGGGTAACTGCAGGGGGGCTCCTCCGGTGGGGGTTGCTGGCGGGCAAACACCTGCATGACCGTGTCCACCACCTGGGTCATGGCTGCCCCAAGCTCCTCCTTCAGGGCCTCGGCCAGGGTGCCAGGGTGCCTACTCCCTTCCCCAGGATGCCGGGTGCTGGCTCCAACTCTGCTTGGCTCCTGGGACCAGGCTGCCCCCATGTTGCTTCTTTCCTCCTGGGCCACCCCGCTGTAGATCTGGCACAGTTTCTCCTGCAGCTGGAACACTTGCTCACGCATCTTCTCCAGCTGCTGCTTGAGCTGGCTCCGTTCCTGGGCCCGGCGGGAGCGGCCATACCCAGAGCCTCCTTCTTCCAGGCCCCCATCACGGTATGAGCTGCTGATGCTGCACACGATGTTCTCTACCCGGGCCCGCTTAGCCCAGACAAAGTCCTTGGCACTTTCTGGATCCAGACCCCTCTTCGCCGGGACCTCCCCGTCCCCCTGGGAAGACTCACCCAAGTCACAGGCCTCCACCAGCTTGGCCTTCACACTCCTGCGCAGCCATTGGGAAATGAGATCACTGTCAGGGTAAGGGGCCGCCATGTCCCCACAGCCCCTAGGTTGGTTCTGGAGGCTGAGCTGGTAGCCAGGGTCCTCCAGCTGCTGCTCCTCTAGCCGCTCCAGCTTGAGATTGGTGCCGGAGAAGGACATCGTTGTTGGGAGTCTGCAAAAAAGATCAGACACATGGGAGTTGGGGAGCCGGCTGTACACTGTGCTCCCTCCTGCAACACAGCGCCCCCAGTACCGCTCTGGGGCATTGGGGCCAACACTGAATACCAGGGGAGAGTCCCCCTACTGAGAACCTGCCCCACTCCCTGCAGCACAGCGCCCGCTAGCAACACACTAGGGCACTGACGGTGAAGGGAGAGTGCCCCCTACTGACTCCCCCAACCTGCTCCTTCTTTGGCTTTTCTCAGAGGATCCCGCTCTGTGTGGTGGGGTGGGGTCTGTCTCAACCCCAACCTAAAGGTGGGGCAGGAGTTGGAAGGGGTTAATACAGCTGGCTCATGCAGAGATCCCAGCTGGTGGACCTTGGGCTAACAGGTTAGGGGAGGGTGCAGGGCCATTTAAGGGCTGTAGGCAGAGGTGCCACTAGAGCAAAGGTTCACTCTCCCCCCGCCCCCAGCAAACTCTCCCCTCCATGGTCTCTGGCCAAAGCAAACAGGCCTCTGGCTGCTCCCTGAGAAGGCAGACGCGTGTGGGCCTGATACAAACCTAACAACCCCCGGTTTTGCACCACGCACAGTGCCCCCAACCCTCCATCCCCTGCCCCCACATCCACCCAGGCCTGGGCTATGGCAGACCTCCCAGTTCCCCCTCTGAGAGCGCCCTGTCCCCCTTCCAGCAGCCCCCCCTCCCCCCGCCTCTCCTCTGCTGTGATCCCCTCGCTGCCCCAGGCTGTGGCAGGCCATCCTGCTGAGATCCCTGCCCCACTCCCCGCAGCCCTCGCCTCAGACCCCCCTCCCCGACTCCTTCAGGGCCAGGATGCTGCTCTCCATTGTTTTTATCCTGACACAAGAGTGCAACCCCTCCTCCTCCCACCCCCCTCCCCCGCCCCCCAAACCCCTACTAGGAACAGGCTGTGTTATGGGTAGAAAGCAGGAGGATGGGGCAACGGGCATCTAACAACCCCCATGACGTTGGCTGGAGGGGGGCAGCAGCAGGATTCTGGGATCTGTGACTCTCACTCTGGCTAAACTTTATAGTAAACAGGTAAGTCCCCTACCTCCCTTCTGCCACCCTGCATCCTCCGAACCAGGCCCTGCCTCCCGCAGCATCCTCCACCTGTCTCCCCCCAGCCAGCCCTCTACATCCTCCCACCCAGAACCTGCCTCCTTTCAGCCCTCCTACATCCTCCACCCAGACCTTCCCTGTTCCCTTGCATTTCCCATCCCAGCTCTCCCCTAACCTCTTCCTGCACCCCCAACCCGGACCTTCCTACCCCCCAGCCCTGCATCCCCTCTGGCTCCCCTAATTAGCCCAATCCCCCAGCCCCTCTGCAACCCTGCTTCACCCCCTGCACCGCACCCCCAGACCTTCCCTGGCCCCAAACCCTGAGCATCACCTGATCCAAACTCTGCACCCAACTCCCAGCCTTCCCCTGCTCCCTGTATGCCAACCCTTATATTCCAATTCCAGCTTCTCCTCACCCAGACCCTGCCTCCCCTCAACTTCCCCGCCCTGCTCCTGAACCCCCATGACCTCTGTTCCCCCTCCTCCCCAGCATCCCTGGGGTGCCCTGGAAGTCCCCAGTTGACTCTGCCCCTTTTGCCCATGCTGGCACCTGAAGGCAGGTGCCAGGGGCAGATGGTATTCTGACTCACCGCTTGGCAGGTGCCCACCCTGGGGAGAGCCCCTGAGCCCTGATTCCTGATGCCAGCTAGTCTCTGCCACACTGATTGACAGAGCCAGGAAGGACCTGGGTCATTCCTCTGGTGACATCACACCACGGGGACACAGCCCCACGTGGGGGGAGGGGAATGCCAGTAGTAGGGGAGGAGCTGAACCATGATTGGGCAGAGGGTTATCCCCTTGTCAATCCTGAGGCAGAGTGGGAGGAGGGACAAGCTGGACCCAGATGCCAAAAGGAAGAGCCAAGTCCTGGAGACCATTAAGGGAGAAGGAAATGCTAGGAAATAAGTGAACACAGGAAGCCACCCCTCTCCCAGAACTGAGGAGAGAACCCAGGAATCCTGACAGCCCCCCACTCTAACCCATTACACCTTGTTCCCCTCCCAGAGCTGTGGGGAGAACCCAGGTGTCCTGACTCCCAGCCCCCCTGCTCTAACACCCATTACACCCCACTGCCTTCTCAGAGCTGGGGGGAGAACCCAGGTGTCCTGACTCCAAGTTCCCACTCCTGACCCTGTCCCACTAGAACTCACTGCCCTTCCAGAGCTGGGATAGAACCCAAGAATCCTGGCTCCCAGCTGCTCCAGTCCCCAGACCTTTGGCTAAGTCAGGTGGCTACAGCCCTCGCCTCCCAGCTGCCACTCTGGGGTGCTGTAAATCACACCATAAATACAACGGTACTTCCCCTCAGGCAGCTGGCAGCCGGGGCAGCCTCGGAGCACGAAGGGACCTGCCAGAATCCAAGGGGCCACAGTGAGTGAGTGAGTGAGTGTGTGTGTGTGTCAGTCAATGTGACCCCAGTGGGGGAGGGGATCAACAGGGTCTGGGGGGTCCTACGTGGTTGGGATCTGTGGAGTCCCAGGAGGAGGGAAGGGGACAGGGGGAATTGCAACCTAAAACTGCGACATTTATGGGGCAGCTGTTCAAAGAGACAACCCCCTCCCCTAAACACATGTACCCACTCGCATTCAGACACCTTCCTCATGCACAACCACACCCAATGCTCACAGCCAGGCGTACCCACACTGCTTCACATAGGGCCCACTATCTAGCTGTCAATACTCCCCTCCCTGAGTCGGGACAGAACCTGCCTCCCAAGCCCTGCTGTTCCAATGACATCACTCCCATTCCTGTGGTGTGGACACAACCCAGGAGTCCTGATTCCCATATCCCCCATCCTCAATGCTCCACCCTGCTCCCCTGCCCACAGGGTCTTTAAGGGTCTCTTCCCCACTCATCCCAGACCCACTCCCCAGGGCTGGTTTAATGAGCTAACCCTGGGAGAAGCCTTTAGCCAACCCATCAGGAATGCGGGTGGATTAGTCTGGGCCTGTGGCCGCCACAATAACCACCCAGCCCCGTACGTGGGTGGCAGGCCAGGGCTTAGGCACAAGTGCTGTGTCTGCTCCTATATTCACGTCTCGATGCGTCCAAAGGATTTGTGCCCCCCCCCCCCCCCGCGCTGCCTGGCCCATTCACTGCCTCCATTCAGCCCTTAATCTCCAGCCCCCACCCCGGCCACTCCGCGCCTCTTGTTTTCTGCTTGCTGGCATTATCAGGGCCTGTTTTCATGCCCCTTTGACACAGCAGAGTTCCAGGGACCCATAGGGTCTTTGCACAGAGTTGCACACCCCAGTGCAGGGAGTTGTTCCCCTGGAGGCATGGGGGGAAGTCATGGCTCTTCCCAGTCCCTCCCCGCCCATGGATCTGGGAATAGAAATCCTGACTCCCAGCAGCCCCGCTCTAATCACTAAACTCCACTCTTCTGCCCACAAGGTATTTAAGGGCCTATTCCCTTCACCCACCCAGTATCTGCTCCCTGCCTGGGGCAATTCTGGAAGGTGCGCAGACTGGCAAACTCCCTTGCACACTGGCAGACAGATCCTCCTGGTTCTTTGTGACCAGTGCCATAGGTGACCCATGGGACCAGAGCTGTTTTCATGTGTGGACACACAGTACCCATTGAGCCAGGCACTGTACAGACTCACAATGGGGATCAGAACCCTTGTCATCCTGGGTGCTGCACAGACCCATGACTGAGACTGGGGCCCCTGTTGTTCTGAGTGCTCCACAATCCGCAGCTGGGACTGGGGTCCCCTTTGGGCCAGGCACTGCACAGACACAGAGTGAGAGACAGTCTCCTGCCCTGAAGAGTTTGCAGTCATGGACAAAGGCAGGATTATTCTTCCCATTTGTCAGACAGGCAACCTGAGTCACAGAGTGGATGATCACCCATAGAATTTGCAGCAGAGCCAGGTATTGAACCCAGCTGTCCTGAGTCCCAGGCCAGCAGCCTAGCCCCTGGAGCACCACCTTAAAGGGCAGACGTGACCCATCTGGATCACTACGGAACAGAGTCACCTGCTCTGATGATGGCAAAATTCCCCAGACTAATAAAAGCTCCAGATAAGCAGATTCATTAATCTCCTGGGAGAGACAGGCCCCTCATCCATTACCTGAGGATCTGTCACTTACCCCGTCACAGACATCACGGGCAGGAGTTTCCCAGGGGCTGGAAGGTCCCAGCTTATCAGTCCCAGCTGGGCCCCGTGAGAACATGGGCCTCCAGTTCCTCTTGAGAGGCTGCTGTGTGTTTGCCTGAGTTGTTTTAAGATTTAATTGGACACCATAAAGGGGAGGGAGGGAGAGGCACCTTGCAGGGAAATAAACACAGCCCAGATTCTCAGGCTGTCGGATTCTGAGTTATAGACACCCCCCACCCATCCTGGGGATACACAAGGGTGCCTGGGAATGGGACATGGGTTTTTTCCTAGATGGTGCTAGCTAGGCCAGACTGGCCTGAGTGGGAGACTGGTAGGCTCAGGAGGCCTGGGAATAGGATACAGCACCTTTCACCTCTAGGGGGCACTGGCTTCCATCCAGCCCCAGGTGAGGGGGACCAGCTGGCTCAGAGGGGTAGGTCCTTCCCTCTTTAGGGGACATCAGCTCCGATCCAGCCACCGGGCAGGAAATGGAACATGGGGTCTTTCCCCTATAAGGGGCATCAACTCCAATCTAGTCCCAGGACTGGGGGCCTGGCTAGCTCAGGGAGGCTTGGGGATAGGATATGGGGCTTTTCCCCTATAGGGGGCCCTAGCTCAAATCTGGCCTTACAGCAGATAGACTGGCTGGTTTAGGGGGTTGGGGAATGGGACACAAGCCTTTCCCCATCCCCATTTTGGGGCAGTGGCTCTGATCCAGCCCCAGGTAGGGGGACTGGCTAGATCATGGGTGTGAGGAATGGGACAAAGGGCCTTTCCAATCCAAGGGGAACTGGCTCTGATCTGGCCCCAGGCCAGGGAGACCAGCAGGCTCCAGGAGGCGGGGAGTAGGAAACGGGAAACAGTGGGAAACCCCTTTTCTGTATGAGCACAACCTCCTCAGGTCTCTGGCCTTCGCCTCTCTCAAGGAGGAATCTTGTGATTCTCCTACTCTTGGCCTGGGTGCTGGGCTACATCTGGGCCCATCCCGGGCCTGCTGTGTTCAGGTACCAGCAGATCTTCCCTCTGGGAGCCTGTAACTAGTGGTTTCAGAGTAACAGCCGTGTTAGTCTGTATTCGTAAAAAGAAAAGGAGTACTTGTAGCACCTTAAAGACTAACCAATTTATTTGAGCATAAGCTTTCGTGAGCTACAGCATCCGATGAAGTGAGCTGTAGCTCACGAAAGCTTATGCGCAAATAAATTGGTTAGTCTCTAAGGTGCCACAAGTACTCTTTTTCTTTTTGTAACTAGTGGGTTACAGCTACCCCTAAGAGCCTTCGTCAAACCCAGGTATCAATTACTGAACCACAGGAACAAAGCACAAAGGAAAATGTTCTATCCCAACCATCGGCCTAGGCGCATGGCTCTCTTTTCTGGCATCCAACTATGCTTCTGGTGGGCATCCTGCAGGGCGCACTACCCCCCAGATGAGCAGGCCTCGGGCTTTAGTCTCAAAAACCTGGGTCATTTTAAACTCTGCCAAGATTTGGGATTCCCATCCCATTCCCAGAGCTAGGGATAGAACCCAGGAGTCCTAGCTCCCGCCCCAGCCCTCTCCCCACGCTAAACCACTAGTCCCTACTCTCCTCTCTGAGATCCTCTGGCAAGGACGCGTGTGCATCCCAACTCTCAGACATCACACACAACCCCCATTCCACACTCAAATTCACACACACACACACAGAGACCCTGCCTCATAACGCCCCCACTTGAGAAACCTCACACACAACCCATCCCCCAGTAACACCATGACTCCCCACATACACACAAGGCAACCACACACAATACCCCTAGACAAACACAACCCCCCATTTATCCCCAATGATTCACTCACTTCCCCCCACGCACTGCCTCAGAACACTACATACTCAGTCCCCCTAGACATTAACACAATGCTCCAGCATGGCAGGACCACACCACAGACAGAGGTGGATTAAGGTTTCGTGGTGCCCTGAGCCAGAGCAAGTAGGGGGCCCACTCCCCATAGCTTCTGCCTGTGGTCCCGTTCCTGTTCCACCTGTGGCTCTGCCCACAGCCTCACATCTTGTGCCCTGTCCAGTCCCCCCCGTGGTGCCCACTCCCCCCTTCGGCTCAGCCGCTGTAAGTGCTGTCTACCCTCCACCCCCGCTAGGGCCACAGCAGGAAGTGAGAGCTACCCCCAGCCCAGAGGCCACAGCAGGGAACCAGAGCTCCTCCAGTCCTGGGGCCGCAGCCAGGGTGAGGATGCTATGTCTTCTCCTGCCCTGCCCGGCACTGCGACTCACCCAGCCCCACCTCAGTGCTTGTCTGCTGGGGGTGGGGCTCCCCAATTGGCCAGGGCCCCTGGGCAGGGGTGCTATGGGCCCATTGGCTAATTTGCCACTGCACAGACCCACAACCTCTTACAAATCAACATTTATTGTAAAACTGACTTCTACTCCCTTCAGACACCCCAAAATTCCAGGGGCGCTCTGGGCTGTGTCCTACATCTCCCACAACCTCCTGCCTGGGGCAGGGGACACTGGCTGCCATTCCATACAGCTCCCCGCCATGTGGATCGGGGACCCAAAACCATCACACCAAAGTTCAGACCCAAACCAACTCTCACAAACCCCAAGATCCAAGCCAGCTTCCTGAATCGCAAACCCACGAGGGGCGGGGAGGAGGGGCAAGACAAATTATGCAGCACAAGGGGTCAAATGGAGGAAGCCGAGCCCATCAACAGAGAAAGATTGCCCAGAGCCATCCAGTTGCACTAGGCACAGGTAAGTTACTTCCTTTACCCTCTTTTATGCAGGGGGAAAAAGAGGCAAAGGGAGTGGCTTGGCGGAGGTGACACACAGAGAATCAGTGACCGAGCCACTAAGAGAACCCAGGAGTCCTGGCTCCCAGTCTCTTACTCTAAACCTGATTCCTCTTTCACTGCAAGGAGCAGAAGCCAGGGACAGGAACACAGGAGGCTCCCTCTCAGCCCTTCCCAGAGCCAGCAATAAAACCCACAAGTCCTGACTCCCAATCCAGCCAACTAGACTTCATTCCCCTCCCAGAGCCAGGGAGAGGAACGCAGGAGTCCTGGCTCCCATCCTCACCCCAAGGTCTCTTCAAACCATTAGCTACAAGCATCTTCGATGATCTCCAGCAGGGGGGCCTCCCCTCGTTTACTGTCCACTAGCAGCTGCGAGGGGCTGTGGACCAGCACGTCTGGGTCCCTGAAAGCTCCTTTCTGGAAGACCACGGCTCCATCCAGCACCATGAGCCCATGATGGCGGCAAAGCTCTGCCATCTCCTCAGGACCGTCCACTGCCAGAAGCCGGGCGAGCCAGGTCAGGGGGCAGCGACAGTTCCTGGTACTGAAGCCGTGGCTAAAGGTGAGCAGTGCCAGGCGCCGGGCAGGGCCCAGGTGCCGATGGAGGGCGCAAATCGGCAGGTAGGGCAGGGCCTGCACCAGGCGGAAAAACCGTGCCCAGTTGCGCTCCAGGTAAGCCTGGTTGACAGCCAGCGCTGTGCGGAGTTCGGGGGAGGCCCGGACAGGGTCTGGGAGCTGCAGGACCTGGCGCAGGGCTTCCGGAAAGCCTAGGGTGGAAAAGGGGCAAATCAGAGCAGCACCCCCTGCTGATCCCCCCATGGCTACTTATTGCAGCACAGCACCCCCTGCTGAGCTCCCCCCCACTCCCTGCAGCACAGGGCCCCTACTGAGATCCCCCATCCTGCTCCCTGCTGCACAGCACCCCTCCCTGACCGCATGCCTCTCTCCCTGTCATCTGGCTCCCTATGAGCCCCTTGCACCATTCTCTTCAGTCCAGCACCCCCTACTGAGCCCTCTGTGCCACCCCATGCAGCACAAGGAGCCCGCACTTCTCCCCGCAGCACAGTGCCCCATACTAAGCCCCTGCCCCCTCTCTGCAGCCCAGCATCACCCACTGATCTATCCATATTGCTCCCTGCAGCACAGCATCGCACTGGGGTCAGCACTGACTGCCATTGGAGAGTGCCCCCTACTGAGCCCCTGACCTTGATCTCTGTGGCACAGTGCTCTCTACTGAGCCACCACGCTATTCCTTGCGTCACAATACCCCCTGCTGAGCAACACGTCCCACTCTCTGCAGCACAGCACCCCCTACTGACCAATGAATGCAGCACAGCACCCCCTACTGAGCAACCAGCCCTGCGCTCTGCAGCACAGCGCCCCCTACTAACCCCCTCCCACTCCCTGCAGCACAGCACCCCCCCCCAAACCTCCCCCCACTTCTGCTTGCAGCAGTGACCCCCACTGACTCCCTCCTGCTTCTTGCAGCACAGCACCTCCCAGTGCTTCTCACCCAGGTTGTAGAGGAGGAAAAGGGCCTGGAAGGCCGGCTCCCCGTGGTGACAGCTGTCCCGGTAACAGCGCCGCAGCCAGCTGAAGCACTCCTGGAGCTGGGTGCAGTGGAGGTGGGGGTCGAAGCGGGCAGGGGGTTCCCGGCACAGCTGGTAGCCGGCATGGAGCAGGTAGCCCAGTGATCGCTCCAGCAGGGCCACGCATGGAGCCCCTCGCAGCTGCTGCAGCGTGGCATCCTGGTGCACAGCACGCAACCGGTCGGAGATGAAAGCATGAACCTCAGCTGGGGGCAGGTCGGCTCGCGGAGCCACCTGGCCCAGCAGATAGTGCACAGTGGCCAGCAGCACTGGGGCAGGGCGCAGCTCCTGGGGCTGGGGCAACTCCTTGCCTGCAGCTGGACGGGAATACTCCTTCACCACACGGGCAGGGTCACCCTGCCGCGTCCCCTCCCTCAGCTCCAGCCGGTGCAAGCGGCCCTGGCGCTCCCGCTGTGCCAGCTCACCCAGCGGGCACATCCCAGGGCATGTGCCCACTGGGAACTCATCTGCACCCCCCATTGGGCAGGCACCTGCAGCAGAGACAGAGAGTGTGAGGATCTGGGCAGGGGGGCTGTTGGGGGCCCCCACAGCATGTGGGGCGAGATGAGGAGGATCAGGCCCTCCCTGTGGGGACTCTGAGGAGGGGCAGGTCTGAGGTAAAGGCCTCTCCTTGTGGGGCCTGGGAGGTGGGTGATCTGAACTACACCTCTGGTGGGGCGCCTAGGAGGAGACCTGGGGGTCACGGCTGCCCCTGTGGGAGAACTGGACCAATCCCAGCCGCCCTGCAAAATTATATCCTCCCCCCACACACCTGCCCAAAGCCAGGGATAAAACCCAGGAGTCCTGACCCCCAGACCCCCCACTCTCCTCCCCGCTCTGAGGAAAGAGCCCAATCGCCCCTCCCCCCAACCAAGGAACCGTCCCTGGGTCCCACAATGCCCAACCCGCCCCGCAGCTTGCAATTCTCCCACAATGCACTGCGCCAGAGGCGGCTTCCTCCCTGCACCGGCAAACGGCCCGTCATCATCATGTGATATCATCATCCAATCCCAGCCGTGCAGGGCTCCGGGCGGGGAATGCTGCTGTCTAGTCCCTGAGAAGGCGGCGGGGGGGACGGCGCAGTAAAGACCTGGGTTCTATCCCTGGCTCTGGGGGGTGGGCTGTGAGCCAGGACTCCTGGGTTCTATTCCCAGCTCTCCCTTTGGCTCCCCTCTTGACACCGGGAGGGAGTTCTTTTGCCCTCTTTGTGCCTCAGTTGTTCCCACCCAAGTTGGCAGCTGTGCGCTTTGTTTCCTTGCTGCTTGCAAAGTGCTTTGCAATTGTGAGCAGGGAAGGGAACTCCTGGAGCTCCTTCCCCAGCCATCAGGGCAACGGGACCACATCCCTTCCAGAAGAGGAACCTAGGAAGTACCATGCCCGGGGGCCCATTTAGCCTGGTATCCTATCTCCCAGAGCAGCCGGTCCCAGCTGCTTGAAAGGCAGGCGAAGGAGCCCTTCAGTAATGACATAAGTGGATCACAGGGGCAGATTCCTCCTGACCCCCCATTAGTCAGGAGTGAGCTCTTGCCCTGAAGCATGAGGATTTCAGCCTCTTCCCAAAAACTAGGGGACATTTTACTCTTTGCTCTGGATGTTCTCATTATTCAGATCAACATCCAATTCTAGTCTGAATCCCTCTAATTTGGCTTCAATGAGACCTTGTGGCAATGAGTCCCACAGGCGGTGTGGAGACATTGTATGATCAGACCCACATTCCCTAACTCTGATCAGAATTCAGTTCAGCCCCCAAGAAAGCCATAAAGCCAGGTTGCAGCTACACACCAGGACACTGAAGAACCAGGGAGATTTCTCTCCATTGACCCACACCCTCCCCAGCCGAACTTTCTCAGACACATGAGGGGTGGGAAATTTACAGGCAAAATACATTTAACACGCAGAATCAAGACTCCTGGATTCTATTCCTGGCTTTGGGAGGGGACTGGGGACTAGTGGTTAGAGTAACAGGGTCAGGACTCCTGGGTTCTATTCCCAGCTTTGGGAGCAGAGTGTGGTCTAAAGGGGGCTGGGAGTCAGGCTTCCTAGGTTCTTTTTCCAGGTTTGGGAATAGAGTGGGATCCAATGGGTTGGGAGGAGGCCAGAGAATCTGGTCTCCTGGGTTCTATTTCCAGTTCTTGGAGCGGGGAGGGGGGGGTTGGGGGGGACGAGACAGGACTCCTGAGTTTTTTATTCAATTTAAAGAGAATCCAACAGACAGCAGCTCTCCAGAACTGTCAGCTCTCCCTGACTCGGAGGAGTCCATCAGAGTAGTTACAAGCCTCAGAAACATTAAAGGATGTACCCTGCCAGTACTCTGCAACTGAGGCACAGAGATGGGAAGTGACTTGCCCAAGGTCACACCCTGAGTCTGTGACAGCACCAGAAATCAAATCCAGGTCTCTGGAGTCCCAGCCCTGGGACCTTAACCACCAGACCTCATAGAAAGGCTCTATCCAATACTTTTCTATGGTAGTCATAGTTGAGAGCCATTAGGAAGGGGACTGAACTCAGGCTCTTCAATGCAATCAGCACAGGCCTCTACCAGATAAGCCACAAGAGAAATGCCATTAGTTGGCAGCAGCGGTAGTAGGCTCTTATCCATTGTGCAGACCAGGTAAAACACAGAGAACCTGGTCATTATGCAAGCAAGGCTGTGAGGCAGAAAGCCCTAAGGATTCCCCCAACAGTTAAGATTACAAATTAAAAATGCCCCCGGAGTAAATAATTCACCCTCTTCTCTTCTTCTCCCAAAACAACAAGACATGCCCCACCCAACATTTCCCCATCTCTGGGTGAGGCTCACCTGCTTCTCTGAACTGAGAGCTGTATTTGATGGGTAGCTAAAGGGATGCAAGATGGAGGACCATGTATTTATAGATTAAGTCCTGCCCAGAGGCAGGATTTACCTGTGGGTGTGTGTGGGGCTAAGAGCTTTACATATAGATGAGAGCCACTAGGCTAGTTCTGGATTGACTGAGGAAGGAGAGTAGAGCTAGTCAGGTAGCAAATCTATATGACCTGGATGAGTGGGGATACAAAGAGTTCCTGGAATAAGAGGAAATGGTGAACCTTGGTATGGCAGGAGGAGCAAAGGGGTCACATAAAGGCCCTGGTTTGTGGGAAATGGAGGGCACACAGAATCCCTGGCATAGGGGAGAGAGGGGAATGGAGGGCATGCACATATTCTGGCCTGGGAGAAAGGAAAAGGGGGGCACACAGAGCACCTGGTATGGGGAGAGGGGTGGGGGGAATCACCATGAGTCATTGAAATAGAGGGCTGTGACCCAAAGACCACTTGATGCCAACTAGCAGAGGGTACAGTGATACATAAGGGTACAAGGATCCCCAGAGTTCACCAGAAAGGTCATGGAAGGTCTCTACTAGAAGCCTGCGTCACACTGATTGTCAAAATAATTGTGAGCTGGATGTATGGAAAACATGAGGAGTTGTGGCTATGCTGAAAATTGTGTTCTCTAGGCCTTGTAGTTAAAGGCAAGGCACTCAAAGCTGTGTGGGAGGCACCTATCTTCCCTGGTTGGGCCATTGTGTGTGCCCCAGGAGAAGTCTGCCAATGCACTGAGTCCAATGAAGAGCTCCTGCAGTCTTCAGAAGGAAATTAACAGGAAGAGGGAAATGGGGGGTGCAGGACGGACCCTGTTTTCAGGAAAAGCTCAAAGGTTTAGTCTGGTATTTCTGGGGTGCAATGAGAAGCCCTGGCATCCCACAATCTGCAAAGACAGACTGCCAGTGGGCTTGAGCTTATGAAAGGGGGATCTCAGCCATGCTGGCTGAAAAGGCTGGGAAAAGGACTTGGGGCAAGCCGTCCTGCAGGAGAGGGGCAACGTCTTGTGAGTTAAGTAAGTCTAGGCATGTGATTATTTTGTTTTCTGTGTAACTGAGATGGTTTCCAATATTCTTCCTGTCCCTCATTTGAGTCTCTCCTCTGCTAATAAAGGTGGTTTGTTTTCACTCTGACTGGCTAAGTGCTGGATGTTCAGCGGAGCAGGGAGCCGGAGCTGACTCTTGGAAGTTGCTGTGTGCTGCTCCCGCGGGCATGGCAAAGCTGAGTGCACCCAGTGGGTCAGGGCCTGGGTGCTCCAGGGCGACAGGTGGAGGAGCTGGGGGTCAGTGTGCACCTGGGGCTGAGCTGTAGAGAGGGGGAGGCTGGGCTTGTGTTGCCAGAGGCGGGGGGCTGCTCCACAGCAGGCACAGACAAGACCCCCTCAGGCGAAGGGCAGGTGGCAGGGAGGTGCCTTGCAGCCTTGGGAGGGCGGTGCCCAGAGAGCTGTGGGGAAAACGGAGGGCAAAGAGCCCTTCTCCGCTAGTCCCCATTACCCAAGCAGCCTCATGTCCACACCGGTTCGTTATTGACAGAAGCCTGCTACAGAATGGCCTGCAAGCCTTGTGGTTATAGATTCTGGGTTGTTGTTGTTGCAGGGTCTCTTGCAATCACTGCCCTGTCCGATTGTGCCTCTAGGGGAAAGCCTGAGGGTTAAATCCTGACCCTGCTTTCAGGGGGAAGAGGAGAGGGTACCAGCCCCACAGGACTGATGCAGGGCCCCCTGCTAAGGACAGAGCCCTGGCCACATCCTGGGCTCCGCCAATAGCCCCCTGTGGGCTCCAGTGCTGCTGTGAGAATGAGCCAGCAGCAGTCCCACTTCAGGCTTTCACACCAGTCACCCCATGCAGCTGAGTGGGGGAGGACAGGTGGTGCAGGTCATGCCCACATGCAGCAAGAAAGCAGGACCACAGGAGTTCCTCTGTATTCCATTCTCCTCTCCTCCCTTCCTGCTATAGGTTCCTCCATCCCTTTAGTGTGTTGGCCTTGTCACCTACTAGTGGCTGCAACACCGAGGATAAAAGACCTGCTGCTGTCTGAGGGAAGAGCCTTGCTCAGCTCACGTGGGAGAAGCCGAGCCCTTTGACCATTACATTCCCATGTTCAAGTCCCAGGACTCCTGTGGTCTATGCCCAGCTCTGAGAGGGGAGGGGGAACTGGGAGTCAGGCCCCCTGGCTTTTATTCTATGCTCTGGGATGGGAGTGAGGTCTAGAAAACTAGAACAAGAGGGACTGCTGGATTCTATTCCCAGCTTTGCCACCAGTTTCCTATATGACTTTCGGCAAGTCATGTCTCTGTGCCTCAATTTCTGCAAAGTGGGGGTGCTGACCTCTCCCTCTGTGGTTGTGGGGGCTCCAGGGCTTGTTCATCTTTGCAAAGAGCTGGAGCTTCCTGCCCAATGACGATTCAAAGCACAAGCCAAGGCAGCAGAAGAATCACCCACTGTCTGGAGAAGTGCTGTAGACACAAACATCTTTAGTAGTGCAGAGAGAGATTTCCCCCCTTCACCATACAGCCCTGTGTTAAAGCAAACCATGGAGGCTGTGTGAGTGGTGTGTTTCTAGCCAGGACCTGTAGTCCTGCTTCTGAGCCCGGGCGGGGGGACATGAGAGAAAGGCCATAGCTAAGTCACCAGTATGAGAATGCATTGGCCCTAGATCTCTTTGGAAAGGCAGCTAGGGGTTTAGATCTCAGCTCAGCCCCATGTCCTGGTGGCAGGGAGGGGACTTAGATCCTGGCTCATGGCTGAAGATGGGTCAGATGCAGCTGGACCAGCTCTTCGGCCCGATGTAGATACTCGGCTGTCTTCTTTTTCACCGCTTCCCGGCGGGCAGGATCGGGGTCTCCTGGGCAAGGAGAGGGGAAACGCACAGATGTGCCCATGACCGTAAGCAAAGAGCTGGCTCCCTGCACTGAGCTATGGTGCTAGCCCACTCCTCCCTGCAGTGAAATGTATGACACTGAGGGCTTGTCTTCAGCTGCAGAATTAATGCAAGTGCAGAGGTGGTTTGAACTCAGGCTGGCCAGCCCCGGAGGGGGTTTAGGCTAAAACTCCAGGGAGTGAATCTCACCAGCTGCTAGCACGACAACAGTCCAGGGTGACTGCAAGCTAGTGCTGCTCGACGGCAGCTAATCTTTCAGTGCCTTCCCCCAATTCCTCCCCGTCTATGTGCCTGCAAAGGACAGACAGGTTCTCCCCCAATTCACTAGAAAAGGATGAGAGCCACTCAGCTCACTGTGGTAATAAGAACTATGGGATGCCCCCTCCCCCCCCGAAATCTTAGCAGCTCCCAGGAGTGGGGCAGACACATCAGCTGAGACGAGGCTAACAATTTGCATGCAATCCTAGAGTTAACTCTGCAGGAGACATTGTCTTGGCATGCTGCCAGCTGGTCCCAAGGGACTGGTGCATAATCTGGGCTGAGGACCAGGGATTTCAGGACCAATACCCACACCTCCAATCTCGGTGAAATCTCGAGAAAGCAGCTGTGGGTTTGTTCTCTACGCTGGCTTGTTTGGCCACAACAGGCCAGATTAAACGTGGGAGGATCCCACTGCTGTTAGGTAGCCTGAGTTAATTTGCAACCCTCCCATGGAAATAAAAGCCCCCCCCCCCCCCAAGAATCAGGGAAGGGCAAAAAGCCACAGCAAAATCTGTGCTTAAGACTGAGAGGAAGGGCAGCCCTGGCAAAGGGACATAGGATCAATCTCACACCCTGGGTAACCTTGATGTTGGGTGGCTCTTCCTTGCTCCTGACAGCAGGCTGAGGGTGGCTGGCTCATTGGCAATACCCAGCTGCAGCTGGGAAGCTCTTTGTGGCAGGGACGGGCTGTTCCATGTTTGTGCAGCACCTAGCACACCAGGGTCCCGCACCAGGACTGGGGTGGCCAGGTGCAGCCGCACTCGTGGTTACTGGTCAGGAGAAGGGAGGCCCACCCTGAACTCCAGGGCCTTTCCGTTTGTCTGGCTGGAATGTGGAAACGTATGAAAACTGCCTCCAACCACTTCCAGAATCTCCGGAAATGGTCAAGGTGCCAGCACCCTGCGGCTCTGGGGACAAGGAGCAAACCCCCATTTCCCCTAGAAATTGGTTCACTTGGTGCTGCAGGCAGAGGCTCACTGGCGCCGCCTGCTGCTGTCTGCACCTATCACAGGCAGCAGCTCACCAGGGGGCCCTATACTTTGTTGCTCAGGCAGGCCAAGCTCTGTGTGTTACCCAACTTCTTAAGTGCTAATGGAGGATTGGATGGTGAGGGGTCCAGCTGGGGGTGGAGGGGCGGTAAGGGTCGAAGGCCCTGTCTGGGCAGGGGGCTGGACACAGCCGGGGCAAACGAGGGGCTGGCCAGCAATGGGGCGGGGCCGCTGGCTATACAGCTTGGCCTACCTACACCATGAAGGATGCAATGTTCCAGTAATGACAGCGCTGGCCCAGGCCAATCCCTGGATTGACTCTCATCCCCTCATGTCCCTGTAGGTGAGCAGGTTGGCTGTTGGTTTTCCGCTGTGACGTGGGGAGGGTTGTTCCACCTCAGCTTGTGAGAGCTGCCCCAAGTCCCTGCTTGGGGTGATTTAGGATCCTCCCCGCCCCCCATAGAGAGGGGACCAAGCACGGCCTGATGGAATCAAGGCCTGTGACTCTGCTCTGTGGGGGCAGAAATCGATGGAGGTGTGACACCGCTGATGGGAGGGAGGGTTCCAAATGCAGACACTAATGGGCAGGGGGCTAATAGCTGCTGTGACACACAGACATATCTGGGAGAGTAGGGGAGGGAGCTGGGAGTCAGAACTCCTGGTTTTGATGCCAGGCTCTAGGAGAGGAGTGGAGTCCAGTGGTTAAAGCAACGGGCAGGGGGCCAGGACTCCTGCATTTTGCTCTGGCTGTGCTGCAGACTCCATGCCATGCCTTGTGGGGGATGTCACTTTCCCCTCTATGCTAAGGACGGTACTGGTTTATCAATGAGGTCAGACCAAATGGTTCCCCCACCCCTCCAAGTACCTTGCACCCCCTTCAGCAGGATGTCCACCCCATTGCGGTAGCCACAGAGGGCCCCTGCGTAGTCTTTGGCTGCTTCTCGCTTCAAGGCCAGCGTGATCTCCTCAGTGGCCACTGCCAGGTAGCCTCCAGGGTCCAGTCCCTGTATTGCCTCCTGCTCCGCAGGCTGAGAGATCTGCAGGTCCCACAGGGCATCAGCCGCCAGCTCAATGTCCTGGCCGGGGAGCAGCTCTGATCCCAGGGCCAACGTGGCCCCCTGGGAAAGGCTGGCTGAGCATTGCTCTGAAAGCACAAAGTGTGTGTGTGGGGGAGGCATGTTAAAAGGTAGCAGGGACCCCCTGCCTGCTTCATGAGACTGAAACCCTCCATTCCCCCCCTCCCACTATGGGGAGCACCAGGCAAGCTTCCCACCCCCACATCCTCCACGTGGCCTGAGCCCGCCCAGCTCCCAGAGAAGAAAGCCTCCATGTCCCACTCCCCTGAGCCAGCCAGTGCCCCAATCCTGGGCTTGGATCAGAGCTGGCATCCCCTAGAGATGACCCAGACCCATCTAACCCCCTCCTACCTTCCTTGATGAATGGGTCAAAGAGGGCCAAGTCCTGGTCAGACAGGGGGCCGCGGAGAGGCGACCCGCTCTCCTTCTCCTCCTCCCCCACAGAGGCAAAGAGCAGGTCCAGGTCCTCCTCTGATTTAGCAGCCAGTGCAGGGTCCCCTGATCCAGGCAAGAAGCACAGGAGAAAGTGTGGGTGTCTGAATTGAACCCCACCCTGAGAAGCCAGCCTGCCTACCTGCCCAGGGAGCAGCCCCACCATTAGCTGAGGGTCTGGTGCTCAAGGCCTCAGTTTCCCCATCTGTACAACCAGGAGAATCACCCCGTTTGTCTGTGAGCTCTTTGGGGCAGGGACAGCCTCTCGCCACTGTAATACTACTACTAATGCACCCACCACAATGGGACCACAGGCTTGGCTGGGGCCTCTAGATGCTACTGTCTGATTAATAATAAAGCACACACCCTAATGGGGCCTGTGGGCACTACCCTACTACGACTAATAATGTGCATGCTATAATGGGGTGCAAATCTCAAGCTGGTTTCTAGATGCTACTGTAATGCTACTAATACACAACAGAATGAGGCCCTGATCTCAGCTGGGGCCTCTGGCTGGGACCATAATACACACACTATAATAAGGGCCCAATATTGGATGGGGCCTGTACATGTTACCATAATATTACTAATAATGCACACCCATAATGGGGCCCAGATCACAGCTGGGGTCTCTAGATGCTATTCTACTATGACTGTGTACCTCAGAGTGGGATCCCAATCTTGGTCAGGGCCTCTGTGTTCTGTACTCTACTGTATTCCACCATAATGGAGCCTCTAGGTACCACCATCACATGAATAGTGCTGCTAAGTGCATCTAGGCTGGGCCAGCTGAAGAGCCTCTGCCCGAGGCAGGATAGAGCCTGGGATCCAACAATCTTCACTGGCGAAAGTGATGCCTTTCATTATAGGCTCAGGCCCCTGAGCTGCCTCTTGTCCAGTCCCTCCCTGGTGCTGGGCTGTGACTACAGCTCTTTGTTCCCCGCTCCTGACTCGCCTGCTGTAGCAGCAGAATCCTCCCTCACTCCCCAACCTACGAACTACATGATGCATCATCCCCCGTCCCCCCCTGAATCAGCTGAATGTCATGTGCTCATGGTGCATTGTCCCCTAATCCTGCTCCCTGGCCTGCAGAGAAGAGGAGGCCTAGGATTCTGAAGCACCTGCTGCCCCAATCAGAGCCATGGATAGTCAGTGCCTTTGGAAGCCAAGCCCTTGGCAAGGACAAAGTCCTTCACGGAGATCAAGGCTGCGATTTGTAAAAGGTGTTAAATGCCAAAATCCTCTGGGAGTTGGGGACCTAATTCCCAATCGCAGCCTCCCTACTAGGGAGTGGCTCTTAGCAATTGCACTTGAGACAGCTGATCACTGGGCTGGTCAGTTTCACATATACGGAGATGCAGCATGGGCCAATAGCTAGGGAACAAGGCTGGGCCTCAGGACTCCTGGGGTCTATTCCCAGCTCTGCCACCGACCTGCTGGGTGACCTTTGACAAGTCCCTTCACCTCTCTGTGCCTCTGTTTCCCACCCTTTGTCTATTTAGAGTGTGAGCTCTTCTGGGCTGGGACCATGTAACACAAGGAGCCCTGAGCTCAGCTGGAGCCTGTAGGTACCACCGCAATACTGGTGAGAATGTGCGCATCATAATGGGGCTCTAATATGGAGGGGTCCTCCAGGACCAACCTTAATACTCCTGCTAAGGTGCACCCCATAATGGGGTCCCTTCATGCTCCCACAATATAAATAAGAGTTGCTTAAATCTTTGCTCTGAAACGCAGCTGGCAAGTTTCCCTTCCTGCTCCCCCTGCCATAAGCACAAGGTTGGTCTGTTTGGTTAGCCAGGGTCAGGTTTAAATGGGAAAAAGGTTCCTGAACGTCACAGATCACCAACACAACATTTAATGGCACAATAATGTTTTTGCCCCTCTGTTGTGCCTTTCCGCTGTGGAAGTCAAGAACTTTGCCCATAGCAATTAATTAACCCTTCGCAGTCCTGCTGAGAGGCTGGTCAATATAACTATCCCCAATTTGCAGACTGAGGAAGAGCAGCACAGACAGGGGAAGCAATTTGTCCACGGTCACACCACGAGTCTGTGGCAGGGCCTGAGACTGAACCCAGAAAACCCAGCTTTTGTCACTCGGTCAGACTCCCCTGCTCCCAGAGCTGGGGATAGAACCCGGTCGCCCTGCTGTAACCCACAAAACCAATAGCAAGAATCTCGTACCTGTCTCCTCTCCTTCGTCTTCCCTGTTATGCTCCTCCCCTGCTACTCCCACAGCTCCCCGGGGCACTGGGCTCTGTGGCTCCGTCTGCTCCCTTCGGTGCGGTTCTGGCTCCCCCTCAGGCTCCAGGCTCGGACGTCCCAGCTCTGCCACAGATCTCCGAGCATCATCCCCAGCATCTGTGCCCTCCTGTGGCACTGGGATCAGAGGGGGTGGCAGGATGCGTAGGTCACAGGCCTCCAGGGGCCTCTTTACCTCCCCTCCCTGGAGGAAGGGAGCAGCATGGTAAAGGGGCAGCCAGGGACTAGAGTGCTAGTCTGGCCATGGGGGCAGGGATGGGGTATTAGCCCTGTCTGCTGCCAGGGGAGCAGCGCAATGATGCTTCCCAGGACATTTTGACATGCACAGTGGGGAAGATGGGCACAAATGGGGGAAGTGACCTGCCCAGAACCACATCCCAGTTCGCCACTGACCTGCTAAGGGAACCCAGGCGCCCAGATACCAGCCCCACCCCGTAACCCACCAGATCCCACATCCCTCCCAGAGCTGGGAATAGAACCCAGGAATCCTGACTCCCAGCTCCCACTGTTCTAACCCGCTAGACCAGGGGTTCTCAAACTGGGGGTTGGGACCCCTCAGGGGGTCATGAGGTTATTACATGGGGGGGGGCGGGTCGCGATCTGTCAGCCTCCACCCCAAACCCCACTTTGCCTCCAGCATTTATAACGGTGTTAAATAAACAAAAGTGTGTTTTTAATTTATATGGGGGGGGGGGGTCACACTCAGAGGCTTGCTATGTGAAAGGGATCCCCAGTACAAAAGTTTGAGAACCAGTGTACTAGACCCACTCAGTCCTGACTATCATCTTTCAGATGAGTCTCTGCTGTACACTGGGATGGGGAGAATCTCCTCAGCCCAAGCTTTTCATGGGAGGTGTAGAGCAACTGGGTGGGCCGTTGGTACTGCCATGTATGTGAGCAGCTTGATGCATCAGCAATGGACTCGGACCACTCGGTCCCTCAGCCCAGCCCTACCCCATGTACCCTGAAGAACTCCTTGAGCTGGGGGCTGTTGTTCAGCGCAGGAATGTGCACCGTGAACCTCAGCATGGCCTCAGCTGCTTTCCTGCGCTCCTCGATCACCTCGGGCTCAAAGCGGCCTGCAGGAGAGAGCTCCTATTAGCATAGGTCCTGCAGCACAACCCCCTCCCCAGACAGACCATCCACTCCACCTCTACGCCTGTGGTAGATTCCAGCCCACCCACCCCTGCCACTGTCTGGTGGGCATCCCACCTCAATTCACTTCACATGGTATGATCCACTGTGTGCCTCGGTTCTGGGAATTTGGTGCGAGCCCCCCTGCAGCATGCCCTGGCATGACCTTTCCCCTTTGGGGACACCAGCTCCAGTCTATCCCCAGGGCAGGGGACTGGCTGGTTCAGGGTGGCAGGGAATGGGCTATGGGACCTTTTCCTGCTAAGGTGCACCAGCTCTGATCCAGTCCCAGGTCCCTAGTGAATTAGGTCATTCCCATTGGAGGCCCGTTTGGTGATCTGGTTGTGAAGTGACTTGGAGGGTAGGTCCAAGCGCCCCACACCAGCAGTCTCTAGGGGTCCACTGGAGACTCAGGCTGTTGTGCCTGGGGAAATGGGAGGTGGGATGTGTGGATGGCGGGGTGGGGTCTGGGTATGTGGGAGGGGCAGTAAGGGAGCTCTGAGTCTGTGTGGGGACCTATGGGAAGTTGCAGGGTGTTGGTGGGGGGATGGGACAGGGCTGTTGGGGGAAGAGGAGGAAGGGGGCTGTGTGAAAAGAGCTGGGTGTGTGGGCAGATGTTATAGGATGTCGTGGAGCACTGTGGGGAGGAAGAAGCTGTGTGGGAGGATGCGGGAGCTACATGGGGTAGGGGGCTGTGCTGTGAGGATAGGAGGAGTTGGGCATGGGAGAGGGAGCTGTGGTGGGGGGGAAAGGTGGAGGGATGGGGAGAGCAGAGTGCATCTGCGTGTTGGGGGGAGCTCTCTCTGCCACTGCCCCTGCTCTGCGGGCACCCAGATGAATCAGGCTCCAGGGGCTGCTGAGTCCCCTACCCCTTGGGAAGCCCCTTACCGAAGACCTGGGCTTTGGGGAAGGCGGGGAACTCCTCCATGCGCCGGAAGAGGTTGCGGTGGATGTAGGACAGGTCCCCATGCAGCTTCTTGAAGTCACTGTACCGTTTCCAGACCGTGATCTGAAGGACACAAGCCCCCCAAGTGCCCCAGTTAACTAGCCACAGATGTGCTCTAACCCTGCAGCTCCCACAGACCCTTCCCTTATTCCCCAAACTGCAACCCTTCAACTCAAACCCCCAAATCCAAACCTATGGACCCAGCTCCTTCCAGGCTGAACTTTGATGTCAAACTCCTGGATTTCTGTTCCCTAAGGCCCTCCTGAATCTCACCCCCAGACTTCGGTCACTCTGCCCCTGCCCCACAACCTTTGCCATAGGACTCAAAACCCCAAGACAAAACCATCCCCAAAACTCAGCTCCACCAGACCTCAAATTTTGGGACTTTGCCCACCACTGCTGAGCAGCCGTGCATGTGGGCTAACCTGGAGTGGAGACCCCCCCAGAATTCTTTGCTCCCTCTCTTTGAGGACACAGATGGATGGATATGGATTCCTTCCCACCCTTTCTTGGCACCCCTCCCCAGCATGAGCAGATGGGTTTAAAAGAGTCACCTCCTTGACATCCTCCGGTTTCGTCTTCGAAACAAACTAAGGAGGGAAGAGACAAGGAGTCAGTAACTTCCAAGCCAGGAGGAGGAGATGGGGAGAATTAGGGTTAATGAAGGGACCAGCTGAGCGGGGCCATCAGCCAAGGATGTGGGAAATGTGGCAGCCATGGGGTGCAGTGTGGCAGGGGTCACCCCCATGGGACATGGGCAATGTGGGGCATGCCTTTGACCTGTAACATCTGCAGTGCCTAGGGCTTATGGCAGGGCCTCCCACCTGGGACGCCCCTGGGGTGTGGAGAGCTGTGGCAGGTGCTGGCCACGACACCGTCCCACGTGCGGTCTCCCGGGACCCAGGGACACAAGGCTCCCCCTGCAGGAAGCTTCCCTCTTAAAGGGGCCACAACCACGACACGGTTCGACACCCCAAAACGGAGACCCGACAGGGCCCACACGCAGCTCCCCACCTCTTAAAGCGGCTACGCACAGTGTCCTTTCCCCTGAAAAGCACCAGGGACAAGTCTCGCCCCACGGAGGCCGAGCGAGGTGCCCCCCTCTCATGGGAGTATCAGCAGCCCCTGCTGCCCAGCAGGAAGGCCCTTCCCCTTAAAGAGATCACGCGCAGCCCCCTGGGGAGGGTCCCAGGAGCTGCCCCTCACCTTGGCTGTCACTTTATACTCGGTGTAGCCCTTGGGGTGGCTCCTCGGCTCCGTGACCGTGTAATGCCGCTGGTACTCATCCTTCACCCTGCAGGCCATCACCCTCTTCCCATTGGGGCGGCGGCCCCTTTAAATACTGAACCCGCCCTCCCACACATCGGCAGCCAGCGGCCCAGCGGCTGTAACTGCCACCAGGGAGCGTGGGTTTGCCGAACAGCCACTACGCATGCGCAAGCGATGTAGGCACCTCCCCGCCCATACAACGCACACGCGGCTGGACCTCCTGTCCCCGCCCCAGCCCAGGGAGCGTGTGTAAAGTGCAAGGCTGCAGGCGAGCTGAAAAGTCAAGGGCTCTTCTGGAAAGTGTTACAGGCAGGGTAAGCGGGGAGTTGAGCTTGGAATGGGGAAAGGAATACAGAGGGGCAGACTGGCAGGGGCAAAGAGGTAATTGGGACAGCACTGGTTCTGAACCAGGGGTACACATAGCCCTGGGCGTACACCAAAGACTTCCTGCGGGTACATCAATTCGTCTAGTTATTTGCCTAGTTTTACAACAGGCTACACAAAAAGCGCTAGCCGAGTCAGTATAAGCTAAAATTTCATACAACAATTTATTTATACTGCTCTATATACTATACACTGAAAATGTAACTACAATCTTTATATTCCAATTGATTTAATTTAGAATTATTTGGTACAAATGAGAGAGTGAACAATTTCTCAGTAACAGTGTGCTGGGACACTTTTGTATTTTTGTCTGATTTTGTTAGCAAGTAGTTTTTAAGTAAAACGAAACTTGGGGTACGTAAGACAAATCAGACTCCTGAAAGGGGCAACGTTGTCTGGAAAGGCTGAGAGCCACTGGGTTACAGGGTAAGGTATAAAGGGGTGTAATGTTATACGATAGAAAGTGGAAGGTAACAGGGTAGGGCTAGGGCAGGTAAATAGAAAGTGGAGAGAAAAACGGTGTCACCCTTCTAACGCTGATGCACTTTACAAGCAGGGCAAAAAACTGGGAATAAGGTTCGAAAACTTGATGCTTCCTGGAACCTCAATCCTCATGTCCCATTCCAACTTCAACCAGGCTGCTCAAGCCCCACAGTTCAATGTTGGGGGGCAGCTTTGAGGTACATCCTTAAAGTCGAGGTCTTGCTATTGCTGTATGGACACAGCTGACCAGAGGGTATGTCTGCAGCAGCCCAGGGGTTCTCACTGCCTGAGGGACCTTGGCCAAAACAGTACCTCTCATAGCTCTGCCATCCCTTCTCCACCCCAGAGGTTGCTGCAGCATGAGGGTGAGTGGAGAGCTTGCAGAGCAAGATGAGATTAAATGCACTGGAAAGAGGTGAATTATTAAACTGTATTTGACAAAGATTAACTTTCTCAGTCACTAAAATGCAGCTGCCTCCGGGGTGGGGCACAAGAGCTGTTTTTACAGGGATCCCTCACCCAGTGCTGAGATGTAACCCCCTCTGAGGTGGGGAGCAGGGGCTGTTTATTCAGTGACTCCTTGCTTGGCTCTGAGATCCAGCCACCACTGACTGGGACAGAGGGGGCTGTTTAACAGCTCATAGTAAGAGTTAAGAACAGGAACTGAATCTCTCTCTGCTTAAAACCACAGGGGGTTCAGGATAGAGGGTGAGGGAGATCCTTGCAGACACCCACCCCGGCCTGCAACTCAGCTGAGGCTGGAAAAAAATATACCAGCATCACTAAGCCCATGTGAAAAACAGATGCTGTAGCTGGGCATCTGGAGCCACCCCTATGGGTAGTCCATCTCTCAGGGGAAGCTGGCACATTAAACCAAAACCACAAGGCAACCCACGCAGGGTCAAGGACTCCAGGCACAGCCAGGACACAGGCCACTGATTTTATTAGCGCAGGAGATGAAAAATGTGAATGAATGTTTTATACAGAGGTGGGTTGTTTTCTTTCTTTTTTGTGGGGTGAGGTGGGAAAGAGTTCCTCTCTGCCAGTACCACTCATGCACACAGTTCAGCAGGCCTTGTGCTCTAGTGATGGGGTCTCAGTTACGCCACGCCCTGCCCCGCCCCATAAATGGCTTGATCCTTCTGCTTCCCCCATCATTTTGGTCCAACTGATTGCCAGCATTAAAGGTTCAAACCCTGAAACACATGCACAAGACCCGGGTCAGGGGCACTAAGCCATGCGTCAATCCAGGGGCAGCTGGGATCTAGGCAGAGTCCAAGGAGAGTTGCTGTCCCGATGACTGACTGTTGGAGGAAAGCATGATGGGAGGGTCCATGGAAACAACAGCCACATGGTCCTGGGAACTCTGTTCAAAGCTTGGATGCAGCCCCACCCCCACTCCCGCAGCCCCCCACAAAGGAGGGGGCCAGGTCTGGGGCATGGTCAGTCCGCAGTGAAGATCCGGCTGGAAATATCATCCAGGAGCCAGTCAATCCCCGTCAGCAGGTTCTCCCCAGTGAAGGCACTGCAGGCCTGGATGCACCAGTGGTGGCTTTTGATGCTGTCTAGTTCCAAGGCCTTAAGGGAAGACAAGACGACGCTGAGTTACCTGAGTGTGCTGAGACCAAACTTGTCTTCAGCCCACATCTCCCAGCACTAGCACACCCTCCTGTCCCCGTCCTGGGGAGGGAAGGATTCGCCCCTTACTCGCAACCTGGTAAAACTGAGGCACGGAGAGGGAAAAGATGATACAGCGAGTCAGTGATAAACTGGAGACAAGTCAGGAGTCCTGGCTGCCATTCATCTGGTGTAACTCTTCTACCCCACTCCCCTTCCAGAGCTGGGAACAGAAGAGCTGACTCCCAGACTCTGACCCCCGTCCTCCAACCAACAGACCCCACTCCCTTCAGTCAATATCCCTGGTTTGCTTCAGGCCAGTGGCTCTCACCTCACGGATGGCATTGGAGGACAGTGCCCCCGGCAGGTCCTGTTTGTTGGCGAAGATGAGCAGGGTAGCTCCAGCCAGGCGCTGTGGGGAAGGAATCAAAGGGTGAGCTGCATGGTCCTGTTGTCTTGGTCCCCCATTCCTGTTAGCCCTTCAAGCACCCTCCCACCCAGTCAGCAGCCAGGCCTACCTCCTCCTCCTCTGTCCCAGACAGGGGGCTGTTTCTCAGTCCTGAGGGACCTGGCAGCAGGGAGACTGGGGTCCTCTCTGCAGCAGAGGCAGGTGCTGCCTCCAGCAGGCCAATACCAAACCAGGCACCTCAAGGACCCCAACCCAAATCCCAGCTACCTCCAGCCTAGTTCAGTCAGAAGTTGTCCCACCGACCCACAGGATACAGCCCCCTGAAGGATACTTTGTACAGCCCACTCCCTCATGCCCAAAAGATACACCCCCCTCTCCCAAAACACTTGATATAACCCATCCAATACATATAACTTTTCCCACAGGATACACCCCCCCATCCCCTCCAAGACAATTGGTACAGCCCCCCACTCCCAAATATAGATCCTCCCTTCCCCCCAGACAGATGCAGTTCCCACCTCTTCCACCAGGAGGCTCTGCAACTCCTGCTTGCAGACTTGCAGGCGCTGCTGGTCAGCGCTGTCCACCACCCAGATGAGACCGTCAGTGCTCTCAAAGTAGTTGCGCCAGTAGGAGCGCAGGGATGTCTGTCCGCCCACATCCCAAATGTTCAGCTTGAACCTGAGGAGCAGTAGAAAAAGACACAGACTGTGGAGGTAAAGGGGCAGCCAGGCAAGATCCCAGCATGCAATGGGGAACAGGCATCCTGGAGCAAGGAGGGGATGTTGCCTCTGCATCTGGCTCTGGGGAGACCAAACTTTCTTGGCTCCAAATTCCTTAAGAGCAACAGAAAGTGAGCAAGGGGCTGAGCTGGGGGGGTAGGGGGGGGCAGGGGATCTGTCAATAAAGCCTCATCTTGCTTTGGTTAAGTGAAGCCTGTGAGGGCAGAAAAACCACCCACATGATCTGAAGGGAGTTAAGCTCATGGGGAGCAGGAACTCTTAGGGGAATGCGGTGAGGGATCTGTACAGAACTTACAGTAAAGAAGACAAAACCAGCTGGAGACCAGGGTTGTTGAGATCTCTTAAGCAGGGGAATCAGCTCTCCAAGGGTGCACTATAGAATCACATAAATGTAGGGCTGGAAAGGATCTTGAGAAGTCATCAAGTCCAGCCCCCTGCACTGTGACAGGACCAAGAAAACCTAGACCATTATATTCAATTTGTGATCCATTGAAACCCCAAGATCCTTTTCCACAATGCTACCACGTATGGCTAAGGGGGTTTGAAACTAGGGTTGAGCAGAGACTGAGGGTTTACAGTGTGGGGAGGGGTGGATAATCCTGCCTTGCAGGTGGCGGGGGATCAGACTTTGGAGGGACAATCCTCTCCAGGGGATGGATGGGCTGGGCAGGTTTGGGGTCCTGTGGATGGATTAGGCACTCCGCTGGGTGCTCACCCCCGGTGCTCCAGGGTTTTGATGTTGAAGCCCAGTGTGGGTGAGATGGTGTCGATATCCTCCCCATTGAACTTCTTCAGGATGGTGGTTTTGCCAGCGTTGTCCAGGCCACTGGGGGAGGTAGGTCAAGGAGATGGGATAGCTCAGTGGTTTGAGCATTGGCCTGTTAAACCCAGGGTCGTGAATCCAATCCTTGAGGGGGCCATTTAGGGATCTGGGGCAAAAACTGGGCATTGGTCACCCTTTGAGCAGGGGGTTGGACTAGATGACCTCCTGAGGTCCCTTCCAACCCTGATATTCTATGATTCTATGACAGCTCAGAACAGGGAAAGCCACCAGGGGTGGCAATGGCTGGATCAGCTGGATGGTGGATCAGCCCATAAAAAGGAAACTCCCAGTTCGGACTAGTGCAGCCCCTTCCTCTTCCATCACCCCCTCACAGCACTTGGTACAACCCCTCAATTCACTGGATACAGCCCCCCAGGAGAGTTGGTACACCTCATCCCCAAACCCACAAAATACAGCACCCCTCCAGGACACTTGGTAGAGCGCAGATCCCAGCCCCACAGGATACACCTCCTTCCCCCAAACCCTTGGTACAACCCAGCCCCACAGGATACACCCCCAAGAACTGTTGGTACAGCCCAGCCCCACAGGATACATCCCTCCCCCCAACTCCTTGGTACAGCCGTCAGCTCCCACATCTAAAAGATAGAAACCCCCTTTATCCCGCGATGCTTGGTACAGCCCATCCTCTCCTCCTGCAAAAGGATACAGCATAAGTAGCCGCAGCTCCCGCTCCTTCTGTCGCATCTTCTTCAGAATAGTCAGCAGCCCCATCACCAGCAGTCCAGACGCCTCTTCCGCCCCGCCCGGCACCCGCTGCTCACGGACCAGCGCCCATTGGGTCCCGTCGCCGCCAATCACCGTGACGCTGATCCCCATTGGGCACATTCTCTACACCTTCCGCCCCCTTGCCGAAAACCAAAGAGGACGGATCCGGCCGCCAGGAGAGATCCTCACAACGTTAGATTTTCCGACATCGCCACCTAGGCGACGGGGCTGAAATTACAGATCCCACCCCCAGGAATCACAGAGGTGGTGGACTGTCAGGTGGATGAATCCTTAAAAGGAGCCCACAGCGTCACCTGGGGGTGGAGAATGGTATTACAGCCCCTCAAAGGGGTTCATTTACAACTGATGGGAAAGCAAGCCCGAAATGGGACAGCTGGATGGGACCCCATCTAAGCCAGGTGCCAGCCAAGCCCAAGGGGAAAGCAAGCTGCCCCCCCAAGCCAGGGGAAAATGAGAGGGGGCAGTAAGTCACTGACCCCACCCTAGATGGGGTGGGGGGAACCAGCCAAACAGCAGTGCACCCTAACAGCCAGGCTGGCTACTACTGGCCCTGACCCCACCAACTAGGCTCCTGCCATCTCTGCTGGTGGCACGAATCCCACTGCAGAAGGGAAGTTGCACTGGTGGCTTAGCCACGTCCGCTCCCAGTTTGTGTCATCACAGGTCTCCGAATCATCTTCTGCTGTTGGTGATAGAGCTAATAGCAAACAGGCCACCCTTATCAAGGCCAGGGGTTCCCACACCCCAGATCCCTTAAAACAGGGCAATGATCTCTGCTTTCACTGCTATTAACTCCTCCCAAGCCCCTAGGGATCACCCCTCCCCAACCACAGCTCAGAGCTCCTGTGCGCACTAGATTGGGGGCTAGGACCCTTGTAGGGATGCTTATTCTGCAAAGCACCCATCACTTGCATAGCTGGTAGATGATATACTATGCTTACACATTTTAGAGTAGTAGCCGTGTTAGTCTGTATCCATAAAAAGAAAAGGAGGACTTGTGGCACCTTAGAGACTAACAAATTTATTAGAGCATCAGCTTTCGTGAGCTACAGCTCACGTCATTGGATGCATCCGATGAAGTGAGCTGTAGCTCATGAAAGCTGATGCTCTAATAAATTTGTTAGTCTCTAAGGTGCCACAAGTCCTCCTTTTCTTTTTATGTTTACACATCTCACTGTCTACCTTTACTGAAAAGAGAGGGTGGTGCAACAGCTGCAGAGCACCAAGCTGGTGCTATGCAAGGTGTACAAATGCCTCTGCGTCCCTCAGCTGGAAGGAGGTGCTGCAGCACAACCAGGTAGCTATTCAAGGTGGTGAGCACAGAGAAATACAGTAGCATCACAAATGACCAGTAGCAGGGAAATTTGTAGCCATTCTTCATTTCACTGGTTATGGCTGTCACCTCCAAGCCTCCCTCCTCCACAGAAGCCCTTCAGGAACCAGGATGGAGAAACTGATTGAGCTATTTGATCAGTGCAAAAATTGGTGCCCTCTCCGTTCTGGGACTGAATTTCATACTAGCACGTGATAGTGGAGTACAAGCTCTGGAGAGTGAAGTCCTCTCTATCTCAGCAAAAGAGCAAACGCCCTCCCCTGTACCTACAGGGGATCCAACTCTCAGGAGTTAGAGACGAACCAGCCCTTCAACCCTCCACAGGAGTGAGGCTGGAGAAAGGAGCCAGAGAGGGGAAGTGACCTGTTTTTCAGAAATGCAGAGCAGCCCCCAACTCATATGAAGTACAGGAGCTGGAGGTTCTCAGCACTGCTGGCACTGATAAAGGACTGTGAGACTGAATGCCAGACAATGGAAAGTTAAAAACAAAACAAAACACTTGACACTTTCACTTTCCTCATGGGAGCGAGGCTACTGGCAAGCAGAGTAAACAATGTTCTAGGAAATAGTACCTAGGAGGGCACTGACTATCAATCATTTGGGAGATCCCCATCCTATGACCACACCCATAGCCTGGGAACTGTGCTCCATGTTTCCAGGGGAAGGAAGAAAAGGCTACTGGAAGAAGTGGGAGGCGGAGTCAGTCTAGCTTCAGAAGTAGCCTTTCCCATTATATAGGATTCCCCTTCTCCTTGCTCTGGGGTAGGTGGCCCTCTAACACCAACTGTTCTGTACTTCTGACCATCTAAGGTACTTATCTGATCCCCATTAGGAGAGCCTGTGTGGCCCAGGGGATCATGCACCGGACTAGGACTCAGGAGAGTGGGGCTCTGCCACTGGCCTGCTGGGTGACCATGGGCAAATCACGTTTCCACTCTGTGCTTCAGAGTTCCCCTGAATGGGGGGGGGGGGGGGGGGTCATGATTCTGACCTGCTTTGTAAAGTGCTCTGAGATCTGCTCATAAGAGCCAGGGATTGCCTTTATTTGGGTGCCTTGAAGCCTCACCTCTTTTTCCTCCTCCCCATCATGAGGCAGTGTTGAGCTATTATCCCCATTGTCCAGATGGTGAAAACCGAGACAGAGTGGCCTGCCCAAGGTGACACCAGGAGTCTGTGGCAGAGCTGGGAATTAAACCCAGGTCTCCCAAGCATCCTCACCACTGGGCCATTATCCCACCACAGAAGCAGCTCTATGGACAGAGAAGAGAGGGAGGTGAGGGATGGTGTCTCCTGCATCATGAGATCAGCTGGGAGGAAGATTTCAGGGTCTGTGACTCCTCAGAGAGGAGCCCATTAGCAAAGCCAGCTGGCCCTCTTCAGTGACTAGCAGAGAACCACGGACCGAGGTAGACACGAAATAATCAGCCGCCAGCCCAAATGCTACTGAAAACAAGGATGTTTATTAGTCCCAAGCGTTGCCCCTACAGCCCCTACCTGTGTGATGCTGTACCAGGTGCCACCCACCAACCCCAGAGCCCTATGCCAGGGTGACAAATTTCACTCAAGTGCAGTTTGGGCCTCGGATGAGTGCTGGAGCCAGGTAGCCAATGGTCACTGATACAGCAGAAACAAACTGCTTTCAGAGATGCTAGGGTTCTGCAGAGGGGGCTGCCCCTAGTGCCGATGGAGTTCCAATGTGAAATGTCACGGCAGCTTAGCACCAGCTACACAGAACTAGCAGGCAATCCAGTTCTGGGTCCACACACAGCTCTGCTGATGCGCCTCAGTCCTGGCCCGCAGCCCTGATGCTATCCCAGGCTGGGCTCCACTTCAAGCCCCCCCCGCCCCAGCTCTGCCAATGCTCCTTAATCCCAACCCACAGCCGCCCAGCTATCCCAGCCTGACTCCCCCGCTACACAGTTCTGTCAAGGTCCTTCTCAATCCTGACACACAGTCCCCTGGCTTCCTCTCCCAGCTCTGCTGACCCCCCTCAATACCCATCCCAGACTCCTCTCTCACACAGCAGCCAATGGCCCCCAATCATGTCCTGTAGCAACACCCTCCACCTCCACTAGTCCATCCTGGGCTTCTCCTGAGCTGACACTAGCTATCTGGCCATCCGGGGGATGGAGTGGGGTGGGGTGCGGGGGGTTAGTTCATTGGGGAGCAGCAAAATAAACTCAACCCGTCTCATGTAGCTCCTATAGTCAAGTTTAACCCAGATCTCTAAAGGAGGGAGGCTTTATAGTTACTGCTGCTCAGAGCCTCCTAGGAAGTTAATGTATTCCACTGCTCCAACCCACAAAGCACTGAGCTCTAGCCTTCTACCCCGCCCTTGGCCTCCACACACACACCTACCAGCCTCAGGAGCAGCTCGCCATGCTCATCCAATGCAGAGGAGCCTGCAGTCCCCGCACTCCATTCTTCTCTGCTGGAGCCAATTGCAATGAATAAGGAGTCGAGACTACTGCTGAAGATACCCGGTGGTAGACACGCCTCTGTTCTCGTCCCACACACGAGCTCTGTTGGCCCCATCTCTGATGCGGGACCCCCCCATGTCAGGGGGCAGGGATCAAGGAGGGAAGCTGTGGAAGGTGTGGTGTTGGTCAAGGCCCCGGGTTAGACAAGGAAGCAAGGTGACTCCCACCTAGAAGCAGCGGTTTATTGATCTTTCTGAGGCAGAGAAGAGGCCCCACCAAATCTGAGCTGCCTTGGTATAGAGCGAAGATGCAAGGCTGCCCCCACCAGTCTCACCCAAACCAAAGGCTGCAGGAAGAATTTTATCACCCAGAAGGAAATTGGGACAACCTGGATCTTTACGCCAGAGAATTCCCTCCTGTCCCAACACCCCTAGATGGAGAAAGCATGCCAGCCTTACAAGCCGGCATCCCACCCACCAGGTGATGAGAGTTCTCAACACCTTGAAAGATCAATCCCACCCCAAGCACCAGTCGTGATCACAGGGAAAGACCTCTCCCAACTCCTAGCTCCATGCAGATCTCCCCGGGCAGAGCTGGGCCAAGGCTGAGTTTGCGCCCGTTGCCCGTTACCCAGCAGCCAGGAGGTGTGGAGAATCTCACCGAGCAGGGAGCCTTCCGACAGCATCCAGAGCACTGTGGCAGAGATGGAGCTCGCTGCTTTCGGAGAACAAGGGATGGTGAAGTTGGGCTGGGAGGGAAAGAGAGAGAGACAGAGAGAGAGAGAAGGCCCAATCCGCTCTGCTCTAGGAGAGAGTAAGAAGAGAAGAGAATTTCAGCTGGAGGCTCCCCAGCTCCAGGCTTCCTTTCAGTTCTCGTCGTCACCAAGCCGTTCCACACACGGATCATGTTGTGGGTGGTCTGTTGTGCCAAAGGCCTGGGTTTACCTCAATCTGCCCCTTCCTGTTCAGGTTGATGAGGAAGAGGAGAGCGCACCCATTTTGATGCAGTAGTGCCAAGGAATTGAAGCTGGGAACTGTCAGCTGCCCTAGATCTGTATGTTCACCTTAGGCTGCATTCACCCCACACTGAGCCTGGGCTCATGGCACTAGTAGGGCCACCTAACCAGAGCCAAGGGTCTGTATTTCTTCAAGCAAGCAACCCTAATGTTACGTAACTTAGAAGATGAAGAATGATCTTAACGCTCAGGTGCAGGACTGGGAGTCAGGAGACCTGGGTTTGAGTCCCTGCTCTGCCAGTCTGTCTGCGTGAACTTGGCCGAGTCATTTAGTTGCTTTGTGCCTCAGTTTCCCCATCTGTAAAATGGGGAGAACAGCGTTGCCCTGCCTCACAGAGGTGTTGGGAAGATAAATCTATTCAAAACTGAGATGCTCACATACTGCGGAAATGATTCACTGCTTTGAAGACCAGAACGGCCCATTCTGATCAGCAAGGTTCACCTCCTGCATACTATAGGTCAGAGAATCCCTTTTCCTGCATCACTCCTGTAATTTGTGTGAGGTACAGTGCAGGTTTAGGAAAGAGAGCCAGTCTTGACTTAAAGACTCCAAGTGATGGAGAATCCACAACGTCCCTATGTTCACTGACTAATTCCTCTCGGGGTTAAAAATCTGTCTTATTTCCAGTCTGAATTTGTCTCGTTTCAACGCCCACCGATTGGCTCTTGTTCTGCCTTTGTCTGTGAGATTAAAGACTGCTCTACTCTCACATCTCCACCCCGGCTGCAGACAGTGATCAGGTCACTATGGGAACCATATAAAGACCTAAACTAGATTACCACAGTAAGGCAGGTGGCACATGTTTTCAGAACATAACCTCTCCGCGGCAGGGATTTCTAATACTACTTGACTCAGCATCAGCCAGTGGAGATCTTAACCAAACTTGAATCAACCCTTCCCCCTTTTATAGAGGAGATCCACAGACTTGCCCGGAGGTCAGTGCCAGAACCAGGGACCAGAACCCAGATCTTGTGCTGTCTGTGATAGAAGCACACGACTATTCCTTCCTCTTGGAGTGCGAGTGAAAGGGAAGGGGGGAGAAAAGCGCTTACCTCCTGCTTCATCTCAGGTTGGAGTCCCCATGGGTGTTTAAGGCTCACAGTGGTTAGAGAGAAGAGACTGGGAGATCTTCAGGGAATCCCTCAAGTCATCTTTCACCTCTGCTAGCAGGATGCTTGGTGGGTCCTCCAGAAATCCTGCTCTTCCCCTGACATGTCATCTGAGGCCAAAAGAGTTCCTGGTCTGGGGGTTACCTTGATGTAAGGTCTCTTTGGGATAGGGTCAATCTAGAATAGACGGGGGAGTTAGATTCACTAGCCCCTCCTTCCTGAGTTTCTAAAAGGATCTAGGGGCTTTGCACCCTGCCCTTTGGTTTCCCATTGGCCTGGAGGGGCTTGGGTTAACAGCTGGCCTTCAGCATAGAATGCACAGATTTAAACACAGAGCTCGGATGGTGCATGGCTGCCAGCTCCAAAGACTCTGGGGAGTCAGCAGACTTGACAGTCCCAACAGGATGGCTCAGAAGTCAGGCTGACAAATGTCTGTCCATGAACCGTACTGAAAGCAGATACCGTGCCCCCTCTTTGGATGGTTATGGAACTAAGACTTGCTCCCTAATGCTCCCCCACAGCCAGATCCAGACAGTTCTGACTGGACGCTCAGAGCGGCTTCCCCTGAGCTGCGGGCTCCTCCAAATCCTGTTCTTGGGATACATCATCCCACCCCCGCTTGGTCAGGGGATGGAAGCAGTCTGACCTTTGAGCCTGGGCTAAATGGCAATGATGCGTATACAGCCCTTTCCATTAGAGGCTCTCCAGGCACTGAAAGGCTCCCTCAGTCACACATGGGGAAACTGACACAGGGAGAGGAAGTGATCTGTCTACAAGCTTATAGTGGTAGACTCTCCCTGCTCTAACCACTACACCATTCCCCCCTGTACCCCACTCCCCTGCTCACAACATCATCTCCAATAAACACAGGCTCAAACACTCATCAGGAAGGTCTTTCTGCCTTACCTCAGTCTGCCATGGACAGATGCCAGAGGGAGACGTTTACCCTGTCGACTGTTTTTTTCTGATGCTCCCACTTCACCTCCCAGACGTGCTGCTGGGGGAATGAAAGGGTCTCTCTATCACTTCTCTCACACACCAGTGGTCCACCTAGTTCTGTATCCCACATCAATAGAAGGCATTACCCAATGCTGTACCAATGGGGGGTGCAATTCCTGGCCCCAGCCGGTGACCATGTTCTGCCCAGAGTCTGCTCCTAGGAGAGAAAGCAGCTCAAGCTGACTATTCAGCAGCACAATGGATTCCTATGCCATTATCTCTGGCAACTGAAGACAGCTACTAAAAAGCAAATGGAAGCAGTGTGTGCTAGCCCTAAGCGGATGCATGCAGGGGGATCTGGAATGACCAAAGCGATCCCCAGGCTGAGACATGCATGTGCTAAGGAGTGGGTCTGTCCCTAGATCTTCAAACCCAGTAAGGGCAGGAACACGAACTAGCCAGAGTACCTCACAAGGGGTGGGGTTGGGGTGGGGAGGTGTGGTGGAGCGCTTTAGATGGGTGGAGGCAGCATCCCCAGCAAGAAGCCAAGATCTCTTTGCACATGTAGTGCTTACCCAAAGATTTAAACACAATCTCTGCTGTGGGGAAACCGAGGCACAGGGAGGGGAAGGGAGTGGCTAGAAATAGAACCCATGAGTCCTGCTAGCCTTGCGCTCTCACCAGAGGGAGCCCTCTGGACTGCTGAATGGCTAACCCAAGAGCACCAGAAGAGGAAGAAGCGCAGGTAGGGGGCAAGGGGAGTGGTATATTCACTCAAGCTTGTAGTGGAGGCTTCATGCTTCCTTCAGCAGGGTGGTGGTTAAAGGCATTGCGCTGTCCTGAATCAGCTCTGCCTGCACCTTTGCAGCCGAGATCCCTTTCCCCCTTACGCCTCCGAGCACCGGGCTGTGTATGGAGAAAAAAAAAATCAATGGGGTGGGGGAGAAAGGGTTACAAGGTTAGATACCTGACAAGTGAGGTCTAAACAAATGTGTGTGTGTGTGGGGGGTGGGGGGGGGTGAGGAGTTGGCATCAACAACAGGAATAAACAGATAAGGGGCTTGCAGTAGGTCAGAGTTACAGATGCCCTGGCTAAGTTAGAGCAAAGGAATGCTGCGGCCAGAAGGCAGGAGGGAAACCCAGGCAGCCTGTGGGGTTGCTAACAAGGCACTCGCTGTGGGGAGGGCACATGGAGACGGGAAGGGAAGAGGGTCGCTCCATTAACTGAGGCAACTGCGGTGGAACAGGCAGCGTGATACGGTCAAGCGAAATTGGGGTGTCAGTTTTGCCATATGCCAGGCACAGAGGAGGGAGGCAGAAAAAGAAGAGCCGCACAGAGGGTTGGGCACAGTTAAAGCGACGCAGCAGCTGATTTGACGACGAGACGCCGGGAAGTTCTGTACAAGCTGTTTAATCATCAATGTAAAAAAATGAAAAGGGAAAAAGAAGCCGTGACACGGACAGAGACTTTGGATGCACCAAAAAAATCCACTTCCTTCTGTCATATTGAGGTACAGAAACAGAACAAGGCACCCCTCCCACCCTCCAGTCCTAGCTACGGATCTAGAGACACACATTTCAAAACTCTGCTCCGCAATGCACAACACAGGAAGACCGTGCCGAGGAATTAGCCAGCAAAAAATGAAAAAAGAGCACTGCAAGTTACAACAGTTAAAACTGATGAGATGGGAAGGGAATCAAGAAAGGATCAGCGCTGAATTATGAGGAGAACTGCCTTGGCCTTCAGTGCAGAATTGCAGGGGGCCAGTTCGTCACAGTGGGCGACAGATCTTCCAAACTGGGATTATTTTCTTAGAGACCGAACCAAACCAAAACATGAGGAAAGGAAACCAGGAGGGAAAGGGGATGAGGGGGGAAAGTAGAGAAAAGATGCAACCTAACAAACCTCGGAAAGTGGGAGCTTTGAAAAGACTGAAGGAAAAAGAAAGCAGGTTAATATCTTAATGGGGAGGGAGGGAGGCAGGCAAACTCACTTCTCGCCAGCGCTACTTGACCTTCAAAGGAAATCTAGGCTATATATATATATATATATATATATAAACACACACACACAAAAGGTTCTCTAGTTCATAGGAGCCTATTTACCGCCTTTCAGGAGGCATGGTAATCTCCATCCACTGTGGATGGCATCAGAGAGCTACTTTAGGGAGGAGTGGCACTCCCTTACCCCATAAAAAACTGTGCCAATAAGGAGTTCTAGGGCTAGTTTCTCTCCACCCCATGCCGCCGCCCCCCACCGAAGCTAAGATCTCTGGTCACTTACTACTATAAGCCCAGTCAGATTAGTACGTCTGGGCATATTGAGTGGCATAGCCGTTGCTGTATTTCTCATAGTACTCCCCTGCACTGTAGGTGGCACCCATGGTGTACTGGGAGTAGGTAGCTGCTGCTGCGGCTGCAGCCGCCACTGCTGCATAACCCGTTTGGTTGTACACTTGGCTGTATGTCTGGGCGGCAGCTGCGGCAGCGTAGGGATCAGTATATTGGGCCACCACAGCGGTCGTCCGCCTGCCCACAGGGCTCCTCTCTCTGTATGCGGTGGGGGTAGAGGGCGGAGGTGGCAGGGCCCTCTCGTATGCTGTCCTGGCAGTCATAGCCCGGTCGTAGAGCTCATAGGCATAGCGGTCGTAATATTCCCGGTCATACCAAGATCGGGGCGCATAGTGGGTATACGGAGGTGGTGGCGGGGGGATGCGCCCCCTGGGAAAGTAGTAGCTGGGGGGGGTTGGAGGTGGCACAGAGGTCCCCTTGGTTGTCTTGAGTGAGTTGTTGCTCTTGGACAGCGTTACAAAGATCTTTTGGTCCTCCAGAGGCATGTCGTTGAGGTTCAAGATGGCATCCATGGCTTCCCTCTCCTTGGCCATGTGGACAAAGGCATAGTTCTTTACAATGTCGCACTCCACCACCTTGCCAAACTTCTCAAAGAGCTCCTTGATCTGTGCTGTCGTGGCCTTGCTGGACACATTGCCCACATAGATCTTGGTGGCGTTACGGATCTTGGAGGTGGCGTACTCCACCGTCAGGTGGGCCCCGTAGAACTCCTGCTTGTGCAGCTCGCTGATGGCCTTGTGGGCCTCGTCCTCCTTCTCCATGTGCACAAAGGCGAAATTTTTCAGGATGTCACACTCATTCACCTGTCCATACTGCTCAAAGAGCTTCTTCAGCTCATCCACTGTGACAGAAGGGGAGACCCCTCCCACGAAGATCTTCACCATGGCGGGAGCCTGCACTTCCAGCCTGCAATGCTCTCGGGAATCACCCACGCAAACTCCACTGAGAGACAGAGGGGAGAAGAGTTATTTCCTGCTTACGTTCAAGCTATCACAGTGATACCAAGTAGGGCTGTCAACCGCAGTTAATGTTGCGTGAGTTAACTCAAAAAAATTAATCGCGATTAATCGCACTTACCACAATAGAATACCAATTGAAATGTATTAAATATTTTTGGATTTTTTTTACATTTTCAAAACTGATTTCAATTACAACATAGAATACAAAGTGCATAGTGCTCACTTAATATTTTTTATTACAAATATACACACTGTAAAAATGATAAACAAAAGAAATAGTATTTTTCAGTTCACCTCATACAAGTACTGAAGTGCAATCTCTCTATCATGAACGTGTAACTTACAAATGCAGATTTTTTTTTTTTGGATACATAACCGCACTCAAACAAAACAGTGTAAAACTTTAGAGCCTACAAGTCCACTCAGTCCTACTTCTTATTCTGCCAATCGCTAAGACAAACAAGTTTGTTTACATTGATGGGAAATAATGTTGCCTGCTTCTTATAATACAATGTCACCTGAAAGGTGTTGCAAGGTATTTACATGTCAGATATGCTAAACATTTGTATGCCCCTTCCATGCTTCAGCCACCATTCCAGAGGACATGCTTCCATGCTCGTTAAAAAATATAACTAAGTAATTAAATTTGCGACTGTACTTCTTGGCGGGAGACTGTGTGTCTCCTGCTCAGTTTTACCTGCATTCTGCATGTATTTCATGTTATAGCAGTCTCGGATGATGACCAAGCACATATTCATTTTAAGAACACTTTCATAGCAGATTTCACAAAATGCAAAGAAGGTACCAATGTGAGATTTCTAAAAATAGCTACTGCACTCGACCCAAGGTTTAAGAATCTGAACTGCCATCCAAAATCTGAGAGGGACGAGGTGTGGAGCATGCTTTCAGAAGTCTTAAAAGAGCAACATTCTAATGCAGAAACTACAGAACCCAAACCACCAAAAAGGAAAATTAACCTTCTGCTGGTGGCATCTGACTCAGATGACGCAAATGAATGTGCGTCAGTCCACACGGCTCTGGATCGTTAACAAGCAGAACCCAACATCAGCATGGAAGCATGTCCTCTGGAATGGTGGTTGAAGCATGAAGGGCCATATGAATCTTTAGCACATCTGGCACATAAATATCTTGCAACACCAGCTATAACCGTGCCATGCGAATGCCTGTTCTCACTTTCAGATGACATTGTAAACAAGAAGCAGGCAGCATTATCTCCTGCAAATTGTAACCAACCTTGTTTGTCTGAGTGATTGGCTGAACAAGAAGTAGGACTGAGTGGACTTGTGGGCTCTAAACTTTCACACTGTTTTGTTTTTGAATGCAGTTTTTTAACATAATTTTACATTTATAACTCCAACTTTCATGATAAAGAAATTGCAATACACAGTACTTGTATGAGGTGAATTAAATAAAATTTGTTTTTTACAGTGCAAATATTTGTAATAAAAATATAAAGTGAGCACTGTACACTTTGTATTCTGTGTTGTAACTAAAATATATTTGAAAATATAGTAAACATCCAAAAATATTTAAAATAAATGGTATTCTATTGTTGTTTAACAGCACGATTAATCGTGCTATTAGTTGCAATTAATTTTTTTAATTGCTTGATAGCCCTAATACCAATCTCTCTAGGGGTGAGGATGGTCTCAATTTGTGCTCGCTATGCTCTCCTAGATCAAGCTCTCCTGGGGTAGGGATGTGTCTGATTTGTGCTCTCCAAGCTCTCCTCAACCAAGCTCTCAACAGCAGGAGATGTGTCTGATTGGTACATCATAAATGTATGGCACTTTACCTAATACCTTATAACACCATGAATGTACTACAGTGATCAGCAGAAAACCCAGCTGCCTGCGTGGGGCTGACAGAACAAAGCTGGACTGGGAATCCTGTGGCTATTTTCACAGTTGCTTATGGAAGTGGATGGCCTACACAGGCTAGCAACTAGAGCGAAACCTGTAGTAAACCCGTAGCTGCTTAGCTTTGGCAGCATGCAGCCCAGACACACAACCTGCACCTCCTCCACTGGGGAAAACTCAGCCCGGCGATGGGTACTAGAGAAATGGAGAAGCCAGGCAGGATCTCAGACGCCTTCGCCACCTGCAGTGATCTCCCCACCTCCAGTGGGGCAGGAACGAGGGCTACAGAGGAGGAGCCTGGTGCCCTGGGCAGGGAAGGGGGCGTGGCTCGAAGCAGGGGACTGTGAACTTGAGGGACAGGCAGGAAACCCTTAAGCCTCGTGACCAGGCCACTCGGGGTCTTCATAGGGCCAAGGGCCTCTGCCCCTCACGGTGCTCCCCAACGTCCCTCAACGGTATCGCCCCCCGTGTTTCCCGCGGATACCATCCCCGCATGCGCACTGAGCACAAGCCAGCCCGGGGCCGTGATCCCTCGGGCTCCTTCCCGTCCCGTCCCGTTCGCCTGGGACTCACCGCGGAGGAGGGCGGAAGGGCCAGGAGACCTAAAGCAGCGCAGCTCCCGACGGAGGCCAGCTGTTCCCGCAAAACCACAGAAACAAGATGGCGGCGCTCACTTCCGGTCACCGGACCCCTGGGAAGTCCAGCTCCAGGCGCGGAAGTGATTAGGGCGCCGCCATATTTGGGACACGTGATGACGGACACGTGATCACCATCACGCTGCCAAAAACAATAACGAGGCGGAGGGAAAAAACACTGCTCCAGTGACGGCGGGACCATCGTGTAATCATTTGATCGCGGTCCCCCCTCCCCTCCCATTCCTGATAAAGCCGCATGGTGGCGCCGTCTTTGCCTCCTAGGATCAGGAAGCAGCAAGAGAGAGGCCGTCCTCCTCCCAGACTAGAACAGAGTTTGGGGCCACGTCTTGTGCCGGGCAGATCCCCTGCCCCAAGGAGACCTGGCTTAGCTGCTGGGTCTAGCCTCCCTACTCCGCCCAGCTCACTGCCACCAGCCTAGACACAGCTGCTGAAGAGTTTGGCAAGGCAGGTGGCTTCAGGTGTTAGGAAAAGTTACCAAAGCATAACCTGCCCTTTGGGTGGAGGTGTCACAGCACATGGCCCTGCTCAATGGCTAGTAGCAGACTAGGCTCAGGACGTGCTTGAGGATACAATTATTCTAGTGAGAAACAGCACAAACAAGCAAGGATGAGGGGTTGCTTAGCCTGTCTCTACTCCAGGAAGAGGGGAGATACCGCTGTCTGATAGCAGACACTGGCATACAACAAGGATGGTTTCCAACATAAACACACACGAGTGGTGAAGTAAGGATGTCTCAGAAGAGCAGGAATGGGGTATGAAGCCTTTCACCTTTAGTTTAGGAGCTCCAGTCTGTCTCTAGGAGCAAGGGGGGGAGGGCAGGGGAGAGACACAAACCGGCTCAGATTATTCCACCTTTAGTGCACTGATTTCAAATATGACCCATGTCAGGAGTGGCTGAATATAGGAATAGTTACTGCCAGACTGGACCAGCTCCGATATCCCGTCTCTGGCAGTGGCCAGTGTCAAACTGTTTTCCGTCTGACACTCGTTCAGTGGCCCCACAGGATACAACTTAATTCTCAGTCCCACTCCCACTGGACAGGCAGCCACAAAACCACCACCACTTTTATTAGCAGCCTCAGTTCAAGGAGCAAAGCGAGGAAAGGTGCCTCCTGGTGGTGGGACACAGAGACAACTTCAGTATCCACGTTATCACGTGTCCCACATATGGCGGCCCCCAATTAAAAGATGCCTATAGCTGAACATATGATCTTTCAAGTAACCACAGGTCTGGTGTTAACCTGTGACCCTAAAAAAATAACTAGCCTCTCAGCTTCCTTCACAACAGCACTCAGATATGCCTCACTCCTGAAAACCAGGGCCTGGGCCGTGTATAATGAAGGATTAGTGTTAGTAAAGCCCTTTAAGTGTTGATATGTGTCTAGGATTAGACACTTAAGCCGCCCCTCACCCCCCCTTTGCCCTCTGGTAGTTCGACACCCCTCCCCCAAATTCATCTGCTGGCTGCTCCCCAGCTCCATCCCTTCCTGCTCCAGCCACCCCGCCAGCACCCCACAGCCCCGTTCTCCTCTCCGGCCCCGGGGGGCTCTCCGCTCCCCCACTGACGGCTGCCCCCACCTGAACGGGGGGGGGAGGGGCCACTTCTCATTCACTCACCGGGGAAGCCCCAGAACCGGCGTCTTGCCTCCTCCTCACAACACGCCCCCACCAGCTACTTCTGCTCCAAACCAGAAGTCCGTCACTTTCTCCCCTTAAGTGTCCGAGTCCTCCCAGTGCAGCGCCATGTTACCTGGGTCATGTGATCAAAGGACTATTTTTCTCTCCCTCTTTCTCACGAGCACACACTTTAGTCTCCCTGCCCCTCCCTACACAATGGAGTTTCAGGGTGGAGGGGGAGCTGTTGGGGATGATGTGGAGCGAAATATGCCATAACATCCTGTTGGCATGGTGCCCACTTGGGATGAAATAAGTCATGGGCACACAGACCTGGAACACAGACTATGTGCTTTGCAGCATCAACAGGGTGTGAAATAAATCACTGGCCCATGGCATCACCACATGAAATAAGTCACCACAGAGCATCAGGGGTGTGTAAAATAAGTCACTGACCTGTGGCACCCCAGCATGAAATATATCAGCACGTGTTGCCTACATGACATGAAATAAGTCATTGGCTCATAGCCCTACAGCGCAAAATATGGGGAAAGCTGAGGAAGATGAGACTAGGAGTTTGAATGTCACCTCTTCTCTGTGCCCCATGTCAAATATGTAACAATGCAGAGTCAGGGTGGTGTGAAATATGTCACCACTCAACAGCAGCCTGAGCTGAGTCACTGATCCATGGCAACAGGGGTGTTAAATATATCACAGCACCACTAGGAGTTGCTGGGCCTCAGCCCAGTTCCCAGCAGGATGGGTGTCCCCATCACACAAATCCTTCACTGCAAATCACCCACACGTCACCATCACTCCCAGAAGCTAATGATATAGCTGTGCACCCAGTTACACCAGAGTCCTGCTGAATCAAGGCTATAGCATCTCTGCCTATTAATTACTATTATTATTATTACTACTAGTAGTAGTCGTATTTTTGTAGCACCAAGGAGGCCCAATCTTGGACCAGGACCTCAGCAGGACCTGTGCTAGGCGCTGTAAAAACACAGAACTAAGAGACAGTTCCTGCCCCAGAGAGCTGACAACCTCATTATAAAGAACATAAGAACAGCCATACTGGGTCAGACCAATGGTCCCCATTTGGCCAGTATCCGGTCTTCTGACAGTAGCCAATGTCAGATACTTCAAAGTGAATGAACAAATAGGGCAATTACAGAGTGATCCATCCCCTGTCATCCACTCCCCTTCTGGCAGTTGGAGGCTTAGGACACCCAGAGCATGGGGTTGCATCCTTGATCATTTTGGCTAATAGCCATTGATGGATCTATCCTCTATGAACTTATCTAATTCGAGAGACTATAAGATGGAGACAGACAGGGGAGTACAACCAATAGATACAGACAGACAGGGGGAGTACAAGGAAACAATGAAACAATACCAGTCAGCATGATGGTGTGTTGAGACCACAGAATAGCAGCCTAACCATTGCCAAGTTTTCTGTAGGACTCACAGTAGAAGAGAATTTTAAGGAAGATTTTGAAATAGGATAATGGAATGGAATGCTAAACTGTATTATACTGTTTTGCCACTAGGTGGCACTGTGCATAAACACCTGATTTAAAGGGAACCTTAGGTATAGTTGCCAGACCATTAAAGGATCTCACGATGAACATATCTGGTGTGTATAAACCAGCTCTGTGACCAGTCCATATCTGGTACAGAAAAACATGACATGGTGTCAGAAGTAAACTGAGAACAGAAACAGAAGGAAAACAGCAACAAAGGTTGTAGGATCTCAACAGCATGCCACTCTTCAATGCCCCAGAGAACTTCAACTTTGACAAACATTAAGAATGGACACACTGAAAACAATATTTTGCAAGATTTTGCATTGCTACCAAGCTGCACAAAGAAACTGGAGATGTACAGGTATCATTTATATTTTATGCTATAGGGAAGCAAGCAGAGCATATCTTTAAATCCTTTTAAAATGTGGTTTAAGAAAAAGCATGTTTCCAACAGAGAATTCAAGAACCAGAGAAAAATGCTGAATCGTTTAAAAGAGCTCTGCATACAGTGGCTGAAAACTGTGATTTTGGGATTGCAAAACATGGAAATATTAGAGACAGGCTGGCTATTGGGTTAACAGGCAAAAACCTTTACAGCAATTAAAAATAGATCTAACCCCACACACAGCTCTTCAAATTGCAAAATAGTCTGAACTGGTGAAACAGCAAAACCTAGAGCAACTTGACTACCTGAAAAACCTGAAACTAGCTTAGAAACTGTAAACAGACACTTGAGCATTAAAAGTTAGTATCATAAAACCACCTAGGTGAGAAGAGAAAACTCCCAGGCTAAGGCTATGTACACACTACAGCTTACATCAGTATACATTATGTCACTCAGGGGTGTGAATAAGCCACCCCCCAGAGCGAGGTAAGTTACACCAACCTAAGCACTGCTGTGGACAGAGCTATGTCAGTGGGAGAGCTTCACCGCTCACGGGGGCTGAAGTAAATAAGTTGATAGAAGAGCTCTCTCCCATTGACTTAGAGCATCTGCACTAGCAGCTCTACAGCAGCGCAGCTGCACCATAGTCTAAGAGGGACAAATTCCAGCCTACGTACATAAGGTGTGAAAAAAGTCATATCCAAAGAGTTTATACATGTCCAGCCAGAGGCACATGGTGTAATACAGGGATTCTCAAACTGGGGGTCCAGACCCCTCAGGGGGTCACTGAGGTTATACCTGAGGGTTGCAAGCTGTCAGCCTCCACTCCACCTGCTTTGCTTCCAGCATTTATAATGGTGTTAAATATATAAAAAGTGCTTTAAATTTATTATGGGGGGGGTCGCACTCAGAGGCTTGCTATGTGAAAGGGATCACTAGTACAAAAGTTTGAGAACCACTGGTGTAATACATGCATGAAATATGAACATTTTGCAGCTGTTAGCCGCACCAAAGCAGTCAGGGAGTTGATTCATATTACAGACAACCAAGAGCCATTGTTTCTGAGATCCACCTCTTGTGATGAAATAGAACCTAGCTGGAGAGTGAAGCTGAGTATTCATGGCAAGTCTATTGACTTTAAAATGGACTCAGGAGCTGACATCATAGTCATCTCAGAAGTGACTTACAATCACCTTCAACCCCACCCAGTGCTTAACTCTGACACAGCTCTGACTACCCCTGGAGGTATTTTGAATTGCATTGGGCCAGTTTACCACAGAAACAACTTACAAAGACAAAAACTATGCATTCAGAGTGCATGTGGATCAAAGGATCAAAGACAAACAACCTTTTCAGCCACAGTGTGGCAGCCATTGTGGGCCTAGTGTGAAAGGTGAAAGACCTTGATGGAGGACTTGATGACATTGGACATTTGAAAGGAGATCCAGTACAAATCAACTTAAGAGACAATTCTCAGCCATACAGTGTACAAGCATCACTACCAGAGAGACCATGGAAGAGACAGCTGCAGATTTATGCAAATTTAGAATTAATTATTTCCTAGCCATAGTGGACTATTTTTCCAGGTACATAGAAATAATGTACTTGAAAGACATAACATGTCTCAGTGTTATTGAGAAACTGAAGAGCACTTCTGCTCATTTCAGTATTCCAGAACAACTAGTGATGGAGAATGGATCACAATTCACTGCAGCAGCATTTAGATCATTCCAAATGAAGTATGATTTTGATCATATTACTAGCAGCCCACATTACCCACAAGTGAATGGAGAGGCTGCGACAGTGGTACAGACAGCCAAGAAAATCCTACAGCAGGAAGATCTAGTCCTCACTCTTCTGAGTTACCGATCAACACCAATAGCAGCTATTGGATATAGTCCAGGACAATTCCTGATGGGAAGACAATTCAGAACTACTGTTCCAACTTTGGAAAAGAGCCTCTCTCCAAAGTGACCAGACATGACGAGAGTAGCCAAATCGGATACAGATGCTTAAAGCCCTTATGAACACTTTTACAACAAATGTCACTCATTTAGAGAACTAACAGGTCTATAACCTGGTGACCATGTTCATGTCCAACTGGATGGAGAAAAAGGAAGGACAACTCCAGGTGTTGTAAAGAAAAATAATTCAGTGTCCAGACCATATGTAATCAAGCCTGGCAGTGGAGAATGCAACAGAAACCATCAACATCTACAGTTTGTTCCTCAGAATGAACAATCAACAGAGAACACTCCACGGATGGCAGATGCAGAAGAAGATTCAAGGATTCCAAACTAACCACAGCCACTTGTTGCAGCTAATGGACAGCCAGAAGACCACGCTGTTATATATTCAGGTTGTGTAACTAGAAAACCAGTATGACTAAGAGACACTTAAAAGACTGATACATACTGAATTTCAAAGACAATATGATAGTGTAAATATTGTAAATGTAGGAAAGTGGAACTTTAAAGGGGGAGCTGTAATGGGATGCTAAACTGTATTATATTGTTCTCCCACTAGGTGGCACTGAGTGTAAAATACCTTATTTAAAGCTAAAATTTAGCTATACCCAGCAGAGCATTCAAGGATCTTATGATGAACACATGTGGTGTGTATAAGCAGGGGCTGAGACCAGTCCATATCTAGTACAGGAGCACAACAGATAACGAGGTAGCTCTGGGGGTATTTGCCAGGAGTTCCTCCCAACCCTGAGGGGCAGCATTGGAGAAAGTATGAAGGTGCTTAGTTGAAAATTTAACAAGTGGGTGATGAAGGGTGCATCCTGGGCCAGTCAGAGGTGGGAGTCAACCTTTCAGTACTACTGAATGAGAGATGATAGGTAAAGTGGGGTTAGGTCAGGAAGGGCCTTCAAAGTGAAAGCAACCAGCTTATGTTTAATAAGATAAAGAACAGGAGGCCCATGAAGGGATGCAAAGAGAGGAAAGACTTGACTTGATGGGATAGGAAAATGATCTTTGCAGCTGTGGTATTCTGAATGGATATGAGTGGGGCAAGATTGCATAGGTCAGCATAGGCGCCAACTTCTCCTGGTGCGGGTGAGTGCTCGATCCCTCCCCGCCCCGACTCCACCCCTTTCCCGCCATCTCCTGTCCCTGTCCCACCTCCATTCCAAACCCTTCCCCAAAGTCCCTGCCCCAACTCCGCCCCCTCCCTGCCCCTATTGCACTCCTTCCCCAAATCCCCACCCCGGCTCTGCCTCTTCCCTGCCTCCTCCCCTGAGCGGGCCGCATTCCCGCTCCTCCCTACTCCCTCCCAGAGCTTGTTACACCACAAAACAGCTGTTTCACGGCGGCAAGCACTGGAAGGAGAAGCGGGGATGCGGCGCTCATGGGAGGAGCTGGAGGCGGAGATGGAGTGAGCTGGGACAGGGCATGGAGCTTGGCTGCCAGTGGGTGCAGAGCACCCACCAATTTTTCCCTGTGGGTGCTCCAGCCCCAGAGCACCTACAGAGTCGGCGTCTATGTATGTCAGTGCGAGAGAGACGGATATTGTGGTAATTAAGACGTGGGATGAGAGCCTGGATGAGCAGTTTAGACAAGCTGTATCTAAGAGATGTTATGCAGAAAGAGTCTGCAAGATTTAGCCATAGACTGGATATGAGGCCTTAGAAAGTGGTCCAAGTTGAAGATGATGGCCACGTTACAGGCCTAAATGACCAGCAGGATGGTGGTGTTGTCCTCAGTGCTCAAGACAGAAGGTAGCGGGGTGGGCTGGGGGAGGAAGATTAGGAGCTCTGTTTTAGTCATGTTGAGGTTGAGTCGACAGCTAGACATCAATGAGGAGATGTCAGAGAGACAGGGCAAGATTTCAGTTTGGACAGGAGTCAGGTCTGGAGCGGAGCAGAGCAGTATCTGTGAGAGCCGTCCACATAGAGATGGCAGCTGAATTTATGGCTGAGCATACCAGAGATAAAGTGTAGAGGGAGGAGAGGTCCCTAGACACAGTTGGTGCCAATTAATGATTAACTAAATCTCCCTCAGTTCCTGGTAGTGATGAGGGCCTGCTGCATCTCTTTACCAGAAACACCAATAAAAATCTGATAAGGATATCAGCAAAAGTTAGGGTGCCTGTGGGTGGATGGGAACAGCTTGAAAGTGGTATGTACGATAAACTCATAAACCCACAGGTATTTAACTCTCCTCCAGTATTGGTTGGTTATAGTCAGTTGCAGTGTGAGTGCCACTCCTATGACCTCTTTCACCCTAGAGCCAAGGGTTAATGTGTACCCTGGGCAATACCTGTCTTAGGTAATTAGATGGCCCCCATTACCATGGTATCTGAGTGCCTCAAAGTCTTGAGTGTAGTGTTGCCCCTCTGGCCCAAGGAATTAGCCATTACCTGGGGCCTTGCAGGGCTGCTTCCATTAGTAGGAGAAATCAGTGAGATGAGGTAGGTCTATTCCTAGGTGTAATCTCATCTATTCACAAAGAATGCACACAAAGTCCTGTTTCCCGGAATGCAGTAGAAACTAACAACAGCTGCTAGTTACCTTGCTTTGAAATCCCCAAGTCTGCCCCTCCAGTGGGCTCTGTGCCCAAAGAGCCCTGCCTTGCTGCTTCCTCTCAGGGTCCCACTCACGACAGCTTCTTCTCTTCCTGGCACTGGCCAATTTGACCCTCTACAACCCAGGAGAAGGAGCTTGACTGTGGGGCCTATCACAGTTGCAGGGTGACTGGATCTGTATTCCCTCTCCATGGCTTCTCAAACGTCACCCACTTAAGTTTTCTAGCTCCCAGCCATTGCCTTTGTTGGGTAGAGACCCGCGTCTCTCTCTCCCTTCTGACCAGGATTTTTTTTACAGCTGCACTGGTCCCTGCCTCACACTGTGATATCCCCAGCAAGCCAGTCTGCCGAAAGCCCAGTCCTTGGGCTTTGCTCTCTCTCTGAGGGTTATGAACAGTCTATTGCCAGCAGTTACAAATGACCGCATAACTCCTTCTAAGCAGGCGCATTCAGTGATGAGCTGCCAAAATCTTAACAATGGGTTCCCTCCTCACCCTATGAGGGGGTCGTTGCTCACCCCCTCCCCCCGGGATTCCTGCCCCATCCAACCCCCCCCGCGTTCCTTGATGCCCGGCCCCCAGGACCCCTGCCCCATCCACCCCCCTCCCCTGTCCCCTGACTGCCCCCAGAACTGGGCAGGAGGGTCTCGTGGACCACCGTAGTGGGTGCCCACCCCACCCCTAAGAGCCAGAGGCACCTGCCAGGGGGCGAGGTGGGGAGTCCCAGCGGTGCTTACCTGGGGCAGCTCCCAGGAAGCATCCGGCAGGTCCCTCTGGCTCCTAGGGGCGGGGGAACGTAGCTAGGGGGGAGCAGGGGGAGAGGCCGCTCCCCCCATTGATCACATCAAAAATGGGGCCTTAGGCGCCGACTCCCTGGGTGCTTCGGGGCTCGAGCACCCACGGGGAAAATTGGTGGGTGCAGAGCCCCCACTGGCAGCTCCCCACCCTGCACCCGGCTCACCTCCGCCCCTGAACCCACCGGCCCACTCTGCTTCTCCACGCCCCCTCCCCCCCGGCTTCCCGCGAATCAGCTGTTCGGCGGGAAGCCGGGGAGGGCTGAGAAGCAGGCCGCAGCTTCCCATTCAGGCCGAGGGTGGCGGAGGTGAGCTGGGGCAGGGAGCGGTTCCCCTGTGCCCCCCCCCCGGGTTATCTGCTGCGGCGTGGGCGGCCCTCCTCACGCCCCCCACGCCCCCCACCCCCCCCACACCAGAGCTCACCTCCACCTCCCTGGGTCTGCTTCCCGCACGAACAGCTGATTCGCGGGAAGCCGGGGGAGGGGGGGTGGAGAAGTAGAGCGGGGAGGAGGCGGAGCGGAGGTGAGGTGAGCTGGGGCCTGGGGTGGGGTGGGGAGCTGCCGGTGGATGCTCTGTACCCACCAAATTTTCCCCTTGGGTGCTCCAGGGCTGGAGCACCCGTGGAGTTGGCGCCTAAGGTGCCACTTTTGGCCGGTTAAATTTAGAAGCCCTTTTAGAACCGGTTGTCCCTTGCGGAACAACCGGTTCTAAAAGGGCTTATAATTTAACAACAGGTTCTAGCAAACTGGTGCGAACCGGCTCCAGCTCACCACTGGGCACATTTATTCTTAAGGTAAAAGCGTTACAGAGAAAACATATACAAGCAATAAACAAATTTAAACACATGCTGAATGCACCAGGAATCACCTATCAGTCTCACAGGGCCCTAGTAACCCAAAGTCTTTCTAGCCCCTCCTCCGGGGTTGAGGGCCCTTGGATATAAGGTCCTGGCCAATCGCTGGATCAGAAAGAAGGCCTAGTGTCAGTTCAAGGTCATCCTTTTATACCAAAAGCCTTTTCCTTTGTCTCCCAGTCTCTGGAAAGCCCAGCTTGAGCCAGTATATGCAAACCCCTCCAGGGGTCATACCTCACTCGAGTTGTTTATCTTTAGGCCAGGTCTACACCTGGAAATCAGGTCAGTATAACTATGTCACTCCCGGGTGTGAAAAATTCACATCCCTGAGCGAAGCAGTTCAACCGACCTAACCTCTGGTGTAGATAGCACTAAGTCAACAGGAGAATTCTCCCATCAACATAGCTACTGCCTCTCGGGGAGGTGGATTTCCTACACTGATGGTAGAATCCCTCTTCTCAGCCTAAGTAACATCTTCACTGGAGCGTTACAGCAGTGTAGCTGCAGTGTTTTAAGTGTAGACCTGCCCTCAGTGATTCACCTTAATCACCCCCCACTGTCTGTAGTCCCTGTAGGGGCTGTAACCCACCCCCAAGGAGTAGAGCGCAATCATACATAAACCAATCATAGACTTAACACAAAATGGTCCCCAAAGATATTGCAGAGGACCTATTTCCGTTCTCTTGTTGCCTCACATCTCTGGGCAGAGTTCCTCTGGGCAGCATCCGCTGAGTCCTTAGACTCCTTTGTGGACAGCTGGCCGCTGTCTAGGGTTGCCAGGGAATTCTGATTCCCAGTCCCCACTGCCATGGGCGGTGGGTGAAGCTTCCCCTCGGGGAAGCTAGCTCCTTGCCCCGCCTCTTCTACCCATGACCATGCCCACCCTCCACCCCAGCTCTGCCCCACCATCTCCCCCTTCCTGCTCGTCCCCTCCTGCCACCACTCACCACATTCCTCCTCCATGAGGCCCCTACCACCCGCCGCTCCCTGCGTCCCTCCTCTCCTCCACACACCCTCTTCCCCTGAGGTCCCTGCTGCTCGCACTCTCCACATCCCTCCTCTCCTCCCCCACACGAGTCCCCCCCACCCCGCACAGCATCCATCCTCGCCTCCACTCCCCTCCCCTGCAAGGCCCCCCCTGCCCAGCCCTTGCTGCAGAGCAGAGGCGGGTCCACCATGGCCCAGGTGTCCAGTGGTGGGGCGGCGGCAGCTGCGCCAGGGGAGGCTTAGCCTCCCCTGGCCTATTATACCCGCTGCCTATGCCCATTGTTCTAACCGCTAAACTGCCCCTCCCCCTACTACATACACTAGAACCAGCAAAGGAACCCAGGCATCCTGCCTCCCAGACCTGTGTTTAAGCAACTAGACCTCACTGTCACTTTTTACCGCTAAATAGTAACAATATATCTTGAAGGGAAAGTATCCGCCATGGGACAGATCCTCGCTGGTGCAAATCCCGCATGAGCCTTCCCTCCTTTAGCTTGGAAGGATCTGCAGATTTGCACTATCTGAGGATTTGCCCCAGGAGGATATTTAAAGCTTGAGGACTTGTCTTCTCCCCTAGTGTGGCCTTGAGACCTGGGACTGGCTGCCAGGCCAGCAGGGTGGTGAGGAAGCTCTGAACAGACCTGGGGACAGGGGCAATCATGGGCAGGAATAGGGTGACCAGATGTCCCAATTTTATAGGGACAGTCCCGATATTCTGGGCTTTGTCTTATATAGGTGCCTATTACCTCCCACCCCTATGCCCCGTTCCAATTTTTCATACTTACTATCTGGTTCCCGTAGGCAGGAATGAGGAACCAACTGCCTGCAGAAAAGTGAAAGGACTTAGGGAACTGGCCAGGGGACGCTGCATGTTCTGTCTCCAGACTGCCTCCAGATAGGAGGAAGCTCTTGGGCTTGCCCACAAAGCAGGAAATTCCAAACACGTGTCTTCCAGCTGAGCCAGACTTTTCTGAGCAAAGGTCTGGTTTAGGATAAATCGAAACTGAGGCTGGCGTCACGAATATAAAGGCTGGCGTCTCAAATGCACTGGACTCTTAGGAGATGGCTGGCAGCCTGTGAGGGAGAGCTTGGCCAGGCCAGCGAAGCACAGGGGCTCTCGGGATGATCCCAAGGTCCTAAGCACCCCTCTGCCTGAGGACACACTTTTCCTTGGTGGTCTGTCACCTCAAGAGCTAACCCCATGCATGTCCACAGCATGGAGCGGTTTGGGACTAACCCTGTGTCCCAGAGCAGCACTAGCTGCCTCTCTGAGAACTTGCAGGGTGGGAATATACTAATGTCTGGAGTGGTAAGTACAGAGAGAGCTGTGTGAGAGAGATTGTGTGAGTGTGTGACAGAGAGAACTGTGTGAGTGTGCCAGAACTGTGCATGTGTGACAATGTGTATGTGAGACACAGAACTGTGTGACTGTGTGTGTAAGAGAGACAGAAAGATCTGTAAAAAGAAAAGGAGTACTTGTGGCACCTTAGAGACTGACAAACTTATTTGAGCATAAGCTTTTGTGAGCTACAGCTCACTTCATCGGATGTAGCTCACGAAAGCTTATGCTCAAATAAATTTGTTAGTCTCTAAGGTGCCACAAGTCCTCCTTTTCTTTTTGCGAATAAAGGCTAACATGGCTGCTACTCTGACACCTGTCAAGAAAGATCTGTGTGTGACAGAGACCTGTGTGTGTGTGTGGCAGAAAACTGTGTGTGTGAAATGTGTGTGTTTGCCAGTGTGTGTGTGAGAGAGGGGACTGTGCATGTGTGCAAGAGCATGTGTGTGAGAAAATGTGTGACAGAAAGAACTGTGCTTGTGTGTGTGACAGAGACCTGTATGTGTACGTGAGTATGTGTGACAGTGAGTGTGATAGACAGAGAACTGTGTGTTGTGTGACTGTGTGTGTGTATGAGACAGAGATCTGTGTGTGTGTCTCTGAGAGAGACCTGTATGTGTGTCAGTGTGTGTGAGAGAGAGAACAGTGTGAGACAGAGACCTGTGTGTGTGACAGAAAATAGTATGTGTGTTTGACAGTGTGTGTGTGTGTGTGAGAGAGAGAACTGTGCAAGAGAGTGTGTGAGAAAGTGTTTGTGTGACAGAGACAACTGTATGGGTAGGAGTGTAGTGTTTTTGTGTGTCACAGAGAGAGAGATTGTGTGTCTGAACATTTGACAGATATTTTTGTATCTGAATGTGTGTGTATGTGTCTGCCTGTGTGAAAGGGAGATTGTGTGACTGTGTATATGACAAAGACTGTGTCTGAGCCAGATTGTGTGTGTGTAAAAAGTGAGAAAGATGTGGGGAGACAGGCAGAGGGTCAGCTGTAGCTGTCTGTCACCCTGGAATAACCAATTCATGCCCAGCATTGACTCCAGGTTCCCCTCAGGTAGTTGGGATCACAATAGGGAGACTGACTGCCAGCCTGGGTGGGACTCGCCACAGTGCCTAGGTCACCTAGGAGCCCCAACCCACAGACGGTCACTGGGCCTGTGCTCCTAAATCCCCTGGGGGCTTTCAAAAGCCACAGCCCTTGTATGCATGAAGGAGTGTGCCCATGGCTGCCATGAGGCATGGCGGGACAGGGTCAGCCCTGAGCAGATTCACCATTGAGCCATGACTGGTGTGTGTTCAAAGTAGCCAGTGCCAATTTTCCTATGTGTCCTATGTGTTCTATTGCCCCAGAACTCTGGTGCTTTGTTGTTGGCTTGGGTTCACTTGGGATGATAAAGAGAAGAGAAGAGACACCTCTAAAGTCCTGAGTGCCCTCCCCAGCTCTAACCACTAGACTCTACTCCCCTCCCTGAACCAAGACTAGAACCCAGGAGCCCTGACACAGTCTCCTGTTCCAACCCAGTGGATCCCACAGCACCCTGTTTCTATCCCCAGTGCAGGTACAGTGTGGGTAGCAGCAGGGCAGGTATCCTCCCTTCTCCCCTTGCTCTTCCCCATGGTTGGCTTCACTTCACCCAACTTCTAGGAGGGGAGAAGGGGGTCAGCCCCAGTGGCCCATTCAGCCCTTGGCCTCACTGCTAAGAGGGTGGGTTGGGGATCAGCTAGTGCCCTCTGTTCTGGGGAGCTCCCTCAGCTGAGGCCCAGCCAACTCATCTCATGCCTCACTGGTTGATTTGTCTCCCAGAATTCTTTGGAAGAAAAGAAGCTGAAAAGACGTCAAAAGAATCGGGCAGCTGCCCAGAGGAGCCGACAGAAGCACACGGAGAAAGCGGACGAGCTCCATCAGGTCAGTGAAGGGGGCTAACAGTGACAAGACAGGATGAAATATAAGGGCGCTGGTGCAGGACCCCCCAAAGGGAAGGCTCCCCCATTAGCAACTTAACAAGAACTGATGGTGGGAGTCAGGGAAGTCATAGGTGCGAGGACTACTGCCCTCTGGTGGAGGTGATCAGAACTGTATAACTATGTGTCCTAAGGCCTATACTTCTACCGGTGAGCAGGGATTCTCTGTCAGCACAAGTGGCAAGGCCCTGAGGTGGGATTCCTTAGTAAGACATGCTGGAACCACAGCCTAGGAGGAGGGAGGATCTCACTCTCTGGCCTGGAGCAATCGCTGGCTCTTTAAGACCCAAGCATGGGATGATGGGGTGAGGTGCCGTCCCGGCTGTCCAGAGCCAAGGATGGGAGGCAGGATGAGGAGCTGGGGCTCTGCAAGATGGTTTCCTGCAGCACCAGAAAGTTGGGGTTTTGTGAACCAAAAATAGCCACACGCATTAAGTGTGGCCCCTGGGCCCCTCACAGTTTGCTGGTGTGGGATCTGGTGCGTTTGTGTGAAGTCAGTGCAGGCCCATGATCACAGCAGGAGACTGGGAGTCAGGACTCGTGGGTTCTGTTCTCTGCTCTTGGAGAGGAATAAGCTTTAGTGGCTAGGGCCGGGGGAACACTGGGACTCATTCCTCCTGGGCTCCGCTGCCACCTTCATGGAAATGATTCTGAGCCCTCTCCCTGCTCTAGCCCATGAAACCTCCCCCTCCTCTCCCAGAGCTGGGGCTAGAATCCAGGAGTCCTGGCTCCCGTCCTGCGTGTTAGTCCTTACATCACTGTATGCCCTGAAGAGCTGACAGTTTAGATAGACAAAGGGTGGGAGGGGAAAGAGGCATAAAGCGGGGAAGGGACTTACCGAGGCTCACCCAGCAGGTCAGTGGCAGAGCTGGGATCAAGCTAGGAATGAGCTTCTCTGGTTTGTGCTATGCAGGAGGTCAGACTAGAATCAATCATGATGGTCCCTTGTGGCCTTAAAATCTATGAACCCAGGTGTCCTGACTCCCAGACCATGCATACCCATTAGACTCTCACCGTCTCTTACTAGTCTGTTCCATCGCATTTGTGAGCTGCAGAATTTCTAGCCCTCCATTCTCTATTACATCCCGGTAGCAAGGTACCCAGGGGGTTTTCCAAACCATTCCTTTTGCATGCAATTGGTTAAGGAGACACCGTGTCTAGCAAGGACACAAGGCTATGTCCAGCTGAGCTGTCAGAGGGAAAGTGATAGCAAAAGCACTCAGTGGTCTGGACTCTGCTGGGAGCCAGTGAGAGACAAGAGACCTTGCACAGAGCAGGAACATAGGATGTGCCAGGCTGGCCCAGTAGCCTGTCTCTGACAGTGCCCAGCAACAGATGCATCAGAGAAAGGTGTAAGGTTCCCATAAAAGCAGCTATTCCTGTTCTCCATATCCGTTTCCACACTCCTTTTTCAGAGTCTTCCTAACCTCTTGGCCCCAGTGACTTGCTGTGGCAGAGAGTTCCACAGTCAAATGCCATGTTGTATAAGTGAGCTTCTCCTTTGATTGGTTGTGAATTTCCCTCTTTCAATTTAATCGAACAGCCCCTTGTTCTTATGGTACGAGACACAGAGAACAGAAGCTCTCATCTCCCTTCTCTAGACTAGTCAGTATTTTAGAGACTTTGATCATGTTCCCTCTCCTTTGTCTCCTTGAAACCCATCCCAGTCTTTTCAGAGAGTGTTTTCAGGCCTCTAACCCCCCTGCTCATTCTGCAATGTCCTTTTGGAGATGGGGTGACCAGCAGTGCACACAGAACCTAGCTCAGGTACCTGTCTGCACCCCATTACCCTAGTCACTGAGCATTTCACTGGCCTTAATGCATTTTTATTCTCCACACCCCAATGAGGCAGGGCAGTGCTATTATCCTCATTGTATAGAAGGGGAAAGTCAGCCACATAGAGACTAAGGGACTTGCCTAAGGCCATAGAGGAAATCTGTGGCAGAGCAGGGAATTGACTCTGACCACTGCGCCCACCTTCCTCTGCTATCCAGTATTCCAGAGGAGGCCGCACCGTTGATGTACAGAACAGCACTGGAAAATTTTCCTTATTATTCTTTACCCCAGGGCCTTTTTGGCCCCTCATCAACCCCCACACCTCACCTTCAATACAATCAAGGTGCCTAGAAATCCTCAAGCCCCATCCATGCGAGGGGAAGGCTGTGGAGTTAAAGGCCCGGGGAGGGATGGCAGCGCTGAGGGCAATGCTCACGCAGCCACAGGGCGCATAGTGTGATGCATGTGCAGGCACAGCAGCGTCCCCTGCTGGATAGAACCGGAACTGTTCAGCCAGGAGTCCTAGATCCAGCACAGCCAATAGCAGGCGGAGGGTGGGGGAAATCAGGCGTCTATCCTTGCACCAGCAGGATTATGTTACTGGCCATGGATTATCTACAGTTTTTAGGGCCCAATTCTGTCCCTCTGCATGACCCTGTAAAAGCAGATATGGGGGTAACTAGGAGCAGAATTTGGCTCATGAGAGCCAGTGACCAGCCTATTCACCCAGCACCCATGTCCTGCTGTATGGGCATTGATGTGAAAGCACCATCAGAGCCTGTGCCCTGCTGTTTGGAGTCAGCTGCGTACCTACTGTTGCTGTTTGCTATTCTGTGACTGCCCCCACATCAACCACTAGGGATCACTGGTGTTCTGCACAGAATTGGCTAGAAATAATTAATAGAGCTGATCTTCCTAATAATTAAGGAGAAGCTTACATCATGGATTCCATGACTTTTAGAGACCTCTGTGACATTTTCCACTTCAGCCCTGAGGGGACAGGCTGGAGCTGTCAGCCAGCAGGGGCCCTGGAGCTCCCAGCTGGCATGGGGACCCAGAGCTCCAAGTCATCAGTCCCAGAGCTTTCAGCTGTGGTGGGGGGTCCCCGGAGCTCCCAGCTGCCACGGGTGGCCCCCAGCGCTCCAAGCCACAGCAGCAGTGCATGCTGGACCCCTCCCCCCTTCCACAGCAGGGCTCAGGCTCTTCCCCACCCCGCTCGGGCTTCAGTCCTCCCCCCATCAGCCCTATTTTGTCACAATTATTTTGATAAAAGTCAGGGACAGGTCACAGGTTTCTGTGAATTTTTGTTTATTGACCGTGACCTGTCCCTGACTTGTACTAAAAATAATGGTGACAAAATATTAACCTTACTAATAATCAAGTAGTAAGAATGAGAACTGAGAACAGAACCCAGGAGTCCTGACTCCCAGCACCCCTCTCCCCTTCTAACCCATTAGACTCCACTGAACCTGGCCTCCTAGAGACCCATTCTCCAGTGTTGCCTGAATTTTAGTCTAAACCCTTCTTTCTTTGCTCCCTTCACCCCAGCAACATGAGCAGCTGGAGCAGGATAACACAGCCCTGAAGAAGGAGATTGAGACCCTGAAGGAGGAGCTGAAGTACTGGACTCAAATGCTCAAGAACCATGAATCCACCTGCCCAGACATGCTGACTCCCTCCTTGCCAACACAGACTCCCATTCTGCACTGGCTGGCTGAGGAGCTGAACCAGGGGATACAGTGACCCTGGCTACCCTTTGGGAGTCATAAGCTAAGGAGGGCTGTTAAACTGTGAGAGAAGAGCTGCTGCACTGAATCAGACCCATGGACCCATCCAGTCCAGTATCTCTCCCTCCCTGCTGCCCTGGCTCAGGCCCACAGCCCATGTAGTTCTATCTTTGACCTCAGCCAGAAGCCGATGCTTGAAAGGACAGCACCAAACGTAATCTGGGAGGTGGGCTGGTGAGTGGATGCAGCTTTGCTTCCTTCCAGGCAGCCGATCTCTCCACAACAATCAAACCATCTTCTGCAGGTCATGGTTAGAGGGGGAATTCCTGACCAATCCCTGAGCTATCCCAGAATGGGATCAAGCACAGACAGAACCCAGCACAGAATGGGGAGCAGAAGACCCTGTCTGATGCTGTCTAACACTAAAGCCAAAACAAACTGGTGCCATGTAAGGAGACTCATAAAATTCACACTCCCAACCTCCAGCCAACACCTGACCTTGCTCTAGCCAGCCTGGTTTCTCCCCTACCACAGAACTGGGGATGCCAATCCGCTGGGATTCCCTAAAAGGTGCAACTCAGAGGGGCTAGTGCTAGGCCCTATCCATTTAGCCCTCAGTGCAGCTCTGTTGCATTATGGTGTCCAGGCTTTTTCCCTAGCCTTAAGTACAGGGTAAATTTTACCCTAAGGAGCCATTACCAAGCTGCTGTCTGGGCAATTGTTTGGACTGAAAAAGAACTGTTATTTTCCTGGATTCTTTGCTAACTGGGCGCCATGTTTAATGAGACAAGGGTGAACTTCTGACATTTTTGTAAATGTCTGTTCTATGTAATAGACACTGTGTTTCTGCATGAGAGTCTATTGGTTTGGGGTTTGTGTCTGCACAGGTGTGAACCTTAAATTAAACTGGGTTTATTCTCTTGTAGGAGGGGGTTCAGTTTTTGAGGCGGAGGCTCACTTATTAGATTGGTATATTATGAGCCAGGCACCCCATTATGGTGTACACATTAGCCATATAATCAGAGTCCAGGAATGTCACTCTCACAGGAAGCCCAGAAGGGACCACAGTGATTATCTAGTCTGACTTCAGGCACAGTGCAGGCCACAGAACCTCCCCCACATACTCCTGTGATAGACCCATAACCTCTGGCTGAGTCATTGAAGTTCTCAAATCATGATTTAAAGATTTCAAGGGACAGAGACTCCACCCTTTACACTAGCTTAAACCTGCCTTTGATACATGCCCTAGACTGCAGAGGAAGGCAAAACCTCCCCCGACTCTCTGAAGACTATGATGGCTATAGAATGAGTGTGAAGCAATGGAAACAGCTACAAGCATGCTTGAGGGCTCTTTTTGTTCAGCAGGGCACCAGGTTGAGTCATGATGGGCTTTGCCATGTGGTACCAGCCATTTTTTAATGAGTGCCCCCTTGTGATGCACAGCTATAGTAAGGCACTTATCTGTGCCATGGCAGGAGTCCTAGACCATTGGTCGAGTTACTTCTGAGATCACCATCCTTACTCTATAGCTATGCTGCATTAACAATTTTCATTGGTTGTATGCGTGAGACTGTACAGACGCTGGATTACTTGATTCAGCTACCACAATTCTTCAAAACTACCCCCACCGCAACCCCACGCACACAGCCCCAGCACACATGCTTCACTCACCACTGACACACCAAGACAAGCCTTCCAGGACTGCCATTGAGTCAGCACACAGCGAAGCAGCGCCAAGCATGGCAGAGAGTGTTTTTCGCTTAGCATATCACCAGGTTCAATCACCCCTGGGCCATGGGAGAACCGGATGGGATGCTGGAGCCCAAAGGTTCTGAGGCAGTTGAAGTATGACAGCTGATCAGAGAAGATGGGCACAACAGGGCTGTGCCTCACTACACCACAATGGATAGAAACCCAGGGTCCCAAAAATACTACTTCCCTCCGTGGCTTTACTGCTGCTGTTCTCTATTTCCTGTTCACAAATACTTGGCACTTTGTGCTGCGTTAACATGTTTGCTGCTGCAATGTTCAGTGAATAGTAGACAGGAATACTGGGGAAAGCCTCCCACGGGTACTGAAATAATCAGATTCCAAGCCCTACAGAATTGGGCACAATGCCCATACTTACTGGTATATGGCAGCACTGTTTCCCATAGAATCATAGAATCATAGAATATCAGGGTTGGAAGGGACCCCAGAAGGTCATCTAGTCCAACCCCCTGCTCGAAGCAGGACCAATTCCCAGTTAAATCATCCCAGCCAGGGCTTTGTCAAGCCTGACCTTAAAAACCTCTAAGGAAGGAGATTCTACCACCTCCCTAGGTAACGCATTCCAGTGTTTCACCACCCTCTTAGTGAAAAAGTTTTTCCTAATATCCAATCTAAACCTCCCCCACTGCAACTTGAGACCATTACTCCTCGTTCTGTCATCTGCTACCATTGAGAACAGTCTAGAGCCATCCTCTTTGGAACCCCCTTTCAGGTAGTTGAAAGCAGCTATCAAATCCCCCCTCACTCTTCTCTTCTGCAGGCTAAACAATCCCAGCTCCCTCAGCCTCTCCTCATAACTCATGTGTTCCAGTCCCCTAATCATTTTTGTTGCCCTTCGCTGGACTCTCTCCAATTTATCCACATCCTTCTTGAAGTGTGGGGCCCAAAACTGGACACAGTACTCCAGATGAGGCCTCACCAATGTCGAATAGAGGGGACTGATCACGTCCCTCAATCTGCTCACTATGCCCCTACTTATACATCCCAAAATGCCATTGGCCTTCTTGGCAACAAGGGCACACTGCTGACTCATATCCAGCTTCTCGTCCACTGTCACCCCTAGGTCCTTTTCTGCAGAACTGCTGCCTAGCCATTCGGTCCCTAGTCTGTAGCTGTGCATTGGGTTCTTCCGTCCTAAGTGCAGGACCCTGCACTTATCCTTATTGAACCTCATCAGATTTCTTTTGGCCCAATCCTCCAATTTGTCTTGGTCCTTCTGTATCCTATCCCTCCCCTCCAGCGTATCTACCACTCCTCCCAGTTTAGTATCATCCGCAAATTTGCTGAGAGTGCAATCCACACCATCCTCCAGATCATTTATGACGATATTGAACAAAACCGGCCCCAGGACCGACCCTTGGGGCACTCCACTTGATACCGGCTGCCAACTAGACATGGAGCCATTGATCGCTACCCGTTGAGCCCGACACTCTAGCCAGCTTTCTACCCACCTTATAGTGCATTCATCCAGCCAATACTTCCTTAACTTGCTGACAAGAATACTGTGGGAGACCGTGTCAAAAGCTTTGCTAAAGTCAAGAAACAATACATCCACTGCTTTCCCTTCATCCACAGAACCAGTAATCTCATCATAAAAGGCGATTAGATTAGTCAGGCATGACCTTCCCTTGGTGAATCCATGCTGGCTGTTCCTGATCACTTTCCTCTCATGCAAGTGCTTCAGGATTGATTCTTTGAGGACCTGCTCCATGATTTTTCCAGGGACTGAGGTGAGGCTGACTGGCCTGTAGTTCCCAGGATCTTCCTTCTTCCCTTTTTTAAAGATTGGCACTACATTAGCCTTTTTCCAGTCATCCGGGACTTCCCCCGTTCGCCACGAGTTTTCAAAGATAATGGCCAATGGCTCTGCAATCACAGCCGCCAATTCCTTCAGCACTCTCGGATGCAACTCGTCTGGCCCCATGGACTTGTGCATGTCCAGCTTTTCTAAATAGTCCCTAAGCACCTCTATCTCCACAGAGGGCTGGCCATCTCTTCCCCATTTTGTGATGCCCAGCGCAGCAGTCTGGGAGCTGACCTTGTTAGTGAAGACAGAGGCAAAAAAAGCATTGAGTACATTAGCTTTTTCCACATCCTCTGTCACTAGGTTGCCTCCCTCATTCAGTAAGGGGCCCACACATTCCTTGGCTTTCTTCTTGTTGCCAACATACCTGAAGAAACCCTTCTTGTTACTCTTGACATCTCTGGCTAGCTGCAGCTCCAGGTGCAATTTGGCCTTCCTGATATCATTCCTACATGCCCGAGCAATATTTTTATACTCTTCCCTGGTCATATGTCCAACCTTCCACTTCTTGTAAGCTTCTTTTTTATGTTTAAGATCCGCTAGGATTTCAGCATTAAGCCAAGCTGGTCGCCTGCCATATTTACTATTCTTTCGACTCATTGGGATGGTTTGTCCCTGTAACCTCAACAGGGATTCCTTGAAATACAGCCAGCTCTCCTGGACTCCTTTCCCCTTCAAGTTAGTCCCCCAGGGGATCCTGGCCATCCATTCCCTGAGGGAGTCGAAGTCTGCTTTCCTGAAGTCCAGGGTCCATATCCTGCTGCTTACCTTTCTTCCCTGCGTTAGGATCCTGAACTCAACCAACTCATGGTCACTGCCTCCCAGATTCCCATCCACTTTTGCTTCCCCCACTAATTCTACCTGGTTTGTGAGCAGCAGGTCAAGAAAAGCGCCCCCCCTAGTTGGCTCCTCTAGCACTTGCGCCAGGAAATTGTCCCCTACGCTTTCCATGCGACTCTAAGCTTTGGTCACACACACAATGCCACAAAAGAAAGCTACCCTCACCAGCCACAGAGAGGCTAAAGGAAGGAGAACCCTAAGGAAAAAATGCCACGTGTACAAGCATGGGCGTTTAGCTACTAGTTAGTAGCACAGTAGCATGTAGGACCAAAAAGAAGCTCAGGGCCCAGCTGGGGTGTGTACATTAGTTGGGCTCAGACAGAGATCAGGGCCCATATTATGGTGTGTGCATTATTAGTATTTGGGTAATGCCTAGGCACCCCAGCCAACATCGGGGCCCATGATAATACGTGCATTAGCAGCCGTAATATTACAGAATCATCTATTGAGCCCAATCTGCTTCAGAGCATAAACTCACCTCTAACTAATGGGGGTCAGGAGGCCACTGTCCCTGAGGGCAGGTTATCCCCTAAATGCAGAGTTCCTTGCAGCTTCCTGGGAAGCAGCGAGTGCAGCCAGTATCAGAGATAGGATACTAGGCTAGATGGGCCAACAGGTCTGTACCTCCTGTAGTGTGACCAGCACCAGCTAAAGTGCAAGTCCAGGAATGCCCTGTCTGGATGGAGCTTTCCAAGGGAAATTAACTAGAGCTAGTTGGGATCCGGAATCCCCCTTTTGAGGAAGGTTCTGACATTGCAAATGTTTCATTCTGAATCTAAAAGCTGAATTTTGGAAGTTTTCCTGAGAAACAAAAGATTCAAACGCATTGAGTCATTTTGTTTCAAGAAGACAAAACTGCGTTATTTCAACAATGACAAGTGTTTCATTGAAATTTTTATATAATAGTAAAATTCACTTTACTATTGGTTATAATTCTACATGTTCTATTTGTAACATACCATATATATGTTCTGTTGAATATTTTAACATAAAGTCTAAAGAAAATGAATCAAAAGAAGAAAGTAAAAATAAAACACTTCTGACACTGATGGAAATTTCTCACTTTGTTTCAATGTTAAAACAATACTTTCTGGTTTTGAGAATTTTTCATTTTTTTTTCTTCTTCAAAAATGGAAACCTGTTTGGTTGAAAAATTTTCAACCAACTCCAAAATTTACCCTCACATACTGAAATGCCAAGTGGAAATTCTCACACAGCTCACCAGCTTCAATCAATACCAACTCCTTTGTGCCTGAAATGCTGCCTTTTGTGTCATCCACTACCTTAGGATGAGATCTCTGCCAACCCTATACCCCTCCTGCACTTACCTGCTGCTGGGAGACTGTAGACCACAGAAAGCCATCATTGTACCCTGTCCATTCACCACCCGGATTTGATTTCAATTGCTGCTTCCCACATGGCCAGTTTGCTTAAACAGAGAGAAATTTCCACTTGATGTTTGCTGAGTTTCTCCCTAGGTTCTTAGCTGGCCTGATGGATTTCTCCTCACAGCACTCCCCTTAGTAGGGGATCACCGAGATTTGGGACATACACCCTGAAAGGCAAGTACAGTTAAATGGATGAAACTAGGTGTGACACAGAGGTGGTTCATTACTGTCAGCAACGCGTCAGGCCTCACACACACACACACACACACACTACACCCAACACATAGTGGTCATGATATAGACCCAGAAGGTGGCATGTAATATACCACTGGAAAACTAATAACTCCCTGCAACTGTCCTCCCTTTCAGGGTCAGGGTGTCACCTCTTGGTGGCATCAGGGAGTTGGTATGTGCAGCTGCCAGGTAGAATGGCTGGCGGACAATCACCCAGATACCAGTTCAGGTCTCCAAAAAGGAGGAATGGACATGTCAGCTGGTAGCCCCAGCCTCCTGGCTAGGGTACACGGCAGAGTCTAAGGCTCCGGTCCTGTGGGTGAAGCATTCTACAGCCCTCTGCCTCCTTGCAGGGGCAAATAGCAACAATTGTCCGTTGCTGGCCTTTGTGTTGTACCAATAAAATAAAAACCAGCAGGATCTTATTAAAGGGAAAAAGGCAAAATACCACATTTATTGTGAATACAGAAAGAATCATAGTAAGCAGTTAGTTATAGTTATAACATTCCATTCAATCTCAAATTTATTCTCACATTCATTCATACAAACATACACACACAGGTTCTGCAAGGTTGTTATCATAGTTACCAGCCTTAGAGTTGCTCATGCCAAGCCACTGGCCAGGTGGCCTGGACATGAGGAGGGAGCAGGGCCTTGTCAGATGCTCATCTGATGCTCCTGGAAGTTGGTTTGCAGAATCAGACCCCAAAGTTCTCACTTTTTAGAGTCTATTTTTATAGGAATTTCTTCCTATGCCAGTCTATGGGAATTGCTTCATCATGCTGTTGCTGAATCAATCAGCAGATAGCACATTCCTGATGGCTCCAAGATGTTATCTTGTTCTTTGGTTCTCCCATCCTTGAGGCTGTTGGGTGGATTCCAGTCTGCCCTCCGGGGGGGGGGGGGGTCGTCTGGTTATTTCCACTTGACGCCTTCTTCAGCCGATGGACACTGGATTCTTAGGCTGGCACCTCCCTGATCATTCAGTTATTATCCACACCAAGCATCCATCCACATACATCCTCTATCTCTATTTTAATCACAATTGTTAATATAACAAAAGGGTGGGGAGTCTCTGGGTGCTGTTTCTGTTGTTAGAGTATTGCTTTGAGTCTCTCTCTCTTGTGAATTGCTTTGAGAACAGACTCTGTCTTAGAATGTACTAACACAGTTAGCAGCTTGCAAGTTTCACACATAGAGGGAGAGAAACAGTACCAAAAACCAAGAGACCTCTTAATTAGTAATACCCTGGAATTTAAACTCTGGGGAATCAAACTCATTTGTGATTTTAATACAGAACTTCTTTAATATGATCCAACATAATCCCCCTTTTGACACTAAGATTTATAATCGTCAGTGTCACTTTCTATGTAGCCTATTCAAGAGAAAGTACTGTGAGGCAATTTGAGTTTGTGATTCCAATTCATGCCACATACATGATCCTAGTGATGTATCTTTACTACAAGGTTCTGGGGCAACAGGCAAGGTGAGGCACACCCACTTTTGAGGAGTCCATTCGGTACAACCTCTAGTGTCCAATAGCTTCCTTCCCTCCCCAGCCCACTGGCTCAAGGTCCAGGGTAGCCAGAAGGATCCCATGTGTAATATGGGGAGTGGGTTAACCTTCAATACCTTTGCCTCCAGGAACTGTTAGTGTGCAATTTTGACAACAATTTCTCCCATTAACAAGTCTGGTTTACAATACTGGAAACATATTGCATCCATTCATATCGATAAGTGTCAAACAATGATCTCTTTCTTTGTTTTAACAAATGCACCAAACCCTTAATATTTCCCAATATGACCCAGAACATTTTGTGTTCCAAAGTAGCTAGTGCAAGTATCTGCATTTCAGTGCATCCCATAGCTATGGCTGTGTAGTTTCCTATTTCTAATATATTTTTTTTCTTATGGATAAGCCATGTGGTAGTATTAAGCCATTACTAAAGATTCCATTGGCCTTTTAGGTTACCCAGACCAATTTGGACCAAGTCTACATTGGCATGTACTTGTTTTTGTATCAGGCTGTCCTGTAGCTGGGACAGAAAGCTTAATTTATTTTTAAGTTCCTGCAGGTCTTCAGTATTTTTTTTTTAAACACACAACAGTGCTAGCAACAACACAAAACACAAGACAAAACATAGAACACAGAACACAATTTCTATTGTGACAGTAGATTCATGGTATTGGGTTGCTTTTCAGCTGGCAGCTTTTCCTGATTTTCTGAAAGACAAAAAGAACATGTTTCTACCCCTTTTGGGGTGGCAGATTATTGCTTAAAATATTTCTTTTACAAATACCCTTGCTGATTGCAGGCAAAACAGAGAAATTGCCCCCATATTTTCCTGTTTTTGTTCTATAGGCAGGCCAGGTTTCAAAGGCTTTTATCTTTTAAGGGTTATGGGGAAATTATCCCACTGTTTAGTCATTAAATCCCTGAGTTTTCCTTCTTATACAGCAGACCAAGTTTATAATGTTTTTCCTGCTGTGTTAAGCTTTAAGTTTTATTTACAGGTAATAACTGAGAAGCATCATTACCATACGACCTTAAAGGATTTTTCCAAAAATCATACACACTATACGTTGTTACAGGGATACTTATTATCATTAAATTTATTAAAATTATCTTGTTATCCCATGCCTTTTATTTAGACAATTTGTTTGCTGACTAGGTATGTCCTTTATCTGCAGCTCCTTTGTGCTGCTAGTTCTTTCCTTCCTTTATCATTTAGGTAATTTGCATTTTCACAGAAACTTCCTGCTTTTGGATTTAAAGCCATCAGCAGCTCAGAGACTCTATCTTAAAAGGGACACAATCAACTTTCACCAGAGTTTTGATTACTTTTAACTTCTGCTTCCAAAACACACAGCAATCTGAAAAAGAAAACCCAACCTATTGTGGCTCCCTTTGGAGCCCTAATAGCATTTTAATTAAGTAGCATGGTATGTTTGCATTTCTTTTGCCCCTTCTACAATATACCCTGCACATGTTCTGGGGCAAATGCACATTCCTTCCATAGTTTAACTTCTATAACATTATCCAGATCCATTTTTACATAAGGTGTCACTATTTCTTTTTTTGCTTACAGAGTTTTCATGTACCTTTATCAAAGTGACAGTCTGATTACTCAGAGCCATTTTAAGACTCAGTGTTTCTAACATTGCTTCTTTTTGTTTTGTGCACCTCACCCCTGCTGTTGCTTCAGAGAGGCACTGTCTTTTTTTAATTTTTTTTTTTACTACAACTCTCATCTGCTGTTTTGTTACAAAAACAAACAAACAAAAAACAAACAAACAAAAAGAATCCCAAATTTTTTTTTTTTTATATTCTCCTGATTTTGACTGCCCTGCTGCAGCCACAACTTAAAAACATTTTAAATTTTGTAAAGCATTGAGTTACCTTTTAAGGGTTAAATGCCAAATCCCAAAGCCAAACAACACTAATTACCTGTGTCTAGCAAAAAGGTCTGTCAGTTTTGCAACTTTGAATTAAAGAGTCAAATGGATTTTTAGTGGCATTATTTAAAACAAAAACAAAACTAACTGGTCCTTAGAACTTTACATATTTACACACACACAGACAGATACATACACATTTTCTTTTCCTTAACATCCCTTCCACACTGCTCTGTTTTTTTACATCTTACATTCCCTTTATACATTTGAGGCAGTTAAGTTCCAATAGAACCCTCTTATGTTCTTTTAGCAAATTTGACTAAATTGTCCAGTCAAATGATTTTAATCAGATAGTTTATTTTTGCCTGGCTAATTTACAGACATTCCTTTGGAAAAGGGCCCATTTTTCTTTCAGAATGGCTGCAAAGAAACCAAGAATGCTCTAACACTTTTCCTTTTTAACATTTTCGGTTAAAAGTTGTTTGGGTGAAATACAAAGTTTAACTGCTTAATTCCCTCCAGCCTCTGCAGAGTTAACTTTTTTTTTTTTTTTTTACTCTCTTTTCTCTTTGTAATTATGCCTGGGGGTGCCGTACATAGGACCTTCTCCCCCTTTACCTGCCTCCCTCCAGCCTTTGCAGAGTTAACTTTTTCACTCTTTTTGTATTCCTGGAGTGCCTCTTTCACTATTTTCAGCTGGCTTTGGATATTTGTAGCCAGCACCTTCCAATTGTCTGCTCCCTTTTCCATTTGTGCCTTTTCCACTTTACATGAAGACAAGCGGAGGGAAGAATCCTTACATGCCTCCCACAACAACCAAATTGCTGCTGCATCTCTTTTGGCAGCACTAGAAGGTTTGTATATGAGGATATACTGAGCCAATCTATCCTCTAGGTCCGAAATAGTGCAGACATCAGCTAGGGCTTGTTTAGTCCAAGGACTGTGCCCAAATTTTTGAAGGATTTGTTTAAAAGGTGTAATTTCTTTAACAAAAGGTGAGGTTGGAGTTCCTTCTGACTCCATTCCTCCCTCTGGTACTCGCTTACCCTGTTTTCTTTTAAACATCTTAACATGGATATTTCAATCTCTTTGTCACTGCTGGTATTACTTAGCAAGTGACACAGCCTAGATTCTGAAATCATAGCTTAATCTATGCGTTTTTCCCCTGCTACCTTCTCGGAGGCCAGCAGGTCCGGTTAACCTGTTTCTCCCTGCTACCTTCTCGGAGGCCAGCAGGTCCGGTTAACCTGTTTCTCCCTGCTACCTTCTCGGAGGCCAGCAGGTCCGGTTAACCTGTTCTTCCCTGCTACCTTCTCGGAGGCCAGCAGGTCCCCTGCTACCTTCTCGGAGGCCAGCAGGTCTGGTTTAATCTGTTTTCCCTACTACCTTCTCGGAGGCCAGCAGGTCCCCTGCTACCTTCTCGGAGGCCAGCAGGTCTGGTTTAATCTGTTTTTCCTGCTACCTTCTCGGAGGCCAGCAGGTCCCCTGCTACCTTCTCGGAGGCCAGCAGGTCTGGTTTAATCTGTTTTCCCTACTACCTTCTCGGAGGCCAGCAGGTCCCCTGCTACCTTCTCGGAGGCCAGCAGGTCTGGTTTAATCTGTTTTTCCTGCTACCTTCTCGGAGGCCAGCAGGTCCCCTGCTACCTTCTCGGAGGCCAGCAGGTCTGGTTTAATTTGTTTTCCCTACTACCTTCTCGGAGGCCAGCAGGTCTCCTGCTACCTTCTCGGAGGCCAGCAGGTCTGGTTTAATCTGTTTTTCCTGCTACCTTCTCGGAGGCCAGCAGGTCCCCTGCTACCTTCTCGGAGGCCAGCAGGTCTGGTTTAATCTGTTTTTCCTGCTACCTTCTCGGAGGCCAGCAGGTCCCCTGCTACCTTCTCGGAGGCCAGCAGGTCTGGTTAACCTAATAGAAATGCCTAGCTCACTAGAGCTGGCGGTGTGCACACCAATATTTACAATAACTGAGGTTTTTTACCAATATTCCCCCTTTCGCAATTCTCCACCAAAATGTTGTACCAATAAAATAAAAACCAGCAGGATCTTATTAAAGGGAAAAGGCAAAATACCACATTTATTGTAAATACAGAAAGAATCATAGTAAGCAGTTAGTTATAGCTATAACATTCCATTCAATCTCATATTTATTCACACATTCATTCATACAAACACACACCCACACACATACAGGTTCTGCAAGGTTGTTATCATAGTTACCAGCCTTAGAGTTGCTCATGCCAAGCCACTGGCCAGGTGGCCTGGACATGAGGAGGGAGCAGGGCCTTGTCAGATGCTCATCTGATGCTCCTGGAAGTTGGTTTGCAGAATCAGACCCCAAAGTTCTCACTTTTTAGAGTCTATTTTTATAGGAATTTCTTCCTATGCCAGTCTATGGGAATTGCTTCATCATGCTGTTGCTGAATCAATCAGCAGATAGCACATTCCTGATGGCTCCAAGATGTTATCTTGTTCTTTGGTTCTCCCATCCTTGAGGCTGTTGGGTGGATTCCAGTCTGCCCTCCGGGGGGGGGGGGGTCGTCTGGTTATTTCCACTTGACGCCTTCTTCAGCCGATGGACACTGGATTCTTAGGCTGGCACCTCCCTGATCATTCAGTTATTATCCACACCAAGCATCCATCCACATACATCCTCTATCTCTATTTTAATCACAATTGTTAATACAACAAAAGGGCGGGGAGTCTCTGGGTGCTGTTTCTGTTGTTAGAGTATTGCTTTGAGTCTCTCTCTGTGTGATTTGCTTTGAGAACAGACTCTGTCTTAGAATGTACTAACACAGTTAGCAGCTTGCAAGTTTCACACATAGAGGGAGAGAAACAGCACCAAAAACCAAGAGACCTCTTAATTAGTAATACCCTGGAATTTAAACTCTGGGGAATCAAACTCATTTGTGATTTTAATACAGAACTTCTTTAATATGATCCAACATTTGGACCTAAAGGTTAGTGGGTGGCCAGCCCTGAGCAGGGGGCTGGGGTTAAGGGGACCCAGCCCTAGGCCCTACCAGTGGCAGGCGATCCTGCCACTGGGGAAATACTCGCTGCCTTACATCCCAGCAGCACAAGCAGACCAAAGTCTTGTTTCCTTGGGCTACTTCTGACTAGTTCCTGCCGTTGCTGCTCTGTGACCATTGGGATCTATCTCTGTCTCACAGTCAGGCGGCCCTTCCTCTGGTTTCTCCCCAGGGTCTTCATCTCCTGGGGACATGGGTTGCCTTTTCTTCCCTGCTACCAGCCACAGGCTCAGCTGAGGGCTCAGCTCCCTGGGAAGGACATCTGCCTCCTTCCCTGGTCCAGCCACAACTGAGCTAGTGCAGGGCCCTCTTCTTATAATTCCTGTCCACCCCCAACACTTCCTGCAAGGGAGGTGGGCATGGCAAGGTTGGCAACACCCACCAGGAAGCATTAAACCCCTCTGTGCTGGAGGGAGGCCACTCTTCCTCACTACACTCCCTGATCATTAATATTCTTGTGTGATGTATGTACAGGGTGTGTACAAGGAGTCATGAATATGTGCTAGAATTATGTTCTTAAACTGTGTTTGGCAAGCACCACATAAGCCCACTCTGCCTTGGACAATGGGATGTGTATTTGCTTGTCTGACAAGCCTGGTCGTCAAGCAGAGACATTGAAGATATATTTACATACGCAGTAAACAAAGCCATCAAGCTAACAGGAGAAGGAGGTACCAACTCATCTCTCACCAGCAGGGGAGGAACCAGAATGAAGTTTTCTCCAGAGTGCATGGCAACTGTTCCGAGCAGGAGGAAAGGAACTTTATCTGAGAATCCATTTCAATGGTTTACCAGGCTGTAAAGACAGGGGGTCTGCACTTCAAGTGCTAAGCAATTGACTCAACTGATTTTTATAAAATTACTGTATTATAAAAGTGTATTGAGTATGTTGGATTGAGATTTACTTACTTAGCAGATGGGTTTAACAAATTTATTAAGGCAAAACACCCGGCAAGCCATGATCAATTACACACAAGTGGGAAGCTTATCAGGACAATCTTATTACAGTTGCCTTTAGCACCTGCCAATACAGCTTCAACCTCCCTTTTTTACACAAACTTATTTATAACTTGGTTATTTTTTTATATATATTTGTTTGTTTTTATATTAACTTTCCTCCCCTGGTTTAAATTGTTGGTTTAAACATTTTTTCTAGCTTTTTAGTTACTTTGTTTGTTTTGGCAAACGTGATTGCTTTTCATTTTTTAAAACACGTGCGCACCACTAAACATAATTACAATTTGTTACACATAAATAGTTCTACTCATGCTTACTCTGTTAAACATTATTAAAACAAACTTAAAATTCACAGCAGGCTTTTGTTGGGTCTAAATATGCCTTTGCTTCCAACAGAGTAAGGTGTTTTATGAAAGCCTGTGACACACTGGTGATTAATGTCATGCTGCATTAACACTGAGGAATGATGGATGGTCACTGATATTATACTTTAAAATTTGTGACCAAACTCAGGGAGAAACAGGTTCTGTGCCAGAAATGAGGGAAGGCAGCAATTTACTCTTTCCAATATGTGGAATCCAAACAATAGGAGCCCCATTTACATACGAATCAGCAAGGCGATGGGAAGCCCACAGAAAGGGAAGAACAGCAAGAAACCTTCTGGCTCTTGAAACCTAGACAATGAACTTTGGGAGGATATTGGGGGCCACAAAAAGTCTTTTACGTAGAGACTGTCCAGTTTGGCCAATGTACATGGCAGAGGGCAGATGGCAAATGATAGCATATATCACATTGGTAGATGTGCAGGTGAACGAGCCTCCGATAGTGTGGCTGATGTGATTAGGCCCTATGATGCTGTCCCCTGAATAGATATGTGGACTCTACGTAAAAGAATAAATGGACACAAATCAGACATCAAGAATTATAACATTCAAAAACCAGTCGGAGAACACTCAATCTCTCTGGTCATTCGATTACAGACCTAAAAGTCACAATATTACAACAAAAAAACTTCAAAAACGGACTCCAAAGAGAGACTGCTGAATTGGAATTAATTTGCAAACTGGACACCATTAAATTAGGTTTGAATAAAGACTGGGAGTGGATGTGTCATTACACAAAGTAAAACTATTTCCCCATGTTTATTCCCCCTCCCCCCCCCCACTGTTCCTCACACGTTCTTGTCTACTGCTGGAAATGGCCCATCTTGATTATCACTACAAAAGGTTTTTTTTCTCTCCTGCTGGTAATAGCTCACCTTAACTGATCACTCTCGTTATAGTGTGTATGTTAACACCCATTGTTTCATGTTCTCTGTGTATATAAAATTGTCCTACTGTATTTTCCACTGCATGCATCTGATGAAGTGGGCTATAGCCCACGAAAGCTTATGCGCTAATAAATTTGTTAGTCTCTAAGGTGCCACAAGTACTCCTGTTCTTTTTGCAGATACAGACTAACACAGCTGCTACTCTGAAACCTGTACTTAGCAGTGAGTCAGTGGCAAGATTAGAAATAGAACCCAAGAGTCCTGACTCCCTCCCACGTCCCCTGCTCTAGCCACTAAACCACATCCCCCTTCCAGAAACAGGAACAGAACCAGGAGTCCTGGCTGCCTGCCCCTCCCCCTGCTCCCTTCTCTAGCCACCAGACACCCCCTCCTCCTTCCTGCAGTTACACTGCTCTCAATGAGATCAGACTCCGGCCCGGCAGCTATTTGGAGACGAGTCACCCTAGCTACAGCTTTTATGATGGAAAAATAAAGCCAGCCCCAAACTCTGACCAGTCCCTCACTGATTCTTTAATCTAAGCCCCCTGCTCAGCATTTCTCAGTTAACTCATTTTCCTTCCCCCTACACGCACAGACAGGTACTTGCAGGAACAAGACCCAGCTCGAAAGGCCTTTGTCTTTCAACACAGGCAGCCACTGAGCTAATGTCAGCTTCCTCCAAACTGTCATTCAGGCGAGGTGGCTACCTGCCTGCTCACGTCCCCCCCAGTTCCTCCCTGCTCTGAGGGGGTCAGCAGTAGGGCACTTCCACATGGGACTACCCCAGCAGCACAGCTGGCCCCACCGTATAACATCAGATGGGCCTGATTCTGATCTTAGCGCCTCCGGGATCAATGCAGAATCACCCAGTGGGGGCAGGGCTGGATTCTGATCTCAGCTCCTCCAAGGTCAATTTGGAGTCACCCCCCAAATGCATTGGGGTCAGGATCTGTTTCTGATCTCAGTTACACTATGTACATTCATAGTCACCCTCACTGGCTTCAGTGGAGGCAGAGCAGATTCTGCCCTGGTGTTAACCTATTCTGCTGCTTACCCAGCAAATAAAAGGCAGCCCCACCCTTGATCCAAGCTCCCTCACTCCTTCCCTGGACTCTGGGGTGTTCCAATACAGAACAGAACTTGGCTACGTGGACCTTTCTTTCCGGCAAACCACAATCCACTTCTCTTGCTACAAACTTCCCAAGACCTCCCCTTTAAAAACCACACCCCACAGATGCAACATAGAACAATTAACCAAACAGAGAGCAGCGATGGGTCAGTTGTTAGGGCCCCTCACCTGGGTTATGGGTAGACCAGGGTTCAATCCCCTGTTCTGTCACAGATTCCCTGTGTGATCGTGGGCAAACTAGCCTCTGTGCCTCAGTTTCCCCATCTCTACTGCCCTGCCTCACAGGGGTGTGTGGGGATAAATCCATTCAAGACCAGGAGGTGCTTAGACACTACAGTGATTGGGGGAGGGTGCAGATGAGTACATAGGAGAGACAAAAAAAGCAGAGGGATATTGATGTGTGCTTGGCTTCTTGAATGGACTAAAGGAGAGTGGGCAGTTGGTATTTCCACAGGCTGAGAGTAATACAGAAATAGCCCCATGAAATATTTATTGTAATGACTCTTTTTGCATGATCATTTCCCATAAGTTTGGCGAGGCCCTGGGACGTGTACATGTACATGCACAAATCTATGGCTTTGCTCAGAGAACGAAGGGATGCTAGAGATGGCTTGATACAGGATACAGTTACTTTTCCGCAGTGATCTTGTGCTTTCTTCCTTGGGACCAATGGCCAAATCCTGATCTCTGCCAGTGCCAGATGCGACCCACACTGCACTTGGAAATAGCTGACGCAGGATCTGCTTGCTGCACTGCAAACCAGCAGGCAAGGGTGAGATTTTTCCAAAGAGCCCAGCATCCACAACTAGGCTTGTAGCAAAGCAAACTTCTGGAAATCAGGCCCAGTTGGGGGTCCTGAGCCCTTGGGAAACATAAGCAAGGAACAGCTCAAAGTGAGGAGCTGTTTACAGGCCAGAACTGCAAGGCAGAGGCGTCTCACCTGAAATTCAACATGAAGCCACGGCCCTTGTGGGCTTCAGAGATCCCTTGGCACTTCCCCCAGCCAGGGCATGAACCTTGGCATCCCAGCCCAGCTCCAGTGTTTTGCCTCCTTAACTAACCCTTCGTTGTTTCAAGATCCTTAATTTCCTCCCCTAAACTCTTGCCTGTCAAACAGCTGCCCTGCTCCACCCCAGAGACGGATGGATTGAGCTGAAACACACAAGCAGAAGTGCCACTAGAAACACAGCTGATGATCTCCTCACAAAGAACCCAACTCAGTCACGCCAGCTTTTCAAAGCCCTCTTTATCCAGGGAAGTCTGACATCTCAGCCCTTCTGGCCAAATTCCACTTTCTTTACGCAGCATTAAGCTTTCTGAGCCAACCCTCCATTTAGAAAAAGCTTGGCCCCAAGACTCAATCCAACAATAGCAGGTTTATATGTTGAACTTAATCCGATGCCTAAAATATGTCTGGGTGATATAAATAGTTGCTGGTAAAGAATTGGAGCTTTCTCCCTGCTCTTTTCCAACATGTTAAGTCACAACCCCCCTTAGTTTAATTCAACTCTCCTGGAATTAAAGATTTAATTGGCTTGGAGGAGAGAGGTGTTAAGAGCCCTCAGTGCTTTGAGGCTGGGCAGAGCTCTGCTAATCGAGTTAGTGTCTGGTTTAGTGACCCCACGCATACAGAGGCCCAGGGGAATCACATTCTCCAAAGATGCTTATGCCCCATTTTCAAAAGGACTCCAAGTCACTTTTGAAAATGGGGCTTAGGCAATTTGGAAAATTTGATCTTTAAGATTTTAAAAGTCAGGATCCTAAATCCATTATCCCCTAAATAAAGACAGGCCAGTGCTATTCTTACAGCAGGAAGGATGGTCTTGTAGCTAAGGGGCTGGACTAAGCCACAGGAGGGCTGGGTTTGATTTTTGTCTCTGCCACTGACTCCTTCGGTAGCCTTGTGCAAATCACTTCCCCTCTCCGTGTCTCAGTCTTCAGCTAAAAAACAAGGCTAATTCACCTTCTTTTATCTATGTAGACTGTGACCTCTTTGGGGCAGGGACGGTCTCTCGCTCGCTGTCTGCCTGCCTGCCTGGCACAAGGGAAGGCCTGATCTTGGACAGGGGTGTGTACGGCACCCACCACAATGGGGGCCCCAATCTCAGTCTGGGTCTGTGCAGCACCCAGCACACCTGAGGTCCCCCAGTCTCGGTCAGGGTCTGTGCAGTGTCTGGCCCAACTGGAGGTCCTGATCCTGGCCAGGGCCTCTAACAATCTTGCCCTACCATGTATAGCAAATAAGAAACCCCACCAAAAAACCCCCAAACAAAACCACCCAAGTTGTTGTTTTGGTTTGAAAAAGAATCTTTAAAATGAATCCCCTCTCCCCCAGATCTCCCCCTCCGCCATTGGTCAACTTCAGCCATTTCCAGCCTGGGTTCAACTGCCTGTCATCCCCATAGCTGGATTTAACCTCCTCCAGAGGAGACACTGGGATCCCTTTGTTCTATAGTGGCAGTTTTGTTCTTTTGGGAAGGATCCTTCCCTTCCCCCCGCCTCTGGGTGGCAGGTTTTCATTCAGCTTTCAGAAGCAAGATCAAACCTGTCAGTAAAGATTAGGAGAAGGCAGCCATTTTCCTAGATGATAAGGCCAGAAGGGACCACTGGGATCATCTGGTCTGACCTCCTGCACAGCACAGGCCACAAGACATCCCTGCATTAACTCCTGTGTGAACCAGAGCAGACCTGCTAGAAATACCGACAATTTTTAAATCAAGATTGGATGTGGTGGAGAATCCACAACCCTTCCTTTTGGAAGTGGTGAATTCCCCCTCACTGTTACACATTTGTGCCCTGCTTCCAGTCTCAATTTGCCTAGTTTCATCTACCAGCCACTTGATCTTGCTTCACCTTTGTCCATTGGAATCCATTGCTCTGAGAACTGACTCACCATTTCACCTTGGGCAAGTCACTTCCCCAGCTCTGTGCCTCAGTTTCCCCACCATTAATGTGACCCACCCCACAGCAGAGCCAGAAAGGTTGATTCTTGTTTCTAGGGTACTAAAGGAGGAAGTGACGTCACCCAAGGGCTGCAGCAGGCCAGGAATAAACCCAGGTGGCCAGAGTTCTAGCCCAGCATACTAGCCATTGTACAACATTGTCTACTTGCCCATGCTTTTCCTGGAAGGTGCTGGGGTCTCTGCAGAGCTGGCACCGTCCCCTATCAAGCAAGAGACAGCTCAGTGATGGATGGAGAAGAGCAGGGATTTTGAGGGTTAAGGCATTTGGCTGTGGCTCAGGAGATCTAGGTTTTGGCTCAGCCACAGACTCCCTGGGTGACCCTGGGCCGGTTGCTGACTCTCTCTGGGTCTCAGTTTCCCCACCTGGAACATGAGGTTGATCATTCTTCTTTTGTCTTATTTATTTAGATTATAATTATCCCTTTAATCACAGATGGGGAAACTGAGGCCCAAAGAAGGGTGATGACCCACCTGAGGTCACTCAGCAAGTCTATCGCAGAGCTTGGTTCTAGAGACCAGTGATTAATTAATACACCCTGGCACACCAAGGAGAGCCACTGGACAAGGACAAGCCATTGTTCTTCGCTGAGCTGCCCATGGAGCCAGAGCTGTGACCTGGAGTGACCCTGCAGCAGTCTGGAGAAATTGTTATTAGCAAGAAATGGGCACATTTTGCAAAGGCAATGCAATTATCTCCCTAATGCACCGGTAGTCAGATGCACGCCGGGGTGTCTAGCAGGGGATTTACTCCTGAGCTGGAAGCACCTACTGTGCTCCTGAGCTGGAAGGCTGCCTGCAGGAAGACATTATTGCAGTTTGCTTGGTCTGCAGAAGCACAGTTTGCTTGGTCTGAGCGGGCGCTTGCCATTCATTGGTTCTTTGGATCGCAGCATCTGGTACATCAGATGAGATGCAAGACCCATGTCCTCAACACTCATTAAAAGTCCCCTGGCTCGGTACTGTTAAATAGCTGCTGCTTCTCACTGGTGGATGTATAAGTCTCACCCCACCCCAGAAGCAGCTGCATCTCATTGGGAGGTAAAATGGGGTGAATACATAGTTTGCACTGTGCTCAAAACAAGACATACAAATCTAGCAACACCCCTGTTGTCTCTAGACAGCATGCACAGCCGTGTGGCTAGAGCTCCAGGCCTTTCCTTCTACAAGGACAGGTCTGGAGTTTACAGATAATCCCCATTGGCTGTTAGCAATATGGGGCTTATGAAACACACTTGAGTCTTTCCAATTCCGTCTAACAGAGGACAGTGGCACTTTCTGTCATGCACATGCGCATGAACTCTCTATGCTAACAAACTATTTCTTGCGCTGCCCCCGAATTGATGGTTCTAAGGGGAAGGGAGTTTATTGTAACCACGAGTGGTCTTTTACCCAGCTCCAAAGCCCCTTTTAAGCCAGAGCTAAGAAGGGCTTGGCCTCAGAAGCTGATGGAAGTTGTTGGGGTGGGATCTCTGAAAAAGTGAGTGGCTCTGGAAATCCAGAGAGCAATTTATTTCTCTTAGCTGGGAGGGCTGGTGGGGGCGGGGCAGGAGGTGGAGATGGGAAAAGTAAGAGTCCTAAAGGGGCAGGCTGAGGTGTGGAGATGCAAATACCTGAGCTAGATATAGCACCTGGGAGAGCTTGCAGCAGGATACCATGACTCGAGAGCTGCCCAACAGGACCCTGGTGCACGACAGCTGCTAACACCCTCTGCTGTGGACTTCCTGCCAGCCAAGCACAGATGGTAGGATACACTCCTGGCTGGGGGGAATTGAAGGGGGCAGAAAGCTGGGGTCTGAGCTGCACTGAAGGCAGAGCAGGTTCCTGGGTCCTTTCAATCCTTGAGGCAGGAGGAGTTTGTAGGTGAAGAGAGAATAGTCATTAGAGGGAACAATTGAAGGCTCACAGGCTTGTGCTAGCCAACTTGGCTCCCAGAGTGGGGACTAGAACCCAGGATGCCCAGCCCACTGCTCTCACCACTAGACCCTCTCCCAGAGTTGCTGATAGAATCTAGGAGTCCTGACTCCCAATCCCTGCATACTAGTCAATGCACCTTTGATCACTGCTCTTTTGATTTGCAAGAGAAATTGAGTTGAAAGAGCTTGCTATAGCGAAAAGGAAAATCTATTTTACTGTATTTGCTGTTCAGTTTTACTCCAGGTAGAACTGTACAAATCTGAGTGGGCACAAGCAAACAATATGTGCTTTAATTGGACTAAATCGATTACTTGATGAGGGACTCTATCCTGGGAAGTTGCGGCTCTGAAAAAGATTTGTGGGGTGTGGTGTGGTAGAGAATCAACTGAATGGGAGCTCCCAGTGTGATGCTGTGGCCAAAAGGGCTAATGTGATGCTTGGATTCACAAAGCGGGGAATCTCGAATAGAAGTAGAGAGGTTATTTTGTCTCTCTATTTGGCACTAGCGTGGCCAGAACACCCTGTTCTGGTTCCACAGTTCACGAAGGATGTGGATAAAGTGCAGAGGGTTCAGAGAAGAGCCACAAGAAGGATTAAAAGGAGGACTTGTGGCACCTTAGAGACGAACAAATTTATTTGAGCATGAGCTTTCGTGAGCTACAGCTCACTTCATCGGATGCATCCGATGAAGTGAGCTGTAGCTCACGAAAGCTTATGCTCAAATAAATTTGTTCGTCTCTAAGGTGCCACAAGTCCTCCTTTTCTTTTTGCAGATACAGACTAACACGGCTGCTACTCTGAAAGAAGAATTAAAGGATTAGAAAACCTGGGTGACAGTGAGAGACTCAAGGAGCTCAATCTACCTAGCTTATCAAAGAGAAGGTGAAGGGGGGGACTTGATCACAGTCTAGCAGTACCGACATGGGAAACAAATATGGAATAATGGGCTCCTGAGTCTAGCAGAGAAAGACTGGAAGAAGGTGCACATTTTTATCAGTGAGGATAATTAACCACTGGAACTAGTTCCCCAGGGCAGAGGTGGATTTTCCATCATGGACCATTTAAAATCAAGATTGGTTATTTTTCTAAAAGATCTGCTCTAGGAATGATTTTGGGGAAGTTCTCTGGCCTGTGCTGTACAGGGGGTCAGGACAGATGATCACAATGGTCCCTTCTAGCCTTGGAATCTATGAACCTGAGTGTGTGGGGAGGGGGGATAGGGACAGCCCAGACTCTGAAGCTTGGTCTATGGCCTTTGCCTCAGCACATCCCAGTCTCTTCTGTTCCCAAAGGCTAGAGCCCTTCCACTCAAGAAGGATCCCCATTAGCAGTATAGGAGCTAGGACACACAGCTCAGAGGTTCAGATTCCAGCCAGCAGAGGCTAGCTGTGCACACATGCATGCATGTGCACACCATTCTAATCAGAGCAGTCCCTTTGCTCCCACCTCCTGCTGCCCTGATTCTGTACCCTGAGCATGTGCCATTCCCGTTGCAGAGCCCAGGCACCATGCCGTCCTGCCATGCTGTCATCATCATCTCCCTGCTGCTGATCCTGATGGTTTCCCCATGCTGGAGCTATGAGACCATCGGGCCTGGCTGCCATCTGCACCGTAAGGACAGAGGAGGGGGGAAATGGAGCGGTGCCAGGGCTGAATATGGCACCAGGGAGCCAGGATCTCCCTAAACCTGGATCTGATGCTGACCCCCTCCCCGTGGACTCCTGAAATTGCTGCATTTTACCGTCTGGGAAACTGACGCACAGCAGGGGGAAGTGACTTGACCCTGAGGTCAAGCATAGTCTGTGACAGAACCAGGAATAGAACCCAGGAATCTCGGTTCCTAGCCACTCTGCTCTAACCACTATAGCTCCCTGCCCCCCACAGTAGACTTTTGTACACCTGTACTTTATAGGGATGCTCATGGCTGTAAACCCACTTGAGTGTTCAGTGCAGGGGATGGGTCTTTTGGATCCTAAAGTTGCCAGTTCAAATCCCAAGCAAGTAGGGTCCTTCCTGCTCTGTGGGCCTGGTGTGGAATGAGTTAGTTGGCTCTCTGCCCAGCCCCTACCTCATCAGCACAGATGTTGAGGGCAGGCCAGGCCATGAAGACTGAACTCTCCTCCGTCTCCATAGCATTTGATGTAACCATCAAGAGCGACCGCCGTGGGACCTGCCGTGGGTCCCATGTGGTTCAGGCCTGTGTGGGCTACTGCGAATCCAGTGCCTTCCCCTCCAAGTACTCCGTCCTGCTGGCCAGCAGCTTCAAACACAACATCACCTCTGTGTCCCAGTGCTGCACCATCAGCAAGATGCAGAAGGTGAGCGGGGCTGGGGGATATGCCATAGATCCTGCCCCACAGTGTGGGCCCAGGCTGGTATGAGTCTTCCCACAAACTCAGCCAGACTGGGAGACATGGGGCTCCCGTGTGCATGCAAAAGCTGGGATGATAGATAGAAGCAAGAGAGAGGGGGCTCGTTTCGAGGATACACAGGTATGGGGGAATCCAGTAGCTCCCCAATGATTCACCAGATCCCAGAGACAGCAGCTGGGATCGAAGCGCTTAGGGGAAGCTGGATGGACACAGCGGGGCTGATTCTCAGCTACTTTGGGGATTTGGTGCATGCTACAGCCACACGAGTGATGTGACTGGCAGAGGTGCAGCGCACCCTGGTCTGGCACAGCGCTCACGAGAGGGGATCTTCAGCGCTGGCTGGAATCTCAGGGCTACTCTGTGGCCCTTTCAGAATCCATCCCTGCCAGTCAGTGTGGCGTTAAAAGGGCTCTGCTCCTAGGAAGGGGCGTGGCCAGAATGCAACATTCTCTGGCTAGTCTCTGCCCCCAAGGGATCATGGGAAGTGGCATCCGCTCTAACTTGCACCAGGGCCTGGAATTCAGGGTGGGCACCGGGGGTGGGCACCAGTCCCTCTCTCACCCTCCCATCCCCCTGCCACAGATCAAAGTCCGCCTGCATTGCCGGGCCGTCCGCCACGAAGAGATAGAGATCTTCACTGCCAAGAGCTGCCAGTGCGACATGTGCCGCCTCTCCCGATACTGACTCGGCCAGGGAAGCCCTCTCCTGCGACACCCAGGAACCCACAGCCTGGGCTTGTCTAGAACTGTGCATATTAACATGTGTCAGCAGGAGCCACTGCAGTCCACACCAGGCTTGTTTTGCCACCACGAGAGGGCACCCCGGCTGCTCCCAGCTTTACCAAGAGCTTCAATTTGCCAGTTTGCTGCTGTTGTAGGTTTGTCTTTGCAAACAGATACCATTAGCAGTCAGCCCCCAGCCGGAACAAACCGCAGAGCCAGGCTCCCCAACCCAAGTAGGGCTGTAAATGGGTGTTGCCTGTACGCTGGGCCTAGTCAGAGAAATTCATGGGCTCCTTTCCCCTCTGCTGTGTTGCCAAGAAGCCAATACCTGATCTCAGGTTAATGTATCTGGCTAGAGCAGGGGTGGGCAAACTTTTTGGCCTTACGGCTACAACGGGGTTGCAAAACTATATAGAGGGCCAGGTAGAGAAGGCTGTGCCTCCCCAAACAGCCTGGCCCCTGCCCCCTATCTGCCCCCTCCCACTTCCCACTCCCTGACTGCCCCCCTCAGAATCCCTGACTCATCCAACCCCCCTCCTCCTTGTCAGGAGCTCAGGGGCTGGGTAGGATGGTCCCGCGGGCTGGATGTAGCCTGCGGGCCGTAGTTTGCCCACCTCTGGGCTAGAGCATAAAATATGTTCCTTCCTGACCCTAGAGAAGAGATCAGCTCATGCCTTGGCCCCTGAGAGTTGATTGTCATTCGCAGGAAAGATCCCTCCATGAGTAGAACATGACTGAATCCTGACCCCATAACAAACGGAACCCTTTAAGGCCCCTTTATTTACCAAGCAGAGCATCCTAGTACAGAACCAGAACCTAGGCCTCCTAGGGTGTCTATGGAAGGAAAGTGGGTTCCCATTGCTCATTTTTATACGGGAGTGCCAGAGGCAGAGCCAGAGACATAGCTTGAGCCTGCACACATCTGACCTCACCCACACCTGGTAAAAGGCCAGTTGGAGCTGGTATAGGGCGTAGTGTAGTGGGGTAGCTAGAGGGCTGTGTTTTATATACTGGCGATATGGGGTCTAGTCGTTCTGACCTGCTTTGTGACCATGTGTACGTTCTTTCTTCTTACTGTGCTTCCCATCATTTGCCTATTTCGATTGTGAGCTCTTTAAGGCAAGAACTCCCTTTCACTCTGTCTGTGCTCCCTGATGGGGGCCCTGATCTTGGTCAAGTTGCCGAGACTCTAATATGAATAACAACACTGCGTTGGGGCCAAGGCCTACCTGTGCTTCCGCTCTCTGGCTGAGTGCTATAGTATGTGAGCTATTCAAATAAATGATCTTGCTGAAGAAACTTCAACTTGCCCAGCAGTTTCTGTGCCAAACAAACCTTTCCAGCTGGGCTGCTTAAAGGTGTCAGGCCCAGCTGCTAAAATTAAGCAGCACTTAAAAAAAAATCCCACTCATCTTGGATCACCTACAGTCTTGGTGACCAGGAGTTTTGCTGGCTGCAAGAAGCAGCATCTCCTCTTGATTCTCACGTCATAGGTGTTAAATCCCTAGATGGGTTCTGTACAAGTCATAGAAATAGGCAGGGCCAAATTCAGCCTCAGACCATGGCCCCACCAGGGAATAGTGTTATACCAGGGAGCCAGTCTGCGTAGGAAGAGGCAGAAAGGGCCAGTGGCCAAAGCCCAGACCGTGAACAATTAGAAGATAAGAATTCAGTCTCAGCTTTGGGGGGTGGAGGTGTGTGTGGGGGAGCGAATCTAGGGGTTATAGTGTGGGGTTTTGGGTTCTATTGCTCACTCTGTGAGGGGAATGAGGTCTAGGGGCTAGTGGTTAGAGCAGAGAGGGACTGAGAACCAGGACTCCTGGGTTCTATTCTCAATGCTGAGAGAGGAGTGGAATCTAATGGGTTAGAACCGGAGGGGCTGGGAATCAGGATTCCAGGGTTCTATCCCTGGTTCTGGGAGGGGAGTGGGGTCTAGTGGGGTAGAGCAAGTGAAGAGGGGAGCCAGAACTCATGGGTTCTATTGTAGTCTCACCATGTGACTGTTGTCACTCAGTGCCTCCGTTTCCCCCTCTTTAAAACAGGGATAGCAACCTTCATTGCACTGGTGCAAAGGTTAACATCATCAGAGGAGGGAAGGGGACTCTGGGCTGGGATAGCCTCTTGCTGAGCTGATGCCCTAGACCCACAGTCTGGTTGTGTAAAGGGCCTCATCTCCCAGCCAGGTGTGTAGGTGGTTCAGAAGTCTGAACTGGAGCCCCCACCCCACTCCCAATGTGCTCAAGCCACTTGAGGAACCATTTGGCCTTCAAGGAAAGCTCTACTCTGCACACGTGGTGGGGGTAAGGGCATGGGGTTGTGGCAGAGGGGGACTAGACATGGGAGCATGGGGCAGAGACCAGGGTGGGGCTGATTTCTGTATCAAGGAAACTGACTTCAGCTAGGAAACTTTATTCTGATTAGAGAACACTAGGAGACCTGCCCCTCCAAAGGCTCTTTCCCACACACAGCTGCTATCAGTCCAGGCCACTCCTGCAGGGGCAGCAACAAGCCACCGGGGGCATGATCAATGGAGATCCCTGCAGGTCCATGAGCGGCTGGTAGCTACTGCCCTGCTGGGGCATCCAGCCTAGGAAGAATTCAAAGCCTTCACCGCTGGCCCATGGGGGCAGGTGCTCCTGCTGGCTGGTAGACAGACATACTTGCAGGGGCAACTCATTGGCTGCCCAATGGGGAAGGTAACGCACGCTCTGGAAGCCTGCTGGTCCATTGGAAGTGGTCTGCCTACTGAAGACGTATTTGTGGCTTGAATCTCAACACCATGCCTCCATTTTCCCAGCACCCTCCAGGGGCAGAGTCCCACAGGTTCCCCACCTCTGTTTCCCCAGCATCCTCCTGGAGGGGGCCTCCTACTGGCATCACCCCTAAGTCAAGGCACTGGCTGAGGGTTCAGTTCACCCATTTCTCCCCCCCTGGTGGCACATGGGTGAAAACACTCCCCTCTCCCCTGCTGCCAGCATCCGTGCCTGCAGGAAGGCAGACAACGGGTTAATGCTGGGGTAGATATTCCAGAAGCGGCCAGAGGTGCAGAGCTGGTGATAGGGTTCCCTGTAGGGCACTCACAGGATGGGCTTCTTCAGCCTCCTCTGACATACGACTACCTATGGTATGGGGAGTGATGTATCCTGCCCTAGGATGGAGTGGGGGGAAAAGCAAAAGGAACCGAGTTAGAATCAGACCATATAGATCAGCACTTCCCAAAGTTTTGCTGGCACGAGTGCATTTCAACAAAGTACTTCCTGCCGGGACCCCAGCCAGTGTGGAGGGCACCATTTTGAAGAGCAAAAGGGCATTGTCCGCACCGAGTGACCAAGACCATGTACCCACTATGTATGCAATGTCACACTGCATAGAGGCAGCCATTTTGCTCTACAAAATGGCAGCCTCTACAGTGTGATCTCATCCATATGGAGCAGACGAGGTCACACTGTGTGGAGGATACCAGGCTGTAGAGCAAAATGACATCCTCCATGCATCATGACCTCTCACACACAAGGGTCACACTGTGCAGAGACAAATGGCATCCTTTGCATATTAGGGACTGCCCCAAACTCATCTGCTGCTGGGGTCAACCCCCCTTTGGAAACTGCTGATATACAGGCTCTTTAATGGGGTGGCTGCTGCTGCTGCCGCCCTCTTCTGGAGAGAGTCAGCTGTGCCCGGAGTGTGACTTGAGCAGTCCTGCTAGTGGAATAGCAAATGAAGATTGCTATTGGCTCAGACATTAGAGTCCTCGCATCCCCTTAGAGTATCTGACCCTTCCAAGTGTGACTGGGATTATACCCCACTGGAAATGCTCTGATCCCCCTCTTAGAGACAGGGAAACACCACACACAACTAGGATTTGAAGCCAGGACTCCAGGGTCTCATTACAGAGCTGTATCCACAAGGCCAGCCCTTCCTAGGCTGCAGGGAGAAAATAGTGCTGGTTTCTATTCGTACTCGGGGAGAGCTGGGACCAATTCATTACTGGGTGCTCCCCACTAGGACACTGATATCCCTCTTTGCTCTGCTTGTTGGCAGGGGGTAACAGGCCACTCCCCAGCCCCAAGGCACAATGAGCATGGCTGGCCTTCCTACTTCCATCCCCTGCAGACGGATTTAGAGCAGGGGTGGGCAAACTTTTTGGACCAAGTTTTGCAAAACTATACAGAGGGCTGGGTTGGGAAGGCTGTGCCTCCCCAAACAGCCTGGCCCTCACCCCCTATCTGTCCCCTCCCACTTCCCAACACCTAACTGCCCCCCTCAGAATTCCCAACCCATCCAACCCCTCCACTCCTTGTCCCGACCGCTCCCCCCAAGACCCCACCCCCTATCCAATCCCCCCATTCCCTGAGCGCCCACCCCTAGAACCCCCAACCATCTCCTGCTCCCTGGCTGCAGCCCTGGGACTCCCCACTCCTCACCCCCTTACTAGGCCAGAGCCAGCCATGTCACCGCGCTGCCCAGCAAGAGCAGCCGGACAGAGCGCTGGCAGTGTGGCGTGCTCTGGCTGGGCGGGAGGGGCCGGGGGCTAGCCTCCCCAGTCAGGAGCTCAGGGGCTAGGCAGGACAGTCCCACGGGCCGTAGTTTGCCCACCTCTGATTTTAGAGCAAGCTCTGAACACCATGGACCTGCCCCTCCCCAACAGAGGGGACCACTAGCATCCTCTACCCATCAAACTCCATATGCTGCTCATATACAGATTCCCCTCCAGTCCCAGCCCAGTCACCAATTGTGAAGGCTGGGGGGCGGGGGGGGGGGGGGAAGAGGGGAGGACTGGAACTCTGAGTCCAGAGTTCTATGGCCAGCTTTGGATGGGGAAAGCCTAGTGCTCTTCCCACCCGGCTTTTCAACTCGTGTTTCTCTCTTTGCCCAATGAGCAGTTAATACTTTGCCCTCATCTACTGCCACCCAGCAATTAACACTGCCACCAGCTGTGGTGAGTGTATTTTACATAGCAAGAGAACTCCGTGATCTGCAACCTGCCCAAGGTCACAGAACAAATCAGTGACTGCGAAAAGAACCCAGGTGTCCTGACTCCCAGTCCCCACCTACATGCCCCTTCTCCCACCTTCACAGCCTAACACTTTGTGAATGGAATCTGCAGAGCCCAGTGACATGAAAGTATCTCTTTATTGAATACAGACTTATCCAGCAAACAAAAATAAGGGGGGAGAAGAGAGAGGGTAGCTTTAAACCAAATTATCTTAAATATAGTAATTTAACTTCTTGTTTTTCACTCCACCCCTCCCCCTGAATTCCTCCTCCCTCAAAAATAACCCCTGGTGTCCATCCCCAACCCCAATTCCCTCTCATGGTAACTAAGTCGCCGCTGTATCTAAGAGACAACAATTGTGCACCCGGTTACTACAGTCACCATATGGTGTGAGTTGCTACAAATAAATTAAGGTTTAAATTAAAAATATCCCACTACTCCCACCAATAAAATAGTAATTAAAAAAATAACAAACCCCCCAGGGAACTGTAAAATATTTTAAGTCATGCCTAGTATTGAGGGCACGATGTGATACCCGGGATGCCTTTTGGCCAGCGCCGGCACTCAAAGATGGGAAGAAAATTAAGACATTGGAGATGCAAGAGCATGGGCTCAGCAGGACTAGAAATGGGAATTTTTCAACCCCCACACCCCAAAATGGTAAGTCTATTCAACACCCCCTTCAAATGGCATAGTCTATTCAGGCCCCTCCTTCTCACCCATGAGATACATTACCATCCACCCAGTCAAATGGTGTAGTCCATTCAATGTGAGACAGAGCAGTCAACTGCCCCCACCCCCGCAATGGCAGGTTCCATCCAGCTCACCCCCTTTAATATAATAGAAACTATGCACTTATCCCTTTCCCAGTGCTGGAATGCTGAGTCCAACCTCCCTTGCCCTGTGACCACACAGTCTATTCTCCCCCCCACACCCAATTGCTAGACTTGGAAAAGTCAAGTTTAACTTCCCCAACCCAGCAATGATCATCTATACAGTTCTCCCTGCTCCCAGAATGAAACAGTCCTAAATCCGTTTCCCCTATCTCCTGAGATGGCACAGCCTAAATTATTTAACACCCTTCTCCCAGTTCCATGGCAGGGCCTATGCAGACCCCTCCCTCTTTAGCCCCAAAGATGTAACAATCGATTCCAGATGGTACAAGCCACTCAAAGACCACATCAAATAGTAATCTTCAGCTCATCCCTTTATTTCCCCAGATGGTACAGTCTATCAAGGCTCCAAGCTGGAAAAGTGGTTGGTTCAACTTGATCACTCCCTAAGGAAATGGAGCAGAATGGACCATACCATCTAAACAGGGAGGGGGTATACTGACGCTACCATCTGGGGAATGCTGCAGGATAGAGTGCACCATGGGGGGAGGGGATGTTTTGAATAGACTGACCCATGTTTCCAAGGGAAATTGAAAAGGAAGAAGGAAGCATTTTAAAGTGACAGTAGCAGCTGACAGCTGCTGCGGGGAGGGGTCATGGCAAGAAGGAATGTACCCCCAAGAGCTGAACCAAGAGGACTGGGAGGAAGAGGCAGGGGAGATTGATATTAGCTTTGCAGGGCTGTAAGGCTGCTCTCTTCCTTGCCTTTCTGCACCACCCCCATCTCCAGGGAGGGGTAACCCCACCCTCACATACCCATGGACCCCAGATCCAGTTCTCCAGCTGCTTCCCTCTCTGTCCCTTAGCAGTGTACAAAAAAAATCAGAGTGTGGCTGACAACAGGCCCTCCACTCCTGCCTCCCCACTAACAATCCCTTCTGTCCTCTGAGCTGCCACATCCATGGCTGCTGGTCCTGAACCTGAGGGCACTACACAGACCCCTCCAACATCTCTGCTATTGAGGCATTTGTGCTAGGGGAGATACATTTGCCTGTTGGAGCAGCAATGGAGGCCGGGGGGAGAAAACAGGATCCCATAGAAGCCTGGTTTCCATTGGGGCATGGGGGGTATGACAGGGGAATCTCCCCTAAGTATGTTTGTGCAGGGCAGTCAGGATTGTGCACAGATATATAGGAGAGGGGGATCTTCCCCACGCTGTTTGTGCGGGAGACTGAGATAGGGGTGGAAATGGGAAGGATTGTGGGGTGCGCGGATGTATGGATCAGGATTGTGGGGGGCCCCAATGTATTGGAGGGGGGAGATCTCCCCCAAGCTGTTTCTATAGGGGAGTGAAGTGGGGTGCAATGATGAATAAGGGGAGCTAAGAGAGTGCCCCACTAAGCTAACTGCCAAGTTTTGGGGAGCAAGCTCCAGGGCTGAGAGATGGATCTGCCCCAGGGGCGGTAATGAGCCAAGGGACAAATGGAGGAGGATTAATGTAAGTCTCAGCTGATCTTTTTCAGAGTCCTTCCCATCACAGCAGCTCAGTCTCACCACCTCCAGGCTCATCCCACAGAGGGGGAGGGGGGCAGGAACTGAACTCCCAGCCTCTCAAAAGGAGCTCTACTCCCTCCCCTCTTACATTAGGAGCCCTAGGTTGGAACAGGAGGGTCTATTGCTTTAGGAAACACAGAGCCCCCCCATCCGGCCCCTACAGCAGAGCCAGCCACAAGCCACTGCAGTGTGGTGGGGGGCTGGGGGTTCAGCTTGCACTGGGATTAGCTAAGCTGGGTCCCCCATCTAACCCCTTGTTATATCCCATATGCCAAACAGAGGTGGCTCCCTGGACCAGAACAACGGAGACAGGCTGATTGCCAAGCAACTCACCCTGTCCCTAGCAGCCATGGGGACCCCTTCACCAGAGGTCCCGTGCCCCTGCAGCCTACTGCATCCCTACCCTGCTCCTACCCCAAGACGTAGCCTGGCCCTGCCCCTTTGGCAAGGGGCTGAGGCTGGACCCTGCACCACCAAGGAATGGGAGGCACTGGGGCTACCGCCAACAACATGCCCCTGTGCCAGCTAGGACCCACAGAGGTCACGTGGGGTGATGTGTTACGTGTACACCATGGAGATGTGATGAGAAGTGCCAGCCCAAGTGGGGTGCAATTGCTGAAGCAGGGGTGCCCCCCTCCAGTCCTGTTTTGGATCCGTGTCCCTGGTAGGATGGGGATGGCGATGGCTGGGGGGCCCGTGGGCTCCTGCAGCACAGAGGGGCCAGCTCTGGTTTGGCACAGGCTGGGCAGGGGAGGGGCTGGTGGCCGGCTGGGCATCTCTCTAACTCTTGTTGCCACCCTGCAAGCCCAGGCTGTGCTGGAGATTGAGTCGGTTCATTTGCGCCTCCTCCAGACCCTGCAGCTTCTTCAGCTGCAGCTCGTCCAGCTGCTTCCAGAGCTCCTGACGCTCTTTCTCCTTCTTCAGCTCCCTGCAGAGACAGGGTGGCAGAGTGAGGGGGGAAGGCGGTACCCAACTTGGCCCCTTGCCGATAACCCAAGGCAGCACCTGGGGTCAAACGCCCTCAGAGGAGCTCTGGAGAAGCCCTAGGGAAACCCAGGCCAAGATGGCCTCAGAGCGCCCCAGGGCATTGTGGGGGATGGGGCATGCCCTCGGGAAACCCAGGCCAAGATGAGGGGAGCACCACCCAAGGGCATTGTGCAGGGACAACCAGCATAACTCGGCAGCATCCTCTGGCCTTCCACTTCTGCACACTGCTGGGGGCGCTTACTCTAAACTGGCTGGGGGCTCCTCACTCCCCGGCTGCCAGCCCAACTCTGTGCAAGGGCTAAGAGACAGGTATGGCCTATGGAATGCCAGGCAGTGGGTCACATGACTGGGCAGCAGTGCCCACCTGTCCCAGAATCCCTGTGGGACTCCTGCATAGAGGGAGCTGGCCCTAAGGACATGGGGGGAGGAGACTGGCCCCCATTCCAACATCTGGATGCCCCACATTCCCTCCAACACCTGGCCCCCACTCACTGCTGCTTCTCCACCTTGTAGGAGGCCGTGAGCTCATCAAAGAGTTTCCCATTCATCTCCATGAAGGTCTTGAGCACGTTGTAGACCAGGGAGACGATTGTCCTGTGGGCATGGGGGAGGGAGGAGAGGTGAGACCCTGACTGGTTTCAGGTGCCAGCCCTATGTTGGATTCCCTGCCCCAGGGAACCCACCAACCTCTTCCCTCAACGCATCCTGGCGCTTGCCACAATGCTCACCCCCCACAGCCCTGCAAAGCATCTTGGAGTTTGCCAAGATGCCCACTTCACAGCCCCCCGCCCAGGCTCCTCACCCCAGTTCCCCAATGCCCCCCCAACCACCCTGTGCTCCTTACACAGCAGGGGAGGGGTTGTGGAGAACAGCAAGACCCTAGGAGGAGAGACTCCCCAGAGAGGAGGGATCCCCAGTGCCTGGAGCCCTGCAGGGGCTAGAGGGCAGGCAGCTGAGACATGTCCCCCACACACACTCACTGGTTCCAGTGCTCCTTGGAGACCCGGTAGAGGGTGCCAAAGATAGCAGGCAGCACCGTGTGGCAATTGTCCTCAATCAGACTCAGGATATATTCGTTGTTCCAGAAGTACAGAGCCCGCTCTGCCACCTGGGGACAACGGAGACAGGGCGAGTGCTGGGGCTGCCCAGCCTTGCACCCTCCCAACCCCACTCACCTCCCCTACCACCTAGAATGAGTGCTGGGGGCCGCCCTTTTTGGGAGTCTGATCCCCACCAGCAGGGGCCTTGACTGCACCCCAAGCCTGAGGAAAGGACCTCAGCACCAACAACCCCGACCCCCTCAGCCCCCAAACTGGGGTGGGGGACCCAGGATTCAGGACCAGCCCAGACTCAGGGAGCCCTAGCTTGACTAAGTCTGGACCCCCTCCCCAGCCCCTAATTGGGGGCAGTGACCCTTGGTGTCCTAGAACCCTGATGGGGAAAGCCCCAGACCCCAGACTCATGAGGGGTCTAGGCCCCACCCTGAGCTCAGGCCCCACCCCCCAGCCTGCACACACCTGGAAGTGGGGGCTGGAGATGCAGCGTGCGATTTGTTTGAAGAGCGGTTCCTGCACCTTGACAAACTGCGAGGGCTCAATCACATCCAGGATCTCCTCAATCTCTCCCAGGAACATCACCTGCCGGGTATGGGGAGAGGCAGATCTCCCCCTGTGAGCTACAGGGCTAGGAGAGGCACCCTCGATAACCCACCCAGGTCACACCCCACACTGTGTGCTCCCTGATCCCCACAGACCATGTCTCCCCACACCCAACAAGCATCCCCCCAACAATGGCCACCCACTGTGCCTGCCCCCAAATCCCCCAATACCCATTCTTTACCCCATCCAGTGCTATCCAGTCTTTCACCCCCCGCCCCACATCCCTCTAGGCCCCTATGCAGTGCACAGATGCTCCTCACCAATGCCCTTCCCCACAACCCTACCCTCCAGGTCCCCATGTCTGCTTGTTTCCCGCTAGCAGGCCCCTAACCCAGCCCCAGCCCCACCTCCTTCTGAGTGCAGGTCTTCGGCCAGTATTTCAGCAGTCCCCGGATCACCTGTGGGGAGGGGGACATGGTAGGGTTAGAGAGGAGAGCCACTGGGCCCTGGATCGCATCCCCCACCATGGGGCTGCACTTACATGCTCCGTCAGGGTGGCATCTTTCTCCAGGAACTGTACCACGCAGTACGCCAGCTGCAAGGGGAAGTGGGGTGGCATCAGAAACGGAGCCCCTGCACTGGTCCCCACCCCCTAGATTCCTCCCTAGCCCATTGAGCTCAGATCCCCACCAGCAGGCAGTGGAAGCATCTGAGACAGGGCTCCCCACACCACCTAAATACTAGAACCCAGACGGTCTGTTCCCCATGCCCATCCCACATGCAGCACCTGACCGAGATCCCTCCCAACCTGCAGATTTCGCCCACCCCCTCCCTCAAGAGGTAAGATTCCCATCAGCAGGGTCCATGACTAAGGCCCTTCCAAATTCACAGCCATCAAAAACACATCACAGACCATGATATCCGATCTTTTACCCTGTACTACACAACCTTCCCCTCCCCCCCCCCGCAATAATCTTGCAACCCCCCTACCACTCCTTTGTGTCAGGACCCCTACAATTACACCACCATTAAATTTCAGATTTAAATAGCTGAAATCATGAAATTTTTGATTTTTTAAATCGTATGACCATGAAATTGACCAAAACGGACCATGAATTTGGTAGGCCCCTATCCATGACTGACACTATCCCAGCTTTATGCCAACAGACATAAGGCAGCCACAAGGGGGCAGTAATGAGGCAACTTCCAATGCCTGGAACTGCAGGGGGGATGGGGAGGGCAGGGGAAATCAAATCTCAGAGGGGCTAAAGGCAGTGCTGATCTGGACAGAACGGCACAGGGGTCCCCCGCACAGCTGCTGCACTAGGGCATGATCACTGAGACCACTCTTCAATCTCCCAGATGAGAGCCAGACCCTCTGACAGGGTAGAGGCCCTGTATCCCATTCTCTGCCCCCTTGAACCAGCCCATTCCCTGAGGATCACTTACTCCTTGCACAATTTCAGGAGCAGACTCCTACAGCTCCCGCCCCTGGAGGTGACCCCTTATCTGACCTGGAGGTGAAAGGTCAGACTGCAGGGCCACTCCCAGAGGGGGGGTGGCACTTACCTGGGCATGGAAGATGGAGAGGGATTTGACCGAGTGCAGGGGGATCAGCACCCGCACCAGGAAGTGCTTGTGCTCAGTCTTCAGGGGCAGGGCGAAGCCATTGATGATGCTGCAGGTTAAAGGGAGGAGGGACAGGTGGTGACACAAACACACACACAACTTGGGGGATGGAGATCAGGATCCAGCAGCTGACGGGGAGCTGGAGCTGTGCTGGCTCCATCTGGGTGTGGGATGGGATAAACTGTGGGGTGTGGTAGGATGGGGGAGAGGGAGCCCTAGACCCCAGCAGCCTCTGGGGGGAGGGTACAAGGTGCTCTGGTGGCTACTCTATGGTTACTGGTGGGGGATGCCCCCTGGGGAGGGCTGAATCCTTATGGGCACCCTCTACTGATTTCCAGAAAACAGATCATGGGCCTGTAAGGCTGGGCATCCCCCACCCCACCAATGTGCACCCCCCACCCCTGCATACCTGTCCCCATGTCCAACCATTACCTGCCCAGGATTTCCAGGAGCTCGGCCACACCATTGAAATGCTCCGTCTCGTAGATAAACCTTGGGGGGGGGGGGGAGAAAGAGCTAAGAGATGAAAATGCCTCCAATGCCTCTTTACTAACCCCCAACTCCCCGCTGGAGCACTCACCCCTTGGACCCCCATATGTGGTAGGGGGAGGGAGCCAGCCCTGCCAGCAGCGTGGTGGGGAGGAAACAGGTGCCGTGAATTCTGGAGGGGGTGGGGGTCTAGGGGAGGCTGCTGTGGGCAGGCTAGTGCCCCCCCATGGCTTCAGTACCAGCTTCAGCCCAGAGCAACTGGAGAACGCTCCCAGGGAGACTGTGCTTTGCAGGCAGTACACTGCTCCCTGATGGGCACCCTGAGTCACAGTAACCCTCTACTGGTCATCCCAACCCCATGGTCAAACTTAGGGGGTGATTTCCCCAGCCTCACTACACATACTGGGCATATGTGGCAAAGCCCCGTAAGGGCACATCATCCCCCATAGAGCAGGGGGAGACCTGGGTAACTGGTGGAATTCAGGGCCCTGCCCCCTCTGAGACCAGGGGACACAACTCAGGCACCTGCCAACCACGAGAGGATGGGGGGGCAGGGCTTTATATGCTTTGGGGACATACTTCCAGGAAGTCCCACCCTCCTGCCCCCGAAAGAATCATGATGCCAGGGAATCCCACCACTGGCCACAAATCATCACCCCCCAGGAAGTCCCACCCTCCCCAGGAGGGACTTCCTGGAGTGCCATGGTAGCCCATGCTCCTTGGTTAGGTCAGAGTGCCTGGCTTGAGACTGGCTGGAAGGGGACCTCTGCCCCCTAGCAGGCTCCACGCTGCCTGGGGGGCTCACCGCAGGAAGATGTTGTTGCACTGCTTGCGGATGTAGGCACGCAGTCCCAGGAACTTGCCATAGACCCGGTGCAGGATGGTCTTGAGGTACTCACGCTCCCGCGGGTCCTCACTGTCAAACAGCTCCAGCAGCTGGGGGGGCAGGGGAGAGGGTCCCACAGACGACCTTGCAACCTGCCCCACCCCCGCCAACCTTCATCTCAACATCCAGCCTGAATATCCCCGGGGGGAGTTAGCTCTTCCCCCCCAACCCTGGTATCCCACAGATGACCCATCCTCCCCCATCGCAGACAGTAGGTGCAATGATTAGTTTGTCCCCGGCAGGTTCGGAACCGACCCAGATCTGCTCTAAGCATGCCCACCCACTCCTGCCTGCTTCCCCAGCCTAGGATCGGCTGCAGTGGGTGAAGCCCCCTCACTCCACGCACCCACCACAGGGGGTACTGCTCCTAATGAACCTGTCCAGTTCTGGGGGTGTGTGTCTGCTGCCAGCCAAAGTGCCCCATCATAATGAAGGTTTGGAGCCCAGTCAGGGCAAGAGTCAGCAAACTTGCAGCACCCTAGCTAGGAGCCAGGCTCCCACCACCCAGGCCAAGGGACCCCTTGAATGTAGAACCCTGGAGGGAGGGGACTCAAAGCAGCCATTACCCCCACCCCACTGACTCCTCATGCTGCAACAGACCAACAGCAGCAGCCTCTCATGATCTTCCACTCCCCCAATATTCCTCGGTCCCCCCAATCCAGCTGCTTTCCCAGGCACCACTCACCATCAGCACAAATTTCTGGTCGACGTAGCGTTTGGCCACAGAGGGCTGGAAGTCAGGGCTTTCCAGGAAGCGGAGGAAGAACTCGTAGACCAGCTGAGCAAGAGAATTTAGAACACTGCTGGATGCACGGTGGCTCTCCACAACAGACAGTATTTTCATCCTTGCATCTTGCCACCCAACTCTGTGGCATAGCCCTGCTCCATTGCCCATAAGTACGCACCCTCCTTAAGAATGGCAGGGAGTCCAGCCTAGATGCAGAGCTAGAAATTGTGCCCCTCCCCCAATCCCTGCCCTGCAGCCAGCTGGATGGGAGTGCTGCCAACTCTGGGTAGGAGCCCCAACTGTGACTATATTCTGCTGCCTCTCTGGGCAGCAAGATCGAATCCTGCAGCCCCCAGTGGCACCAGACCCCTGCCCTCCTGCCACACGCTCCCTGAGGGGTGTCTCACCTGGAGATGGGGCCAGGAGGGCTCCAGGTTCGGCTCATCCTCTTCAGGGTCAAACTCGGGGTTCTCAGTGGGTGGGAGTGTCCGGAAGATGTTGACTGAGATCTGGAAAGATTAGAAAGGGGGGTCAATTGGGTCTGTAGAACCCCCCACACCACTACCCCCAACCAGCCTATTCCAACCCCCATTCTCCACTGGGGTCAGTCCCACCCAGAATGCCACTGACCTGCTCTTTGAGCAATGGAAAAAGGCACAGAACCCAGGAGTCCTGGCTCTCAGCCCCCCACACCCACCCCCCAAACCCACTAGACCCCACTCCCCTCCCAGAGTTGGGGTTAGAACCCAGGAGTCCTGGCTCTCAGCCCCCCACACCCACCCCCCAAACCCACTAGACCCCACTCCCCTCCCAGAGTTGGGGTTAGAACCCAGGAGTCCTGGCTCCCAGGCCCAACTCTAGCCCATCAGACCCCATTTCCCTCCTGGCACCTGGCCCTGCTCCCTCACCATCTTGATGATCTCGGGGTAAACGGGCTCAATGAGGATGCCACGGTTGGTGGCCACACACTCCACCAGCTCGTTGAGCGCAGCCCGCTTGATCTCCTTGCCCTTGAGGTCGGCCACGCAGTCCAGGAAGTCGAAGAGCACGCAGCACTGCTGGAGCTTCTTGCACAGCAGCTCGTGCAGCTCCGCCACCGCCACGTCTGCAGAAAGGGGGCATCAGCACCAAGGACACCCCCGCCACAAAGTGATGCAAAGCCACACATGGATTGGAAGCTTAGCCCCGACAACACCCCCCGCCCATGGGAAAGTGGTACAATCCCACATGGACTTCCACTTAGCCCTGACACTGACACCCCCCCCACAAAGTGACACTATCCCATGGGGGGGGGGACTTAGCCCTGACAACATATGCACATACCCCCCCAAAGTGATCCAATCCCAAATGGACTGGTGGGTTGGCCCCAACACCACACCACCTCACCAGACAATGGTACAATCCACCGTGGGCTGGGGTTTCAGAGCCAAGCATGCACCCCTAGTGTAAAGGGCTACAATCCCACATGGACTGCACCCTCCCCAGTATAGAATGGTACATTCCCACATGGCTGGGGTGCAACGCTGAGCATGCCATCAGGATGAAGTGGTACGATTCCCATTGGGGAGGGGGGTTCAGCACTCCCACATCTGGGGAAAGGGAAGTCAGCACTGCGCAAACATCAGCCCCCAGCATGAAGTGGTTCAGTCCTAGGTGGATGGGTGATGGGGCTTAGCCCCAAGCCCTAACCCTGGGAGAACAGCCAAAGGGAAGGTAAACCCCAAGCCAATTCACTGTGCTGGGGGTTTGCGGAGAATCACCATAGTCCCTGCTCTAGGGAGCTCTCCCCAGGGGTGTCTCCCTGTCTGCAAATCCCTTTGGCATGAAAAGTCCATTCACATCAAGCTGTTCCCTTCCCATGTTACGTGACAGCAGGGACAGTCTTTGCTCTGTGTCTGTACAGCACCCAATGCAATGGGGCCACGGTCCATGACTAGGGTTCCTAGACACTACTACAATGCAAATAATTAACAATCCAAGCCCTGTTTAACACCAATGAAGAAGTTAAACACTGGGTTTTGTGGTGACTCAGGGTCACAGATTCTAAGGTCAGAAGGGATGAACCTGAGTGCCTTGTATTGAAGGAGCATATTGATATAATAGGCATCACAGAAACTTTGTGAACTGGTGATAATCAACAGGACATGGTAGTAACCGGGACATATACAGGAATGACAGTAGGTTGTGCTGGTGGGGGAGTGGCACTATATGTGATAGACCTAGTACAAACCTTAAATTAATTAAACTGTCCCACAGAATCTCTAGGGATAGAAATCCCATGCTTGAGTAATAAGAGTATAGCAGTAGGAATATACTACCGACCCCCTGACCAGGATGGTGACCATGACTGCAAAATTCTCAGGGAGATTAAAGAGGCAACAAAAATATAAACCCCAATAATAATGGGGACGTTTTCAACTATCCCCATACTGACTGGGTACATATCACCTCAGGACAGGACGCAGACACCATTAATGACCTCCTTGGAGGAGCTGTGACACAGGACACATCTACACAGCAGGTGAGAGGGTGCTTCCCCGCTCAGGCAGACAGAGCTTGAGCTAGCAAGATAGCAGTGCGACCTTGGTGGCAGCCTGGACTAGCCAAGAGAGTACAATACTGCCCAACAACCTGAGCATGTACTAGGGTAGCCAGCCCAAGTCGCTGCAGCCACGCTGCTACTTTTAGGCTCTTGCTCAAGCAGAGCTAGCCCATGTATGTCTACCTGAGCTGGGATTTATACCTGTGAACCAGGAATAATTACGGGTATGATGGTAGCACTGCACAGAGCCCCCAACCCCTCCAAGATCAGGGGCCTGTCATGCTGGGCACTGAACAGACTTTCAAGAGACAGTCCCTGCCTTGAAGACCTCCGTCAAAAAGATACAGGGTGGGAGGGGGAAACTGAGGCACAGAGAGGGGAAGAAACTTGCTTATGGTCAGTGGCAGAGCCAGAAATAGAACCCCGGAGTCCTCGTGCTCTAGCCATTAGACTCCATGCAACCTGCCCCTACAGCCACTCAGACCTGGTGTGCAGCAGGGAGCCCCAAGACAACCAGGGACCCTGCAACAAAACTTCCGGGCTGTCTCTGGTTTTCTTAAAGAACCCCCATGGATCTCCATTTGAGGCCAACAGGGAAAGTTGCCCCAGTGCACTTCCCTCAACACACAGATTACAGCCCCCCTCAGAATAGAGTCCCTAAAAACAGTGGGGCAAGGAATCTAGCAGAGCCCCAGTAAATTCTGTGAAGAGATGATCTCGGATTCCACACCCCTTGGTCTCCAAACGTCAGAGCCTCTCCCCAGCCCCATATCTAGGTTCCACTCTGAACTCAAGAAGCTACTCAGCCCCAACAGCTCTCTGGGGAGATGGCACTGGCATCAGCTTTGATCAGCAAGAACAGGCAGCCCCCACCCCCACCAGCGGCCGGGCTGGGACTGGCACAGCCCCTGCCTGTGATGCCCTCAATATTCTAGCAACATGTGGAAGCACAGCTAGAGCACATGAGGCTGGGATAACAGTGGGGAGACCCTGTGGCGGGGCGGGGGGTCCTGGTCAGGCAGGTGGGATAGTGGGAGGTTCTGCTGCAAGACTGGCCTTTTGCCTCCATGGACCTGGCTGTGAATATAGGCACTGGCCACTCCTGACAATCGCCGGGCCAGGGGAGGTGCATCTGGGGCAGGAAAGACAAACACGGCATTTGACACAGTAGAAGGTGTTGCAGGTTGAGACTGAGACGCATCAGCAGCAGAGCCAGGGCTGCCAGTGGGTCAGGACTGAGGAGCAGCAGTGAGTTGGCTCAGCAAGCCCACTCCTGGTTCTCTCCTCAGGGAGGCTAGTGGGTAGGAAGCCCCACAGGACCAGTCTCCACAGCAGCAGAGATTGGAGATGAAGCAGCAGCATCCAGAGCCCTGGGAAGCAGGGAGGAGGGGAGGGAACATAAGGCCAGATGTGGGGGAGGAGGAGGAGGAGATGATGCCCATATTCCTCCCAGAGCTGTCTCCCAAGGCAGACAATTTCCTGCCTCCAGGTGGAGACAGCAGCTCATGAGGCAGCCCCAGCCAGAGACACAGCTGGGACCAGGTCCCCTGAAGCCAAGAGAGAGAACCTGGCTCCCCAAGCCCCATGATCTAGACCCAGCAGAAGCCCTTGCTCCCCCAGACACAAGCAAGGCACTGTCCCTGAAGTCCCCAGGATTCACTTCCCTGCCTGCCTGCCAGGCAGCTCTGGTGCCTCATGTTCCATTCTGGGCAGGGAGAGAAACAGGAGACCCAATAAAACAGACCTACAGAAATTCACCTGCACCTCCAGGCTGGACACAGATGGAGCACATCTCCCCTACCACCTTCCAATCTCCAAATTCTGCCACCAGTGCCTCCTTGCCCTTCAGCTCTGCCCCCATCCCCGGAAGATATCAGGGGCACAGCTGGCACTGGGGGGCAGGGATTGACAGGCGAGATCTTTAAGTCAGGCAGTGGGGGATGTTGAACACTGAAGCTGGGGGGTTTCTAAGGGAAGGGAGGCTGAATTCACCACCAGGGCCTCAACCACTGAAGGTGCAGACTGATGGGTGGCACAAACTCCCCTCCCAGCTTGGAATCAGGCTGAGACTTGACAAATTCACTCCAGGAAGAGGCCACCAAGCAACTCAGAGCAAAGATGGTGGCGCCTGGAGGGGAAAGGCCCCATGTCCCATTCCTCGTCCCTGAGCCAGCCAGTCCTCCCACCCTGGGGCCAGACCTGAGCCCGGGCCTCCTAGAGGAGAAGGCCATTCAGTCCCACTCCCTCCTTGGTCTCACTTAAGCCCCCAGTGACAGCTCCATGCAGCTAGCAGCACCAGCCTCCAGGCAGCTCTGAACAGAGAAGCCTACAGGGCTGGGATTGCAGCGTGGGGGTAAAGACGTGATCTGTGGAAGGCCCAAGGGATCCCCCGACACGGGTGGCAGACGTGTGGGAAGCCAAATCCCACACTGTGTTTTTAAACCTCTGGAGCTTAAAGAGCTTCTTGCTATTGCAGAGCTGAGCTCACATATGCACGGAGCTCCGCTGGGGCTCCTCTATCCCGACCCACAGCTCCCCTGCTACCCTAGCCCAGGGCTTCTTAGCAGATGTGGAGCTTGCCAAGCCAATGTGCGGCAAAGCCCTCAGCTCACCATCCAATCTGGTCGGAGGGCAGTCGCCAGCGAGTTATGACACAGTCTGACTTTGGCCACAGCATGGGGGATCCTCTCGCTAGCCCCAGGTGCGAAGGTCGGCTGCACACTGATCCTGGCCTGCTTGAAGTCGGCTCAGAAGGGCCCATGAGAATCATGGCAAATCAAACCCAGGTACATGTGTGGCCAGATCAGTTATACCAGACTGGTGTCTGACATTGACTTGCAGCCCCCTTCTATTACAGCTCTGGGCTCCCACACACATAACCGCCCCCCTTCCCCCCCCCCGCAGCCACTGAGAGCGCCAGTGGGTATCTGGAAAGGTTCCCAGGGAGACACTCAGCATCAATTTGGCTGCTGGCTCCAAAAGGCACTTAGAGAAACCAAGCAAACACCCAGCATTGTACTGAGGGGGGAGGAAGGTCTAGCAGGTTCGGGGGTGGGGGTTGGGAGTCAGACTTCTATTCCCAGCTCTGAGAGCGGAGTGGGGTCCAATGGTTACAGCGGGTGGGTGGGTGGGTTGGGAGTCAGGGCTCTAGAGTTCTATCCCCAGCTCAGGGAATGAAGTCTAGATACTAGGCCAGACTAGATGGGCCCATGGGTCTGATGCAACATGGCAGCTTGAACACAACAAGCACTAGATGACCAGGGAACAGTTGCCGCTATAAGCGGTGATCCCTATGGGACACCTCCCTGCCCATGGGGGCCTGCCCCCCACTACGGACTTCAATGATGGTGCGACACCCCAAAAGATCCTCCCCCCATCCCCAGATCCAGTACCAGAACTCCTCCCAAGTCCTAACCCCCCACGGGATGCTAAGGCGATTGGGACTGTCTAGCAGGCCAGGGGCTAGAGACTCCCAAAGAAGTAAGGAAGGGGAAGGTTTGAACTAAGGGCATGGAGGGCTCAAGGAGCTGCCAGTGCTGTTAGGGGAGGCATCAGCAGGGCATCAGCATCACACCCCTGCCATTGCAGACTGGAAACTAACAGGATAGGGCCAGCCTAGCTCTGTGTCCTGAGTGAACTGGCTGTGCAGTGTAGCCACATGTCCTGCTTGGAGCCAGGCTGGGACCTGGCAAATTCATCTCATGCTGTGGGCAACCAAATGGTCATCAGAGGTCAGTGATGTCCTAGTAACTCAGCCTAGATGGGAACTGGTGCCCATATCCCATTCCCCATCCCCTGAGCAACCAGTCCCCCTTCCTGTGGTTGGTTCTAAGCCAGTCCTCATGGGGCTGCCTCATTTCCCAGGGGCCTGTTGTGCCATGCAGGGTGGCTGAGTCACTGGGCCCAGATGGGCCAAAGGAAGAGGGAGGGGTGCGGTGACTAAGGGGTTCCAGCCACTTCCCTCTTTGCAGGAGCAGGCAGGGAACACACCACAGCAGAGCCAAGCTCAGACCAGCCTGGGGGTAGGGGGGGAAGAAGAGAACTGCAACCAGCATTGCCAAGTAACCCCACCACACACAGCCCAACAACAAAAAACCAGGCCCAGAGCTCCCATGTGACCCACTAACAAAACCAGCGCGACCCTCCAACAAACCTGGCCTAGCTCCACTAAGGGACCTACAGCACAGTTAGCAGTAGCCCCCAGGATTCCCAAGAGACCCTGCAATAACAAAGACCAACACTCACAGGCAACCCTACAAAAGCAAAGCCAGGCTTGATGCTCCCAAAAAGACACTGCCATAACAAACCCAGTACAGACAGCACCAGGACTCCTAGAAAACCCTACATTAACAAAGCCCAAGATCACTTAGCCCCAGAGCACTCAGGTGACCCCTGTGCAGGGTGACACTGGGGATGAGGTGCTGTTTGGAATCACAAAGGGCAGGATAACAATAAGGCACTCAAAGCACAGGGCGTGGGTGACAAGGGAAAATGGGGCTAAGCAGGGCAGACAGGAAATAAGGGTCTCATGCTCACACTGAGCATTCCCTTATCTGCTGTATGGGACAAGCCCTGTGCAAATATCCGTGTGTCATCCCTTGAGCAGATGGGGAAACTGAGGCACAGGAGGCACTTGTCCAGAGCTGAAGAGAATCCAGGAAGCCTGACTCCCAACCCCCTGCTCCAACAACTAGACCCCACTCCCCTCCCAGGGCTGGGACAGAATTCAGGAGTCCCACTCCCAGTCCCACCAGCTGTGCGACACTCACCTTTCAGCAAGGGCAGGGGTGTCAGCTCCTGTTGGTTGCTCTGGTACCGGAATTGGGATGAGCTGTGAGAGCGGCGCTGACGGGAGCGGCGCAGGGAGCGCCGGGAGAAACCGTCCACTTTATCAGGCGGGGGGACAGGCGACATCCCTGGGGATGAGGGGCTGGTGGGGGTGCCAGCGGGGGGCAGCTTGGTCTCCATGGTCGCAGGCGGAGGCAGCTATCAGAGCTACTTGGCTCCTCTCCTCCAATAGACAGGGCCACTCTGGCTAAGCCAAGAGGATGCTGGGTAAAGCAGTGCCCGTTAGCACTCTGGAGAGGTGTCCAACATGGCAGGAATATAAGCTACTCGCATCCTCAGCACGCACCCCATGGCAAGAGGGCAGCACGTATCCAACACAGCTCCCCTTCGCGCTCTGGGGCAGGGTGCAGGTGATCATCCAGTTTCCGATTCCCAAGAGGATTCCAGGCCTGGAGCCTTACTTTAGGTCTACAGGTACATTCAAAGTTTCAGACCCAACAAGACACCTGCTTTGGCATGAATCACTGCAGGGGGTATTATCCCCCTCACACAAACACCTGCCCCACAATTGGCTACAATGGTAGGGGTGGGGGATCACCTATTTATTCCACGGGCAGCCCGATGCAGAGGATGAGTTCAGCTGAAATCCAGGCAGTTCCTCAAGCAAGGGTTAAGGTAAGTTCCTCGTGCATTTGGAAAGCAAAGTGTTTTTACTCTGAATCCCAAGTTTCTCTTCCCCACGTGTCTCCAAGGGGGAATGAATCAGGCAGCCCAGTTCAGATACCCCTCCCCCCAGTAGTGATCCTGATGAATCAGAAGCCAACGAGGATTTGAAACCAGCTCCCTCCAAACTTTGGTGACTGTAGGATAAATGTAGGGGGCAATTCTAGCAGCAAAACCCCTATCCCTTTTTGCAAACCCTTAAGTAATAGTGCATTCAATGCCAACCAGATTGTGCTCCCTCTGACTTAAGACTGGACTTTAAAAGACACGTTTGTAAACCATCTCTTCCAAAACTAAAGACACTTCCCTAAGTTCATTTGCTTTCAGCTTCCTCCACCCCCAAGCCAAAGCAATGATGCAACACCAACCCCTGAATTTAGCAGCAATGTAGTAAATTGCACACACCAATAAGACCTGCCACCCCCATCCAAGCAGCAAAAACTTTACAAAGGGGGGAAGTTGCTAAATGACACAGACTGCAGTTCCCCACCCTGCTGTCACTATGGGGAAGATAAATGTAAACGCTTTTTACAGCACTGTGCCCACAGCTACCCAGCTTGTTTTCCGAACTAAATGGAAGACTTTATCCTTAAAAAAAAAATCAGACCCATGCACCAAACAAACAACACACACACACGCACTATCTTCCATTCACTGGCAAAGCTTATGGCTTAAGGATGCTGTAAGTAGCTCAATCCCCTCTGCCCTCTACCTAGGCGGCTTCTGTCCCTTTGGAGAGAGCCAAGCCACGATATTTAAGCCAAAATGTAACAGATCTAGGATTTCACACACACACAAAAATGTAACTACTATAAAAAATTGGAAGGAGATTCCGGTCTCTCTCTGACACGGACAGGATCCAAGGGTCGGAAAGGAAGGAGGAAATTTGTGTCCTGGGAGGGGAAAAAGGAGGGTCACCAGTCATATAATCATCTCCAACAGGGTCACCTGCTGTAGGTTTGGGGAGCACAGGGGGGAGATAGCCACTGATGCATCAGATGGGTCATTCTGCACCAAGTTGCATCCCCCAACCTATGGCCAGATGCACTGAAAGCAAGAGATCTCTGTGCAGGGGGGGAAAGACTGGGGGTCACTCTCGCACCTGCTCCCCTCCCTGCTGCCTTCCTCAGGTGGCAGGGTCACGGCTCTGGAGAGACTCTGGACTCATCTTACCATGGCTCCCTCCCCAACACGCTGCCCTGCTGGGAAGCTCGTAAACAGTCAAACAAACTGAATAAATGACAGCCCCCGTTGCGAAGCCTGCCCTTGTTGCAATGCAGAGACCGAGGCCTCCTCCCTTCTTGTCCCGCTCCCACCCTCCCCAGAGGCAAGTGCAACCGGGGCTTGCAAAAAACAACCCGAGGCCCCCTCCTCGCAACGCAGTATGGAAGCTAAGGTGAGGCGGGCGGCTCGTCTTCTCTTCCTGGGGGCTGCCCCACCGGGGATGCCTGCAGCCTCATGGACCAGCTCCCCCGCCGCTCTGCAGCTCGGCCTGTGCGGATCCAGGGAGCAGCCGATGGCTTGGGGCCGAGGTCAGGGGCTTGGATGCAGCAGCTCCCCAGCTCGGTGCATGGGATCCCGGCCCAGGCAGCGCCAACCCCCTGGTCCCGCAAGGCCCCCCCTCCCCAGGCAGCAGCCTCCGCTGCCTCTCTTTGATGCTGCACCGTTCATTAGGCTGACATTAAGTAACCTCTCGGGGCCACGTGACGCCCTTCCGGCCAACCCATTGGTCCCTTAAAAATAGAACCTGCGTCATTGCTGTAGGATGATGTCACCCCCAGCGGCCATTGGCTGGGCTGAGAGCAGGACTCGGCCCAGTTTTAAAGGCACAGGGCGTTCCCGGCTGGGCTGGGAGGTGCTCCGCAGGTAGGGTTCAGTTGCACTAGGGGTTGCTCCTACGGTTCACACCTTTTGCACCTTCAAGAGCTGCTCGCTCTGTTGCTTGCACGGGGAATTGCCCATATTGGTGCACCAGGGTGTTGCTCAAGTGACATGACTGCAGCTGTCACCGGGGCCCATTTGCACAGGAGGCACCAGGAGCTGAGCAGCTGCCCTGGGCACTGCTCACGCGTTTGCACTAGGGGTCGCTCAGTTATTCCAGGAGTTGCTTGCCTCGTTGCAGGAGGAATTGTTCACACATGCCGGCAGAGCTCCTCACACATTTGTAGTGTCACTTGCAGCTCTCACACGATTGCACGGGGACATTCCCAGAACAGAGCGCCTGCAAGGTTTCTGATGGCTTCAAGCCAGGCATGTAAGGAGGTTTCGGCCTTGCAGTCGGAGAGTGCCTGTCTCCAGCCCTGGGAACATTAGCATTAATCATTTGAATCTGACATGATTACAACCTCATTTCCTCTGTATTACTCCAACGGGGCTTTCAAAACCAATGGCAAGGGAGATTGGACACCAGAGCCAGAGATGGAATAAAGGGGTCTCAGTCCTAGCTGGTGAGGCTGGACAACTGCATCTCATGGGGGGTCCACCCACTAACCCCAAGAAATCCTGCACTATCATCTTTAGAACAAACCAGGAATCATCCAGGGCAAAATTGCATCTCAAATGCAGGAAGGAGCAAGTGGGATTTTTTAGTGGGTTAGAGCAGGAGGACCTAGGGGTTCTAGTCCTGGCACTGGGAGGGGAGAGTGGTCTAGTGGGCTGGAGCAGGGAGTGAGAGTTGATTGTTATGGGAGTGGAGCAGGGTCTCAAACAGTAGGATCAGAGGCATTCTATATTCCTGGCTTTGCCACTGCCTCAGTTTCTCCCCTCTGTAGAAGGGGGATAATAGCACTTGCAAGAGGCTGCCAAACCTTTACTAATGAATTTTCATTGTGTGCTTTGAGAGCAACTAACTCTGGCAGAGTGCTGTGTACTGTATTCCTTTGTAGTGGTTATGATACACCATGGGTGTTAGAACAGTTATTAGTGTAACCATGGCTAACGATGCCTCCCTTCCCAATGTTTATTTGCATAAATACTGCAACCCCAGCACTTTTGGGTTCAGACCAAATCCCCTCCAAAATAAAACACCTGATTGTCAGGGGCTGTGTTATTACTGCTTGCAGGAGCATGCCACACTACATGGTTAAATCAGCATCCTGACCCTTTGCAGCATGGGAGTTGTAGGCAGAGGGTGCATGACAGGGACGCTAGCCTATCCTGCTGCTTCTCGTTCTTACTCTGTAGCCCAGTCCTAACCTCCTGGATCTGTAATGGCTGCTTCTAGAGATGTAGTGAGTGGGCCAGGCCTGCTCTTAAAGGGGCCTAGAGAGGTTTAGAGATGGGTCCCTCTCTAGCGGGGAATGGAAAATGCAGTTCTGCAGTTCTGTTGCCATGCAGGTGGCTGCTGCCTTGCACTGGGAAGGATTGCCCTGTACTGTATTGCACACAAATGGGAGTCATGAGCTGCACCAAACTTGGAGGATGTGTTACACTGAATTACATTGCACTGATGTGCAACACACCAAAGAGAACTGCATTAAAGTTGGTGTGACAGCACAGAATTGCGTTGCATTCAGCTGAATTGTCTCAATCTGGAGTGCAGTTAATTTCATTGGAATTCACACAGGGCCAAATTCTCCTCTGTATGATCTCAATGATGTGGCTGTATCTGTTCCATGGAAGCTTTTTGTACAATGTACTGGCCTTTAAGGCCAGAGGGGATCGTTTGGGAGGCCATATACCCTGATTCCATGTGTCTGGGGACAGCAAATGAAGGCTGGAAAAATAATGGAAGCGACCATTAGGAAAGAGGAAGTTGGTCCCGGGGAGCAGTTAGTTTCTGGGAGTTTGTGACAGGTTCCCCGGATGCAACCTGGATCTGGGGTACTCGGGCATACTAACCTAGGCTCCCTCTCACACTGTGATGCTGTGACAAGCTAAAACCTCCCCAGGTACTTTACTTACACAGCCATCCACAGGCAGGGACACATCCTGCTGAGTTATATGAATGCTTTTCCTAGCCACTCATCAACTAACAATCGAGAGGCTCCAGTCAATTCCCCCAGCTCCCCAGCCTAGGCACCCAGGGCTGTACTGTCTTGCCCTGGTCAGAAGCCTGATAGTGTAAGTTTATTACACAGTCTGCCCCTCTCTCAATGTGGAGAGGACATGCATCAGCTTTTGTTCACTGAGCAGATTTCCCAAGCACTTCAACCAAAACACACTGTTTAAGGTAAAATATAAACAGATTGATTTACTACAAAAAGATAGATTTTACGTGATTATAAGTAGTAAGCGTACAGATGAAAGTTGGTTACCTAAGAAATAAAAGTAAAATCGCAATCTGAGCTCTATAAACTAGACAGGATTTGAATCAAGCAGTGTCTCACCCTGATGATATAGTTCCTTAATACACAAGCTGGGGTTCTCCTTTCCAGCCTGGGACCATCTTCCCAGTTCAGTCTTTGTTCTCTGGACATGTTTCCAGGTGTTGAGTTGTAGGGGAAGTGAGGCCAAGTGATGATGTCACTTCCCCTTTTTTATAGTTTCTTCCAACTTGCTGGAAAGACCCTTTGCTATGAAGTGAGTCAAGTAGTGTCCATTGTCTACATGCTCTCTTTGAGAGATCTCCATTGTATACAGTTCCTGGGATAGTCCTTGGTAGTGTGGATTCCCCTGAATAAGTCATCAACACTGTCTGGCTTCTCCACTGTTGTACCTGAAAGGCTGGTTGGGGGTGTTTCCAACTTCACAACACATTTCAGTAACACACACATAGCAAAACTTAATAACTTCCCATACAATGATAACACATACAATCCAACAGAATATTAATGTTCAACAGGTCAAGACTTTTAGAATGATACCTTACAAGGCATACTTTGTATAAAACATATAATAATCATATCACCATGGTAAATATGGGGGTGCCAGGGTATTGCTTTGGGGTACAGAGTGCCACAAAGGGGAAAGGTATTGGGCCATCCAAAACCCTTACTCCTTGAATGGCCTAGGACCAGGAGCTTTGAAGAGTGGGCACAGCAATGCTCCACTCTCTCCCATCCAGCACAGACATGGTTTGGAGTTTAGACCCACCTGGGAAGGATCAAGAAACTGGACAGTGACTGGCCAGATGACTCAAGAGGAAGCTCCAAGCCCAGTAAAGTGGGGAGCTGCTCAGGTGGAGAGGAAGAGCTCATCTGGGACACAGCCCCAGTGGGCAGAGCTTGTGAAACCCCTAAATCTGAGGGCAGGCCAGGCAGACCAGGACTGAAATCGCCCAGTCCCAAGAAGGAGGGCCAGGAAATCCTGAACTTAAAGAGGGTAGCGGGTTAATTTAAATTAATTAGCCCTAAGAAAGGGGAAATATGGTTCTTAAAGACTCTGGGTATAACTGGATTATTCTCAGTACATATAGGGAAACTGAGGCAAGGTGCCTGAAGGGCTGTCCTAGGCCACAAGGGGGTGTTATGAGACAGCATCCATGTATAGCTTTGAACCTGTGAGCTACCAGGCACCCTCAACTACTCATCTCCCCAAAGGATCAAGCCCTAAATGAGAAGAGCATTTTGGCTCTGTGTTATGTTGCAATTGCATTGAAGCAGAAAGCACTCTGCTGCATTTCATTTCACTGTCTGCAATTGCATGCAGTGCGCAGCATCTCCTTGAAATGCAAGGGGCTGCACTGCACTAGAGGGACAGGGGAAGTAGTGTAGCCCCTGAATTGAGATGGAGGCTGTCACATTAAATTGCACCATGTTGCAATGCGTTGGAGTAGGTCACATGGAGTAGAATTGCATTAGGAGACTCTTAGAAGTGGGATACCTGACTGGAGGGGCCGTGGGTGAAACCAGTGGCGGCAGTGAGAGGGGAATAGCTGACTGGAGGGGCCCATGGGTGTGACTGGGGTGGCAGGGATGGGGGATATCTGACTGAGGGGGCCCATGGATGTGACCAGGGATGTCAGGGAAGTAGATATGGGGCTGGAGGGGCCCGTGGGCCTGACATAGCGCTGCCTGGGGATACACATTGAATCCCACTTTCTAGGGCTATCAGACCAGCTCCCCCTTGTCTTGGGGCCCCAGCCCTTGGCTGGGCTGTGGAATTATGGCAGGTCCCCACAAAGAGCCAGCCCTGGCTGCCACCAAGCTGGGTCCACACCATGGCTTCATCTGTGGCTGAACTTGTCTCCAGCAGGGAGGGAGGTGCTGTGGGCCGAGCTGAGCAGGGATTTGGGGCTCCTAAAAGTGTCTTATGGCTAATGGATGAGGGAGGTGAAGGTCAGAGGATAGAGATAGCACAGGGGCTGGTGGGTGGCTGGGCCCCACAGGGCAGGGCCGTGGAGTAGTGCAGGGGGGCTGCAGGGAGGGGGGCAAGTGCTGTGTCCCCCCAAACTCACCGTCCCCTGAGCTAGAGCAGCCCCCTGCTGAGACTCTGACAGCAGGGTCACCTCTGTTCCAGACACCCCCACCTCACGCCATCCTTGCTGTCCCTCCCCCACTGTTGCTACCAGAGCCCCCACCCCATTCCTCCAATCTCCAGCACCCACGGTGAGAGCATCGCTTTGTGAACCTAGTGACTGCTTCACATGCACACACACATGCTCAGACATACATGTATACACATGTGCATATGCATATGCGTGTGCACGCACATGGGAACTCCCACATACATGCTGCTGTGCCTACAAGGGGGCAGCTGGTGCGGGTGGGAATTGTTGCCACAGTGGGGTGGTTAAATGGGCGGAGAGGGTGTCCTCTGGGATACGTGGGGACTACAGCGTGCTGGCAACCCAGCCCAGCTCTGGGCCTAGCTCAGAGGGACAGGGAGAGGGTATTGCAGGGTACAATGCCAGGGGCAGACAGGTAAGCCCTGGGCACCTGCCATGGAGAGGCTCAGGGTTGAGGCTGGGTATGTTGGTGGAATGAGATATACCAGCCCTTGCCAGAGGATTTGTGGGCCAGTCCCGTCCTAGCAGGTGATGACTCTATGGCCGGTCTCAGCCTCTCTCCCTGGAGCTGGATTCCTGCTGGGGACCACTCCCTTCAGTGTGTGATGAGTCTGCCTGGTCTCAATCCATCTTCCCCCATCTCTCTACCCGCCGTGGGGCCAGCCCTTTGGCCCCTTGCTTAGCACCATTAACATTGTGACATTCGGAGGCTGATTTTGAGGGGGACCTCCCCCCCGTAGGTGAACCCCTCTCCCTCCCATTGTGAAACAAGGGGATGTGGCCGGATGAGACGTGAGTGCATGGACCAGGCTGTGGAGGCCAAACTTCAGCAATAGGTGACTGAGTAGTGGAACTGAAGGCATCAAATTGGGGGTCAGGGGGGTGATCTTGATTCCCACAGGAAATGGGTTAGTGTGTGAATCCGGTAGGAGAGTAATGATTAACCCTAAATGTGCTGCTCTGACGTAAGAAGGGGTGATTGGGCCTCACGCCTGGGGGAGGTGACCAGACCCAATCCCCTTGGATCAAGATGTGGGGCGGGGGGATAGGAAGGAAAGTTGTTTGCTGGGTGGATGTGTCTTTAAAAGGATGATGTGAGGTGAAGCGGACGTGGAGGAGATAGAAGAGGGTTATGGGTTTAGAAGGTTAAAGGGGCAGAGATGTAGAAAGGTAAATGAGGGCAAAGCCAGAACTCCTGGCAGGGGCTGAGACTTGACTCAGCTTGTTGCACATGCGAGGCACATTGGCAAAGGTTCCCCCACCCCACCCAGGAGAGATGGGTGTGGGGAGCAGAGATGGGCAGGTGACCCCAGAATTGTCTCACTCTGCATCATTAGTAACACTCCTGACTGGGTCTGTGACTAGTGCCAGCTTGTTGGGGGATGAGCCAGTGCCTGGGGCAGAACCAGTGCCCGGTCCCCAGTGCCAGGGCAGACGCAGTGCCTGGTCCCCAGCGGCTGTGCCCAGTCTGGCACCAGCCTTCTCTCTTCAATCCCAGCCCTGGATCCCAGTTCCTAATCTCCAGTGCCCACTTCCCCCTGCCTCCATGCCAGCTTCCTCCCTGTTAGCAGCTGCCTCTAATTGTGGGCAGAAGAGAGGAGGGCACTCTGGGTTAGCAGCATAACATGGCAGGAGTCAATCGTTAACCCCCCTCCCCACCTTCCCCTCTGCTCTGTATATAAGGCAGCCAGGAACTGGGAAAAGCTGCTCCTTAAGGGAACCTGTGCCCATCTCTCCCTGCAGGTGCCTGTGTCTGTCTCTCCGTTGAGGCACCCATCTCTCCCTGCAGTCACCCCAGGAGGGGCTTGTGCCCATTTCCCCCACCATCTGGTGTCCCCTGCCACCCCCCAACCATGGCCTTTGGAGACCTCCTGGAAAAGGTGGGCAGTGCAGGTCCCTTCCAGCTCCTCTGTGTCCTGCTGCTCACTGCGCCTGCCCTCCTCATTGCCAGCCACAACCTGGTGCAGAACTTCAGTGCCATCTCCCCTGAGCACCAGTGCCGCCCCCCGCCACTGGGCACCAACGCCAGCTGGGTGGGCAACAGCACGGCAGCTCATGGGGGGCTCTCCCTGGCCCCGAGCCCAGAGCGGTGCTGTCGCTTGGCGGGCACCCATGGGCAGCGTCCAAGACGCAACGGTTCGCTGGGCAGGGAAGGCGAGACAGAGCCCTGCCGGGACGGGTGGTACTACGACCGCAGCACCTTCTCCTCCACCATCGTCACTGAGGTATGGCTCATAGCCCCTTTTCTTCCCCACTGCCCCGAGGCAGAGCCATGGGGTGAGGGCAGGGATGGGGGGACCCACGTAGGGGGAGGGGATAGAGTGAGGACTGTGGGGAGAGAGGGGAGGGGAGGTGGGGAATGAAGAGTGACAGGAACTGGGAGGACGGTAGGGGAGAGAGAGGATGGGGAGAGCTGGGGAGGGGGCCAAAGAAGGGTGTGGGGGAAGGTTGGGTGCTGGGGGATACATGGCTATGGAGTTCCAGTCCCCCCAGGACAAACCACTGACCGGGAGGGGGCCCCCTGGGGGTGCCACACCCTGTCCCTGTGGGCACTGACTGTCCGTCTGTCTGCCAGTGGGATCTGGTGTGTGACCTGGGCCCCCTCCCAGCGCTGGCGCAGATGCTGTTCATGGCAGGGGTGCTGCTTGGAGCCCTCCTTTTCGGAGTCTTCTCAGACAGGTGGGTGAGGTGGGGGCGTCCCCCTGAAACTAACATCCCCCACCCTGGATCAGATCCCCCTCTCCCTGCTGCCCTGGCTCAGACCAATGGGCCCATCCAGCCCATTATCCCCTCTACCCACCCACCCCTGGATCAGACCAATGGGCCCATCCAGCCCAGTGCCCCCCTGCCCACGTCGCCCTGGCTCAGATGCATGGTCCAATGCTAGGTCATTCCATGACGTATGGAAACATTCCCTGGGTTGAGAAGCACCCTACACTTGCGAGTGGTTTACCCCTCACTTGTCACTGGCTGGTTATTGATGCTCAGCTCCCCAGCACCGCCTGTTAACCATGGGTTGTGGGTGACAGCCCCATCTGTCAGCAAAGACACGTCCGTCGCTGATCAGCGCTCAGCACTCAGCCAACAGGTTTTAGCAAGGGCTGGTTATTGACAAGGGGGTCCCACCCTTTGCTGCTTCTGTTGTCCCAGCACTTGTACACACCATGCGTCCCTCCAGCCCCTGCACAGCTCCCTCTGCTGCATCCAGCTCCCTCTAGTTCAGGGACACGCTGCAAGCCCCCTACCACTCCCTCATGCCAGGATCACCCATTGTCCCCCAGTGCCAGGGGCTGTGGGCACACCCCTTTCCCCACCCACCCCCCGTGTTCCCTTACCTACCCTCCCCCATTGTTATTTGTCTGGGAGATGTCATTCCCGCCCCCCCTCCCCCTTACACTCTGTTGGGAGGATGGGCAGAGCTGAGATGGAGTGTTGTCATGCTGCTAGTTCATTAATTGGTGCCCTCAATGAGCTTTTTGGTCTCGGGTGTTTGAGGCTGTGGCTCTGCTAAAGTGCTGCTGGGGCTCCGGATACCCTCCATTTCCCTCTTCCAGTTGTGCCCAAATTCCCCATAGGGTTTTAGCAATTGGTGCCTGGAACGTTCCCTGAAATTCTGGGCTGGATCAGGTGCAGCACTCAAAGGTTATTGTGTTGCAGACAGAGCGAGAAATGCCAGGGAATCGAGTGTACAGCCAAGCTCGGTTAGTTACAAGTTACCAGATATCGATGATCAGGGATCAAGTGCTGGTCACTTGTTTCGATGATCAGTTATTTACCAGTAATGATCAGTGAGCTGGGGCAGTTGCTGTTGATCAGTGATTATCAGCTGTCAGTTACTGACTCCAAACAATCACAGATGCCCGATGGAGCGCTGCAGTTTCCTGTGGCCGTGAGTACCGCAGGTGAACAGTCTGCCATGTGAGAGCTGTGTTGCTCCCTCTGGGGTCTTACCCTGGACGCTCCCCTCTGTGATGCAGGTTTGGGCGGCGGGTCATCCTGCTGTGTTCTCTGCTATTGGTGGCTGTCATGGGAACTGGGGCTGCCTTATCCTCAGACTTCCTCATCTACTGTGCCTTCCGCCTGCTGAGCGGGGTCGGTCTGTCTGGCTTCCTCCTCAACTACATCTGCCTCAGTGAGTATCCCCAGGGCAGGGGCAATGGGACAGGGCCTTTCTCCTCTAGGGGGCACCAGCTACCATCCAGCCCCAGGGCAGCGGGACCAACAGGCATGTGGGGGACAGGATACAGAGCTTTCTGCTCCACTGGGCACTGTCTCCAATCTGGCCCTAGAGTGGGGGCCCTGGCTGGCTTCAGGGGATGGAATATGAGGGCTTTCTTCTCCAATGGGCACTGGCTCCAATCCGGCCCCAGAGCAGAGGGACTGGCTGGCCTAAGAGGGTGAGGAATGGGATATGGGGCCCTTCCTCATAGGGGGCACAAGTTCCAATCCAGGTTAATGATGCCCAGGGACCTTCCCCATCCAGTGTCCCATTGCATAGCATGCAATGAGTTCGCTGTGTCTCAGCCCAGTTCCTAGCAGGAATATCTCGGCTGGCCCTAATTGTGGGAGGCTCGAGTGGGGAGGCTGAAAGGGCTACAGAATGAGCCCCACCCCCGTCCCCACCGTTCCCAAGGCTGGCCTTGGCTGAGGCCCATGAGTGATGGGTGTGGGGAGGGGCTTGGTCTGAGAAAGGGGCCCAGGAGTCACCCCCCAGCTCAGATGTTTCATCCCTCTGCCCCTGCCCAGGTCTGGAATGGGTCCCCACCAAGTCCCGCGCCCTGGTGGTGACATGGCTGAGTTACTGCAGCACGGCAGGTCAGGTGGTGCTGGCTGGCCTGGCCTACAGCATCCGGGACTGGCGCTGGCTGCAGCTGGCCATTTCTACCCCCTTCTTCATCTTCTTCCTCTGTGTCTGGTGAGTCCCCTATCCCTAGAAGGGCCTTGGAGAGGAGTGGGGTCCAGTGGCGAGAGCAGGGGGCTGGGAGCCTAGACTCCTGGGTTCTATCCCCTGCTCTGGATGGGGAGTGGGGTCCAGGGGTGAGAGCAGGGGGCTGGGAGCCAGGACTCCTGGGTCCTACTCTCTGCTTTGGGAACGGAGTGGGGCCTAGCGGTAAGAGCAGGGGAGAGGACTGCGTTCTATTCCCAGTCTTGCCACTGCTGAACTCTGTGACCTTGGTGGGGGCAAATCACATCTCCCCTATGCCTCAGTTTCCCCCTCCATAAAACGGGGCTGAAGAACTGACAGCAAAGCACTTTGAGATTCCTCCAGGGATCAGCCCTGTCTGAGTGGAATCCTGGCTCCTCCCCTCCGCAGGTGGATCCCGGAGTCCGCACGCTGGCTCATTGTCAACCACAGGCCTGCAACGGCCCTGAGCAACCTGCAACGGGTGGCCCGGATCAACCAGAAGCAGCTGGGTGGGGACAGCATCTCCCTGGAAGTGAGCTGATACCCTTTGACCCCTCGGGGTCACAGCATGTCCCAGCCCTGATACCCAGCTGGGGCTGGCCCTGGCGAGGGGGATGGGAGGCCCTTGGGGGGGCCCCAGTTGGGTTGGCACCTGGCCCATTTCCTCACCTGCATGGCACTGGGAGCTGGGAAAGCTGAAAGGGGGCAGGGTCTTGTCCAGAGAGGAACCCCCGCCCCAAACACAGTGGGGGCAGCAAAGGGGGTGGAAGTTCCTTCGTGGGCATGAAGATGGGGGGGCAAAGGTGAGAGGGCAAGAAGTGCATGTCACACGGGGCGAGGGCCCTGATTCCATCTAGAGTTGAAAGGGCTTCATCTCTTCAACCAGCCAGTCCTGTGCACACTCATGTGTCCGTCCCTCCCTCCCTCACACACCCATCCTCTGTCCCTCCCCAAACATATCGTCCATCTCTCCTTACCCACACACACCCCCGCCCATCCCTCCCTCCCCACACACACCCGTCCTCGGTCCCTCCCCAAACATATCTGTCCATCCCCCCTTACCCACACACACCCGTCCATCCCTCCCTCCCTCACACACCCGTCCATCCCTCCCTCCCCCCTTCACCCATCCATTCCTCCCTCCCCTCACACACACATCCCTCCCTCCCTCCGGCCCGTCCGTCCTTCCATCCCCCCCCCCCCTCCATCCCCACACACACCTGTCCATCTATCCCTCCCCACACACAGCCGTCTGTCCCTCCATCCCTCAATCTGTTGCTCTGGGGCTGGCCCTCTCCCAACATTCAGGGCTGGGATTTGCCCCCTCCCCCCATTACACTCTCCTAGTGCCCAGGCTACCAGAGCAGATGCCAAGGCCAGAGGCCATGGTCGGGGTCTCGTGCTGAGCTCCTGCCTCCAGCCTCAGCCCTGCGAGGCTCCCAGCTGAGGGCAAGATGGGGGGTGGGGCTCTGGGGCTGGCTAGGTCCTGGGCTGGGCGAGTGGGGCCAAGGGAAGGGGTGATTCAGTGTCCAGCCTCCTCCTCGCCTGGGGCCTTGAATAGCCAGGGCACTGCTGAGCCACCTTCTCTCTCCTAGATGGTGGAGAAGGTGGGGGGCAGCCTCCCTGAGAAAAGCACATGCTCCTGCCTGGGCCTCTTCCACACGCCGGCCATGAGACGCATCTCCTGCTGCCTCATGAGTGTCAGGTAAGGGCCCTTTGCCAGCCTGGGGCTCAGAGACTCCAGCACCAGGGAGTGACCCTCCTGCACCCTGGAGGGGATGGACAGAACCATATGTCTACCACGGGATAAGGGTACCTATGAGGGGACAGCTAGATGGTGCAGGGTGGAGGGGTAGTGTTGAACTGGATAGAAGGTCAGCTGTGGTGATAGACAGTTAAGGAAAAGAGGGTCCATGGGGAGAGGGAGGGATGGACGGATAGTCGATCTAGGATTTAGTAATGTGGATGGATGGACACAGATACATCTTCCTGGATCTAAGGAGGGAATGGAGGGACAGATGGGTGGATGGATGGATTGACACAGCTAAATCTCTGAGGAGAGGTGGAGGGATGGACAGAAGGACACATCTATGAGGATGGATGGTAGAGGGATGGACACAGATGTATCTAGGAGGATGGACGGGGGAAGGGTGGACACAGATGTATCTAGGAAGATGGATGGAGAGGGATGGACACAGATTTATCTAGGAGGATGGACAGGGGAGAGATGGACACAGCTGTATCTAGTGTGGTAAACCCAGGACAAACAGCTACGGGGGGGCCTAGTAATCAGTCCCAGAAGGTTAAAAGGCCCCTCCCTATCCACTGACGAGAGGTAACCACAGGTTAATAAGGTTCAGCTGAAAAGGGATTCCTAGAGAACCAATTAGGTTCAGCTGACTCCAACTGCTTAAGACCTTTTTAAACCCTCACCTGTTAGGAAAGTGAGAGTAGTAGGGAAGCTGCTAGTAGGCTGGGTGCAGCAAAACACTGAACCTTTCCAGGAAGGGAGGCTGTATTCCCTCCCCAGAAGGAAAAGGAAAGCAGGCACAAGGGACTGACTGAGGAAAGGTATAGCCTGACCTTGTGCCACCTAGATGGACTGCCTTGCCCAAACCTGTGTCTCCAAAGCTAAAAAGAACTGAGCCTGCTGAGGTGAACAAGGTACTTTGCCACACATGGTGTCAGTGGTGGGATAAGTGAGTGAGGATCTGTGGCAAGCCATCTCAGGGCAGGGTAAATCACCACAAACAAATAAATGGAGGATGTAGTGAAGGCGTTGGTACAGGCCACTGTGGCCCAACAAGAGGCTACCAGGATACAGATGGCTGCCCAGCAGGAGTCAGTGTGAGTCCAGCAGGAAACAAACCAATTATTGATGAACCAGGCAGTCCAAGATCGAGCCACCCTGAATGAAGTGGTGAACCAGTTAAAAGCCCTGACCATGCTGACGCATGGCCCCCAGGGGGCCTGGCCGCTGCAGGCAAGCAACTATTTACAGAAGATGACCACAGACGACGACATAGAGGCATATCTCCTCGCCTTTGAGAGGATGACCCTGCGGGAGGCCTGGCCCCAAGACCAGTGGGCAGGTATCCTGGCTCTGTTTCTGTGCGGGGAGGCCCAGAAGGTCTATTTTGAAATGACAACAGAAAAAGCTATGGATTACCCCCAGCTGAAGGCGGAGATCTTGGCGAGGTCAGGCGTGACACCAGCCATAAGGGCCCAGTGCTTCCACAAGTGGAAATACTGGAACAACAAGGCACCGAGGTCCCAGCTATTTGACTTAATCCACTTCGCCCGGAAGTGGCTCTGCCCCGAGACCCATGGCCCGGAGAAAACTGTGGAAATCCTAGTGTTGGACAGGTACATGAGGGGGTTGCTGCTGGACATACGAGGGTGGGTCTGCCAAAATGATCCCTCCTCCTATGATGAATTAGTTGCCCTCAGAGAGACAGCTAGCAGCCCAAGAACTTTCTTGGACCACTGGGGAAGGAAGGCACCAGAATCGGAGACAAATCTCTGCCCCGAGGCCCCAGTTTGCCCTAGTGCTAGGCCGGACTATGGAGGGGAGGAAGGAGCCTGAAGAGCAGCCAGAGGTCCCGGAGAGACTTGAGGACTGGGGGAGAAAGGCTCGGGAGGTAAAGCCCAACAGTCCTAAAAATTGGGGGCTGCCCCGAGCCGGGTACCGGCTATGTATGTGGCTAATTGGGGCATATCACTGCCCAATGCCTGAATCTAGAAGAGCCCATGCAATGCGAACTGGGAGATATAGGAGGACCATGTGATCTAATAAATCTAGTCGGGGTTGCGATGGTCTCTCATAGATACACTAGCCCCGTTAAGATGAATTGAATTGTATAGAGACCACCACATTAGTAGACTCGGGAAGTGTGATCACGCTGGTCTCGGGAAATCTGGTCGGGCAAGGCCAACTATCCCGGGCCAAGCTCTCAGGAATATCCTGTGTGCATGGCGATGTCAATTATTACCCGACCATCCCCGTAAAAATAGAAGTTCTTGGAAACCCCACTAAGGTGACGGTGGGAGTAGTTCCTTAACTCCCCTACCCAGTCCTCATCGGACGAGACTTCCCAGGATTTGATAGCCTACTCCCTGGAGAGGAGGCGGAATGAAGTAATGAATCCAGGACCCAGGGGATGGCCCCGATAGTTAAATTCCTTCTATGAATTTGCCCAGGATTTGTTCTCTCCACCTGGAAAGCCCAGGAAGACTCGGAGGGAACGGAGGGCAGTTAAAATGAGGGGAACGAGAATCTTGGCCCAGTACCAGAAATCTACGCTTGTAGGGAAAAGAGATGGCCCAACGGACAGCGGGACTGGGCCAGAGATCGACGACTCTGTCACCAGACCTAGTTCCCCGAGGGTTTTCCCTGAAGGGGAGACAGAGGTAGATCCCCCTGAGTTTGGGCAAATGGGGCCCTCACTTGGGAATTTTGGACAGGATCAGGCCAATGATCCAATATACAACAGTAGATATACAATGGATATACAATGATCCAATATACAACAGTGCAGCAAGACACTGAACCTTTCCAGGAAGGGAGGCTGCATTCCCTCCCCAGGAGGGGAAAGGAAAACAGGCACAAGGGACTGACTGAGGAAAGGTGTAGCCTGACCTTGTGCCACCTAGACTGACTGCCTTGCCCAAACCTGTGTCTCCAAGGCGAAAAAGAACTGAGCATGCTGAGGTGAACAAGGTACTTTGCCACACTAGGAGGATCGACAGGGGAGGGGTGGACGCAGCTGTATCTAGGAGGATGGATGGGTTGTTTCTACCCCTGATGTCACAAACTGGCTGAGCTCTCCATGTTACCTATGAGTCCTGCTCGACCCTCTGACCCATCTCCGCTCTGCTCTGCAGCTTTTCCACCAACCTGGCCTACTTCGGGCTCTCCATGGACCTGCCGGCCTTTGGCCTGGACATCTTCCTGGTGCAGACATTCTTTGGGGCCATCGACATCCTGGCCAAGATGGCCTGTACCCTGGCCCTGAGCTACTTTGGGCGCCGAGCCATCCAGGCCAGCTCCCTCATCCTGGCCGGAGTCTTTCTCCTGGGGAACATCCCTGTACCCAGAGGTAAGGAGCCCCCTGGAGCCCCAGGTTCTTAGCCCATTCAGCTTCCAGCAGTGATGGGAGCCAGGTTGGTCCCACTGTGCTGGGAAGTGGGGGAAGCCCTTGTGACATGGCTCTGCCAAGAGTCTCCTGTCCCATGACCTTCAGGAGAGATGGCTCAGGGGTTAGAGTGGGAGGGTGGGGCTGGGAGTCAGGACTCCTGGGTTCTATCCCCAGTCCTGGAAGGGAACTGGGGTCTGGTGATTGGAACGGAGTGGGCAGCTGGGAGTCAGCACTCCTGGATTCTATTCATGGCTCTGCCTTGGACAAGCCACTTCACCTGTGCAGCCCCATGCCTCAGTTTTCCCACTGTGAAATGCTGCTGTGATACTTTGCATGGCTCATGTGGCAGCTGTGACGTGGGACTGCAGTGACTAAAACCTGCACAGGGCTCTGATCTCCAGGAAGGCCAGTTCCACAACCCCATCTCTCCCCTCTCCAGAGATGCTGATGGTGCGACTGGCTCTGGTGGTGCTGGGAAAAGGATGCCTGGCTGCCTCCTCTGTCTGCTCCTGCCTGTATGGGGGAGAACTCTTCCCAACCGCTGTCAGGTAAAATCAGGACTGGGATTCCCCATCTCTGATTGTTTAAACAGCCCCTGCGCCTCTCCCCAGGGGCAGGTGCATCTCAGCACTGGGTGAGGGATCTCTGTATAAATAGCCCCTGTGACCCACCCCAGAGGTGGCTGCCTCAGTGCCAGGCAAGGGCTCCCTGTAACAACAGCCCCTGTGCTCCATCCCAGAGGCACCCTCATCTCTGTGCGGGGCATGCTATTATTGTTACGAGTCTCTAACAGCATACTGTGTCTGGCAGGCAGACAGGCACTGGCTTCACCACTGTGATGGCTCGTCTGGGTGGCATGGTGGCCCCGGCGGTGCTGGTGGCTGGGCAGCAATTTCCCTTCCTGCCACTGGTGATATTCGGGGTGGCTCCCGTCGTGTCCGGCATCGCGGCCTGCTTCCTGCCAGAGATGCACAATGTCCCCCTGCTGGACACCATAGAAGAGGTGGAGGACAGGTGTGACTCACAGGCTGCTGGGGTATATCTCCTGCTGCCCTTTCCCCTGCAAACCTTTTCCTTGCCTGTCAATCCCTTCCCACCTGCCCTTTCCATCCTTTTCACACCCTCCCTCTTTTGTTCCAGAGCCAGGAGGAAAGGCGAGGAGACGCCCGCCAGGGAGACTGTGGCTCACGTTGTCCACTCAACCAGGATCTGAGCAGCCTTCCCTGCCACCCAAAGCCCCCAGTCCTGGCCCCCGCAATGCACAGGCTGCACCAAAAGGCCCACTGAAGGGAGGAACCACCTGCTGTTCCCTTTGCAACTTAGGAATCAGCCCCCTTAAAGAGACAGGGCAAATGGCGGGTGGGGTATTCTGAGCTGTGTCACTGAGCTGCCTCACAGTGGGGGGCCCTATGCCTCACATGCAGGGAGCCTGTGGGGCGTGGACAGAGCAGGGAGACACCTCCCCAAACAACTTTGCCAGGTGTGATGGTACCTGCTCCCCTTGCTGGTGTATATTGGCCTGACACCCGCTCCTCCCTCCAGTCCGGCAGGGCTGTCACTGGCCCTGGCTGTCACTGGCTCCCCCAGGTTTTGTGTATTGGCCTAATACTCGCTCCTTCCTTTGGCCTGGTCGGGCTGTGAACGGGCTCCTCCTGGTGATGTATCTTGGCCTGACACCCACCCCTCTACAGCATCTGTGGCCCATTCATGAGATGCCGGTTTCTGTCCTGCTGCGAGCTGAGACCCAGCCAACAGATTTCATAGCTGCTGATGAGCCACTACCAAACTGAGCATGGATTGGATCCTGTGGCTGAACTGATGGTCTTGGGGAAAACTGAGCAGAGTGGGGAGAAGCGCCTGGGGGCTCTGAAGGTGTCGATGGCTCCCCGTTAGGTGCTGGGGGCACCTAGGTAGCTCAGCTAGGCTGTACAGGAGGCGGGGCAGTTGGATCCAATCTGTAACATTCACCAATGGGGCTGGAGTTTGGAGAGACCCCTCTGGGTGGGGAACGAGTTCCCAGGCAGCAGGGACAGGATGTGTGTGTGTGTGTGGGGTGCCTAGGTGAGATTTCCTGCACTCGTTCCTGTGGTCTTCTGTACATTTTTGTAAATAAACCAGCCACACTAAAAAATTCCCCTTGCTCCATGTCCCTGATCCCTGCACACCAACCACACCATAGAGTCAGGGCTGGAGCTCCTCTGGAAACAGGGGCAGGGGGCATGTTTCTCTCTCCAGAAAGTGTTGATATTTTTGGCAAAAATCTAAGTATTTTGATTCTGAAATGCCACTGCAGTGCCTCGTGGAAGATATAGTTTGGCAGCCTCCTGCTCCTGTCTTCTCTGTGAGATGGGTGCCCTGATAACTACATCTCCCATGATGCACCATGGTCTGCCCTCTTGTAGATGGGAAGGGAATGCATCTTGGGAATCTCTGACTGGTGCATCATGGGAAATGTAGTTTGAGTGCCTCATTCTCCTCTAGGCTGGACTCCCTGGGTAGACTGCATTTTCCCATGATTTACCATACTCTCCCCACATGGGGGTGATGGGGGTCAGAGCCAGGCAGGCTCCTGCAGGGATGCTGGGGACCATGTGCATAACAGTTTCCACACCTAAAGAAGCTATGTCACGTGATGGCTACTAGCAGAAGGGGGAGGGGTGTCTGGTGATATGAGCACCCCCGTGTTACCCCTGTGTTGTGGTAGGATACCCTAGGGGGAAGACTGGAGGGGACAATCTAGCCCTGGATACCAGGTGAGTCTCCTGTTCTGATCATCCCAGACAGTAATCACAAATCTATGTGGAGTAGCAGGGCTGCCGAGAGGGGCACTCCAGTGGTGGATGGGTGTAGAGCTAGGGAGGAGTAGATTGGGGGCACGCCAGGGATGGGTGGGTGGAGGAGCAGAGAGGGGTGCCCCAGTGGCTGGGGTGGGGCAGAGAAGAGGGATGTGCAGTGATAGATCAACAGACCCACCGTTTAGGCTGCAGGGGAAGGTAAGAAGTTCATGTGGGTCTTATCCAGGGTGATTTCAGATGATCTCCCAAGTTTTCTATTGGGCTGGCCCTGAACTGGAAGATCTCCTTGGGCTGGTGCCTGCAGGGGCATTCCTGGCCCAGATCCCTCCTGGGGGTATAGGAGGGGCCCCCTGCCCGCAGAGATACTGCACTACCCCTCCTCCACATGCACACACACACAGGGCTGCCATCTGGAGAAATGGTGTGGCCAGGTGAGAGCTGTGGATGCAAAGCAGAGCAGAGCCCCGACAGAAGCGAAGCAGTGGTGGCCTGCCACACAGGAACAGCGCTCCAAGCTGCTCAGCAGCATGCGGGCTGGCCGATAGGGCAATGCCTTGAACAAAAGGGGCCACTGATGTGGAGTGCCCAATGTGACACCCTGGCACCCCAATATTCACCACTGTCATGTAATTAGGATATGTTTTGTACAAAGTAAGCCTTGTGAGGTATCGTTCTAAAAGTCTTGATCCATTAGACAGTAATATCTCATCAGATTGTATGTGCTATTGTCGTATGTGAAGTTCTGAAGCTTGGCTATGTATGTGTTACTGAAACATGTCGTGAGGTTGAAAACACCCACAAGCAGCCTTTCAGGTACAACAGTAAAAAGGCCAAACAATGTTAATGGCTTATTGAGGAAATACACACAAGCACAAGGATTACCCCAGGAACTGTGTACAATAGAAACTTCTCAGAGATAGCACTACACGATGGGAACAGTTTGACCCAGGTCACAGCAAAAGAGCTTTCCAGTAAGTGGGAAGAAAGTATAAAAGGGGGGAAATGACATTATGGGGGGACCTCACTCTCCCTACAACACCACACCTGGAAACACCTGAGGAACAAAGACTGAACTGTGGGAAGTGATGGTCACAGGCTAGAAGGATTTTTAGTCTGTGTATGAAATCCTGGGAAAGCCAAAACAACTTGTGTCTGAAGAATCTGCCAGCCCATTTATCACTCAGGGTAAGAATTTGCTAATTTATATCCTTCCTATCTAGTGTGTTAAGCTCAGTTTGCGTTTTTTGTTTATTTACTAAGGTAATCTGCTTTGTTCTGTTTGTTATCCCTTATTGTCGCTTAAAATTTACCTTTTGTAGTTAAACAAGACATAAATTTATTTCAAAACCCAGTTTGTGCAATTCATATCAGGGTGGGGAAGCTGTGCATATCTCCCTCCACCTTGAGGGAGGGGGCTATTTTTATGAGCTTAAGCTGTACAGATGTCTCTATACAATGAAAGACCATATGATTTTGGGTTTACACCCCAAAGGAAGTGTGCACGTGAGTGCTGGATAAAGTCCTGACATGAATCCTCCCACACAGCTGATTTCAGTTTGTGTCTGCAGCTGGGTGTGGCCTTACCTGTGTGTGTGCTAGAGAAGACTTGAGGGCCTAGCATAGCAAGGACTGGGTGAGGAAGCCCAGGCTGGTGGAATGGGCGGGCTCAGTGGAACCCCAGCATATCAAGTGGCATCCTGGACGGGGTGTCCAACCCATCACAGGGAAAATAATCCATTCTTTGTCTGTTTGGACTGTGAGTTCTTCCAGACTGGAACTGTCTTTCACTGTGCAGCACCCAGCACAATGGGAGCCCTGATCTCAGTCGGGGTGTGTGCAGCGTGTGGCACCATGGGGCCCTGATCTCAGTCAGGGTTGTGCTGTGCCTGGTACAGGACCTCACTCATTCTCAATCCAGTGTCTAGGCTCTACCCACCCACAAAATTCAGTGCCAGGCAGGGGGAAGGCTGTAAAGGGGGGTCTGCTCCCATTCTGGCTAAATCCTCTCCCACCAAATGGAACACTCCTGTCTGTTGCCTGCCCAAGGGAGCCCACTGGGTTTCCGTGGCTCATTAATGCCACATGGTCTCAGAAGCGTTCGTGATGTGGGGCAACTGGAGCGGGACTAAGTGGACTCCACAGCTTCCAACCATGTGAGCCATCACCTGGGAATGACTGTTAGTCATGGGGGCGAATAGAAACACGAGCCCTAGAGGGAAATGCCCCAGGATCCCATTCCCCACCATCCCTACCAAGCCAGCACCCCACCCTGGGACTGGATTGTTGCAAGCACCCTCCAGAGGGGAAAGGGTCTGTGTCCCATTTCCCATTTTGTGACCTGGCTACTTGCCCACCCCCCTTCCCCCCGCACCTCAGTAGATGAGTAATGCTTCTGAGAAGTATGTCCTCTGCTGGACCTTGTTCCCTTCCCTACTTCCTCCATGTTCTCAGACTCCCACCTGACTCTGCCCTTGATGCTGGTCAAAGATTTACCAGGGCCAAAGGCTAGATAGATTGACTGCTATACGAACCAGGGGCTCTGGAGAAGAAGAGCAACCAGGCAGTCAGGAAGAGGTTTCCTCACAGCCTCCATGGCCCCTGGAGTCCAGCTGGAGAAGGAGCAATGCATGGGCTTCTTCCAAATCATCCTCATCGCCCTGGTCTTCCTCCCTCTCCTCATGGTAGCCTCCCATAACTTCCTGCAGAACTTCACAGCTGCTGTCCCCAGGCACTGGTGCTACATCCCGGTGGGAGACAATGACACCACAGAGGTGACAGGAGACCTGCTGAAGATCTATGTTCCTATGGATGACAACCAGGAGCCAGACAGATGCCTGCGGTTCAGCACCCCACAGTGGCAGCTCCTGGCCCCCAACGGAACCAGCACCAATACCACTGAGCCCTGCCTGGATGGGTGGGCGTACGACAGGAGTGTCTTCAACTCCACCATCATCACTGAGGTACAGAGGGGAGCATGAGGGATCATTTCAGGGGAGTGGGGACCTGGAGCTGTGACAACATCATGGGCTGGTTATCTATCCTTCCACCTACCCACCTGTCCATTCACCTACCCATCTATCTATGTCCCTATCCAACCACCTATCCATCCATCGACCCCACCCCCTCGGTTTTGTGCTCTCACCCATAGTATCTCAGCCTGTTTCATGCATTAGACTGGCATAGTAAGGTGCCTACTGCACGACATGGCATCTCTGGCTCTCCTTCCTCTTGGGAGTATACAGACTGTGCTTGATGTAGGGGCTGTTGGATCAGCTTGGTGGCAAAGCGTTATCTAACAAGCAGCGGGGCTATTGGGCTGTGGCTTAGCTTTCGCGTCATGTCCTCTGGAAGTTCTCCCCTGGGTCTGAACCATGCCTTATCTCTGTGGCAGCTAGCCTGTGCTTTGTGGTCGCCCTGGCCCTTCAGGAGCTCCCTCCCTTGGCCGGCCCTACATGGAGGAGATGTCTCCGCTGTAGCTATGATCTGATCCATGAATGCCTATGTAGACCAGGACCAAGGCTGTGACCTGGCAGGGCCTGGAGCAAAGGGTGGGTGCTCACAGCCTGGTGGTGCAGGGACCCCCCTGCTGCCCTGACTCATTGGAAGGAGCCCTTGCATTGACTGCACAGTCAACACCAGCCAGGAGGTGACGCAGGGCGGGGCTTCTGAGCCAGCTGGAGGTGGGAGGAGCTAGCCTGGAGGCTGCCTGGTCAGCCAAGGTCCATGATGACTCAGTGAGACCCTGAGATGCCCCCTCGGAGGTTTCATCACCTAAGCAAGGCCCAGCTAGTTCAGTAGTTGGGAGACCTTGAAGGAGTGCCCAGCTTCTCTGGGGAGCCAGGTGAGGGGCTCACTAGGGCTGCTTTTCCCATGGAGTCTGGGCTGATTGTGCTGCTGCAGGGAGAAGGGAGGTGGCTCCCTAGGGGGTGCTCTTAGTGCTGACCCCAGCAGTAGGGGATGTCGTGTCACAGGGTGGCTCAGCAGGGGATACTCTCCCCTCTGAACTGGAACTGTCCCCAGCGTGGCACCGAGAGGCTCTGTGCTTCAGGGAGCTGGGTGAGGGGGGACCTCAGTAGGGGGCACTGCCCCCTCGCAGGCAGTGCTGACTCCAGTACCCCAGTGCAGTGCTAGGGGTTGCTGTGCTGAAGGGAATGGGGTGCTGCCCAAGGGCCTGTGTCTCTGTGCCCCTCCTGCCAGCCCACAGGGGCCTGCTGTGGCAGAAATTCAGCCTTAGCCACCCCTCTGAGAGCTGGGATAATGGATGACAGTCCTAGTGTCTTCCTTGGCGTGGATCCTGTTCCAATCCCTTCTCCTGCTCTTAGCTCATCCATGACATGTCGTGCTGCCAGCTGCCCCTTGCCCAGCTGGGTTACACAGTAACCCGCTTTGAACAACCCATGATCCCCGGGTGCAGGCCCCACCCATCATTCCAGACTCCAGATTTGGGGGATGGAGGGGGACATGGACGGGGATGCTGTCCTGTCCCCCCAGCCCTTGTGCGGGGCGGTGGAAACTCAGCTCTTCCTGGCTGCATGGACAGTGCCGGGCCAAGGCGGGGATAAGGGCTTTGTTGTCAGCAATGGGTGGCACAAGGGAGTGAGTTGGAATCAGCAGGGCATAAAAGGGACAGAGGGCATTTGAAGGGCATGGGTGCTGGCAGGCTTGGGCACAATATGTGGGGGTCACAGGGCTCAGGTGGGCATGGGAGCTGCAGGTGGGCATGCACAGCAAGGGAGGTTTTGAGTGGCAGAGGTGGGCATAGACAGCAGGGGCAGCTGGGATGGCGCTGGTGGGGATGGACAGGAGGAACAGCTGGGATGGCCCAGCTGGGCTCTGACCAAGTGGGCCCAGGTGGGTGCAGGTGAGCTCAGATGGCACAGTAGCATTGGGGTGTAGGCTCTTCTCAGTCTGTTGCATTCTGGGTCGTCCTCCCCTCACTCCCCCTAGATATGGAGGTGCTGCTGATTACCCTGACTGCTGCCAAGGTACAGATACTAGCCAGGGCTCAGGTAGCTCAGGTGGGCACTGGAGCCATAGGTGTGGTTCCTGGCCCTTTGTGCCAGCTGTGTCCCTGGAGCCCATCTGACTATGCAGTCAGCCCTTTGCCCAGCAGTGCAGGGTGCCATGGGGCATCCTTGGATTCACACCCCTCTCCCCACTCCTCCCCAGTGGCACCTGGTCTGTGGCCAGCGGGCTCTCAAGGATTTTGCCCAGTCCATTTACATGGCGGGGGTGCTGGTGGGAGCGCTGGTCTACGGGGGCCTGGCAGATAGGTGAGTAAAACAATATCCCCCTTCCCCGCCCTCCTGGAGCACCCCATGCATCCATCCAGCCTGGTATCCCCATCCCACATCAGCCCCACGGGCTCATCCAGCCTAGCATCCTCCCTCCCATCCCCCGTCCCCCCCCAGATCAGCCCAGACTGGTATCCCCCCTGCATCAGCCCCATGGGCCCATCCAGCCTAGTATCCCCTCCGCATTGCCCCCCTCCAGATCAGCCCCATGGGCCCATCCAGCCCATATCCCCCCTTTCGCCAATGGTATTGTCTCCCCTGCTGCAGGCTGGGGCGCCGGGCACTGCTGCTCTGGTCCCTGCTGCTGGTGGGTGTGATGGGCACCGGCGCTGCCTTCGCCCCCAACCTGGCAGCCTACTGTGCCTTCCGCTTCTTCAGTGGCACGGGTACCGCGGGCTTCATCCTCAACAGCATCAGCCTGAGTGAGTGGGGGGAGGGCTGGGGGCAGAGAGCTGGCATGGGGGGGGCTGAGTGTGAGGGTACGGGACCTGGGCAACTGGGGTGTGGGTGTGTGAAGAATGGGGGGACAGTGGGGTGTGTGTGTGCATAAGGGGAGATGTTCGTGGGGGGGCTGGAGGTGTGGCTTGTGGGGGAGTTGTGATGGGGGCTTTGTGTGGGAGTGACTGCGTGGGATTTTTGGGGGGCTGTGTGGGAGGGGGGAATGTGAGGGAGGTTGTTTGGGGAGGGGAGGGAAGTGTTTATGGAAGTCCTGGGGGTGGGTTCTATGTGTGGGTGCATAGGGGGCAGCTCTCCCCACACTGCTCCGTCCTGGGCCCACCCAGTGCAGAAGGGTGCAGGGTTGAGCACCACTCCCCAAAGTTGGGCAGGCAGGTTGAGGTTGGAGGGTGCTGCACCTCACCCTACTCCTTGCCCCCAGCCATGGAGTGGATCCCATCCCAGTCCTGGGCCACGGTAGCCACCATCCTTGCCTGCAGCCTGACGCTGGGCCAGCTGGTCCTGGCTGGACTGGCATACAGCATCCGCGACTGGCGCCAGCTGCAGCTGGCATCCTCAGCACCCTTCTTTCTCTTCTTCCTCTACAGCTGGTAGGTGCCCTTGGGGCTGAGGGGCAGGGGGACCACACATTCATCGGGAGCCACGGCTCCAGGTAGGGATGGCATTATGGGCTCAGGAGCCGCAGGGCGCCGTGTCTGGGAGCCCAGAGGGGACCCACACCCTATGGCAGTGGTAGCCTGTTGCCTGGTCCAAATGAAGACCCTCAACCCTGTTCCCCTCTGGCAGGGTCTCCATTTGGCTAAACCAACTGGCAGGAGAGCACAGAATCCCAGATCTGTTGCCCAGAGCCCAGCGGACGTGAGTGCCCAGTTGTCAGCAGGCACCATGCCCTCCCCTCCCTCTCTCTCTCTCTCTGAGCCCCAGTCCAACCCCTCCCTTCCCCAGGTGGATCCCAGAGTCCGCGCGCTGGCTCATCGTCAACCACAGGCCTGAGATGGCGCTGAGGAACCTACGATGGGTGGCCTGGATCAATGGCGAGAAGCTGGAGGGGGAGGGCATCTCCCTGGAGGTGAGGGGCACAGGGTACCTTGTGGGGTCTAGTCGCTAGAGAAGGGCGGGGCTAGAAGTCAGAACTCCTGGGTTCTATGCCTGGCTCTGGGAGGGGAGTGGGGTCCAGTGGTTAGAGTTGAGGGGGCTGGGTGTCAAGTCCCAGGGTTCTTCTTCCCTGGCTTTGCCCATCTCCCCCTCTGGAGAGGAGGTATGATTTCTCCACCCTGGTCTCAGCTCCAATCTTCTCTCCCTCCCCAGACACTGAGGCTGGAAATGCAGCAGAAGAAAGAGAGCTTGGGGCCCTCCCGGCACTCTGCCCTGGGGCTGTTCCGGACAGCGCCCATGCGTGGGGTCACCTGCTGCCTTATGCTGGCCTGGTAAGGGGCTCCCCTTGCCCCCATCTGTATCCTCCAGGCTAACAATACTAGTGCGATAAACTGACTGGGGAGGGTAGTTGCACCATTGTCTCTTGTTGAGTGGGATTCCCCTGGGCTTAGATGGCAGGAGGATCTGAGTTCTAGTCCCCACGCTGCTTAGCCCCCCAGAGGATTCCATGCTCAGGATGGGAGCAGAGTGTTTATCCCCACAGCACTGATTTAAGCTAAGAGGAGGTATGGGGGAGGCTCAACTTTGCTTTGGTCCCCCAGTGGCTGGGTTTGTCATGGGGCAGAGAGTTTCTTCAGTGGGGAGAACCCCCTAGAAGTAAATGTGGGTGTCACAAAAACCCTGTCAGGATTCCCCCCATGTGAACAGGAAAGTCCCACCCCCATCCCCGAGCAGCTGGAGACAGAGACAGATAGAAATGGGGAGGGAGAACCAGACAGACCAGAGGAGGGGGAGAGACGGAGGGAGAGACAAACAGACGGGAATGGGGCTGGGAGATAGTCACACACTCTCCCCCTTTGAGCCTCCCTCACCCCAGTTCTCCCCACCCCCGTCCGGCAGGTTCTCCAACAGCTTCTCTTACTACCACCTGGCCCTGGACCTGCAGCGCTTCGGGGACATCAGCATCTTCCTGGTGCAGCTGATCTTTGGCGCTGTGGACGTGCCCTTCCGCATGCTGGTGGCCGTGGCCGCCAACCGCCTGGGGCGCCGGCTCACGCAGGCTGCCTGTCTGTTCCTGGGGGGACTTTTCATCCTGGCAAGCATCCCCGTGCCGCAGGGTGAGTCCAGCACGTTCGCCCAAGTCGGCACACCGTTCCCCACTGCCCTGGGCTTCACCAGCTCGGAGCCCCGCCCAGATCAGACCCATGGGCCTGGCCAGCCCAGTAGCCCCCACTTCCTGCCGTCTCGGATCAGACCAATGGGTCCATCCAGCCTGGTATCCCGTCCTCCCTGCTGTGCAGGAAACCGAGCCAGTGATGGTGTGGTGGAAGCTGGGGCAGCTTTGGGAGTGGGAAGGAGGTTTGGCCAGTGGCCGAGATTGTAGCCCTACAGGTGGCCCAGGGGACTGGCAAGTGACCAGTGCCCCTGCCCAGCTATGGTGCCATGCAGCCCCAGCGCGGCGGGTTTGGTCCTGGGCTGCCCATCACCCAATGCTGGGTCTCTGAGTTAGTGACAGGCACCTCCAGAGCAAAAATCTGCATTCTGGGTCATCCTCCCCTTGCTCCCCCTAGACATGGAGGTGCTGCTGATTGCCCTGACTGTCCTCGGAAAAGGGCTCTTCTCCTCCTCCTCCAGCTGCTCCTACCTGTACACCACAGAGCTCTACCCTACCGTCATCAGGTGAGTGGGGCGGCGCCCTCTGCTGGACAGCATCAATGGAGGCAGCATTGCCTGAAGCACAGGGAGCAGGGCTGGGAGTCAGGCCTCCCGGGTTCTAGTGACTTGGCATGTTCAATCTAATCCCCCGCCACATGGTGAGGAATGATGCCATGAGGCCCAGCCTAAGGTACAAGGTACAAGACGTCCCTCCCTGGGGTTCCCCCCTCATTCAGCTAGCCGCTCCAGTCCCTCCTCAGCCGGGACATGGCTGAGCTCTGTGGGTGTCTCCCCTCGTCTGCACCCTCCGGTCCTGCTGGGGTCCTCCTGAATCCTGCTGAACCTCTCCATTTGGCTGGGACACTCCCGATTTCAGCTACCCCCACCTGGGTCTCAAGTGCTGCTTTAGTGTCCCATTGGGGGAGCCCTGGAGCTGTGCCTGGGGCAGATCTTGATGGAGGGAGGGGGCCAGTGATGTATCCAATGGGGAGGAAGAGCTGAGAACTGATGGGTCTGGAGTGGGAATGAATAGATTTGACTGCAAGGGGGTTATGCAAATAAACAGTTGCTTATTCATAAAATATGCAAATTAGACCATCTGCTCATTTGTATAAAGTATCCAGCCTTAATGGGATTGCTCAATTCTCTGTGGCTTCCCCTTCTCCCCAGGCAAACAGGGCTGGGGGTCACCAACATGATGGCTCGTCTGGGAGCGGTGGCAGCCCCCATGGTGCAGATGACCCAGGCCTTTGTCTCCTTCCTGCCCCTGCTCCTGTTCGGGGCAGTGCCCATCACAGCTGGCATCCTGGTCAATTGCTTACCAGAGACCTTGGGGGTCCCACTAGCCGACACGATGATGCAGGTGGAGGACAGGTGTGTACAATGGGCACTGTGTGAGGGCTGGGGGCTGGGCGTGGGATGGATTGTGTGTGTCTGAGGATGAGTGTATGTGTGTGAACCTGAGAGTGTGTGTACATGGACACAGGTGTGTGAATGTATGATAGATGGATGCAGTGTGTGTGGATGGATAGAGGGGTGTCTATGGGGATGGCTGGATAGATAGCTGGGGTGTTTGGGATGACTGGGGTGTGTATACATGGCGATAGATGGATAGCTAGCTAGCTAGGAGGTGTGTATGGGGACGGATAGAAGGACAGATCTTAAACACTTTACACAAGCCTTGGATGAAAGGACAAAGAGTCATTAATTATTAATTGTTGTTTTTAATGATCCAGCTGTTTGGTGCTTTTGTTCTTCTCTTCTCCCTTTGTTTTCAGAGCAAGAAAGAAAAGGAGCAAGAAAGAGGAACTGAAAACCAAATTCTAAACACAGGCTCGTGTGTCAGGCACTGGACTGGGATTCTGGAGACCTGAGTTCAAATCCTGGCTCCCTGTGTGACCTAGGGCATGTCACTTCATTGCTTGGTGCTCAATTTCCTCATCTGTAAAGTGTGGCTAATGATGCTTCCCTGCCCAGTGGGGATTATGGGGATAAATCTATTAATATGTGGGAGGCTCAGATACTAGCATGATAGGCCCCACTGCAGAACTAGATAGAGATAGAACCAGACAACCAGCTTTTTATCACAGAAGCAAAATCTTGAAAGGGTCCTTTTTGTCTGGGATTCTCCAGCTTAGATTTTTAGTTTTTTTGGTGCTCATTTGCCACAGGATCAAGAGGGGAGACATTTCTTCCCACTAGGATGACTGTAAACCCTGAGAGAGCTAGCATATTTAAGTCTTTCCGGCAGGTATCCAATACTACCATGGAATTGACCCGCTTGCAGTGCTTTTCACAGTTGATTTACACATGGCTCATCAGGGACTAGCAAATGCTGGGGCAGAATTGGTAGATTGGACTCTGAATCAATTTGCTTAGCACATATTAACGTGACGGTGTTTTATTCTGTATACTTAACCTTCCTCCGTATCCACTAGCTGCATGGAAAATTCCCTTTGCTAGGAAGGGTTTTGACATGGAAAGCCTTTTGTGTGACCTCAGTTGAAATGCACCTTTTTAATATTGCTGCCCCTTGGCCATAGCTGGTGTCAGAACCTTGTAAATTGGTTTCCTATCAGAGGAGAAGTAAATGAGACAGACTCAGTGGGTATTTTCTTAATGTAGCTTGTTTATCCCCTGTGCTATATGCACCAGTCCTGGAACAGAGGTGGACAAAAACAGCACGACAGACAATCCGTTCTTTCTGTAAACTCTGCCCAAACACCCATGCCCAGTTCCCAGGGAGCTGCTCTGTCCCCCAGAACGGATGCGATTTAAAAAGATAAAAGCAAAGAGCAGCACATCTGGAAAGAAAAGAACTGCATTACAAAACCAACAATGATACAGTGTGGCTTCAAAGACTGAACACTGGGGAAAATAAATTGTAAGGCTATGTGTGACAGTGCCATCTGGTGATACTCCCCCATAGCAATATTAGCTGACCAGAAGCCATGCTGAGGAATCAATAGGATGATCTTCTTCCTGAAGTTGTACTGACTGCAGTGGTCCAAGACTGGGGTTAGTATAGACCATATGCAGCGTGTGTTTGCTATGTTAAGTAACCAGGTGGGACAGCCACCTGCTAACACCCGGGAGTCACAAACTGGTCCAATTCTGGTTTTCAAACGGGCACTGGTTTGTTGTGATGGGCTCCAATTGCTGGATCCCCCATGCTGCTTAGCCCCCTATGTCTGGGTAGTGACTGATCCCTGTCCCTGTACTGGGTCTCCCAGGGATATACCCCAAGTCTGACACCCTTCTTGAGCAGTGGGACTTCAGCTGCCTAGACCCTGGAAACAGTGCCCCAGTCCTCCCAAGTCCCAAAGTTGCTTATATATTTCTCCCCTGGAGTCTACCTGGCTGTGGGAACCCTGGTTTTCTTAGTTACACCATTCAGGGATAACTCAGCAGTAAAGGAAGGAAGTGCACAGACTTAGCAAAGGAATTTCTTATACACGCTCTCTGAAAGCATTGGAGAATTACAGGTTTATGGAAAACAGCAAACGCCTGCACCCCATCCCCTCTCTCTAATCTCAGCCTCCTTTACAAGGCCCTGGGTTTGGTCCCAGCCCTTTGTGGAGGCAAGCGTTCCTTCTGGGCCTTGTGTCTGTGGCCATGGAAATGCCACCCTCTGACTGGGAGAAGCACAGTCTCTGCCCCTTTGGATCAAGTGCAGCCATGTGTTCAGGCTTCTGGGGAGAGCGATTCCCTTTGGCCCTGCCAGTAGCTACCTGATTGTTTCCCCAAGAGACAGCCATTCAGTGCTGATGGCCTTTGATCACTCGGTCACAGCTCACAAACTCTCACAGCAGGTGTGGGTGTTCAGAAGTTCGCACTGGTATTTGGGATTTGCATTTCAGCTGTGCCGAGGAGCCCCACTCACGGGCCAGGGCTCCGTTGTGCTAGGTGCTGTACATTATTATTTCATAGCTGGTGGAGGCCAAGCTGTACACCTGATGAGAAAGAACAGCATCATATTACTGCCTGTGATTTTCCTAAGCAGCAGTAGGTGGCTCTACAGAGCTTCCTCTGCCTGCTGCACCAAATTGGCCTTACTGAAGTGGAAACTGGGCTCTTCTGGTTTTCCGAATTTCCCCATGATCCAGAGGGTGCTGCCCACTAAGACCTAGAACAGTCCCTGAAATGTTGGAATTCATTGTTCCCTTGTGGGCACTGATCTTGTGATTGCTGAGGAGCCTGCGGAGTTGCCTGTTGGAGACAGGTGGAAAATAAGATTATGGTTAGAAAATAAGATGACTACTGTATTTGTGACATTCCCCTCTGGTGTTATCCGGACCGGTGATCTGCTAGGTCACTCCAATCCTTGACTTTGGGAGCCAGCCTTACCCTGCTCTGCTGTGAGAACCCCCTCTCCTGGGCTGTTCACGCACAGCCTCTGGCATGTCAGCTGCTCCTGGGATTGTGCAATCGAATGACACTAGCCAATATCTCCGGTCCCAGACACAACCCTAGGAACCTCCGTCTTGCAGTGTCCAGTTATGCCCGCTGGACACCCCAAGCTTATATGAGTTCATCAATTTAACAAAGAAATGGATATGTACCAGGCTTGTTATCTCAAGGGGAGTCTCTGACACATTTCAAACCGAACACACTGCTTCAGGTAGAACAAACACATTTATTAACTACAAAGATAGATTTTAAGTGGTATTAAGGCAAAAAGAGTGGTTACCAAAATAAAATAAAATATAAACATGCAGTCTAAACTCTCAACCCTATTAGATTGGGCAACATCTAGATTAAGCAGTTTTTCTCACCCTGGATATTGCAGTCCTTAAAATATAGATTTGTTCCTTAAACCTGGGCCAATCTCCTCTGTTGGAGTCTTGTCTTCTTCTCAGTGTCTTAGTTGCTTGAAGCGAAGGGGGCGGCAGGAGAAGGGCCCAGTATGTGTCCACTCTGTCTGTTTTATACCCTCAGTCCATGTGCTTGGGGAGCACATGTCCAGGCATGTCAGGGGGACATTGCTGAGTCTCTCCAAGCAAGGTTGAGCAATTCCCCTAGTGTGGCCTCATGCAGGTGAATCAGTGCATTGTAGTTCCCTTGCTGGACTATGGATGTTGATGGGTTGTTTGACACTTCACCTGTTGCCTCTGGGGAGCTAATATCTGGCTGATTCCCCAATTTACAGCATGTTTTAGTGACCACCGTACAACAAAATTCTTATAACTTCATATGCATTAATGATACGCATATATGGATAGAGAAATGACTTTCAGCAGATCATAACCTTTCCCCTGATACCTTACCAGGCATGCTTTATATGTAAGATCATGATTATATGAAAATGAGGAATATAGGGACTTCAGTACGCTCCCCCAAGGTATAGAATGTCACACTATTGTTATTTGTTCTCTGTACTGAAGTAGCACTAGGAGTTGCAATCACGGACCAGGCCCCAATTGTGCTAGGAGCTGTACAAACACAGAACAAGTATAGGAAAGGAATTGTCTAACCACAGCTGAAGCTGCTGTCCATCGTGGATTCTCCACAATCTTCCTGCTTTCCTTGTGGAAGATTTGGTTTGTGGGGTTTTGGCAGCTGCCAGGAGAATTTGGGGAGACCATAAGATGCCACAGCATCCCCTCCATGTGCCATGCTGCTGCCTGGGTTGCCATGATGTTGTTGAGCTCGATGCTGCAGCAGCGTATGGACACCAGCTTGCACTGCTGTGCTACATTGCATGTGCTGCCAGGGTGGCATTTCTGCACCACCACCGGGAGGACATTCTAGTGCAATTGGGTGAAGTTCTGACAATTCCTTACTGGCTTTTATCCATGCCAGTTGTTGACATTTTCCTGGGGTGCAATGGCATTGTAACCACACGATGCAGCACCTTGACATCACAACACAGCTAATCGGAATGTGATATCAGACTGTGACACAGTGACATCACAGAACAGCACTGTAACATCATGAGGGAGCACACTAACATCACAATACAGCTAGCATGAAGGTATCACAGTCTTACACAGTGACATAATATAGTACTAGAACATCACAAGGGCAATGCAATGACATCACAATGCTGCACTATGACATCAAAATACAGTGCTATGATATCACAATGTAACACAGTGATGTTACGATGCAGCACTGTTATAGTGGTTGTTCATCAAGTTTAGTATGGTAGTGCCTAAGGACCAGCCAAGAATGGTACCCCATTGTGCTAAGCCCTGCACAAACACAGCGTAGCAGGGAGACTCTGCCTCTGTGATCTTACAATCGCAATAGATCAGACAGACATAGCTTGGGGGAAGGGGTATCCTACACAGGCAGAGCAATCTATATGGTGGCAGCAAATAGCATGTTAGTTTAATGATTTTTGGGGGTGGGGAGGGTTTATCTCGGATCGGAGAGGCTAAATGGGAAGAAAGATGTAGAAAAGGATGATGAGGGGGACAGGGCAGGGGAGGAGAGGGTAAGAGAGACAGGTGTAGAGTTAAGCAGGATGAAGAGAGTGTGAGGGAGGTAGAGGGTTAGAGCAAACAGCCAATCAGCACATGGCAGAGAAAGTCCAACCAAAACTGTGGGCAGTTCTCTGGCTGTCCAAAGGTCCTTGTTTTGGCTGCTTTTGCTCCTTCCAGCTGGAGTTTCTGGTTGGTTTAATAGTTTCACAGTTTAAGGCTAGAAGGGACCATTAGATTATGTAGTCTGACTTCCTCTATGTCACAGGCCAGAGAATTTCACCCAGCTACCCCTATATTAAGCTCAAATATTTTAGTTAACATCACAGCTAAAGCATTTCAGTCCTGGGGAGACTGAACTGTTATGTGCTACAGGCATGGCCCTGGCTGGGCCCCATTTTATTATGGCATCATACAGAGGTGAAATGACACCACAAAGGAGCACAGTGACATCACCACAGAGAATGATGGCATCACACCACTGAGAGCACAACCTTATTGCATCTTGTTAAGTCCCAGCCAATGTTTAATTCAACCTTTCCCATCCCTCACCATGTCCCCTTCCAGGCATGGTATTATCTGGGGCTCTTGGCTGATGAGCCAGTGGCTAGGCTGCATGTTTGGGACTCAAAAGACCCATGCCCAAGTCTAGTCTCTGCTATTTATTTGCATGTGACCTTGGGCAAATCACTTAGCCTCTGCCTTCCTTCCCTGTCTGTAAAATGGGGCCCTAAGGAACGATTTCACTCCACTTCCTGGTATTAGCCACTCCCCGCATGCGCGGCGGGGTCGCTGGGTGGCACCTATCTGGCACTAGGCGTGCCGCTTTCTAGCTCAGCCCACTGCGCCCATGCGTAGTAAGGAGGCTTCGGGACCTATTTAGCGGCCGGAGCGTCCATTTGTTGCTCTGGTCAGTGGGACGCATGCACGGTCCGAGCCCCTTTACAGCGGCAAACACTTGCGCACACGCAGTCCCGGTCTCTGGACTCTATTTCATACCGGCATGGGACGCTTTGTGGCGCTTCCCCGAGGAGCCAATCAGAACAGAGCGAGAGGGGCGGTCCACATTCTCCCAGCCAACCAGCGCGGGGCCTGCCCTGCCAGCGGGCCAGTGCTGGGGGAAAACAAGCCGGCCGCGGAGGCGCGGGGGGGGAGGGGGGCAGAGTGAAGTTGCGGCGGGGAGGGCGCACCCCGGCCCGGGAAGAGCCGCCCCCAGGCCCCCGTCCCTCACCCAGCCATGTCCCGCTGGTTCTTCCCCTGGTCCAGCTCCATCAAGAAGCGGGCCTGCCGCTACCTGCTGCAGCACTACCTGGGCCACTACCTGGAGGAGCGGCTGAGCCTGGAGCAGCTCAGCCTGGACCTGTACCAGGGCGCCGGGGCGCTGCGGGACATTCACCTCGACATCTGGGTGAGCGGCCGGGGCGGGGGCCGGGGGCGCCGCGGGTCAGCCACCTCGCCATGGCCGGGACTGGGGGCGCCCAGGGGGCTGGATGGGTGTGGCAGGGATTGGTATCAAGGGGCTGGGGAACATCGACCTCGTTGTGTGGGTCAGGGTCTGGGCAGTTCTCTGGCTGTGGGTCCGTAGCTGGGGTCCAGGGCGCTGTGGGGCCTTGGAGAAGGACAGGGTGAGCCAAAGGGGAAACAGGATGCGGGGGGGTGGGGAGGTTGGCTGGGGTGGGGCTGGAATCTGTGCTGAGGCGCTGGAGGTGGCATGGGCGTAGATCTGTAGCTTGGAGCTGGAGGGGAAGAGGGGAGAACCAGGTGATGTTGGGAGCCCAGATGGGAGCCCTATTCCCTGATGCATAGGGTTGGGGGCCTGGGATGGGGCTCAGGGAGGAGGAGCAAGGACCTTGAGAGGCATCTGCCTGGATATACAGAATCATAGAATATCAGGGTTGGAAGGGACCTCAGGAGATCATCTAGTCCAACCCCCTGCTCAAAGCAGGACCAATCCCCAATTTTTGCCCCAGCTTTCTAAATGGCCCTCTCAAGGATAGAACTCATAACCCTGGGTTTAGCAGGCCAGTACTCAAACACAGGGCAGCATGGCTCTGTGGGTGAGAAGGGGATGGGGTAGGAACCAGGTGTATGCAGGGCCAGAGAACAGAGTGGCGAATGGGAAGAGAGAGTGGGTGCAATTAGTGACAGTGACTGATCCCACCAGGAAGAGCTAGCTTTAGGATGGGATGCTACCCCTTGTGTGTTTCACTGCCTCCCACCTACCCTAACAGTACTCCATGCTCAGGGTCATGTCTATAAAATACCCAGCATATAGAGCAGTAACTACATTGTGTGTTTGGGTAGGAGGGAGGGAGGAGGGTAAACCACTTGGGAAGTGGCCTCATGAAGGAGTTGGGGTTGGGAAATACCTGATTAATCCTTAAACTCCCACCCCATGTGCTAGGACAGGTCCCTAGAGTGCTGATGTCAGTATATTTCCATGACCTATTCCTTGTGGATTTCATTTGCTGGAGGTGAAGTACCATTGAGCCTATCTGGCCAGTCTCCTGGCTGATATGAGACAACCAGGATAGGGCTGGACAGACAGACACCCTCTCCTAGTCCAGTGCTCTGTCTCCTACCCCTGACTAGGCTGGTATGGAGCTAATGCTAGAAGTTTCACCCCCACTCCTGGGGAGCCCAACTCTATAGTGTTACCCCATGTGGGGTGTGTGCTTGTATCTGAGCCATTCACCCACTTAGCCCACCCCTACATTTCTTCCCCTGGTTTATATTAGCAGGAGTACTGTGCCTCAGTTTCTCCACCTCCCTTGGAGCTGGTCTACCCTTCCTTGCCTTCTGCCTACCTTGGGTTGAGGGAGGGGCCGCTGTAGCTGCTGGGTTAATAACCTTGCTGTCACCCCAGGTGTAGAGTCTTGGGGAAGTGGGGTGTGTCCCTGAGTCATGGGTATGTCACCAGGTCCCAAATAATAGCCCAGCATTGTGTTTTGGTGAGTGTCAGGGCCCGGCTTCCAGTGCCCCACTGTGAAGGGAATGAGGGGACAAGGAAGCTGCATGGGGCCTGGGTGTGTTGCTCTTCAGGGGGGAGGGGGGCAAAGGGGGTGGAGCGGGTTGGGAGGAAGAATCAAAGTGGAGCCACTCAGTGAGGCTGTGGGTTGGAAATGAGGGACATCAACAGAATAGCGGGGGATGGGGGGAGAGAAGAGCCTAGGGGGCTGAGGGATGAGTTTAGCTTAGTGGTTCTCAAACTTTTGTACTGGTGACCCCTTTCATGTAGCAAGCCTCTGAGTGCGACCCCCCCCATAATAAATTAAAAACACTTGTTTATATATTTAACACCATTATAAATGCTGGAGGCAAAGCGGGGTTTGGGGTGGAGGCTGACAGCTTGTGACCCTGCAGGTAATAACCTTACAGCCCCCTGGGGCGTCCCAACCCCCAGTTTGAGAACCCCGGTTTAGCCGCTTGCAGGCATGCGGGAAGGACACCAGTGCTGTGACTCACCTTTGAGCTCTTGCAGAGGGGAAAGCACCCCCTGCTGAGTCCCCACCCCACTTGCTGAAGCACAGGAGCCCCCTAACACCACCCTGGGACTATGACATTGGGTTTAGCACTGACTGGGAGGGACAAGTGCTGCCTCCTGAGCCCCCCACTCGCTGCAAGTGTCCCTGGCACTACGGGGTGGTGCTTTTGTGTGACACATCCCTGCTGGCTGAGGTCTGGTTCTGATCTAAACTTTGGGAATTGGATTCTGGCAGTAGATGGCTCTTGGGTGTCTGTTTCCTCTGTATGTGTATACCTCTGCCTCTCCCCCGGGCTACTAGGAACTTTCCTGGCTGCTGCCTGTGGGGTCATTGGTCATCTTGAGCCCCCCGTTATTGTATCAGGTGCTCTTAATTGAGATGGAGGTGGGACATTTTACAGATGGGTAAACAGAGGCACAGAGCAATGGCAGTGATGGCCCAAGCTTGCACGGGGGCTCTGTGGCAGAGTGAGGAACTGAACCCCACTGCTGTCTGTAGCAATTGGGGGGGGGAGATATTTCTGATGTCAGTATCAAAATGGGGGAGTGGGGTCTAGAGGGTCAGAGCGGGGCAAAGAGCCAGGACTTCTGGGTTCTCTCTCCAGCTCTAGGAGGGGTGGGGGGGGGGTGTCTAATAGTTTACAACAGGGGAGGGCTGGGAGCCAGAACTCCTGGCTCTGAAGTGGTGCCCTCTGTGACCTTTGCCCTTCCTCTGTGACCTTTGCCCTTCCCCTCTCTGTGCCTTGATTACCCTGCTTGTGCTCGCTGGTGCTGGGAGGCCCTTAGGTGGTGGTGCGATATTGCCGGTGGCTTGGTAATGCCAGTTACTCTTGGTAGTGCCTAGCTGGTTGCTGGGGTTAGCCTAGCACCACAGGTGAGGCTGCTCTGCATGTATGTATTGATGATATGCCATGGATACAGAAAATGCCAAGGGGGGTAGGAGGGAGTGTGGGTAGGTGAGCGATCAGACCCCAGGGCTGATGAATGCCCTGGGCTCACGCCAGCCTGGGAGCTGCTCATTAATCTGCTCTGTGACTCAGGGTTTCCTGACTGTCATGCCTGGCTTCAAAACAGGCACAGAGCTTCCCTGTGGGAGGAGGAGGAGGCGTGGAGAGGGGAGGCATTGTCTCTGATTGGGAAACTGAGGCACAGGGGCTGTACCTCCTAAGGGCACACACTGAGTTAGCGGGAAAGCTGGGATTGAACCCAGGAGTCCTGGCTCCCAGCCCCAACTGCTAGACCTGACTCCCAGCCCCCCTGCTCTAACCCACTAGATCCCCTCAGGGTTTTCTTGTTCTCTGCACTGGCCCAGCCCTGCCGTAGTTTCCTTGACAGGCCCGGGGGTGGCGGTGTGGGATGTTGACATTTTGGGCCGGCCAGCCCATAATCCTGCTGCCAGTGAGTCCCGCCCCTTGCACCGAGGCAGTTGTTGTCCTTACCTGCTGGGGAACAGGGCTGCTGCCCTTCATGAGCGGGTTATAATTAGCAGCCACAGTCACTGTACACCTGTTAGACTGATGTTCCCCTGGCGCGTTGGGACTATCCTTCTGTATGTCCCCACCACCACTACTGGGTCCCACGGTTCCCCCTCTCCTCCCTGCCATGTCTCAATCACCCTCCCTATTCTTGGCTTTCCAGGAAGCTGTTCCAGGCTGGCTGCCTCTGGACTGGTTGCCTCGTTCTGCTCCTATTGAGCTGTGTATGTGACACATGGTGGCAATATGGTCTAGTGCAGGGGTGGGCAAACTTTTTGGCCCAAGGGCCACATCGGGGTTGTGAAACGGTATGGAGGGCTGGGTAGGGAAGGCTGTGCCCCCGAAACAGCCTAGCCCCCGGCCCTTATCCGCCCCTTCCACTTCCTGCCCCCTGACTGCACCCCTCCAACCCCCCTGACCCGTGACTACTACAACCCCTATCCACACCCCCATCCAACCCCCCCACTCCCTGTCCCCTGACCGCCCCTCCCGGGACCCCCCATCCCTAACTGCCCCCCCCCAGGACCCCACCCCCATCCAACCCCCCCTGCTCCCTGTCTCCTGACCGCCAAACCTCCACCCCCGACTAACCCCCGGAACCGACTACCCCTTAACCCACCTCCCCCTCCCCCCAGCCCCTTACCTTGCTGCTCTGAGCGGCAGGACAGGCTTATTTGAAAGCCTGGGAGGTGGGCAGGTGCAAGCTGTGCTGCCCGCACGGCGGCATGGCTGCAGGGAAGGGGGGACAGCGAGGGAGGGGCCGGGGGCGAGCCTCCCCAGCCGGGAGCCCAGGGGCCGGGCAGGATGGTCCTATGGGCCAGCTGTGGCTCACCTCTGGTCTAGTGTCTGGGGCACTGGGCTGGGAGGAAGGACATTTGGGTTCTATTCCTAGCTCTGCCACTGATCTGTGGCAAGTCTTGTCTCTCTGTGGCTCAGTTGCGACTCCCATCCATTGTCTGTTTTGACTGGAAGCACATCAGGTCAGGGACTGGCCATCACTGTCAGCGTGGGGACTGGTGCGATTGGGGGACCCTGGTCTTGGTCTGTGTGGCTTCCAGCCCAATGGGGGGCCTCTGATTTGGGTTGGAGGGGCTGTGCAGTGCTGGGGGACCCTGATCTTGGTCTGTGTGGTGCCTGGTACGGTGGGGGACCCTGATCTTGTTTTGTGCAATGTCTGGCCCCATAGGGGCCCTGATCTTAGTGGGGGGCAGGGCTGTGTAGCCTCTGGCCTGATGAGGAGGGCCTCTGATCTGAGTTGGGATTCCAAGTGTTATTGTTAGAATAATCCAATAGCCTTAATACTTAGCATTTCTATGAGGCCTACAATTAACTAGCTGGAAACCCTGTCCGGACAGCCTGCTACTTCCTCTGCTGAAATGGTTTTGCAACCAAGTCACCTGACCTCCCCAGCCCTTGTCACCAGAGTAGATTTTAGAACAACAATCCATGTCATCTGCCATCAGAGGGAGGATTCCCAGATAAGAGTGCAGCATGCAAGAATCGGCTGGTGACATGCAGCCAGTTCTGGAGTGGGGCATTACAAGGCATGTTAGCCTAGGACAGGAAGTGCAGCCTGAAGTGCCCAGGGTATTTGTAACCAGCCCTGCTGGAATGTGGACAGGCCAGTTGGATTCACACACTTAACCGCCCATCGCTGAAGTTAACAATGGGTCCTGAAATGGAATCTGGCTGTTCCAGACACTGGGAAGCTGTGAGCTGCCTCTGCCTGGAAGAGTGGGGAATGCAGTGCTGAGTCGGCTCCCTGTTCCCGAAAAGGTAGCAAACTGCAAGCTAGGACTCCTGGGCCCTATCCCTGGCTCTGGGAGGAGAGTCTAGTGGCTGCTGGTAGTCAGGACTCCTGGGTTTTATTCCTATCTCTGCCCTGGCTTGCTGTGTGACCCCAGGCTCCCTGCCTCAGTTTACCTCTCCAGAGAATAGTAGGTAGTAAAGTTGCTTAATACTTGGTGCGATGCGTAACCCCTCAGTCCTTCACTGGGGAAGGTTTGAAGGGGCAGGAGGGGGATGGCTTAGTGTTCTTAGCAACAAGCTGGAAATCCCTTGGCTCAGAGATGCTGCCAGTTTGAATCCTGACACAATCAGTTTAGGACCTGGAGGTTAAATAGATTTGAACTCCATGAAGCTCTCAGCTGAAAGCGGCTCTGAAAACTGACATCCACTTTCTCTGCTGTCTTTGGTCAAATAACCCTATGTGACAGTGCAGGGAATATCTGCTGGCTTCCACGCCCCACCCCAGAGGTAGCTGCGTCCCAGTGCTGGGCGAGGTATCCTGGTATAAACAGCCCCCTTGCCCCACCCCAGAGGTGGCTGCATCTCTGTCCCAGGTGAGTGGTCTCTGTCTGAATGTTCCTCTGTTCTCCCTGCAGTCGGTGAACGAGCTCCTGGAGTCAGTGAGCGCCCCACTGGAGATTGTGGATGGCTTCATCAACAGCATCGCAGTTACCATCCCCTGGTCGGCACTGGTGACCGAGAACTGCACCGTGGAGGTGACAGGGCTGCAGATCACGTGCCGGCCCAAGTATCGCAGTGGTGAGTGTGGGGCCGAGGGGTGGAGCTGCTCCCAGCCTCTCCCTAGCGTAGGGACATGGCCACAACAGCCTGCACTCTGGCTAGTCCCTGCTCCCCAAGCCCATTAGTGGTGGTGTTCCTTTAGCTTCAGCTGCGGAGCCTGAGTTCTCAGGGTGTGTGGTCCCAGGGGTAGGCCTGGCCCAGGGAGTGCTGGTAGCCGGCACTGATGGCTGGTGTCTTAATTTGCTGCTCTTCCTCCCTGTAATGAAGAGGTGCTCGGCATCTCTCATCCTGCTTCCACATTTTCCCATAAGCCCTGGTGATGGTCAAAGATCTCAGCCAGCCAATCATGTGAAGTGGGGTCCCTATTAGCTAATTACTGTTTCTCCCTCCCTCCCCCCCAACATGTGTGTTTTGCCCTGCTACCTGCAGGAGAGGTGGTTTTAACAAAGTCTTGAGGATCCTGCCCCCATCCCAGCCAGGCCTCGATGGGGATCTCTGCTAGCGCACCATACGGCAATGGGCTGCTCCTGACGTGAGGGCTCCAGGGTGGGGACTGACCTCACCAGCTGGGATTCCAGGAGCGGGTGGCTGCTTCTGGAGGGTCATTTGGATGCTAGCAGAAAATGCTCCAGTAGGAATAAATAATTAATAGGGGCTCTTAAAATTGCTCTTACAGACATTTCTCCCCTCCCCCTGCCCAGGGTGAGAGTATGAGCCCCTCCCTCTTCACTGCCAGGTGCTGTACAGACCCCTCCAGGCCTGAGACCAGGCCCACTGGTGCTGGGTACTGCACAGACCTAGTGAGAGACCGTCCTTGCTCAAGACAGAGGAAGGATTATTCCCAATATTAGGTGTGGAAACCAAGGCCTAGTGGCTAGGGTGGCCTGGGGCTTGGGTCCTGCCTCTGCCCAAGTCCCTTTCCTGTTCTGTGCCTCTGTTTTGTTCTCTGAAGTGGGTGGTGAGTGTGTGCCTGCCCTGCCTTTGGTGGATGGGGCTGGCAGTGCCTTCAGGGTTCATTGCCTCTCAGTAATGAAGTGCCCCTCCATTCCAGCAGCCGCCCCAGGAACAGAATCTCAGAGCTGGTCATCATGCATGACCACGAGCATGCAGCTGGCCCAGGAGTGTCTGAAGGACCAGCCTGAGGAGCCCCCACAGCCTCTTGAGGGCCTTGAGATGTTCGCCCAGACCATTGAGACCGGTGAGTCTCCCCTGGGATCTTGTAGGATGGGGGGCAGGGGGAATCGGATTGCAGCTAGGGAATCAAGGGCCAGGTGGAGACCCAGGAATGGAACCGAGGAGTCCTGACTCCTAGTTCTACCACTGCTCTAACCTGCTGGAACCCAGTCCACTCCCAGAGTTGGAGATTGGGCTCTTGGTTTCTGTTTCCAAGCCTCCATTGCTCTAACCCACACAGACCCCACTTCTGTCCAAGAGCGGGGAATAGAACCCAGGAGTCCTGGCTCCCAGTCTAACCACTAATCTCAGTGGTAAACAACTTCTCTTGTCTGGTATAAACTCAGGGTAGCATGTACATAGGGGTGGAAGATAAACAAAATGCTCCCAAAACATACCACTCTACTGCACCCCCAAGCTCCCCAAGGGGAGCGGATGGAGAGAGATTGTGGCAGGTGTCAGTTGTGTGGCTGAAGGCCCAGATAACCCGCACTTCATAAGAACCAATATGGGACAGAGGAGAGAGGCTTAGTGCAGGGATTCCTGGGGTGGGAGATAGTGTGAACTAGTGGATAGACCACTGGAGTAGGAATTTGGGAGACTTGGATTTTATTCCCAGGTCCGCCACTGTGCCTCCATTTCCCCATCTGTAAAATGGGGATAACAATACTGCCCTCCTCTAAAGCATATTGAGAGCTACAGATGGAAACAGAGGTAATCACTGTGAGATGGTCCCTTAACATCTCTGGTTCTCTCTGGCATCCCGTGCCCAGTGCTGCGGAGGATCAAGGTGACGTTCCTGGACACCATTGTTCGGGTAGAGCACATACCCAGCAGCTCTCAGACTGGGGTGGCCTTGGAGGTGCATATTAAAAGGTAACGGGGGTTCTGCTCCCTGCATTCCTGAGTGTGAAGGGGGGTATCCAATGAAGCATGGAGAAGGAGACTGTCCCCCTGGGGATCCTGTCAGAATTTGAGCTAAGCTGGGTCAAGCCAGGCTGGTACCTGGATGGGAGACATCCCAGCAGGAATGGGGTGGTACAGGGAGATGTGTGAGGGCTTCAGTGAGGGGTGCTCTTCCCTCTTTCTGTGCTGTCCACCACCAGGCCCCTTTACTCTCCCAGAGCTGGGGATTGAACCCAGGTGTCCAGACTCCCAGCCCCCCTGCAGTAATACGATAGACCACACTCTCCTCCCCCCATGGTCCTGGCTCCCAGGCCCTGCTCTAACCACCAGGTCCCACACTCTTTCCCCCCCCCCGACCCCCCCCACAGAACTGGGGATAGAACTAGAAGTCCTGACTCCCAGCCCCCCTCGCTGCTCTAAGTGCTAAGTACCCAGCTGTCTGAGGCCACCTTTGGCCCAGCTCTGGTACCCATGGGACTGTGTCTAACCCTGTCACCTGTGACTTGCTCCCCCAGGCTGGATTACTGCGACGAGGCAGTGAAGGACCCCAGCCAGGTACTCCCAGTCGACATCCACCAACCCCCGGCCTTCGTGCACAAGATCCTGCAGCTGAGTGGCGTGCAACTGTACTATGAGGAGTTCCCCGAAAGTGCAGCTTCGCCTGTGCCTGGCCCCCAGGTACCTCTAGGCACAGCCATGGGAGGGGAGAGATGGGCCTGCTTGTGAGAGAGGAGTGGGTCTAATGTGTAGGAGTCATGGCTCCCAGCCCCCTGCTCAAACCATTCGACCCCAATCCCCTTCCAGGGCTTGGGAAGGAACCCAGGAATCCTGTTCTGAACAGAAGGCATAGGATTGTAAATCAGAGCTCCTGGGTTCTCTCCCCAGCTGTGTGCGTTGGCAGCATGGTATTCCCTGGCTACCATGCGGGGAGAGCCCACTGAATCCTTTTGGGATGAGAGGGGCTGCTGGTCCCAAACCAGCCGCATCCATTTGTAGCAACCAAACTCGTCTCCTTTCCATCTTCCCAGCCCCAATCCCAGATGAGCGAGTCATTGTCCTCAGCCAGTGGAGCGGTGCCCGAGTGTCCTGACCCACCCTTGCAGATTGGCAGCTGTTCCGGCTACATGGAGATGAGGATCAAACTCAAGCAGAACGAGGCCTTTCCCGGGCCCAAGGTGAGAAACGTTGGCGGGGCAGGGATCCCATCCCCCTCACTTCCTGAGCTGAAAGGGGGTCTCCTAGAGATGTGGCACAGTGTACCACCTACTGGTATTCACCTGTGGAACTCCCTGCCTCAAGAACATGCTGTGGCTGGGAGGGGAGCCAGGCTGCACTTCTTCGGCCCATTGGTGTGTTCTAAGTTGAGGGGGGCATCGGGGGGAAGAAGGAGGAACCTGCCTAGTGAGTTCTGCTTGTCTTCTCTCCCCAGCTGGAGCTGGATGGGAAGCTGGGATCCCTGCACCTCTTGGTTTCCCCCCAGCAAATTTTCTACCTGCATGACCTGCTGACAGCACTGAGTGTCTCAGGTGAGCCACCGCTGGGAAGTCGTTCCACCCTGGCAAAACACAGCTCTTGGTAACACCTAAAGAGGCTCCTGGGTTTTGTCCCCAGCTCTGGAAGCAGAAGGGGGTCCAGTGGGTTAGAGCTGGAGGAGGCTGGGAGTCAGGACGTCTGGGGAGAGGAATCTGGGGATCACCACCTGGTTTGCTGTCTTGATGCTCCTTCCATTGTGGGAATCTCTGAGGAGTTGCTGCTGTGATCTGGGCTCAGCTATTCATGCCTCGTATCCCTGTGCCCCTGCTTTCGGGGCTCGGCTGTCTGTCCTGGCCCCACATGCCCCTTGCCAGCTCTCTGGATGCTCGGCCAGTGATAGGTGCTGGCTGGGCTGCAGGCCTGCCTGGGGCAGGCGCCAGAAGCTTCAGCCCTTTTACCTGAGTTTGACCCCTACGGGGGGGGGGGGGGGGGAGAAGCTTCATCTGATTGGCTGCCTGACCCACTTGTCCACCTCCTGGGGCAGAGCAACCAATCAGAGCTGCTGAAGGGAGAGTTCTCTCCCCCTTGGTCAGCAACCTGAACCATTCCCTCAGTAGGGGAGGTGGAGTGGAGAAGAGCCATCCTGAGGGCCTTCGCTCGCTGTTTTCTCCCCCCGCCCCAGTGAGAAAAGCTTGGGGGGAGGAGGGAGCAGCGAGAGCTCAGGATAGCTCCTCTCCCTCCTTGCAATGCCCAGCCTGGGAAAAAGGGGTGGTGGGGGGGGAGAACTTCCGGAGGAGCTGAAGTGAGGCCACAGCAGATGGGGAAACAGGTTTGATTTGGACATTGGGGAGGCAGAATTAAGTGCTGGGCAAGGGAGGAGCAGGAGCTCTCACCCCCCCACCCTACATCACCTTACCTAATCAAGGGGCATGGGCAACACTCCCCCTCATGCATGGAATGGGCGGGGCAAGTCCAGAGACAGACCAAAGCTGTCGACTTTTCAAATGTCTCGGGGGACTGACTTGTGCCAACTTCCCGAGATCAGTACCGCCCTTGGGGCGGGGAGGGGAGCTCCTCACTTAGCGGGGCTCAGCTGTCTCTGCCTGGCAACCCATGTGCCAGTGGGACCCTGCCCAAGCCCCTCTTTCCCCACCAGTACCCCAGCTGGTCCCCAGGGGCTATCTCCTCTCTGCACCTCCCTAACCCCCACGGCTCCTCCTCTCCCCAACCCAAGAAGCCAATGGCCTACAGGAGAAGCTAAGCAAGAGCCGCCCACTGGACTCTGAGGACCTGAAGCTGATAGAGCAGGATCTGAGCCAACAGCTGCACGGGGGCCAGGGCTTGGGGCCGGGCCGGCTGGAGGAGGAGTTGGAGAGCTTCGTGGGCCTGGAGAACAGAGGTGACGTCTGGGCAAGGTGCGCTGCGGGAGGAGGGGTGTCAGCACTAGACTGTGCACAACATCATGGCCTGTGTGCTGCAGACAAAGCTCAGCCGTTAAACAAATACACACACACACACGCACACGCCCTGCCTAGGGAGCCAGGATGAGGAGCCTTGGGCCCTTTGGCTCTAGAAGCAGCATTGGCCACTCCCACTTGAGCTCAGGGAGGATTTTCCTCACTTGGCAGCAACAGCAGGTCTCTTATCCTTTGTGTGGCCTTGTCGCTGCAGGGCGAGGGAGATTACGCACGGGTGCGCTACAAAACCGGAGCATGTACTTGTGCAGCCCGCGAGTCACCGTGAGCTCTTCTGGTGCCCCTCAGTCCCAACCCACCACCTGTGTGTTATCCCAGCCCTGCTCCCCTTTCACCGCAGCTCTGCTGGTGCCCCTTAGCCCCCTTACTGTGTGAAACCTTATGTGAGGGCAGCACTTTCTGGTGTGCCTGCCCACATGCTGCATGGTCTCCCAGTACAACAGGCTGCCTGTCCCTCTGCTGGGGCTCCGCCTCCCTCCCGTGACCCTGCTTCTCCCCCTTTACCTTCCAGAGATGTTCTTCTCCATGGCTGCCATGACAAGTAGTGTGACCTCTGTGCGCTCAGTCAGCGATCTCTCTGACATCGAGCTCGACTCCTCTGTGCACAGCGACTACAGCGCCTGCCCCCTGCAGCCGCCTTCCTTCGCACCGGGGGTGAGAACTCACTGGGGGCGGGCTGAGTGGGAGGGCATAGTTGGCAGCATCTGACACTGTCGCCCCTCAGCTCCCGCCTTCCCCGTGTCTAGAACCAGGCAGAGCCCTCTGGAGCTGTCTGTGCCTACTCTGCTCCCAAAGCCACGTGGTCCTGGGAGCTCCTTGGTGCCGCCAAACCTCGAGTGTGTCACCCTGGTCTGGCTCCACATCCCTAATCTCCGCTTCTCTCTACAGCTGATCCTGAGCAGCCCCAGGCGCTACGGCCGCTCCCCCTTTGCTGCTACCCTCCCAGGCCTGCAGGGCCTGAGCAAACTGCCAGGTGAGTGGGGCTTGTCCTGCTGGGTTCGTGCTGCGCTTTGGTGAGGAGAGTGGGGTTCTGCTCAGTGCTGGGAGGGCAGCGGGGTTTGGTGGGGTAGAGCAGCAGGGGCTGGTAGCCCAGACTTCTGCGTTCTATCCCAGGTCTGGGATGGTAAGGGGCTCTAGTGGATTAGAGCGGGTGGGGGCCTGGGAGTCACCGCTTCTGGGTTCTATTCCCTGCTTGGGGGACTGCAGGCTTAGAGTCCATCCCCGAAGCTTGCTGACTGTAGAAGGCTTCCTTCACTCATGGCTGAAATCTGACTCAGCCATCTAGGGGTAAGTGTACACACCTCTGGGGTGGAGCACGGGTGCTGTTTATACAGGGATCCCTCACCTGGCTCTGAGATGCAGCTGCCTTTGGGTTGGGGCATGGGGGCTGCCACATCCAGGTGAGTTTGAGAGAGGTAGAAGGCAATAACCCCCAACTCAAATTTGACTGGGGCAGCTAGGTTAGTGCCTCATCCCTGCGGGGAAGCAAGAAGGGCCTTGGTTTCCCCCTCCACCCTGGTCCTTCCCCTTTGGAAGACCACACCTCCTTTAGCCTAACCCCTCTTTCTCCCTGCGAAGTAGTGGGGCCCAGGGCTCCTGGGTTCTATTCCCAGCACTGGGCTCCCACCAGCCCCTCCCTGCCCCCCACCACAGCTCTGTCATTGCCTGGTAATCCCAACCTGCAGCCCCTTCTGCTGTGGGGCATGCCCTGCTTGGAGGGAAGTGTGTCCTAGCAGGTTTCCCAGTGTCTTCTGTGGGGGTTGGTTGTAATGCATCAGCTTCACCTAGTGTGGGAGACCTGATGTGAGCCCCGCAGTCGGGAGGGCGGCCAGTTGTAGTCCCGTTGCTAGCCAGACTAGCCTAGGAGTGTTGGGACTAGCTTGGGGGGTGGGGAGCTCTCAGTGCTGGGCTGTCTGATCCGAGGTGCCTGATCTGTTTCAGGCAAGGCCCTCCAGTTGCCCTCCTTGGAGAACCTGCGGCCGGAGACGCTGCTCAGAGTTACGGTGGGCGGCCTCACCCTGACAGTCCCGCATCAGTGCCCCGGCCCGCCTGCCCCTCCCCAGCTGGCCCAGCGTTTCTTTGCCGAGTTGGCCTTCTTCAAAGACTCTGCCTTCGGTGGGCGGGACTTTGGGCATCTGCGCAAGTGCTTTGAGAAGGCCTGTCCTTGCAGTAACCTCAGGTAGGCTGGGTTCAGCTCCCTGCCCCTCGTGGGGCACGCATGATACACCCTGGCTGCTCCCTACCCCAGTCTGGGCAGTGGTGCAGAGGCAGGTACCAGGGGATGTTCTAGATGTATGATCTCCAGGGACTGGAGCATTGGGAGGTGGGGCCAGCATGGATTGGGAGGGGAGGGCACAGCACCTCTAGCGCTGTGCTGGGGTATTGGGGCCAGCACTGATCGTGAGGGATAAGTGCCCCTCCATTCCACTTTCTGCAGCACAGTGCCCCCTAGCACACAGTGGGGTTGGCACTGAGTGAAAAAGGAGAGCACCCCCTCCTTGTGGCACAGTGCCCTCTAGTGCTGTGCTGGGGCAAAAGGAGAGCACCCTGTTCCACTCTTTGCAGCACAGCGCCCCCTAGTATTGCTCCTGAGGCACTGGGGTAAGCACGGACTGTGAGGGGACAGCATCCTCCACACTTCACTCCTTGAAGTCTCCCATCCATGTGCTGACTGTCCCTGTGCCTGCTTAGCTTGTGAGGTCTGCCTGGGCCCCAGCACCGGGGCTGTCAAACCCCCCCCTCCACCCCCTACTGCAGGCTCTGACTCCGCCTTCCTGCCCCAGGCTGACTGGAGCAGCCCTACAGGTCACCTGCCAACAGAGAGTAGCTGGCTCCCTGCACGTGCTCAGTTCGGAGGTGAGCTTCGGCATGCTGGAGATCCTGGAGTGCCTGTGGGCCAGCACCAGCCCGGAGCACAGGCAGCAGAAGCCGGAGTACACCGAGGTAAGGAGTGGTGAGCGGATGGCAGAGCCACACCCAGGGCTGGGCGCTGGGATCATGGCTCTCCGGCCCTCCTCGCTTCTGACCTGACCATGGCTGTTGCTTTGGGGTGTCTAGGGGGTTGAGACCTCAGCCTGCAGTCATGGTGTGCTGAGCCCCAGGGTAAGAGCTGACTGTGGTGGGGAAGATCTGCTTTGCCTAGGAGTGTGGGGGAGTGCTCCTGCTATCAATGCTCCATCGGCTCTGCCTGAGAGGGGTGGGAGAGCATGTGCAAGGATCAGAAGGGTGTGAACCCCAAGGAGGGAGGGGAATTACTGTTGGGGGGTGGGAGGAAAGCTGGACCAGCTGATGCCCAGGCAGGGCAAAGCCTGTGGGATCCTAATCCAGAAGCTAAAGGGCAGAGGTGGGGTGTTAAAGCCCTGATGGAGTCACCCCTGTGAACACCCAAGCATCAGGCTGGTGCATGGACCCAACCTTTGGATCCCACATGTTTTCAAGCTTACTGGACCTGAGCAGCGTCCAGTTGGTGCCTTGGCCCTGGCCTTGCTGACATGCTTCGGAGGTGCAGACTCCCTTTCTGGCCCTCCTCCTTGAGGGGTGGGGTGCTACAGCCCAGCTGCCATGGGCCCCCAAACCAGTGCTGACGCTCATCCCACATTTGCCCAGTAGCTTATGCATGCTGCTCCCAGAGCTCTACCTTCGTGAGCTCTCTGGTTTATAGATAGATTAACCCTTTGGGACCATGTTGCAGTTAAAGCAAGGAACCCAGGCTTCGCAAAGGAACTCCTTAAACCCCCCTCTGGCCCCCCAATGCACACTCTGCTCTTGGAAAGCACAGGAGAGTTCGGCTCTGTGTGGACGAACACACAACACCTGAATACTATCCCTCCCTCGGAGCCCTGCCCACTCCTGAAAGTCTTTTGGGTTCTGGTCAGTGTCGTTCAGGGAAGCCAGGGCCCTCCTGCTCAGCCTCCTGGTTCTGCAACGGCCTAGCCCCTTGGCTAGAGCATTTGTCTTTGGAAAGCTACTTCTGACACCTCTTCCTGCCTCTCTTCTCATGCTGGGCTTTTCCATGCTCTGGCCCCTCTCTGTGCTGCTGGGCACAGGGGCTGTTAAACATCCATGACAAAGAATGCCCCAGTGGTGAGGAAACTGAGGCAGGGAATGGCGTGTAGGCGTTGGGTCTACCAGGATCTGTAGATCTCTTGTGCTGTCTGAACAGTGATGGTTGCAAAAATCCTTCTGCAAGTCTGTGTCTGCTGCCTTCCACTGTCGTGTGTCCCAAAGGGTTAAACTATAAACCAGAGTGCCCTGCTCACAGGTGGAGTTCTGGGAAAGGGCCAGTGTAAGCTACTGGGGTGTCTTGTGGGGGACACGACGACACTGGGCCTAAGGCAGCTGGGCTGCAAGGTCCCACTTCAGTGGAGGGGTATCTGACAGTCTGTGCCCCGGAAATGCACCAGAGAAGCCCCTGCGCAGACAAAGGGGAACTTAAAGCCCATGGGTCTAAATACAGCAGCCTGGTGAGTGTCCAGCAGGGGGCGCACTGCCTCACCACAGAGGTCTAATCAAAGAGGACCAGGCCACCTGAGCCTTCTGTCCCTGGCAGCTACTGTGCCAGCACCCAATGGGATGAAACATCTCCCCAGAGAAGGGTGGTGGGTGAGTGTGGGGCAGCTTGAATCTGTTCTTGGGGAAACTGACTGAGCATCTCCTGTTTGGATCTGCTGCACAAACCTTCACCGCACCCCTTCTCTCTTCAGCTAATGACCTTCAAGAACCCCAGTGCCTTCACCTATAACTCCTCGGCCCGGCCCTGCGCCCAGATCCACTACAAGCAGTCCGAGAAGCTGCCATCCAAGGTGAGCAGCAGCCTGAGGCTGGAGGGTGTCTTGAGAGTCAGTGCGATTGGCGTGGTTTTTTTTTTCCCCCTCCTGCCCCACACACAGGCTTCTCCTCTGGGGAGCCACTGGGCAAAACGGAGCAGAGCCGTCGCAGGCTGCCACTTGATGGCATTGCACTGGGCCCTCGCAGCAGGGAGGTGAGGGGATGCTGGCTGTCCTGGGTTATCAGTCTTGCTGTGATGGGAGCACTCCTGGGAGCACTGGTCCTGTCCCTTTGTCTGGGAGTGGAAGTGCTCCTGAGGTCAGGGCTTTGTTGGTTCTGCCTGGCTACTATTAAATTGTATTCCAGTAGCACTTGGAGTCCACAGCTGAGATGTGGAGGCTGGGGCGGGGAATGCCCCATTGTGCCGAGCACTGCACAGTCTCAGTGAGATGGTTCCTACCCCGAAGAGCTCAGTCTGTTTAGACAAAGGAAGGGTTTATTCTCATGGGGAAACTGAGGCAGGAATCGGGGAAGTGACTGGTTCAAGGTCACACAGTGGAATAATACCAAAGTGTCCAGAGTCCAATCCAGTCCCTTAACCACATGACCACACTTCAATAATGTGCCTGAACGGGTTGGGGGAGGGGAGCTCTTCTGTGGTTGGTGCTCCGTTGGCTTGGCCTGTGGTTGGTGCTCCGTTGGCCTGGCCTGACTGTGGCAGGAGCTCTCCTACAGTCGGCTTGACCTGACGTGTGGCTAAGTGCCAGCATATCTCAGTTCCATGTGCTGGGACCTGCAGGGACGCATGATCTTACACAGCCAGAGTGGGTGGGGCTGCATCAGCAGCAGGGGAAGCCAAGCAGGCGGAGACAGAAGGAAGCCCCAGCCTTCCTGAGTGACCCTAGAATAAGACACTGGCAATCGCAAGAGACCCTACAATAATACAACAGTCTGTATAGTCCCAGATGACCGGGGGCAGCACCTGAGCTTCCCCCTCACTCTCCAGTGTTCTGTAGAACGAACTCCCTCACCCCCCCACCCCATGTAGAGCAGCCTCTCCCCTGGCTGGGGAGGCATTCCCAGGGCTCTGATGGCTCTCCTTCTCCCTGCAGAGCAATCTCAAGAAGACTGGGGCTAAGCGAAGCTCGGAGCTGTTGGTGGAGCTGGCAGAGTTCCACTCGGATGTGGACCTGGGTGTCCTAGACCGGCTTGGGTCCCTCCTCCGTCTGGCAGCGTCAGCGTCCATGCAAGATCAAGCCCCCGGCCTCCATGCGGACATGCATGTGGTGAGTGTGGGGGATGGAACATCTGCCAGGAGGGGGCAGGGGAGTTGTTCCCAGTTGGCTGCAGAGGAGGAGGTGCTTACGCCTGCAATGGGCGGGGGACCCGGAGGGAGACGAGGCCCCTGTTAATTCTTTCCTCTCTCCTCCTCTTGTGGCTGGGCGCCAGGCAGAGTCTCCCCATGCCCCCGAGAGGCACACAACCGTGAGGCTGGCAGCGCCCAAGGCCACCCTGCGCTTGCAGTTCCCAGTGCCAGACCTGCGGCCCGAGCCAGAGCGGCGACCCTGGATGGAGAAAGCCGTGCGCAAAGAGAGCCTGCGACTGGAGCTGACTGATGTGGTGTTCCAGACGGAGCTGCAGGCAGGGCTGGGGGGTCACGGGGAGCCCACCCGGTTGGAGGTGACCTTCAGTGACCTGCATGGTGAGCATGGGAAGGGCTGAGCTGCAAGGCCTCCTGGGAAGTCTGTCCCTGCCCTGAGTGGGACTCATGGCTCCTTATGGAGGTTAGGAGGCTAATGTAGCCTCTGGGCTAGTAGACTTGGACAGTGTCTGCTCTGGCTCTAGGATCCATCTGTCCAGGGTTGGGTCCCTGCTGCCAACGACCCTCCCAGGGGTGTCTTGTTCCCCTAAGGGGCTGGAGGGTAAACCCAGGCTGCAGGGACAAGGCATGAGGCCCACAGGGACCCACTCTGTTCAAGTTGAATTGGGGGGGGCGGGGAACATGTGGCCCCACATCTCCTGCTGTAAAATATGAAGGGGATGTTTCTAAATGGATCCCTCTTGGTTTTGTAGATGCTACAGAAACCTGCATGCTCTTACCAGAGCCATCCTGACACTGTTCTTTATTCTAACCAGTAGGCTGCCCTCCCTCTCTGCCAGATCCAGGAGTCCTGGTTTCCACCTCCACCTCCATCTGCTCTAACCATTAGACCCCAGAACAGAATCCAGGAATCTTGATTCCTGTGCTCCTCCCTGCTCTGTTCCCAGAGCTGGGGATAGGATAGCCAGGAGCCTTGCATCTTTAATTCTCCCCCCAGCCCCCTTACAAACTCCTCCCAGGTGTAGGGTAGAAAGGCAGTATTTGGGAGGGTATGGGCTTGTGTCTGGGCACTGAGTCCAGCCACTCTCCTTGCAGGTCTGTATGAAGACGGTGAGAGGCTCTCCATACCCTGCATCCGGGTGAGCAAAGCCCTTGATCCTGCAGCCAAAGGACTGGGCAAGAAATACTTCTTCCCAAAGTGAGTTTCCTTTGGGGGGCTGATCTCCCTGCCCCATGTGCACCCTGGTAGGAGCAGCTCCCGCTGCCAGAGCCCCTCCCATCCCACCAGCTCCCTCCCTCATCTACATCTCAGCTGATTGTCATCCAATCATACATCCTCTGGTTGCATGGAGTGTCTCCTGCTGTGGTGCACAGGGTGGGGTGTGTGTGTGTGTGTGTGGGGGGGGGTGCTCACATGTGTTGGGGGCAAAATTTCAGTGCAGCATCTGAGAAGGGGGCAGGTAGCCCCGTAGGGGCCTACATTGCTCCCCCTCTGCCCTCTGACTTTCCCTCCTCCCGGCCCTGCACAGGATCACGGTGACCCTGGCCCCCCAGCACAGCCTGTCCCAGTGGGACTTGGCGATGGACAAGGTGGAGGAGATGGATCTGTCAATGGTGGAGAGTCCCTGTGAATTGCGGCGGCCCGAGCCCTCCCCCTTCACTTCCAAAAGGACCATGTATGAAACTGAGGAGGTAAGGGGCACGGCCCTCCTGGTACTCAGTGGGGAGGAGATAGTGGTATGGGTGGGAGCATGGAATACTGTCCTGCCTTCCAGGGGGTCTGATCCTGCCAGGAAAGGCATGAGTGGTGTCTTTGGGGCAGGTGGCTCAGTTAGCCCACCAGGATACAAGGGAAGCAGCAGGGAGAGGACCTAGGGTATGGGCTGAATGATCCTAAGGGAGGAGCCTTGGAGATGTGAGAACAGCCCAGTTGGGCTGTTCTCAACCCCCTTCCATATCAGGTCCCCTTTTTATCTAGCTTTGGCTCTCCCCTCCCATTAACCAGTAAGGAAAGGACAGGGGAAGGTTGTGATCCCTGACATGGGCGTCACAGCCTCCATCTTGACAACCCTCTGGTTTAGTAGTTGGTCAGCTAAAGTGGGTGCCTGTCCCTGTAAGTCTTTAACCCTTCCTATGCTGGCCTCTCCCCTAGATGGTGATCCCTGGAGACCCTGAGGAGATGGCAGATTTCCAGGCCAAGACAGTGGCTGCCTCGCAATACACCCTTGAAGTGACCCTGCCCAGTGTCCACATCTTCCTGCCTAGCAAGGAGGTCTACGAGAGCATCTATAACAGGTATCGGGGGAGCGGGGGCATCTAGCCGGGTATCCTGGCTGGCAAGGAGCAGCCACAGGGCCTGGCAGCCTCTAGGGATTAGGCCCTGAATCCTCCCTGCTTGCCCCCTGGACTCTTGACTTTCCGTCCGCAGAGCGGGGCACCGGCAGTGCCCAGCTCATGTGGACCCCGGCCCTGGCTGTGTGTGGGGTTGGAAGAGCTGTCGGTGGGGTGGGCCAGGCCTGAGCAGATGGATCCCAGGTGGCCCAAGACTACTGGGTTCTCTTCCCAGCTCGGGAAGGGCCGTGGCTTCTCGTGGTTGGAGCAGGGTGGGGCTGGCAGTCAAGGCTCTTGGGTTCCATCCCCACCTCTGCTGCCAACTTTCCGGGCGATCTTGAGCAAATCGCTTCCTGTGCCTGTCTCCCCACCTGCAAAATGGGAGGTGGCGCCTATTGAGTGGCCCATCTTGTTCCCTGCAGCACCCTGTAAGAGTACTCTGTGGTAAGCTCTCTAAGGCCGGGGCCCTCTCCTTCTGTGTCAGTACCCTGCTCAGAACCAGGCGGGCCAGGTCAATAACAAACACTGCTGGGCCTGGGGAAGGTTTGAGGGGCTCCTGGCCTAGGGGAGGCAAAGGCAGTTGTGAGCGTGAAGCATCTTTCCTTTCCTTCCCCAGGATAAATAACGACTTGCTGATGTGGGAGCCGGCCAGCCCACTTCTTTGCTCCTCTGGGTCTGCGGGAGGTGCTGCACCTGGGGCCTTCTTCCCCAGCCACCTGCCCCCTCCCAAGTATTGGCAGGACAACTTCAAGATGTGCAAGTCTGCCTTTAAACTGGGTAAGGAGCCAAGCCCCGCCCCCAAACCCAGAGAGAGGCTCCTGCCATCCGCACTGACCTGTGAAGCGTTAATGCAGGGGTTCTCTAACTTTTGTACTGGTGACCCCTTTCACACAGCAAGCCTCTGAGTGCAACCCCCCGCCCCTTATAAATTAAAAACACCTTTTAATATATTGAACACCATTATAAATGCTGGAGGCAAAGCAGGGCTTGGGGTGGAGGCTGACAGCTCGCGATGCCCCATGTAATAACCTCGCGACCCCCTGAGGGGTCCCGACCCCCAGTTTGAGAACCCCTGCCTTAATGGAAATGGGGAGTGAAGGATTCTGGGAATAGCATCATGGTTGCTTGCTTTGTGATGGATGCAGGATAAGGAAAGGGGCTTGTGGGTCCAGTCCCCGGCTCTGAAGGTAGCAGAGGTCTAGTGGTTAGAGTGGGGGGGCTGGGAGTCAGGACTCCTGGGTTCTGTACCCAGCCCTGACGTGACCTTTGGCAAGATCTTCCCCTCTGTGCCTCAGTTTCCCCATGCAGCGGGAGCTGCCACTAACCCTCCTCTTCCCTGTCCCCATCAGACTCGGACTCTGAAGATGAGGCCTCTCACTTCTATTCAATGGACGAGGCGGTGGCTCAGCGGAGGAAGGGGGACCAGCTGAGCCAACACCAGCAGAGCCATTTCTCCGCCGTGGTCACTATCCTGAAGGGCAGGGTGGCGGCTCTGTGCGAGGCCAAGGTGAGGGCAACCCCCAGGGACCCACTGCCAGGCCATCTTCTCTGAGCTCCAGCTAGCCTGGTCTGGGCGCTGCCTGGATGGGAGATCTCTGGGTGCTGCAGGGAGCAAGGTAGCGGAGCCCTCCCCACTGAGCCAGTGTGGAGGGCACTAGATGGTGCTGTGCTGCAGGGCCCAGGATGGGGGGCTACTACTTTTCCGTAGAACTGAGCTGCTCCTTCTAGTGTCCAGGCCAAATGCAAACCTGGGTCATTCTCCAAATGCCCACCCGCCACCCTGCAACTCCCTCTGGAATTAGGTACTGGATCCTTCCCTTCTGTGCTATGCTTCTGTAGGCTGTTTAAATAAGCCTCGCACCCCTCCTCAGAGGTGGCTGCATCTGAGCTACAGGTGAGGGATCCCCATATAAATAGCCTCACATCCAACCCCAGAGGCTGCTGCTCCTCAGTGCGGGGTGACTGTTGCCATCTGACCCTTCAGGATGGAAGGGCAATGGTCTGCACTGGGGTGTCCGACCCTCATCCTCCTTCCCCTCTGCCCCCAGGGTGAGGCGGGGAAGAAGCTGGATGACTCCCATGGAGAGATTGTGCTGGATGTAGACAACTGTACCATCTTCAGTGTGTCCCAGTACAAGGGTCAGGAGGAGCTCGGCTACCTCTGCATAGAGTCAGAGAGAGTCACCCTTTATCATAAAGGTATGGTTCAAACTGTGGGGGGGCAGGGAGTCAGGACTCCTGGATTCTGTCCTGAAGAGGATCTCATCTGTCAGAGTGGGGGTTCTGGTCCTGTGTCTGATGGGCTGAAGCAGTGGGGGCTGGGAGCCAGGACTCTCCCACTGAGCCATGGATTCAAACCTATCCCCATGTACCGGCTGGGCAGCTGGCAAGGGCCCATGGTTACAGAATAGATCCTAGGGCTGCCAAGTCACAGCCCTGCTCCCTGGCACACAGGACCCGTCTGTTTTCTTCAGAGCCCTCCAGAGATCTCATGAAGTGCTGCGGAATTGGGGTTTCACTTGGCCCATCCAGGCCAAAGGGCAGCAGGTCAGGCCTGCGCTGCCCTCTGTTCCCAACCTCATAGTGACCTCTGGTGGGAGCAGCTAAGGGGCCAAAGAGGCAGCTGGGCTGAGGTCTGCCAGGAGACAGTTCCCTGCAGTGGGGATTGCAAAGGAGGAGGCTCTTGCACCCTGCAGTAGTTCAAAGTGGGGGGGGACATCTAGGGTGGCAGTGGGTCTTACAGAGACAGAGCAATGCTGGAGGGGGTGGGGATGCAGCTGCAAGAGTTGTTAATACCGAGTTCATATCAGTAGCTGTCTGAGTGGGTTATGAAGGAGGTCAGGATCGTTTCCCCATTTTACTGAGGGAGAGCGGGGCAGTGACTCTACCTGGCGTCACCCAGCAGGCCAGTGGCAGAGCTGGGAACAGAGCTCAGCTCTCCTGAGTCCCAGGCCAGTGCTCTGCCGCACAGGGCACTGGGAGGGGGTTAGTGGGAGGGATGGCTAGCTAGCCAGCCAGCCAACCAAACTCTGTGTCCCCTCAGCTGTGGTAGAGGACTACTTCCTGGCCAGTCGTTTGGAGATCCCCAGCTTCAGCCCCCCTGACAGGCTGCACCCCACAATCTACTCCTCAGAGGAGGGGGTGCTGAGTGGGCTGGCGGGGGGCAGGAAGGACAGGCCCCTCAAGATGCTCTCAGCTGCCATCCGCATCAACCTAGACTTGAAGAAGAACATCAAGGTATCTTGTCTCCACTCTCTGGGCTGAGGGGGAGGGGACTCAGCTGGGCAGGCTCCCTCTGCTCTCCCTTCTCCAAACAGGCTAAGAGCCAAAGCAACCCCTCCCTGGGATCTGCATTTATTGTTTAACTTAAAACATCTCAGCGCCAGCTTTCATCTGACTTGTCTGTTCCTAGAGGCTGTTTCCCTGTAGGATCTCCTCTGTCCCTTCCCCACCTCAGAGAGCCACCAGGACAGTTCTGGCTTGAAGCAAATAGGGCTCCTCTGATCTGGCATCGTCGTGAATCAACAGAAGTGGCTCTGTCTTCCTGTGCACTGCCCCATGTGGGGGATGACTTGGCATGAACGGCCATGGGTCTGGATTGGGCCCAGCTGGGGTGGACTGGCATGTGGGGGTGCTAGAAGCCCACTGGCTTGGTGTGTTTGGGGGAAGATGTCCTAAGGGGGTTCATAAATGGCTTCCCCCCCGTCCTGCCCCTTGTAGAGCCTTTCCCCATCTGGGGTGGGGTGGAAAATCTCCCTGCTTTTTAACTTTGCTTCCCCAATCTTCCCTTTTGCAACCCGAATCCAGGAGTTCCTGGTCACCTTGAGGCTCGAAGGGGCCACCATGCGACATCACATGGCGCTGACCAATCAGAGTTGGTACACACAGGTACGTCCTGGGCCGGAAATACCCATCCTGGAGTGAATAGCAGAGGGGCTTGTGCAGTGTAGCAGCCATGAGGCTGAGGGAGACTTAGGGCCAGGAGTGGAAGCTGGGCCAACACCAGCATGGGGACAGGGGACAGGCTGGATCCTCTATAGCTTAGACTCGTGCCCTGGTGTCCAGCTAAGGGGGGTCGAACTCATTCATTGGGCAGGGTCTGAATCTCTGTTTAATTGTGGCAATTCTTGCCCCTTGCAGACGTAAGCCCCCACCCGGTTCCTTCTGCTGTCGTGATCAACAGTGGAATAGCTGATCTGGATGAGAATGGGGATTGTCCAGTGGATGGGGTGTTTGCCAGGGACTTGAGACCTGGGCTCAATTCCTGGCTCTGCCATAGGCTCCCTGTGTGACTTTGGACCTCTTATTCCCTACTTATAAAGTGGTGATGGAGTGAGGCAGGGTGTCCTAGTGGCTAGAGCACTGGCCTGGGACTCAGGAGACCTGGATTCTATTCCCAGCTCTGCCACTGGCCTGCTGTGACCGTGGGCAAGTCATTTTGCCCCTCTGTGCCTCAGTTTCCCAGTCTGCAGTGGGAATAAGAACCCTGCCCTGCCTCCAAGGGTGTTTGTGAGGATAAATCTGTTACATATCGGGGCCAGATGAGTATGTCAGATGGAAAGGTCAGCTCTGAGACTAGCAGCTCGCTGTGTCATTCTCACTCAGTGCAGCTCCCGCATCTCTCAGCCATTGGCTCAGGCTTTCGGCAGACTCAGGCAGGTGCCATGAAATTGGTTATACACTAGGCACATGGAGGAGTCTGTGAGGCCTAAAAACTGGCTCCTTTTTTCATGAAAGCTGAGATTCCGGGCCACACAAATGCATTGGCCAGGCTGAATCTGTATGTCCGACACCCCTGGTCTAAAGAGAATCCTCCTAGTTCAACCACAGGGCACTGGGGCTGGATGCAGGGATCTGGGGCGGGTGGGGGTGGGGAGAATCCTCCACCTGGGGGGATCGGCACGGGTCTTTCTGCCCCCATTAAAACCTGCTGTCTGGGGCGTGCACGCTCATGCTCTCTCGCCCTTTCTTTCAGCTGATTGACTTCCTGGACGTACTGGATGATCCAATTCTTGGCTTTGTCCCCCCAACGGTCATTACGGTGCTGCACACCCACCTCTTCTGCTGCGCAGTTGATTACAGGTACTGAGGGGAGCAGAGGCAAATGGGCTGCACGGGGAAAAGGGTGGATGTAAAATAGGAGAGGCCCTTGGCTGTTTGTACAGGAGGAACAGAGGTGAGACGAAGTTAGAATAGCAGATCTGGTCTGAGGAAATCCAGACTCCCAGGTTCTGTCCCAGCTCAGAGAGGCGAGTGGAGTCTAGTGGGTTAGAGCAGGGGGGTTTGGGAGCCAGGACTCCGGGGTTCTATCCCCAGCTCTGGGAGGGGCATGGGGTCTTTGTTAAAGCAAAACCTCCCAGCCTGGTCTCTGCTGTCTGCTCTCTTTCTTATCTTGGCATCCTGGAGACTGGATGCGATGGTGGGAGCCTCTGTCACCTTGAAATAGTCTCAGCTGGGACAGGAACACTGGCCCGGCCAGACAGGATCAGAACGGAGGGCCATCTGGTTCAGTATCCTGTCTCCGGCTGTGGCCAGTACCGTATGCTTCAGAGCAAGGAGAAACGACTTAGGAGAGGGCAGCTGTGGATCATCTGTCCTCTGTGAAGGCTGCAATCCCATCTTGGCTGGGGCGGGGCGTGTGTGGGATAACCCTGCCGTGCGGGTACTCTCCTTGTCTCCTTTAGCCCTCTCACCACACCCTGTCCCGGCACTGGTTCTGTCACTACCATCTCACCCCTCAGGCCCTTGTACCTCCCCGTCCGCGTCCTCATCATGGCTGAGACCTTCACCTTGTCCAGCAACATAATTGTGGATACTTCAATCTTCCTGCTCAGGTAGGCGTCCTTCAGCTGGGGACATCCCAAGAGAGCTGCCCACTCCAGGGAGGGCCTGTCCCCCCCCGGGCTGGTGAGATCAGGGGGTTTGAGACCTGTTCCCTCTGGACTGAGCCTGGGCTGCTCACAATACCAAGTGCTGGCTTGTGTGGAAGAAGTTGGGGTCAGCAGCTTTGGAGCCACCATCTTACGGTGCCTGGACGCCATGGTGGTGGGCGTGGTAGAAGGAGCGCAGTACGATGGAATCCTGAGTGATTTCTTTGCCTGTGTCTACTCCAGTTACCTGGGGTGTAGCCGTGAACTGGTGGGCCAGGTGCTCTTATTGGAGGAGTCTCACCCCAGCATGCACAGTCTCTTCACACCAGCTGGCATCCTGTATCCCATTCCCCACCTCTCTGAGCCAGCCAATCTCCCCACCCTGGGGCCAGGACATTGCTGGCACCCCTAGAAGGCCCCATATCCCGTTCTACATCCTCACGAGCCTCCTCTGGGGCCAGATCAGAGCCAGCGCCCCTAGAGGGGAAAGGCCTGTGTGCCGTTCCCTGTCTTCCCACCCGCGGCTGGATTGGCACCAATGCCCTCTAGAGTGGCATCCTATTCCTTGAGCCAGCCACTACCCAGCGCTTACTCCCTTGGTCCAGGGTGGGAGTCGGGGTCTGTGTCACAGGGCCAGATACCTATTGCACTGTATGGGGCCCTTGTGTTCATGGTTACTGTACAGTGATGGACAAGATCTTGATTGTACTTGATCTGGCTGGTATGTGCCTACTGCTGGGGGGGGCAGCAGAGTTTAAGTTATTCCCTTCCCCCCAGGTTTATTCTGGATGACTCTGCCATCTACTTGTCTGACAAATGTGACGTGGAGACAGTGGATCTGCGGAAGGGTAAGAGTTGGACGGGCCGCGTGTCCATCCTTCTGCTGTGCTCTGGGTACTGAAAACAGCAGCTATCCCTCAAGCATCATGCCCCTGTAGCCCCTCAGACTGGGCTCTCGGCAGGTCTTTCAAGCTAAGCTAACTTGCGCCTGGTCAGTAGTTGTATGCGGGTGCTGGCACTCGTAGCCCAGCATGGCAGCAGGCGGCTCTGTAGAAGACACCCCATATTGCTTAATAATCTTCCATCTGTGGATTTCAAGGGGTTTCCCAAATGTTTGAATGGATTTAACTGTCCCCCGTCCTGGGTGTGGTGTTGCTGCAGGGAACCTAATGCACAAAGAGAAGTGTGGAGGAAGTGCCCAAATTAAAACGAACGTGGAGCAGAACCCAGGAGTTCTGACTCCCAGCCCTCCCTGCTCCAACCCACCAGGCCCCACTCCCTTCCCAGAGCCCACGATAGACCCAGGGATCCAGTCGGGCTGAATCTCTGTTCTCCCTTGGCCTCAGATTACGTGTGTGTACTGGACGTGGATCTGCTCGAGCTGGTCATCACCACGTGGAAAGGGAGCGCTGATGGGAAGCTGGTGAGGCCCAGCCCAGCCAGAAAGGGCAGGGTGGGGGCGGGCCTGGTAACTGCAATGGAAATCCCAGGAGAGAACCCCCCCCCCCTTAAAAGGTGACTGCGCAGAGTGGGGAGGACACTTCATGTGGCTGAATGCAGGAGGCGGGTGACTTCTCAGCCCTCCTTGTCCCTCGCCGTAGCCTTGCGGGGTTTGAGCTTCTCCAGTGCAGCTTCTGGTGTTTTCGAAGCAGCCTTGCTGTGTTTTGAGCCTGCGGGACCTAAGCAGCCCCACCTCCCCTCAGGAGCCCTGTGCTGTCTGTGCTGACCTCTCCCAAGGACCCGGGATCCCATTGCTCTAGCTCCCCACCCCAGTATGACACAGGCTGTCTCCCACTCGCTTTGTTCCACTCCAGACCCAGCCGCTGTTCGAGCTGCGCTGCTCCAACAACGTGGTGCATCTCCATACCTGTGCTGACTCCTGCGCCATGCTGGCCAACCTTATCCAGTACGTGGTCAACCACGGGGACCTCCACCCGCCACCCCGGCAGGACAGCCCCACGGAGATTGCTGGCCAGAAGGTGCAGGTAGGGAGAGGAAGTCTGGACTGGTGTCATCCCTAGCTGAGTAGGTCAGGCTGGTTTGGTGCCTGGATGGGGGACCTACATGGGGATCTTCCAATGCTCTAGTTAAGCAGGGTCAGGCCAGTTCAGTACCTGAATGGGGGGCATGCTCAGGGATCTTTTGTAGTTTAGTTAGGTGGGGTTGAGCCACTTTGGAGCATGGCTGGAGGACCTACCCCAGTGAGATCCAATACCTGAAACTGCACCAATCGGAGGAGAAATAAGGCACACTTTTTCTTCTTTTTTAGTGGGGAGAGATTCACCATTGCAGCAACTTTCGCAGGGATGCGGGGTGGTCTCCAGCCCTTGAGGGTCTTTAAATCAAGACTTTGTGTTTGTCTCCGAGCTGCACTCTAGCTCAACCATCAGATCTGGGATGGATGCAGGGATCTCATGGGGAAGTTCTCTGGCTTGCGTTTTGCAGGAGTTTGGACAGGATGATCTGATGGTCTGGCCTTAACAGCTGTGAAGGAAAAGCATATGCTGGAGGGACATGGGGGAGTTCAGTAGGTGGTGCTCTGCCCTAGCAATCGGAGCAGACTCCAGTGCTGCTGTGTGGCAGTAGGAGGCACTGTTCTGCAGAGCGCGAGGGCCCAGTATCCGTCTTCCCTCTAACTTTTTATACGTCCATGTGCCAAGTGAATTTTATGTGCACCAATATGGAGGAGACGTGTGACATCACCTCCATATTGGTGCACATAACAAAATTCATATGGTGGGCGTGGGGCTGAGGGGTTCAGTGTGGGAGGGGGCAGAGGGTTAGGATGAGGGGTGGGGCTGGGGATGAGGGGTTTGGGGTACAGGATGGGGCTCAGGGCTGGGGCAGAGGGTTGGAGTGCAGGCTCAGGGGTGGGGCCAGAGATGGAGGGTTTGGGGTTCTGACTGCCCCAGGGCTGCGGTGGGGAGACAGGACTCCCCTTCAGCTCTCTCCCTGGCTGCGGCAGCTCAGGTGAAGCTGGGCTGGGCCGAGGGAGGGGCTCCTCTCCCCCAGCCGAGGCAGGTCTGTGCTGGGGCCGGTGGGGCTTAACAGGCGGCCACGAATCTTAGAGGGAACTTAGCTCAATAGAGGGTGTCTCCCCTGGCCGTCAGCACTGACCCAAGTGCCCCCGCACTGCGCTAGTGGGTGCTGTGCCCCAGGGAGCAGGGTGGGGCTCAGCTGGGGGTGCTCTCCCCTGGCAGTGCTGATCCATGGGTACCCATCACTCGGTACATAACACCCCCTGGTTTTCGTTGGCCCCCAGCTGTCAGAGAGCCCGGCCTCGCTGCCCTCCTGCCTGCCCGCTGAGACGGCCACCATTAATCAGCGGGACCTGACTGACGCCCTCATCGACACCGACCGCAGCCTGAGGGACCTGGCGTTAGAATCTGGTAGGGGGTGCCAGTGGGAGCCTGGGGAGCCGAGGGGACCACGGTGTCCCCTTGCTGCCTCTACAACTCCTTGGGGGTCAAGAGGAAGAGTTGGGGGCTGGGTGGCATGTGGCTGCATCCCTCCAGGGCAGGGCTGACGTCGGGCGGGATGGCAGGGTATTTCATTGGGGCCAATCTCATCAGTGTCCATCTCTCCTCCCAGGAGAGGCCGGGCGGTTGCACCAAACCTCCCCCGTTTCAGTGTATCTCTTCCCGGGGGAGAACAGTGCTGGGGGCAAGCCCTGCCCCCCACCCCCTGCTGCCCTGCCCCCGGCGCCCGTGGAAGTGGGGCTAGATTTCTGCTCCTCAGAGGGCAGCGAGGAGGAGAGCGAGGCCACTGATAATGACGACTTCTGCATCCTGGACGCGCCTGGCATGGGCATCCCAGTAAGGGGAGGCAGGGGCTGTGGGGCACACGGGGATGGGGGACTGAGGGGAAGCTGTGAGGCCCGGGGGGCTATGACTGATCAGGGGTAGGGCTTTGGGGTCCATGGGGAGCTGGGAGGGATAGGGAGAGGTTGGGGGTGGAGCAGGGCTGGGTCCAAATGCCTGGATTTTTTAGGAAGGATGAGATAGTGGGATATCGGGAGTGGGGTTTGGACATCTGGGCCCACTGATTTGCTCTGAGGCCTGCCTCTGTGTGTGTCTCTTCTCCCCCCTCACACCCCTCTCCCAGCCCAAGGACGGAGAGCCAGTGGTGACAAAGCTGCTGGAGGGGCCAGTGCCCATTAAGGATGGCTACTTCTCGCGCCCGCTGGGCAGCACAGACCTGCTGAAGGCCCCGGCACACTTCCCATTGCCTGAGAGCCGGGTCATGCTGCGTGAGATCTCAGTGGTCTGGCACCTTTATGGAGGGCAGGACTTTGGGATCGGGCGTGCCACCCCAGGACACGCCCACTCACCCAGGTGAGACCTCGATTCCTGGCAGGCACAGCCTGCCCTGGGGCTGGACTGGACAGCTGTGACCCTGTCTCTCCCCCACTCCGCAGGATGAGGCCCAGCTTGTCAAGCGCCCGCAGCTCCCCTTCCCGCTCCTCCATGGCCAACCGGCCCCAGAACACCTGGCGCACACAGGGTGGGACCGGGCGCCTCCATGACCTGCTCATGGAGATACAACTCACCAAGGTGAGAGCGGGGGTATGTGTTAGTGGGTGGGGCTTAACATCCGTCCCACAAAGGATCTTCTGGGGAATTCCCTTGCCACAGGATAGTGGGCTGGGTAGGCCCATTGGTCTGACCTTGTCATAGACATGATGTTCAACTCCCCTGATGCTACAGAACCACGTTCTGCTCCCAGCCCTTCTGCGGGGTGGGTCTGGCCTGTCAGGGACCCCCCTCCCATTATTATCAAGCCTTAGCTTCTCCCCAGGTGAGCTTCCAGCATGAGACCTACCCCAGTGGGGCAGAGAAGCTGTCCACGGAGCTGGAGGAGCAGCCAGTGTCGCGGCAGGTGTTCATCGTGCAGGAGCTGGAGATTCGTGACCGGCTGGCCTCCTCCCAGATCAACAAGTTCCTCTACTTGTACACTAGCGAGAAGATGCCACGCCGGGCCCACTCCAACATGGTACTGCCAGGGGGCTAACAGAGGCATGGGTAAGGGGCAGGGGGTGGGGGGCTAGGCTGGGATAGGGGCAGATACTAGGGAGTTGACATGAGGTGAGTGCTGGGGCTTAAGGAGAGGCTGGGGGGTAGGATCCAGGCCTGGGGTAGGGGTGAGTTCTGAGGACTGTTGGTGTGGGGCAGCCACTGCAGTTGGGGGATGGGGAAGGGATCTGGGGTGGGCATGAAGGGCGGGGGTTGGTGTGGGTTGGGCATTGCGGTGGGGGGGCAGCTCTGTATAGGGGTGGGCTCTGGGGGGAGGGGTGGGATCTGAGAAGGGGGAGGGCTCTGGGGGGTGGGGTTTGGTGTGGGGTGGGTGCAGGATCTGAACTGCGGGAGGGGTGGGGTGCTTGCTCCATCCCTGCTGAGGGAGGGCAGTGGACCGTACCCTCCCTTTCCTCTCCCCATGAGTGACGGCCACCTTTCCCCATAGCTCACCATCAAGGCCCTGCATGTCTGCCCTGAGGCCGGGCTGGGCGGCCCCGAGTGCTGCTTGCGCGTCTCCCTCTTGCCGCTGCGCCTCAACATCGACCAGGTGAGGGGGGCTACAGATAGATAGCTCCATGGGCCCTGCCTAGAGACTCCCTGCCCTCGCCCCACACCCCGGGGGAGCCCTGATCCAGATACATTTTCCCCCTCCCCAGTCCCTAATGACCTGGCTCTGGATTCAGACCAGCACCCCCTCAAGGAGAAAGGCCTTGTAAGCCAGTTCCCTGCTGTGGGGCTGGATCAGAGCTGGTGCCCCCTAGAGCAGAAAGGCCTGTGACTCCAAGTATGAATGGAAGCAACTCTTTGTCTCCTGGAGCTCCAACTTCCTGGGGTTCAGCACTGTCCCTCCCCAGCCCCCATTCAAGGATTCCCCCACCCCCTCCTTTGCGAATGATGGGCTCAGACTCTGCCTGGTGCTCCCTTGGCCCACGCGATTTGCCAGCATCTGGTGTTTTGCCAAGTGATTGCTCCCAAGGGGAGGAGAAATTGATGATGCGAGGGGGCAAGTTCTCTGGTGCCATCCTGTCTGCTTGCAACAAACGTCCCCACAGCCAGGGGTGAAAGGAATATTAAATTCTTACCAGTATGGGGGCCAGCTCCGGCCCCTGGAAGGGGCGGGGCCTCAGGCAGAAGTGGGGGCTGGGGGATCAGGGGCTCAGCAGCGATTTTAGAGGGTCTAGGGCTCCGGCCGCTGCTGCGGTAGGGGCGGCCGGGAATCCTGGGCCCTTTTAAATTGCTGGCCCTGGGGCAGCGGCCCCTTTTGCCTCCCCCGTCGGTGGCCCTGCCCGTGGGATCCCTACTGGCAAGGCCGCCGACGGGGAAGGGCAGCACTTTAACATGGTCTGTGTATGGGATGGTACCGGCTTCTTACTGGTACGCCATACCGGCCCACTTTCACCCCTGCCCACGGTCCTATGTCCCTGATCACAGCTGGTTCCTTGCTCACAATTTCCAAGCTAGTCCAGTGTCCAAGGAGCTCTGTCTCCCAGGGCCATACTCACCTCTGCTTCTTTTGCTGTGTGCTGGCTCTCTGCCTCGCGCGCACACCCAGCTTGCCAGGCAATCCCCCAGCCCCTGCATTTGCGACCGGTCTGGAAACCCCACAGCCCACATGGCTCATGCCTGTGGCCTTGGGCAGTGGCTTCTATTGTTTCCAGCTCTTTCCCTCATAAAGGGGTTTAACTGCTCCTTCCATTTAGCCTAAAAGAATGGTAATTAGCACAGCCAGGTCTGTGACTGAGGGCTGCCCACCTTCCAGTATAACACTGCCTGTTGCTGTCTCTCCCCCCACCACCAGGATGCCTTGTTTTTCCTGAAGGATTTCTTCACCAGCCTGGCTGCCAGCATTAACCCTGTGTTGCCCATGGAGGCTGGGACAGAAGGTGAGTTGAAGGGCAGCCCAGAGGTGCGGGCTGGCTGGCTGGGGAGGGATAAAGCTTCCTCCTCTGAGGGTCTTCTGGCTCTTTGTAGCCCTGGCATAAACCTTCCTAATGCTGGGGAAACTGAGGCAGGAGGACAGACTCTCGGGCCACGTGAGCGTCTGGCCACACCAAGAGTTACAGTGGCTGTAACCTGGGCTCCTGACTGTGCATTTCATGGGCTCTGCCAGCTACACTACCACCTGTCACCACAAGATGGGGGTGTTGCTAAGGCCTGAGCTGCCAAGAGCATGTACAGCAGAGGAGGGCAGACTACGGCCCGCAGGCCACATCTGGCCCCTGAGCTCCTGGCAGGGAGGCTAGCCCCCTGGCCCCTCCCCTGCAGCCTCAGCTCACTGCGCTGCTGGCGCAATGCTCTGGGCGACAGGGCTGCGAGCTCTTGCCGGGCAGCGCAGCTGCAGAGCCCAGCCTGACCCAGTGCTCTGTGCTGCGCGGTGGCATGGCTGCCTGTCCTGGTGCTCTGGGCGGCATGACTGCAGCGCTGCCAGCCACCGGCGCTCCAGGCAGCGCAGTAAGGGGGCCGGGAGCGGAGGGGGTTGGATAGAGGGCAGGGGAGTTCGGGGTGGTGGTGGTGGTCAAGGGGCGGGGGTGTGGATAGGGGTTGGGGTGGTGAGAGGGCAGGGAACAGGGGGGTTGAATGGGGGCAGGGGTGTCGGGGGCAGTCAGGAAGCGGGGGGGTTGGATGGGGTGGCGGGGGCAGTCGGGGGACAGGGAGGGATGGATGGGGCAAGGGTCCCGGGGGGGGGCAGCCAGAAAGGAGAGGGAGGGTTGGATGAGGGTGGGGGGCCAGGCCGGACCTGGCTGTTTGGGGAGGCACAGCTTCCCCTAACCAGCCCTCCATACAATTTTGGAAACCCGATGTGGCCCTCAGGCCAAAAAGTTTGCGCGCCCCGATGTACAGCCTGCCGAAAACTGAGGGGGAAACTGAGGTGCTGAGCAGGGGGAGGCATGTGAAGCCCCTGCTCCTTGACCACCTTTTTTTTTTTTTTTTTTTTGTCTCTCCGCCCACTAGCCCGCCCAGATCCAGGGGTGCGAGCCAGCCCAGCCACCGAGTCAGAATCTCTGGGGAAGGAGCAGGAAGGGAGCCGGGGCCCAGGGTTGGTGGCGGTGGGGGTAGAGATGACAGCTTCTGTGGAGACCACACTGAGCGAAAACAGCTCCTCCTCCAATGCCTCATCCTCTACGGACCAACCCATCTACTTTAGGTACGAGATGCTGCTGCCTCTGGGGTGGGGCGAAGGGGCTGCTGCATAGTGATCAGCGAAGGGGGATCTTATTTCGAATTGAAGCGGTGGGTGGGGGAACATGGTGGGTGAATGAGGCAGAAGAGAAATGACGGAAGCTAGAATGCAGCCCGGCTCATGGGGTTCCTCACAGCCTGATCTGTACCGGAGGGACCATCAGTGACCACACAGCAGCAGGATCTTAGTTACACATTTTGTCTGGCAGAGTGCTTCATACTGATCTCTGCTCCCTGCAGCACAACGCCCCCTAGCACTGCACTGGGTCAGCACTCAGTGTGTGTGGGGGGTGAAACGCCCCTTGCTGAGTCCCCACCCCCTGCTGCCTGCAGCTCCAAGATTTTGGTGGTCTCCATCCAGGCTCGGGCTCTGCTTAGCGTAAGATCTGTGCCCATGAGGTGGCCCGGCTGTAAGTCCTGCCCCCTCGTCTGCCAGTCTCTCTAGCTCTCTGTCCCGATTGGTTGATCCCCAGGGAGTTCCGGTTCACGTCAGAAGTGCCCATCTGGCTGGACTATCATGGGAAGCATATGACCATGGACCAGGTGGTAAGTGAGGCTGGGGTGTGGAGATGCCAGTGAACCTCTGGGTGGGGCAGAGGTGGTGGGGAATCTCAGACCCCCTTTCCCTCCCCAACTAGCCAGAGCCTCTTGCCTCCTGCTGGAAGGACTGGGGATGGAGGGGGATAGTGTTGGATGAGCTCTGTGGCTTTTGGGCAGGATCTGGCCCTGGATGGGAGTGGGGGTAGGTATTGGGGTGGCATCTGGCCCAGGGTGGGGTGTGGGTGTGGGGGGTGGGCTCTGGTACTGGTGGACGTTGGAGTGGGGCAGACTCTAGAGTTGTGGGGTGGGGATGCTGCTCCCTCTCTGCTGGGTCTGGGGGTGCAGTGCTGAGCAGCCTCTCCAGGGGTAAGAATCCACTCCTTTGGCTGTTGTTGTCTGGTGGGCCTTAATGTAGCCCCTGGAGCTGGCACTAGAGGGGCCAGTGGGACCATCTGTGACACCTTTGACCCTGAGGTCACTGGTTTGAATCCTGCTGGGGTCAGGGTAGAGTTTACTGGTGTGGAACAAGTTCAGGTGGTGTCAGTTGAGATCAGACTGGCTTGGGGAGACCCCATCAAAACTGACCCTGGTTGCCTGGGCAGTGAGGACAGAACTAACCTCTTTTGCCAGCGGGGGGTGGGGTACCTGGAGGGTGGGAGTGGAGACATGCCTGCATTTAGAGGGGAGGTTGCTGTTCATAGGAGGCGTAATCCCCATTCTAGAACTGGGGAAACTGAGGCAAGGAAGGCTGAGTGTGGGAACCAGGTTTAGAACAGAGGAGTGCCTGGCTGCTATTGGGAGGGGGTGGGGTTGTGGCTGTGTGCATTGCACTGTGGGGTAGGGCAGTGCCGGGGGGTGGGAGCTGTGCATAGATAGGAGCAGGGGAATGCAGGGTACACATGGTACGAGGGGAGTGGCTGTGCATATATGGAGGAGCTGCGTGGGGGATAGGGAGTGTTGTGGGGGGCTGTGGGAGAGGGGTGTGGGATAGGGAGTGTTGTGGGGGGCTGTGGGGGAGGGGTGTGGGCTGTGCATCAGCAGTGCTTTAATCCTTTCTCTCTCCCCCTCTTCAGGGCACCTTTGCCGGGATCCTCATCGGCTTGGCCCAGCTCAACTGCTCTGAGCTCAAGCTCAAGCGCCTCTGCTGCAGACATGGGTGAACTGGGGGGCCTGGGACGTGCCCGATCCTGGGGGGAGGCGGAGTCAGTGCAGGCAGTGGGTGTGGGCTGTGCCCATGCAGGGCTCAGACTCGGGGATGGAGCTCCCTGTTTCTGCCCCACTCTCTTACTCTGATGGGCACCGCTGGGGCCCTGCTAGTTGCTGGGGAGGGGGTGGGGCGCAGTCTGTAGCGTGGCTCCAGGGCTTAGTCATCTCTAAGAGGGCACGGTTGGGGCTGGTCATTCTTTCCCACAATGCCCTCTGTCTGTCCCCCCCCCCCCCCAGGCTCCTAGGCGTGGACAAAGTGATCAGCTACGCCCTCACGGAGTGGCTGACGGACATCCGCAAGAACCAGCTGCCAGGCATCCTGGGTGGCGTGGGGCCCATGCACTCTGTCGTCCAGCTCTGTGAGTTCCTGGCACAGCCCTCGCCCCTTCCTTGCACAGGGCTCCCCCCAGCTTTGTGCCAAGCCCCTGTGTGGGGAGAACCACCTCGCTCTAGATCAGGGGGAGGGGAGAGGGCATGGGGCAGGACATAAGGGGTGGGTGATGGAGGAAGGATGATGCGGGGGTGGGGGGCTGGTGTGAGTGTGGAGAGGTGGGAGGTAAGGGGGATGGAGGCTTGGAGCAAGTGTGGAGTGGGTGATGGGGGCCAAGCATGGTGGGGGCGATGGCGGCGAGTAGGACGCGATGGTGTTCCTCCACGTCCGGCTAAGCTGGCCTTTTTTTTCCTCCCCTAGTCCATGGTCTGCGTGACCTGTTCTGGCTGCCCATCGAACAGTACCGCAAGGATGGGCGCATCATCCGGGGGCTGCAGCGCGGGGCTGCCTCCTTTGGGACCTCCACAGCCTCAGCTGCCCTGGAGCTCAGCAACCGCCTGGTGCAGGCCATACAGGTGAGAACCCTCCCTCCCATCCATCCATCCACAGCCTGGGACAGGCCACCCCCCACCCCAGCACTTTGGGGCGGGGGCTGTAGCCAGCATGGAAGGCAGGGTGGGGAAAGGAGCCAAGGGTCTGCAATAGCATCGGAAAAGGCTTTTCAGGTACTAAGCCCCCCATCCCTTTGTCATGAGGGAAATTGGTTCAGAGAGGGGAAGGCACTTGCCCAAAGTTAGTGGTAAAGCTGGGAACAGAACCCAGGAGTCCTGGTTCCCAGTCCCTCACCCCTCTCCTCTAACCAACTAGTCCCTACTCCCCTTCTAGGGATGCTTTCTTTTTGTCTTGAGTCAGTTCTGACCTGTAGGCCAGGTCAGTTATCGAGGGTGGACTTGGAGAGTGTGTCTGTGTGTGGTGGAGTGAGGGGACTAAGGGTGAATCTGGGGGGAAGGGGTCTGTGTGTATAGGGTGTGGGGAAGGAAGCTGGGATGTGCAGTGCTCTCACTAGGGGGTGCTATTGGGGTCTCTTATCTCTTAATGTGCCCCTGCCCCTGCCAGGCCACAGCTGAGACAGTCTATGACATCCTGTCTCCAACCTCCCCTGTGACACGGACCCTGCTGCATAAGAAGCACGCCCGGAAACTGCGCCGGGGCCAGCAGCCAGCTGACCTCCGTGAGGGCGTGGCCAAGGCTTATGATACCTTCCGAGAGGTATGGTTCCTCCCTGCTAAGGCCAGTCCCCTTCCATGCAGGGGGCCAAGGCTGCTCCCACTACTGGAAATTCCCTCCTGACCCTCCCAGGTGACGGGCCTAGAAGCATTAAGGTTGGGAGTCTTATCGTTTTTAAATTCCAGTTAGATCTGGTGTCAGGTACTTCCACGGGCTAACCGTGACACACACCCCCCCCACTAACCGCTCCTCTTTGCTCCCTTGCAGGGCGTGATTGACACCGCCCAGACCATCTGCGACGTGGCTGCCCGGGGCCATGAGCAGAAGGGCATCACAGGGGCGGTGGGTGGAGTCCTGCGCCAGATCCCTCCAACCGTGGTCAAGCCCCTTATCGTGGCCTCAGAGGCCACCTCGAACCTGCTGGGGGGGATGCGCAACCAGATCAAGCCAGATGCCCGCAAGGAGGAGTCTCTCAAGTGGCGGTTGGAGGAGAGCCAGGACTGACGGGGTACGGACTGTGCCCCAGAGCCCAGCCCCCCAGACACTGTGACGGCCAGCCATCCCCTCCTCCTCTGGGAGGGTGCCAAATCCCACCCCCTTCTAGGAGCCGCTGACCCCTCCGACCAGCCCGTGCCAAGGACACAGTGCGGCAGGGGCTGCAATTCGAACCAAGGAACCGCAGTGCGAAGGGGGCATGTTGTCAACTTGAGATAAGCGAGGGCTCCTAATTTAACCCCCCGCCTCGTGGTCACTTGGGACTTGCTTTTATACTGATCAGCCCCTTGAGTCCTCCCCTGCATGATCCCTGCAGCCCCCTTCCCCCAAAACCAAATGAGGAGACTGAGTATTAAAGGAAGTGAGTGGTTTTCACTTGGTCCCTTGGCCCGGCTTTTTCCAGCCCCATGTCCCAGGCAGCCTTTGCAGGGGCCTGGGGCATCAGATCGCAGGGAATAAGGACCTTGGTCCCCCTCTGTCCCCAGCTGCTGGCATTGGAGGGGATTGTGGGGTAACGATCCTCGGCTGAAACCGTCCGCCTCACCTGGCCTGGGGTGGGGGGATGGTGGCCCTGTTCAGGAGTAGGGGGCCCAGATGCCTGTCCCCCTGCTGGCAGTGCCCACATGAGGAGCTACGTTCTCCCTCCACCCATCTTTAGCAATGCCCTGCTTGCTCCTACCCTTGCCATCCCAGTTGCCGGTTTGTTGTGTTGTGGAGCTGGCTGTGGTACTGGCTGGTGGCACTGAGCTGTTTTGAAAGAGTCACCCGCTTCCCCTTTTCTTGCTGATACCGAATAGCCGGAGCTACTTTAGTCTGTCACTATAAGGCAGGTGTTCTGGGCTTCAGACTGTCCTTGCACCCCCTCTCCCATTTGTATCCCTCCTTGGAGCACTGCAGAAAGGTCCCTACAGACCTGCCAGCCAGTGGAAACCAGTGCACCTGGCTTATTTTATCCCTAAGGGGGTGCAAGCACAAAACAAATCTGGCACCCCCAGCCTCCTGGAACAGGCTTGTACTAATTGAGTGAAAGGAGCTTCTCTGTCAGCTGGCAGTGGTCGTAGGCTATTATCCCCTAAAGGCCACATTTGCATCTTGCCCAGGCTGAACTGCTCCAGCTCTGCCTCCTGGGTCCCATCTTGACTTTGTCTCAGGCACTGGGGAGCTCTGCATTGAGGGGCAGGGCCCATGCTTTGGGACAGAGTCAGCTTCCTGTGGAAGTCAGGGGCAAATGGAAGGGGAGTGCCCCATGGTTCTGTCAGTGCATGAAGGTGACTGAGGGCTTGCAAGTATGGTGTGGAGGGGAGATCAAGGGGGCCCTGCACCTTCCCCTTCACCCAGCTGAACAAAGGGGAGTCCAACACTAGAACCCCTCTTCCCCCTGTCTGTGTAATACTGAGCTTCAGCCACCAGGGGGAGCAGCAGTGTTCTATGCTGTGGGCCTTGGCTGGATGGTGGCTTTGGGGCTGGCTATCCCCCGCTGCTCCCCCACTCTCAGCAGGTGGCAGGCTGGCACGGTGGAGGTGGCTGCTGCTCTGGGTTGGTGCCAGGGGGGCATTGGACATGGTGGGAGTAGGTAAGGGGGCCATGCACCTTCTATTATCTTTCCTGTCTCTACTGTGCTGTCAGCAGCAAGAATCTTACAAGCCGAGGCCCCAGTTCAGCACACGGGAGTGGAGAAACCAACACCCCCACTTTAGAAATCCAGGTCTGCCCTGTGTGGGTGCTTCAGCTCCCAGAGCCCCCCTCCTGCTCCCTACAGTGGTGGTAAGAAACTGCAGCGGTGTGTCATAGCCTCTATCCTCCCTTGGTTAAGGGTGATTCCCCTCTCCTGGTCTATGGCTTTCAGGGTGTAATACGCACTCCCATGCCATAGGTGTGGACATACCAAGTGTCCTGTTGAATGAATCAAGGGTGGGAGGGGTCAGTCCTGCGTCGTGATCAGTTTAGGGAAGAGAGGGGCAAGGGGTAACTGCATCATGGTCAACGTACCAGAGGCTGGGAGGCTTGGGAAGTGCCTTCTGGGCTCAGTGTCTGTAGTGCCCACCAGCACTGCCAGAGGGCTGAGGCTAAATCCTGGAAAGATGGCGAGGGGCCCAGGTACCCCAGTGAGTGGAGGGAGGGTGGATAGGGTCTCTGGTCGGTGTTGGGCAGATCAGACACGGTGCCCAGCAGGGTCCTTTCTGGTCCCAGAAATCCTTGTGCTCCTTTCGCTGTGGCCTTTGTCTCAGTGGAAGCGACTTCCCTTTCCAGGCAGGGACCTTTAAACCTGGAGGCAGCCCGAGGAAAATGGCCCCCGGGGCTGGGAAAAGCAGGCTTGAGCCTGAAGGGGGCAAGAAGTTTTAGTGCTGGGAGCTCGGATGGTTTAGGTAGACCCGGCAAGTGGAACTCACGCTGTGCCTGGGGGAAGCTGTCTCCCCCTGGCCTGTGCCAGCTGTGCAGGGGCGGGTTGATGGCCGCGGGGGGGGTCGCCTGTGTGCACAGCTCTGGAATGAGCTGGTTTCCCTGGGGTTTTTTTCTCTCCCCAGGCTGTAACCCTTAGCACCAACAACAGTCTCCATGGCGACACAGCCTGTGATTGCCACCCGCCCCCCTGCAGCTCTAAAGGTGAGGGGGAGCAGGAGGGGCGGGGGTGTCTGGCTCTGGGGTGTTGTCTCCAGCAGGGGACGGCAGGAGAACAGCCAAGGCTGAGGGCTGGGCTCCACTCCAGCCCGGGGCAGAGGACAGCACTTGATTAAGGAAGCAGAGGTGGGGCTAGAAGCCAGGAATCCCGGCTCCCAGCTCTGTTGCTCTAACCGCTGGACCCCTGCCCCTGGCAGGCATAGAACCCAGGAGTCCTGGCTCCCCAACCCAAGGAAGCAGAGGTGGGGCTAGAAGCCAGGAATCCCGGCTCCCAGCTCTGTTGCTCTAACCCCTGGACCCCTGCCCCTGGCAGGCATAGAACCCAGGAGTCCTGGCTCCCCAGCCCAAGGAAGCAGAGGTGGGGCTAGAAGCCAGGAATCCCAGCTCTTGCTCTAAGCCCTGGACTCCTGCCCCTGGCAGGCATAGAACCCAGGAGTCCTGGCTCCCCAGCCCTTGCAGGAAGGGAGCCCTTGGCTGCTCCCCACCCCTTCCTGGTTGCCCTTGGGCAGCTGCTGGCACAGGGTTTGTTTGTGCCTTGGTAGCCATGGTGATGGGGTGGGGAACCCTCTGGCATGTTAGCTAGCCCTGACCACATCCCATGCCTGTGGGGAACCCCACATGCAAACACTGAGCAGCACTTAGGGGGAATCCTCACACACTGCTCCACAAAGGGCCCGAACTCCCATCCTCCCACAATGACCTTCCTGCTGCACTGTGCTGGGGGCCCCCCAGCACCCACCCCCTGCATGGGAGGGGCTAGTGGTGCATGCAGATCTGCGCCCCTTCAATCTCTGAGGGTGCGTCCTGGGCGGTGAGATATGATAGACACTGGCTGGGGGGGGGGGGGGAGATGATTGGCTGAGGGACAGCACATGGGGTTGAGATAAGATTGAGATATGTGGCCGCCGTGGGGAGCTGGGTGGCTGACAAGGGCTAGAAAGTGGAGTTGAGTCTGTTGACGTGCAATTTGTGGTGTGCGCACAAGCATGCCTCTGCAAAGGAGAGGGTAGGGAAAGTGTGTATCCACCAGCTCTGTGCCCACAGCTCTTGCCAAGGTTCGAACCTAGGAGTCCTGACTCCCAACCCCTTGCGTGCTAACCACTGGACCCTGCACATGCACGCACATGAGTGTACATATCCACCCCTCCCCCGGAACAGCTGGGCTCAGATTTACCACCTGTTCATTAAATGTCCCTCCACAATTCCCCCTCAGGCGCTTCTGCGCAGGGAGGGGAAAGCAGGGGCCGAAAGGCTGCTGCTGGGTTAAGATACACTACGGTTTTATTAAGGAGATGATGCAGCGAGCTGGGCTTGAGGTATGTAACCTCCACAGAAGGGGCCACCTGCCCCTATGCCACCATCTCCTCCCTGGTCCTTATGATCCTGCATCACAGCACCTCAGGGGTGTGGGGATGTGCCACTCCTCCTCCCAAGGGCTCCTGGCACTTTCTGTGTAGGTGCCAGCTCTAGCCCCTGGCGTAAGGTGATCGGCACCTGCTTGGCTGGACTGACACCACATTAATTTTCCTCCATGGGGTGTGACTCCTCCTGTTATGGCTGAAAAAGTAACATAGGGAAAACTAGCATCCTTCTTTCCTGTTCTACAATCACAGAACTTGCTCAGGCTTCAATTTAAACCCTGCCCTAATTTCTGATCCCCTGAAACTGGAGCAGCACCGGATCCTCCCAGCTAGCAGGCTGGGGCTTTAATTGATCCAGTTTTTCTTAGCCAAATTCCACCTCCACCCCACCCCTTTTTGTTTGTCCAACTCCCCTCTCCCCCTCCCAGCATGAGATGCAGCCACCTGTGGAGGGGCATGCAGACTGTTTGTACAGGGAGCCCTTGCTTGGTGCTGAGAAGCAGCCACCTCTGGGGTGGGGCACAGGAGTGGTTTATCTGCACACTGCATAACATGGTTTTTTGAATCCACTTCAAGCTTCAGCACAGGGGCCTAGTAAAGGCTGCTCAGAGCGGCGTAGCCTGGGGCACTGGGGCGCGGTCATCTTGATTTTACAGCAGAGAATCTCCTTCTCATTCCAAGTGCCCAAGGGGGTTTTAGACTCCCCCCTTCCCCTCCCTCAATTTGGACAACCAGATCCATGGCCAACACTACCTGGTGCTTATTGGCAACTGCTACTAAAGGCAACCCGGCCTGTGGCTGCTGGTGGAAGCAGGGCCAATCTGGGCCCTGACCCCACCCCCCGTCGTCTCCTGGTGCTGACTCTTAGGAGCATGAGGTGGGCTGTGGAACCCATGGCCCTTCTGCCTGAAAGCCGGGGCCCAGATTTCAGAGGCTGGGTTGATGGCTACACTGCACCCTAAGTGTGGTGGTGTCTCCTGGGGTGTCCTATGGAGGAAAGACCCACTGAGCCCCTGCCTCACGGGGCGAGGCTCTATCTATGCCAGCAGAGATGCACTGGGGTCCTGGGGAGCCCCACACAGCTCCCCCACAGTAGCCCTAGAGAGGAGGCGGGTGAGTTACATCCAGATGAGGTGTCTCAGGGTCCCACAACTTAAGGCTCAGGGTAAGAGCAGCTCTGGGGCTTTCACGGAGGAGGTGGCTGCCCAGTCCAGTGGGCTCTGTGGCATTCCAGCCTCAGGGCTCGCTGGGGGCTGGCATCTCCTCTGGCCCCAGCCTCTGCTGCGCAGCCTGCAGGGTGTGGGTGAGGTGGTGCAGGCCGATCAGGTAGCCATCCTCGTGGCTGCCCCGGCTCCATGGCACATCATGGCACAGGGCCAGCTGGGGTGGCGCTGGCAGTGTCTTGCCGAAGTCAATCATCCACACGTTGGCCCGGCCCTGGCGGTCGTGGACGAAGAGCAGCGAGCTCCCAATGACCTGGGGGGAGAGATCAGGGGCATTTGTAGCGAGGGGGCACCAGCTCTGTGGGGAATGGGAAACGGCCTTTCTCTCTAGGGAGCGTCAGCTTCAATCCAGCCCCAGGCCATGGCGCTGGCTGACTTGGGCGGTGGGGAATGGGACACTGCTGTGGGGGATCCCTTTTCCCCTCTTGGAGGTTCAGGCTCATAGCTCGTGGGGGGGGTTGTCACCTTATTAGGGGGGTAGGTTTGGGCCCACACCCCTCTGCTCTACGGGGGGGTGCTTTTCCCTCCTCCCTCTCTTTGCCAAACCTGTTCCTTTGCCCTACACCTGGTGCTGTGGGCCCCCTCAGACTGTGCTGGGGGAGGGGAAATTCCTGGATGCCTGGGTTCCCCTTGACTCACCTCATGGGTGCGGAAGAAGACTGATTCCTGCAGTGCGCTCCGCATGCTCTCCAGGCGGCTCTGGTAGGCACTCTGCAAGTTAAAGAGGGGGGGAGGCGGTCAGAGGGTACCCAAGAGAGGGAGGGGGGGTCTCTGCTCTTTGGGGCAGAGGGGTATGGAGCGGGGCAGACAACCAAGCTGCCTCTCTCTGCCTGAGGGCAAGTCCAGCATAGCATGATCACACTGCCCTATGTCCCCTGGGCTTTAGTCCAAGCCCACGGTGAGCCGACCCCAAGACTCAGCCAAAATTCCCCTATTGCTCTCCAAACACCACCAGCCAGCCTTGTATCACCCACCGCCCCTCCCTGGCCTCCCCACTCCCACAGTGCCATGCAGTGAGCGACAGGGGCCCGGGCAGTGACCCCGGGGGATCTGGTGCCCATCTCTTACCAAGATACTCCCCTGTCTCTTGGTGAAAATCAGGAAGGTGTCGATGATCTGCTCCTGGGTCCGGGTCTGTTTGAAATCCTTCTGCACAGCTCCCCCCTCTATCTGTGAGACACACGGCAGGGTTCAGGCAGACAGGCAGCCCAGGGGAGACTTCCCCATACAGGAGCCATCCAGTGCGAATATGCAATTGCCTCGGGAGTTGATACAGGGCCCCCCGGCCTGGTGCACCTCCAGGGTGGCGCAAAGAGGCTGTTTACACAGGGCTCCCTCGCCTGGTGCTGAAATGTAGCCACCTCTGAGCTGGGGCACAAGGATTATTGATACATGGATCTCTTTCCCAATGCTGAGATGCAGCTTCCTCTGGGGTGGGGCACGGGGGCTGTTTATACAGGGATTCCTCGCCTGGCGCTGGGGTGGAACATGGGGGCTGTTTATACAGGGAGCTGCAGCCTGGAGCTGAGCCCTCGTAGGGCTGGGAGCCCCTATTTTCCTCTCACTCACTGTCACGCCCTCAATGCGGAAGCCCAGGGAGGCGGTGGAGCTGATGTGCTCACGCCATTGCATGTAGCGGGGCTTGGTGACCGCCCTCTGGCTGTGCTCCTCGGCCGTAGCAGCGCTTGGATCCACCTTCACCATCTTCTGGTACATGTCCTTGCGGGGGGTCGGCTTCAGCAGGGCCTGGGTCAGCTCTTCCTCCAGGTATGTCCTATGGGCAAAGGCAGAGGGGTGGGGAATGGGACGTGGGGGCCTTTTGCTTCTAGAAGGTGCCAGCTTCAATTTGGTCCCAAGGCAGGGGGCCTGGCTAGCTCGGGGGGGGGGGGAGGGCAGGAAAGGAACATGGGGCATGTTGCCTCTAGGGGGAGCCACCTCCAATGTGGCTCCAGAGTGGAGTTCCAGCTGGCTTGGGTGGGGAACGGCACAGAGGCCCTTTCTCCTCTAGGGGGCATCGGTTCCACTCTCCAGTGGCAGGGGGTTCCACAGGCATATGTCCCCCCATCCACTGCACTGACCTCACCCCCATCTTGCAGTCCATGATGCTGGGTGCATCGAGGCCACGCAGCAGATCGTCCATCTGGATGTAGTGCTCGCCGTCCTTCACCACCACACCGTGGTAGGCAGGCACATAGGGCCGCAGTGCATCACTCATCAGCGCCTCCAGGCAGGTGTTCTCCACAGTGCTGAACTTCTTCAGGATCTGGCCCCCCTCACTGGGCTTGAAGTTACCTAAGAAAAGGGGTGATGTAATGAGGGGCAGGCAGGAACCCTGACATCCTGGGGCTAGTTGGGAACAAATGGGTGTTGGGCAATACCTGGTGGCAGAGAATTCCCCTGGCCAATGATGCTGCCACACTGAGAGCCAGGGGCAAGGAGTTCCCCAGGCCACCACTGTCCCCAGGCACCTGGACATCCACACCACCTTAAAATGACCTGAGAACCCAGCAATTCTCATTCTGCAGTAGGGAGCTGGCCTGGAGTGCCCCCCGAAACCCCTTCTCACCTTCATGCCCTGCCAGCTGCACCCAAGAGCTGTGACGCCGCAGAGACCAGTGCACCATGGTGAAAAATGTCTTCCATGACTTGGTCTAAAGGGAAACAAGGCAATTGTCAGCCTGGCAAGGGGCTGCCCCCCCCCGTCTATTATCCCCTCCCCCTCTGAAAGTGAGACTCTCATCCTAGCACTGGCCAAAGCCTCCTAACACATAAACAGCCCCTGAGCCACACCCCAGAGGTAGCTGCATCTCAGCACTGGGTGAAAGATCCTTATTTTAACAGCCCCCGTGCCCCATCCCAGAGATGGCTACAGCTCAGTGCCAGAGGAAGGATCACTGTATAAGGGCTGGTCTACAGCGGCAGGGCTTTAACGTGGTTTGTGTGGTCACGGCGCAGCGCTGGGAGAGAGCTCCACCTCCACGAGGGGCGTAGCTCCCAGCGCTGGTGCACGGTCTACACTGGTACTTCGCTGAAACTTGCTGCGCTTTGCGGGGGGTGGGATTTCACACCCCTGAGCGAGACAGTTGCAGTGCTGTAAATTGCCAGTGTAGACACGCCCTAAGTCCCTGCGCCCCACCTCAGAGGTGGCTGCCTCTCAGCAATGGGAGAGGGAGCCCTGTTTAAACAGCCCGTGTGTGCCATCCGAAAGGCGGCCGCATCTCCAGCTTGTGGTGTCCCCAAGCGAGGCAGTCCCTGCCTCAGCCTCATTGTTGTGTGAGCTGCCTGGCGCTGAGTCACTCCGGTGCTGGGGCTCAGCCGTCCTTCCTGCCACCAGAGCTGGCTGCAGCCGCCTTGCTAAAACACGCCTGGGGGTCAGGGACGGGGTGGTGCTTGCATGAGGGATGGGAGCACACCTGCTCCCCCAAGCGTGCACCCTCCAGCCTGGGCTGGGCAGTCTCCCGTAGTGCTAGGGGGGCTGGGGCAGCTCTGCTGAGGAGGTGGAGGGGCTGTTTCTTGGATGTGTGTGTGTTCACAGACACGCTTGAGCAACTCCAATCTCAGTTCAGCAACCTTGGCAGCCCTAGGCCCACAGGAAGGGAGCTCCCAGCTGCCATGCACGCACACTACACACACTGCAGGCAGAGTGAGTCTGGTGTGCTCACACATTGCACAGCCTGGTGTGATGCACTGCTACACACACACAAACTGCAGGGGGGCTGAGCTGGGCATCATGCCCTGTTGCTCACACTGGCATGCTGTGCACACACTGCAGAGCCCTGGAGCCAAGACCCCTGCAGTGATGTAAACATGCACCCTGGAGGCCAACGAACCCCTAGGTATGGAGCAATGCTGAATATGCATACTTTGCAGAGACACGGAGCCAGCTGCAATGCATTGCTGCTCTCTCTCTCTCTCTCTCACTCACACACACACACTCTTCGCATGTGCCATGCACTGATCCCAGCCTTGAAGCTTGGCTGCAATGCCCTGCGGGAAGAGCTTGCACTAGGCACACTTATGCAATCATGTGGGTGCCCTGTGTGCTCCAGGCAGGGCACTGGCCCCTCTCCAAGCAGCGCCCGCGCCCAGCCGGTTTGCAGGCTGCAGAGGAAACCCAAGGCCTGGCACCCACCCAAAAGAGCTCACTTTTTCCACAACAGTCGGTTCCAGCCAGGCCCTGGTTCTGCCAGGAGTCATATTAACCCTTCGGGGGGGTGGGGGAAGCTGGGAAGGACTCGGGGGGGTAGACTCTGGAAGCAGAGGAGGCAGGTGTCCTGGGGAGCACAGGCCAGGCGGGGAGCAGAGAAGGTTCCTGCGGGCAGGGGAGGTGGGAGACATGGGGAGCACAGGCAGAGGGAGGGAATTCTGGCGGGGGGGGGGGGAACCTTTCCAAGCCAGTCCTCCCCAAGCAGATCCCTGGGGAATCCATCTGTCCAAATCTGAGTGTCCAGAGTGGGTGGGGCTGAGCTGGGTGCTGGTGGGGGAGGGGGCATGGGTCCCCCTCTACACCTTCCCCGCCCCCCACTTCCTTCCCTGACACACTAAGAGAAAGGCTGGAGCCAGGATGTGCCCTCATATCCCTCTCCTACCCCACACCGGGGGTGGGGAGGGGGGGAATGGAGTCTCGAGGCCCCTGCTCTTCCCCATTCCCCTCCCTGCCCAGACCAGGGCAATGGAGGTTGGGGTAGCAGATGCAAGGGCGGTATTGACTTTCCAGGTGCTTGCTCAGGATGGGAAGGGAGCAGAAGGCTGGGGAGGGAGGTTCCCTGTCCCTCCCCCCAGCAGGCAGCTGGCACCGATGCTCCAAGACAGGGACTGGCATGAGTCCAGGGGGATGGGCAGGGAACAAAGCCCTTGGCCCTGGTGCTGGCTACAGGGGACCGTGGGGGCCTTTAAGGGCAGCCAGCACTCCCCCTTATTAATCACTGCTTGGCCCCCACCTCCATGGCACCAGGAAGCAGGACCCGGCACTGATCCAGCTACCAGGGGGATGCCCTATTTGCAGCTGCCAAGCCAGCCAACCCTCCCCCCAACCGTTTCCTACTCTCTTGACTCGCCCGAGGGGGGGCCATTTGCTCAGCCAGTGCTGAGGAAACCGCATTGGGGAAGGGAAGTGATGTCAGAGCCCAGAGGGGAATCCTCCTGCAGATACTGAGAGACTGAGCAGGATAGAGACAGGCAAACCCCGAGTAACACAATGAACTCAATAAAGCCCTACACCACGCCCCTCTCCTGCAACACAACACAAGACAACGCAACCTGCATGCACAGCACAACCCCTACCCAACACAGCCCCTCTGTGCAGGATGCACAACACAACCCCAACACAATACAACACAACCCCTCTGCTCTGTGCAGTGCAATCACAACACCACACAACCCCTACCCAACACCGCCTCTGTGCAGCATGCACAACACAGCACCACACCACAGCTCTGCAGTAACCTGCACAGACCCATCCCCATGGGAATGGCTCTGTGAGTGTGTGTAGGGGACTGTCACTGCACGGGCAGGGTGAAGCTAATGCGCCCAGGGACCTCCTCCCACCCACGCCTGCAGCAAGGCCAACCTCATGGCTGCGGGCAGGAAGGCGTGGGAGGCAGCAGAGTTGCGGGGGGAACGGAAAGGGGCCACTCTTCCCACCCGCCTCTCCAGCTCCAGCCAGGGCTGAGGTGCTGGGGGGGGGGAGGGGTCTGAGAGTCACCTAAGGGTGCTACAAAAGCTGGTACCCCTCAATCATGACCTGCAGCCCCCTGCTATCCCAGCCCTGGGCTCCCCCACCAGCTTTGCCAATGCCCCTCAATCCCAATCTGTAGCCCCGTATTATCCCAGCCCGGGTTCCCCGGTCAGACCCTCACACACCAAAGGCAGCATTTAGCTCCACCCCCTGCCCTCTTTGTCTCACCTTCCTCAGCATCTTCCTCCGCCCAGGCTTCCCCTTCTCCTCTTCCTCACTGAAGACATCGTCGGACTCCTGCGAGGACTCGAAGGAGGAACAGGTGGAGGAGCTGGAGACAGAGCGGTCGTGGCCACTGCTAAGGCCCTTCATGGCCATGTGCTGGAGCTTGGGGGCTTCTGGGGGACCTGCATTCCCCTTGGTCCCATGAGGAGATGGGGCCTGGACTCCTTTTGGAGAGTCATCCTCAGGAGATGCCTTTGCCCCATCCAGGGCCGGCCCCTCTCCCCCCACATCCATGGAGAGCCCTGGGCCCTGGACCAGCTCCCCTCTCCACTCGGGATCCCCCGAGGCACCCTCCTTTGCCAAACAGGGAGCAGGACAGTCCTGCCCTCCCTGAGCCAGGGCCTGAGAGATGCCTTTTGGAAAGGCCTTGATGCCATTGAGCCCCTCCATGGCTGATCCCGTTCCTAGATTGTCTCCCCAGGGCACTCCAATTCGGGGTTCAGCTCAGACCAACTGCGGGTGGCATCTCCTTGCCCCGGGGAGCCCGACAGGGAGCGGGTTGGGGCGCTGCATTGCTGGAAAAGAGTGGGGCCCGTTCTGTGGGGAAAATAGCACAGAGAGGGAAGGGTTAATCTGATATTCTGCGGCGGGGGGGATGCTTGGTGACAGCCCATAGGAGCACCTTCCCCCTACATTCCCCTAGCCAGCCCAGCTCCAGGCCTGTGGTCTCTGCCTGGCATGCACCCCAGGACCCGGAGAGCAGTGATTTCACAACCAGCCTGAAAGGGGAAGAGAGAACAGAAAAGAGCTGTGAGGGAATTTTCCTAACCAGCTCCGCATCCCCACAGGCCCAGCCCATCTTGGGTGGGGTGACCAGACGTCCCGACATTATCAGCACCGTCCCGATATCAGGGGCTTTTGTCTATTACCCCCCCACCCCCCGCACAGGGCCCTAACCCAACCCATCCCAATTTTTCACATTTGTTATTTGGTCACCCTAATCTTGGGGATGCCAGGATCCCTCTTCTCCAGGAGATGCAGCATCACAGACCAAGACATGTTTCCCCATTTGGTCAGGAGAGAAACTGAGGCACAAAGCATAGTGAGGGGTCTGTCTCCACGATCCAGAACTCAGGAGTCCTGCTCCCAGCCTCCCCTCCACTTTAACCCACTAGACTCCACTCTCCTCCCAGAGCTGGGGAAAGAACCCAGGAGTCCTGACTCCTAACTGCAGGTGGTCACTTTTGATTCACTATGATCTAGTGTGACTGCTTGTGACCTATGTCAGTCAACGTTCAACCAGTGTGTGATCTACTCCAGGGTCTAGCATGGTCTCTCAAGCTGTACTGTGATCTGCTGTGGTCTGGTCAGCTCTATGGGGATGGATTGTCATCTACTATTGTGTTCTCTTAGGACCTGTGGGAACCAATTTTGAGAGGCTGAGAGCCACTGAGATTTCCTGTGATCCATGCAGCTCTGCTGTGAAGTACTATGATGTGGTGTGGACCTTGTGAACTGCTGAGAGCCAATGAGGTTGTGATCTACTTAAATGTGCTGTGAGTTCACTGACATCTGTTGAGATGTGTTGTTATGTATTGTGATTTGCTGGTATCTATTGAGAATTACTGTCATATACTATGGCCTGCTGAAATGTCCCCACAGATCAGCTGAGATGGGTTGTGTTCTGCTCTGGGGTTTACGGAGATCTGTGGGATCTGTTTTTATCTGTTGTAATCTCATTGTGGTCTTCTATGATCTAGTGAGATTCGCTGAGATGTGTTGCAATCTCATCTTCAGGGCTTCAGCCAGTTACCTGCTGGGGTCAGGAAGGAATTTTTCCCCCACAATCCACAACCGAACAGAGGGATTCAGGGTGGGGTCAAGGGGGGATCACCTTCCTCTGGAGCATCAGAGATCAGCCACAGATGGAGAGGGGACACTGTATGGGGTGGACAGTTGGTCTGAGATGATCCAGAGACTCCTCTGTCTTCGCTGCTTGGCTGGCACGTCTTGCTCCCATGCTCAGGGTGTAACTGATGGCCAGATTTGGGGTTGGGAAGCAATTTCCCCAGAGATCAGATTGGCAGGGGTGTCTTTGGGGTGTCTGATGGGATTATCTGGCTATGTCTCACCTCACCAATTCCCTGCCACCACAGGGGCCTTAGACACTGATGACATCTGGCTCTGTCCTGTTCTCTGCCTGGGGCTCAACAGTTTGGTCTTGAGAGGACTGAAATGCTTCAGTCTGTCATTGAGCTCGACAGAGAGGTACCTGGGAGAAGTTTAATGGCCTATGATACAGAGGAGGACAGACTGGATGATCTAGTGATATTTTACACCCTTGTGGGAACTATTATGATCTGTTCTTCTGATGTGACCCATTTTGATCTGCTGGATCTATGGAGACCTGCTCGTATGTGTTGGGATCTGCTGCGATCTATGGAGCTCTACCAATATGGGCTGGGATATAACGAGATCTGTTGTGGCACACTGAGATGTACTGGGACGTTCTACCCGGGGGAAGGCCTGCGATCCTTAGCTCTTTGTTAATTGAAAACTAGATCCGCACAGATCCCTGGGGAATGAACCACAGGGACCAACACTGTCCTGGGTCCAAGATGGGGGACGAGTAGCTGGGACCCCCCCATGGGACTTTCCCACTCACCCGTCCCATGCTGGAGAGTGGGGAAGTCAGGGAAAAGTGGGTTAAACACCACCACCACCCCACCCCATCCCCTGCCTCTCAACAGGGTTGTCCAGCCTGGCTCCAGGCCCAGCACTCTCCCTGGCAAGGAGCCCCCGGCCCAGCGCCATGGAGCCTCCTGGGGCTTTTCAGAAGGGAGTTGGGAATGAGATGAACAAACTGAATCCCAGCCCAGGGCTGCGGGCACAGGGGGAAGGGAGCCTGCTGGCCCGTAGCCATAGGACAACAGCTGGGAGGGAGGAAGGGATGCACAGGAGGGGTGAAGGAGGCGGGGATCGCTCACTCTGCATGCCCTGCTCTACCCACTAGACTCCATTGTGGGGCAAAGAATGGCATATTGTTAGGGGATGCTGTGGGTGTGCGGAGTGTGTGTAAAGGGGGCTGGGGGGAGCTCTCCCTGCCCCGGAGATGCACAAAGGGATGAGGAGAGGGGGTGTCCTGCTGCCCTTCCACAATGATTTGTGTGCATGGAAAATCCCATGGCAGCTGCAGCCATCAGTGGGTTCATTGTCCCAAGGGGGCTCTATGGTTTGGGGGAGAGGAGGAGGAGGATGATCGGATGTGGGGACCAGAACCCAGGAGTCCTGGCTCCCAGCTCTCCCCCGCGGTCTAATCGATTAGACCCCACTCCCCTCCCGATCCCGGGGTAGGGGGTGGAGTCCTCCCCGCCATGTGGACCAGGAAGTGCTGCAGTGACCCTTACCCCCAGGGCATTCCCGTGGGTCGGGGGGGGGCAGCGTCCATGCCCCATCTCGGCTCCAAGGGGAAGCGTCCTGCGGCAGAGCAAAGGGGGCACCTCCCCTCCCCCGATTTCAGCTGCCCCCACGCCGCGGACCCTCCCAGCCGCGCTGCGCGATGTCCCCCTACCTTCCAAGCCGAGGTCCGGGCTAGTGTGGCATAGACATCCCGGCGCTGCGAGCCTGGCCGCGGCAGGCAGAGGGCGGGGATGGCGGGGGCGGGGGAGGGAGAATGGCTGACAAATTGCCCCCCGAAAATTAATCCTGCGCTGCCCTCTGCTGCTCAGCCGAGGGACTGACTCCCTCCAGGCCCGGGGGAGCTGCGGGGGTGGGGGACGCTGCGCCTGGAGGGGGCGCTGGAGGGCGGCTGTGATTGGGTGTGGGGGGTGCTGAGTGTATGGGGGCGGGGCCGGACGCGGGAGAGAACCACAACTAGGCATGGATCGGAGCTGAGCAAGTCCAGAACCAGCTTCAGGTGTAACACAACGCACAGTCAACCTGTGGAACTCCTTGCCAGAGGATGTTGCGAAGGCGAAGACCATAACAGGGTTCAAAAAATAACTAGATAAGTTCATGGAGGATAGGTCCATCAATGGCTATTAGCCAGGATGGGCAGGGATGGTGTCCCCAGCCTCTGTTTGCCAGAAGCTGGGAATGGGCAACGGGATGGATCACTTGATGATTACCTGCTCTGTTCATTCCCTCTGGGGCACCTGGCACTGGCCACTGTCAGAACACAGGCTACTGGGCTAGATGGACCTTTGATCTGACCAACTAGGGCCATTCTTATGTTCTTAATTCCCCTATAGCTGAACACCAAACCCTAGGCATAGATCCATCCACCCACCCCCAGAACCACCCCATCAACACACACCCCCATCAATCCATCTGTCCACCCATCCATCTGCATATACACCCATCCATCGACCCAGCCCCAAATACACCCAGCCATCCATTCCCATATCCATCTGTCCATCCACCCATCCCATATACACCCACTCATCTATCTATCTCCATATACTCCCATCCATCCGGCCATACCCCCATCCTCATATACACTCATTCATCCATTCCCATACCCATACCCATCCACCCATCTCCACACATACACATCCATCCACCTAGCCCCACAGAGAGCTACACACACATTCATCCATCCCCATAGCCACTCATCCATCTACCCATCCCCATTCACCCCTCATCAATCCCCATATCCATCTTTCCACCCATCCAGCCATCCGCATGCAAGCCCCTGCATCCACCCATCCACCTCCATATCCATCCTGCTGTCCCTATATACACCCACACCCACATCCATCCTGATCTATCTATCTATCTATCTATCTATCTATCTATCTATCTATCTATACCCATGCACCCCTTCTATCTATCTATCTATCTATCTATCTATCTATCTATACCCATACACCCCTTCTATCTATCTATCTATCTATCTATCTATCTATCTATCTATCTATCTATCTATCTATCTATCTATCTAATTCATTTCTACTTTTATTCATTAATTCTCTCTCTCTCTCTCTCTCTCTGGATTTATAAACTTCAGCCCCCTCCATGCGCCCCCCCTTCCCCGGTCTCAGTTTTTCTCTATCCCTCTTTACATAATTTCTTCTCCAAGTATCTCAAAGCTTAGATTCCTTCATACAGTCTTCCCTCCACCTTCCCCATCCACTCCTCAGTGATTCCCCACCCCAGTCCCCCTCCACCCTCTTCCCCCATCCCTGCATCATTGATCCTCCATCCCAATCCCCCACCACTTGCCCCCTGCCTCCCCCCACTGATTCCCCCACTATCCTCTAGACCCCTGTGTCTCCCACAGTCCCACATCCCATTCCCCAGCCACCCCCCCTCAATGCAACAGCACCAGACAGACCAGGCTTTCCAGTCCTTTATTACCCCTTTAGTCAGAGTCCTCTGAGATCTCATAGACAGTGACACGCAGCTTGTCCAGGTCCCACTCTGGAGGGCAAATCTCCTCTCCCTGCACCCCCCAACTCCCCTGCAGACCCCGAGTTTCCAGCGCCTCCCTGCGCCTTCGCAGCTCATTCAGGAAGCCCTGCAGCTCCCTCTCCATCTGGCTCAGCCTTCGTAGGTGTCTCTCCTTGGCCTTCCTCGGTGTGCATGCAGGGCGCGAGGGCACAGCCACTGCCTTGCTGCCCACCTCACTGTCTACTGTGCTGCAGCCCTCGCTAGCCTGGCCGTGGGGAGAGAGCTGGGGTCAGGGCCAGGGCAGTTCCAACTTCATCTCCCCTGGGGGAGTCCCCACCACCAGGGATGGACGGACGGATGGATGGATGGATACGAGGATGGTTTGACAGATGGATAAATACATAGATTAGTAGGTATAGGGCTAGACACGGGGATGGGAGGGGAGCATGGGCATGGGGGGGAAAGGTGAAAGAATGGTTATGGGAGATGGAGGGATGTGGGGGGATGGATAGATGGAGGGGTGTGTATGGAGATGGATGGATAGAAGTACATAGTGGCCCCGCACATCCCGCCATCCTCCCTCACCCTGCCGTGTATAACTGTCTCCCCAGCTCCTCCAAGGACCTGTCTCCAAGCTCCTCCATGGCAAACCCTCACTGGCAGCCCAAGGGCAGTGTGCCTGTCTCATGTCATTTGCCCCCCCCCCCCGCCCCATCCCCGTCTGTCTCCAGCTGTGATGACCCTAGGGATGGTTTCTCTGCATGCCTGGCCAGCAGACAGTGTATCTCAGAGCCGGATGGCAAGGGCCTGGGCCTGGGATGTCCAAAGCAGTCCATCCCCCTGTGTCAGCAGGATCCCAGCCCAGGACACAGAGACCATGGGAGGGTGTGTGATGTGATGCACTGGCCTGGAGCCACATGGCAAAAGCTGTCAGCCGAGGGACATGTGCTCCAGGCTTTAGCGCTGTCCTCTTTGGGAGACTGATGTAGGCTCTCACCCCCTTTGCTGGACTGGTGGTCCTGGCCCACTCTTTGCCAGGCCAGTTGCCCCGCCCCCACCCCGTGCCAGGCCAGGGGCTCCACCTCCTTTACCAAACTGGTGTGCCTGCCCCTATTCCTGGCTAGGGCTCTGCCCTCTTTGTCAGATTGGTGTCCCCACCTCCTTTGCCAGGCTGGCGTCCCTGCACCCTCACCTCACTCTGTGCTTCCTCGGCCTCCTCCTCTTCCTCGCACTCGGGATCCGATGCCACGGCCTTGATGAGGCTGTACAGCACAGCCACAGCCACCCCACACACCATCACCACCTGCACTGGGCTCCCTGCCCGGCCCTCGGCCCCAGGCCCCTCCTGCCTGATGCGGAATTGCTTCTCACAGGGCCCCTCAGCCCAGCCAAGGGTCAGGGTCCCGCTCAGGACAGCCCAGTGCAGCAGGAAGGGCAGAGACCAGACCTGGGCAGCCATGGCCCGATCCCCAAGGAGCTGGCACAGCCCAGCACGTGGGCTGCTCCGGAACCTGCCACGACCTCACAGCCATATCCCATTGTGTCCTCACCACTTCGGGACCGTCTCACCTAGGGTGGCCTCGGGGAAAGGCACCAGACTGGGACTCAGGGGGTCTGGATTCTGCCACAAGCACCCCTGTCCTTGGGCAAGCAATTGAATCCCTCTGCTCCTCAGTTTCCCCATCCGTCAAACAGGGAGAATAATCCCTCCTTTGTCCGTCTAGACTGGGAGCTCTTCAGGGCAGGGGCTGCCTCTCACTGTGCATCTGTGCCCCACATGGCACAATGGGGGCCCTGATCTGCTTTGGGGTCTGTGCAGCACCTGGCACAATGGAGGCCTGATCTCAGTTCCGTCCTCTAAAGTACTGTCACAATAATAATAGGTAAAGCAATTTTGCTACCCAGAGACAGGAATAGAACACAGGAATCCTGGCTCCTAATCTTCTTGTCTAATCAATACTCTCTTGTTTAATGTCACCTGGAATTTGACATTCCAGACAGCAGGAGGTAGTGTGTGTGTGTACACTCCATATGTGTGTGTGTCTATGCGTGCGTGCATGTGCGTGTGTGTACACACTCACACAAACACAGAGGCCTGATCTATATTAAAGAGTTTAAACAATGAGGAGTCCTTGTGGCACCTTAGAGACTAACAAATTTATTTGGGCATAAGCTTTCATGGGCTTTTTTGGGCTCCACTTCATCAGATGCATGGAGTGAAAAATACAGTAAGCAGAATATATATTCTAGCACATGAAAAGATGGGAGTTGCCTTACCAAGTTGGGGGGTTAGTGCTAACGAGCCAATTCAATTAAGGTGGAAGTGGCCTATTCTCAATAGTTGACAAGAAGGGGTGAATACCAAGGGAGGGAAAATTACTTTTGCAGTGCTAATGAGGCCAATGCAATCAAGGTGCCCATTTCAAACAGTTGACAAGAAGATGTGAGTATCAGCAGAGGGGAAATTACTTATATATTCTGCTTACTGTATTTTTCACTTCATGCATCTGATGAAGTGGGTTTTAGCCCACAAAATCTTATGCCCAAATCAATTTGTTCGTCTCTAAGGTGCCACAAGGACTCCTCGTTGTTTTTGCTGATAAAGACTAACATGGCTACCACTCTGAAAACTAAAGAGTTCGGTCAACATAAGACAGTTTATGTTGACCTAACTCTGTAAGCGTCTACACTCAAATGTCGTTCCAGTTGACATCACTTGCTCGCTCCTCTGCGTTAATAACCCCAGTTCAACAAGAGGTATAGAGTCAATGTCCATGTAGTTAGATCAACGCAGTGTCTGTGTAGACACTGCGATGCTCACATCTGCTGTTGCTGCCTTTCAGAAGCCATCCCACAATGCTCCACACTGAGAGTTCAATTGGTGCAAGTGCTCCTGGCGAGGACACATCACAAGGAGCAAAGTGTGGACATGCACAAATGGTGTAATTATTGCAGTGGCTGTATGCCGACATAAATTAGCTTGACAATTTTGTGGTGTAGACATGCCCTTGATCTCTGACTGTATATCACACATACACAGTCTTGCACAAGCATTCAATCTCTTTCACACACATATGCTCTCTCCATCTCACACAGAGTGGCTAACTCACGCATACTCTCTTTGTTTTTCTCACACAGTCTGTTTCACACACACACACATGCACTCACCTCTCAAACACAGTCCCATACACAGTGTCTCTTAGACATAGTCTGTCTAATACGCACACACACACAATCTCACACACACGTTCTGTCATGCACATGCTTGTGCACACACACCATCTTTTAACACATGTACCGTCTGTCACACATGCACACAAAACCTCTTTCGCTCACACATACTTTGTGGCACGCACACACACCCAAAGTATGCCTCTCTCTCTCTCACACACAAACAATCTATATTCCACACACACAATCTTCATCCCTCTTTAAAACTCTCCTTTGCCATGGTGCCTACAAAAACCTTAACGGCGCGGCTGCTGGTGTGTGGAGACCACTGTCTATCATGCTGATCAGTAATGACTTATTGTTTCCTTGGGCTTCCTCCACTGTCCCTGTCTGGCTGTTGTCTCTTGTCTTATTCTTAGACTGGAAACTCTCAGAGGCGGGGACCATCTTTTGTTCTGTACAGCGCTTAGCACGATGGGGCCGTGAGTGAGGCTCCTAGCCGCTACAACAATACCCATAATAAAAAGGAAGCACGTCTTGTGTTTCGATTCAATTTTTGATGTTTTTTATTTCTCTTGCTAGGAACTTCTCCACTCCCCATGCACCCTGCAGATCCAGCAGCCACACCCAGACCCACCCACCCTGCACCATGGAGGCCAGCTGGGCACCCTGGGGGACATTTAACCTAATGTCCCCCTGGACAGCCCACTGCAGGCTCCCGTCTGGCTCAGGAGCCGGAGAGTCCCCTACAAGGAGCTTGTTGCCACCTTGTGTCACAGGTTGCCCATCCAGCCTGCCGGCCCCTCCTTGTGAGCAATGAGCCTTTGGGTGACCCTGTTATTTTCCCCCACCCCCAAAAATAATTGGCCACTAAGTGGCAGCCTCGGCAGAGCAGCGGAGGGTGGATGATGGGCAGCGAGTGGCTGGCTTCAGGGTGCCCTGTGAGCACCATGCCAGCCCAGTGTCACAGGGCAAGTCGCCGGTATGCAAGGGGGGGGCGGGGGGGAGGTAAGGGACACGCCCATTAGCTCCCATTGGCCAGGATCTACGGGGACGTCATGGCACTGGCTTGGGGAGCGATGGGGGCGGCAGAGGCAGCGGGGCCACTTGCTAGGCTGGGAACAAAAGCGCTCGGGGAGCAGCAGCCGGGCCAGACTTCGGGACAGCGGGTCCAGCTCCCCCCTCCCCGGGATCCGACAGACTGAGACCTCCCCTGCCTCTCTGGGGACCGCGGACGCAGAGAAGCAACCTCTGGGTGCGGACAAGGGCGGGGCTGGAGGAGCGGGGCTGGAGCGGGGATGCCCCGGCAGGGACGGGGGAGCGGGGCTTGCGGGGGGCTGGTGGGGGGATGCCCGGGCGGGGCAGGGGGGAGCGGGGCTGGAGGGGGGATGCCTGGGCAGGGATGGGAGGGAGCGGGTCTGGTGGGGGGCTGCCTGGGAGAGATGGGGGAAGCGGGGCTCGCAGGAGGTGGAGGTGTAGGGGGATGCGCAGGCTAGGTGGGGGGGAGCGAGTCAGGCGGGGGGGGGCTGTTCCGGCTGGGGTGAAAAGATCGGGGCTGGAGTGGGGATGCCTGGGCGGGGATGTGGGGAGGAGGGTTCACGGAGTTTAGAGCGGGGTGCCCGGCTGGGATCAGAGGATCAGGTCTGTCTGTCTGGAGGGGGGATGCTCGAGCGGGGTTGGGGGGAGCACGGCTCTCGGGGGATTGGAGGGGGTGCCCAGGCTAGGTTGCGGGGAGCGGGTCTGGCGGGGTGTGTGTGCTCCGGCTGGGGTGAGAGGATCGGGGCTGGAGGGAGGATGGGGGAGCGAGGCTGGAGGGGGGATGCTCGGGTGGGGGTGGGAGAGCGGGGCCGGGGTTGCCCCAGCTGGGATAAGAGGATGGGGGCTGGCAGGGGGCGCCCGGGTTGAGATGGGGGCGTGGTTTGCAGGGGATGCTCCTAAGGCATGAGCCACGCCCCCCCCTCCTCCCGCTGGTGGGGCTGGCGCTGGGTGCCAGGGGACGTGGTGGATGCCTATGCGAACCTACGTGCATTCCTGCACACAAGCCCCGGGCTTGGGCTGTTGCAACGCCTGGGCTGGGCTAGGCTAGTAGGAGCGAGCGGGGCTCGTTGCTGCAGCACTGGGAAGGGGGGAGCGCGCTGTGATGCACAGGGCATGGGGGGGGTGGGGGAGGAGACAGGGCTACAGACAGAGGGGAGGGAATCTGAGCCAGTTATAGCCCTGGGATCCAGCCCAGTGCCCAAATTCTGCGCTGCATCCAAATTAAGCTACATCCCTGGGCCTAGACTAAAGTGCCCTAATCCCATGTCCATAGCCTGGTCAGTTTCCTAACCCCGTGGCTAGGGAGTGAGGGGCAGCAGCAATGACCCCTGATTGCTGGCTAGGAGGGGGTCGGTTTGGGCTTGTTATAAACTGCAAGGGAAATAAGGAGGGATAGCTCAGTGGTTTGAGCATTAACCTGCTAAATCCGGGGTTGTGAGTTCAATCCTTAAGGGGGCCATTTAGGGATCACGGCAAAAATTGGGGATTGGCCCTGCTTTGAGCAGGGGGTTGGACTAGATGACCTCCTGAGGTCCCTTCCAACCCTGATATTCTATGATCTATGATATATTAATGACATGGGAATGATTGGGATGCAGGGCCTTTCCCCTGCAGGGGACACCAGCAAATCCAGCCTCTGACTGGGCCTTTGCCCTCTAAGCTAGTGGTTCTTAAATTTTTTTCACCTGAGGACCCCTAACAAATTTCAAATGGAGGTGCGGACCTCTTTGGAAATCTCAGACATAATCCGTGGATCCCGGGGACCACGCTTGGAAACCACTGATCTCAGGCCACCAGTTCAAATGCCCAGACTAATGAGGCCAGCCATCAACAAATATCTCAGAACAGCAAGATCTCAACACTGTAACTAGCCTCACAAAGATGTTTATTTGTGGTAGCCCCTAGGAGCCCCAGTCATGGACCAGAGCCCCACTGTAAGAACATAAGAGCTGCTATATACTAGGTGAGACCATGCTCTGTCTTGCTCAGTATCCTGTCTGTAGCAGTGGTCCGTACCAGAGCTTTGGAGGTGGGGGTGTAGAGAACAGGCCAATTATAGTGTGATTCACCCCTGTCTTCCACTCCAGGCTTCTGTTAGTCAGAGGTTTAGGGTCTCCCCAAGCATGGGGCTACATCCCTCACCATCTTGGCTAATCCACTGATGGACCATGAATGTATCCAGTTCTTTTTTGAACCCCTTTATAATTTTGCCATACCATGGCACTGAATTCCACAGATTAGTCGTGTTGTCTGAAAAAATACTTCCTCTTGCTTGCATTAAACCTGCTGCCTATTAATTTAATCAGGTGACCCCTGCTTTTTTGTATTGTGTGAAAGTGTCAATAACACTTCACTAGTCACTTTTTCCACACCATTCATTATTTTATAGACCTTAGTCATCTCTTTTCTAAGGTGAACAGCCCTAATCTTTTTAATCTCTCCTTGTTTGAAGCTGTTCAGTACCCTTGATCATCTTTGTTGCCCTTCTCTGAACCTTTTCCAGTTCCACAATATCCTTTCTGAGATGAGGCAACCAGAACTGGACATGGTATTCAAGGTGCGGGTGCACCATGGATTTATAGAAGGCATTATAATATTTTCTTTCTTATTTCCTATCCCTTTTCTAATAGTTCCTAGTAGACTGTTAGTCTTTTTGACTGCTGCTGCACATTGAGCAGAAGTTTTCAGACAACTATCCACGGTGGCTCCAAGATCTCTTTCTTGGGTGGTGAGCTAGGTAAGCTTTCTTGAGCTAGACACTATACAAACAAAAAGATGTCCCTGCCCCAAAGAGCTTCCAATCTAGCCGTGGAGCCCCAGTGTTGGTGTATTAAAGATTTCTGGGGTGGGGTGAGGTGGGAAATAGACTGTATGAACCTGCCCCCACCCCAATTTCCTTTGATAACCTAAAAAATTGTTTAAATAGAAAGAATTTTACAAATCAAATTTACATGGAGCTCTGTGTGGTTTCCATAGATAGAGAGATTTTAAGGCAAGGTGGCACCTTTCATTCCTCTCAGCGCAGACACTGAAAAGCTATCTGTCAATTTCCACTTCTGATTATAGAATCAATTTCTAGTCCATTTCACCCTCGGGGTCTCATGTCCCAGCTCAGTGCTGCAGTGTCTGATTGCAAATTGCTCAAGGCCAGAAACAGATTTTGCTTTGTTTTGGTTTGAAATAAAAATGATCCCCACTGGAATTTTTAAAACTCCCAACCCCTTTCAGTTGGTCTCAGGTTTTGTAAACCTGGGAAAATCTCAACGTTTAGAGCCAAATTTGACTTTACAGCAAACTCTCTAAAATCAGAATGGACAAAATCCTAAACTGTTTTGTACAGTATTGCTGTGCATTGTTAAACTCATGCCATGTTCCACCCCAGAGGTGGCTGCATTTCAGCACAGGGTGGGGGATCCCTATATAAATAGCTGATGCGATCCCAGCCTGCAACTGTGCACTGGGTGAAAGATCCCTGTTTAAATAGCCCCTGTGCCCCACCCCAGAGGTGGCCGCATTTCAGTGCAGAGTGAGCAATCCCTGTGCAACATCGCAGTTAATAATACCTAGCTCTTATATAGCACTTTTCATCTTCAGTTCTCAAAGCACTTTACAAAGGAGGTCAGTATCATTAGTTGTGTTTTGCAGATGGGGAAACTGAGGTACGGGGAGGTAAATGACTTGCCCAAAGTTACACAGCAGGCCAGTGACTGAGCTGGGAATAGATGAACTCAAGAGTCTTGGCTCCCAGCCACTCCTTCTTGATCCATGAGACCCCACACCTTTCCCAGAGCTAGGAATAGAACGCAGGAGTCCTGACTGATCAGTAGTTACCTGCCTCCTGCCTATATGTCCTGGAGAAAAATTCAATAGCAGGCTTGTGTGACTTTTCCAAAACTGGATTTGGGGGCAGTGGGGAATTGGAACTCCGGATGCCCTGTACTTTGCATCTGGATTGTATTCCTGACTCTGGGAGGAGAGTCAGTTCTAATGATTAGAGCAGTGGGGGAAGCTAGGAATCCGTACTCCTGGGTTCATCCATTGCCAGTTCCTCCTCTCTGCTCCATGCCTCGTGCTCTGTGAGTGACCCCAAGCTGAGGGAACAAGTGAGTGGAGGGTCACAGGATGAGGTGGGGTGTGCATGTGCATCTCAAATTCTCTGGCCCCCAGCACGTTTCAAACGTGCTCCTGCCGGATGGGACTAGGTGACTCAGAGGAGTGGCACCGCCTTTTGTCTGACCACAGCTGCGTCTCCCAGTGCGGAGGAAAGGTGCTGACTCAGCAGCCTCTGGGAACATGCTCTGTCTGGGGGTGCTCCGAGTCGGGGGGCTGCAGTAGAGAGAACCGCCCCTCCCCACAAAGCCACCATGCTACCCGTAGCAGTGGGTCTCTGGTGTAACCCCTCTGGTGGTAGAAGGGAACTCAGTCTCTGGCCTGTTAGTCCGTAGCCTCTGTTGAAGAGAGATGGTGAAGACATGGGAGACTGGGAGTCAGGACTCCTGGGTTCTACTCCTGGCTCTAGAAGAAAGATAGTGGGGACTGGGAGGCAGAACTTCTGGGTTCTGTTCCCATTCTCTGGAAGGGGAGTGGGGACTAGTGGTTAGAGCTGGGAGTTAGGATTCTGGATTCTAGTGCAAATCTGGGAGGGAAATGGGGTCTAGTGGTTAGAACACAGGGAAACTGGGAGTCAGGACTCCTGGGTTTTATCCCCAGCTGTGGCAGAGGATCTAGTAGCTTAGAATAGGGGGAGCTGGAAGCCCGGAATCTTGGGTTCTGGCCCTGGAAGGGGGTGTTGTCTAGTGGTTAGAGCAGGGGGAGGGTCTGGGAGTAGGACTCATTGTTCTCTCCTGAGCTATAGGAGGAGAGTGGTCTCTTGTGATCAGAGCTGGGTGTCAGGATTCCTGAGTTTTGTCCCTGGCTCCGGGAGGGCAGTGTGAATGCTTCACATGGAGGGGTTGATCAACAAGGGGAATCAGTGAGCTAAGGGTTAACAAGGCTTGCTTCCAGGGCAGTGGCCAGCCAGCCAGGGGCACCCAGATGGGCTACACTGGCCGCTCTGCACGTAGCCTCATGCTCACAGATTAGCAGTGTCTGTAGCCTGGGGCACAACGGCTAAGAGCAGCTGGCAGCTGTCCATGCTGCCGCCTCTGCTGGTCCCCAGGGGGTCAGCCCCAGAGCTGTCCGGGGGAGGAGGGCTATAGGGCAGTGTGGAGCGGAATGGGGTATCTGAGTTTAGAAGGTGCTGGAGGCAGGATGCCAGCCTCACTGTCCAGCCTTTTAAGGGCTACACAAAATCCGTTGGTTAGGGGGCTCTCCTGCACCCACGCTACTTCAGAAGGCTTGTAGTGATTAGAGTGGGGGAGCTGGGAGTCAGGACTCCTGGGTTCAATCCCCAGTTCTGGGCAGGGAGTGGGAGTCAGGACTCCTTGATTTTTTTGCTGGCTCTGGAGCAAAGTTTATTAGGCTGGTGACCCAGTGAGGATATGTAAATAATCCTGGATAATTTAATATTATAGTTTGTGATATTTATTAACAGAACCCAGGAATCCTGACTCCCCGCCCCCTGTTCTAACCACTAGCCCACCCTCCTGTACATTCGGGGACCACTCCAGGTCATTCCTTCACATGCTGGGTGTCTATGTCCCATTGGTGGGTTCAGGACATGTCCCCGGGCAGGGCTTTATGTGTCTCTGTGCTGCAAGCTCCCTGCCTTGAGCTCTTAGTGGTTCCCTCTCTGCAGAGCCCTCCATGGCTGAGATCGTGATGAAGAAAGGGCTCCCCCTGGCTGGCCGGACCCTGGGGGAGTTCCCAGTATCCCCTCTTCGCTTTGCGTCAGCATCAGGGAGCCGCCAGAGGAACCTGGACCGCATCAGGAGTGGAGCCAAGGTACAAATGGGTCTGGCCAGAAGATTAGAATCATAGCAATGTAGGGCTGGAAGGAGTTTTGAAGGGTCATTAAGTCCAGCCCCCTGTGCTGAGGCAGGGCCAGGTAAACGCAGAGCATCCCTGACAGGAGTTTGTCCAACCCGTTCTCAAAACTCTCCCATGACGAGGATTCCACAGCCTCCCCCCGGTAGCCTGTTCCAGAGCTCAACTACCCTTAGAAAGTTTTTCCTAATATCTAATCTAAATCTCCCTTGCTGCAGATTAAGACCATTACTTCGTGTCCTGCCTCCTGTGGGCACAGAGAACAATTGATGCCCGTGCTCTTTATAACAGCCCTTTACATATTTAAAGTCTGTTATCATGCCTGATTCTCTGACGGGAGTGTGGGTATTGCGAATGGGATACAGGGCCTTTCCCCTCTAGGGGGGGCCAGCTCCAGTCTGGCCCCAGGATGGGAGGACTCGATGACCCAAGGGGGCTAGGAATGAGGCCTGGGGCCTTTCCTCTCTAGGAGACACTGTCGATCTGGTTTAGGGTGGGAGGACAGGCTGGCTTGTGGGGGGAGGAGACTGGGACACGAGGTACCAGACAGTATCCCAGCCTCCACCCATAGAGGGGTGATGTTTCTCCCCTTTTCCAGACTTGCAGCTCTGACTGGACCATTATGCCTGGTGTTATCCCAAAATCCTTTGCCAGTCCCAGACCTGCTCACCCAGGGTGCTGGTCTCCTGTGCTGGGGCAAGGCACTGGCTCTCTGCTGTGGACATCACAGCTGGACCATGTCCTGTCCCTCTTCCTGGTCCGCTCCATGGGCCCCTGGCGCTTGTACCATCAGAACTCTCCTGCAGTGGGCAGGCTGACAGCTGAAGACATGCAAAAGGCCAGAGACGCCAAGGTGCCACCTATCCGGCCCTACAGGCATATGGTAAGGGGGTGGGGTCTAGTGGTTAGGGCAGGGGTCTGGGAATCAGGGTGCCTGGGCTCTATTCTCAATTCAGGGAGGTGAGGAGTGTAGTGGTTAGAACAGGGAGTCAGGACTCTTGGGTTCTATCCTCAGCTGCTGGAGGAGAGTGGGGTCTAGTGAGTTAGAGCAGGGGGGCTGGGAGACAGGACTCCTGGGTTTTATTTCTGTCTGTGACCAGGCAGTGTGTAGGAGTACACAGGGCTTTCTGCTCCCATACTGCCATGGGGTGAAACAGGCGCTGTCTGGGAGAGTCACCCCCGCTCTGTTTTGCAGCTCAGTGACAAATCCTGTGAGCGGAAGGTCCCCGCAACTCGGCTCGGCAGGCTGGCCAACTTTGGGGGTAAGAAGCATCCAGCGCATGCCCTGATAAGGGAAGGTCTTCCCTGCACAAGGGCCCCAGCTGACCCAGGGGACGGGACACGGGGCATTTCCCCTCTAGGGGGTCCCAGCTTCAATCTTCATTGTCAGAGGGGCCCAGCATTGAATCGGTCATGGCAGCTGAGTTGGCGGGGGATGGGTCCCTGTGGGGTCAGGAGAGGCAGGTCAGCAGGGGGCACTGTGCTGTGTATAGCATTAGTCCTACTGCATCCGGTCTGGACACACACACACAGAGACTAGTGGTCTAGCCTCCAGGGCAGCAGGAGACAGTAGGTTAGGAAGAAAAGTGTTCCCAGGAGCCGTGTCAGCATCTCCATGGGGCTTAAGGGGTGACTTGTTGGATGCTTTGTCGGGTGGGTGGCTCTGGAGGTCAGTGTGGGGGCGGCTTGCAGAGCAGTGAAGTAGGGCTGGTTGGCCTGGTGTGTTATTCCTCCACTCTGTCCCCTAGGCTTAGCTGTGAGCGTCGGGATCGGGGTCCTGGTGGAAGCTGCCAAGAAATCCTTCCGGACAGAAACGGTTGTGAAAGGTGAGTGAAGGACACTGGTGGCAGCCCACTCACTCACACACTTGGATAGGCACAATCAGAATCTCCCTCGCACTCTCAGACACACTGGTGGTCGGGTATGGACACAATCAGAATCCTTCTCTCACATTCAGACATGGTCCCAGTCAGGTACAGACATAACTGAAATCCCTCTTGCACACTCAGACACGCCTGTGGTCAGGTACAGACACAATTGGAATCCTTCTGCACTCTCATTCACATGTACACATGTGGACACACATGCTCTTGTGATACACCTGGGGCCCTTTTACACTAACGCACCCCCAACAGTAGCAGTGTTGGAAGCTGCCCTGGGGGCAGGGGCTCAATGCACAAGTAATCACGCTTGGGCACATGCATACGTAGAATCTCACACTCCCTGGCTCACATGCACACTTAAAATCTTACACTATTGGACACCCATTTCCATGGTGCACTGAGGCTGCCTGGAGACCCCTGCCCTGTGTGCGCGCAATGGGAGTGGGGTGCATCTTTCCTGTGACCTCATTGTCTCCTGTGGGGAGAAAAGCATGTCACAACCAAAGGCTTGAACCTGTGGCTTGGGCTGGAGGGCAGGGTGCCAGCTGGGCCAATGGCCGGTGTGATTCTAGTGCCAAGGCTGGGATCAGATGGCAGGGGATTTGGACGTGACAGCCAGGCAGGGCGGGGCCCCTTGCCAGCAGGGCTTTTCCGGTGATGTGGGGGGCAGGGGGAGTACTAGCGCTGGGTGGGTCATTGGCAGGTTGGAAAGGATTCATGGTGGCGGGGTGGGGGGGTGAACAAATCATTTTGTTTGGGCTTCAGAGCCTCTGGAAACGATTTGTCACTGTTAATGGAAGGACGTGTTAGATCAAAAAGTTGTTTCAAGGTGCAAAATCGCAACATTTTGTTTCAGAGCTGGCCCAGCCAGCCCCTGCGATTTCTCCCAAATTGTGCTGCAAGATTGAAAAATGTCTAAATGAAAAAAGTGGCAAAATCCACAAGCCTTTGGGAGAGGTTTGGGAGTCATGGAATTGCTGTTTGTCAGTGAAGTAACGGGTGGGGTGAAAAGGGTCACCCAGCTCCAGTGAGCAACACCCCCTTTTCCCCCCCAGAAGGGGGTCCTTGGCTGCCAGATCTGTGATGCTATGGTTGACAGGCAGGGATCTGTGCTGTTGTGGGGGGTCTCCCCAGAGGATATGGGGGGGTTAGCTCTGACCTGACCACTACTTTGTTCTCCCCCCACCCCCAGGTGAGCCATCATGCTCGAGCTCAGGTGCCCTCCTGTCTGAAGCCAATGCAGAGCGGATCGTCCGGACCCTGTGCAAGGTGCGGGGCGCGGCCCTGAAACTTGGCCAGATGCTGAGCATCCAAGGTGAGGAGGCGGGAGGATTGGGGGGTGGGGGCTGCCAACACCCCCAAATCCAGGGCGGGATTGTTCCCTACAGTCTATTTGCAAGGGCTCCCTAGCACTGAACTCCGTTGCCTCCCCCAGGTGTGGGGCTTGCTGCGGTGACAGTTCCCCAGCCAGACCCCCCTTCGCTCTGCCCAGTGTCACCCCACTGCTCCTTCTCTGCAGCCTGGCATCCCCAATGTCACATCCCCCCCAACGCAGCCTCTGATGCTCTCCTCTGCTTTGTACCCCCAGACGACGCCCTTATTAACCCTGCGCTCCAGAAGATCTTTGAGAGGGTCAGGCACAGCGCTGACTTCATGCCCACTAAGCAAATGATGGTGAGTGGGCTGTGGGAGGGGACAGACTCGGAAGGGGGAGGACTGGGGGGTCATGGGAAGGTGGGGGGCCCAAACCTGAGGTGTGGGGGTGCAAGGGGTGGGGATGGTTGGCACTGACCCTGCTGTTCTCCCTTCTCCATGCAGGGGGTGCTGAACAGCGAGCTGGGCCCAGACTGGCGCAGGCGGCTGGCCTGGTTTGAGGAACGCCCCTTCGCTGCTGCTTCCATTGGGCAGGTGCATCTGGCGCAGCTGCTGGATGGGCGCAATGTGGCCATGAAGATCCAGGTATCAGCAGGACGGAGGCGAGCCCAGATCCCCCTGCAGGCAGCCTCCATCTTGGCAAGCAAACCCGAATTCCCAGCAAGCAGAGCAGCGGCCATGTGGAGGCTGGTCTTCCTGGGGCACTGGTGGCAGCCATGTTAGAGGCCTCTTCCCCCGGAGCACTGGACGAAGGTGGCCATGTTGGAGGCCGGTCCCCCGGGGCACTGGTAGCCATGTTAGAAGCTGGTTTCCCGGGGCACTGGGTATTGGTGATTTCACCCCATTCAACTGGCCACCATGTCCCAGTCTGGCCCTCTGTGGCTGGTGCCTGTTTGCCCAAGAGGCTGATGGGAAAGGTCTTGGCATCTGTGTGATTGGACTGAAAGAGCTTCCTGTACCTGCCCACCAGTGGTTGCATTTAACCTCCTCCTTTGAGCACCTTGAGTCCCCCCCCCGTGCCCGTCCCCCCGCCCCCCGTGCCCTCTTTGGTTCGTGACATCTGTGCCATGGGCAGGCCCCATGGCTGCTGGGTCTGACGCCATTTCCCTTTCCCCCAGTACCCAGGCATCGCCCAGAGCATCAACAGTGACGTCCGGAACCTCATCTCCCTACTGAGTCTGAGCAACGCGCTGCCTGAAGGTACCAGGTCCCAGGCCCAAGGGCCCACATTCCCCCCCCGGTGCTATCACGGCCTTGCTCCCTCCTGGTCCCAAGAGTGCCCAAGCCCTCCTAGGCCTTCCCCCAAGAATCGGGCTCCTGGTCTCCTGGCCAAATCCCAACTCTTCTAATGACATTCTGCGAGCGTGGTGTGTGTGGGGAGGGGCCTGGGAGCCAGGACTCCTGGGTTCCATCCCCAGCTCTGGGAGGGGAGTGGGATCTAGTGGGTTAGAGCAACAGGGGCTGGGAGTCAGGACTCCTGGGTTTCAAGCTTGACCATATTTGGCTTTGGGCAAGTCCCCTCCCTGCTGGGTGCCTCAGTTTCCCTGTCTCTGGAAGGTGACAGAGGGTGTGACTCACTCTAGGCTCCCAGGTGCTGGGCTGAGCTGGGCGCTGGCACTGACATCCCTTCCTTGTCCACTTCCCCGCAGGGCTTTTCCCTGAACATGCCATCGAGGTGATGAGCCGTGAGCTGGCCTTGGAGTGCGACTACAAGCGGGAGGCTGCCTGTGCCATGAGATTTCAGTAAGTGCCCATGTCAGTGTCAGATCCACCCTGGCACAGTCGCCCAGAAGATGGTACAGTCAGCCATTCTGGAACACTTGCCTTGGGGCTGGTGTTGTCAGCCACTCTGGCACAGTCAGCTGGAGGAGTGGTACAGTCGGGCACTCTGGCACAGTCACCTGGAGGAGTGGTACAGTTGGCCACTCTGGCACAGTCACGTGGTAGGTATGGTACAGTTGGCCACTCTGGCACAGTCACCTGGAGGAGTGGTACAGTCGGGCATTCTGGCACAGTCACCTGGTAGGTATGGTACAGTCGGGCACTCTGGCACAGTTGCCTGGGAGATGGTACACATTGGTCCAACTGCCTGGTAAAGGGATGGTACAGGTGGCCGCTCTGGCAGTCACCGTGGGGATGGTGCAGGCGACCACTCAGGCAGAGTCCCCCACTGTGTGTGTGTGTTTGGGGGGGGCGGGGTTAGGCTGGAACAGAGCCTACACCGACACAGCCTCTCTTGTTACATTCCCTCCACAGGCAGCTGTTGCAGGGCGACCCGGTGTTCTATGTGCCGTCGGTGATTAGCGAGCTGAGCACCCAGCGGGTGCTGACCACGGAGTTGGTGCCCGGCTTCCCCCTCGACCAGGCCCAGGGGCTGGACCAGGAGACACGCAACAGGGTGAGGGGGGGAAGACACTCGCATGCACACAGGATCCCATGCGCTGGGACGCATTCCTAGTCTCTCTCATGCCCCCTTGGGACCTCCCATTGGATGCCCTCTGCTCACGTCTGCCTCAGGATCCTGCGCCCGCAGACCCCACTCCATGCCTGACCCTTTTCACCTTAACTCTGGGATATGGAGCCAGGGCTCGGCGGTTCCCAGCCTGATCCTAGTGGGGGAGGGAACCTGTCATGGGAGGGGGCATAGCAGGACTGGGGGCCATTGTGTTCAGGCTGGGCTCTCTCTCATCCCCACAGATCTGCTCCAGTATCCTTGATCTGTGCGTGCGGGAGCTCTTCCACTATCGCTACATGCAGACTGACCCCAACTGGTCCAACTTCTTCTATGATCCACATAGCGGCAAGGTATAGACACCCCCAGTTGCCCTCCATATCAGAGCCAGCCAGCACCGACCCCTTTCCCTGAATGGGGAAACCCCCTACTGCCCCCCCCATGTCAGAGCCAGCCAGCCAGCCGGGGTGGTTTGTGGGGGAGGGTGGGCTGATCCCTCCCCTGCCCCCACATCGCATCCCAGACCTGGGTTTCCCAGCTGATTCTGACCCGCTCTTCCCTCTGTTGGACACCAGGTGGCGCTGCTGGATTTTGGAGCCACCCGCAGCTTCGACAAGGCCTTTACCGATCAGTACATTGAGGTGAGACTACTACTACTGCTGCGGGCTTTGTCCAGCAGGGGGTGCTGCAGGGAGGAAGGCAGGAGCTCTGGCTGTGGGGGGAGTTCCTGGCTATTCCAGCCCTGGCCTCTCCCAGCAGAGGGCACTGTAGGGAGTGGGGCAGGAGTGTTTTGAGCCCTGTGCCCATCTCACATGGCCTCTGGGCTGCTCTGCTAATGATTCCAGATCATTAAGGCTGCGGCTGAGGGCGACCGGGCTGGGGTACTGCAGGGATCCATCGTGCTTCGGTTCCTCACAGGCTATGAGACTCAGGTGAGACTCTTGGGCCCCTCTCTGGCCACAGCATGGGCCCAAGTGCCCAGATGTTTGGGGGCAGAACCCTGCTCCCCCAGCCATCTCCATGCCTCCAACCTCTGCCCAACTTCCCTGGCTCTCCTAGCCAGTTCTCTGCACCCACCCATCTGCCTGTGTGCTCCCCTCGGTCACCTCTGTGCCCCTGGGTCCTGCCCACCTCCCTATACCTCTGCATCCTCTGTCCCCCGCTGCTACCTGACCCCATCCTGACCCAGGCTCTGCTCACTTCCTCAGGCCCCTCTATGCCCCCTGCCCTGTACTCTAACCCACCCCCATGCCTGCCTCGCTCTCCTCCACCATGTTTCCCTCCAGTCCCTGCCCACCCCCTCAGCTCTCTCAGTGCCCCTCAGGTGCTCGCTCTCACACCACCCTGGCCCCCCATGTTCCCAGACTACCCCCCCATGCCCCTCCTGCCACCAGGCATGCTGCCCTGGGCCTGTCCTATGCTCCTCTCCCCCAGGCAATGAAGGATGCCCACGTAGATGCCGTGATGATCCTGGGCGAGGCCTTTGCTGCCGACAGGCCCTTCGACTTTGGGGCCCAGAACACGACGCACCGGATACACACCCTCCTGCCCATCATGCTGCAACACCGCCTGATACCGCCCCCCGAAGAGACCTACTCCCTCCATCGCAAGATGGCCGGCTCCTTCCTCATCTGTGCCCGGCTTGGTGCCCGCATCCCCTGCCGGCCCATCTTCCGCCAGGCCTACGCCCGCTACTGGGGCCGGGAGGGCTGAGACTGCAGAGTGCGGGTGGCGTCCTGGTAGGGTGGGGGGCCTAGCAGACATTTCGGTGTGTGGCACCCACAGGGTGGTTCTGGGGGTTTAGGGATGCCATCGTGGAGAGTACATTGGGAGCCCCTGCGCCATTGAATGATCGGAGTTTCAAGGGACCTTTCTGAGCTGGACTCAAGGGATTTTTGAGGGAGACTTCATGGAATGATGGGAATTTCAAGGGAGCCCTCAGGTTCGTGACAGTTTCAGGGGGGCTCTCAGGGACTGGAGAATTTCAAAGGGGCCCTCATAGAAGGGTGGGACTGGGAATTTCAAGGGCCCCTTATGGGTAGGTCTCAGGTGAGTTTTGAGGGAGCCTTCATGGAATGAGAGGAGTTTCAAGGGATCCTTACTGGGAAGTCTTATATGAGTTTTGAGGGAGCCCTTACAGGATGATGAGATTTTTGAGGAAACCCTTAAGAAAGGGAACACCAAGCAGAGGGAGCTGGGGAGGAGGTGATTGGGTAATTGTCATAGACTTTAGGAAAGCTGGGGGGGTTCCCTTTTCCCACCATGGTCATGCTGATGAATTCTATACAAGCCTGTCCCCCACTGTAAACGCCATGGGCCTGCCCTCCTTCCATCTCTTCACCCAGCTGGGATCCCCCACCCAGAAACTGAACCAGGCCCTGTGGCTCTGTGGGGAACCCTCCACTTCATGCTGGCATCAAAGGAGGAGCAAAGGAGTTGATGTCATGACCCTCCCACAGCAGGGGAGCAACCCCATCTGTCTCCCAGTCTGCATGTATCTCCCCAGCCAATGTAGCCCATGTACATTGTGGTGTGTGCCTGTCTTCCCCTAGGGGCAGCACCAGGCATTACAGCCCATGCTCACTACAGCGTGCACATGCGTGTCCTCGCCTAGGGCCTGAGCCAGGCATTGTAGCCCATGCACTTTACTGTATGGATATCTTCCTCGAGGGGCAGCACCAGGCTGTGTGTTTGTGATGTGTGCATTTCCAAGTAAGGGCTGAGACAGGCTTTGCAGCCATTGCACATTGCTGTATGGATATCTCCCCCTAGGGGGAGAGCCAAGCACTGCAGCCCATGTGCATTGCAGTATGTGTATGTCTCCCCCTAGGGGCAGAGCCAGGCATTGTAGTGCTGGCACATTGCAGTGTGTGTCTCCCCCTAGGTGGAACTCTAGGTAATGCAGCACATGTGCATTGCAGTCAGGGTGTCTTCCCAAAGAGGCAACTCTGAGGATTGTAGTCCAAATGCAGCAACCACCATATCCCCAATAAAAAGAATGAAATGCTGAACTGGTGTGTGTGTGTGTGGCAAAGCCATTGGGGGAAGGGGGGAAATGAATGGGACATTACAATGGTATCAAGAAAAGCTCTTGCCCAACAGCCAGTGTGAGTGGCTCCGTGATCTAGTTAAAAGCATGTCTCCCCCTGACAAACGGGGAGGGAACATTAGAGCCTTGGGTTCAAGGATGCACTTTGGCTATTACAGGGCCTTTTCTAATAGCCAAGTCTGGGAGATATAGGTTGGGCAGGCTCTTCTGCGCTGCTCCCAATTGCTGCTTGGGCTGAGCTAGAGGTGGAGTGACCCCTGCTGGCGGAAGATGAATAGCAGAAGGTAGTCCATTCCAAGCATAGGGGAGAGGAATCAGACTTGTGCCCCAAAGGTGGGCAGTGGATCTATCCTGAGGGCAAGATGGTTTAGGCAACAGCGATTCCCAAATGATGGGTCAGGACCCCAAAGACGCCTGCAAACCCATTTTAATGGGGTCACCAGGGCCGGGACAGCATTAGAGTTGCTGGGACGAAGCTGAAGCCCAAGCTCTACCCCCACCCGGGGTTGTGAGGCTCTGGCTCTGCCCCCTCCCCCAGGGTCATGTAGTAATTGTGTTGCCAGAACTGCTGGGCTAGGGTATGGAGCTGAAGGGCTATGTCTGTACATTGCACTACTTGCGGTTGGCCGGGGGGGGAGTGTCTCCTTCCATTCATGCACCTTTGTTCCTGGTGGCAGGAGAAGGGGATGGAGCACGGGGGTGCAAGGAATAAGTTCCCAATCCCTCCCCTCAGCCACATGGGGAGGATGAAGGACAGGGCTCCAAGGGGGAGAAGGTTAAGAATCTGCACTTCTGCCATTTGACCACTAAGTGGCACCCTCATCCCTCTGGCTGATTCACCCAGTGCTGAGATGCAGCCGCCTCTGGGGTGGGGTGCAGGGGCTGTTTATACCAGGATCTCTCATCTGGTGCTGAGATGCAGCTACCTCTGGGGTGGGGTGGGGTGGGGTGGGGAATTGTTTAACAATGCTGCCCAATAGCTTAGAGCAGAAGAATCCTGTATCTCACGGGAATGGCCGGGGGCATTTAGGGAGGCAGCATGGAGTGTCCCTGAATTAGCATTTGCCCCAGACACATGACATACAAGATCATTGATGATAAGAGGTGGCCAGGAGCTGAATTTCACTTTGAGGCAGGGCCCTGGAGGGTTAAAGGACTGTATAGCTCCCAGTACAGCCGAGGGCTCTGACCCCCAGGGCTCTGGCTGCGAGGATCTCCTCTTCTAGGAAGTCCTGTGGGAGGCATTGGGAAGAAACCCTTTGTCTAGCAGAGATACCCCTCTCTTAGGCCGAGCCGCGCCCACTCCAGTGACCTGCATTTAAGAGCAAAGTGCTGAGCGATAGACGTGACTGACCATTTGGAAAGGAGGACTCATGGAAAGCCAGGGCATCTATTCATCCACACATCCGTTGCTGTCCACTTCCCCTCTCCATCCATCCCCCCACTCATCTACCTATTGGTCTGTATCCAAACCAGCTGGCCAGACACATACCCCCAGCCAGCCATTCCCCCCCACACACCCACCTCTCTCTCTCTCACTCTGACTGGGACAAGGTTCTTTCCAACACGCCCTGACTCTCAGTGCAGGGCTGAGGTTTGTGGCATAGGCCAGGATTCCTGGAAACCAATTCCCTTTGGGATGGGCTCATCACGCACTTCCCCCGCCCCGCCCCATTGTATCTCCAGGAAGTGGGGAGCTCACACGTACACACACATGCACACACCCTCCGCTCTGCCCTTGGCCCTGACACGCCACCAAAACTGAAAGTTCTCTCTCCTGCACCTCTGGGACCCGCCCTGCAGGCCAGTGAACTGCCTGGCTGCTTTCTGGAGATAAGGTGTGGGAAGGATCCCCAGCCTGGGCCTCCCCACTAACTGGGGCACATCCCAGAGACATGGGGGGGAGGGGGGCAACCTCCCCTGTGCAGGGTCAGAGCTGCAGGTGCCAGGGCAGGGGAGCCAAAAGTCACTACCTGCTTAGTGCCCACGGCAGGCTGGTGTACAACAGGGGTGTGTGAGCCCCTCTATTGGGGGGAAGGTTTGCACACATCCTGGGCTTGGGGAGGGGCTCTTCAATCATGAATCAGGGTGGTGGGATTTCGGTCCAGATGTTATTCTCAGAATGACTCCCAGCCCCCATCCACCTGTCCTAACCACTAGACCCCACTCCCCTCCCAGAGCTGAGGCTAGAACTTAGGAGTCCCCTTTACTCAGCAGGCCTCACGCCCCTCCCAGCACTGGGGATAGAACCCAGGAGTCCTGACACTCAGCCTGCCTGCTTTAACCCAGCAGACCCCACTCCTCCCCCAGCGCTGGGGATAGAACCCAGGAGTCCTAGTTCCTTCTGGGGTGTGTCCCTTCTCCCCTCAGCACAGTAGTGTTTATCTTTAACCATTGTGAAGCACTATCTCTGAGCTTAATTGCCCCCTCTAAACATGGGAGGGGGCAGAGCTTGCTTCCTTTGCCCGGGTCTCTGAACCCACCCCCAGATAAGGGGAAGGGACTGTGAGAAGAGGGTTGATGGGAATGGGAATTAATCCTGGAGTTCTTGCAGGGGTCAAAGCCAATGCAGGAGGGTGGGGCAGGATGGGAGTGGGGGCTGGTGGCTTAGAGCTGGGGGTGCTGGGAGCCAGGACTCCTGGGCTCTATCCCCAGCTCTGGGAGGGAAGGGGGGTCTAGTGGGTGAAAGTGAGGGGGGCTGGGAGTCAGGACCCCTGGGTTCTTGCCCCAGCTCTGAGAGGGGAGTGGGAGCTGGGGGGTTAGAACCAGGAGGCAATGGACTGAGCTAATCTATTGACATTTAGCCCCTAGATGGGGTCCTTCCAGGGCAGGCCAAATTTGGCCTTTGACTCCTCCAGAGCGGGCTGTTGGGGCAGCCCCTCCTTGCTGTGGGGGTGGAGGGCTGGGTTGTGGCTGGCTGTACTTTGAATCCCGAGGTGCTTATCAAATATTTACAGCCAGGCTAATCATTAATCTGCTTGTGCTTTATGGGCCTGGCCTCCTGGTGAAAAGATAGCCCAGCCCCGCCCGGCCCATCAGTCCCTCCAGCTCTGGCAGGGTCCAGGCTGGCAAGGGTACAGAGAAGGGGAGAGAGACAGAGAGACCAACCCTAGGGAGATGCCAAGGTAAGACCCTTTCCAAGTTTTCTTTCAATCTATCTAGTACCCCACTCCATTTCTCTGAACCCTGCCATTGATCTTTTAACCCCTTTGTCTCCAGAAAGAAAAGGAGTACTTGTGGCACCTTAGAGACTAACCAATTTATTTGAGCATAAGCTTTCGTGAGTTACAGCTCACTTCATCGGATGCATACTGTGGAAAATACAGAAGATGTTTTTAGTCTCTAAGGTGCCACAAGTACTCCTTTTCTTTTTGCGAATACGGACTAACACGGCTGTTACTCTGAAATTTGTCTCCAGACAGGCTGATGTACCTGCGGGGCAGGCCCATGTCTTTTCCCCAACCCCCTTGGAGGGACTCAGGGGCCATCTCCATGGCACCCTGCAAGGTGTCCCTGAATGCTTTACCTGGCATGGAGATGCAGGCACCTATGGGGTTGGGCGCAGGGGCTGTTTACTACAGGGGGCCCCTTACCCAGCCGTGAGATGCAGCTGCCTCTGCGGTAGGGTGCGGGGGCTGCTCATACAAAGATCCCTTGCCTGGTGCTGAGATGCAGCCATCTCTAGGGTGGGACATGGCTGCAGTTTAACAGCACACAGCAACACACAACTGCATAACAGTTTGGGATCGGCAGTGAAGGGGAATCTGGTCTCTCATTGACATGGCATGGGGGATAGAGGAAGGCCAGTTGGAATCAGCCCAGCTGGGATGTGTCCATCAGGAAGTCCTAGTGCAAAGTAGCTTGGGATCTCGGCAAGCCCCACAGGCTTCAGAACACTTGGCCTTGTGATGTCATTGCAACCCCCAGTGGCACAGCAATAGGGAGGGACAGAGCCCCAAGCTGGAGTCAGGACTCTCCTAGGTGTCTGAACAGGAAGTAGATATGGCTTTTCAGTCTGTCATTCTGGGAGTCAAGACTCCTGGGTTCTGCCTTGAATTTGAGAGAAGGGGGGTCTAGGGGCTGTTGGGAATCAAGACTCCTTGGTTCTGGCCCTAGCTCTGGGAGGGGAGTGGGGTCTAGTGGTTAGAGCAGGCAGGCTGGGAGTCAGGACTCCTGGGCTCTATCCCCAGCTCTTGGAGGGGAATCTAGTGGGGGGCTGCTGAATGTCAAAATTCCTGGGTTCTGCTGCCCCCATGTGAATTAATTTGCCTTTCCAGAATCTCTGTGTTTCTTCCTTTATTTCCCTACCCAGCCTGGCCCATGTTCCTATTTGCCTCTGTGTCCCCTCCCTGGTGCCGGATCCAGGCATAGTTTATGAAGGAGAAAGGTCTGGTTTATTTCTTTGCTCCTTTCCACACTTCTGGCCTGGGAGTTATTGGTTCATGGGGGAATAGGGCTAAATCACTCACCCACTAGGAGCTCCTCCCTAAAGATTAACTGGGCATGGAAGCCCCCCACACCTCTCCCTACAGCACAGCGCCCCCTAGTGCCACACTGGGGGCACTGACTGTGAGGGAAAGCGCCCCCACTCAGCAGCACCAGGAGCTTTTACTATCTTGATCCCTGCTGAGATCCAATGAGGTCATTTGGGGTCTGTCTGGTCCAAGGAATGAAATCCTTAATACTTTTTTAGAGCCCCCTCCCAGTACATTTCCTTGAAACTCTGGACCTTTAGGCATCCAGGCCACAATCTGTCAGAGACCTTGGGTCCCACCGGATCAGAGTCCTTTTATTATGGCTCCTTATCAAGGAGCCTTCTTTAACTGCACTTGGCACCCTGGATGCCAAGGGGTGAAGTTCAGCTCCCAGCCCGGGTGCTGCATGCAGTGCAGCTCGTAAAGCAAGCAGGCTTCATTGCTTTATTGCCCCTCATGCCTTATCGCCGCAGCTTCCTTATTGCCGGGGAGCTGGGCTAACGATCCCATGGATGGTGAACTTGTGACTCTGTGCCAGTTTCCGGGTGGCTCAGTAGGGGGATCTCTCCTCTCCCTGCCAATGCCCGAGTTCAGCACTAGGGGGCGCTTTGCGGCAGTGAATGTGGGCGGGGGGGGAGGCTCAGAGGGAGCGTTCTCCCCTTGCAGCCAGTGCTGCCCTCCATATCCCAATGCCATGCTAGGGGTGGCTGTACTGCAGTGAATGAGTTGGAGGGCCATTAGGGGGCGCTCTCCCCTCACAGTCAGTACTGATTGTCATTTGGGTAGCTCCAGTCTGCATCCTTTATTCACTTTTCAGCAAACCTGCTCCTCTTCCTGTCCTAAACGTTTGTGTAGCATTGTTAAACAGCCCCTGCACTCCACTCTAGCGATGGCTGCATCTCAGCGCCGGGTGAGGGATCCCAGTATAATCAGCCTTTGCATCCCACTGCAGAAGCGGCTATATCTCAGCACCGTACAAGGGCTCCCTGAATAAACAATTTCCATTTAGCTGGTGTTACAACTTTCATATTTCTGACCAGAAGTTTGAAACCACCAAAGAAAAGACTGCCCTACTGTGAACCAGTCCCTGGGTTTGTACTGAGTCCAGTGCTTGCTGGGACAGGATTCTGGAGTACTGTGTAGGTACATATGTAGTGCAGACATGATCAAGGGTTGTGGCTGTGTGTCTCACTAGCAAGTCACAATGTCTTGATTTAAATTACTCCTAGTAATTTAGCCCAGAGATGGCTGCATCTCAGTGCTGAGGAGCACTCTCTGGCATGCTTTGGGATGCTCTAGAAATATTAGTATGATTTATTATTAGGCTAATATCAGAATGAGGGAGAAACAACCCAAGAAAGGAGAAAAGACAAAGCCGTATCTGCTCCTGTGTTTGGCACCTCACACATTAGGGGCAATTCCTGGCTGGTCCAAATGCACTTCCATGATAAACATGAAGATAAATCAATAAATAATGCTAATAATTGGTACTGGGTTCCTTATTCCTTCAGGTGCCCAATTCAGGATCCCCTGTCCCCGGCAGGTGACTACCTCTATCCCAACCTGAGTCCCGCACACAGCTCTCATCTCGCGCCAGCGTTGGACTGTCCAAGCATCACCTGGAGAAACGCTTTCCCTTGAACTCGGATCCCAGCATGCAGGAAGCCCCCATTGCACATGATCCCCTGGGGCTGGAAGTGACGACAGACACCTCCTCCTGCCTAGTGGGAAACTGCCCCCTGCTAGAAAGTGATGCCTAATGGATGTAACAGCAACTCCATGTGGAAGGTTTCATCCTGTTTCCAGTGGGGCTGCTGTTATTTTTGATAGGCTGTCAGGAGCGTCTCATGGAGCAGGGGGCAGAAGGGGAGGAACATCAGCTAGAGAGTGTTTGTGGGGCGGGGGGGGGGTAGGAGATGCTGGGTTGAGCCCCACCCCCAGAGGGTGTATACCGGCTATGGCCTCTAGGTATTACTGTAATACTCAGAATAATGTACACACCATAATGGGGACTGTAGCTGGGCAGTCACTGACTCCTGCCCTGAAGGGTTTGAAATCAGCCCTGGGAGAGGGCTGAGGCTGCGAGAGGGCTGCTGCTAGGGAAAGCAGCAAGCCTCGGCTAATTGGGGAAACAGCCACAGCTGTGGCCACACCCCAATCAGGGTCCAGCTGGCCTTTATAAGAGGACAGTGGGCCAGGAGGACCTAGCCTCTCTCTAGATGTTGAGAGGGAGGGAGGGGCCTGATTGCTAGGAGCTGAGCAAGGTACCTAAAGTGGAGCAGGGCTGGGGAAAGGCCAGAGGAGCTGGGGAGCTCCGGCCTGAGAAACCCCCAGGCTGAAGATCTAGGAAAAGGGTACTGGGGTTGCAGAGGGTAGCCCAAGGGTAGGCAGAAGCAGTAGGTCCAGACCCTCCTTGCTGGTGATGAGTGGTATTTGTACTGCAGTCTGCCCCGGGGGCCAGATAGTGACTGGCAGTAGCCAAAGACTGAGGCAAGGTGGCGATAGAGTGTGGAGGTTCCCCATGTTCCTGGGGGGGGAGACCCAGATTTGTGTGGGTACTGCCAGGGGGCAGCATCCTGATGTGAAAGGGGTACCGGGGTCTAGGAGGGACTTGGGGGGCGGGGGGGGGCAGCAGCAGCAAGTGGAACACTGGCCTGCAGAGGGTGCTCTGGAGGCTGGAAATGCTAATTCCCTGGATGACCAGCAGGAGGCACTGCAGGAGTGAGTCCCGCTCTGCCACAGGGACCCTGAGCTCAGTTGCAGCCTCCAGGTGGTACCATAATACTATTAATAATGCACACATAATAGAGCCCAATCTGGGCCTCTAGATGCTACCATTCTGGCACTAATAATGTGCACTCTAGAAGGAGACCCTGATCTGCGTTAGGACCTCCTGCTGTTACTGTAATACTGTTAATAATGTGCACCTCACAATGGCTTCTAGATACAACTTTTATACTATACTAATGGGGCCCCCATTGCAGTTGCTACCATAATATCACTAATAGTGAGCGTGACATAATTTTGTTCCCCCTCCACATGGTACTGTAATACTGCTAATAATGCACAAGCTATAATTATATATATATATATATAATAATGAGGCCCAATCTCAGTAATACACCTAACACAGGATGACAATAGCCAGTCCCATGCTGGGAGTCAAGCTGCTGGAGATTCAGAGGAGGCTCTGGCCAGCTCTCCCTTGTGTGTTGGTAGCCACTGGGGCAGTGGGTGAGCAAAGACAGGGGGGGAGCTAGGGAGCCGGTTTCCCACCTGCAGCAGGGCTGGAAGGCAGCTCTGGGACACAGGGGCTTTAAGAGCGGATGAGGGCAGGGCAGATAAGGAGCAGCCCCCCAAGACCCAGTGCACAGGCCTATGACCTATGAATTGACAGCCAGTCCTTCTGCCGCGCCCTGGCTGTCAGTTCTGTAGGGCACAGGTATGTTCACCTCCATGACCTCGGCATGGCGACCGGCGGGTGTGCCAGGGAGCGAGGGGTTACCTGGGGCTGGGGTGGGAGGGACGGGTGATGATTGGGTGGACAGGGAAGACCTGAGGAGGGGAAATAAACTGGATTCCCAGCAAAGAAGTGTGAGGCTCCTTATTGGCTCTACAATCTGTGTGGGGGGTTGGAGGGAGCTTTTCACCAGCATCTTCCAGGCACCACAGGGTTAATGATATAGCAGGAGTCCTTGATACCAGACCCCTACCTCATTAGCTGCACACTCTGGATGATGGGCAAGGGGAGGCAGGCTCTGAGACCCTGGGGGAGCTCATATGGGAACACTAGCATCAACCCACATCCCAGGACCATGACTACCCTCCTCAGACTGGAACCCCTCCATCCTGAGGGCTGGTGCCAGGAGCTATGGATCAGGCCAGGCTGGGGGAGTGTGTGCCAGGAAGTACAGGCAAAGCTAGGCCTGGGAGGGGTGTGTGCCAGAAGGTCTAGGTCAGGCCGGGCCTGGGATGGGGTGTGGGCCAGGAGGTCTGGGTCAAGCAAGGCTGGTGGGTGGGTGTGTGCGCCGGGAGGTCTGGGTCATGCCAGGCTGTGGGTGGTGGTGCCAGGAGGTACAGGTCAGGCTAGGCCTGGGGCGGGGGTGCCAGGAGTCTGGATCAGGCTAGGAGGGGGTATGTGCCAGGAGGTCTGGGTCAGGCCAGGTGGGGGTGGGGGGTGCCAGGAGGTCTGGGTCGGGTCAGGCCAGGCGAGGGGGGAGATGTCAGGAGGTCTGGGTCAGGCCAGGCGGCAGGGGGTGTTGTGTGCCAGGAGGTCTGGGTCAGGCCAGGTACGGGTCAGGCCAGGCTGCTGCATGGGGGTTTCCAGTCATGATAATCCTGTTCCCCCCTGCTTGTGAATAGAGTACAGTACACCGAGCCCTCCCTGCAGTAACCAACTGTATCCACCAGGAGGCGCGATAAACCTGCTTTTGTCCAAGGTCTCACAAGATGTTATCAGCAGAACTGAGGTTAGAACCCAGGAGTCCTGACTCTCAGGTGCCCCTTCTCCTGCTCTGACTCACTAGACCCCACTCCCCTCCCAGAGCTGGGAATAGAACCCAGGAGTCCTGCTATAAGCAGTGGGGAAGGCTCCCTCCCAGATGACACAAAGGGGACATGTGGCTCCTGCCCAGGCTGGAGTTTAGCTGCTCCCCCAAACCCGGCTGGTGGTCCCTGGGATAACAGGGTTCCCTGGCCAGCACCCCTCCCCATGGTCAGTGGAGGCTGTCTGGGCTAGGCCTGGGGAGGAGGCTATGAGCTCATGGGGTGTTGGCTGCTCTCTTCTGCCAGCTGCTCTGCAGTGAGCTCAGCGCTGGGCTATGACAGGCCATGGCCCGGGGGGTGGGGGTGGGGAGGGGTTTCATATGATGAGAAGAAGGGGCTGGGGCTGCAGCTGCTCAGACGCTAATACACGTGGCTTCCTCCTTTGGACTCCAGCCATGCTTGGGAGTGGGGCCTAGTGGGATAGAGCAGTGGCTCTCAATATTTCCAGACTGCTGTACCTCTTTTGGGAATCTGATTTCTCTTGCGTACCCCAAGTTTCACCTGACTTCAAAACTATTTGCTTACAAACTCAGACGAAATACAAAAGTGTCCCAGCACGCTATTACTGAGAAATTGCTCACTCTCTCGTTTGTACCATATCATTCTACAATAAATCCACTGGAATATAAATATTGTACTTACATTTCAGTGTGTAGTGTATAGAGCAGTATAAACAAGCCATCGTCTGTATGAAATTTTAGTTTGCACTGACTTCGCTAGTGCTTTTTGTGTAGCCTGTTGTAAAACTAGGCAAATATCTAGGAGAGCTGATGTACTCCCTAGAAGACCTCTGTGTACCCCCCATGTACCCCTGGTTGAGAATCACTGGGTTAGAACAGGGGGCTAGTAGTCAGGACACTTGACTCTGGAAGAGGAGTGCCAGCTCTGGAAGAGGAGTGTGGTCTAATGGTTAGAGCAGGGGGGCTGAGAGTCGGAGCTCCTGGGTTCTAGCCTCAGCTCTGGTGGAGGAGTGCAGTCTAATAGTTTGGGAAGGAGGCTGTGAGTTAGAAACTAGGATTGCCAACTCTCCAGGAATTAACAATTATGTCATGTGATGAAACCTCCAGGAATACGTCCAACCAAAATTGGCAACTCTAGTCAGGACTCTGGGGTTCTCTTGCTAGGCTCATATGAGCATGACCATGAAATGAACTGGGTGAGTAAAGATATTTGTGTAAGTGTTTGCAGGACCAGAGAGGATTTGATCTAGAAGAACATATGGTAGTATCTAGAGACCCTGACCAAGAGCAGGAACCCCATCAGGCCAGGCACCCCACAGCCAAGATTGGGGCCCCATCGCGCCAGGCACTGTCCAAAACCACAATCTCTGCCATGAAGAGCTCATGGTCTAAGCAGACAAAGGCAGGATTATTCCACTCCATTTTATCTCTGGGGAAATGAAGGCACAGTGTCTGAACCAAGGTTACAAAGGCAGTTTTTGGCAGAAGTGAGACTAGAACCCATCTTGTCTAGCTCCCAGTTGAACACCATAACCACAAGCTCACCCTCTAATAGCCTGGGCATAGAGCTAATTTTTCCCACCCACTATCCTCTGCTGGCACTGACCATGGGATGAAAGCTGTCCTGAGAGATTATCTGGAGCCAGGATTTTATGGAGGAGTCAGCCATTCTGCTGGGCAAACATCCCAGCCTTGTTTACAAGGTGGTGACCAGCCAGATGGGCTATTTCAACAGCTGGGGAGAGGTGGCGGTAGAAGCAGGAGCAGAACCAGTGAAACAGCTGAAAAGGGGGTGGGTGCTGCAAGGGAGAAGGCTCTTGCACCATGCTCAGTGCTAATACCCCCCTCAGACCTCTGTGCATTCACTGTAGTGTTCCTGCGCCCCGGGGCCCTTGATCTCCTTCTGCTCGCATAACAATGCTCTCCACTTTCTCCATCCACTGTGGCACAAGAGCCCCCTTCTCTGGAGCTACAGCACTCCATGCTGGGGGAGGAGGGCATGCAAGAGCTTCTTTCTCTGCAGCCCCCACCCTCACTTTCTCTGGGGTCTGGATTATTTAACCCCAAGAGCGAGGAGCTGTGAGTTTGGGGCTCTGCCAGCCTCATGATAAGGGTTAGGGCTGGGTTAGGTTCCCGGAGAGGAAGCACATTAGCATGTTACATGAGTAGAGGAACATTCGCTGTTCAAGCAGGGAAGTTTCCCAGTTTTCAGAGCTCATTAGGGAGTCTAGACTCCTGGGTTCTGCCCCCAGCTCTGAAAGAGGAGGAGTCAGGACTCCTGAGTTCTATTCCCAGGTCAGGGAGAACACTGCTCACCCGCTGCTGAGTGCACACGGCCTGCAGGAGCCTAGCTTCTGAGCAGATGTTGTAGGGGTCTGCCTAAGACTCTATTGTCTGAATCTCACTCCTTAGCCATTTTCTAATTAGATGGAGGCTTCCGTCTCCCCCCTGAGCTGGTACTTTCCCCCACAAGTGAGGACGTTAACTCCAAAGTCAAAGCCAAATCCTAACACACTCAGTTCCGTGCTGCCCCCCTTCAATTGGACACAAGGTCATCCTTCACTTCCTGTCTCAAACTGATGCTGCATGCAGCAGCCCACTATCCTGAGGTGGCTGAATCTCAGCACCGGAAAAGAGATCCCCGTATAAATCACTCCCGTGCTCTACCACGGAGGCTGCTATGTCTCAGCATTAGGTGGGGGCCCCCGTGTAAACAGCCCCCCACATCCCACCCCAAAGGTGGCTGCATCTCCTCACTGGGGGAGGGAATCCCAGGATAGCCACAGTGCCCCACCCCCGCAGCTGGGATCCCTTTATAAAAGCCCCACCCCCGAGGTGGGTGTATCTCAGCCTCAGCAAAAGTCAGCTGGATCCTTGAGGGGGCGGCCGAGGGGAATGACAGGGCATGAGAACCGCAAACGTTTTTTTGCAATCCCCGAGGGGTCAATGAGAAGCACAAACAGGGAGTGGAACAACTGGAGCGCTCTGAACTCAGGGTCAAGCCTGAATTCTTTGGCTGGTTGGAATGTGAGCCCCCCATGCCCAGGACAGGAGGGTGCATGGCTGGGCAGGGTTTGAGGAATCGCTGCCATGATCCTCTCCCTGCGAGTCCTTGCTTTTTGTTGCCTGCTTCCCCAGCTCTGCCATAAGTTACAGTTTTCCTTTGCTTGGAAGCCCAGACGGCAAACTTTTAATAGTGGAAAATATGAGGCACTGGCCCCTTAAGGGGAATCCGCAGACTCTCCTCCTGTTCTCCCTTATTTGGGAGGACAACTGGGCTGATTTTGTTCTGGTTTCTTGGCTTGGGTTCTCAGAGGCATTTTTAGCCATCGGTATTTAATCCCCGAGCAGACCAATGGCATCCCCCATTCCCACAGTCGGCTGGAGGGGCCCACCAGGACAAAGGCTGGTGCAATGAGATCTCTTTGCAGTAGGGCTTTGCAAAGAGCATTGCTTGCAAAGCTAGCCCTTTAGTGTGGTTAGAGACATGGATATGGGTGGGCTGGATCAGACCCATGGGCCCACCCAGCCCAGTATCCTGTCTCCAAAATTAGCCATCATCAGATGCTTTGAGGGAAGGTGCAAGAAAACTCTCTAATGCACAAGCATGGAGCAGCTGGCATGGGTCAGCAGTCAGGTCAATTCTCTTTCCATTCCAAGGGACAGTAATAAACGTAATCCCAGGGTGGGCAGTGGAGTGGGGAGCCCCAGCACAGGATTGTTCTATAAATCTAGCCCTCACGCCTCCCGAGAAGGGCAGCGTGGTCTAGTGGGTAGGGCTGAGGTTTGGGACACCTGGTTTCTATTCCTGGCTCTGCTGTGTGACTTTCAACAAAGTTCCTTCTCCCTTTTGTATCCCCTCCTGCCGTTATTGTAAATTCTTTGGGGCAGGGATGGTCTCTCACTGTGTTTGAGTGTGCAGTGCCTGGCACTGTGGGGGCCCTGATCTCAGTCAGGGTCTGTGCAGTGCCCAGCACAATGGAGGCCCCAGTCTCCATCAGGGTCTGTGCAGCACATGGCCTGACATCACTCCAGTTTCAACTGAGACTTCTAATTACTACTGTGATAGAAACAATAATATAGTAATGTAATTACCAGGGACCAGCTTTCTAGCACCAGGCCAGAGAATTTCCAAAAGGCTTGACCATCTTAGGCTCATATCATCAAGCATTCAAGAGTTACAGATCTTTGCATAATAACAGTCTGCTCCTGTGATCCGAGTCTGATTTCACCCTGTCTGTGAGTATGAGGTCTGGTCACCATTTCAGGTAAGGCAGAGTCCCTCCTGCCTTCTCTTCTCTCCAACCTGTTCTGATTCCTGGCAGTCATTGGCGGTGCTAGGCATAAGCAGACTAAGCAATTGCTCAGGGACCCAAGCAGCTCAAAGGGACCCGCATTCACATTTTTAGTGTGTGTTGGGGGTGGGGGGGATATTCCTGCTTAGGGCCCCCAGTGGGCTATCGCTGCCTCTACTGGTAGTGGATGGTCCTTTGAGGGTATCCCTGCTTAAATACAGGCTCTGACCCTGTGCCCAAAGTGGGAAATTCCAACCCCCAGCCATGCCCTTTTTGTCCTACACAATTAGCCAAAATTCAGGTTGTTTTGGTTAGGAGGAGAAATTGATGCTGGAGTCAGGTATCTTTGATGCAATCCTGTTTATTTACAAAGAAAGTACAAAGTCCTGTTTCCCTGAATCAAACAGCAGGATGCAGTTTCTTTGCTCATAGTTCCAAGCCCTTTTCCAGCCAGTCAATCCAAAAATCTCTCTTCTCTCTGTAGGCTTTTACTCGGGGCCAATTGTACTATTTTTAGTACAAGTCAGGGACAGGTCATGGGCAGTAAACAAAAATTCATGGAAGTCCACGACCTGTCCCTGACTTTTACTAAAAATAACTGTGACACAATGAGGGTGATGGGGGGATGAGAGACTGAGTCCTGTTGGTGAGGGGGTGGGGGAACGGTCCAGCACTGTAGCTGACAGCTCTGGGGTCCCCCCGATGCCCATGGCAGCTCACAGCTCTGGGTCCCCCCACTGTCCACGGTGGCTGGGAACTGTGGGGGCCCCCACTGTCCATGGTGACTGATAGCTGTGGGGCCTCCCATCATCCGCAGAGCTCCAGGGCCCTGCCAGCTTGCAGCTGCATCTCTGCCGCCCTGGGGCTGAAGCAGAATATGTCACAGAGGTCTCTGGAAGTCAGGAAATCTGTGACCTCTGTGACGTAATCTTAGCCTTATTGATAGGTCTCCTCAAGAGGTTCCATATCTCTCCATATGGAATAGACTGGCCTTGTCAAGGTTTCTTTGGCTTTTCAACCCAGAAAAACAAAATGGCTGTTAGGATGTATATCAGGAGCCAGGCTACAAAAATGGAAGTCATTTCACAAAGCAGACTTCACAATGTGATCCCCCTTGTCAGTCAGGATGCCTGGGTTCAGTTCCTGGCTGTACCCCAGATATCTATTTTGGGCCAGGGTTTCAAGGGCTTGGGATCCCTCGGTCCTGATCTTTATGGAAAATCTGGCCAATTCTTTTGGTGCCTAAAGGGGAGCCCATAATTGCTCAGTGCCTCAGTTTTTTCTCTCTGCAAAATGGGGATAATGGTACATCCCTATTTCACAGTGGGGAGTGCAAGGATAAATACACTAACAATAGCAAGGTGGTTTAGATGTTACAGTCACGGGGCCATGTAAGTACATAAGAATGTCCATACTGGGTCAGACTAATGGTCCATCTAGCCCCGTATCCTGTCTGGGACAGTGGCCAGTACCAGATGCTTCAGAGGGAATGAAAAGAACAGGGCAATTATGGAGTGATCCATCCCCAGTCATTCAGTCCCAGTTTCTTGCAGTCAGAGACTTGGGAAATGGGGTTGCATCCCTGACCATCTTGGCTAAATAGCCATTGAGGGACCTATCCTCCATGAAATTATCAAGTTCTTTTTTGAACCCAGTTATAATTTTGTTCTTCATAACCTCCCCTGGCAACACGTTCCTCAGGCTGACTGTGCGATGTGTGAAGAAGTACTTCCTCTTGTTTGTTTTAAATCTGCTGCCCATTAATTTCATTGGGTGACCCAAGTTCATGTGTTATGCGAAGGAGTAGATAACACTTCCTTATTCACTTTCTCCACACCAGTCATGATTTTATAGATCTCTATAATATCCCCCTTAGGGCTTGTCAACTTTCTCGCTCACGGGTGTGAAAAAACACCCCCCTGAGTGCAGCAAGGTTCAGCGCTGTAACGTGCCAGTGTAGACAGTAGCTATGCCCCTTGTGGAGGTGGTTTTTTAGAGCGCTGAGAGACCTCTCTCCCAGCGCTGTGCCGTGACTACACAAGCAGCGCTTTAACATTGCCAGTGTAGACTAGCCCTTAGTTGCCTCTTTTCCAAGCTGAAAAGTCCCAGTCTTTTTAATCTCCCCTCATACAGAAGCTGGTCCATCCCCCTAATCATTTTTGTTGCCCTTCTCTGTACCTTTTCCAATTCTAATATCTTTTTTTTGGGATGGGGTGATCAGAACTACATGCAGTATTCAAGGTGTGGACATATCGTGGATTTATATAGTGACATTATGATATTTTCTGCCTTATTACGGTTCCTAACATTCCCTTAGCTTTTTTGACTGCTGTACATTGAACAGATCTTTTCCGAGAACTATCCAGAATGACTCCAAGATCTCTTTCTTAAGTGGTAACAGCTAATTTAGATCCCATCATTTTGTATGTACAGTTGGGATTATGTTTTCCAATGTATATTACTTTGCATTTATCAACATTGAATTTCATCTGCCATTTTGTTGCCCTGTCACCCAGTTTTGTGAGATCCCTTTGTAGCTCTTTGGAGTCTGCCTGTGACTTAACTATCTTGAGTAGTTTTGTATCATCTGCAAATTTTGCAATCTTACTGTTTACCCCTTTCCCAGATCATTTATGCATACGTTGAATAGCACTGGTCCTAGTACAGACCCTTAGGTGACATAACTATTTACTGCTCTCCATTCTGAAAACTGACCATTTATTCCTAACCTTTGTTTCCTATCTTTTAACCAGTTACTAATCCATGAGAGGACCTTCCCTCTTATCCCATGACTGCTTACTTTGCTTAAGAGCCTTTGGAGAGGGACCTTGTTAAAAGCTTTCTGAAAGTCTGAGTACTCTATATGCATTGGATCACCCTTGTCCACATGTTGTTGACCCCTCAAAGCATGCTAATAGATTGGTGAAGCACGATTTCCTTTTAGAAAAGCCATGCTGATTCTTCCCCAACAAACAAATCATGTTTATCTCTATGTCTGATAATTCTGTTGTTTACTATAGTTTCAACCAGTTTGCCTGGTACTGAAGTTAGGCTTACTGGCCTGTAATTGCCAGGATCACCTCTGGAGCCTTTTAAAAAAAAATTAAAAATTGGTGTCACATTAGCTATCCTCCAGTCTCCTGGTTTAAGTGATAGGTTACAGATTCAGATCTGAGTTCCTTCAGAACTCTTGGGTGAATACCATCTGGTCCTGGTGACTTATTATTGTTTAATTTATCTATTTGTTCCAAAACCTCCTCTACTGACACCTCAATCTGGGACAGTTCCTCAGATTCGTTATCTAAAAAGAATGGCTTAGGTGTGGGAATCTCCCTCACATCCTCTGCAGTAAAGACTGATTCAAATAATTCATTTAGCTTCACCGCAACAGCCTTGTCTTCTTTGAGTGCCCCTTTAGCGCCTCGATCATCCAGTGGCCCCACTGATTGTTTGGCAAGCATCCTGCTTCTGATGTACTTAAAAAAATTTTTTTTATGTTAGTTTTTGAGTCTTTTGCTAATTGCTCTTCAAATTCTTTTTTGGCCTGCCTAATTATACTTTTACACTTGACTTGCCAGAGTTTATGCTTCTTTCTATTTTCCTGTGTAGGCCTTAACTTCCAATTTTTAAGGATGCCTTTTTGCCTGTAACTGCTTCTTTTACTTTGTTGTTTAGCCATGGTGGCACTTTTTTGGTCCTCCTTCTATGCTTTTTAATTTGGGGTTATACATTTAAGCCTCCATTATGGTGTTTTTAAAATGTTTCCATGCAGCTTGCAGGCATTTCACTTTTGTGACTGTAGTTTTTAATTTCCATTTAACTGGCTTCCTCATTTTTGTGTAGTTGTCCTTTATGAAGTTAAATGCTAGTGTGGAGTAACTATGTAGACGGTCCCCAGAAGATGAACTAAAGGCTCGGTCCAACACATGTTGACTGATGATTCCCAGCGACTTGATGGGACTCTCTTCACTGGCTTCAAAGGGCATTGGATCGTACCCTAACTGAACTGCTCCCCTTTGGAACAAGCAGTTCGCCAACACTTTGCACCTTGCCAGGCTGTTTCTGAGAGGAGGAAGAAGAGGATGCAAGGGGGATATGTTCTGTGGTGCAATCTTATTTATTTGCAAAGAATGTCCACACTGTCCTGTGTCCCTGATCACAGCAGGAACAAACAAGCAGCAGTGTTTGTGCTCACAGTTTCCAAGCCTGCCTCTCCAGTCAGTCCTAGATCTGTCTCTTTGCTGCCTCCCAGGGCCACGCTCACCTCTGCTCCTCTTGCTGTCTGCTGGCTCTCTGCCTCTCTCACATGGTCACAGGCTCAGCTTGCTAAGCAATCCCCCAGCCCCTGCATTTGCAGTCAGTCCCAGGAAAACCCTGCAGCCAACATGGCTTAGCCATGCTCAGGCTTTGCCATGCAGCTGATTGCCTTGGGTGCTTTCTGTCGTCTCCAGCTCTCCTGCTCTATGAAGGAACTTAATTGCTCCTTGCATTTTTCCCGAAAGAAGGGTGGTTCGCACGGCCAGTGGCTTTAACCAGGCTGCCACTGATACCCGCCAGCATGAGTAGAATTGTCCAGGAGGAGGATCTGAAAGAAGCTGGGTGATGGGGCATAGCAGCAAGCCTTTACCTAACAGTGACTCATTCCAGAACTTTGCTGACTTCATCTGTGATGCAAGACCCCATTGACAAAGAAGGATTCCAGATGGGCTGTTAAATGACACAGAGGGAGGTGGAAGGAGCGGCCAAAGGGGCAAAAATGGATGACGGCAGTTCGGGTGAGGGTCGGACCATCTCTCTTTGTGTTTATATATATATATATACATATATATTTGGGGAGCTATAGACAGAGGCAGTGATAAAGGGGAAAATGTGTTTGTCCAGCACTGAGATTCTCCAGGAGGAGAAATGGCAGTTACTGGGGGGAGGGCATGATTCACTCCCAGAGAGGAAACTCCTCAAACACTAGAATAGAAACATGAGCATGATCCTCCCTCAATCTCCTCAAATCTTTCTCTCCACCCATTGTCTCTTCCCTGTTTCCTAGAAACATCAGAACAGATCAGTCCAGGATTACTTCCTTCCCCACCACACTGAATCAAACCAATGGGCCCATCTAGCCTGATACCCCTCCTTGTTGCCACCTAAGATCACCCCACTGGGGGTAAGCTAGCCCAGTATTCCCCCACCCCTTTTCCCAGCAGCCCCAGATCAGACCCATGGAGCAATCTACCCGGACTATCTAACCTGGTGTCAAGAAGACAGTGTGAGGGGATTTGATGGGATGATGTTAGGCAGTTTGGGTGATGATTTGGAGCAGCAGTGTCCGGGCAGCATAGAGTCAGAGGGCGACTAGGGGAATGGTGTCAAAAGGTTGGGCCTTGAGGGGACAGTGTCTGAGGATTTGGAGGGATGGTTTCTGAAGGATTTGGGGGGATAAATTGGGTGGATTTGGATGACAGTGGCTGGGGGGCTGGTGTTGGGGGAATGGTATTTAGGGGACTTGTGAATGGTGTTTAGTGGGATAGTGTCAGGAGGTTGATGGGTCATTTCAGTGGACGCTGTCCGAGTTGGGGTTTGACTTCAGTGAGCAGTGTCAGGGGTTGGGGGTTTGATTTCAGTGGCGGGGTTGGGAAGCTGATCTTGGTGGTCAATGTTCAGGGTTAATTTTGGTGATCAGTGTTGGGGGTTAATTTTGGTGGGCACTGGGGGATAGGCAGGTTGATTTCAGTGAGCAGTGTCAGGGAATATGGAGTTGACTCTTTTGGGCAATGTCATGGAGTTTGGGGGTTGATTTGGGTGGTCAGTGTCAGGTGTTTGATTTCAGTGGGCAGTGCTGGGTGGTTGATTTAGGTGGGGAGTGTCAGAGGCTTTGGTGTTGATTTTGGTATAGGGTTGCCAGTATTGGTTGGAGGTTTCCCTCACATGACAATCTTTAATTAAAGGTTAATCTTTAATTCCTGGAGACTCCAGGGCAATCCTGGAGGGTTGACAACCCTAACTTTGGTGGACAGTGTGGGGCTGGGGGTTGATTTTGATGGGCAGTTTCAGGGGTTGGGGGATGGTGTGAGGAGATTTTGATTCAGTGACAATGGTATCCCAGATGCCCAGCGTGCGAGGAGGCGGGCCGCCGGTGGTGAGGAGGCAGAGGGTGAAGATAACAACAACTCATTGTATGTGTGGGTTTGGTCAAACCCCTGCGGCCCCTAAACACCACATGATCCTACATTGGGGTGGGCAAACTTTTTGGCCCAAGGGCCACAATGGGGTGCAAAACGGTACGGAGGGCCGGGTAGGGAAGGCTGGCCCCCGCCCCCTATCTGCCCCCTCCGACTTCCTGCCCCCCTCAGAGCCCCCGAGCTATGCAACTCCCCCTGCTCCTTGTCCCCTGACCGCTCCCTCTCAGGACCTCGTGCCCCCGGGACTCCCCCATCCAACCCCCCCCCCGCTCCCTGTCCCCTGACTGACCCCCGGCCCCTATCCACCGCCCCCCCCCGACAGGCTCCCCGGGACGCCCACGCCCTATCCAACCCCCCTGTTCCCCGACCCCTGACCGCCCCACAACCTCCGTCCCGTCCAACCGCCCCCTGTCCCATGACTGCCCCCCGGGATCCCCTAACCAACCCTCCCACCGCCGCCGCGCGCGCCGCCTCCGCCTCCCCTTTACCCTGCGGCTCAAAGCGGCAGGAGCGCGCGGCCCCGCTGCCCGCGCGGGGGCGTTACTGAGGGGGAGGGGCCGGGAACTAGCCTCCCCTGCCAGGCGCTCAGGGGCCGGATGTGGCCCGCGGGCCGTAATTTGCCCCCCTCTGTGCTACATCCGACACGATCCTACAAGGACTCCTTTTCTTTTTGCGAATACGGACTAGCAGGGCTGCTCCTCTGAAACCTGCTTTTGCCACAGTAACTGTCATGGCGGCTAGTGGGGGGCGGGGCGCAGATGGGAGACTCTAGAGCTCCTTCCACCGCGGTAACTGTCACGGAGGGCAGGGAAAGACAAAAAGCGGCCGAGAGGGGCGGAAGTGACGATATTACTATTGCCGAGCGGTGGCAAGGAACGTTTGGGACCAGGGAGCGGGGCGGAAGGGGCTCAAATGGCGGGCACCAATCAGCTTCTCGGGGGCGTGGCTGCGGGGCGGGGATACGTATAAATGCAGGCTCCTGGGGGGCGCTTTATTTAGTGGCAGGCGGCTGAGCACGGCGGAGACCGTTACTGGCCCGCTCCTCGTCGTAGCGCCCCCCCCGCCCCGCCTGTAACACAGCCGCCCCCGCCCCTCCAGTCCCCGCAGCCATGTTCAGCTGGGTGAGCAAGGACGCGCGGCGGCGCAAGGAGCCGGAGCTGTTCCGCACGGTCTCGGAGGGGCTGAAGCAGCTCTACGCCACCAAGCTGCTGCCCTTGGAGGAGTACTACCGCTTCCACGACTTCCACTCCCCGGCGCTGGAGCCGGCCGACTGGGAGAACAAGCCCATGGTGCTGCTGGTGGGGCAGTACAGCACCGGCAAGACCACCTTCATCCGGCACCTCATCGAGCAGGACTTCCCGGGCATGCGCATCGGGCCCGAGCCCACCACCGACTCCTTCATCGCCGTCATGGGCGGCGAGACCGAGGGCGTCGTCCCTGGCAACGCCCTGGTGGTCGACCCGCGGCGGCCCTTCCGCAAGCTCAACGCCTTCGGCAACGCTTTTCTCAACAGGTGAGCGGGGGGAGGGGTCTCCAGTGCCGCTCGCCGTCGGCCTTCAACACGTGTCTGGGGGGGGGGGCGGCTGCTGCGCCCCTCTGCGCCTTTCTCAACAGGTGAGGGCTGGCCTGGGACCTGCGTGGCCACTCATGGCACCCCTAGACTCTCAACAGGTGAGAGCCTGGCTACCGGGGGACCACACTCAACTGCAGCGCTCCCTTCTCCCCCGCTCCCAGCGCCTTCCTCGATAGGTGTGGCTGGGCTGGTGGGTGGGCATGAGTGGCACTGTATGGCGCCCCCCCCCCCCGTTTCGCCTTAGTAAGAACATAAAAGCGGCCCTACTAGGTCAGACCAAAGGTCCATCCAGCCCAGTATCCTGTCTTCTGACAGCAGCCAATGCCCGGTGCCCCAGAGGGAGTGAACCTAGCAGGTAATGATCTAGTGATCTCTCTCCTGCCATCTATCTCCACTCTTTGACAGAGGCTAGGGACACCATTCCTTACCCATTCTAGCTAATAGCCATTAATGGACTTAACCTCCATGAATTCATCCAGTTCTCTTTTAAACCCTGTTAAAGTCCTAGCCTTCACAACCTCTTCAGGCAAGGAGTTCCACAGGTTGACACTGTGCACTGAGTGAAGAAGAACTTCCTTTTATTTGTTTTAAACTTGCTACCCATTAATTTAATTTGGTGGCCCCTAGTTCTTATATTATGGGAACAAGTAAATAACTTTTCCTTATCCACTTTCTCCACACCACTCATCATTTTATATACCTCTATCATAGCCCCCCTTAGTCTCCTCTTTTCTAAGCTGAAAAGCCCTAACCTCTTTAATCTCTCCTCATATGGGACCCATTCCAACCCCTTATCATTTTAGTTGCCCTTTTCTGAACCTTTTCTAATGCCAGTATATCTTTTTGGAGATGGGGGGGACCACATTTGTCTGCAGTATTCAAGATGTGGGCGTACCATGGTTTTGTATAAGGGCAATAAGATATTCTGTCTTATTCTCTATACCTTTTAGTACCATCTTCAAGAGGTGAGACCCTGGTGTGGAGGCCCCAGGGTGGGTAGGGATGCAGGGGGGGAGCCTGCCAACAATACTTGTCAGCCCCCAGACTTACGTCAGTCGTCTTCGTGCAGATCCCTGTACCAACTCCTGTATAATACGTGTGCCCCTCCCCCCTGTCCAAAGCCAGAGTTCGGGCTTTATCTGTTGAAGTACATGGTCACTGGGGTGGTACCTTGGTAGGTGGGGATGGAGAGCTGTCATTGTACAGTTAATGCTGACCAGGACCCAACTCTTCTTGTCTCTTCTCCTTCTTTCTCCCTCCCCACTCCCCTCCAGGACCTAACTGAAACCACCCTGGGGACTCCACCCCCAGACTGCTTACTGGGTCCCGATAGGCAGTAAACATTTGCAAGTGGGGCCTGAGCCCAAAAGTTTGAGAACCGCTGCTCAAGGCATAGTTCTTGGATACCTCCTCTATAAATGCTGCAGCCAAATTCTGTTAAAACTCCCTCCCTGCCCCATAGGCAGTCTTCTGCCTCTGAATGGCCTCAGGCAGAGGGGGGTTTTTGTACAGAACTGCATAGTGATGCCTTCCCATCAATGTCTCAGATTTCCATAGCAGTGTTGGTCACATCTGACTGGTGGTGGAGGGGGCTCTGACTGAAATTGACTAGGAACTGACCCTAAACAAACATGAAACTGACTGGGTGTTTTCCCAAGTTGAAATGGGAGAAAGAAATTAATATTAAAGCAAGTTAACTTAATCTTCCCAAACTCCATTCCTCAAAACCAAAGAGGACAGTAACTCTAAGAAGAGGACATAATTTAGTTAAAAAGTCTTAACATGACCACATCCCTTCATAACTCAGAACCCTATTCTCTGGTCCTGTAGGGGGGTTCAGGAGCTCCCTTAGAAACAGAGGTATTGCAGAGTACTCCTGCCAGAGTACACCCCTGCTAGTGGACATTTCTGAACATGTGGCTGTTTCTGTAGTTGAAAGGGGAGAGTTTCACTTCAAGGTTAAAATACAAAATTGTGATACCTCATAAGGAAATGGTTAATTCAGGGATATCCAGCCACAGGTTCTCATAATACTCATAATCATCCAGAAATGGGCTTCCTGCCCTTGGTGATGGAAGATAATTTCATAGCTAACAATGAGGGCATGATGCAGGAAAGCATGAATGAAACACTTGAAAACCATAGCATGCAGCTTGAACTCATGATCAGGCCCCTCTCCATTCATGGCTGCTTCCTCTCTGCCCAGAAGGATGCCTTTTGGACAATTCTAGCTCAGGATCTACTAGCTGTTTGTGAGCTGGCTTGTTTATAAGCCAATTCTAGATGGCATTTAAGCCCCACTGTTAAATGGGACTCTGGAATGTTGGCCTCTGATCTTCCTGTTGGAGGAAAGTGAGGACTGTTAATGCTTAACCCAAGTTGTCTCCTCTTGATGGCCTAGTGTTTTTAAAAAATGTCTTGTGTACTGCAACTTTAATATACTGTATCCTTTTAATCTGTTAACTGTCTTAGCTAGTGGGTTCTTCAGATGGCATGTAACAAAGGTCTGTCTCTTGCATTCATCCTAAAGCTCCTTAAAGGAGCACTGCGAGGTCTCTAGGCTCAATAAAGGAGTAGCGGGTTTAGTCTCATGTCCTTGTTTTTCCTTCCCCCTACCCCAACTGTTGTGCTATAATCACCATGCTAAAGGTGTCTGTGTATGAGCAGCAAAGCATGCAGTTTCAAACTAAGATTTTTTTTTTGTGGCTGGAAAATAATGTAGAAATGTTCAGCTTTTAAAACTGCTCAGTCTCTTCTGAAACACTAGGGATTAAGGGTTACAATGAGTCTTGTGCAGGAGTTGAGAGATTTCCTGCCTCTTTATGAAATCCATGTCAGATCAGCATGATTGCCTTGCTGTTGTAGTTGATCACTCTTCCTTTCAGCATAGCTAGCTGAAATCTCCAACAGAAAGCGGCTGCAGGCTCCGCTGAGGAACTAAAATTGCTGTGGACTCAACTTCTGAAATAAGAACAAGCTAAAGATCTTGCCAGTTGGTTTGCCTAGTGGAAAAATAAATGAATTCCAGCAAATTCTCCCTCTTTAGATGACTCATTTTCAAGAGATCTGATCAAAAGTTAGGAAACAGTGAATGGAAGCATTACATTATGATCATAGACTTGTTGGATTAGTGGGAAGGTTAAGTGTGGAATTCTCAAGTCTGTCACTCTTTCCTTTAAAAAATATGCTGTTTTGGCATCAAGCTTGTCACTGTCAGCAGCTGGAAGGTATAAAGTGCACTAACTTGCAGTGTTGACTGACATTTCCAGTTAATACTCATGACAACTCGCATTGCTGCTTGCATCTAACATTCTGCATGTTGTTACTATATCTTAGATTATTAGAAGTGACAATTTTTCTATCGGATTTACTTGTTGCTACTGTTTAGGTGGCTTGGACAATAGAAATCAAGTCCATTTCGCTATTGGGCTGAAGAGCAAGGCTATTGTCTTCATTGGGGTTTAATAGAAATGTCTCTAAATAACAGTACTGCTCTAGTATGGCTCCCTTGTCCTTAGCCTTATATACTTGGTGGCTTCATGCTTATAAGGCTGAAGAGCAGGTGTCACATTAGTGTAATTTAAAGAGAACTGACCAATTGGTAGCTTAAAATTGGTCACTATTGCTAGTAAATCTGCCAAAGCAACTACAGACTCTCCAGTTTTTCACATACTTAAAATGCAAGAGGTACACTTCCTATAAGACAGTGAGTCACAGAGGTGAAGTGATTTATAGATACCAATTCTGCTGGTGCTGTACAAACATAATAAATGACAGCCCCTTCCCCAAAAAGCCTGCTGTCTAGCTTAGCACCTCTCCTCCCATATACCTGAGGCTGGATTTAAGCTCACCATACACTGTTAAGTAAAACTCTCCCTGTCTTATGGATAGGGGAATTAAGGCAGTCTCTACTGGTGGGGAGGGAGACTTGCCCCTGGTCACATAGGGAGTCTAGCAAACTATTCAATTGAATGCAGATATCCTGAGCCCCAGCCTAGACCACATGGCTGGTCTGTCTTGGTTTTTTTTCTTGCCTCTGCTCTTTTACATACTATAGAAGGAAAGTGCCTAGCCTGTCTAATTTGAGTATTTCTTCTGATGTAGGTTCATGTGTGCCCAGCTACCCAACCCTGTCCTGGATAGCATCAGTATCATTGACACACCTGGTATCCTCTCGGGAGAGAAGCAACGCATAAGCAGAGGTAATTGCTTCCTTTAAATGCATTCCAGTGCCTACATTACATAAGAATTTCCAGACTGGATCTGACAGACCAGTGGGATCATGGAGCCCCGAAGTGTGAAACTGGGTATACCACATAATATAAAAACAGACTAGCATGAGCCAGACTTGACTATCCCTCCATTTATTTTGGCCTCTTGGAGAGCTCTGGTCTGAAGTACATGTGTGCAAAGCATTTGGTAGAACAGCAGCAGGTTACTACTCCAAGCAAAGGCAGTTGGATTTTTTTCAACTTAAAGGCTAAATAGCTTAACATTAAGTCATCCACTTAACCTTCCTGGTTCTCTGTGGACCAAGGTTTGAGATATTTGCCCCAGTGTCAACTCCTAGTATAGAAATGATTGGCATCATTGCAAATCCTATTGCACTGGTGGCTAAAACTCCAGAGCTAGTCTGGCTTTCTGGAGCTGTCTGGTGTCTTGAGAGCTGCAAATGTTCTCTGGTTTTTGGGTCTGGAAGAGAATAGTGTCAATAGAGGTGATCCCTCACTTGGAAGGTCTGTCCAAAGACTAGCTTGAAGTGGAGCTGAGGACTTAACTGTGAAGCTGACAAAGTGCATCTGATGTCCACTCCAGAGCCATTGTATAAGGACAAGTCCAGTCCATCTTGGGAGGCTAGCATGGCACCCCCTGGATGCATGCAGGATCGCTGGTTGGGTTGTCAATGCTTTAAGGCCATTTAGAGGTAGAGAAGCATGGTCTAGTGGCTAGGGCATTTGACTTGAAGTGAGAGAAGTGGTTCTATTCCTGGTTCTTATGTGACACCCAAGACAAGTCATTTCCCCTCCCACCCTGTCCATCCTGTTTAGAATAGAAGCTCTTCAGGATGGCAACTCCCTTGTTGTGTGTGAGGCTAGTAATTTTAATAAAAATGAAATAAGAATTGGCTGTTTGAAGTCAGTACTCCTGGGTTCTGTTTCTAGATTGAGGAATACAGTGTAATGGTTAGAGCTGGGGAGTTAGTACTCCTGGGTTCTAGTCCCCTCTCTGCCTTTGCCCTGGGGTAACTAGCTTCATTAATGTGCCTCTTTCTGTAGCGTAAAATGGGGATGACCCCCTCCCACCTCAGTTAGTTGTGAATCATGCTGCTGGGAATGCTAAGCACTTCAGATATCTCAATGAGTTACTTAGCTGAGCCACTTCTCGAAATGAGAGTGCATGGTCTGTTTCCATTCCTCTCCACTGTATTGCAGGTAGGGACAATGGCTGACTGAGTTTGCATGTCCCTACTCATATCAGAAAAGCTTCACCTCTTCAACTAAATCTCATTTAAACTGGTGTAAGCCTCAGATGTGTTTTAGCCCTTAATCTTGTAATCCCTTACAAGCGGAACCAATATAAAGCACGTGTTGAACAAGCTTCAGTTCAAATCCATAAGGTGGATGCACCAGTGTAACTTAGGGGCTTGTCTTCACTTTGGAGATCTTGGATGACCAGCTCCCAGGATAGCTAAGGCCATCTGTCAGCAGCCATGCTGCAAGCCGTACTTGTGCTACTGTCTTCGCTGCTGTTGCATTCCCCAGGTCATTAGGATTTGTGATGGCACATCCCATAGTGCTTTGTAAAACAGTAGGCTGTGCTACTTTGTCTTAGTGAATTGTGAGAATTCATCTGTCCTGGGCGCAGAGGGAATTGTCGGAAGGCATTGGAGGACTAATAGCACTTGAGTGAGGTAGCCTGCCCTCACTGCAGGGTGGTCAGCAAACCAGCCCTCTGGATGGTAGGTCACTATTGTCCATGTCCTACAGATTTTGGTGGAAAACCTGAGGCATACAGTGGAAGTGATTTGTGTAAGATAAGTGAGCAGCAGGGATGGGGACCAGAACCCTGGTGTCCTGATAATCCAATAACTCCCTGGTCTAAACCACTAGACCAGGGGTTGGCAACCTTTGAGAAGTGGCATGCCAAGCCTTCATTAATTTAAGGTTTCGCATGCCAGTAATAAATTTTACATTTACAGGGTCCTCCTAATGGAACCCCAGACTGGCAGCAGGCTGAGCAGTACCAGCAGCCAGGACCCCGGCTGGCAGGGGCTGGCAGATGGAACCCCAGACTGGCAGCACACTGAGCCACTAAGCCTGCTGCCAGTCTGGGGTTCTGTCCACTGGTCCCTGCCAGCCAGGGTCCCAGTCGCCAGCCCCGCTCAGCCCACTGCCAGCCCAGAGTTCCGTCCATCCAGGCCAGCAGTGGGCTGAGCGGGGCCAGCGGCCGGGACCCTGGCTGGCAGCAAAGTGCCATTAAAAATCAGCTCACGTGCTGCCTTTGGCACATGGGCTGCACGTTGCCAACCCCTGCACTAGACCTGGCTATAGAGAGGAGAACCGAGGAGTCCCCATTCTGTGCTCCAGTGAGTAGCCTCTTTCTTCAATCCTGACAAGTGTGTAACACTTCACAACTCTCACTTGACTGACTTCCATTCTAGTATTCTTCAGCTTACTGCTTTTACCACACTGGCAACAGTACAAATTCAATGGACCGTTATCCAGGTACTACTGCTCGATGTGTGCAGTGATGTTGCCTCTGAATGGCTTCCTGAACTTTAGCCTGCAGCACCTGTTGGCTTTAGCATTCCAGAGATCTCATGGCACTAAGTGGCATCTGAGCCTAAAAGCTCACTTCCCTGTAGAGTGAGCCCCCTATCAAGGGAGCAGTGTTCTGAGATCTTGCTTGAGTGGTTGAGTACCATTGGCTTGTACATTTGAGCCTCTTATTGTGACTGTAAGGGCCTGGGGAATGCTTATTTTACAGCATCCCTTGGCTGTAACATAACTGCCAGACTTTAGCCATGTAGATAAATAGTGACTCAATATTGAGGGGGAGAATTTAGCAGGCAGTAATTTCCTGTGGCTGAGTGCTCTGAGAGTAAAAATAGGATCTGTTCTTCATAAGTTCATTCATGGCCCTCTGAACCTGTTAGAAGTAGTGTAGTCCCACCCTTATCGCCAGAATACATAGCTCTAGGACAGCACTCGGAGTACCTTCCAGTTGTGCATGAGTCGTCACAGGTGGCTTATTCTCTAACCTCACCCACAGGTGTGTGCATGTAGTGATGCTTCCAGGGACCATGTTGCTCTCAATATTGGATCAGGGAGATCAGAAGCACACTGTGCCCCTGGAGCTCAAGGTGGCAGCATTTGGAATGGTCCCTAGTTCCTGGGGGGATTTTCATTGTGCTCTCTCTCAGCAAGGCTGTCTGAGAGTGGCTGTCTCCTGCATGGATGAGCTTAAGGTAGAAACCTGAAGCAGCATTGTCAACCCTCGTCCCCATTCCAGAGCTGTTGGCTCCTTTAAGTGCCTGGAGTGTCTTGGGAGAAACACCAATATCTTCATCTGAGAGCCCACTGTAAAGAGGTCAGGACAGGCTGACTTCTGATTGCCCTAGTTAGAAGTAGGCTTGGAAGAATTTTATTTTTAGCACTTTCCCCACAACTGAAAATTTTTAAATAGGAAATTATGGAGGTTAGGGGTCAGACAGTTTAATGACCTGTTGAGATTCAAAATCTTTAACAATTAAAACACAAACTGTCAATATCACATGTCAGCATATACAGTGTAAATGTCTCCAACTAAATTCCTTTGCCACCTGTTCTGACAGCAACTTTTGAGCACTGATTTGTTTGCATTCATAGCTCCTAGAAGTCACAGCTGAGATTGGGGCAGGGACCATCTGTGTGCACAGTGCCTGGTACAAGAGGACCTCAAAGTGAGAAAAGGAGTATTTATCCCCATTTTATGGAGGGATGGGGAGGGGAACTGAGTCAGAGTAGTGACTTGCCTAGTGCTGCAGAGTTGGGACTAGCACTCAGAGCTTGTGAATCCCAGCCTACTTCCTGAACCACAAGACCAGCCTTCCTTTCCTTCTAGAGCAGAGGTCCCCAAACTGTCATGGAAGAACATTCAGGGGTGCATGGCAGGGCCAGGCCAGCCTGCACGGAGGGAGGGCCCCCAAGCCCTGATCTATGCCTGGCCCTGCCCTGCCCACAGCCTTGGGCTGACTGCAGCCCAGCTGGAGCTCCACACCTGGCCCCAGTCATAGCCCTGGCCTCAGGCCCACCCCAGCTGTGGCTCCAGCCTTGTCCTCCTTACCCCTGTCCACTGCCCCACTCTTGGCCTCCCCCCAGGGGTGAGGAGGGGCCACAGACAGGGATAAGGGGGGGACATGACCCTGAAAAGTTTGGGGATCACTGTTCTAGAGGCAAATGCTCTGTACTGACTTGGATCTTCTGTCTCCCAAGGAACAACATAAATATTTACCTCTAGCCCCTCTTGTTCACAACATCTGACTCTCAATCTCAGGCCTTTTATTGGTCTATTGACTGAGTGCTGGCTGTGATCCAGGTCTGACTCTAGCAAGTGCCTGACCTTGACCTAGTGTTTCAGTTTTTCTGTTCGTTTCTCAATGTTTCTGCTAAAGGATTTCACCCCTTTTCTGTACCCCACACCACTTCAAAGCACCCCACGGACTACTGCCCAGCAGAGGAACTGGGCTTGTCACTTCTGTGCTGAGGCTGGTCCCTGCACATTCCCTTCCGTGTCCATCTCTGGGCTCATTAAGATCTCTACAGAATCTTGTAACTTAGCTTAGCTCTTCCTGAGTATCAAAATCCTGGCATTTGATTACATTGCTCCAGAAGCTCCTGTGTATCTGTGGCTTTTTGGTTATGGCAGAGGCCGGAAGGAAAATGTCTTGCTTATTAATCACATCAGCCTTTCCAAACCCTCCTCTGATATTTTTTCCAGTTACTAGTAATGCCTGCAGGAAACTGCTTTCAAAGATAAGGCTCTTGCTGCCCCAGTCAGAAAGAAACCAGGATGTAACACTAAACAAAGCACCATGAATTGTGGAACAATTTACCTTTTCCCCCTTACAAACCACAGAATTTGTCTCTCATTCCTGTAGTGATACTTTGGGGCCACTTTAAAGGGATAGGCAGGTCACTTCAGTCCCCAGAACATCTTGTAGGAAAACAAGGTCAGATTCCTTTTTTAAATTTCTAAACTTTCATTGGGACATACTCTGCAGTGTCTGGTCTTGTGCTAGTGCTTCAGGTATGGCTTGCATGGGGGAAGCCTGTGCTAATGATGCAGGTACATAGTTGTGATTCTTTCTCCTCCTGCCTCCCCACGTTTTTATACAGAATAAGTGGCTCTTTGGCTTACTTTTAACCCCTTCCCAAGAGACTCTGAGAAAAGGCTGCCTAATACAGAAAGTGTCCTTGTGGGGTTGATTATTCCAGTATAACTAGATCAGTTTAAATTTGCATCTTGGGTTATGCCAATAACTCTCCCAGGTAGTCAAAGCTTAAATTTAGAAGGTGAAATTGACTGTCTTATTGCCCATGCTCTTCAAAACACAAGGCAATTTGCATTAATACATGGCTGCACTCCCTTTGGCAAAGGCCAGTTATGGCACTTGACTGGGACTTGAAAGATGGGGTCAATTTCTGATTCCTACAACCAACTCCGTGAGACCCTGGGCAAGTCATTTCCCTGTGTAAAATGGGTATACTTCCTGCACAGGGAGCTTGCAAGTGTTGTCTTGCTTTTTTTGGCTAGTGCCTGGTACAGAGCCCTTGATCTGGGGGTTGCGGGCCCTAGATACTACTGTAATCTTAATGTTTGGGTTTAATTATAACAATGAAGGAAGGAGGTTTGTAGCTTAATCACCCTTATCCAGTGTCCTCTTTTCAGAGCTTCTTCTGGATGCTAGAACTCTGCTGTATTCAGCTCAGTAAAACTCCCATTGGTATAGTATCGCTGATCTCCTTCAATGGGGAGTTCTTCTGGGTCTTGGATAACATTATAACCAGCTCCAAGACTATCTGCCTGGGGGAAAAGGTGTGAACTCAGCCACTGCAGAGCAAATGAGGCTCCTCCCTCAAACTACTGCTAAGTTCACTACTTGATTATTGCAGAATATGTTGTCCTTAAATCTGCCAGCCTCCATGTTCTCCTGCTGTTAAGCTACATAACAAGCAACAATGGCTAAATCCACTTGTCAAAGGACAGTTTGGTTCTTAAATGAGACAGTCACCCTAAAATAGGCGTGTCAGTGTTGTGCTATAAAGTCCTGTAGCTGTAAACAAACTGTGTTTTCACGTGCACAGCCCTGCAGTTCACTGTGGGATGTAGGCTGAGCAGACCCAGTGGAGGGCTCTTGCAGAGTAAGATCTTGGAATGATTGCTGGTAACAGAGGTTGTGACTGGCTTGACTGCAAGGTGAGAGGCAGGGTGCAGTTTTCATTGATTTCGTTGGGTGTACAGATGCTTTGGTACTTTAAGAACGAATCAAACCAGGATGTTTATGTGCAGGGTGGGTATTAAGTAAATTTGTGTAGACTCTAAGAAGGCCATATCTGATCTGAGCTGCATAAAGCAAGCCATAGATACTTACCCTTGAGCCCCATAGCTGATGGCTGACATTTTCATGCCTCCAAGCCTGGCTTCTAGTCTCATGCTGCAAGGTGACCTATTTATTGTCACCTGTTCCCTTCATAGAGACAGTTACACTTGGTGTAAATTCCTATATGTAAGGAGGGTGTGTGCAGCCAAAGCAATGATTGGGGGTATGAGGACTTCAGTAACCCCATCAAGGGCTTCTTGATCTCATGTCTGATCAGCTGGACCAGTGCCCTCAGGTGGTGCAAAGAATCCTGACTTAGCTGCCTGGCTTGTGTGTGCTCACATGCACCAGGGTCTGTCTGATCACCAGATTTGATTATCCGGGATCTTGGTGTTTTGGCCTTCTGCAGCAAGGGGTCTGGGTCACCTGCTGAGATCACCTAATACCCTGCTGTCACAGCGGCCTCAGGAATTGGTGGGCCCTTGGGCTATATACACGCTACAGCTTGTGGGTATGTCACTTGAAAATGTGAAAAGCCACCTCCCTGAACTAAAGTTACACAGACCTAAGCACTGGTGTGGGCGGTGTTACAACATAGCTATCACTGTTGGGGGGGGGGGGCAGCACATGCTGGAGTAATTAGGAGAGAGCTCTTGCCACAACTTATCTGCTTAGAGCATCTGCACTAGCAATGTTGTAGTGGGTTAGCTGGAAGCTCTGTAGTGTGGCCATAGTCTTGGTCTCAGGAGGCTTGTGTCCCAGATACACATGAGGACTGAAATGTTTTAGTTTAACTGAAGTCATAGGACTCAACATAAGGGTATTTGGGTGAAGTTTAATGGCCTGTGGTACACAAGCAGTCACCCCATATGAGCTATTCTAATGGTTCCTTGTCTTAAAACAAGGTGATCTGACCAAGGATGGCCCCAGAAACATTATTAATGTAATTTTCTCACTGATTAGAACTGTTCAGGGTGTGTTGCCCTGGAGGAATATTCATTGGAGGAGCCATCTGCTATATAGCAAATAGCCTTTATCCAGCCTAAATACTCTCCAGTGTTCAGATCTTAGCCAATTAGCATTCCTTCTGCAGGAGGAGTCTTGAATCTTAGCTGCATGAAAGGTGCCAGATTAGGTACTCTTGAGACTTCAGTCCTGTTCTCAGGTATTTCTGAAATGCCTGGTACAAAGGTTTAAGGACCTTTCTTCATAGGCAGGAGTGGTAACTTCATCTGTGCTCTATGCTGTCCTTGTGGTTAAAGTGCTGGATGGGAGCAAAAGATTTGGCTTCAATTTCCAGACTCCCTGTGATCTTGGAGCAAGCTGCTTTATCTCTGCCTCAGTTTTCCCACTTATAAAGCCAGAGAGAACAATCTTTACTTTCATGGGAAGGTGGACTAGGAAGGGATCAGGTTTCAAGGTGTGAAGGGGCAGACTTGTGGATTTGCTGTCATAATCAGTAATTCTGTTGGTGACTTGGACACATACCTTGTTCATGGGTTCAGACCCACTAACTCATCTCACCTCAGATACTAGTGACTTCCCATAATCTTGGCTAGGAATTAAACCCACCTTCTAGAGTGACCCTGCATCCCTTCCACCGCATGCAGTCTGAAGCAAATGAATGTTCTTGGATAGTCTGCCTGTAAAGAGCTTTGGGTAGTGCTGGACTGCTACACAGCAGGGCCAGCTTGATCTAATTCTACCTGATGCTGGTTAACATTTTCTTGTGAAGATATGCCAAGTTTTCAGTGGCAGAACAGAGACTGGAAGTTGTAGAGAGCTGTAATTTACTCAACTCAGCAGGGGAATTTAGAATCAGGAGTCCTGGCTTCCCCAGTCTCTGACCATACTGCTAAGGCATAGAAGTGCATATCAGAGCATCTCTAAAGAATGCATGGGTAAGGTGGGTACCTGGTGTTTAGAACAGCTTTTAACACCGCTTGCTTAACTCTGTTTGTGATCTACATAATGTTCTGCACAGTATTGCCTTCCATTGTGGGCCTTGCTGAGTCACAGGAAATCTGGAGTCTGCTACATGCAAACTCCTATTCTGTGGTGTAAGAGCATTGCTCAAACCAAAAACAAATCCAGCCCACATAACTATGGGGTGGGAAGGCTGTCTTCTGCGGCTACAAAGAGGTGCTGTGGGGGATCCAAGTCCTGTGCATAGCTTAATGTTCCAGTATGATCCAACTTCAAATGGTTGAGTTGGTGTGATGACTAAGGATTGGACTGGGAGTCGGGTGTGAGTTCAGTTCCTATCTCTGCTGCTGACCTGCTGTAATCTGGAGCAAGTCTCTTCTCTCCCCTCCCTCCCTCCACCCCTCCTTACTGTCTTGACTGTTTAGACTGTAAGCTTCTGTATAGGTTCTTGCCCCAAGCTCATCACTATGCTATCTGATCTTGGGCAATAAGACTAACATCTGTCACGTGTTCTTTCAGCCTTTCCGGTCCTAGCCCCAAAGAGCTGACAAGATGAACAGATGGAGATTAGCACGGGAGTTCAAGGAAACATTGAGTTGGTATTGGTCAGCATGATAGGCAGTGGACTCAGCATGGCAGTGGCCTAACCATTGGCAAGTTTATTGTAGGCATCACAGTGAAGGGTTTTGAAGGATAATCTTCATTAAAGAAGGCAGAGATGCACCTTGCACTTGGAGTAGAAAGTGGTGAGATTTGGGATGGGCTTTTGTTCTTGGGAGATTTCAGAGTAGCAGCCGTGTTAGTCTGTATTCGCAAAAAGAAAAGGAGGACTTGTGGCACCTTAGAGACTAACCAATTTATTAGAGTTATTATTATTATTATTATTCTTGGGAGAGTTCATTCTGCCATCTCAGACCAACCTCCAAAAAGCTGTCTCCTGAGCAAGTGAGCTGCTCACTTTATTGTGGAGAATTCCACTGAGCCAGAGGAACAGAAGTGGGTCTCCATCCAGGAATTTTAGACACCCTTGTCATAAGGCCATGGTGCACCTTAAGATAAGTACCGAGATCTTGACCTTGATTTCATATTCTGTGGCAACAGTTCTCAACCACAGGTCTGGGGACCCAGGGAGGGGCATAAGCTGGTTTCAGGGAGTCCACCAAAATAAACCAGAGAGCAGGGCCAGCATTAGACTCACTGGAATCCAGGGCAGAAAGCTGAATCCTGAGCCCCACTGACCAAGACTGAAGCCATAGTCCAAGCAATTTAGCTTTGCGAGGTCACATGGGGTACTGGGCAATTGCTCTGCTTGCTACTCCATAATGCTGGCCCTGGTTTTTAATCTACTGAAACAGTTGTGGTGAAGGTGAGCCATGGAATTTTTATAGCATGTTGGAGGGGCCTCCAAGAAAAAGGTTGAACACCCCTGTTCTATGGGATGTCAATGCAGAAGAGGTTTGATGCACTCATGGTAACCCAGATTGCTGAAGAGAGGTACTGTAATGTTCTGTACCAGTTACTCAAGTGGCAAAGACTTCATGCCCTTGTGTTGTAGTCTGTCCAGAAAAGATGTGAATAAGTGAGGGCAGCTCATCCACGAGGAGGGGGTGGAGTCTGAGCCAACCAGAAATAGTAGAAAGTATGCTGCTACATGGGTTTAGCCTCTGAAATCCTCCACAAATAGGCCCTGATCTGAATTGGGGCCTCAAGACCTTACGGGAATAAACTGTAGGATTCCTTGTAGGGAGAGTCATTCAGAGTCATTCACTTCAGGGGGGCAGCTTAGCAGCTGGTGTAGCTGCCTCAGTGCAGATCCTATTGCCCTGGTCTGCATGGCTTATCTTGGAAGTTGGCATTTTGTGGCTGTACTAGGATTTTAATCAATGCCTAAAATTAGATTTTTTAATAGGCTGGATTTGGCTGCCCTCTGCAACTCATGGCTTGCTGCATAAACTGTATTCTTGTACCAGTGAATGCTGGGGCCTCTAATGCACCAGTACAGTACTTGGCAGCACCATTAATAAAGTAGGGAATGCTGGTTAAACAAATATGCACTGCTTTGTAAGGGGAAAAGCCAGTTGAACAGGGGCTTCCCAACAACACCAAGGGAGAGCCTTTGTGTAGCCTGGCCCTGAAGTAAAGATCCCATCAGTGATTTTTGAATAGCTTTGGAAGGGGTGTGGGGGTGGTGCTGCACAGCTGTCAGTTCAAGATGCTACAGCCAGTTACTCTCTGCTTGGTTTTGCCTTTGGGAGCAAATCAAAGGGGTCTCTAGCCCAGTGGTCACCAACTGGTCAATCTGAGGGGATCTCCCAGTCAATTGCTGCACTGCTGGAGATTGCATGGCTGCCACTAAGGCAGGCTCCCTCCCTACCCCAGCCCCACACTGCTCCTGGAAGCATCCAGTGCAGCCCTTGGGGTGGAGGGGGGGCAGGGGTCTCCCTCTGTTCCTGCCTGAAAGCACCACCCCCACACCTCCCATTGGCCAGGAGAACTGCAGGGGTGGTCCTTGCAGAGGGTAGTATGCAGAGCCACATGGTCACCAACCCCCCCTGCCCTCGTAAGGGTGTGTTGGCCCCTTCCTGGAGCAGCATGGGGCCAGGGTAGGCAGGGAGCCTGCCTTACAGCAGCTGCACTGCAATGCCTATGGGAGCCACCAGAGGTCAGGGCTCCCTGGTGGGAGGCTGCACCCCAACACTCTGTCCCACTCCAGAACTCCCTCCTGCACCAAAACACCCTCCTAGAGCTTGCACACCTCACCCCCTCCTATACCCCAACCCTGCCCCAGGCTCAGCCCAGAGCCCCCTCCCACACTCTGAACCCTTCAGCCCCAGGTCAGAGCCCACACCCCCTCCCAACCCAAATCCCCTACCCAGCTTGGTGAAAGTGAGTGAGGGTAGGGGAGAGCAAGCAACAGGGGTGGGTGGGGGGATGGAGTGAGGGGGGCAGGGCCTCAGGGAAGGGGTGGGATAGATCCTGGGTTGCCCTTAAATTCAAAAAGTGATTTGAGCATAAGGTTGGAGACCACTGCTGTAGCATCTAAAGGACTGACTCACTTGCTGACAAGCTCTTGAGTCCAGCACCTCTAGGATCTATTGCACAAACATAACTACATACCACGAATATCTTCCCCCTTGTAACATTCCACCATTCACCACTGAAACTAGCTTTGCCAATGTTATCTTCAAGGTCCTGCCCACAGATAAGGCAGTTACTTCAGCCTTTGATGCAAATGTTATGAAATGCAGCACATTTTTGGGGCGCACTGGATGTGAGGTATCAAGCAGAATCACCCAGTGACTTGAGATGAGCCTCCCAAGTGACTAATTGCTGGATGCAAAATACCCCCAAAAACCTACATTGTAACACTTTACTGTTGCCACTTGGCAATGTAGTTTAACTTATTACAATGCATAGTGCCTGCAGCTTGTTTACTAGTGTGATGTAGTCTTCCTGTATAACAGAGAAGAGAACCACTCTGGCTGGCTAGCCAGAAATGGGGACACTGAATGAGGAGCAGCAAATTTGAAAATGAAAGGTGAGAAACTCTTCTACAAATGTAGTTTCTTGTGGAACTTGCTGTCACGTAAGGAGCCTAGCAGAGTTCAAAGGGTCACTTGTTACATTATCAGCTTGTCTTGTGGTAGTGCCCAGAAGCCCCAGACATGGACAGGACCCCATTGTGCCAGGTACTGTACACAAACAGCTCAAAGATCCCTTCCCCCAAAAATACAAGCAAAGGACAAGAGACAGTAGGTGGATGCTCAACTAGACCAGGTCTCAGTGGATCAAGGACTGTCCTGTCTATGGCACCCAATTCAAAAGAGCTTGCAGGCTATTGGGGTGGAAAGTGGGGAGTAGGATAATGGACTTAATGGGTCCATAGATCTGATCTTGCCTCTCAACTTGAGAGAAGGTCAGTGAGGTAACTTTTTTTTATTGGACCAACTTCTATTGCTTAAAGGCATCCTTTCAAACTTAGAGCTCTAATATTGTGGGACCAACATGGCTACAACACTGCAAACTTACAGTTGAAGCAGTTCTGCAGAAACATGGGAAGTTTGTGGGATACTGATTCTGCTTGAATTTCCGTCCAGGGGAGGACAAGGACTTTCTATAAACCCTACTTGGCTAAAACTTGCCAGCAAAGGCACAGAATTTACTTGTTCCTTGTCACCATGATCTGACCCAGCCTTACCTATAGATTGCTTCACCTGTGAGTGGAGCAATGCAAAGACCAATCTGCTCCCCTTGAACAGTCCATGCAGTGGCCATGACTTCTCTTAACCTCTAATTGTGCTCTACCCAGGGGCAACTGAGGCCATGGGAAAATTCCCAGTTTGACCAAACAGGCCACAACTTCCTCCTGGGGTTGTTAAAGGAGAACTTTCTTAAAACATTGCTTCTTAAAGAGCAGACCCATAACAGTGGTCAGACTTGCTGATTCACAAGCAGCTATGGGATTGGAATGTGTCTAACCTTCCTCATGTATTGTGGGAGTGCTGATCTCCAATTCTCTTCATTCCTTACTCTGCAGTTGAGTAATGTGGGTCTAGGCCAGGGGTGGGCAAACTTTTTGGCCTGAGGGCCACATCAGGGTGCAAAACTGTATGGAGGGCTGGGTAGGGAAGACTGTGCCTCCCCAAACAGCCTGGCCCCTGCCTGCCCCCTAAAAACCCCTGGGACCCCCTTGCCCCTTATCCAATGCCCCAGCCCCCTTACCATGCCACTCAGAGCAGCATGTCTGGCTGCTGCCCTGCCCTGCATGAGCAGGCAGCTCAGAGCTCTGCCTGTGCAGTGGCATGGCTGCAGGGGAGGGGGACAGCATGGGGGGGGCAGGGGCTAGCCTCCCAGGCCAGGAGCTCAGGGGCTGGGCAGGACAGTCCCACAGGCCAGATGTGGCCCACAGGCTGTAATTGGCCCACCTCCAGTCTAGGCAGATGGGTTGGCTCTCTCCCCACCTGAACAATGCACCCTATACTCACCAGAATATGGTTATACTGAGTGCTTTCCTCTGTGGGGAAATATGTCAGGTCAAGATTGTGACAACACTGTGTATTATACCTGTCAGGTGTGGTTTAGCAGCCAGGGATAGCAAGGGAGCACACAACTGTCTTAAATTCAAAGACCAGCTTCTAAAGGGCAGCATTCTCTCTGCCTTGCTTTAAAGGCCTTACCCAGGTCCTGTGCAGGTTAACCCTCCAGATGTCCCAGAAGCAGGGGAGGTGTACTCTCAGGCTTATGTTGCCAAAGGTCACAGCATAGTGAATTTGTGGCTGAGCTAGTGTTAAAACCCAAGTGTCCTGACTTGATTTCCCCAGTCCTTACCACTAGCCATGCTGCCATGACTTCAGCAACCCTTGGTTTTTATATTAACCTGAATGTATATTGTATTTTGTGGTTACCCCAAACTTCTAAAACCAATTGGTCATACAAAACAGGATGGCTTGTAGCTGTCAAGAAATCCAGATTATTCACAATATAACGTCCAGTACATAAGTGATCGGTCCAAGCACTGGGAAAGTAGGCTGGGGCTTCAAGAAATCATGAGATTTTTAAGACCGATCTGTTTGTCATCTGACTTGAGGCTTTAGTAGTCCTACTTTCAAACGCTCCCCTCTAACTATGAAGACTAAGACTATTTTTAAGGACTGTTGTATAATATGGTTCTGGGAGCCAAGCCTTTAAGAAATGACATCTTGTGAGTTGGCAGTGCTAATATAATGCATATCTCTGCCTTTTGAGGTTCCTCCAGAGGAAGTGGCAGCTGTTGGTATATTGGCTTGTTTGTGCTTTAAGAGCAAATACTACAGAATTCCCCTTTGACTTTGGCAGAACTACACAGCTGGTGGCTTCCCATTTTTTCTTTTCATTGTCAGTAAATTGATGAACTCATGTGGCCAGTCTGAGTAAATTCCTCAGCAGAGCAATGGACTTACATCTGGCTGTAGAAACAGGATTGGAGTGTAGGAGGGGGAGGCAGCTGTGATTCTCCCATGACGTTCAAGGGATTCCATTCCACTGTGCAACTAAACTTGAGAAGCTCTGTCTTTGGATCTGGGTGAGGTAGCATAGTCCCAATTGCCTTGCTTTAGTCACTGGAGTTGACTCCTGGGTCCTATTCTAGCTCTGCCAGTGATCTTTGTGATCTGTGACAAGTGCCTTCCCTGTGCCTGTTTCCCCTCTACCCTCTTTACACTGCAAGCTCTAAGTTGGGGGTGTCAAGGCACAATGAGGTCTTGATCCCCACTGGTGCAGCCCTTTAGGCACTATTGGAGTACAAATGAACTCTGAAGTACATCACTCCCTTCTTGATACCAGGTATGTGGAGCCTTTGTATTTGAAGTGCTCTAGAAGGGCAAGAAGCATAAAGTGTAAATACTGTAGGATGCTTACCGATGCCACCTCTTCTGAAGTTTAGTCTGAGTTCTTGAGTTTAGGGCAGGCAATATAACCTAGTGGGCAGGCACACTGGATTAGGACTCCAACTTGGGTTCTGTTCCTAGCTCTGCACCTGGCCTACTGTGAGACCTGAAGAAGTTGTCGTCCTTCCACCCCATTTGTAAAATGAGAATAATGCTCCTTTGTAAAGTGCTCTGAAGCCTGTGGATGAAGATGGCGGGCAGGGAAATTGGAACATAAGAATGGCCATGCAGGGTCAGACCAAAGGTCCATCCATCCCAGTATCCTGTCGGCCAACAGTGGCCAATGCCATGTGCCACAGAGGGAGTGAACCTAACAGGTAATGATCCAGTGATCTCTCTCCTGCCATCCATTTCCACTCTTTGACAGAGGCTAGGGACACCATTCCTTGCCCATCCTGGCTAATAGCCATTAATGGATTTAATCTCCATGAATTTATCCAGTTCTTTCAAACCGTGTTATAGTTCTAGCCTTCACAACCTCCTCAGGCAAGGAGTTCCACAGGTTGACTGTGTGCACTGAATGAAGGAACTTCCTTTTATTTGTTTTAAACCTGCTACCCGTTAATTTAATTTGGTGGCCCCTAGTTCTTATATTATGGGAACAAGTAAATAACTTTTCCTTATCCACTTTCTCCACACCACTCATCATTTTATATATCTCTATCATAGCCCCCCTTAGTCTCCTCTTTTCCAAGATAAAAAGTTCTAGCCTCTTTAATCTATCCTCATATGGGACCCATTCCAAACCCTAATCATTTTAGTTGTCCTTTTCTGAACCTTTTCTTATGCCAGTATATCTTTTTGGAGATGAGGGGACCACATCTGTATGCAGTATTCAAGATGTGAGCATACCATGGCTTTGTATAAAGGCAATAAGATATTCTCTGACTTGTTCTCTACCTTTTTTTGATTCCTAACATCCAGTTGGCTTTTTGACTGCCGCTGCACACTGCATGGACATCTTCAGAGAAGTGTCCACAATGACTCAAAGATCTTTCTCCTGATTAGTTGTACCTAAATTGGCCCCCATCATATGGTATGTATAGTTGGGGTTATTTTGTCCAATGTGCATTTCTTTACATTTATCCACATTAAATTTCATTTGCCATTTTGTTGCCCAATCACTTAGCTACTCTGAAACCTGTCATTAGTTTTGTGAGATCTTTTGAAGTTCTCTACAGTCTGCTTTGGTCTTAACTATCTGAGTAGTTTAGTATCATCTGCAAACTTTGCCACCTCACTGTTTACCCCTTTCTCCAGATTATTTATGAATAAATTGAATAGGATTGGTCCTAGGACTGACCCTTGGGGAACACCACTAGTTACCCCTCTCTATTCTGAAAATTTACATTTATTCCTACCCTTTGTTCTCTTTTAACCAGTTCTCAATCCATGAAGGGGTCTTCCCTCTTATCTCATGACAACTTAGTTTACATATGAGCCTTTGGTGAGGGACCTTGTCAAAGGCTTTCTGGAAATCTAAGTACACTATCTCCACTGGATCCCCTTTGTCCATATCTTTGACCCCCTCAAAGAACTCTAATAGATTAGTAGGACATGATCTCCCTTTACAGAAACCATGTTGACTTTTGCACAATAATTTATGGTCTGTGTCTGACAATTTTATTGACTATTGTTCCAGCTAATTTGCCAAGTACTAACATTAGATGTACTGGTCTGTAATTGCCAGGGTCACCTCTAGAGCCCTTCTTAAATATTGGCATTATATTAGCTATCTTCCAGTCATTGGGTACACTAACTGATTTAAAGAACAGTTAGTTAATAGTTCCACAATTTCAAATTTGAGTTTTCAGAACTCTTGGGTGAATGCTATCTGGTCCCAGTGACTTGTTACTGTTAAGTTTCTCAATTAATTCCAAAACCACTCATGACACTTCAATTCCTCAGATTTGTCACCTACAAAAGACTGCTCAGGTTTGGGAGTCTCCTTAACATCCTCAGCCGTGAAGACTGAAGCAAAGAATTCATTTAGTTTCTCTGCAATGACTTTATCGTTTTTAAGTGCTCCTTTTGTCTATCGATTGTCCAGGGGCCCCACTGATTGTTTAGCAGGCTTCCTGCTTCTGATGTACTTAAACATCTTGTTACCTTCTGAGTGTTTTGGCTAGCTGTTCTTCAAACTCCTTTTTGGCTTTTCTGATTACTTTTTTTACCCTTAATTTGGCAGTGTTTATGCTCCTTTCTAATTACCTCACTAGGATTTGACTTCCACTTCTTTAAAAGATGCCTTTTTATCTCTCTGCTTCTTTTACATGGCTGTTAAACCACAGTGGCTCTTTTTTAGTTCTTTTACTGATTTTTTTTATTTTTAATTTGGGGTATACATTTAAGTTGAGCCTCTATTATGGTGTCTTTGAAAAGTGTCCATGCAGCTTGCAGGGATTTCATTCTAGTCACTGTACCTTTTTAATTTGTTTAACTAACCACCTCATTTTTGCATAGTTCCCTTTTCTGAAATTAAATGCCACGGTGTTGGGCTGTTGAGGTGTTCTTCCCACCACAGGAATGTTAAATGTTATCACTATTTCCAAGCAGTCCTGTTAGTTAGCTCTTGGACCAGAACCTGCGCTCCACTCAGGACTAGATCGAGAGTTGCCTCTCCCCTTATGGGTTCCTGTACCAGCTGCTCCAAGAAGCAGTTATTAAAGTATCGAGAAATTGTGTCTGCATTTCATCCTGAGGTGGCATGTACCCAGTCAATATCAGGATAATTGAAATCCCCCACTATTATTGAGTTTTTTATTTCGATAGCCTCTCATCTCCCTTAGCATTTCATCATCACTATCCCTGTCCTGGTCACATGGTTGATAATGGATCCCTACTGTTATATTCTTAATAGAGCCTGGAATTACTATCCATAGAGATTCTATGGAACATGTGAATTCATTTCAGATTTTTATTTCATTTGATTCTACATAGCGTCCAACATAGTTTACATAGCAGTAGGGCTGCTGCTTAGAATATGATTGAGGGACTCTTCTTAATCATGAATACTGTTGAGTCCTTCTGAAAGCCCCAGAAATTACCCATCTGTCTTTGCCACAATCACACTAGCTAAAGGACTTTATTCTCAGACTGAGATTTGAGACACTTTATAAAAAGTAAGCTAGCATTTAGCAAAACACTTATACAGCTGAATGCTGAGAATTCTCAGGATGGATTGTTAGTGTCTTCACTCTTGAAGTCAAGTCGAGACACTAAGTATCACTTCTCTATAGTGTCCTGGAGAGGAAGGATGGATGGTGTAGTGCTTAGGGAGCTATCTGAGGACGTGAGAGTTGAACTGAGGTCTCCCAGCTCAGACAAACTTCCCATGTGACCTTGGGCAAGTCCTTCAGTCTCTGCCACCATCTGTACAATAGGGATAATAGTACTGCCCTGCCTCAAGAGGTGAAAGGCTAAAGGCATTAGAGATTAAGGCCTTTAAGTATGGGAAGGGGAGTGATTGCTGAAGTGACTCTTTATTGAATGGCTAAAGGTTAGCGCTCTATGTGTAGAGGATCTAACTTCCATTTTACACTTGCATTACAAGTAACCCTTAGATACTATATTATATTGAAAGCCACAGCTATATATGTGAGACTGAGGGGTCCATGAAAGACTTAGACTGAAAACTGACTGAATAGAATTCAGCAACATATACACAATAGATTTCCAAAGGGGTCTGCCTCCATTTAAAATTTTGTAGGGGTCCACAATCTAAAGACTAAACCACTGGCACAGCACCTAGTTTGCAGAGTCCCTAACTCAGTGTAAATAGACAAGGAATTATTCACCCTGAGGGAGGGAGCTGAGGCACAGGAGAGGACTTGGCCAAAGTAACATGGAGTCTGTAGAAGAGTTTGGGAATCAAACCTGAGGGTCCCAGTCCAATGCCTTAACCCCAAACAACAATTCCCTCATGTAGAGGGATTCTGCTGGCTGATCATGGAGTCTGCCTGGTATGCAATTACACCTTTTTAGTGAAAGGTTTTGGATGCAGGCATCCTGAAGTCTCTCCAAATGCACAGATAAAGGACATTGCAGGAGAAGAGTACAGTTGCCAACTTTCATGTGGTAAATAAGCACCCTGACTTTCACAATAAGCCAAAAATCAAGCTAATCTCAAAGAAACCCCCAGCATGCAGTCTGGAACCATGGTGGGACTGCTATGCATCCTGACTCTCTCTCCCCTCCTTGCTCCCCCTTGCCCAGAGCAATAAAAAAAGCAACAAGCTGCTAGCCAACAAGCAACTCAAGCCAATTAAGCCAAAACCAAACCCAATTTCTACTTTTTTTGGTGGGTTTGGCATGTCTGGAAGAGCTGAGATGTTGAAAGTCATAACTAATCCTTCCTGCAGTGCTGACAGTGACACCTGATTGTTTTGCAATCCAGTATGGTAACAACATAGCTGCCATGCAGCCAGGCTCAAGCTGTGACTTGGGCCTAGCTAGATAGTAAGCTCTTAGGAGGCTGTCACTGTACTGCACCTAGCATAGAGGTGCTGTGAACTTAGTTAGGGCCTAGGGGCCTTAAGTAGGTGGCACTTTCCCTGAGTTATAAGTAGATGTGGGTGAATTTTTTAAGTCACTCTTCAGTGAAAATGCAAATTCAATAACACGCTTCACAAATTCATGAGACTGGGCAGGTGAGGTAATACTTCTATAGAGAGAAGCTTTCATAGCAGTTTTGTTGCATTGTTGAAGAAAAAATCTGACTCAAACACTGATGTTAGAACAAAACACTTCAATGTCCTTTGGTTTGAACTGACTTTCTCAATTTCCTTGAAGCATATTAAAATTCAAAACTTAAATGGCCAGATTCAAAACATTTAGTTCAACCCAAAACAAGTTTCTCTTAAATTGCCAATGGACCAAAAAGTCCTTGTCCGGCTCTAGTTACCACCCTGAGGTGCAGGTAGTGAGCTCTGTGGCAGTAGGTGCAGTTTCCCAGGTGACATGGGGAGCAAAGCTTAGCTTGCTCACAAATGGGAGACAATCCTCTTGTGAAGACGGTTGCAGGGTGTTGTCCTAGCAAGAGCCTAACTTCAATAACTACATCAGCCTTTACAAAAAAAATCCCTCCCTTTCAGTGTGTGGACTATGTCTGCATAGTGTTGCTGGGTGCTGTTCAGTTGGCTTCACACCAGAGGTGGCAGCACTTTGAGCTAAGCAGTTCTTGTGTAACTTGCATATCTGCTTGGGGCATCCTCTGTGTTCACATGGCACTGCACTGCTGGAAGCAAGCTTTCTCAGACTGGAGTGCATCTGCTACTGCAGTGTGCTGTATGGCTGCCTCACCTCCAGCCTTACTAGAAGTTAAAATAGCCGGCCAAGCTCCTGCTACAGCAAGTCTGATTGCAGATTCACTCGCATGAGGTTTGCAGTTCAAGGAGGGTTTTTCAGTCTCTCTCAGGAATGTGGAGAATGCTCAGTCATTCCTATAGTAACCAGTATTTCTGCTGACACTAACTAGTGGCCAGAGCACAGGACTGGGACTTGGGAAACCTGTAATGTGTAGGAGCTCCAATCATGGACCAGACCCTGTCAACACAATTCCTGTTCCAAAGAGCTTTATTCCTAGGTTGGCCATTGGCCTGCTGGTTGGTCCTGGAACAAAACACTTTCCTCCCTTCCAGGTCAGATTTGCAGAAACAGCAGGCAGGGTGGGCCTTGCACAAGCAGATGTTGCCTTCTTCTGTAGCATGGGTAATCTGCTGGTATCACTAGGTGTCTCACTGCAGCAATTTTCTGCCATCACAGGGGCCTCTGGCATTGATAGCCCTTTGGTTTCTCTTGTTCTCTGACGGGGCTCACAACAGGTTAGTCTCCTGAGGGCTGAAATGCTTTGGTTTAACTCAATTGTTGGGTTTGGTATAGGGGTATCTGGTGAAACTGAATGGCCTGATAGGAGGCCAGACTAGATCTGATGGTCCGTTCTGGCCTTAAACATTCCCTTATCTTTAAACCAGGGATAATGAGATCTTTCTGAAGATCAGAGATCTAAGCTTGGAAAAATAGTGTGGAGAGCTTAGCATTAACCGTAGGTGGTGGACACAATTCAGTCCCGATCTAAAGTGTGCAATCTAATAGATGACTCTAAGTTCTCTGGGGCAGTCAATTTGCATAGTACATAGCACAACTTCTGTTCCATGGCTAGTGTTGGGGCTCCTAGGTGCTACCCCAACACAAATGAGTAAGACAAGATGGGAGAGGAAACTGAGGCATGGGGGCAATCATTTGTCAGGGTCAGTGATGGGGCTGGGAGTAGACCAGGGTCTCCAGAGTCCCAAGTTGATGCTCTCCTCTCTAGCAGCCTTCTTAGCTGCAGTCCTTGTGTATAAACATCCCTCTCTCACAGGCTACGACTTCGCAGCAGTACTGGAGTGGTTTGCAGAGCGTGTGGACCGTATTATTCTCCTCTTCGATGCTCACAAGCTTGACATCTCAGATGAGTTTTCGGAGGTGATCAAGGCCCTGAAGAACCACGAGGACAAGATCCGGGTGGTGCTGAACAAAGCCGACCAGATTGAGACTCAACAGCTGATGCGGGTCTACGGTGCCCTCATGTGGTCACTGGGGAAGATCATAAACACCCCAGAGGTGGTGCGGGTCTACATTGGCTCCTTCTGGTCCCAGCCACTCCTCATCCCTGAGAACAGGAAGCTCTTTGAAGCAGAAGAGCAGGATCTCTTCAAAGATATTCAGTCCCTGCCCAGGAATGCTGCACTCCGCAAGCTCAATGACCTCATCAAGAGAGCCAGGCTAGCCAAGGTACGGTGTCCCAAGCATTCCCTCTAGTGAGCCACAGACACTGTTATATGGCTGGCATTCGGTCTAGAGGAAGCCTTCTCTGAACTAGGGCGATACTTGACTAGTGTTAATGTAGCATTTCGGAGTTCCCCTGACCAAGTGCAGGGGTGTGCCTATTGTGCCAGGTGGCTGCAGGCACCTTTCCCCCAGATCGAGATCAGAGTCTCTAGCAAAGATGCGGGAGGGAGAGACATTGCCCTGCTCACTGCAGAGAGCCCCTAATGAGATAATACCTGCTCCAGAGAGCTGTCTGAATATCCACATGGTGGGAAGAGACACCAAGGGGTAGGGGCTCCCTCAAGGTTGTTTAACAGCAGACCTGGGAATAGCAACCACCAGTACTGTGTCCAGCTCCCTGCTCTAACTCACTAGACCCCATGCTCCCATAGCACTGGAAGAAAACCTAGAGTCCTGACTCCCAATCCATGTTCCCACTGCTTTAGCTGTGTCAATACAAGCCCCTAATGTAGATACTATCTGCACCAGTGAAGCCTGTGTAGCATCTGGTATTTAGTGCAAGTCGCCAGTGCAAGAACAGCCATGGCTCCAATCCAAGGGTAGGTAAGGTATAGCTTGTACTGCCTGCTAACCTGCAGTGGTTTCTCACCACTCCAGTCAACTAATGGCACACTACTCCCAGAAGTATGGGTTTTGTGATAAAATAGAATAGGGATCTTGTGACAGAGCCAGGAATAGAACCCAGACTATTACTGACAACTGCATTTTACAGCAGGGGGAAATCCCTCAGATAATTTCCCTTGCTGGAGAGTTGAGGCTTTGTTACTGGGTCAGTTCGGGGAAAGAAGAAATTATGGAAATTTCTGAGCCGTGCTGTGGAAATTCCACCTTAAACTCTTTACCTTGCAATGGATGATGATGCCTTAGAGATCTGCTAACATATAAGCCTAGCTAGTAAAACAAAACCTGGGTGGAAAAGTGCGGCTCTTCATGGGAACACAGCTGTCTTTTTTTTTTTTCTAGCTCTGTTTTCAGTTTCTCTTTGCACTGACTGGAAGGAGCTGTAAAAACCTTGTTTGCTTCAGAGAAATCACAGGGCTCGGCATTGACATGGGTCAGAAATAGCTCCTGAAACCAGAACTGGCACTAGGCTTCTCAAAGATCCAAACTGCTGCTTGATTTCAGCACAATCTACTTCAGAAGGAACAAATATCTGTTTAGCTGACCAGGCTTTCTAAAATCAGTGCAATTTCAAACCCTAACTGATTAGTCTAACAGATCAAATTCTTGTTCTTTGTCTATGGAGCACCTAGCACAATGGCATTCTGGTCCATGACTGGTATTTAAAACCTCCTGTAATTCAGTGTAAGTCAGCAGAGATATATAGAAACATAAATGGAAGGGACCACCTGAGTCATGGAATCTAGTCCCTGCTATTGTGGGCAGCTGTAGTCACATCCTGGTTCCAAACTCGTTAGGTTGTCTGATCCCCACTATTCCTTCTGGGAGGCTGTTCCAGAATCTTTCCTTATTTCCAGCCTCAGTGGATTCCTGGTCAGTTTCTGTTCTTTGTTGTGCCAATATTGTCTTTGAGCTGCTATAGCTCTTCCCTCCCTGGGGTTAACCCCAAATATATTTAGAGAGCAATTGGGTCCCCTCTTAGCCTTTGTTTTTTCAAAGGCTAACCGAGCACAGCTCTCGCTCTCCTTTTGCAAGATCTGCTCTTCATTCCCATGATCAGCCTAAGAGCCCTCCTCTGCATCTGGTCCAGTTTGGATTAATCTTTCTTGGATACTAGTTTGTAATAACTCTCCCTGTAGAGTTGTTAGTTTGAGTGGCCAGGCAAGATGCCCAGCACACACACGTTCTCTGACACTGACTCGGGCATTTCACTTAGAATGCCAGTAGACTCACTAACCAATTGCAGGAATAAGCTTTACATTGAATGTCTACTCCATCATCCCAGGCTGCATCTCTCAAAGTAAGTCTATGTACACTAGCCACCTGAAATGATGCTTTGGGAGGCAGTATGGGCTAGTAGCTAAGGTACCAAGTGGGAGTCAGAAAACTTGGGTTAAATGCCTGGCTGTGCCACTGACTTTGTGGGAGGGGAAGACTGCCCAGCTTAGTCCACTTGGCTTGAAAGCAGTTTGAGCATGTCTCAGGCTGGCATGTGACTAACTTGTAAGTTGATCCCTCCCCTGTAACTTGACTCTTTGAGTATAAAAATGACTTAATCCTGATTCTAATGTCACTGGTGTGACAGTAAAGACTGCCCCAGGCAGGATAGCATTCCCACAACCCACTCCTGGGAGTGGAGAAGCTCCATCCTTGTCCTGCCACACAACCACTTCAGGCATAAAAGCCACCACAGTGCAGCAACTTGTGGGGGAGGGGTAGAATATCTTACCATTAAATGAGCTGTGCCTACAAAGAGCAAGAATCCAGTTTCACCTGATAAGCATCTTAACCCTTCCAAGGTCTTCATGATCCCCACACGCCTTGCAGATGGAAGAAGGATTTGAAATCACTGCTGCTCTAAAAGTAGAAGTTTAAATATAACTCAAAATGAATCCAGGAAATGTGCCTGAGCAAGTCTTGCTGGCTTAGCGGGACTCTTCAGAGACTAAAGCAGGTCCTACACCCAGAGCACCACAGGAATTCCAGCCTGCTGCACTGGCAAAGCACTGTTAGTGTGCATGCAGCCATACTGGCAAAAGTGCTCTTGTTGGTATAGCTCGTTTCCGCCTTCCTGAGCAAAATAGGGTACTAAGAGTGTTTGGCAGGCTGGTGTAAGCTGCACCGTGCCAATCAAGTGGCACATCAGCATAGCTGTGTAAAACAGGTGTGATTTGCCAGCATAGCTACAGTGGCAGAAGTCAGTAGACGTTGGGTTAAGAGGTGACTTGTAGGGCCTTAAAGACAGTGACATGAGGAAGAATTTTCTGATAGTAGGTGGCTCTTCAATCACGCAAAAAGCGGAATGAGATGAAGCAAGGCATTCAAACCAGAAAGATGCAAATGTTTCACAGTGAGGGTGGGTGACTGTTGCAAGAACTGACCAAGAAATGTGGTGGATTCTCCATTAATAGACTGCATGTCACTCTAAGATGCTATAGCTTCAAACAAATTACAGGCTTCATATAGTGAGGTGGAATTCTCACTCTTAAGTACTTTAGTGCCTTACAATCCTAAATATACCTGTGGCATCCTGGAGTCAGTGTGACTTAACTCCATTTTACAGATGGGAAAACTGAATCAGAGCCAAAGTGACTTGTCTGAGGTCACCTAGTGTGACGTCAGTTGCAGGTCTCAAGTCCTAGGTTAGTGCTCTAACCAGTAAACCATCCTTTCTGTCTGGCCTTTTATGCAAGAGGCTGGGCTAGATCAAGAGTCTTCTGGCCTTAATCTCTGATGGCTTGGACTGGATGACTGCTCCATAGGCCATTACCCATTCAGACTCCAGTCTTAGGATAAAACTATCTAGAGTTCCTCAAGAACTGAAGTCTCAGTGAAAGACCATGGGCTTTAAGAAACTAAAGTCACTTAGATGCTCTTGAAAACTTGATCCCTAGACTAGTACCAGTTAAGGCCACCTGGCATTCCATGGGGAATGAATTACTAGGTCTAACCTGGCACTTAAAAGACCTGGGTTCAAGTCTGGCTCTGATGTTGAGGCCCAGAAGGAAGAGACTTTTCCAGTTTCCCACCTGTAAAATGGAGAGAATCCTTCTGTGATGCAGCAGGGAGTGGGGAGTGTTGACCTGGGAATGTTGCAGGGGAGTTTTACTGGGACTGTCTACATTGGGGATGGGAGACCTCTCCTTGAGGGAAGATACCTGAGCATGTAACATGAGAGCCCAGGAGGGGGGTTGGGGCTAGGTGACACCTTTTGCCCAGGAAACTGGCCAAAGGCTGGAGGAGGAACCAGGGGGAGTAGGGTGTGAGATGGCTGGAGGGGGTTTCAGTTGGGAGCTGGCTGTGAAAACAGAGGGAGCCCCAGGACTGGGGTCTAAGCTCCCTTCCCCACCCAGAAGGACTTGACTGAGGGGTCCTGGATGTACCTACAAGCTCTGCTTGGGACTGTGTTCCTCTCCTCCAATAAACCTTCAGTTTTACTGGCTGGCGAGTCATGGTGAATTGCAGGAAGTGGGGGTACAGGGCCCTGACTCCCCCACACTCCAGGACAACTTCAGTAGTGAGGAAAAAAGCCATTGTGATGCTCAAATGCCCATATCGATATAGACAGGATTTCATGGGAAATGTTTAACAAGAGGCTGGGAAGCAAAGCCACTGCGGGTCAGGAGTGAGGGGCACCAGCAGAACATGGCTAAGCTTCCCCACAGGCTGGGACTTGAGGCAATGGTCCCTTGTGGGTACATAAGAACTACTATATTTGGTCAGACCAAAGGTCCAGCTAGCCCAGTATCCTGTCTTCCAGCAGTGGCCAATGCCACATGCCCCAGAGGAAATGAACACAACAGGTTATCATCAAGTGATCCATTCCCAGCTTCTGGCAAACAGAGGCTAGGAACACCATCCCTGCCCATCCTGGCTAATAGCCATGGATGGGTCCATCCTCCGTGAACGTAAGATGCATATGCAAGTAACAAACAATTCTAGATTTGGCCACCATATAAATACTAATGACACCCCACACTACAAACCCTCCTTTTGTTAAAATCAGTGGAAGTTCCCTACACCACAAGGGCCTGCATGACTTGGCCCAACAATGGGAGCTTTGCTTTCTAACACAGTAAAGGAAGGGGACATCTGAAAGCAGGAAGGCAAAAGTGACAGGTAAAAGTTTATGGCAGTGACTAAGGATCTTATTGTATCTACTGATATACTGGCAAAAGTTGAAGAGAACCTTCCAAACATTTTCCTCCTCCAGTGAGAAGGGTTACATTCCCCAAGTAAAATACTCCCCGTCTTTACTCAAACGTCTCTTCCAAAATTCCTCACCCTTTCCAACTGATTTCCTTTAGATCCACCATGTTTCCTTCCCCAGCATCTGACTGAGGTTCCGTTAAGTGATTCTGTTCCTGCCCCGATGGGTGACCCTTCCCCACCCCTGTACCTCAGTTTCCCCTTTCTAAAGTGAGGATAAAGCTACTTGCCCCCTATAAGGAAGTACTCTTGAGATTGACTCATGGGTTTTGTGAAGTGAATAGGGTATCTTGGGGTTAGTGCCCACGAGTTCTATTCCTGGCACTGAGGGGAATGTGGTCAAGTGGGTTAGAGCAGCAGTGAGGCTGGGAGCAAGGATGCCTGGATTCTACTTCCTGCTCTGGGAAGGAATTGTGTCCGTATTAGGGCAGGGGAAGTGATATGCTGTCAACCAGGAATGGCAGCTCCTCTCTCTTCCTTTCCCTAGGTCCATGCCTACATAATCAGCTCTCTGAAGAAGGAGATGCCCAATGTGTTTGGGAAGGAGAGCAAAAAGAAGGAGCTGGTGAACAACCTCGGAGAGATCTACTTGAAGATTGAGCGGGAGCATCAGATCTCCCCTGGGGACTTCCCCAATCTGCGCAAGATGCAGGTGCAAAGCCATGCCTTGGGGGTGAGGGGGGGGCAGGGTCTGAAGTGCAGGGCCTTGTTAGGAGTTTTGGTCACATCTAGGCCCAGCCACTGATGCACCTGATACTAGCTAAGGACAACTTCTCACGTGCCCCAGAAGACTCCTGCTTGCTTGTGGCCTTATCTGGCTAGCCTCTGGCATGGAAGTGAATCCCATTAGTGCCGGCCCCCCCCCCCCCCCCCACTATGGATGATTGAAACCATCCCTGTCTTACCTGGTCCTCCTGCTGCACAGGTGATCTGAAATTCCAGCTCAGAGTAGGGCCAAGACTTCATGTTTGAGACAGGGCATGAGCGATTCCCTCCATGCCACTGTTAAATCTAGCATGGCACTGATCCAGGTCAGTGGCTGGGCTTCTGTGGTAAACTGGAGGGGAAGTGCTCTGTGCTCTTGCCCTCCAGGACTGGGGTTCCTGGAAGCAGGGCTGATCTGAAAGGAAAGCTCTTCTCATGGGAAGAGCAGGGGGTGCTGGTAGCCAAAACTCCTGTGTTCTGTCCCAGTGCTGGGAAGAGTGGAGTCTAGTGGGTTAGAGCAAGAGATGCAGGGAGTCCTAAATCCCAGCACTTAAAATACTACTTAGAACCATAGGCTAATCCCCTGTCTGGGATGACTTAAACCCCACTTCCTAAGAAAGGTGAACAGGCCTCCATGCAGGTCACACCATGGGCTGTTCTGGAGGAGACCCAAAGAAGCTTCAGCTTTCTGTAGTTGTGGAGAGTCCCTGACTTCTTGCTTAGAAATAGTCTCTTCCCCATATGCCCTTGACAATAACTTACCATTCCCCATGGTGCAGTGTGACACTTGGCAGCTGTCCTCCATCCCAGAGGTGGCTGCAGACTACTTCGCACACCGCTTCTAACTTATAAAGCCAAAGGCCTTGGTGTCTGGGGTGAGGGTTGTATCCAGGGGTTAGGGGGGCAGGGGGACAAGTGGTCCAGGAGGGCACAGATGGATTGAGTGGGTGCAGCTCAAGGTGGGCACAGGGGATGGGTTGGGGATGGCCTGGTTTGGGAGCATATGGGGATTTTGGATGGGGGTGTTTCAGCCTGATTCATAGATGGATGGGATTGGGGGACAGCTTGGCATGGCTGGATGGGGGCAGGGACATATGGGCATTGAGGGATGGGTTGGAGTTGCTAGGTATTGGGTAGGATAGGGGAACAGCCTGCTTCCAAGTGCCAAAGCACACACTGAATGCTGATCTCTGCCATCTTTCCCAGGAGCTCCTGCTGAGCCAAGACTTCAGCAAGTTCCAGCCCCTGAAGCTGAAGCTGTTGGACGCAGTGGACGACATGCTGGCCAATGACATTGCCCGGCTCATGGTGATGGTGCGGCAGGAAGAGTCTCAGATGCCCACCCAGGCCGTGAAGGGCGGGGCCTTTGAGGGCACTATGAATGGGCCCTTTGGCCATGGCTATGGGGAGGGGGCTGGCGAAGGCATTGATGACATTGAGTGGGTGGTGGGAAAGGACAAGCCCAGCTATGATGAGATCTTCTACACCCTCTCGCCTGTCAATGGTAAGATCACAGGCGCCAGTGCCAAGAAAGAGATGGTGAAATCAAAGTTGCCCAACACTGTCCTGGGCAAGATCTGGAAACTGGCTGATGTGGACAAAGATGGACTCTTAGATGATGAGGAGTTTGCACTGGCCAACCACTTGATCAAGGTGAAGCTAGAAGGGCATGAGCTGCCTGCAGAACTACCCCCCCATCTAGTGCCCCCCTCCAAACGCAGACCCGAATGACTCCCCAGCATCCTCTAAATGGAGGGGGGGTGGGCAGCCAGATGCCTGGATTTCAACATCTAACTCTGCTAAAGATCCACAACCCCTGAGAGCTGGTGGACAGTTTGAATTTTGCTTCAAAAGGCACCAAATTTACACCTTCCTTCCAAATGCCCCCATCTATGGGAGTGATAAGATCTGAATGAAATCCTCAGACATGTCATGTTGTGCACAAGAATGATATTTTTAATATATTCAAGGCTGCATTTTTGTTCCCCTTTATCTCTTGAGGTGCTGCTCCAGGAGCTGCTAATACAACTGGTTTGTCTTCCTAAGGTGTTGAATGAATGGCTCCTTGTGGCAAGGCAGCATAGCTGAGCTGCGAACATCAGTTCAATCCCCCTGCCTGGGAGTACTGTTCACAATGGAATCGGCTTCACCCTTGTGCTGGGATGGCACAACTCTGGTCCCCCCCCACCCCCCAGCTGTCTGATTTTTCTGGGGGAGCAGGCACTGTAATTCCCATGGTGGTGAAGCAGTTCTAATTCTCTTTGGAACATGGTCCAAACACATCAGTTCAGTTCTAAGCTGACTTCCCCCTATGTACAGAGCAGTTTTTATGCTAATGACCCAGGTGGTTGGTTTTAAGATAGAGGGTCATTTCTCCAGGGCTTTCTGATCTTCCCATATAGAAATGTTTACAAGTAAATGAGTGTTAATTATGCTTGGCTCTAGCTACCAAAAATGGAGACTAGTTAAAATTGGAGAGGGGCTCTTTGGTGGGGGATCCCTGGTGCTGCTTGTTGTCTTTCACTCCTGGACTCCCCTTACAGAAGACAGCAAGTTGTCATACTTCCTTTGAATCCCACTCAAAGCCCTCACTTCCTTTTAGACACCTACTTCACTGACCTGGCTTCTTGTAAATTTCACAATCCACATCTCAGTTCTGAGAAGCCTGAATTTCTCAAACAGGAAGATAGTCTATTCTAGAGGCTGCCTCTTCCTTAAAACTTCACAGGTCTGACCTCACTGTCCCAAGCCATGTCTCCTCAGTTGCTCCAGTGCAGACTCTTCTGCTGTAGCATTTCCCTCTGGCTTTGCCCTGGTCTAAGATGTGCAAGGTATGGCCTAATCTGAGCATGTTAATCCTCACCTTGTGTAACTGACGCACTTTGCACTGCATCACATGGTCAGATGTTCACCTCTAACTCTTTTCTGTCTAGAAACATTCATCCTGAGAAGCCTTGGAATTAAACTCAAGGTGGGTTAAAAACAGTTACTCTGGCAGCATGCTCCAGTCTGCTGATAGTGACTATCGCTAAACTCAGCCTGTCTTTGTCAACCTCCAGGGCTAGATCTGGAACTGTTAGCAAAGAACTTTATGGGAAAAGGGTGGCCCTGTTCCTGATTCACCGCTGCACAGGTGGTGACTGCAGTTCCTTAGGTTGCCTTAGTTTATTGGCCTTCTGTCAACTTCAGGGCCCTGCCAGCAGCCCTCAAACAACTCTCATCTGCTTGCAATTTTAACCATTCTCTCTACCAACACTGATTGATGTCCTAGCCCAGACTGCAGCCTTCAGAGGCACCCACAGTTAAGTGCACTGAGTCCTGCTGGGATTGGGCAGCCAATTTAGGCTGTTCTCAAACCCTCCATGCCAGAGCTTCCTATGAAGCAATGGCAGCACAGTGCTGGGAGAAGCCTAAAGGGTTTGCCACAACATCCTCCTGCCAGGCTGTGAGATTGGGGTGGGGGGGATGGTTAAAGTGGAGGCCTCTCCGTAAGAGATGTGCCTTATTCCTGTGGCTGTTGGAGTGGAGGCAACATCGATCAGTGGGTTTCTCTTGGTGCTTTCACAGGCAAGCAGCCAAAAATGTTTCGCCTGGGATCCCTTATCAGCTGCTTAACAGCCTGGCTCTGCTCAACATGTACGTGGTTTGTGTGACTGACACCACTGATAGAGAATCAAAAGCCGTTTGGTATCAGGTTGCCGAAGGGGGTCCAGTATTTCTGGCTGAGTCCATGTGACAGTCAAGAGACTAAAGCTCTGATACTTCAGGTAACTGGCTAGAATGTTCCCAGCTTCCTGGCCTTCTCCATGTGGACTCTGCCAAAGGAGTGTCAGATTTTAAGGACTGTGCTTTAACATCTGTTAACTATGTACATTACTTGTTTACTTCCTGTACAGTGAAGCAGTTCTCAGTGGGGGGATGGCCTCTCCCAGGCTTGTGCATCAGAAGAGGGAAGTGCACTCTGTTTAAGCCTGTCTAAATCTTTTTGAAACTATTAAAATGTATTTGCAAGTTCTGCAGCTCCTGAGTCTGCGTCCTGGGAAATGCCAGGGGAGGTGGCTTCGGAGCCTTCTTAAAGGGAATGCACCACATCTTAACAGAGTTGAACCTGTGCTGGCAAGAGCTGCTACCAACATGGGACTCTTGCTAGAGTGTCTCCTGAGCTGGGAACTGATCTTCAATGCAGGCCTAAAACACCAGCCTAAACTTGACTCTGGACCCATATATAGGAGGTGGCCTTAACATTACATGGTTTCTGTTGGTGGAGGGAGAGGTGGCCTGTGTATTGCTCCCTATAAAGAGAAATGGGGGTTAGCTGACATGTACTTGGCTTAGTTTACCAGCTAGAAAGTTACTATGGGGGGAGGAGGGGGGAGAAGAGGAAGGAGGAGAGACTCCACTAAAGTCAGTGGCAGAGCTGGGAATAGAACCAGTGTGTCCTGCGTCTGATACCTTAACTGCTGAGATGCTACTTGCAGCCTAAATACAAGGGAAGGAGGATTATTCCTTCACCCACTTTACAGATTTGGCGGGGGAGGGAGAAACTGAGCCAGAGTTGCCTGAAGGAAGCTGGGATTTTGAACCAAGTTCTCTGGCCTGCCAGTCTAGGGCCTTTAATCACAAGGCTACCTTGCCTCTCCCTTGTGCAATGTACCCCAGGGAGAAATGTGCATCACTCCTTAAGTACAGTTAACTCTGCTCCTGAATGCAGCTGTTGTACCGTGTTCCAGCCCCTGTAGTGGGGTGAAGATTCCACTGGGCGAGAGCAGTAAGGGGAGTGGGGAAGAGGATACAGCACAGAGATGGAGGGAAGAATTCAAGGGTGGGGAAACTTGATCAGACAAGAGCAGGATCTGCTGAGGAGCAGGCTCCGGCACAGTTGTGGCGTTGCGGGGTAGGAGTACAGGAGCCTGGGTTGTTTGGGGAGGGACAGACTTTAGGCAGTGTCTGTTTGCAAGCAAACAGTAGCTGTTGTCTACCTACAGGAGGAAGCTGCTGATGCTCCTGACCTTCAGGGCTTGTGCCAGGGCATCTTCTTACTTCCTGGCATGATCAAGTGCCTGTGTGCATATGCCCTTCCTATCCCACAGCTTCCCTCCCTTCCTAGCTGGTGGAGGGGCTGGGATTTTCCTATGAGATCTGTTCTGCATCCTACTCAGTAGGCTTCCCTGGGCCCAGTCCCAGAGTGTTGATCCCTTCAACACCTAGCTCCTATTGTTACCAATTGTCCATTCTAACAGGTGGCTGGCAGGTTGTGTGTGTGGGGAGGAGGGGCTGCTATGCAGTGGGGGTAGTGTCTCACTTTTCCTGGGGAGAGAGAAAAGTTTCCTCCTATCAGAGGGAAAGGATCCACACCTACTTAAGGTGAGAGTCTGCATGCGGGGGGGGGGGGGGAAATGGGGCACATGGCAGTGGGGGAGAAGCTGCTGCCTGGGGTGGGGGGGGCAGAGAGGGAGAAGATGCTGCCCGCTGGGAGGGAATGGACTACCTGCTGCTGGCTGCAATAGTAATGGGCTGGGGGGGGGGGAGGAGACTGGATGCCACTGCCCCCCGCAACAGCTGTGCACAATGTTGAGTCTCTGGGTGAGTTTTGGGGAGGGGCAAGATGCAGCTGCCCTTTGCTGGGTGGAATGTGGGAACAAATAGGGGGTGGAGGCTGCATGTAATGAGACTGGATCCTGCTGCATGGAATACAGTAAATGGGGGGAGGGTGGGATGCTGCTGCCCTCTGCTGGGTGGAATGGGTACTTGCACAGCTGTTCCAGAAGCCCTGTACAGCCAGTATCCAAGAGGGTGGAGACTCTGGGTCAAAGCTCACTCCTTTAAGAGCTGCAGAATCCAAGTCATGCCATCTTTGGCATGCAGCCCTGGATGCTGGTGTTAAGGTGGAAGGGTCTCTGTGCCCCTTTTTTGCTGAAATGCAGCTGCCACTTCTCTGCAGGGAATTATGGCTTTAGGGCCTGATATTGGGGGGGGGGGGGGGAGTAGTTTGGCACTAGCAGCCCTGAACAACAGTGGGTGGGGGATGTGTGAAGTGCCGCACTTTGCAGGGTTTAGAGGTCCACTCTGACTCAGTGGGGGGCTTTTCAACTGAAGGAGGGTAGAATCCAGGATTGGGCCCTCCTGTTGAAAATAAAAGGGCCTGCTTGTACTGCACCCGCTGGGAGTCTGGGGTGGGGACAGGCCTAGAGAGCAGAGGAAGATGGGAGAGCATGATCTCTCCCCTCTTGGCCATCTGATGTTCTCAAGGTTTCCATGCAAGTGCAGGTTAATCAAAATGCTTTGTGGAAATGTCTGTTTCACCAACTGTTGAAGTGGAGGGATGGGGGGAGAGTCAAACTCATGGAGACCCCCACATTCTAATTGGGTTTAGACTTTAGTATTTTAAATAGATTCTACTGTAATTTTCAACAGGCAGTACCGTATGTGTATTGTTTACATTAGTCAAAAAGTCCTTTTACTTTTGAGATGAAACACATGGTGATGGTCCTGAATCAAATATCCGTTTTGTAGGAAACTTTCTGAAATTTCAGCTTTTTTGCCCCACTTTGGAATGGGGGAAGTTTTGTAACAGTGGAATTTTATGCAGAGTGGAAGCTCTTAGAATGAGGTATTTTCACTAATTTGGTGAGGTCACTTCCTAGGCCAGAATTCCCCATGTATTCTCTAGGCTGGTATTTTGTGTGTGGGGGGTTCCCTGCTCAAGGCTGGATTGCTTCTACAATCCAAAACTGCTAGTGAGTTGCTGTAGGATAAGAGATTCTAATATGTGCTTTTAAGTTTTAACCCCTTCCCTGCAGCTGACTGTCACCTCCTACTGTCAGCTGAACTGAGTCCCTGATTGGTGGTTTTTTTTGCAGACCTTATGTCTAGCCTCCTTAGGCCTTTGTAGGGAAGCCTAGCACTGGTGTGTGTGAGGGGTGTCCCAGTCATTAGATCTAGCTTTGCAGCATCTGCTGTGAGGTGAGTAAGTAATAATTATCAATGGCAGCAGTGAGAGTGGCTTGCTTGAAGACAAGCGCCAGTGTCTGGTGAAAGAAGGAATAGAACCCAGAGTCCTGACTGCCAGCCCACTGCTTTCACTAGGAGGAGACTTTGCCACCTTGCTGTAGAGCCTTCCCAGACAGAGTTTTGGGTCAGATGAGCTGCGTGGGAATGGTATCAGTTGGTGCTGCTCTAGCATCATGCCCTGTTTCCTAATGACTGGGCACAGCATTAATTGGTCGCTTTCTGCTGTGGTGCCCTGATGGCAGGGAGAAGTCTCTCACTTCCTCGAATTGCCGGTTGGGAGGGGGGTGGCGTCTGGGCTTGGAGTAGACCCTTGAGCTTCTTTGGGTTAGCTTGGTCTTAATCCAATAATCTGCCTTTAATTCAGTCATCCAGCAGGGGGTAGTGCTGCTTCATGTAAGCTTCTCCACCTCCCCACCCCATATCCCTACCATGGCCTCTGGTTAAACTGTGTAAGGAAATCTCACTGCTATTGGGCCTATGCAGCTTGGTGTGATGGGGGACCCCAGTCAGGTTGGGGAGAGCAAACTATGCAGCACTTAGCACCCTGAGGGGCCCCAGTCTCTGTTGTGGCTTCTAGGTGCTTTCACAATATAAAATGGAGCCTAAGAGCTAGTGCAAGAGATTGGAACCTAGGACACCTGGGTTCTATTCCTGGCTCTGCCCCAGATGCCCTGAGAGAACTCAAATGAGTCCCTCTCTCCTTCCCTTCCCCCGCCATACAATGGCTATTTCTCCTCCCCCCTTTCGTCTGTTCAGACTGTGAGCTCGAATGGCATGCTTGGGGCACTGATCCGAGTTAGGGTTCTTTAGACGCTGCCTTGATGATAATGTACATGCCACCTTGGGGCACTAAGTGCCAGTTGGTGCCTCTAGGCCAGTGTTTCTCTGCCTATTTACCATTGTGAGCCACATACGCAGGTTTCTGTTTTAATCTGTATGGCCCTGAGGATGTCACATGGGCCACAAATGTGTGCTGATTGGGTCACAAGCAGCCCATGGTAGGCTGTGGGTTGAGAACACACTGTGGGCTCTAGCAGTAGCAGGATAGGGGCTAGAGAGGGCTGCATTGGCCTTAATAGCTGAACAGCTGTCTGCCCCTTGCCCAGGTGGGGAGCTGAGAGGGGTCTGCCTGAGACCCTCCACATTGCTCCCAGCCCCAGACTGGTCACAGTCCAACACCAGTTTCTTTCAGTGCTTCCTGACCTAGTGTGAGATGAATTTGCTGGGTCTCATCTGGGTTCCCCGGGAGGCAAGGGTCTATCTCAGCCTGGCCCTCATGGGCGGGGGGGTGGGCTGGCTCCTCCATCGCAGAGCAGAGGTGGGGAGAACAAGCATATGCCATACCTTGCTCCTGCCATCTTCCTCTTTTTCATTCTAATCTTAATCTCTCTCCTCCTCTGTCTTTTCCTTTCTCCCTCCAGGGACTCTCCTGTCTGTCCATCCACCCCTAGCCCTGGCTGGCTGTCGCTCCTCTTCATCCCTCTCTTGAGCCAGGCTTCCCTGAGCCTCTCCCTGTTCGCAGCTTTGGCTCTCCAGCCATCCCCCTGCCCACCCCCTCTAGTTTCCATTGCCCTCTTCCATCTATCCATCCCTCTGCACGTGCGCCCCTCTCTCCTGCCATCCATCTGTCCATTCCTCCCCATGCACATCTTTCTCTCCTCTTCCCACCCCCACCCCCCGCCCGGCTCCTATCTGTCCGTCCGCCTCCCTACACATCCGTCTGTCCCTCTCCATTCCTTCTCCTGTCTTTCCCCAGCCTCGGGGGGGCGTGGAGCTGTCAGAGCACATCTGGCACAGCTGGCCCCGCCCCTTCCCCACCTGGCCCAGGTGTCGGTAGCTCCCTCCCCATTGGGGGCCGGCCGGCAGGGGCGGGGCCGGGGCCCGGGCTGCGGGGAGTGGGGAAGGGCAGGCAGGCAGCGAGGCTGGAGCGGCCGGAGTGGGGCAGCATGTGCAGCCCGGTGGAGCGGCGCCTGGCCGGCCTGCGGGAGCTGCTGCAGGGGCCCGGGCTCGAGTCGCTGCTGGACGTGCTGCTGTGCCTGTACCGGGAGTGCAGCGGCGCCCCCCTGCGGCGGGAGCGCAGCGTGCAGCAGTTCCTGGCGTGGGGTGAGTCTCCTGCCCCCAGAGCGCAGTGCAGTGGGGGCTGGGAAAGGAGGGGGGCCTCCTGCCCCTACAGTCCCAGGTGATAGGGGAGGCTGCCCCTTTAGCTCCTTGCAGTGAAGGAAAGAAGCCTGTCCTGTAAGCCCCACCCCAGGCCCTGTGCAATTAGAGGGGAGCTGTAGGAAGGGGGGGCTACCCCCAGGGTGCAATGGGACAAAGGGCCCCCAACCCTGTGCAAGGGGAGAGCTGACCCTGGGCTGCAATTGCAGGATATACTGCCTCCAGCACTCTGCAATGCAGGGTGGGATACTGGAAAGTCAGAAAGGGGAGAGGACTTCCCCCCACCATATGTGATGGCTAGGGGTGCCCCCACCTTGTGTAATGGGTATCCCTGTGGTGGATTGGGGCAAGGCAGGAGTGGCTGTACTTGAGTGCCCCCTTACTCTGTGTGCAGCAGGGGTGCAATGTGCTCATCTGAGTACCCCCTACCCCTGTTCACTAAGGGGCAGGAGGAGGAAACAGAGGTGTGAGCAACAAACACACACCGCTCCCTGCAATGCTTCCTCCCTCCCTGCTTCCTCCCCCTGGTCTGTGCTGATTGCAAAAGTAGCTGCTTTTATTTATTTATTTTTATTTTATTTTATTTGGGGAGGGGGACATGAAATGACCCACTAGGGACTAGCCTGAGACTTGGAAAACTCATGTCACGCAGGCCCCCGCAAGCAGTTGGCTTGAGTCTGGATCACTACTAGGTGCTTGGGGCTTGTCAATCCAAGGAAGCTATTCTGGAGTAAGGTAGGGTGTGAATTTAAAGCACAATAGTTACTGTGGAATAGTTGACTCTTACTCTGAACTAGCAGTTCTGGTCAATTGCCCTGTGCCACCCCAGCCTGGCAGGGCCCTTGTCACTACAGTATCGGAGACTCTTGATCTGGCTGGTTTATCCTCAAAACATCTATTGGCTAGTGAACCACTTACAAACAGGGCAAATGGAGGCAGAGAGGCTGTAGTGTGTTGCTCATGGTGAGACCAAGAGTCAGTGGCAGAGCTGGGGATAGAACTCAGGTCTCCGGTACCTTAACCGCACGCCCATCAGCACCAGATTTGTGGCACTGTTTTGGAGGATGGTGATGGATTGAGAGGTGGTTTGATCAGTGTACCAGTATCTTCAGAGAGGAAACAGCAGGTACTAAAAGGCTCTTTAAGCTAGTGGAGAATGGTAGAATAAGAACCAACAGCTGGAAATTAAAGTCAGAAACATTCAAGTTAGAAATAAGGCTCCAATGTTTCTCAGGGAACAAACTCTGAAAGCAAAGGGTGGGGGAGGGATTCTTGATGTCGCCAACTCCAGACTGGCTGCCCGGCTAGAAGATGCTTCAATCAAATGTAGGTCCATTGATTCCATGGCCTAAAGGGATCATTGTGGTCATCTGGTCTGGCCTCCTGTATAGATAGCACAGGCCAGAGAACAGCCCCAAAATCATTCCTAGAGTAGATCTCTAAGAAAAACACAAGTGATGGGGCTTGGTACAGGGTTAACTGTTGTGGTATTCCCTGGCCTATATTATATAGGTGGTCAGACTCAATGGTCCCTTCTGGCCTGAATCTATGAATATCCTTGTCATAGTGTGGCAGGAACTCCATTTTAGTTCAGGCTGAGACATTCTTGCTGTTTAACAGCCAGTTTTTTTAAGTGCTCAAAAATCCACCTGCTGCCTTTATTTAAAAATACAGAACTCCTGCCTTCTAATCATCCAGCTGTGTTCTCATGGACCCTTTGCTGTAGCATCTGGCCACCTTTCTCACAGAAGGAAACCTACACATTTGATACCAGAGCCTGTAAAAAGCTTGTAAATTTCCTGCTTGGCCTATACACCACCAGTCTATTGGCTCCCAGCAGACTGGTCCCTCTCATGCTCCAGATACAGATCAAATGATGGGAGGGCTCAAATTTTCTGAAGTGCATAAGGATTTTGGGGTGCACACAGACATTCCTTAAAGGAGCCTGACGGAAGGGGTCCATTTAAGGCGCGTCCAGTTGGGCAGCCCCCAAATAACTAAGTGGCCATTTCAAGCTGTTTTGTCGACAAAGGAAGGTCCCTGCCCCAACGCTTGGTCTAAACACAGTGGGAAATAGGACAGGGGAGGGATGCTGCCAAGTCTCAGAACCAAAGCGCTGCAGTCATTTGTACATCTACTGTAATGGGTTGGCCGCAGTATCACTATTGCTTGGGGTCTCTGTGTCCTGCCACCTGCTGCCAATCTCTGAAGCCCACAGGGGTACATTCATTTGCACCAGCTGTGGATCTGGCCCCAAGGCTGGCTGCAGCCTGTAGGCCCTAGTAAAAAGGGTGCATTGTAGTTCATCACTCCAGCGGAGGATGGCTGCTCTTGCACTACAGACCAAGCCTCCTGAGATAAGTCTATCAACGAATAAATGGCGGGAGATCAGCATCTCCTGGCCTCATAGCACAAGAATAAGGGCCCACAGTGAAATCTGAAGGTAGCAGTAAGACAAGTGCAAAGCACTACGCTTTGAGAAGGAAAAAAAATCAAATGCACAGCTATAAAATGGGAAATAGCTGGCTAGACATTGGTACTGCAGGAAAAGAATCTGGGGATCATAGTGGATCACAAATTGAATGAGCCAACAGTGGTGCAGTTGTGTGTTTTTTATATATTTAAAAAAAGCTGATATTATTCTGGGGTGTATTAACAGGAGTCTTGTATGTAAGACATGGTGGGGGTCATTATCCTGCTCTGCTTGGCACTGGGGAAGTCTCCTCAGCTGGTGTGCTGTGTCCAGTTTGGGGTTCCAGGCTTCAGGAAAGATGTGGATAAACTGGCAAGAGTCCAGAGGAGAGAAACAAAAATGGTAAAAGTCTTTAGAAAACCTGACCTGTGAGAAAAGGCTTAATAAAAACACCTTGGGGTGTTTAGTCTTGAGAAGAGACTTAGTGGGGACCTGATAAGTCTTCACCATCCTCTTTAAAACAGCCCTTAATGTATTATTTCTTGTCCTACCTTTCGTGGACATGGAGAACAGGCTTAATCTGCAGCAAGGGAGATTTTAGGTCAAATAGAAAAAATGTTCTAACTCTTAGATGAGTTAAGCTCTGGAACAGGCTTCAAGGGGAGGTTGTGGAATCCATGTCACTGGAGGTTAAGAACTGGTTGTGACAAACACCTGTCAGGCATGGTCTAGGTTTGCTTGATCCTGTCTCAGTGTGGGGGCTGGACTTGATGATCCCTCAAGGTCCCTTCCAGCCTGACATTTCTATGATTTTATGAAACTCACAATGGATCAAAGGATAGAGTACTTCTTTTAGATTATGGTACTTGCTACCACAGGAAGTCACTGAGGCCAAGAATTTACCAAACTTCAAAAAGGGATTGGACAGGTTCTATGGATAACAAGAATATCTAGTTATAGCTAATGTTAACAAACTTTTGGCAAGGATATTAAACTTCAAGGTTTAAGCTTGTCTTCTAGTTATTCATGATCAGAAGGAGACATTATTAGGAATATATTATCCTACAATGGTTCACTCCAGCATTTCTGCATCTTCCTCTGAAATGTTAGCTGCTGGTTGTTTGTATTGCTATAGTGCCTATAAGTCCCAGTCATGGGCAAGGGCTCCGCTGTGCTAGGCACAGTACAAGCACTAAACAACAACTTCCTGTCCCCAAATTATGATGATCTAAGTTCTGGGTTAGACAGCCCTCTGCTCTGATCCTGTCTGGCAATACCTATCTTCCCAGGTCTAACCCCTGGGTCTGCCCCTCCCCTGTAAAACTAAGGCTGATCATTCAGCAGCTGTAAAGGGTGGGTGATATTTCATTAGCTAATTGTAAAGTGCTGTGTTCTCTCCTTCCACTCCCTTGAGAGCTGCTTTGCAGGAAACCAGGAATCTCTGTGCTGTGTGAGTTTGCATCCACTCCCACTGCTTACGTGTATTCTCCATGCTGGGAGTGATTTATGCTGCAGGAATGAAGATTGGAGGTGGGGGGAATGATCCTGCTTCCGTGTTCTTTGTTTTTGTGTTAAGTCCTTTCTTCACAAGGAAAAATGTGGGAGAGATTCAAAGTGAGAAGGCCTGACTCTGTGCCCTCCTCCTGTGTGAAAGTGAGATCCACATCAGGCCCTAATGTCTGGCTGTGACAGTGTGTCTACCCCGTTTGCAATACCATTGCCCTAGCACGAGAGCCAGCTGAAATTTGGGATTTCTGGTTTGCAGGACATGTCAGACTTGCTGAAAACATTAATTTCAGAAATACCTAAACACTGTTTCCAAAAGGTAATACCTATGCCAGCAGGTGCTCAGGGGAAACTGATGTGATTCTTGTCAGTTTCACTCTCCACCACTGAATGACCTGGGTGAAGCTGACCTGAATCATGTGAGCAGCTGCTGAGGACCCTGGGGATTGCCACTCCCAGGTGTATCTTCTATGGTTCTGGGGCCCCAGGACTTCCCAGGCCAGCTGGTTCCCTGGGCTGTCTGGGGAGCCAGCTGCCCCCAGGACACTGGCTAGTAGGAGGGAGCCTGAAAGCCCTGGCTAGAGCAAGGGCTTCCAGGCTCCCTGGTGGGAGCTGAGCCCCAGTTAGAACTGGGGTCCTCAGGCTTCCCCCTCCATTGCCTGGAAGCCCAAGTATCCCCAGTCTGGGGCAGTCCAGATAGTGGGGCTGCCCCAGAACTGCAGAGCCTGGAAACCTGGCTCCTCAGCAGCCTGCTGGGTGATCTGACAGAGACCCTGCCTGCAATGTGACAAACAGTCAAACCTGGGGTGAATTTGCAAAACACTTCATGTTCATGTTTTTTGTTTTTGTTTTAACACAAAACTTGGAAAATTTCCATTCAGCACTTGCTAGGACAGGGCTTGTTGGGGATTTTTAATGGATTTATGTAGGTTGGGGGAGTGCTTTGTGACTTGAGTCAGGTGTGTCCTAAAGCAAACATTATGCCCATAGGGGTGCGCTAGGCCTAGCTGTGTGGGGAGTGGACAGAACTGGTTATTGTCTATGGTGTCCTCTTGCTACTCTAGTTACAGTTGCACAGAGAACCTTGAAAATATGATCTGGTGCAGTCTGAGTTGGCAGAGAGCCTGAAACGATAGCTCTGGATACTGCCTGCTAGCTCGGTTGGCCAGCAATGGTACTTCAGAGGTCAGCATTGTTAACAATCTCACTGCTGTTCAAAACATATGAGATGGGAGGAGGAGGAGGAGGTGGCTTAGGGAATCTGGCCTGCTGGATAACGCAGGCCATAGAATTTCAGCCAGTGGCTCCTGTGGTGCAGAGAATTATTCTTTCCTATACTCACTCCAAAGGGGAACCCTGATAAGAAACGTGGCCAAGGGACAGGACATGTGAGTTCCATTCCTAATTCTGCACTGGCCTGCTGTGTGACCCTGGGCAAGTCCCTTCCCCTCTTGGTGTCTGTTTCCCATCCCACCCTCTGTCTATTTAAACTGTGAGCTCTTTGGGGCAGGGCCTGTCTCTTGCTACATATCTGCCCAGTGCCAGGTGTGATGGTGGGGCTGGTTTTTGGTCAAGGGGTCTAGGCGCTGTTATATTACAGGTGTGTGAATTACAGCAGGGACAGCTCTTATGATTTTTGGTGGAATTTAATGTGTTCCTTAAAGCCCCAGCTCGTGTGAGACTCACCTTAATTTTTGCAGATTGTGGGTGAGGAGATGGGGAGGGGAGAGAGTGTGCCCCTTTTAAAGCTCAAAACCACAGGAGACAAATTCGAAAAGAACCCAACATTCATAAAAAAAAAAAAAGAGTAATCGCATGATTCTTTAAGATAAATGTCATGGTTTCGGGCCAGGCTGACTCCCAGTTTTGAATGCTTAGTGTTGGCAACATTCAGATATCCTGATTTCTGGAATCCCTTCAATGGGGTTTCTAAGTATTCAGCACCTCAGAAACAATAAACCCCTTTAATACTGTGAAGGTTAGCACTTGGATTGTAAGTTCTTTGGGGAAGGTGCCATCTTCTGTTTGTGTGGTGCCTAGCCTAATAGAGTTGCAACAGCTTTATGCTTCCAGAGGCAGTGTTGCCTAGTGGATAAAGCACTAGACTGGGACTCAAAGACCTGGGTTCTAGTCCATGGCCTGCTGGGTGCCCTCGGGTGAGTCAGTTGCCCCTTTCTCTGCTGCTGTTTCATCCTCTGTAAAATGGGGCAACCTGTTATTCTTTTGTGAAGTGGTTTGAGATCCACAGACGAACACTGCTGTTGCTGCAACATTACACAATTATAACTAACAATAGATCTGGGTCCTTTAATTGTAACAGACATCTAAAATTCCTCACTTGGAGGAAATGAGAAGCAGGCAGATAATCAAGCTATTGACTTTTTGGGTCAAAATAATGCCATTCAAAAATAAAAACATAACTTCTGACTGATTTTTAAGGCCAGAAGGGCTCATTGTGGTTTTCTAGTCTGATTTCTGTGTACCCGAGGCCCTAGGATGTCTCTGAAATAACTCCTGGTTGAACTAGGACTGCTCTGTTAGAAATACATCTTGTCTTGATTTAAACATTGCCAGTGATGGTAAATCCACCACAGCCCTTGGTTAATTATCCTGTCTGTTAAAATGGGCACCTGGTTTCATTCTGAATTTGTCTCACTTCCACTTCCAGCGATTGGGTTGTGTTCGACCTTCGTCTGCTAGATTGAGGAGCACGTTTTCAAATTTGGATTCCTCATGTCAGTACTGCTAGACTGGGATCAAGTCACCCCTTCACCTTCCTTTTTGCAAGCAAAGCAGCATGAGCACCGGGGCTTTAAGGGATGTGTGATAAGCGGTGAAAACACCTCCAGTTGTAAAACTATTTCTATCCATAATGGCTCTGTCTTGATGCATACTGCAGTCAGACCTAGCAGCCCTAGCCATGGACCAAGACCCATTGCGCTAGGTGCTGTACAAACCGAACAAAAGATGGTCCCTGTCCCAAAGAGCTCACACTAGTCTGCTCTGGCCCAGCAGCATGTTTAGTCTAACCTAGCACACTTTTTTAGTTATTTTAAAAGGAGTGCGACTGCGCTTTTGGAAAACCTCAGGTTAGTCAAAAGCAAGGTCTTCCGAAAGCTTCAGGCCAGTTGCCTCCTTCCTCAGGCATCTTAAATTCTCCTCTGCAAATGGCTGACATTTTCCAAACATTCTTCACAGCTTTTGCAATCCTAGCTTTGAGCTACAGTAACCTCATTAGATACCAGATGTTCTTCTGAGTAGGCCAGTACTACCTCAGGCCCCAGAAGATTGGGGGGGAGGGGGCAGACAGTAGGGGTGGGCCAGTTGCTGCCTAGACCCCTGCACTGAGATTGGGAGAGATGTCCTGTTCCAGCTGACTAAGAGCATGGGGCTGTCCCTGTTGTGCTACACACTTCCCAGACCTGCCTGCCAACAGAGGTATTTCCCCATGGGGCTAGGTTCTGTGCAGCCTCCTACCGAGAAGCACTTCCTGTCCCAGAGAGCTGCCAATCCAAGCAGAGTTCACAATTAATTAACTTCCAGTCCAGAAAGGGGTTGTTATAATCTAATTGGGCCTCATGTATCACCCTGGCCGGAACACCTGATGCTTCCTGTGTTGAGCCAACAAGCTGGCGAGGGGCCCAGATCTATCAAGTTAGGGACAAAACCTCGAGGCTTGATTTAAAAGCTCTGCAGGTGACTGGGGAATCCCCCTTTCCCTGGGTATCCAACAGACAGAATTTGCTTCTGCATTCCCAGTGTGAATTTTAATTCCACTCCAGCTGCTGGTTCTTTAACCCCGGGGGAGGGGGTTGAACTGGGGCCCATTTGCCCTCCCAGTCGAGAATGGTACCCTTAGTTTACGAAGCCATTGTGGATCGAAGACCTGGTCCCTGAAAGAGGGGTGTCGTCACAGGGGAAGCAAGGGGATGAGGCTTGTGCTTTAGGTTAAACACATACAGGACTGGAGCCTTCAATTGGCTAAAGGAAAAACTTAGTTGTACAATCTTATTGCTCAGGCCTGGCCTACACACACATTTCACGCTGGTGGCTGGGGGGGTATGTGTGAGAGAGAGACATACCATGACATCACCTAGCGTGGATGCTCTTTCAGAGTTTAAGGCCAGAAGGGAAAATGAGGTCATCGAGTTTGATCTTGGGTGTATCTCAGGCCCTTTTAACATCACCCAGCTACCTCTGTACTTAGCTCAATGACTTTAGTTAGACTAACTCATTTCAGTCCTTGGGCACCTGACCTCTTGTGAGCCCTGGGCCCAGAACAGGAGAGACCACCAATGTCTCAGGCCCCTGTTATGGCAGGGGATCAATGAGGTGAGACATGTCCAGATGATCCCAGCAGGTGACCCCCACTCTATGCTGCAGAGAAAGACAAACCCTGCCCACCGCGTCCCTGCCAATCTGATGTGGGAGAAATTCCTTCCCAACCCAAAATCTGCTGATCAGTTAGAACCTGAGCACAGGAGCAAGATCCACCACCAAGCCTCAAAGCCAGTGAATTCTCTGGACCACCTCAGTGCCCTATTTTGACTAGTCTCCAGCTGTCGCTGATCTTTGATCTGTCAGAGGAAGGTGAGAAAATCCCAGCTATGTTTGGCCAGTTGTGCACTGGAGAAAAGATTTCCTTCTCTGTTCTGCGGGTGCCCCGTGCCTTAGGGTATGTCTACACTACGAAATTAGGTCAAATTTGTAGAAGTCGTTTTTTTAGAAATCGGTTTTATATATTCGAGTGTGTGTGTCCCCACAGAAAATGCTCTAAGTGCATTAACTCGGCGGAGCGCTTCCACAGTACCGAGGCTAGCGTCAACTTCCAGAGTGTTGCACTGTGGGTAGCTATCCCACAGTTCCCGCAGTCTCCGCTGCCCATTCGAATTCTGGGTTGAGATCCCAATGCCTGATCGGGCTAAAACATTGTCGCAGGTGGTTCTGGGTACATATCGTCAGGCCCCCGTTCCCTCCCTCCCTCCGTGAAAGCAGCAGCAGACAATCGTTTCACGCCTTTTTTCTTGAGTTACCTGTGCAGACGCCATGGAGCCCGCTCAGGTAACCGTCACCCTATGTCTCCTGGGCAGGTGTGGTACTGCATTGCTACACAGCAGCATCAACCCATTGCCTAGTGGCAGCAGACGGTACAGTACGACTGGTAGCCGTCATCGTCATGTCTGAGGTGCTCCTGGCCACGTCGGCCAGGAGCGCCTGGGCAGACAGCGGCTTGGAATGACTTGACCAGGTCGTTCTCTTTAGTCCTGCAGTCAGTCCTATTGAACCGTCTTATGGTGAGCAGGCAGGCGACACGGATTGCTAGCAGTCGTACTGTACCATCTTCTGCCAGGCAGGCAAGAGATGTGGATGGCTTGCAGTCCTTCTGCACCATCTGCTGCCAGCCAAAGATGTAAAAGATAGATGGAGTGGATCAAAACAAGAAATAGACCAGATTTGTTTTGTACTTATTTGCTTCCCCCCTCCCCCGTCTAGGGGACTCATTCCTCTAGGTCACACTGCAGTCACTCACAGAGAAGGTGCAGCGAGGTAAATCTAGCCATGTATCAATCAGAGGCCAGACCAACCTGCTTGTTCCAATAAGAACAATTACTTAGGTGCACCATTTCTTATTGGAACCCTCCATGAAGTCCTGCCTGAAATACTCATTGATGTAAAGCCACCCCCTTTGTTGATTTTAATTCCCTGTAAGCCATGTTGTCAGTCGCCCCTCCCTCCGTCAGAGCAACGGCAGACAATCGTTCTGCGCCTTTTTTCTGTGCGGACGCCATACCAAGGCAAGCATGGAGGCCGCTCAGCTCACTTTGGCAATTAGGAGCACATTAAACACCACACACATTATCCAGCAGTATATGCAGCACCAGAACCTGGCAGAGCGATACCGGGCGAGGAGGCGACGTCAGCGTGGTCACGTGAGTGATCAGGACATGGACACAGATTTCTCTGAAAGCATGGGCCCTGCCAATGCATGCATCATGGTGCTAATGGGGCAGGTTCATGCTGTGAAACACCGATTCTGGGCTCGGGAAACAAGCACAGACTGGTGGGACCGCATAGTGTTGCAGGTCTGGGACGATTCCGCCTGGCTGCAAAACTTTTGCATGCATAAGGGCACTTTCATGGAACTTTGTGACTTGCTTTCCCCTGCCCTGGAGCGTATGAATACCAAGATGAGAGCAGCCCTCACAGTTGAGAAGAGAGTAGCGATGGCCCTGTGGAAGCTTGCAACGCCAGAGAGCTACCGGTCAGTTGGGAATCAATTTGGAGTGGGCAAATCTACTGTTGGGGCTGCTGTGATGCAAGTAGCCCACGCAATCAAAGATCTGCTGATATGAAGGGTAGTGACCCTGGGAAATGTGCAGGTCCTAGTGGATGGCTTTCCTGCAATGGGATTCCCTAACTGTGGTGGGGCCGTAGACGGAACCCATATCCCTATCTTGGCACCGGAGCACCAAGCCGGCGAGTACATAAACCGCAAGGGGTACTTTTCAATAGTGCTGCAAGCTCTGGTGGATCACAAGGGACATTTCACCAACATCAACGTGGGATAGCTGGGAAAGGTACATGACGCTCACATCTTCAGGAACTCTGGTCTGTTTCAAAAGCTGCAGGAAGGGACTTTATTCCCAGACCAGAAAATAACTGTTGGGGATGTTGAAATGCCTATAGTTATCCTTGGGGACCTAGCCTACCCCTTAATGCCATGGCTCATGAAGCCATACACAGGCAGCCTGGACAGTAGTCAGAAGCTGTTCAACTACAGGCTGAGCAAGTGCAGAATGGTGGTAGAATGTGCATTTGGACGTTTAAAGGCGCGCTGGCGCAGTTTACTGACTCGCTTAGACCTCAGCGAAGCTAATATTCCCACTGTTATTACTGCTTGCTGTGCGCTCCACAATATCTGTGAGAGTAAGGGGGAGACGTTTATGGCGGGGTGGGAGGTTGAGGCAAATCGCCTGGCTGCTGGTTACGCGCAGCCAGACACCAGGGCGGTTAGAAGAGCACAGGAGGACGCGGTACGCATCAGAGAAGCTTTGAAAACCAGTTTCATGGCTGGCCTGGCTACGGTGTGAAAGTTCTGTTGGTTTCTCCTTGATGAAACCCCCCGTGCCTTGGTTCACTCTACTTCCCTGTAAGCTAACCACCCTCCCCTCCTCCCTTCGCTAACCGCTTGCAGAGGCAATAAAGTCATTGTTGCTTCACATTCATGCATTCTTTATTCATTTATCACACAAATAGGGGGATGACTACCAAGATAGCCCAGGAGGGGTGGTGGAGGAGGGAAGGAAAATACCACACAGCACTTTAAAAGTTTACAACTTTAAAATTTATTGAATGCCAGCCTTCTGTTTTTTGGGCAATCCTCTGTGGTGGAGGGGCTGGTTGGCCGGAGGCCCCCCCACCGCATTCTTGGGCATCTGCGTGTGGAGGCTATGGAACTTGGGGAGGAGGGCGGTTGGTTACACAGGGGCTGTAGTGGCAGTCTGTGCTCCAGCTACCTTTGCTGCAGCTCAGCCATACACTGGAGCATACTGGTTTGATCCTCCAGCAGCCTCAGGCTTGAATCCTGCCTCCTCTCATCACGCTGCCGCCACATTTGAGCTTCAGCCCTCTCTTCAGCCCGCCACCTCTCCTCCTGGTCATTTTGTGCTTTCCTGCACTTTAACATTATTTGCCTCCACGCATTCGTCTGTGCTCTGTCAGTGTGGGAGGACAGCGTGAGCTCAGAGAACATTTCGTCACGAGTGTGTTTTTTTTTTTCTTTCTAATCTTCACTAGCCTCTGGGAAGGAGAAGATCCTGTGATCACTGAAACACATGCAGCTGGTGGAGGAAAAAAAGGGACAGCGATATATAAAAAGACACATATTATAAAACAGTGGCTACACTCTTTTTCAGGGTAAACCTTGCTGTTAACATTACATACATAGCACATGTGTTTTCGTTACAAGGTCGCATTTTACCTCCCCCCACCGTGTGGCTACCCCCTCAACCCTCCCCCCTCCTCGTGGCTAACAGCGGGGAACATTTCTGTTCAGCCGCAGGCAAACAGCCCAGCAGGAACGGGCACCTCTGAATGTCCCCTGACGAAAAGCACCCTATTTCAACCAGGTGACCATGAACGATATCTCACTCTCCTGAGGATAACACAGAGAGATAAAGAACGGATGTTGTTTGAAAGCCGGCAAACATACACTGCAATGCTTTGTTGTACAATGATTCCCGAGTACGTGTTACTGGCCTGGAGTGGTAAAGTGTCCTACCATGAAGGACGCAATAAGGCTGCCCTCCCCAGAAACCTTTTGCAAAGGCTTTGGGAGTACATCTAGGAGAGCAGCAAATGCTAGGGCAAATTAATCCTTTCACATGCTTGCTTTTAAACCATGTATAGTATTTTAAAAGGTACACTCACCGGAGGTCCCTTCTCCGCCTGGTGGGTCCAAGAGGCAGCCATGGGTGGGTTCGGGGGGTATTGGCTCCAGGTCCAGGGTTAGAAACAGTTCCTGGCTGTCAGGAAAACCGGTTTTTCCGCTTGCTTGCTGTGAGCTATCTACAACCTCCTCATCTTCCTTGTCCCCAAAACCTGCTTCCGTGTTGCCTCCATCTCCATTGAAGGAGTCAAACAACATGGCTGGGGTAGTGGTGGCTGAACCCCCTAAAATGGCATGCAGCTCATCATAGAAGCGGCATGTTTGGGGCTCTGACCCGGAGCGGCCGTTTGCCTCTCTGGTTTTCTGGTAGGCTTGCCTCAGCTCCTTAAGTTTCACGTGGCACTGCTTTGGGTCCCTGTTATGGCCTCTGTCCTTAATGCCCTGGGAGATTTTGACAAAGGTTTTGGCATTTCGAAAACTGGAACGGAGTTCTGATAGCACGGATTCCTCTCCCCACACAGCGATCAGATCCCGTACCTCCCGTTCAGTCCATGCTGGAGCTCTTTTTCGATTCTGGGACTCCATCATGGTCACCTACAGCTTGCCACGCTGGCCAAACAGGAAATGAGATTCAAAAGTTCGTGGTTCTTTTCCTGTCTACCTGGCCAGTGCATCTGAGTTGAGAGTGCTGTCCAGAGGGGTCACACACACACACTGGGCACTCTGGGATAGGTCCCGGAGGCCAATACAGTTGAATTGTGTCCACAGTACCCCAAATTTGACCCGGCAAGGCCGATTTAAGCGCTAATCCACCTGTCAGGGGTGGAGTAAGGAAATCGATTTGAAGAGCCCTTTAAGTTGAAAAAAAGGGCTTCATCGTGTGGACGGGTGCAGGTTTACATCGATTTAACGCTGCTGAATTCGACCTAAAGTCCTAGTGTAGACCAGGGCTTAGACTGGTCTAGCTTATTCCCCTTCCTGTATGACCGTGGTTTTCAAACTTTGTAGGCTGTGTACCCTTTGCCAAATAATGTAGTCTACTACATACCCCCAGCTGAGATACCTACAATTCCATTGCCAAGTCTTACTAAATAAAATGCATTGTTCCCCATTACAGGATTTTTTTTGTGCTTACTCCCTGATGAGAACTCGTACCTAGGGGTACGTGTGCCCCGGTTTGAAAACCACTGCTCCATGGGAATAATTGTCCTCGTATATGTACATTGATCACAGTAAAACTCTGGCTATTTCAGGTGCATTGTGCCACTTTAACTACAGCAGCAGAGTTAAAGCAATACAACTACTGTAGGTGGACAAGGGCTTAAAGCGGGAGTCGTCAATTGGCAGGCCCCATCCAGACCGCTAGATGCTTTTGAATGGACTGAAATCTTATTTACTTATGATAATTATTGGTTTTTATTATTTTCTCTGGAGTCTGGACCATGACAATACCTTGCTCCAAGAAATGTGGACCTTGACAAAAAATAGACTACCCCTGGCTTAAAGAGAAGGCACACACTCTCGGCTAGCAACTAGGGCATTGGACTAGTAATTGAGACACCTGGGTTCTAATCCTGCCTCTGCTACTCCTGTAATACATAGGATGGAGAACGCTCTTGTTCAGTGTTGGCTTGATGTAGACCAATACGAGGAAAACCACGTATTGTCTCTCCTAGCGCAGAAACTAAATTGGCCACAGTAGAGATTCGTGTGTGTCTCTGTCTGTCTATCTGTCTGCTTCAATCTTCAGGAGATTTTTGGGTGTTTTGTTTTTTTTATTTTGTTTGGAAGAACAGCACTTTTAAATCAATCTAAGAAAATCTCTTTGAGGCAGGGACCACCTCTCGTTCTGTGATTGCACAATCCTAGACACGAGGGGGTCCAGGTCCATGAGTGGGGCTCCTTGGTACCATTGCAATGCGTATAGTAATCTAGCTACTGCTCCCTTGGCTCCTTATTTGACAGACCTCTGAAGATCTCCAGCAGCCCATCGAATCGCCCAATGGAGACAAGACTTTTTTGCTTTTTTCTACCACAGTAATACACCAGAAAAGGATCTAAGAATCGCAGTCATACAAGGCAGCATCTCACTACATGCCACCTGCCACTCCTGTCTGAAACTCTCGGCTGGAGCAGCCTTTTTAAAAAACATCTATGATGTAACTCTTACCTCTCTGTCTCCTTCTTGCGAGGCAGTGGAAATACGATTACTCACGCTCCCCAACAGCACAGGTCTTGTTTTTCAGGTTTAGGCGCTGGCTGCGTTAGGTAAAGCACTTGATCTTGCTGTAGGATCCAAAAACTTCAGAAAACCATGCCTGGTACTTGGCAGGAAATTAACTTTAACAAGAAGTATAAGGTAATCATTTTGGGGGCAGGGCATATTCTCCCTGGGACCACAGCAGATACCTGAGAGACTAACTTGACAAGAAACTTGATTTATTTCAGCTCATGAGCTGTATTTCAGAGGTGATAGGCTGTTTAAAAATAGCTTTTGAAATCCCCTCATTTTTGCTGCGCCTTGGTTTGTATGACAGCAGGGGTTGGAAGCCCTATGAGACAAGGCAGGGGGCCCTGTTGGGCCAGGCACTGCACAGACCCTGATCCAGATTTGGGGCGGGGGTGCATTATGGCAGGTGCATGAGCAGTAGTAGTAAGGTACAGCCAAGAGATGCCAACCAAGATCAGAGTTCCTTTATGACATGTGTATGTTATTAATAGTACTATGGTAATGCCTAGGGGGTCCCAGTGAGAGGAGGGGCCCATTATACGGTATGCATTAGTAGTATGGTACTGCCTTGTTGCTCCAGCTCAGACTGGGGGGCCCTGCTATTGGGCCAGGTGCTGCCCCCTGCCAGGTGAGGCCCCATTTACAGCATCTGTATCATTGCCTGCACTATAATAGGGCCCAGAGGAGATCAGGGCCCCTGTCCTGGGGAGCACTGCCCAGACCCCAAATCCCTGGATTGTTTTGTTTTAACACCATCTCCGAGGTCAGAACAACTCATGGTGAGAGCACTACACTAGCCTGCATGACACCTGCCTTCAAGGTCTGGCTCTACCGCACAGTTCTGGGGAACCCTCAGCCAAGTCACTTCATCTGGGTCTCTGTTTCCCTTGTCCGTAAAATAGGGACAGATTATGCACCCCATCTGCTTGAATTGTGAGCTCTTCAAGGCAAGGCTGGTCACCCATTGTGTCTGTGCAGCAAAGCTTGAGGGTGGGGGGCGGGGATTTCCCCAAATCTTGGTTAGGGGTGTGTGCGCAGCACGTGGCACCCCTAGGGCCCCCAGCTCTTGGTGGCGGGACAGGAGGGAGTGTCTGTACAGCACCTGGCATGGTGGGGGAGCCAGTCTCAGATCAGACGCTTAGGCACTGCTGCAACACAAACATCTCCTTGTACTTTTTGCTATCAGTCAGTAACTGCCTGGGCTAAGTGGGGATGATAGCTAATAAATTTAAAAAAAATTAGCACAAGTGTCAACTGTGTGTGTTGTGTTGTTCCTGTCGTCAGGGTAACCTAGCCGGAGTCTTGGTTGGTAGGTAATTTTTGGATCCAGCAACGCCTGTTGATTTCAGAGGGCTCTGTCTCTGTGGAGTGATTGATTGACTGGTAAAAGACCTGAGGCTTCCTGCAAACTCTGAGCTGTTAAAAAGGGACACTACCAATTTTTAACCATCGCCCGTCTGGCTCTAGCTACATCCAGTGTTTGGCTTGCCTCAGCCTTGCCCTGAATTTGCTGGAGCACTCCTGGATTTGCAGTGAGAAAGGAATGGGGGGGCCCTTTGCCAACACTTCATGTTCAAGTTCCATTTCAAAACAAGCGGGTGGAGGGTTAATAAATCACTAGCTGTTTCAGTGAATAGCTGATTGATTGTTCCAGCTCCTTATCGCTGTCTTTAACCCCTTGTGCAAGGTGTTTATAACACACGCTGCTCATGCCCATGACCTGCTGAGAACAGCTGTTTGTCACTATGTTAATGTCCCATTTAGGGAGGTTAATAAAAGTGTAGCTAACCTACTAGATGTATTACGATAGCACATGAAAGACCAAGAGTGGGAGCCTGTTATGGGATCCTCATCAGGCCAGGCGCTGTACACACATCCAGCGAAACCATCCCTGCCCAGCAGTGCTCTCACTTGGAATATAGAGTGGGAGGGGAACCTGGGGCACAAAGGGGGAAGGGACTTGCCCCAGGTTACACAGGGAGTCTGTAGCAGAGTGGGGACTTGAATCCTGATCCTACAAGGCCCAGGTTAGTGTCCTAACCACTGAGCCAACCTTCCCCTGTGGAGGCCTTTGAATCGTGGTGCATGTCTCAGATGGGTGTTAGGGTGTTTTTGTTTTCCTTAGGGTCCAAAGTTCACTGTTTGAAGTAGTTGGGTGTGTGTGTGAGAGAGAGAGAGAGAGAGACTAGAGCTAGTGAGAATACTTATCTGGGATGTGTGTGTACGTAGCCGACGTGAGCACGTGTGTGGATAGGTGGGGTGTGTGTATGTACGTGTGTGGATAGCTGGCGTGTGTGGATATACCTATGTAATGGGTGGAGCATGGCCATGTGCGTGTATATATATATACACAGCTAGTGTGAGAGCATGCACATGTGTGTACTTCACTTTCCTCACCCAGCAGAAAGGGCCGGTAACGGGTGTGTAATGGGGGTGTTTGTGGTATGGAATCCTTCTCCTCAATGCACGTCATTGCAGGAAGCCCTGTGTTAAGGCTCCATCTCACAGCCGTGCAGACATGCGCACTAGGATGGCAGCGTCAAGCCTCGAGCTGCTAAATGTCTATTGAAGGGGGTTGTTAATGATCAACTGTACAGAGCAGAGCACATGTGAGTCACACTGTAACCCCCCCCCCCCCGGCTTGGGGCTTGGTCATCGGGGCACCCTCAGGAGTCAGTGCTGCTCTTATGAGACAGGACTCTGCCAAAGCCTCTAACTTACCCGCTAACAACATGGCAGCTATAGCGGCTCACTGCCCTAGGATGTGTTTGGTTAGTCTGAAAGTTATTGTGGCTTGAAGAGTAAGTGCAGAGAAGGGAGAGGGAAATGGAGCTGTGGTTAAAATACAGGCCGGGGAGTCAGCACTCCTACGTTCATTCCTAGTGGCACCAGGGGAGCGAGGAGTGGGAATGGGGACTGCTGGGTTCTCTTCCCAGCTTGGGAGGGGATGTGCGAGTGGCAGCAATTTGTGGTTAGAGCATGTGATTAGGTATCAGGGCTGTAAGGTCTAGTGGTCAGAGCAGGGGGATTGGGAGCCAGGACTCCTGAGTTCTCTTGCCATCTTTGGGATCGCGGTCTAAGCACAGCAGCAGGAAGAAGGGTTGTCTTGTGGGTAAGTCACACAGGCCTGTGGTCAGTTCCTTGCTCTGCCACAGGCTTCTTACATGGCCTGGGGCTACACAGTCCTCCTCTCGGCATCTGTTTCCCCATTGGTGAAACGGGGAGAAGAATCCTTCTTTTGTCTAGGGAGAGTGTAAAGTCTTGGGGGCAGGAACGGTTTGATATGACTGAGAAGCCATGATCTTAGGGAGGAAGGGGGGGTGCATGATGTGGGGGCGCAATCTTTGTTGGAGAATGTCTATGTAACAGGGTCCCCAATTTCATTGGGGGCCACCCAGTGAGTGAATGGGAATCTGTGCAATGGGGGATCACCAATCTTGGTCAGGGCTGCGATGGGCTAGCGTAATACTGATCGTACAGGAAACCCCACTCCCCCACGTGCCGCCTCAGCCTTGTGACTGATGGGGGAGCATGTTCCGTCAGCGTTCTACCTCCCAGTAATAATGATAAGCCAGGAATGAACTGGCTGGTCCGGCCAGACATTCCAGCACCGTGATGCAGGAGCGTTGACGACCTGGTGGAGAGCTTTTCAATAACTGAATCACTGTTAAAGGAAGCTGTGCAGCTGTAGGAAGTGGAAGACCTGGAACTGTTTTATCGACAGCTTTGTTGACACCCAGAAGGGTGTAAGTGAAGGTGTGAATTTTAACCAATACAGTTCTGCTGGTTTAGCCTCACGTGTGTTGTCTGGTTAAAAAGGATGTTGAAAAATCAGAGGGTGTGGAGAAGAGCCACAAAAATGACCCAAGGGCTGTAGAAAACGCCTGCCAGTGAGAGCAGAAAGACAATCAAGAGGTGACTTGCTCCCAGTGTAAAGCGCCTTCACAGGGGGAAAAATCCCAGATACTAAAGGGCTTTTCAGCGGAGAAAGGCAGAACAAGCCCCGATGGCTGGAAGTTAAAGCCAGACATGCTGTAATTAGAAATAAGGCAGCAATGCTTCCCTGTGAAGGTAGTTAACCACTGGAAGTGGTGGAGTCTCAGTCTCCTGATGTCTCCAAGTCCGGTCTGGCTGCCTCGCTAGAAGATGCTTTAGCCAGACATGAGTTATTGGGCTCAGTACATGGGGAACAAGTGGGTGAAACTCTCTGGTCTGGGATATGCAGGTTAGATGAGATGATCTTATGGTCCCTTGAATGCTGTGAAGCTAGACACACTTGTTCTAGTATAAGAGGGACTTTTTTCAGGTTAGTTAATGTCACTTCGGAAGGGGTTTAAGCTAAAACCTAAAATGCCACTCTTGTGTGGAGTGTCCCCATGGGGATTCTACAGATGTGACTGGACTGATAAACTATAACTGGTAAAATATTTCCTGCGCGGATAAGGCCTGAGGAACAGGGTGCAGGAGGTGAAGAGACAGGAAGTGCTGTCTAGTGGTTAGAGCAGGGCATGCTGGGAGGCTGGACTCTTGGGTTCTCTGGGAGGTGTCTACAGAAGGCAGAGTGGTAGTGAGGACTCCTGAGTTTTATTTACAATTCTCTCTTCTGCACTGTCAGCTACAACACACACATGCTGCTGCCATTAACAATCACTCTAGAGAGGTTTACCATCCACGGATGGACCTTGGGCGTATCAGTTTTCGCTGCCCCATGCCTCAGTTTACACTGACTGTTTCCCTTCCCCTAATGGATATACTGCTAGGCTGCAAAGGGCTCTGATTCTCCGCTAAAAAGGAGCTGGAGGAGTTCAAAGTGTTCGTTAGCAACATTTGTCCTTCAGTGCGCAAGGTAATGGGGGTAAAGCAAGCTGGTTTTGTGAAACTAACACACCTTATTTTTATATAGCATCAGTGATGCAAACAGTGTCTCCGGCCCAGGGCCTCTGAGCTATGTAGGCAGCTGACTCCCCTGGGGGAGGATCTGGGCTTCGGTGAGAGAAGTGGAAGAGAACACGGAGTGAGTGAGTGAGAGAACAAAGGTGGAGGGGAAGTGTGGCCTAGTGGCCAGGCCCCTGGCCTGAAATGCAAGAAACCTGGCTCCAGTTCCCAACTCAGCTATCGACTTTCTCTGTGACCTTGGGCAAGTCCCTTCCCCTCTCTGTGCCTCTGCTTCCCTATTTTGTTGGGCCTTGCACAGACCCCGCCAGTGATTGGGGCCCCATTGTGCCAGGCTGCAGAGACACACAGTGAGACACAGTCCCTGCCCTGGAGAGCTCACAGCCTGAATGGACAAAGGGTGCACTATTCAGAGGGGCAACCTGCAGCCCAGAGGGGAGAAATGACTTCCTTAAGGTCATGCAGGGAGTCAGTGGTACAGCCGGGAATCGAACCCAGGTCGCAGACTAGTGCCCTAACCAACTGCAGATGTCCTGCATCCTAACTCAGCTGCATAAGCATATGGCTGTCCTTTGCTGGAGCTGCCAACGTGGGAGATTTTAGCAATGTTCCCCAGGCACAGGCAGGGCTGTGGTTTGCTCTGCATTTGCCAGCAGGCCGACGGCTTCACGCCCCTCCTGACCTCAGAGAGCCACTCATTAACATGCTGCATGGTGCCCGGGGGGTGGGTGTTGGGTGTGCCCGACGCCCAAGCGTCCTGTCATCTTCTCAGCGCCTGCTGCCCAAATCCACAGCCTGGCACAGACACCAGGGACTGAGAGGCACCTACTGGCCTGGCTGGAGGAGGAGAACTGATCAGAGGGCTTGTGGCTGCAGTTAGTAACTCGGCTGTGAAGGAGATGTAGAACTTGTCTAAATGGGAAAGTTGCAGCAGCTTCACTTAGGGAAAGTGTTACCAGTTATCCAGCTCTAGTTACTCCAGCATAACCCCATGGGAGTGGATGTACCGATGGGTAGCATGCTGGCCTGGGACTTAAGAGACCCACGTTCAATGGCTTGCCTTCTTATGAGATGTAGGGCAAGTCACTTAGCCACTCCGTGCCTCAGTTTCCCCCACCTGTACAATAGGGATAAGAGCATTGTGCTACACACAGGGATGTTGTGAGGATGAAGGCATTAAAATGGGTGAGGTGCTTAGATATTACAGAGATGGGGTCAGCTAAGGACACTAGTAAATCTTGTCTCTCCACAAAACTACGTGTATGTAAGTAAGCACACAGTTATCCCCAGGGTGCAATGTTCCACTGATGGGCTCTCTGCATTCTGGGGTTTTTCACATGGTGGATCTTTGGATCTCCCATGAGTCTTCTCCAGCTATCCCATAATGCATCTGGTTTTCATGAGCCAGTGCTGTTTTCAAACAGCTACCAGCTTAGTTTCAAACTGCAAAGAGAAAGCATCGCAATCTGGGCAGCCATAACCGCTCGGGGTTGTACCAGTACAATATCAACTAAACAAATCACACCCTAGCCGACATAATTATATGTACCAGGACACAGGCTGGGTGGAGACCATGCCTTCTGTTGATAGAAGAATGGCTTTTTGGGGGTTAGCTTAAATCCCTTCCCTGGAGACTGAAACTAAACCAAAAAAGAAAAGGAGGACTTGTGGCACCTTAGAGACTAATCAATTTATTTGAGCATAAGCTTTCATGAGCTACAGCTCACCTCATCAGATGCATTCAGTGGAAAATACAGTGGGGAGATTTATATACACAGACAACATGAAACAATGGGTGTTACGATACACACTGTAACGAGAGTGATCAGGTAAGGTGAACTATTACCAGCAGGAGAGCGGGGGGGGGGGGACTTTTTGTAGTGACAATCAAGGTGGGCCATTTCCAGCAGTTGACAAGAACGTCTGAGGAACAGTCCGGGGGGAGGGGGGAATAAACATAGGGAAATAGTTTTACTTCGTGTAATGACACATCCACTACCAGTCTTTATTCAAGCCTAAATTAATTGTATCCAGTTTTGCAAATTAATTCCAATTCAGCAGTCTCTCATTGGAGTCTGTTTTTGAAGTTTTTTTGTTGAAGAATTGCCACTTTTGCCTTTAGGTCTGTAATCGAGTGACCAAAGAGATTGAAGTGTTCTCCAACTGGTTTTTGAATGTTACAATTCTTGAAGTCTGATTTGTGTCTATTTATTCTTTTACGTGGAGACTGTCCAGTTTGACCAATGTACATGGCAGAGGGGCATTGCTGGCACATGACGGCATATATCACATTGGTGGATGTGCAGGTGAACGAGCCTCTGATAGTGTGGCTGATGTGATTAGGCCCTATGATGGTGTCCCCTGAATAGATATGTGGACACAGTTGGCAACGGGCTTTGTTGCAAGGATAGGTTCCTGGGTTACTGGTTCTGTTGTGTGGTTGCTGGTGAGTATTTGCTTCAGGTTGGGCAGCTGTCTGTAAGCAAGGACGGGCCTCTCTCCCAAGATCTGTGAGAGTGATGGGTCATCCTTCAGGATAGGTTGTAGATCCTTGATGATGCGTTGGAGAGGTTTAGTTGGGGGCTGAAGGTGATGGTTAGTGGCGTTCTGCTATTTTCTTTGTTGGGTCTGTCCTGTAGTAGGTAACTTCTGGGTACTCTTCTGGCTCTGTCAATCTGTTTCTTCACTTCAGCAGGTGGGTACTGTAGTTGTAAGAACGCTTGATAGAGATCTTGTAGGTGTTTGTCTCTGTCTGAGGGGTTGGAGCAAATGCGGTTGTATCGTAGAGCTTGGCTGCAGACAATGGATCGTGTAGTGTGGTCTGGATGAAAGCTGGAGGCATGTAGGTAGGCATAGCGGTCAGTAGGTTTCTGGTATAGGGTGGTGTTTATGTGACCATCGCTTATTAGCACTGTAGTGTCCAGGAAGTGGATCTCTTGTGTGGACTGGTCCAGGCTGAGGTTGATGGTGGGATGGAAATTGTTGAAATCACGGTGGAATTCCTCAAGGGCTTCTTTTCCATGGGTCCAGATGATGAAGATGTCATCAATGTAGCGCAAGTAGAGTAGGGGCATTAGGGGATGAGAGCTGAGGAAGCGTTGTCCTAAGTCATCCATAAAAATGTTGGCATACTGTGGGGCCATGCGGGTACCCATAGCAGTGCCACTGATTTGAAGGTATACATTGTCCCCAAATGTAAAATGATTCCAATTTCCCCTCTGATCCCACTGAGGGTTGCCAAAAGAAACTACACCATTTGCTCAAGAAACTCCCTGAAAAAGCACAAGAACAAATCTGCACAGACCATAACCCTGGAACCCCGACCAGGGGTATTCTATCTGCTACCCAAGATCCATAAACCTGGAAATCCTGGACGCCCCATCATCTCAGGCATTGGTACCCTGACAGCAGGATTGTCTGGCTATGTAGACTCCCTCCTCAGGCCCTACGCTACCAGCACTCCCAGCTATCTTCAAAACACCACAGACTTACTGAGGAAACTACAATCCATCGGTGATCTTCCAGAAAACACCATCCTGGCCACTATGGATGTAGAAGCCCTCTACACCAACATTCCACACAGAGATGGACTACACGCCGTCAGGAACAGTATCCCCGATAATGTCACGGCAAACCTGGTGGCTGAACTTTGACTTTGTCCTCACCCATAACTATTTCACATTTTAAAATCAAGGTGGGATGTATTTCGAACAGATCTGCTCTGGTTTGAATAGGAATTATTTCAGTGAAGCTCTTTGGCATGTGTTATGCAGGAGGTCAGACCAGAAATATGATCGCAGTGGTCCCTTCTGGCCTTAGGATCTATGAATCTAATGTTGCCCCCTCCCCATTGCCCCCTTGTGCCTCCTAATGCTACCCCTGCCACCCCTGTACTCCCCCCCAGACAGCTGGGTTGAATTCAAAATAAGACCGTCCACATGGTCCTTTGAAATGGGTTTAACTACACTGCTGTAAATTCACTCTTTTAAGCTTAAACTGGTGTAACTGTCTACCAATAATGCACACACACCAAAATACAGATGGATCTCTGCAGGTCCCTCGGGGCCATACTGTAATACTACTAATAATGCACACACACCAAAATACGGATGGATCTTGGCAGGCCCCTCTGGGCAGTACTGTAATACTACCAGTAATGCGCACACCAAAATACAGATGGATCTCGGCAGGCCCCTCTGGGTGGTACGGTAATACTACTAATAATGCGCACGCAAAAATATGGACAGATCTTGGCAGGCCCCTCTGGGGTCTTGCTCTGAGAGAGGGAGTGAGTGCTCGGGCAGGAGACATCCCAGTGACTGGAGCAGCCAGAGTCAAAGTTTAATCTGTCTCCTGCATGGCCAACAGAGTTGTTCCCTGAATGCCAGCAGCCTAGCCCTCCACTAGCTCTGTCCCTCCTGGTGCTTCCCTGCTGCCACCTGCCCTTGCCCCTCCCAGTGCTGCTGGGCCCTCCATAGTGCTGCCCCCCCCCCAGCACCTGAGAAAAAGACTTGGGGTTACAGTGGATAATCAGCTGAACATGAGCCCTTAGTGTGACACCTTAGCAAAAAGGGGGGTAACGCAATCCTGGGCTGTATAAATGGGGAATCTGGAGCAGGAGGAATCTGTTGCTTTTGGATTTGGCTCTGGTGCCACCTGCTGGAACAGAGTGTCCAGTCCTGGGGCCCACACCTGGAGAAGCTTGTGGTAAATCGAGAGGGTCGGAAGGGAGCCACGAGAGATTAAGCGATTGGGAGATACATGTACCAAAGAGAAGGTTAAGGGGTGATTGGTCACAGTCTATAGGAACCGATGTGGGGAACAGAAATGTGATCACAGAGGGCTCTTCAATTTGGCAGACAAAGGTCTAACGAGATCCAGGGGCTAGACAAAGTCAGTCTGGAAATAAAGTGCAAACATATAACTGCGGGGAATTACCTCTTGGGACACCTGACCCAGGGTGGGGTGGATCCTCACTCTGGCAATTGGAACTCCAGATGGGAGGCTTTTCTGACAGATCTGCTCTGGTTCAAACAGGGAATTCATGCGGGGATGCTCCATGGTCTGTGCTAGACAGGAGGTTGGACCTGATGATCACAATGGTCCCATTTGCCCATGGAACCTATGAATCTAATGCTGCTCCCTCCTCATTGCTTCCATGCCTCTTAATGCTGCCCCAGCCCCCATCTCATGCCCCCCCACCTCCTAATTCTATGTCTCTGGTCCCTTCTTTTGCACCCCAGCACCTCCTGCTCCTATCCCCCCTAGTCTTCCAGATCTACTCTGTAGGGAGCGTCCTTGTGTGCGTGGCTGAAGCAGAGAGGCGGTTTCTTTTCTCTTTCTGGCGCCGGTTCCTCCGTGACTCAGCTGGCACCTGTCCCAACGTGCCCGGGCACTGGCCGTCCCTCCTATCGCCCCACTGGGGAGCTGGACTCCTCCCAGTGCTAGGTGTTCCTGCAGAACATGGGGGAATAGAACCCAGGTGTCCTGACTTCCAGCTTCCTCATTGTTCTAACCCACTAGATCCTACTGCCTGCCTCAAGCTGGGGAGAGAACCCAGGAGTTCTGGCTCCCAGTCCCTGCTCCCCACTGTTCTAACCCCTAGATCCCTGCCGTTCACAGTCCTGGTGCTGGAACTCTGGAGTAGGGTCTTGTTGTGGGAATGGAGGTGCGGGGCTGGATGGGCGTCAGGACTCCTGGGATCGATCGCCAGCTCAGGGGTGCGGGGGTGGTGTCCAGTGGTAGGTGCAGGGAGGGCTGGATTGCAGTATGCTGGCCAGTAGATCTGAGTCACTGCTGCTCTCTACTGGCTGGCATCGGGCCTGCTCAGCTGTGTGTCATCAGCCCCGTATTGCTCGCGGCGTGTGGCAATTGTCCATTAGCTAAAGATGCAGGATTTTGGCAGCAGGAGGAGCTGAGCTGTCTCCTCGCTGCCGCTGCGAAGTGCTGAGTGGCCTCACAATGCCAAGCAGCGTTATTATTAGACATTGGTGGGACGGGCACGAGCTCCACTAGGGGGTGTATTATCAATGGGGGCTCACGTGTCGTAGCTTGTGTCGGCCAAGCTCCTTGCCTCCCCCAGAGCTCCTTGCCTCCCTCCATCCCCCAGCAGCTGCCTCGGGCCACCCTCCCAGCCCCTGTTAGATCAGGGACATCCCTCCCTCCAGGGGTGCTACGTGCCCCTCCCACTCCCATAGGAGGGTTCCCTATTCTTCCCCCCATGTCAGTGACTGTGTGTGCCCTTGGTCCCACCCCCCATGCCGGTGGCTCTGTGTGCCCCCAGTCCCGCCTCCCCGCCAGTGGCTCTGCGTGTGCCCCCAGTCCCGCCCCCCGGCCAGCGGCTCTGCATGTGCCCCCAGTCCTCCCCTCGCCCACCAGCGGCTCTTTTTGTACCCCCAGTCCCGCCAGCCATACCCTCCATTCTCCTCAGTGGCACGCAGAGTGCCCCCTTACTCCTTCTCCTCATGCAATGGGCTCTGTATGTCCCATCCCCCCATTCCAGGATCTCCTATTATCCTTGTCAGGGTTCTGTGTGCCACCCATGTCCCGCTCCCTCCCTTACTCCGATCCCACATTCTCCCCCCACGCCAGAGGCAGAGGGCAGGCCCACATTCCTCCCCCCCGCCACCCTCCCCCACTTATTATTTGTCTGGGCGATGTCACTCGGGTGTTGGGGCGTCTCCGGGTTACACTCCATAACACTCCATGGGTGTTATGCTGGAAGCGTTAATAGGTGCCCTCGACCAGTGCTTTGCTCTGCAGACAATTGCGGAGGTGCTCGGCGCTGTGGCTGTGCAGAGGCTCAATGGGTCCCCCCGTTTCCCCTTCCGGTTTCCCGATTTGCTCCAGAATCCATCGGATTCTGGCCCGTGATGCCTCAACCATTCCCTGAAACGCTGGAAGCAATCGGCTGCAGTGCTCATAACTTGTAGCCTGGCCCACAGACCGACCCAGAAATGCTAACCGAGTGTCAGGGCCTTCGTGAGCTGGGCTGGGGTTATGGTACTGCCCCCAGGCCCCAGCCAAGAGCACGGCTCCATTATCTCGTGTGCGTTATTTGGAGTATTACGGTAGATACTAACAGGCCCAGCTGAGATCAGGGCCCCATTACAGCATGTGTGTTTCTATTAAGGCCACTGTAGCACATCAGGGGTGTGCATTATTGGTACTATTACGGTAGCACCTACAGACCTCAACTGAGTTTGTCCCCCGTTATGTCATGCACGTTATTGCTAGGATTACGGTAGTGCCTGGAGGCCCCAGCTGAGCTTGGAACACTGTGATCCTGTGAGCCCACCCAGCCTGGTATCCCCCCACCCTCCCTGCTACCCCCAATCACAGCAGGGGCCCACCCAGCCTGGTATCCCCCCCACCCTCCCTGCTACCCCCAATCACAGCAGGGGCCCACCCAGCCTGGTATCCCCCCCACCCTCCCTGCTACCCCCAATCACAGCAGGGGCCCACCCAGCCTGGTATCCCCCCCACCCTCCCTGCTACCCCCAATCACAGCAGGGGCCCACCCAGCCTGGTATCCCCCCCACCCTCCCTGCTACCCACGGTCAGACCCAGGGCCCACCCAGCCTGGTATCCCCCCCACCCTCCCTGCTACCCCCAATCACAGCAGGGGCCCGCCCAGCCTGGTATCCCCCCACCCTCCCTGCTACCCCCAATCACAGCAGGGGCCCGCCCAGCCTGGTATCCCCCCCACCCTCCCTGCTACCCACGGTCAGACTGAGGGCCCACCCAGCCTGGTATCCCCCCACCCTCCCTGCTACCCCCAATCACAGCAGGGGCCCACCCAGCCTGGTATCCCCCCCACCCTCCCTGCTACCCCCAATCACAGCAGGGGCCCACCCAGCCTGGTATCCCCCCCACCCTCCCTGCTACCCACGGTCAGACCCAGAGCCCACCCAGCCTGGTATCCCCCCCACCCTCCCTGCTACCCCCAATCACAGCAGGGGCCCGCCCAGCCTGGTATCCCCCCACCCTCCCTGCTACCCCAATCACAGCAGGGGCCCGCCCAGCCTGGTATCCCCCCCACCCTCCCTGCTACCCACGGTCAGACTGAGGGCCCACCCAGCCTGGTATCCCCCCACCCTCCCTGCTACCCCCAATCACAGCAGGGGCCCGCCCAGCCTGGTATCCCCCCCACCCTCCCTGCTACCCCCAATCACAGCAGGGGCCCGCCCAGCCTGGTATCCCCCCCACCCTCCCTGCTACCCCCAATCACAGCAGGGGCCCGCCCAGCCTGGTATCCCCCCCACCCTCCCTGCTACCCCCAATCACAGCAGGGGCCCGCCCAGCCTGGTATCCCCCCACCCTCCCTGCTACCCCCAATCACAGCAGGGGCCCGCCCAGCCTGGTATCCCCCCCACCCTCCCTGCTACCCACGGTCAGACCCAGGGCCCGCCCAGCCTGGTATCCCCCCCACCCTCCCTGCTACCCCCAATCACAGCAGGGGCCCGCCCAGCCTGGTATCCCCCCCACCCTCCCTGCTACCCCCAATCACAGCAGGGGCCCGCCCAGCCTGGTATCCCCCCCACCCTCCCTGCTACCCCCAATCACAGCAGGGGCCCGCCCAGCCTGGTATCCCCCCCACCCTCCCTGCTACCCCCAATCACAGCAGGGGCCCGCCCAGCCTGGTATCCCCCCACCCTCCCTGCTACCCCCAATCAGAGCAGGGGCCCGCCCAGCCTGGTATCCCCCCCACCCTCCCTGCTACCCACGGTCAGACCCAGGGCCCGCCCAGCCTGGTATCCCCCCCACCCTCCCTGCTACCCCCAATCACAGCAGGGGCCCGCCCAGCCTGGTATCCCCCCCACCCTCCCTGCTACCCCCAATCACAGCAGGGGCCCGCCCAGCCTGGTATCCCCCCACCCTCCCTGCTACCCCCAATCACAGCAGGGGCCCGCCCAGCCTGGTATCCCCCCCACCCTCCCTGCTACCCACGGTCAGACCCAGGGCCCACCCAGCCTGGTATCCCCCCCACCCTCCCTGCTACCCCCAATCACAGCAGGGGCCCGCCCAGCCTGGTATCCCCCCACCCTCCCTGCTACCCCCAATCACAGCAGGGGCCCGCCCAGCCTGGTATCCCCCCCACCCTCCCTGCTACCCACGGTCAGACCCAGGGCCCACCCAGCCTGGTATCCCCCCCACCCTCCCTGCTACCCCCAATCACAGCAGGGGCCCACCCAGCCTGGTATCCCCCCCACCCTCCCTGCTACCCCCAATCACAGCAGGGGCCCACCCAGCCTGGTATCCCCCCACCCTCCCTGCTACCCCCAATCACAGCAGGGGCCCACCCAGCCTGGTATCCCCCCACCCTCCCTGCTACCCCCAATCACAGCAGGGGCCCGCCCAGCCTGGTATCCCCCCCACCCTCCCTGCTACCCCCAATCACAGCAGGGGCCCGCCCAGCCTGGTATCCCCCCCACCCTCCCTGCTACCCACGGTCAGACTGAGGGCCCACCCAGCCTGGTATCCCCCCCACCCTCCCTGCTACCCACGGTCAGACCCAGGGCCCGCCCAGCCTGGTATCCCCCCCACCCTCCCTGCTACCCACAGTCAGACTGAGGGCCCGCCCAGCCTGGTATCCCCCCCACCCTCCCTGCTACCCACGGTCAGACTGAGGGCCCGCCCAGCCTGGTATCCCCCCCCAACCCTCCCTGCTACCCACGGTCAGACCCAGGGCCCATCCGTTTGGTAAGGTCTGTCACTCTGTAGCTGGGAGCCTAGGAGCTGGTGGGTGGGGGCCTGTGACCGGGCTGTGGGAGGCAGATCTGCCAGCCTGGCAGCCTGCCCTGTCTGTGTCCAGCACTGTCCCTGTGCCAGGCTCGCTGAGGGAGGAATGCAGCAATGCAGGTTCTCCCAGGCACATCCAGGTCAGACCACACCCTCCACGCTGCTTAAACTAGACGTTGTTGCCATCACTGTGCCCAGGTGGGAAAGAAAAGTGTGAAGACCCAAGACTCCTTCTGGCTCCTGCAGTAGCTGAGGATGGCATCCGGGAGTCCCGACTCTCAGCCTACCTGCTTTAACCCACTAGACTCCACTCCCCCCTCCCACAGCTGGGATAGAACCCAGGAGTCCTGGCTCCCAGCTCCCCTGATCCAATCACAAGACCCCACTCTCCTGTCAAAGCAAGGATCATGAGTTTTGGTTTGTTGTTGTAGGGTTGCCTGCAGTGGTCTGTGCACACCCAGAGATTTCCCATCTGGCCACTGTTGGGTGTCCCACGTCTGCAATGAGTTTGGCGGGTCTCAGCTGTGTTCCTCGTGGTACCGGTGCTCTCCTGAAACTGGCACTCGCTTCTCTCCTCACCCTCAGTCTCCGTGGCGAGAGTGGGGGCTGAAATGACCTCAGAGTCAGACACTCTCTCGCCACTTCAGGCGAACTATCTCAGTCCCTGTCCTGGGCCGAGGGGGCATGGCATGATGGGGCATGCCCTGATCACACCGTGCCTCGGGATGCTGCAGAGAGGCGGGGGAAGGGGCACCTGAGGCAGGTGAACAAGTTGGTGCGTAGCAACCACAAGTGCCTAATTGGAGACAATCTTGAAAAGTTGCAACATCTTAAATCGCTTTTGTGTTGTGCTTGCTGCTGTGAGCAGGCAGGGAGCCTGGACTCCTGGGTTCTGTGCCTGGCTCTGGAAGGGGTGTGGGTCTAGGGGTTAGAGCAGGGGGCGCTGGGAGTCAGGACTCCTGGGTTCTATTCCCGGATCTGGGAGGGGAGTAGGGTCTGATGACTGGTGGGAGGGTGATTTATACAGCCCTGCCTGCAGGCCCAGCGTTTAATGCACATCTGCAGACCCCCTCCCTGGGCCATGCAGGAACAGCACCGGACCAGCGTGTCCACGGAGGCTCCGGCCAGGCTGCTACTTGCCAGTTAACTTCTTTGCCTGCTCCGTGCAGTCGCTAGGAGTGGGTGGCAGGCTTATGAGCCGGTGCCGGAATCCTGAACTCAGCAAGTCTCTTGCGGCTTCAATCCAGTCCCCGGCTGGGCCATCTAGGTGCCTCCCCCGTTGCCCAACATCTTGCAAAATGCCTTTGCTCTGTGGAAGGAATAATCGGGCTTCAAAACGCCTGCCAGAAGCCAGTTAGCAGGGCCCATGTAATGCCTCTTCCCTGGGGATTATCCTGCTTTGTTTATATCATCGTATATAGTCCATCGAGGCCATGGCTAGGAAAGTTGTGGGGTCTAGTGGACAGGGCACTGGAGAGGGAGTCAGGACTCCTGGGTTCTAGTCCTGGCTCTGGAAGGGGAGTGTGGTCTAGTGGGTTACAGCCTGGGGATGGGTGTCAGGCCTCCCGGGGTACACCTGCACAGCAATCTGAAGCCCGTAGCCGGGAGTCTTAAAGCCCAGGTCTGCTCACTCGGGCTCGCGCCATGGCGCTAAAACTAGCCGTGCTGGTGCTGTGAAGCGATAGAGGCGGGCGGGCTGAGATGTGCTGCTGCAGGTTGCTGCTAGGGTGACCAGACAGCAAGTGTGAAAAATTGGGATGGGGGTGGGGGGAATAGGCGCCGATATAGGACAAACCCCCAAATAGTGGGACTGTCCCTATAAAATCGGGACAGCTGGTCCCCGTAGTTGCTGCTGGCTGCAGGCAAACCCCTAGAGTCTGGTCCCAGCTCCGCCACAGACGGGCTGTGTGACCTTGGGCAAGTCCCTTCCCCTCTCAGGGCCTTTGTTTCTATTGCCACCCATGTCTGTCTTGGCTGTAAGAGCTTTGGGGCAGGGACTGTCCCGCACTGTTGGGTCTGTGCAGCACCTGGCGCAATGTGGCCCCGTTGAGCCAGGCGCTGCACAGACCCTGACTGAGATCAGGGCCCCATTGAGCCAGGCGCTGCACAGATCCTGACCGAGATCAGGGCCCCATTGAGCCAGGCACTGCACAGACCCTGACCGAGATCAGGGCCCCATTGAGCCAGGCACTGCACAGACCCTGACCGAGATCAAGGGCCTGCATCATGCCAGGTGCTGCACAGGTTGTAACTGAGATTGGGCCCCCATTGTGATGAAGGCTGTACAGACTCTGACCCCCATTGTTCTGGGTGCTGCTGCACTGACCCTGACTGAGATCAGGGCCCCCACTCTGCCAGGCACTGCACAGACACATGAGAGAAAGTCCCTGCCCAAAGAGCTCACAGTCTAACTAGACAAAAGAAGGCTTGTTTGCCACATTTTACAGGTTCAGGAGCTGAGTCCCAGAGAGCCAAATCTCCAACTGATGGAGATGGACACGGCTCCACTGGTCAGTGAAGTCACAACCATTTACACCAGCTGAGGATCAGTGCAGAGCGATTCATTGACTTGCCAAGGCACATGGGGAGTCAATGCTGGAGCTGGAATTAGCCTCAGCCTAGTGCCTTAGCCACAATGCCAGCTTTCCTCTTTCAGATTGTTGATACACCCAAGAGGCCTGACTTGCAGACACCCCTACCCCCACCCCCACGCTCTAACCCATTAGAACCCACTCCCCTCCCAGAGTCAGGGATAGAACCCTGGAGGCCTGACTCCCATTCCTATTCCTGGGTTCAAGCCACTAGCCCACCCCTCTGTCTCCAGGCCGTTCCCCTCACTTGCAAAGCCCCTGGGTAGCGCTGGGGCAGCAGCTGCTGCCCAGACTGAGGTCTCTCTGTGTGTCTCCCTGTCCAGCCACCCCGTTCGTCACCAAGGTGAAGGAGATGTGCCTGCGCCGGGAGGACTTTGAGATTCTGAAGGTCATCGGGCGAGGGGCCTTTGGCGAGGTGAGCGCTGCCAGCCATCCCTGCTTGGACTCACGAGGGGCTAGTGGTCCTCAGTTTTGGCCATAGTCACGGGTGCAGTGCTGGGCACAGCACCACGTGCTGCCCCTGCTGTGTCCTGCTAAATGCAGTATCACCTTTTGTCACTGGGTGGGGCTGACCTATTGGAGACCTGCAGGGTACAATACCATCTCCTGTCACAAGGTGGTGCTGGAGCTCTTGCTGGGTGCAGTACTGCCTACTGTCACTGGGAGGCTGGGGAGGTCCTGGGGCAGGTGGGCTGCAGGTAGCAGAGGGAAGACCAGGGAGTGGGGCTGTAGCAGGTTATTCCCACAGGGAGAGAGGGTAGGGCTCCATGCAGCCATGGTCCCTCCCTGCTGCCCCTGCAGCTATTTTGGGGCCAATTCAGACTGGCTCCTGGAGGTCCCCTCTTTGATCCCATGCTCTGGCCACCAGGTGGCAGTGGTGAGGCTGCGGAACAGCGAGAAGGTTTATGCCATGAAGATACTGCACAAGTGGGAGATGCTGAAGAGAGCGGAGGTACCTAACCCTAATCCTGCCCCCAGATTCCCCCCCTGCACGCTCACTACCCATGGTCCCCTCCCTCCCATCCCACAGATTCCCTGCCTCGTGGCAGTGAACAATGGCAGGTATCCCATTTTCAGGCTGGATGGGCCCATGGGTCTGATCTGGAATGGCAGGGGATTGGGGAGGGATACCGGTATGGATGGGCCCATGGGTCTGTCCAGAACAGAAGTGGGTGGGGGGAGACTGCGCTGGATGGGCCCTTTGCCCCAGTGCTGCAGCACTTTCTGCAGTGCCCTTGCTATGACAGAGCCCTGCAACCTCCCTGCCCTGGGGTGCATCCCCTGAGGCCTCACCATCTCCCTGCAATCCCCTTGCAGACAGCCTGCTTCCGGGAGGAGAGGGACGTACTGGTGAAAGGGGACAGGCAGTGGATCACTGCCCTGCACTACGCCTTCCAGGATGAGCAGTACCTGGTAAGACTCTCCTCTGGGGGGGGGCACTGAATTGCAAGGGGATCCTTGGTCCCTCAAGCACCATCTCCTTGCTCCCATGGACCAGGAGACCCTTTCCTGGTGGAAGCGGCTGCACAGGCCTGGGTTAAATCCTGCTCTGGCTGCATCCGGAGGAAAATGTTAGGAGGTATGCATCTGGTTGCCAGCAGGTGGCGCTGTGGGAGCTGGGCATTGCCAACAGGGTGTGTGTGGGGCAGGCTGGGCATTGCCAGCAGATGGCGCTGTGTGGGTGGCTGGCATTGCTGGAGGAGCTGCAGGTGCTGGGTATTCCCAGCAGATGGCGCTGTAGGGCTGCATTGTTTGCAGCTGCCGTGAGTTATTTTGCAGGTCCTGCAAGGCTCATTACTGGTGACTGGCACAGCCTCCAGGGAGGGGATTCCCCCCCCCCCCCCGCACACACACACACATCTCCCCAACTAATGCTGCCCCCTGTCTGCAGTATCTAGTGATGGATTACTACGTGGGTGGGGATCTGCTGACCTTGCTGAGCAAGTTCGAGGACCGGCTACCCGAGGACATGGCCTGCTTCTACCTGGCCGAGATGGTCCTGGCCATTCACTCCATCCACCAGCTGCAATACGTGCACAGGTACGGCCTGGCTCCCAGACCCCCCTGCTCTAACCCGTCGGACCCCACTCCCCGCCTAGGGCTGGGATAGGACCCAGGAGTCCTGGCTCCCAGCCCCCTGCTGTAATCATATAGTCCTGTTTACTTTATCAGTAGCTGGTCCCTCTCTGCCTTCTCCCCTCTCTCCCCACAGGGACATCAAGCCAGATAATGTCCTGATTGACATGAATGGACACATCCGCTTGGCTGACTTTGGCTCCTGTCTTCGACTGCGACCAGATGGGACGGTGAGAGGCACAAGCTGCCGCAGGCACTGAATGTGTGATGCCTGCAGAGCAGGAACCTCCACAGACCCAGGCCTGGGTCAGCCCCTACAGCCTATTTCCCCCTTGTGGAGTGGGATCAGCCCCTACTGCCTATTGCCCAGGACTCCGATCAGTCTAGGGTTACAGCTCCTGGGCAATGGGGCTCCTGGCCCTTCCCTTGTGGAACTGGGGGTGGATTGACCAGCTCCTGTGTGCTCCGGGATGGGGATCCCATGGGATGTGGGCTGCCATGGCTGCACATGGAGATAGACACCCTGTCTCCCCTCCTGGCCAGGTGGAGTCTGCAGTGGCAGTGGGGACCCCTGACTACATCTCCCCTGAGATCCTGCAGGCCATGGAGGACGGGAAGGGGAAGTACGGCCCTGAGTGCGACTGGTGGTCCCTGGGCGTCTGCATGTATGAACTGCTCTTCGGGGAGACACCCTTCTATGCTGAGTCCCTGGTGGAGACCTATGGCAAGATCATGGACCATGAGGTGAGCCTGGAAGGGCAGAGTGCCCCGGCCAGGCCTCCCTGAGCCTGCCAAGAGGGCCTTGAAACAGGGGGTGTATGGTGCAGGCTTTGCTGCAAAGGGGTGGATGCTTGGGAGAGTCTGAGAGGAGGTATGGTGGTGAGGGGTGTTGGAGAATCCGTGTGTAGATGGGGAGGGATGGATGAGGAGTGGGGATGAATAGATGGGTAGATTAATATGGGTTGATATCTGGATGGATGGATGGATGGATGGATGGATGGATGGATGAAAGAATATGGTTGGATGGATTGGTAGGTGAAGATGGATAGATGAATATGGGTAGGTGGATGGATGGATGGATAGATTAATATGGTAAGGTGGATGGGGCATGGTGATGGATAGATGAATATGGATAGATGGATGGATGAAGATGGATAGATGAATATGGGTGGGTGGATGGGGATGGGTGGATGCGATTGGGGATGGATAGATGAATATGGGTGGATAGGTAGGTAGGTGGGTGGATGGATGGATGGATGGATGGATGGGGAATGGGGATGGACAGATAAGTAGATGACTATGGGCAGATTGGTGGATGGATAGGGATGGAGTTGGGGATGGCTGGGTGGATGGATAGATAGATGAACATGGCTGGCTGGGTGAATGGATGCGTGTGTGGATGGGGATGGGTAGATGGGAAGGGACGGCTGGAGGAAGGGAGGAATGGATGGGTAGATGAGGGTGGGTGAGTAGATGGAGTGGAGGGAAGGAGAGGGATGTTTGCTTGAATGGAATGGAGGAAGGATGGGTACAAGGGGATGAAAGGGGGTGTATGGTGATAACTGGGTGGGTAGAGGGGGATAAATACGAATACATCTGCATGTATTTGAATAAATTGTGCATACAGGAGACTGATTTGTGTGGTCATTTCAATCAATTGTGTGTGTATTCATGTTAATTTGCATACACTGGGATTATTTGGCATGTGTGCTGATAGCTCTGTCCGGAGGTGCAGAGAACGTGATGGGCAAAGGGACAACGAGCTAGGAAGCCAGCTAGGAACTCCAGCCTGACTCCCCCCATCAATCCCTCTGCACTGAGCCCCTTTGGCTTGTATCCCCCTACAGGACCACCTGCAGTTCCCCACAGACATCACGGACGTGTCGGAGCCAGCCAAGGACCTGATCCGGGGGCTGCTGTGCCACCAGGAGCTGCGACTGGGCCAGAACGGCATTGAGGACTTCAAGCGGCACCCCTTCTTTGAAGGCATCGACTGGGACAACATCCGAGCCAGCACGCCCCCCTACGTGCCTGAGGTCAACAGCCCCGCAGACACCTCCAACTTTGACGTGGACGACGACACACTCAAGGAGTTGGTGAGTGCAGCGCTAGGGGGCGCTGTGCTGCACGGAGGGGGCGGTGGTCTCGGTATGGGGTGCTTTGCTCTCACAGTCGGTGCTGACCCCAGTGCTATGCTATGGGATGCTGTGCTGCTGACAGGGCCTACTTTCCTCTAAGGCTGTAGAACTGAGGTCCTGGCCACACAGGGTCATTGAGGTTCCTCAGATGCTGTGTAAACAGCCCCCGCGTGCCCCGGCCCAGGAGTGGGGGTGTATCCGCGCTGGCTGCCATGATCTCTTTGTGATGTGTGTCGTCCCTCTCTGATCTCCCAGGAGACACTGCCCCCTGTTTCTCACAGTGCGTTCACTGGCCACCATCTTCCCTTTGTGGGGTTCACCTTCACCTCTGGCTGGTAAGTACGAGCCCCTGGCAGGGACACACAGTCCCTCTCCACAGCTGTTCCCCTGGGGGCCAGAGAGGCCAGCGTTGTTATCACTTCAATGCGCATCCATGATCCCCCCGCCCTGGCTTAGACCCATGGGCCCATCTCACCTGTCTCTGACACCCTGGATCAAACCAATGGGCCCATCCAGCCCAGCTTGCCCCCTCTGGGCCGCCCCATGTCAGACCCATGGGGCCCTTTTCCTGCCACCCCAGATCAAACCCATAGGTCCATCCAGCCCAGCATGCTCCCCTCCCTGCCACCCCAGGTCAGAGCCATGGGACCCCCTCCCTGCTGCACTGAGCCCATTCAGCCTGGTATCCCCTCATGGGCCACGTGTGAACTCGGTGCCCTCTGGCCAGGATTGAACTCATCACCTCGAGATCTAGAGACACGAGACTCTAGGGGTCAGGCTGAAGGACCACCCAGTCTGGGGATGCCGAGGCTTCTGCCACTTGTTGCAGCCACCAGGGGGCGACAAAGAGCCACATCCTGGGCTAAGCTGACCAAGCGGGATGCTCACACATGCTCCCCCTCACCGTGTCCTGCAGCCCCGTCTCTGAGCAGAAGCCCCCATCCCCTTCCACATCCCTTGCCGTGGCCCGGCTGGAGAAGAAGATCCGGAACCTGGAGCGGGAGAAGATGGAGCTGGCCCGGAAACTTCAAGGTGAGGCAGGTGGTGCTTGGAGGGTTAAATCCCAAAGATCTGCCCTGTCTAGCAGCTTAGATGCCCCCCTCTTGCACCCTTATCCCTGTAGTCTCTGCACACCTGGTCATGGATGTATCTGCATCATCATCATCTGGCAGAGGAAGTGACACTGAGTCTGGGAACAGAACCAGGGTGGAGCCCTGCCTGCCAACCTCCTGCCCTAACCCACTAGACCACTGACCCTCCCAGAGCTAGGGATAGACCTCAGGAGTCCTGACTCTCAGCCCTCTGCTCTAACCACTGCACCCCTCTCCCCTCCTAGAGCTGGGGAGAGAACCCAGCAGCTGTTTACGAGGGATGCCCCAGGAGAGAGCTTGGGGCCATCCCTCTCCTTCCTGCTCAGTCCCTTTCATCCAGTTTTGGGGGCTGACCCATTTTGGTTCCACCTAACATTTCCCCATGCAGACAAGCTGCCCAGATTTCCCCCCCCCCCTCGAGTTTCCAAAGCCCCAGCCAAGGACTCAAAAATTGGGAGCTTGAAGAGAGAAACAGAGATGTGTAGAAAGTTGACAGGCAGGTACTGATGCCTGAGGGATAGTGGGTGTGGATCAGCTGGGCCATTGATCTTATCTGGGATCTGATCTGGGGTAGTGGGATGGTGGGAGAGGAGACCAGACTGGTTGGGCCCATGGGTCTGATTAGAGGTAAGTAAATTCCCTGGTGTCTCTAATGCTCAGAGAGCCAGTCGGAAGCTGAAGACACGATAAAGCAGCGGCTGGAGGGGGAGGCGTCTGGGCAGGTGAAAATCCTGGAGAAGCAACTGAAATCGCTCAGACAGGAGAGGGACGAGGCCCGTAAGGTGAGATGCTCCCAGGAGTCCTGCTACTGCCCCTTCCACCTGTACAGAATAACTGGGATCCCTGGCCCGGCACTGAGATGCAGCCACCTCTGTGATGGAGCACAGCAGCCGGTTTAACAGTGATTGTACCCCCACAGGAACTGTCGGAGGCCCAGGAGCTGCTGAAGGCCCAGGGCCAGGAGCTGCAGGAGCTCCTGGCCAGGCAGAAGCAAACAGCAGAGGAGCTGCGCTGCGCTGAGGCCAAGTGCGGGGACCTGCAGGCCCAGCTACTCCGGCATGTGCGCCAGCTGCGGGAACGGCAGGAGGAGACCGAGGCAGCTGCCCGGCGTGTGGACGGCCTGCGCAAGGAGCTGGCACGGGTGGAAAGTGGGCGCAAGGAGGTAACCGGGCAGCGCCCACCCCTTCCTGGCTGCACCAAGCATGGGACCCCTCCTAGTGAGGACCTTGCACGCATGCATCACCAGGTCATGTCCCTCCCTGCTGTGTGCATGAGATGTCCCCTGGTGGTTTACATTGTGCCGCACCAGCCTCACCTTCCCTGTGCTACGAATGGGACTTCACCTGGTGGCTCCTTGCACCCAGGCATCATACAGCACCAACTGCACCCCCCCCCCCGCCCGACACCCTCAGCTGCCAGCCTGTCATCTGTGCATGATGCTGAGCCACATGCCTCTTGTGCTGAATGCACAGTGCCCCCTGCTGGCCAGCACTGACTGTGTTCCCCAGCTGGCAGCTAGGGGACCGGGCAGGGGTTAAATTCCAGTTTCATAGATTCATAGATATTAAGGTCAGAAGGGACCATTATGATCATCTAGTCCGACCTCCTGCACAACGCAGGCCACAGAATCTCACCCACCCATTCCTGCGACAAACCTCTCACCTATGTCTGAGCTATTGAAGTCCTCAAATCGTGGTTTAAAGACTTCATGGAGCAGAGAATCCTGCAGCAAGTGACCCGTGCCCCATGCTACAGAGGAAGGCGAAAAACCTCCAGGGCCTCTTCCAATCTGCCCTGGAGGAAAATTCCTTCCCGACCCCAAATATGGTGATCAGCTAAACCCTGAGCATATGGGCAAGATTCACCAGCCAGATACTATAGAAAATTCTTTCCTGGGTAACTCAGATCCCACCCCATCTAACATCCCATCACAGGCCATTAGGCCTATTTACCATGAATATTTAAAGATCAATTAATTACCAAAATCATGTTATCCCATCATACCATCTTCTCCATAAACTTATTGAGTTTAATCTTAAAGCCAGATAGATCTAGTTATCTGGCAATCAGTGACAGCTAAGCATAGTTAAACTGGATGCCTTTAAGAACAGGCTGGAAGGGGGGAAGCTGCAAGGCAGAGCTGTGTTGGGGTAGGAGGATACTGGGGCTGCTCTGTGCCCGGTTAGGGGTGCACCTGAAAAGTAAAAATAATCCCTCCCATCAGAAGTACTTTGCTGCTGAGTGTCCCCCAGTAATCCTGGTTCCCCTGTGCTGTCTTTGAGGCTCTCTGGGTAGTGTGGAGGATGTGGGAGCAGAATCCAGCCCCCTTGTGAGTTGCCTTAGGTCAGGAGGGACTGGCACCCCTGGGGGTGACCCCAAACAGAGAGGGGGTGTAACAGGGTTAGAATAGGGTCCCTGCTGCCTTTGGGCCTGACTCCTGTGTGCATGCCTGGGGCAGGGGCACAAGCAGGGAGTGTTTGGCTTCCCCTCCTTGTCCTGGGTTGAGCCTCTTCTGCTGGGACTCAGTCTCTGGGCCCTGTCCTCCCCTGTCTCTCACCTCACGCTAGGTAGTTAGTCCTGGGTCTGCTGAGTCCTGCAAACCTACATCACTGGGGGCTGGCAGTGCGGGGGATGACCTGGGAGTGGGCTAGGATCCATACCCCAACCCTCAGCCAGGCATCTCACACTCTGGGGCTGGGTCAGAGCCAGGGGGCCCCAGAGGGGAATGGCCCCATGTCTTGTTTCCCAATCCCCTGAACCAGCCATTTCTCCTCCCCTGGGTCTGACTCCCGGGGAAGGGCCCAGGGCCCCCAGCGCCCTCGCCTCAGGCCCATTGTTCTCCCAGCCCTGGGGCTGTGGGGGTGCTCAAGGCTGATGGCCCTCCCACCCCCACAGCTGGAGTCTCGGGTCAAAGGTCTCTCCAGCGAAGTGTCCAAGCAGCAGAAGCTGAAGGAGAGAAGTGAGCAGCAGGCGAGGAAGATGAGGCAGGAGCTGGAGGGGCTGAAGGTGAGGGGGAAGGGGGCTGGGTACGTGGGGAGTAATGCACCAGTGCCCCTCGCACAGGTAGGCAGTCAGAGAGTGCAGCCTCCAGAGCATTCTCCTCCCCTGCCCAGCAGGGGCCTGGGGGCAGGGGGCAGTGAGCGCACGCGGGCCCCTTGACTGGTCAGTGGGGACCCCTGCGGGGGCAATTGGTGAGCACATGAGAGCCCCTTGCCCGGTCAGTGGGAGTCCCTGTGGGGGCGGTTGGTGGATGCATGACGGCCTCTTACCCAGTCAGTGGGGCCCCTGGGGGGGGCAGTTGGTGGGTGCACGAGGGCTCCTTACCTGATCAGTGGGATCACTCGGGGGGGGGGGGCCATTTGCCCGGTCAATGGGGGTCTCTGCAGGGAGCATTAGGGTCCCTTGCAGGATTAGGCATCAGCACTCCTCTTTGACCAGTTACTGATACTGCATAAGCGCCCCCCATGGTAATGGAGAAGTGGGTGCCTGTGGTTGAACTCTCCTGCCCCCTGCAGGCGAAGCATGGCACAGCCTCTCTGGATCCTGCCGGCCCCAACCACACCAAGGACCCTACGCTCCCGCGAGGGGACCTGCAGCCCAAGGGGGAGCAGAGGAGCCTTCATGAGCCACTGCAGCAGAGGGAGAGCCAGCAGTGGGCTCCACAGGCTGAGCTTGCCCCGCTGCAGGGAAAACTGGAGAAAGCCAGGAAGGAGAGGTGAGTGGGGAGGGGTGATTTGAACCCAGAGCCCTCTCCTGTGCTCAGCATCCCCACTGGTCAGGGGCAGGGAGGGGACTTATTTTTTTTCTGGGGGAAGAGAGGGAGATGGAAGGTGGATTTTTCCTGTGAGAAAATTCCTCTTTTTTTTATTTGGAAACATTTTTCCCGGAAAAATTTTTTTGGAGTTTTTCTTCGTTTTCCTATTTCCTTTTTCCTCCCTCTTCTCTTGCCCTCTTTCGTTTCATTTCTCCACTTCTGTCACAGACCTGGACACCCTGTTTTTTCCAATAATGATTTATTTTTGCACCCTAGGAATTTTTTCCCTTTTCCCTGCTCTGTCACATTTCAGAAATTTGGGACGTTTCCAATAGTGAGAGTAAGGGGGAAGAACTATTTATTCAATTCCATTCAGTGGTTAAAAGGAAGGGAAAGGGTAAAATTGTTAACTTGAAGAAAAAATTCCAAAAAAAAAAATCCACATTTTTAAATTCCGATAAATGGCCATTTTTAACAGGGGAGGAGTTGGGAAAGAAATATCCTTCAGACACAGTTGCTGTTGTGTGACCAAGTGGTTACAGCCCCAGAATGGGTTCTGTTCTCGGTTCTGCCACTGGCCTGTTGGGTGACCTGGAGCAAGTCAGTGCCTCTCTCTGTGCCTCAGTTTCCCTATCCGTAAAATGAGGATAATGCCATGGCCCAGATTTTTAAAGCCGTGGCTCTCAACCTTTCCAGACTCATGTACCCTTTTCAGGAGTCTGATTTGTCTCTCATACTCCCAGATTTCACCTCACTTAAAAACTACTTGCTTACAAAACCAGAGGTAAAAATACAGACGTGTCCCAGCACACTGTTACTGAGAAATTGCTCACTCTCTCATTTGTACCATATAATTATAAAATAAATCCAGTGGAATATAAACATTGTACTTACCTTTCAGTGGATAGTATATAGAGCAGTATAAACAAGTCATTCTCTCTATGAAATTTTAGTTTGTACTGACTTCGCTAGTACTTTTTGTGGAGCCTGCTGTAAAACTAGGTAACTGTCTCGATGAGTTGATGTACCCCCTGGAAGACCTCGGCGTACCGCTGGTTGAGAAGCACTGTTGTAAAGCACCTTGAGAGCTACAGGTGGAAAGCGTTGGATAAAAGCTGGGGATTAATACTATTATTCCTGTTAGTCGTGGCTCTGATGTTCTTTTCCAACCCCTGGGCTCTAGTTTAAGGGAACACGAGGAGCTGACGGACCAGAACGAACGGGAGAGGACTTGGCTGCAGGAAGAGAACAGTAAATTCGCCCAGGAAAAGGAGAGGGTAAGAGGAATATGAATCTCTCCATTTCTCCAAGGTGGGCTTGATTTGGATCTTCCAGAGTTCATGGGGCTCAGCCTCTTGCAATCTGGTTGCTGCTGGGTTGCATGGCTGATGTGCTGCGGGCTGTACTCCCGGCTGCTGTCCCTGGGTAGCTGCAGGGGCTGCATCACTGAAAGCTGCAGTACCGCCTGCTGCCACAGGGGGCATCTCCTGATGGGAGAGTGCTGCGGTCTGCCTGGCTCCAGCCAAAGGGATTGCATGTGGGCTGCAGGTAGCAGAGGGAGGGGTCCTGGAGCAGGGAATGCAGGCTGCAGTGGGGCTATTGGATCTTAGCCCCCAGAGGCAGAGAACAGGGTCTCTGGAGCCCCTGCAGCATGCGGGAGGAGGCACAGAGCCCTATCCCTAGCTGGTACCTGAGGGCCGGTCTGTCTCATCTCATTGCAACCCCGCAAGCTCTGCCCTGCTCTCAGAGCTGTACATGAGCAGCTGTTTGCAATTGTCCCCCACAACTTGAATTGGCCCTGAAAAGCCCAGGAACGATTCTGCATGGAGCACCCTCTTCTGGCACTTTAAATAGCTGCTGTATGTATACAGAGCTCTCCTACGTACAGCACACTCTCGAGATGCTCCTTAGCTGGCTGTATACAGATCTCGCCCATGTGTTACAGGCGACCACCAGCTCTGCTGTAGTTAAGGTTGAGACACTCTTTCTGTTTAAAGGTCAACTCTATCAGGTGCTGTAAAATTCACATGCTTAATTGGATTGTCTTGAAATTTGGTTTGCCTCATGGGGGAACAGGGTGGGGTTAGTGAGCCAAATTTGGGGGCATTCAAACAAGAGGTTCCTGAGATACAGCCCCCCAACCCTCCAGCATTTCTTAATGCTGACACATTTCTACCAACTTTGATTGCACAGATCTGGGGCTTGAACTGTGGGTCTGATCGTCTCAAACACTTGCCATTTATCCCTGCTAGTGCATGGCATTGGCACCCACTGCTTTTTGGGGGAAGCAATATTGAAAATGTTATTCAGAAAAGAGTTAAGCTGTCTGGCTAGAGGCATGCACTGGATGCATTGCAACGTACATGTGCAGACAGAGCAGCCAAGAGGATTTTGAGTCATTCACTATTCATATGACCTGGATGGCCCAAGGGGACGTGCTGTGGGCACTGAACCTGAGCGTACACCTAGGCAATGAGCATTTAAAACCTGCTCTGTGGAGAAGTCAGAGAAAGATCTGCCAGCATGTTGATCCAATCCGCCTCCATCCGAGGAAGGGGGAGCGGGCCACGGTTATTTGGGGGAAATGGAATTTGAGAACAGCAGATAATTCGGAAGATGCATGTAGCTTAATTCTGGGTGTTAATTCAGAGGTTTGAGTTTTGCTCAATTTGATGTTCTGAAGCACCACAAGATCAGCCGTAACTCTGCATTAGCCAAGTTTGTGGTCAGTGAATAGAGCACGCTCGGGACACGAGGCGATAGTTACATGTGGACAGACCTTGCTCTCATGGTACCATGAGTTAAAAGAATAGGAGGGATTTGAGGGGACGGGGGAGGTAGAGCTGGCCGAACTTTTTCCATCAAAACTTTTTTTCAGTGAAAAATGCAGATTCAGGCAGATGGAAACATTTTGTAAATTTGGGTCGATTTCAGCAAATTGTTTTTGTTGAAATCGAACAAATCAAAAGCTCCAAAACTTGGAGCATGTTGACTTGTTGATGTGAACTGAATTCTCATTTGAAATTACCTTTAATTTTATTTAAAATAACATTTAAAGGGTGGGGGGGACTCAAAAATGACACATTTCAATTGACCTGAAAAAAAACTTTATGGACTCCCTGATTCGTCGAAAATTCCATAAAAACCTTTGTTTTGGGTCGACTTGATACAAATTTTTTCCTGATATTTTGGAACTGCAAGGGAATGAAAGCCCATTCTCGCCCAGCTCTAGCTGCAGGGTCCTTCCTCCCAAGGTCCCTGAGGCATTGTCTTCCTCTCCTGTTTGCAGCTCCTAGGCCAGGTGGATAAGCTAAATACGGCCAACAGGCAGCTGGAGCAGGAGCTGCGCTCACTGGAGGACCGGAGAGAAACAGTCACTAACTGGGAGGCCCAGATCTCTGACATCCTGAAGTGGTATGAGCCCCTCATGATGAGCCAGATGGTGCAGGGATTAGTGCCCCAAGCAGGGTTCGCTGTAGGGTTGGGTGAGAGTACACAAGGGTTACCCTGCTCTTAGAATGAGACAGCATCCGATGGTACCAGGGAACAAGGGTACAGCCTGGGAGTCATGACTCTAGGTTCTGTTCCTGGCTCTGGGAGGAGAGTGGGGTCTAGTGGTTAGAGCAGGGGGCCGGGCTGGGAGTCAGGACTCCTGGGTTCTATCCCAAGCTCTGGGAGAGGAGTGAGGTCTAGTTGTTTGAACAGGGAGGGTTGGAAAACAGAACACTGCTGTGTTGCTGGCTGTGTGACTTGCTCCAGATCACTTACCCCCCTCACTTGGTTGACATGAACATGCTAGGCTGGGGTCTCCTTTCCCTGGGACTGGGGAATAGATTGCAGGGGCAGATGCTGCTGCCTTGGTCCCACTTGGGCTGGTTTAGCTGGCTCCTGGCAGGGCTTTCTCCTGACTCTCTCTCCCTCCCCTAGGGTCAGTGATGAGAAGGAGTCCAGGGGCTATCTCCAGGCTCTGGCCACTCGCATGACCGAGGAGCTGGAATCCCTGAAACACATCAGCACACAAACGTCAGGTGCCCGGACCCCGGTATGAGCTCAGCGGGGTTGCATGTGTCTGGTGGGGCTGGATTGGAGCCAGCACCCCCACCCCTGAGAGGGGAAAGGCCCCATATCCCATTCCCCAACCCTCTGAGCCAGCCAGTGCCCTGCCCTGGTGCTGAGATTGGAGCTGGGACCCCCTAGGGGGAAGGTTGGGGGTCCCATTCCCTGTGATCCAGGCAGCCCGGGAGTTTCCCTGCTCCTGGCTCAGCTCTTCCTCTCTCCAAATGGGAAGGACAATCACTGGAAGGCCAGGCGCCTGCAGAAGATGGAGGCCTCGGCCAAGCTGGAGCTGCAGTCAGCGCTGGAAGCTGAGATCCGGGCCAAGCAGGGTGTCCAGGAGGAGCTGACTGAGATGAAGGCTGCACACCTGGCCACCGAGCGGTGAGGCGGGTGGGGAGCTGATACTTGTTAGCTGGGGAAAGGGTGGGAGCTCCATGCCTTGGGACACTTGCCAGACAGCTGGGGGACTGCCGGTGGCTGAACTGGGACAAGAACCCAGGAGTCCTGGCTCCCAGGCCCCCTGCTCTAAGCACCAGATTCCACTCCCTCCTGGAGGTAGGGATAGGACAGAGGAGCCCACAGACCCCTGATACAATGGCTAGACAATGCTGCTGCTTCAACAGTTTTCGCCCCGAGATGTTCGTCAGGGTAGAATCTGTTTGGGGAGGGACTGGCGCCTCTGCCATCAGCTGCGTGGGTGCAGCATTGTGCTATCCTTGCCCCGGCCCCGTGGCACCTTTGGAGCAATAAAGACAAGGGTTTCCCTTGTTGTTTGGCTATTTGACAAGGAAATTGCAAGAAGCCGAGGTGCAGAACCGGGCCCTGCAGCTGGAGCTGGAGAAGCTGAAGGAGGAGCTGAAGGTCATGTCTGTGGAGGGTAAGGCCCCAGAACGTCCAGCCTGGTTGAGTACACATGCAGGATGGCTGCTTTGTGGTTACCACTCTAGCCTGGGTTGCCCAAACGAGATCAGGGACACCCCACCATGCCAGGGGCTGCATGCATCCCCCCCCACCCCCCAGCGGTTGAGATTGGGGAGCTGTCCTTGGTACCGCTCAGGCCCACCCTTGAATGAGGTTGGAGGCTCTCCCATTATGCCAGGCACTGCACGGGCCTCCCTGACCAAGACTGGGGGACCCAGTTGTGCCAGGTGCTACACAGACTGTGACCGAGGTCAGGGGCCACTGATGTGCCAGGCACAAAACAGACCCATGGTAAGAGAGTCCCTGTCCCCAAGAGCTCCAGGCCTAAACAAAGGGTGGGCGGGGCAGCGGAGGGGCAGAGAGGAGAAGGGATTCTCCTGAGGTCACTGGCAGAGCCAGGAATAAAACCCAGGTGTCCTGCACCCTCCTCACTAGCTCCTCTCACTGCTCGGCCACGGCTTGACCTTGGGCAAGTCACAGAGTCACTCTGGCCTCAGCTTCCCCACCTGTAAAGTGGGGAGAAGCCATCTTTTGTCTGTCCCGGCTGTCGGCTCTGGGGGACTGAGACTCTCGCTGTGTGTGCAACAACTGGTGGGGGGCATTGGGGTGGCTCAACTGGGAGGGCCTGTGTGGGGCCCCACCCCGAGGGGTCTATAGATGCTATTGTAATAATTCAGTGCTGGTGGAACACACTTAGAAGTGAAAACTCCTGGTTCCCAGCCCTAACCAGCACGTCATGTTCTCATTGACAAATGCAGTGGTTCTGTGAACTGGCTACTGTGTGTGTGTCTGTGTGTCTATGTGCCATTTCCCTCTGCTGGATGCAACGAGAACTTCTCCACCATGTGTCAAATCACCTGTACTGCTAGCAGGTAATGGGGGATTCTCCTTTAGCGCAAATAGGTATGGTCTGGACTTTTGGGAGAGTGGATCTGGGGTCCACTCTGGACCATAGACAGGTTGCTGCTGAGGTGTTACAGTGCTACATGTGAATTTTTCTCTTTCTTCTAGGCACAAAACAACAGGGGCCACTAATTCCCTTCCTATCATTCTGGAGTACAGAGGTACGTCTGTCAGGCTGTGGCTGGAGCAGGGCAGGCTGCGAGTCAGGGCCCCTGGGTTCTATCCTGGCTCAGGGAGTCGAGGGAGTTAAGATTCCTGGGGTCTGTCCACAGTTCTGGGAGGGGAATGGGGTTTGTTGGTTAGGTTGGGGGGGAAGGAAGTCAGGACTCCTGGGCTCTGTTCCCGGCTCAGGTCTCTCAAGACACTGACCCAGGGGACTTTGTGCTTTAGCTGCATGCACTGATGGTCCCACCCATCTGGGGGAATTAATAGCCCCTTGATTCATATGGTGCCCTTGAGTGCCACTCCGGGATCAGCACTGACTGAAAGGAAACAGCGCCCCCAACTGAGCCACCACCCCATTCCCTCCAGCACAGCACCCCCTAGTGCCATGCTGGGGCCCGCACTGACTCCGAGGGAGAGCATCCCCTGCCTCATTGCCTTACATGCTGCTGAAGGATTGGATTTGCATGGTGCTTTTTGTTTGGCAGAAGGATGCGATCAGTTTTGGGAGCTCCCCAGACACTCAGGAGAATCGGAGATCGGCCGAGGAGGCCCAGCTGCGCCCAGAAGGGAGGAGAAGCCTCCGAGCCAACGTGAGTAGTAAATGCTGACAGCCTTGCTACGTGATGCCCCCGTGAGGGGCTCAGATGGAGGATGTAGCTCTTGGCTCCCCAGGGCTCACAATTCTACCATACCCCAGTCCTGGGCAGTCTGTCCCCAGCTCAGGGAGGGGAGCCAGGACTCTTGGGTTCTATCCTACCTCTGGGAGCAGGAGGGAGTCTGGTGGGTTAGAGCAGGGTGGGGTTCAGAGGCAGGACACCTGGATTCTATTCCCAGCTCTTCCCCAGATTTGATTTGGAAAAAGTCACTTACTTGCAGCTCCTTTTGAAATGTTTCCCTCCAAGCTCTCTGTGCTGACTCTCTGCCCTCTCTCTCCTTGCTGCCCCATTCTTTGCATCCTCACAGCCGGCTCAGTCCAAACCCCCAGCACAGGTAGCTGTTGCTGCAGAAGGAAGCAGCTCAGGTGCACTCAAGGTAACCTGGGGTTTGTGTGTGAGCATGTGTGTGTTTGCTCTGTTGTGGAGGGGGAGGGCATGGAATTTGTATATATGGGGGTATTTTAGTTGTGTGTGTTAGAACAGGGGATTTGGAGTCAGGACTCGTGGGTTCTCGTCCCAGCTCTGGGAGGGGGGTGGGGTCGGGCTGGGAGCCAGGACTAAGCGTTGTGTTTGTGGCATTTCAGCGTGTGTTGGTACTGTGTGTGTTTGTTGTCTGCTCATGGGAGAAGATTTTGTGTGTTCATGTTCTCTCTGTGTTTCAGGTGCATGTTTGCGGTCATGATGTGTGATTGTTTGTGCTGCTACGTCAGATCAGAGCCTTCTTCATTTCCACACTTAGCCAGATGATTTCTCAACATGCAGCTGGGGTGGCACAGTGGCTGAGTGGTTCAGGAGCTTGGTTACTGCCTGGGAAGTTGTGGGTTCAAGTCTCGCTCGAGCTCACCCAGACAAGCCACCTCCGGTCCACCCGGCTCCAACGGGGTACCTGATTCGTCAGGTTGGGGGAGCCAAGTGTATTTGGATGTGGTGCTAGCCCGTGTGTACTGTTGGCTAGGGGAAGCTGACGGTCGTTAACCACATCAGCCTGATGACTTAGGGCAGACTTTGTCTATGATTGAGTGTATGTGACAGTTGGGGTGTGCTGTACACATATCTAGGCATCTTTGTGTCTGCACACGTGGCAGAGAAATCCTCTCTTGCCCTTTTCTAGTGGATTTGTGTAAGTGCATGTGTGATGTGAATCTTTGTTTATATAGGCATGTGGTTGTGTTTTCTCTCTGGCATATGGCATGAGATACATGTGAAAATAGAGCATTTATGTAGAGAGGATTTGTTGTGTGGTGTTCGGGTGTCCGTATGTTTGGTGTGGGGTGTGTGTGATGGAGAGGATTTATACCATGGATTGTGTGGGTGTGTTTTCCTGTGTGTTGTGGTGTGGGTGAGTGTGTATATACTTGCCAAAGTCAGATAAACCCCATCTAGTCAGCTGTCGTGTGGGTATTTTTTTGCACACACGTTACTACATTGTGTGTTGCATTCGCTTTGTACGTCTGCCTGTTGCATGGCAGGGGGTGTTTGGGTATGTGTGCACGTGGCATAAATCCCCTGGAATTTCCCTGATATTGTATTTTTTCTACATGCATTGTGGGGGGGGGGGTGGTATGTAGGTCTGTTACAGGTGTGTTGTGTACATATGGGGGGTTCTCTGTATATGTATGTTATGAGCATGGAGTTGTATGGTTCAGTGTGTTGTACAGTTGTATACTGTGAGCATGGGGATGTGGCATGTGGGCCTGATGTGTGCTGTATACTTGTATGCTGTGTGTGCAGATATCTATCTATGGGTCTTTTTAGGTGCTCACGGGGCTGTGCTGTGGGTGTGGGGTGAGCTGTGTGGAGATGACTGTGGGTGGTTAGTGTGTGTGTGTAGTGCATTATGTGGGTCTGTGTACACACATCGGACAAATGCCGGTTTATCCCCCTGTATCTTTGGCTTCCCAAAGTCCCTCCCCAGCCGCAGATTGATACCCCTTTTTGTTGTCCCCCCCCCGTTTTCCAGCCAAAGTCTCACAGCTTCAAGATGCGGAGCTTCACCGTGCCCACCAAATGCATGCGCTGCACCGCGCTCATGGTGGGGCTGCTGCGCCAAGGCTACGCCTGCGAGGGTGAGTGAGGGCCGGGGCTGGCTCTGCCCTGTGCTGGGGTCAGATTAGGGCTGCTTTGCAATTGCTTCCCTGAGGTGAATTCCTGAATGGGGCTAAGCACGGGCCTCTGGGCCTAGAGCCTGGGTCCCCGCCATTGAGTGCTGGGCCCGTGGGGCTGGTACCCACGTCTTCTACCAGGCAGGGCACTGGGAACTGGCACCTGGGTCTCCTGCCAGGCAGGGTTGGATGCTGGGCCCTGGGGGTGGTGCCTGGGTCTCTGGCCCCTCTCCCTGCATCAGATGCCTGTCAGAGTCTGTCTCCTTCCCCTCACTCATGCCCCGCATCCTGGCTTCTCCCTGCAGCTTGTAACTATGTCTGCCATGTGTCCTGCGCTGAGGGCACAGCCATCTGCCCCACACCTCCCGAACAGCTGCGGAAAACCATGGGGGTCAACCCCGTTACTGGGACAGGCACAGCATTTGAGGGATATCTGTCGGTAAGTCCCCCCACCCTCCGCGGGTGCCCTGTGTCAGCCTGGCTTTGGTCTGATGTGGCATGGCAGAGAGGATTCTGCAAGCACCCTTCTCCCGATCTTCTCCGCTGTGGTGAATATGGTTAAAGCAGGGTCACAGAAGTCAGGACTCCTGGGTTCTGTCCCTGGCTCTAGGAAGGAAGTGGGCTCTAGTGGGTTAGAAGGGGGCTGGGAGCCGGGACTCCTGGGTTCTATCCCCAGCTATGCCACTGATGTGCTGTGTAACTTTGTGGCGAATGGGGCTGTAACCGTCTCCCATCCCTGTCCACGTAGGTGCCGAAGCCAGCGGGGGTGAAGAAGGGCTGGCAGAGGGCATTCGCCTTAGTCAGCGACTTCAAGCTCTTTCTTTATGACGTGCCAGAAGGCCGGGGCTCCCTGTGCGGCGTTAACGTCATGCAGGTCGTGGATATGAGGTAGGGAGGGGCAGAGAAAGGGACCCATGAAGTGTCTTATCGGTCAGACCCCTGAGCACACCTAGCCTGCATCCATCTCTGTCATTGCAGATCAGCCCCTGGGCCCAGGCAGCCCGGTATCCCCCCTCCTGCCACCCTGGCTCAGACCCCTGGGCCCATCCCACCCAGTATCCCCCCTCCTCCCACCCTGGCTCGGACCCCTGGGGCCATCCCGCCCTGTAGTCTTCACCCTGGCTCAGATCTCTGGGCCCAGCCAGCCTGGTATTCCCCCTCCTGTCATCCTGGGTCAGACCCCTGGGCCCATCCCACCTGGTATCCCCCACCCTGCCACCCTGGCTCAGACCCCTGGGGCCATCCCACCAGGTAGTCTTCACCCCTCCCCCACTACCTCAGACCACTGGGCCCATCCAGCCCAGTATCCCCCCCTCCTGCCACAGACCCCGGGGCCCATCCAGCCCGGTATCCCTTCCTTCTTTGCCTTCCCGGATCAGACTAGTGGGCCCAACTAGCCTGGTGTCCCCCCAGCCTCTGCTGCCCCAGATCAGACCTTTGAGCCCACAGGACTGAGTGCAAGGCAAGAGCGCCCCCTGCTGAACCACCCTTCCTGCAGCATAACAACACTGGTGCCCTAATGGGTTTACCACCCCTCCAGATATGGATCACTGCTGGGTGAGTCGTCGAGTTGTCTGTTTTCTCCCCAGACCTCGTGTAGGTTGTGATCCTGGTGTCTGGGAAAGAAACTTCCGCTCCCTTCAGGTTTCCAATTGTATGAGCTTTATTCACTAAACCAAATAATAAAGCAAAAAGCATGACGTAAATAATCCATATGAATGGCTTGATACCAAATCAACTGACGTATCAGATTGATTAAACCATATGCATAGAAAATAAAGCCAGAAGAGACCAATGTGATCATCTAGTCTGACCTCCTGTGTCACCCAGGCCATAGGCCGGCCCTGAATTAATTCCTGTTTGAACTAGAGCAGACCTGTTAGAAACACACCCAACCTTCATTTAAACGTTCTCCGGGATGGAGAATCCATCCCATCTGTAGATCAAGTGTCCCAAGAGTTAATTCCCCTCACTGGTAAACATTTGCACCTCATTTCTAGTCTGAATTTATCTCGCTTCAACTTCTAGCCAGTGGCTCTTGTTCCACCTTTGTCTGCTAAACTGAAGAGCCCCATGTTATACAGACTGTGATCAACTCATCCCTCAGCCTTCTCTTCGTTAAGCTAAACAGCTTGAGCTCCTGGAGTCTCTCACTGCAAGGCAGGTTTTCCAACCCTTTAATCCTTCTTGTGGCTCTTCTCTGACCCCTCTCCAATTTATCCACATCCTGCTTGAATTGTGGGCCCCAGCCCTGGGCCCAGTACTCCAGCAGTGGTCGCACCAGGGCCAAATACAGATGTAACTGAACCTCCCTATTCCAAGTCAAGATTTCTAGTTGTTTTAGGTGTTTCAAATAAACCAACAATTCTGGAGAGGCACCACCTTGTACGTGGGAAGAGCAGCAGTCTTATTTAGCTCTCAGCCCCTAAGTGACTGGGCTTTACCAGGTCCAGTGCCACTTGACACACATATATTCTGGTTGAATGGCTGATCCTGGGAGGGTCAGATCAGTTCTGGTTGAAGCTAAAGCTGAGGCTACACTCTGATGCCAATGAAGGCAGTGTGCCCAAATCATGGGGGTAGCAATGTCTTCCCCTGGCAGGGGTTACATAGAAATGTCAGGCTGGAATGGATCTCGAGAGATCATCAAGACGAATGCTCCTTGTCCCACCCTCAGTGGACACCGAGAACAACTGATCCACCATCCTTCTTGTAACAACCTTCTCCCTATTGAAGGTTGTTATCAGGTCGCCCCTCAGCCTTCTCTTCCCTAGACTGAACGTGCCCAGTGGGTCAGGCTTTCTAACCCTCGGATCGTTTTTGTTGCTCTCCTCCGGACTCTCTCCAGTTTGTCCACCTCTTTCCTACAGTGCAGGGCCCAGCCTGGACACAACACCCCAGCTGAGGCCTCGCCCTTGCTGAGCAGAGCAGGACAGTGACCTCCTGTGTGTAACTATCATAGGGTGGCTGGTCCCTTTAATGGGTGTTGGCCCTGTTTAGGGCTTCTTTAAGGGGAATGAGTCCCTCTCAGCCAACTTGTGAGCAATTAGCTGCCTAGGTGGCTGGCTGGCAGCTCATTGACTAATGAGCACCTGGCTGTACTAAAAGGCCAGCAGAGCTCAGTTGGAGGGAATGCTCTTAGGGGCATGGTGCTGCTAAGGAGAGGCTTCCCCACAGACGCTAGCAGGGGAGGACATCTGCTGGCTCACCTGAAAGCGTCATTTATCTGGATTACAAATTGGATCCGCTTGAAAATTTCCCCATGAAATGCTTGTCCAACTGAAAATGCTGACACCTCCCAGGGGGGGGAGCATGTTGATTTCGACACAGTCTCATTGCAGGGGGTGTGGGAACGTTCCATTTTGACATTTTTGGAATCGAACATTTCAACCTTGAGTTTTGAAATGACTTTTTGTTTAAAAATCACTTTCTAAAAAATATATCCATACAAGAAATCACAATCCAGTTTAAACATTTTGAGTTCTTTAAACTACATTTTCTGAAGATTATTTATTTTGTTGAAAATTTTATTTTGTGGAAAACTTCATAGTTTGTTGTTTTCCCCCCAGTTTTGCATTGAAAAAAATTTGAAATGATGGGAACAGAAATTCCAGGTCCTGTCCAGCTCTATTATTAATACAGCTCCTCAGCCGTGTAATAGAGGCACATATGATCTTTTAGACAAAGAGGTGGAGTTGTTTTAGGTGTTTGAGAAATTAATTTGTAGGTGCTGTTCTCAGCTTCTGTGGGTTCTAGACCCCACCCCGCCCACACTCCCTATCAGTCACCTGCTCTCTCTTTTTTTGTTCTTGATGTCCCTCTTCTGCCGTTAATGGGGAATAGGAGCAGAGGAAAATACAGAGAGGGTGGGGAGGTCCTGGGCAGAAGGTTTTATAATCAACAGAGCATGCTTCCTTCCTCGACATTCTTCCACTTTCCGCAAATAGCAGCAGTACCCAGTGGCAAAGTGTGTGCCTCGTTCACACTGAGGATAAAAGCCTACTAGTGCTACCAGTTACTTTAATTTGGCGGAGAAAGGCAAAAGAACCACCAATGGCTGAAAGTTAAAGACAAATGAATTAGAAATAAGTTACTATTTTTTTCACAGTGTGGGTGACTAACCTTTGGAACAAACTCCTAAGGGGGATGGTGGATTCTCCCCCTCTGAATGTCTTCAGATCAAGCCTGGCTGCCTTCGTGGAAGAGATCCACAAGCGCCTGGACTCCATAGAGGGGTAGCTGGGTGACATTCTCTGGCTTGTGCCGTACAGGAGGTCAGACTAGATGATTGAATGCTCCCTTCTGGCCTTAAAATCTGTGACTGTAGTGAGCAAATCTACATCCCTCTCCTTTCCCAGGCTTACAGTTATTCTGTGGGGCACAGTAGCTGACACTGGGGTGTTGTAAGGTGCAGCTGGGGAGGCTGTGCTGGTTGGTGCTGATGCCTCTCATCTTCTATTTAAAGGGACGAACAGTTCTCGGTGACTTCGGTTCTGGCCTCAGACGTCATCCACGCCAGCAACAAGGATGTGCCCTGCATATTCCGGGTAAGTCCTGGGTGTCAGGACATTTACAATATTGGGTGTGCCTCAGGGCCAGAGCAGCAGCCGTAATCGCGGCACTCCAGCCCGGATCACATGACTAAGTCTGGCAAGTTCCATCTCAGCCGTCTTGTGGGTCAGATACTTATTGCAGTGGGCAAGTGCTACTCGGTTACATCACCGCTGCAGAGTTGGCATTATTGCATTTACACCAAGAGTAACTGACATCAGACTCCAGTCCTGACGTCACTGCAGTCAGGGCTTGATCCCGGACTGACTCGGGGGAGCTGAGATCCGAATCCGGCCCTGGCCCCATTGTAGTCAGGGCTTGATCCCGGATTGACCCCGGGGGGAGCTGAGATCCGAATCCGGCCCTGGCCCCATTGTAGTCAGGGCTTGATCCCAGATTGCCCCGGGGGATCTGAGATCTGAATCCGGCCCTGGCCCCATTGTAGTCAGGGCTTGATCCTGGATTGACCCGGGGGAGCTGAGATCCGAATCTGGCCCTGAACCCACTGCAGTGGGGGGGTGACTCCAGATTGACCTCGTGTGAGCTGAGCTCCGAATCCAGCACTAAACATCTGCATCCTTCAGAATAACGCTAAACTGCCCTCCCTGCTCCCCATAGATTACAGCCTCCCAGTTGGCCGCGCCCCCCAGCACCAGCTCCCTGCTGCTCCTTGCTGACAGTGAGGCCGAGATGAAGCAGTGGGTGCAGGTGCTGGTGGAGCTGCACCGGATCCTGCAAGAGAACCGGCACCACGACCGCTCCGTCTATATCCTCAAGGAAGCCTATGACAACGGCCTGCCGCTCATATCACAGGCCCTCTCCGCTGCTATCATTGGTGAGCTGGCATGGGAGGCAAGGACAGACCACCCAGGGAGGATAGTGGAGTCTGCTGGGTGAGGGGAGGGGTTGGGAGCCAGGACTCCTGGGTTCTATTCCAGGTCTGGGAGGGGAAGTGGGGTCTAGTAGGTTAGAGCAGGCGGTGACGGGGGGGTCAGGACTCATGGATTCTATTTCCTGATGTGTCACTGACTTCTATAACTTCGGGCAAGACCCTGCGCCTGCCTTTGCTTCAGTTTCCCCCTTTGTAAAATGGGGAATAATAAAATCCCCCAGCTTCCCAGGGGTGTCGTGGAGCGGCGTCTGACAGCAGTCAGGGCCCATAGGGAGGAGCCAGCCAGTCTGTGCAGCCGAGCCTATTCCACATCCAGGCGGCCTCACTCTGACACTTGCCACTGTCCTGCTTGCAGACCGGGAGCGGATCGCGCTGGGAACTGAAGAGGGGCTGTTTGTGATTCACCTGCACACCAACGGTAAGAGCTGTCACGGGATGAGTTTGCAGACATATGGGGAGGGGGGTTGGAATGACACACACTTGCAGCTGGGCTGGTCCATGGACCAGCACGGGGAAGAGTTGGGTGGCCTAACTTGGCACCAGTTAAGACTCTGGATCAGATTCTGATCTCGGTTACACCTTGGTGTAAATCTGGAGCTGCCCCAGAGAAATCCTTGAGGCAGACTGGATTTTAGTTATACTACTTGTTATATATAAATGGCTAATAAATCTGGTGTAGCTGCACTTAGGTCAGTGGATTTAGGAGCACATTTTATTGTTGGTTACAAACTGGAGTAAGTCAGGAGTAAGTCCATTAAGTCATTCTGATCTGTTATGAACAGGAGGGTACATCTTGGGTATGAGACAGATTCTGTTAAATCTGGTGTAAATCTGGAGTAACTTCGTTAAATGAATTGAGTTTAGGGACCATGTTCTGATTTCAGTGACCTACGGTTTAAGTCTGGAGCAGTTCATTTTGAGATAATTAAAACAGAGCTGGTCTCTGTTACACATTGGTATAAATCAGGAGTGACTCCATTGACTTCACTGGGCTCAGAACTGCATTCTGGCCATGGTTACACGCTGTCTGAAGTAGCTGCAGTCAAGTTGTTGAGCCATATTCCAGCCTTGGTCACAAACCTGGTGTAAATCTGGAGTAGCTCCACTGAAATCACTGGGGTGTATTCTGATTTCAGTAACACACTGGAGTAAAGCTGGAGTAATTCATTCTAGGTAATTAAGCCAGATGCTGGTTTGACCTTAAATGCTGGTGTAAATCAAGATTAATTCCACAGAAGTCAGTCATATGCTGACTTCATTTGGAGCCATCGGGTCACACCCTGACATTATACATAAATCCAATACAAGTCCACCTAGCCAAGTTCTGGTCTCTGGTTGCTCATGGAGTCACTCCAGATTTACACCAGTTTGTAACAACAGAAGTCCACCGAGCCAGATTCTGATCTAGGTTACAAACCACTGCAAAGGCAGAGTAGTAGCTCATTTTGTTAATCAGGGTCACTCTGGGTTTACACCTGTTTGTAACTCTTCCGAGCCAGAGTCTAATATCGGTTACAAACCAGTGTGACTCCTTGAGCTACTCTGGATTTAATCAGGGGTTGCTCCAGGTGAGTAGCTGAGCTAAGTATTTCCCTTCCCAGTGCAGTCTCCATAGCACTCTGGCAATGCAGCCCCCCTGTGACTGTACATCTCTGACTCTCATCCTTTGTCTGTCTCGGTTTGCAGAGGTGCTCCAGCTGGGCGACTGCCGGCGGGTCCAGCTGCTCCTGATCTCCCCCAAGGCCCAGGTGCTCTCAGTCCTGTGCGGCAAGAACCACAGCGTGCGCCTCTTCTCCTGGGTTGAGCTGGAGACGCCAGAGTCCCCGGGGACCAAGATCGCCGAGACCAAGAACTGCCAGACCATGGTGTCGGGGCTGATCTGCCGGGGAACCACCTCTGTGCTGTGCGTGGCCTCCAAGCGCCAGGTGCAGTGCTACCAGCTCACCCCCTCCCGGCCCCACTCCCGGCGCATCAAGGAGATCCAGGCCCAGGGCTACGTGCAGTGCTTGGACATCATGGGCGACCGGCTCTGCATAGGCCACCCCTCGGGCTTCTCCCTCTACCCCCTGCTGAACGAGGGGGCGCCCATCCACCTGCCCCACCCCGAGGACCCCCGTGGAGTGGCCGTGGCCCAGATGGAGGCCCTGCGGGCCGTGGAGGTCAGCCTCAGTGAGCTGATCTTGTGCTTCAGTGGGCTGGGGCTCTACGTGGATGGGCAGGGCCGGAGGACACGGCAGCAGGAGCTGATGTGGCCGGCGACCCCCCTGAGCTGCTGTGAGTGGCGGGTCTGTGGGGTCGAGGGAGGTTGGGGGCAGGCAAGGGCAGATGCGGGCGATTCCTGCTCTCAGAAATGCTGCATGCATGGAGCAGAGGAGAGCTCTGTTCTCTCCAGCAGGGGGCAGCAAATGCCCCATCACCAGAACCGGCTGCGCCAGATCACACCCAAGGCCATCTAGCCTGGTAGCTTCCCCCTCCACTCGCCTGCCACCCTGGATCACACCTGTGGGACCCTCTAGACTAGTATCGCCACAGACCCACTGGATCACACCCGTATCTAGCCCAGTATCACCGCACCACGACCTCTCTGCTGCCCCGAATCAGACCTACGTTCTAGCTCAGTATCCTGTCTTTGACAGGCCAACACCAGCTGCCCTCTAGTGGGCACCCAAAGGAACCAACAGCTGTACTGGCTGGGATTTGCACACGAGTTTAAAATGCCTTTGGTCTCTCAACTCCTAGGCTACAGTGCCCCCTACCTGAGTGTGTTCAGTGAGAACGCCCTGGATGTGTTTGATGTGCGGAAGGCTGAATGGATACAGACAGTCCCTCTGAAGAAGGTGAGGCTTTGGGGGGGAAACAAGCCCCGGGACCCAGGATTTAGCCAAGTCTGGGGGTGAATGTGGGGGCGGGTAGGCCAATAAAGCGCAGCAAAGCTTTTATTGGTTTGTTCTTATTTTAATGGCCCATTTAATGGGGCTGGGAGCCAGGACTCCTGGGTTCCATTCACAGTTCTGTGAGAGGAGCAGCTTCTAATGGTTAGAGCAGCGAGGGCCTGGCAGTCAGGGCTCCTGGTTTATATTTCCAGTGATGAGAGAGGAATGGGGTCTAGTGATTGGAAAAGGGTTGTGCTGGGAGCCTGGACACCTGGGTTCTCTTTTCGGCTCCGCCACCATCTCACTGTTTGAGATCTCACAGCGTAGGGGGTTGCGATGACCTGCCCCTGCAGCAGCTCCTTGGGAACAGCAGCCTTCTGGGAATGACTCTTATTCTCTTACTCAGGTGCGGTCCCTGAACTGCGAGGGCTCCCTCTGCACCTACGGCAGCGAGAAGGTGCGCCTGACCTATCTCAGGAACAAGTCTGCAGGTAACCATCCACCCCGTCCTGCTCCAGGCCGCGCAGTCAGAACACTGGCGGGGGGGCTCAGCCCCGATCTCATTTACACTGACCGCAGTGTGGACTAGAGCCATGGAAGTCAGTGGAGTTACCTGGATTGATACCAGCGTAGCAGCTACAGACACTGGCTGCTGTCAGAGATGTGGGCTCATGAGTCAGTTCTGGTTCTGGCAGTGCACCTGGACTAATAATCGTACTGCCAGCTCGAACTCCATGCAGCAAATACTAGTAACATTATGGTAGCAGTATTACGGCAGCTCCTAGAGGCCTCATTAGGATCCTGTGTACATTATTAAGAGTATTACGGTAGCACCTAGAGCAGTGGTCGCCAAACTTTTTAAGTTGTGCTCCCCCTTACCCCAAATATAATCTCCCCCACCTTCCCGGGAACCGCAGTCAGGGACTGAGGCAAGAACGGGAGCTGGGGGCAGAGTGGGACTGGGTGGCGCTCCCTCATTGCGCTGGCCCGGGCCCGCTGCACACCCTCCCAAATGTTCCTCTGCACTCTCCTAGCGGGGTGTGCCCCACAGTTTGGGGACCACTGATCTAGAGGCACCAAAGAGAGATGAGGGCCCCCATTATGTGCTCTCCATTATTAGTAGCTTTATGGTAGAGCCTAGTGGTCCAAGCTGAGATTGGGGTCCCATTGCTAATATTACAATAGTGCCTCATGGCACTGCCCAAGATTGTGCCAAGCGCTGCACAGTGAGAGACAGTCCCTGTCCGGAAGGGCTCACAGTCTGAATGGACATAGCTGGGACGGGAAACAGAGGCGCACAGGATGGAAGGGGTTTGCCCCAGGTCAATGGCAGAGTCGGGAATAGAACCCAGGACTCCTAACTCCCGCTCCAGTGCCGCAAACCACTAGCCCAGGAGACGCAGGCACCTAGTGGCTGAATGGTGTAACTGCAAGTAGACCCATCTTCGCAACCTCATTCCGCCCCTCTGCTCCAGACCAGGATGAATTCAGTGTTCCCGAGACCACAGACAACACCCGGCGGCAGCTGGTGAGGACCAAGAACAAGCGGAAATTCTCCTTCCGTATATCAGCAGAGGAGCGGCAGCAGCAGAGGAGGTGAGGCCAGGGCTGGGGGGAGGTGTGTGTGTCCTGCACTACCATCCTGTCCTCACCCGGAAGCCTGGAGGGCCACAGAGACTTGTCATTCCATCCTAACTAGCATGGTGCACATGCTGTCTGTAGTCATGGGAATACTGTACGGATCACAGTCGTGCCTAGAGCCCCGAGCCCAGGTGAGGGTCCCACTGTGGTGTTAGTACTATTACAGTAGTACCTCCAGGCCTACAACTCATCCTGCCTGGCACAATGCAGACAGTCCCTGCCCTGAAGGGCTCACTGGCTGAGCAGACAAGTAGATGGTTCTCACCATGTTACGGGGTGGGGGAAACTGAGGCACAGGAAGGGAACAGTGACTTGGGCAAGGTCACACGGGAAGTCTGTGGCAGAGCCAGGAACTGAAGTGAGGTCCTCTGAACCCATGGCCGGCACCTTACGGCCAGTGGCAGAGCTAATGGGGGGCGGGGGGAGTGACTGCCATCAGGTGTATGTGTGGTGCCTTTCCGAGCACATTACGCAGGTGACAAACGGAGACGTACAACATGAATGTTCACACGGCTGGAGAGCCTGCCCCACACTTGCCCTGCAGTGGTGGCTCCTGTCCAGCCAGGCTGGGCCCAGCTCCTCACGCTGGGTGCTGCGATCTGGGGCACTGAATCCTGTGTCTGTGTGTGTTCCCCCACTGTGTCTGTCTGTCTAAGCATGCTCCCCTTCCCCCCCCATGTCTGTCTGTCTAAGCATGCCCCTCTGCTGGTGTTGCAGAGCCCACGGTCAGGGCACGCTCCAGCTATTCACTGCTCCTCTCTGTTCCCCCTGCAGGGAGATGATGCGCGACCCCAGTGTGAGGTCAAAACTCATTTCCGGCCCAACCAACTTCAACCACCTGGTGCACGTGGGGCCGGGTGATGGGCAGCACCGGCTGCAGGACCTGCCCACAGTGAGCACAGGGGGTGACCTGACCAGTGAGATGCTGCCCAGGGCGGGGGGGAGGGGGGGCTGCAACCACTGCTGGGTTTGCCGTGAGGGCAGGATCTTCTGCCAGGGTGGTGTTTACCAAAATCTAGCCCTCCTGATCGCAAGAGACCCTACAATAACAAGCCCGCCTGGGTGAGCTGGAACAACCGTACAATAACAAACTTGCCCCTGCAGTGAGCCTTTGGTGACCCTACAGTGACAGACTGTCTCTGGTGGGCCTTTGGCAACACGATGTAACAAGCCACCCTTGACTTGGCGGTGTCACCCTTTGAAGGGACATAAGCAAACAGTGAGAGTGGGGGAGGGGTTACCTGGTGAGCACCCCCTGCCTGTGCTCTCCTGCAGATGTCCCCACGCTGAGCTGGGCTCCCCCCGCCTCTGTGCTTCCCCTTTCCGGGCTGCCAGCCCTACGCTGATTGTGTCTCGCAGGCACAGGAAGAGAAAAGACGGGAGTCACAGGACAAGCTACGTCGGCGCAGCTTCCCCAAGACCCGGCCCCCATCGTCCTCGGGCAGCGACACCGCCCTGGGGGACTCTGCATCTGGTAAAGGAATCCCACGACTGGAGGGGAAGTGAATCAGGGAGGGAGACACCCCTCAGGTCCTGTCTGGCCCAGGGTGGAATTACTCCCCCAGGGGACAGCCAGTCCTGTGAGATTAGCTGTGCTTCTCTGTTCTCACCCCTGGGGATCACTGCCTCCCCATGCACCCCAAATCCCTGAGGCCACATGAAAGGACCCAGAATTCCAATGGGACCCTGAGCCTGTTAGAACAGGACAAGGATTCCTAGTGGTTAGGGTGGGAGACATGGGAACTAGGACTCCTGGGTTCTATTCCCAGCTCTGGGAGGGGAGTAGGGGCTAGTGGTTCTAGCAGGGTAGGGGGCTGGGAGTCAGGACTCCTCGGTTCTATCCCTGGCTGTGCTCAGGATTTAGGACCCAAGCTAGTGGTGGTCCCAGATTCCCTGTGCAGTAGCTGGGAAGGTTTGCACCAGCCAGTGACTACAGCTCTCTGTCCCCTTGCAGCGAAGCGTAAATCGGGCAGCTCCATCTCTGATGACTCCTTCACCTCCCCACAGGGCCTGTTCACAGGCACTGACATGCTGACGGAGGTAAGAGACCCCAAGCAGCCAGACCTGGCCGAGGAGGGACAGGCCTCCCTTGCCAAAACCCTCAGCGTCACCCCACTGAGAGGTGAGGGGCTGCAGCACCCTAATACTTCAAGCTATTTTTCAAGAGACAGCCTGGTTTGGTGGTGAGGGTCCTGGGCTGCAAGTCAGGACTCCTGGATCTGCCACTGACCTGCTGTTTGGGCAAGTTCCTTCCTTTCTCGGTGCCTCGGTTCCCCTCACCCTGTGCAGCATGGTAGTACTGGTCCACTGAGCACGACCAAGTAAACGCAGCGCATCCCTGACAGGTGTTTGTCCAACCCATTCTCAAAAACACCAGCTGAGGCCTGACCAGTGCTGAGTAAAGCCAGACAGTTATCTCCTATGTCTTACATATGGAACTCCCATAAATACACCCCAGAATATTAGCCTTTTTCACAGTTGAATCACATTCAAGTTGCGATCCATGCTCACCCACGATCCTTTCCAGCAGCTCGACTGTCTAGCCAGTCATTCCCCATTTTATAGTTCTGCATTTGATTTTTCTTCCTGAGTGTAATACTTTACACTTTTGTCTTATTTTCATCTTGTTGATTTTAGCCCAGTTCTCCAATTTATCAAGGTTGTTTTGAATTCTAATCCTGTCCTCCAAAGTGCTCGCACCCCCCACAGCTTGGTGTCATAAGCAAACTCTCTATTCCATTATCCAAGTCATTAATGAAAATAATGAATAGTACCATGCCCAAGCCAGGCAGACCCCCGCGGGATCCCACTAAATGCATCCCCCCAGTTTAACAGTGAACTGTAGCTAACTACTCTTTTGAGTTCAGGTTTTCATCGAGTATTACAGTAATTCCATCTAGACTCCATTTCCTTAGTTTGCTTTTGAGAACATCATATGGGACTGGGTCAAAAATCAAGATAAATCCCATCTTCTGCTTTCCCCTAGGTGCTAGGTCAGTCACCTTGTCAGGGAAGGAAATTGGTTTGGTTTGGCATGATTTGTTCTTGACTAATCCTCTAGGTGCCTACAAATTGATTGTTTACTAATTTGTTCCAATATCTTTCCAGGTATCAAAATTAGCCCGACTGGTCTGTAACTCCCTGTGTCCTCTTTTTCAAAATAGGGACTTTGTTTGCCCTTCTCCAGTTCTCTGTGAGCTCACCCGTCCTCCATGAAGTCTCAAAGATAATTGCTAACGGTTCCAAGATTGCTTTTGCTTAGTTCCTTAAACATCCAAGGGTGAATTTCATCAGGCCCTGCTGACTTGAATAAATCGAACTTAGCTAAATATTCTTTAACCTGTTCTTTCCCTATTTTGGCCTGTGTTCCTTTCCCCTTGTTGTTAATAGTAGTTGTGTTGAGTATCTGGTCTCCAGGAGCATTTTTAATGATGAAGCAAACAATAACTAACTGTCTTGGGGTCCTGATTTTGATTGAGGCCTCTGGGTGTTACTGTAACCCACATGGTAATAATCACAGGCTGCCCTGCAGTGCCGGCTCCTTGCTTTTGGCAGTCCCCCTCCACCCTACCCTTTTAACTCTTCTCTCATTCCTTGCAGATCTCGGATCAGACCCGCAGCCTCCACCTCTCCTTCAGCTCCAGCCACGGGAGCTCCAGTTCTTAAGGTGGCAGGACCGATGCCACAAACCAGACCCTCTTGCACATGATAATCTGTGTATTTTAGCCGGAGATGCCACCGCAAGGCGCTGTAACGTTGCTGCTGTCACCGCTGTCAGTAGAACATTCTCCTCGCTGAGGTTGTGCTCTGCAACCGGGGAATTTGTCCATCCTGTATTGAAATACATAAATGTTGGTACCAAAATATCTCCACCTATCTCCCTGCATCACCCAGACACACCACTTACTGTCTCTGAGACACCCCGTAGAGAGAGGAAGCTGCAATCCGCTAAGGGTTAAAAGTGACGATAGATCGCTTTCGCAAGGGAGAATAGCGCCTCCTTGCTTGCATTCCGTTCTTTGCCTCTGGATAGCCCAGTGGGATGATGCCCCAAGTGGTGAAAAGTGTGAAAGGGAGCAGGTGAAAGTGCCCCCTAACTTACCTGGGGAGTTGGAGCTGCACCGCCTGAAGAGCACACCCTGCTGGCCACGGGTAGTACTATCGCAGTACCTGGAACCACTAGAGCAGAAAGCATCAAAGATCATGGTGGGGGTGTTGCTTCTCCCAGAAATCCCCAAATCCTAGCAGCCATCTGAATCAGGGACGGATGCTGCTTTTTTTAAACTGCTGTTTAACACAAAGGAGTCCAGCTTGGGCCAGACTCTGATCTCAGTTATCATCTGTATCGATCCATTGGAGTAAATCTGGTTTCACAGGGCTCTATCTGGATCGTCTTGTGCCATTGTATATCCAGGGTTCTTTTTGAACTACTCAGGGATTGGGTTGCTTTGCTGAATCATCACGACATTGTTTAATCCTGCTTGTATTTCCTTAAACCTGTCATAGTTCTGCAAGAACCAAAGATGCTGAAACCAAAGATTATCGATTTCCATGCAAAGGAGGGAGAGAGAATCCTTCCAGGAATTCAAATTTTGGGGGACATTTATTTAAAAGTACAGGGTGGGTCAAAGACCGGATTTATTTAGGAAGCAAATGTGTAAATACTTGGACAACTGCACCATTAAATGCTGTGCAAAGATTTGCAGTCTGCTCTGTTCTGTACAGCAAGGGAGGATGTGCTGTAAGAAAGAGGGACAGAGGCAACTGATAATCTTTGATATAAGGATCATGGCTTGTGGGTGCATTTAAGGGGGTGTGATAATAGCATGATTAAGCTTTGGAACAGTTGTCCAAGAATTGTGGACTGATTTTCCATTGCTGGCAGTTTTTACATCAGACAGGAAGACAAATGAGATGACATTAGTGGGCTCTTCTAGCTTTCAACGCTGTGACAATTACGTTTTGCCCATCTACATTACAAAGGCAGCATTAAAACTTGCTCGTGCCTCGGCTGTATTAGTGCAAGGTTTGGCTCAACTGTGTTATGAACAGATGAAAAACCCATGGCCCCCTGTTGTCAGTTATGGGTTTGCTGCAGTTGCAGAAGCCAAATGTGGGGTCCAAGCATCCGTTGCAGGCCCAGGGCTGCTGTAAGTGACCCTGCGTTTGCCAGCAGGCGTGATGGGATTTTATTTTAAATAGGTTACCCAAGTGCAAGTTCCAGCAAAGAGGGCCATGGTGCCTGAGCAGGAAAACAGCCTGGGAATCAGTGGGTGCCTGGCTGGCAGTGACCCGGGTGAGGGGGGCAAGGGGATGCGTGCTCTCTCAGTACAGGAGCTGCGGAAAAAACAGTGACCAGAAGCAAGTTGGGAAAATTCCCCCTCTGCGAGGGTGGGTCGCAGAACTGCCTCCTCTGTGCAGGGGCTAGTTTAAGGCCAGGCCCTTGGGAGACGCCCCCCTAGTGGTGCTTCCAACCGTAACACCTGCAGCTGAAAAAGCTGTCCAGCGCATGAGCCGTGGGACCAAGCACCTTTTAACCATAGTGAGAGTCTCCTATTGGTCATGGCTGTAACCAATGGGGAGGCAGGAGCTGGGAACAAACCCGGAAGTAGCTTCTGTGTGAGTGAGCGGCGGCTGCGCAGCATCTGGAGCAAAGGAGGAGAGTGAGTGGAGCAGCAGGCGGGTCTGAGCGCACAGGGGCTCTTGCTGCTGGGGAGTCCCGGGCACAGCTCCGATGCCTTCGCCTTTCTCTCCTCCCAGCTGGGGCCCTCTAAGAGACTAGACTCTGTCTCTCTTTCTGTGTCTCTGAGACTCAACACTCTCATTTGTGTGTCTCTCTTTCAGTCCTGCTGTGGCTAAGAGCCTAGGCTGTGTGTGTGTTACTGGGGCTAAGAGACTAGACACTGTCTACCTCTTTCTGGCTTGCTGTGGCTAACAGCCTAGACATGCTCGCTCTCTGTGTGTGTGCATCTCTTGCTTGCTTGTTGTGGCTAAGAGACTAGACTCTCTCTTGGGGGGGGGTGTATATGTCTCATCTCTAAGAGACTAGCCACTCTGTGTGGGTGCGTGTCTCTCTCTAAGAGACTCGTCTGTAAAGTGTCTCTGTGTCTCCTTAAAAGAGAATAGACTCTTTGGTTCTGATTTAAACACAGATCATTTAAAATTAATTTATTCCTACACCCTTTATATACAACAAGAAAGACTGCAGCACATACAGGAAGAATGCAAAGAGCCACACAATCACAGGCCCCCATCTGCTTTTTACTGAGAAGCTGTACAGAATAAATACAGTAGAACCACAAGTTTGTGCATCTCTGCTTGCGAGTGTACCTGGTTGGTGGGGTGTCCTTATTGCTGATGTATGTATACACTAAAATTCTAAGCGCATATGTACAAGCAAAAGCTAAAGCTTCCACTGCTCTGTTGCCTGTCAGTCCAGCTTCCTGGCACCCAGTTTCATAGGTCCCTTTGCCACCTTCCTGTCCGCCCGTTTAGCTTCCATCTCCTTCTTCCGCTCCTCTCGCTTCTTGCGTGCTAATTCTGCCCTGCTGAGACCTACAGAGACACAATAATTCCCAGCTAGTACAAACGGCTGGATGGAACAATCATGTGCAACTTTGCTTCTTCAGCAACTCACCCTGGTCAGAGTCCACAGATTCCCAGTTTTCCTCTGTACCCCAGTCGCCAATGGCATCCATGCTTCTCTGAAGTTAGACACAGAATTTGAATTCAGGGGACTTCTTCACAGTTATGCACTACACTGGGGGAGGCACTCAGTACACATTTATCTTTCTACACAGGAAGAGAAGGGAAGTAGCTAATCCCTAAACTGAGTGGGTACCCCACCCTGCCTTCCCCTGGAGCTTCAGTTAAACAGAGAGTGGGGTGATAACACGAGCCCTTCCCAGGCCTTTTGGGGATTTGTAGACCCCCCACCCCCCCCGCAACAAAAAACAAAACATACAATGTCACCCAGGGAGTCAGTGGCAGAGCTGGGAATTGACATACACACACACACACCCCTCCACACACACACCCCATCCTTGATCATGAGACATGGAGAAACTTACCTGGGTCTCTGTTGTTGACTTCTGAGTAGGGATTATGGAGAAGAAAGGATCTGGTTTCTCTACACTGGATGAGCTGTCCCAGTCATATTCGCTGGCCAGTTTGGTTCCTTCTGGTTGGGCCAAGGGAGCTTGCTGTGAGGGGGTCAGTTTCTGCACTGTCCCAGAACCAAAATCCTCCTCCCAGCTGTCCTCTGCCACGGAGCTTTGTCCCTGAGTGCCCCACTTCTTGTGACTCCAAGTAGATCCAACCTCCCAACCAGAGCTGGTCCAGTCTGATTCCTGTTTCTTGGAGGAGCTGCTGGTCTGTTAATGATAAGGGGGACAGGGGCAGATTGATCAGAGCAACCGGAAGAGGACAAATGAGCTACGAGACAGGAACTGAAGGGGCTTCTGGACTAGTCATATCCTACCTGCAAGATTTAGAAAAGGTGACTTTGAGCGCCCAGGCTCAACAGATAAAGGCCAGGAATGGGAAAAGACCCGCCCATCACCCTAGCCACACTGTCTTTCGTACTAGTAGGCACTTGAACAATGATTATTCCCATCTGAGGGCCGTACGGTGACTAAGGCAAGAAAGGCTGACAGTCTTAATTTAAAGACCACGATCAAATCGCCTTTTAACCTTCTCTGGAATAAACTAAACAGGCTGAGCTTCTCAAGTCTCTCCCTATAAGGGGGATTTTCCAGACACAAAATCCTTCTTATAGCTCTCTGCTGAGCTCTTCCAATTTGACAACATCCTTTTTGAAGTGTAGACACCATAACCAGACACAGTATCCAGTAATGTTGTCACCACTACCATAAACAGAGGTGATGACCCTTCCTTTACTCCTACTCGATATTCCCCTGCTTATACGTCCAAGATTGTTTGCGCCCTTTCAGCTCTAGCATTGCCCTGGGAGCGCTTGGTTATTTATCATGATGTTCAAGTTCTTTTTGGTGTCACTGTAGTCCAGGATACAGTTCCCTTGCCCCATTACAGTGATCTACATTTTTTGTTCCTAGATGTAATGATCCTTAGTTCTTATACAGCACTTTTCATCAGTAGACTTCAAAGCATTTAACAAAGGATTCATTATCCCCATTTGCCAGATGGGGAAACTGAGGCACAGATATTTGCCCAAGATCACTGAGCAAGCTGTGGCAGATAGAATCACAGAATATCAGGGTTGGAAGGGACCTCAGAAGATCATCTAGTTCAACCCCCAACTAAATCATCCCAGCCAGGGCTTTGTCAAGCTTGATCTTGAAAACCTCAAAGGAAGAAGATTCCACCACCTCCCTAGCTTAACGCATTCCAGTGCTTCACCACCCTCCTAGTGAAAAAGTATTTCCTAATATCCAACCTAAACCTCCCCCACTGCAACTTGAGACCATTACTCCTTGTTCTGTCATCTGCTACCACTGAGAACAGTCAAAATCCAACCTCTTTGGAACCCCCTTTCAGGTAGTTGAAAGCAGCTATCAAATCCCCCCTCATTTTTCTCTTCCGCAGACTAAACAACCCCAGTTCCCTCAGCCTCTCCTCATAAGTCATGTATTCCAGTCCCCTAATCATTTTTGTTGCCCTCCGCTGGACTCTTTTCAATTTTTCCACATCCTTCTTGTAGTGTGGGGCCCAAAACTGGACACAGTACTCCAGATGAGACCTCACCAATGTCAAATAGAGGGGAACGATCATGTCCCTCGATCTGCTGGCAATGCCCCTACTTATACAGCCCAAAATGCCGTTAGCCTTCTTGGCAACAAGGGCACACTGTTGACTCATATCCAGCTTCTCGTCCACTGTAACCCCTAGGTTCTTTTCTGCAGAACTGCTGCCTACCCATGTGGTTCCTAGTCTGTAGCGGTGCATTGGATTCTTCCGTCCTAAGTGCAGAACGCTGCACTTGTCCTTGTTGAACTTCATCAGATTTCTTTTGGCCCAATCCTCGAATTTGTCTAGGGCCCTCTGTATCCTATCCCTACCCTCCAGCGTATCTACCACCCCTCCCAGTTTAGTGTCATTTGCAAACTTGCTGAAGGTGCAGTCCACGCCATCCTCCAGATCATTAATGAAGATACTGAACAAAACCGGCCCCAGGACCGACCCTTGGGGCACTCCGCTTGATACCGGCTGCCAACTAGACATGGAGCCACTGATCATTACCCATTGAGCCAGACGATCTAGCCAGCTTTCTAGCCACCTTATAGTCCATTCATCCAGCCCATATTCTTTAACTTGCTGGCAAGAATACCGTGGGATCCAGGAATAGAACCGAGGACTCCTAAGTCCCTGTCTAGTGCCCTATCCACTAGGCCACACTATTGCCCCTACAACTTTCCCAGTTGGTATTAGCTTGAGGGTTACTTGCTCCCTCCCAGAGATCATGGAGACCAAATGCACCAGAAAGGGATACCTGCACTTAAGACAGCATATGGTGTGGCATCAGAGTGATAGCATGTGCGGAAAGCCACCTACCATCCTGGTCCCAGGCTTCTTCAACGCCAAGGCTGGTTCTGACCACTCCGGTGTGTTCCAGTCATCTGGGCTCGCCTGCCCTTTGGATTGCTCAGCCTCTTGCTACAAGCAAAAGCACAGAAAATGAGGCACAGCACATGAGGAAGCAGAATCTCAAACCAGGCAGCAACAGATCCTACAGCTAATATGGCAGAAGTCACTGGATGGCGCTGTGGTGCATACTCATCTGCATATGAGCAGTGGCCAGTCTTGGAAAACATGCAACGCTGTTGTTAGCTTGGTGATGCATGTATGTATTCTTTTCAGGGAAGCTATTGCAAGCAGCGCAGGGGTATTTGCTGCCTGCCCTTAATCTTTTTAACTACAGCAGGTTCTTGGGGCAGAATTGCTTCTGGGAAACTGGGCATGGGGCACTGGCATCTAGGCTGAGAAATGTGAAATGGGATTGCCCCGCATGCTGTTTGTGACCACCCCTGTTCCAGGACTGCGCATGCAGTGTAAATAAATAAGTTACACTAAAAAATTGCCCCCACTCTACTAATTTCCCCACCAGACTAGAAGCTCCCAAATCTGCTCAGCTCAGCAGAGGGGGTTACAAGTCCTTACTCCAATCACTGAGGCAGCCCACCTGTCATCCTCAAACAAACTCTATTGCAGACGGAAGTGCGCTGCTCACCTCCAGACTCCCCCAGTCCTCATCGTCCCATCTATCTGTGGAGTTCTCTTCTTCCTCGGTCACATCCCCCTCCAGATCCCACCGGCTGGATGGAATGGGAGCTGCTGGCAACATCGCCGGGGAAGGGATGTTGCTGGCTCCTTAAAGACAAAAGCCCACAGTATTAGAAGGTGTCCTTTTTCTGACAGTGGCCAGCACTGAGCGCTTCAGAGGAACTGTGCCCAAGTTTTCTCATAACTCCTATTACAGCTAGGGCTTGTCAACACAGGGACTGCTATGGCTATACTGGCCAATTTCCCCAGGGGATCCTTTCCAAATCCCTTGTTCATTTAGTATTTTTATGTTAAAAGATGCTAATTGCTGCCATCACCTGAGTCTTGTATCCAAAAACAATCACAGCCCTAGTTACAGCCAATGGGTGCACCAAGCAGACGCAACGGAAGAAGCAATTAAGCCACTTTATGTAGTAGAGACAGCTACAAAGACTGGAGGGATCAACCAATGCATACAGCAGGTCAGAGCCAAGACCGCAGGGACTAGGAGATCAGTTGCAACCTGTGCGTGTTGGGAGGCAAGAAGCCCAGGGAAGCACCGAGTAGATGAGAGAGGAAGCGAGGGACAGAGCTGCTTGGGCACAGAGTGATAGACTCAAGGAGCTCCATCTATTTAGCATAACACAGAAGGTTTGGAGGTAACCTGATCCCTGTCTAAGTCCCCACATGGGGAACAGAAATTTGTCAGTGTAACACACAAAGACCTAACAAGATCCAATGGCTGGAAGTGGAAACTAGAAAAATTCAGACAAGATATAAAGCACACATTTTTAACAAGGTGCAGAGAGAATTGAGTTAAATCAGCAAGCAGAAAACTTGGATTTAAATCATCAATTGTTAAACTTGTTTTACATTTGTACTTTTAAATTATTTGCCTAACCAAAAGTTATTTTCACTGATTGTAATCATTAAAACATGCTGATTTGCAACTAAATATTGCCTTTACATTAAATGTGATGCTATTTTTTGCTAACCAGGTGGATGCACTACACATTTATTTAAGCAATTATATAGCTTAACATACATTTATTCAGATTCTTAATTCTTACTTTTTATTATTTTAGAAATGGCGAATAACAAATTTCTTATTTATCAGGCAATTAACTGTGATCTATGAAATTCAATTAAAAATGAGCAAAACCAGCTTTTTAATTTTTGTACTAGCTAAATAAAACTACGTTAAATGTGCTGGAAAATGAAAGTTTATTAAAAACCTATTTTGTATTTAAAACTAATTGATTTATTATTCATAGATTGGAAAAGGAAAAACAAGCTTTCCTGCTTTTTCAACTCCCAATCAGTTTCTTAACTTCAAATGAACTAGTCGTTGAACTGAACTTCTTGAATAAAGTGAAAAGAAGATATTCTCTCTGCATCTCCAGAAGAGCTACTGCTGTCAAAAGCTGGCTCAGTACTTCAACAAACTCTGGCTCCAGGTGCTTAGGTGGTGATTTCCACCAGTTAAGTGGTTTGATTTTCTTTAAAACTTTGGCACCACGTATATACTGCTTAATATTCTTTTTTTTCATTTAATTTAAATGCTTGACTCTAGTATTTTTAGGCCTTAACACAGTTTATCAAGATTTCAAATTTAATTTTAAGTAGGTTTACTTTTTAATTAATTTAAATTAAAAAAATCTGATTTCTTCGATTATTTTAATTTAAATCATTCATTTTTATCTACCATGACAGTGAGGGTAATAGAACAAGTTACCAAGGATTGTAGTGGATTTTCCATCAGTCAATTTTTAAATCAAGATGGGATGTTTTTCTAAAAGACCTGCTCTATTTCAAATAGGAGTTAACACAAGGAAATCCTATGGCCTGTATTCCAGCAGAAGTCAGACCAGATGACCGCAAGGTCCCTTTCTGGCCTCAAACATCTGTGAAAAGCTCGCTAGCAGGGCAGATTTGAGGATTTCTGAGCAGGAAAACGGCCTGCTGTTGTTGGGTTCTCCTGTGGTCAGGGAAATGGACTTTGTGTGCATTTGTTATAAATAAACAAGATTACACCAAGATTAAAGTTGGGCAAAACAAAAATTCAGCAAACGGTAAATTAGCTAAAACTGCATTTTGAGGGGCACTAAAATTATATGCCATATTCAACCTTAGCTTGCAAATAGTTTCAGTTAAAAAAAATGGATTTCTTCCCCCCCGCAAAAATGTCAAAACTAAGAGTTTTGACACTTTCGACTTTTTGTTTAGAAAAGTTTCATTTACAAATGTAGCTAGATTAATTAAAAAATAAACAAACAAAAAAATGTTTTGTGTTTGTCATTTTGCTTCAGGTGTTTTTTTGAGCTGAAACAAAGTTGTTTTCATTTCAGCAACCATCACCCTCACCCCCGTCAAAAAAAAATCACATATTCGCTCAGCTCTAAGTAAAAATATACCTGACTTGCGTCACTGATTTCCCCTTTTCTGGAAACTACCTTGCAAAGTCTCAAATACTGACCAACTGCTTGAGCCAGAGGGGCAACCATCCTTATTATTACACTCTGGCTAATCTTCTGTAGGTTAACTGCGTGTCACGCAAACACGTATTTCCTTCTATCGCTTGAGATGGTGCTGCTGGCTTCAGTGCCATTTGCTGCATGGCTACTCAATTCTTTGATGCCACCACCCCAGGGTGAATAAAGCCCAATGCAAGCTTTGCGATTACAACTGTGCAAAGACTGACCGATACTGGATGGCTCCAGTGCGGCTCCAGTGGGAGTTTCCACAGCTGTTTGTTCTACCGTGGTCCCGGCGTTTGTTCGGATTAGCTTCGACGTAAGCGATGAGACCCCTGTCACGGCCCAGCCTGCCCAGCTGGCAGCTGCTCCCATCCCAGGGCTCGTTGATGCTGCGTGAACATCCTTCTCTGCAAAGGGAGCAGAAAGAAAAGGGGAAAAACGTCCATTAGTTCTGTTTGGTGTTTAAATGCCTGAAAACTTCAGCACAGTATTAGGATCTCTCACCCAGTTCAGAGAGCTGAGATGGGTCTTCAGAGACGGTTTCTAGCTTAGTCACGAAGCTTCGAATGGCCTTGAAAGTCTAGGAGATTGAAGTTATTTTATTATTATATGCTGTAGAGATACCCTCTCCAGACAGTGGGAGCCCTTGTTGCACCAGTGACTGTACAGACACCCAACTGAGATTGGGTGCCACCATCACACTGGATGCTAGAATGGACTCGTCCAAGCTTTAAGGCCCCCGTTGTGCTGGGCATCAGAGCTGGAGGTTTGGAATTGGCAGCTCTGCAAATTTCACTGCAGATCCAACTCACCTGATCCCTGACTGTCTTTTCAGGGTCAACTGTCAGCGCACAGAGAACCGGCAGGATTTTGAATGCGCAGTCATTCATAGAGTAGAAGTTGTGAGTGGCAGCGAATCCCAAGACGCCCGCTGCCCGGGAGGGAGCAAATGGGTCTTTTGTGGCACGGCTGAAGGCAGAGATCAAAACTCTTTGTCTAGTCTGGAAATAAGAGAATGGGCAACTTATTATGTGTATTATGGTAGCACCCGGGAGCCCCAGTCACAGATCCATTGTGCTAGCCATATGCACAAACACATAAAAAAACAGTCCCTGCCCTGAAGAGCTTTCAATGTAAATAGACTAGACAGACACAGAGTGGTAGAAAGGAAGATTATCCCTGTTTTACAGCCAAAGAACAATGAAGTGTTTTGCCCGAGGTTACACTGACTTTGTAGCAGAGCCAGGAATGAAAGCCAGGCCTTCCAGGCTCTGGCCTGGTACTTTAACCACAAAACCCTCCTGTCCCCTCCTCCTGAATGCTAGAGCGTTGCTGGGATCTATAATCCACAATTCCTCACTTAAAGATGACCACAATCTTCCTCTGCATCATATGAAGCCTTGGTGGGAAATAGGCATTTTAAAGGGAAATCATCCTGGGAAAGAAACCAGGGTCTGTGTCCCTATTTTCCCCATCCTGCCAGGCATCGGGTCCCTCTGGAGTGCAGGAAACGGTCTCACTACTCACGCTGGCATTGAGGTAAGGACCAATCTTTCCAAGGCACACGGTGGTGTTGCAACGAATGGGCCCCTGGTCATCCTTGGCCTGCAGACGGGCAAAGTGCTTCATCAGCTCCATATTGAGATTGTTCTCGTTCAGCTTGGGGGCCAGCAGCAGCATCGACTGTGAAGGGAGGAAAGAGGCTGGTCATGGGGTAGTTCAGGTCTAATAATATCTAGCTCTTACATAGCACTTGTCATCAGTAGCTCTCAAAATGCCTTACAAAGGAGGTTGGTACCATTATCCCCATTGTATACATGGGGAAACTGAGGCACGGGGCTGTTAAAGTGATTTGCCCAAGGTCACCCAGCAGGCAAGTGGGAGAGACAGGAATTTAACCCAGGTCTCCTGAGTCCCAGTCTAATACCAATCCATTAAGCCATGGTGCCTCCCTAGCTCGTAGGATGTGTTGATAGTGTGGCTAATAACAGGGAGTAACTCCTGAAGCATCCCTTGTTGTACAGCTATTGTAGGGCTTTTATCCTCTGTAGGACACTAGGATTATGCAACATTTATATTGCAATAGAACTTAGAGGATTTGGGCCCCATTGTGTCAGGCACTGTACAAACAAAATAATTATAGTTGGACGAAACCTTTTTGACAAAACAGAAAAACAGTCTGGTGGAAACTGAAACAATGTGAGGGAACATGGTTTTTGATAAAATTCTCAATGGGAGAAAGTCAAAGCGATTTGTTTAGACTGTTTCAACCGTATCTTTTAATTTTATTTAGTTTCTACTTCTATATTATAATAATTTTAATATTAGATTATATATATTGTATTGACTTACATTTCATATTTTATAGTGCTTAGACAAACCAAACTATTTCAGCATTATTGATATAAAATGAGAGGCTAAATGATTCACATTTTCATTTTATTTCGCTAACTTTTATATTATATTAATTTTTAATTCATAGTATAATTTATATATTGTTTGGACATAAACTAAATGCTTTTACCTTATTAAAATGAAACAATTTGATATTACCAAGACAAAACGTTTCAATGGCTCCAAATCAAAATTTTTCAGAGCTTAACAAGTCTGTGGAAAATTTAGGAATGAGAACAAAAATCATTTTTGAAATGTCATAATTTGCCACAAAACGGAAATTCCATTTCCCAGCCAACTCTAATCACAAAGCACTCCCTGCCCCCAGAGAGCTTAACAACGAGTCTGGACCCCCTTGTTTCAGGCACTGTACAAACAGAGAACAATGGTAGTATCTGTCCCAAAAATCAGGCAACAGAGTGACATCCCTTGGGGTTTGGATCTGACATTATGTCCTGCAGTGACAGACATTTCTACTGCCCTTTGTCTGTCAATGAACCCCTTAGGATAGTGGCAAGGGTTGGGTTAAACCTCATTAAAACCTTGATTAAAGGTAGTTGTAAGAAGCTATTCAAGCTTCTTTATGGACTCAGAGCTGAAACATTAGGGGGCCTGCAAACAAAACCTGTGTTTTGGCACATGTGAGGCCACTCAGGCATTTGAATTCAGGGGGCAGAGGGACTACCCTGGGTATTGTTTTAGTAGAGGGGTGAGAAGAGAAAACAGCCAGGAAACACCACACAGAGAAGCACTGAGAGAGGGCCCTGAGAAGACGCCAAGCGAGAGTTTTTGAGCAGAGTGCTGGCTGAAGCAGCTGGGAGCAAAGAAACTTCAAACAAAGAGATGTCCTTTTGTTTGATTCCTGCTGTGTTCAGAGAAACAGCACTTTGTACATTCTTTGTAAATAAACAGGATTGCATCAAAGAAAACCTGATGCGATCATATATTTCTCCACCTAACCAAACAACCTGCAGGACCCCAAATTTTGGCTAACCACTTGGGTCAAAAAGGGGTAACATCCAGCTCTTAACATTCATATATCTCAGAGCAGTTTACAAAGGAGGATCACTATCACTATCTACATTTTTCGGATGGGGGAAACAGACAGGTGGGTGACTTGCCCAAGGTAAGTGGCAAAGCTGGGAACAGAATACAGGCCCAAGGGGGGAGGGAGGGGGAAAAGAGGACTCAGATAGAGACATTGGAAAGGGGTCTAGTTTTCAGAGGGTGGGTGCTCAGTACTTTCTGCAAATCAGGTCTCTTTCTAAAAGGCATCTCAAATCAGGCAACCAAAATCACTAGTCACTTTTGACAAATCCTGGCCCAGATCTCCTGAATCCTTGGTCCAAAGCACTATCCACAGACCATATTGTCTATCTATCCAGCCAGTGTACACAGCAGAAAGTGCACCCTCTGAAACTGACATGACTCAGGACAGACTTGTCTGAGGTTCTTTATGGGAAAGACTGTCCAGATCATGCAAACCAGTATCACATAAAACCTCCTCCCCATGCAGAGGTAAGAATTAGCAACAGGGTCAGACAAGATCAATAGTCCAGAGTAGCATCATCCTCCCCCTTAACTCCACCCCATCAGCATCCTTCAAGAAGGAGGAACAGAGCAACCCTGAAATTGATTCCCAGATTATAAAGTCAGAAGGGATCACTGTGATCACCTAGTGTGACCTGTATAACACAGGTCACAGACTTCTGTATGTTAATTCCTATTTGAACCAGAGCAGATCAGTTAGAAAAACATCCCAGCTTGATTTAAAAATTATCAGTGATGGAGAATCCACCACATCCCTTGGCAAGTTGTTCCAATGGTTATTCATCCTCACTGTTAAAAATGTGCACCTTATTTCCAGTCTGGCTTTTTCTAGCTTCAACTTCCAGCCACTAGATCTTGTTAGGTTTCAGAGTAGCAGCCGTGTTAGTTTGAATCCGCAAAAAGAAAAGGAGTACTTGTGGCACCTTAGAGACTAACAAATTTATTTGAGCATAAGCTTATGTTCAAATAAATTTGTTAGTCTCTAAGGTGCCACAAGTACTCCTTTTCCTTTTGTAGATCTTGTTAGACCTTTCTCTGCTAGACCGAAGAGCCCATTAAAAAGATTTTGTTGCCCATGTATGTACTTACAGACTGTGACCAAGCCGCCCATTAACCTTCTCTTTGATAAACTAAATGGATTGAGCTCCTGGAGTCTCTCACTATCAGGCAGGTTTTCCAACCCTTTAAGCATTCTCCTGGCTCTTCTCTGAACCCTCTCTACTTTATCCACATCCTTCTTGGAAGTGTGGACATCAGAACTGGACACAATATTCCAGCAGTGGTTGCACCAGTGCCAGATACTGAGGTAACAGAACCTTCCTACTCGAGATCCCACATTTATACATCCAAGATCACATTAACCCTCTGTTGTTCTACCTTCACGGTCTGCTCACGAATGGCCGGGTTGGTGTCCAGGAAGCCATGCACAACATGGGGAAAGATCTGGGTGTTGACGGTGGGTTCGTTGAGGTATTGGATGAAGTTTTCCATCTGCAACACACACACACACGCATGTGCCGCCAGTCAGGACTTAATGTTTGGTGTAGTGCTGAGCAAGATCAATGCACAGTCAAAATTAGCAGGGCTCCACACCATCTGGGGAGAGCCAAGAGGAGAACTCATATGTCCTGATTCCCAATCTCCTGTTCTAAGCCCTTGACATCACACCTTTCCACAGCCAGGAAAAGATCCAGAAATCCTGGCTCCGAGCCACCCCTGCAACACGCTTCTTCCCACAGCTCGGCACAGAACCCAGGCGCTCTAATTCTCAGTCCCCTTGTCCTAACAACTAAGTGAAGTGATACTCTCTCCCAAAGCAGAATCCAAAAATCCAGTCTGCTAATTCTTTGATCTAGCCACAAAACCACTCCCCTCTCAGGGCTGAGAGTAGAACCAAGGAATCCCAACTCCCATTCTCCTTGGTTCTAACCACTAGACAGGCACCATTCCCCTCCCAGAGCCAGGAAGAGAACCCAAAAGTTCAGACTCCCCGTCCCCTCCCTGTTCTAACAAGAACAGAAAAATACTGCTCCTGCTAACCTGTCTGAGCCCTGGATCCACCCAAGTGCACAGATGCGAAGTGAGGCTGATCACTGACCTGCTGCAGCAGCCGTATCCTCATGGCTCGGTCGGTGGAGGAGAACATTTTGACAATGACAGGAATGATCTTCTGCTGATACTCTTCAGTGTTCAGGAACTTCCCCACCTGCAACAACACTGGAAGTTAAAGAGGAGGCTTTGATCCTGAAGGAGATGAGGGGCATGCAAAGCTTTAGTGCGGAGACGGAAAGTGGTGAGGTGGGCCCATGAGCCTTCCAGAGATAAGATACTCCTAGCTGGGCCACACCAAGAAATTCATCTGTAGATGTTCCTGGAGTACTGATGTCAGCTCTTGGCATCATCTCCTCCATGGTCCATGTATCTTGGGAATGGAGTCCCCGTCTTTCCACACACACACCCTGCAAGGTCATGTGTCAGTTGATGAGGAATGTGTAGTAATGGCACACCTCTCTGGCCTCAGTTTCCCTTTTCCTGGCATGAGCTGTGGTAAAGTAGGGGAGGCGGGGGGGAGTGACAGATCACACAGAGCCCTGGCATGGAGGGAGAATCAAGGACTCTGATATAGGTGAAGTGAATGTAGCACATCCAGCCTGCCATGAGAGGTGGGCGTTGGAGGGAGTTGAATGAGAGGGTGGTTCACAGGGCACTTGTTGGGGAAATGGAGCGATGCAAGGACCCCTGGTGTATGCAATGTGTGCAGCCTACAGAAGCTACGAACCGCGCGACCCCTTAATAGGGCAGTTTAGTCCTAAAATGCCTCTCTCCCCCAACCACACCAACTTCACTGAGTCACAGGTTCAAACTGGTCCCTCTAGGGCTCTAGCCAACAGAGCAACAGTCGGTTCCCACTTTGAACTGGCCCTATAGGGTTACTTTGTGTTTGCCTGTCTCCTCCCTGTCCCTTCCACAGGTCCTGCTCAGTCGCAGATCTCCAGCACCAACTGCTCTCCCCTCCCCACAAGCAAAGTCCGCTTGCCAGCAGTCCTTGCTCACTCTGGGAACTACAATCCTCAGAATGCCCAGAGACAGGAAACAGGCCGGTAGCCCCATCCCGTCACAAGATGTAAACAGGGGAATGCCACCATCAGAACAGCAGCTCACCTTGAAGAGTGGGGTTAGGATGACGGCACCAGCACTACCAAACTCAAAGGCCGTCAGCAGTTGTGGGAGGATCTTGTGCCGGCAGAAATCTTCGGGGAAGGTGTCTAGGTTGTTGCTCAGCTCCTGGAAGAACTTCTGCCGTGCTGCTGGTTCCTTAATCTGCCGGGGCAGGGGGAAAGGGAAATGGGGTCACTGGGTCAGACTAGCCTGCTTCTTGTGGCTCCATTCTGCCCTTTGGGGCTGCCAACAAGACAACCAATGCAATCGTGGTTTGGATGGCGCAGTCTCCTCTCTCACTAGGAAATGGTTGGAAATACAGCAAGTTCTTGTTCTACCATACAGGGGCATGAATTTCCAGATCTGCTAACATGGGCTGGAGTTGAACCAGTGACTTAAAGCTGAAGTGGTCTTTATCCTATTTAACCCTGAACCAGCCAGTCCCTCCCACAACTTGGGGCCACATCAGAGCTAATGCTTTGTGGAATGAAAAGACACCTTACCCCTTTCCCTGCCCCCTACGCCAACCAGTCCCCCTACCCTGCAGCAGGATTGATGCCGGTACTCCCTAGAGAGGAAAGGTCTCAAATCCCATTCCCCACCTCCCTGATCCAGCCAGTCTTCCCCTCAGAGCTGGTGCCCTCTGGAGAGGAAGGGCCTCATATTCCATTCCCCACCCCAGCCAGTTCCCTCTCAACCTCCCCCTAAAATTAATTGTGCTCCAGAAGCCACTTTTCCCCACCAAGCGAGCATATAACGGAGCCGAGACAAAGGTCAGTACTGCCCAAGGCAAGTTCAATGGGTCCATAAACCAATGCAGGGGGTCCTCAAGTCCCAGCAATTGATTGGACACTCTCTTGGGCACCTCTGGCCTACACAGAGGAGCTCTAATACTATACTTTCCACCCCTCCAGAATGGGGGCAACAAGGCTACCACCATCGCTCTCACCTGGATCTCTTCCAGGAAAAGGTTGGTCTCTACAAAGCTGTTCTTCATGAAGCCATTGGGGCCCCGGCAGTTCTGGAGGAACTTGGCAGGGTTGGGACGGATTTTGGGGTTGGCCCCCACCAGTTCGCAGTAGTGGGGGACCAGCGACTTGGGGATCTGGAGAGAGGATACACAGATTCTACAATCAGGAAGAGGTGTCCCTTGTGTGTTAAGCATTCGCTATGGATACTAATTAGTTTGAGATCTTTTCAGCTTGGATAGCAAAACAGTTGACAACAGCCAATGGATCTCATTATCCCTGTTTTAGGAATGAGGAAACTGGGGCACAGGGAGACAGGCTGAGCTGCCCAAGGTGACACAGCAACTCCATGGCAGAACTGGGAAGAGAACCCAGGAATCCTGACTCATGTTCCCACCCCTCCCAAAGCTGGGGATAGAATCCAGGAATCCTGGCCGCTTCCCCTCCCCCACACTAATCACTAGACTTTCCACCCCTTTCCCTCCCAGAACTGGGAGTAGAACCCAGGAGCCCTGACTCCCAGCCCCTCCTGCTCTAACCCCTAGACCTCACTCCCCCTAGAGTTCCCAGTCCTGTGCCCTATCTATTGCACCCTACTGCTATTCTACAGCACAACCACAAAACTCTTTACCAACCCATTTGAAATTGCACAGCTCCGTAAGGGACTGCTTAAGGAATAGTAGCTGCACAGAGGCTGCCTAAAGCAGAGAGTGATCTGCAATCCTTGTCATGCTCCTATAAGTTTGGCCAATAAACAAAACAGAAGGGCCACTATTTAGCCACAGGATGGACAGACACAGGGCAATATGCTACCAGTTCCCCAAAAATGTACCTCTATAGAAAACCGCATTGACTCACCCTCACATTAACAGGGTGAAGCTGATGGTTAGCTCTGGGGCATGTGGCCTAGCAAACTGGGACAAAGGAGACTTCGGTTCTATTCCTGGCTCTACCATTGGCCTGCTGGGTAACATCTTGCCCCCTTTGTGCCTCGGTTTCCCCATCTGTAAAATGGGAATAATGAGTCTAACCTCCTCTGTAAAGCTTCTATGATCTACTGATGAAAACTGCTACATAAGAGCTAGAGTCTATTATTACTGAAGTCAATGGGGCCTGAAAAACACATTCTCCCCTCACAGCGTATTGCGAAACCCACCAGCAATCAACTTTCCCTGCCCTTCCAGGTGTAACCCAGATCCATGTGGTGCTCTGTCCCCCTCTAGCCATGGCTGGGCCACAGACAGAGGTTGATGAGTCTGCTACAGCCTGGCTCTTTTAGCACACGTCACAGAGGCTCCTGATTCTGGGTTTGATTCCTGTCGCCAACAACCCACCCAGAGGTGTAATATTACAAGTAGAGGGATTGTAGCCAGGCAGATCTGCTGATTAATTACTTTGCCAGGCCCTATCAACAGAGTGGGTGGGAAGGGGATTGACCACATTACCTTGCCAAGGGATCGCAAGGAGGACGGACGGGGCAGGGTGCCATTGAAAACCTCCCAGATGAGGCAGCCAAGACGCCACATGTCCGCAGACCTGGCACAGCAGAAGAACCAATGTAACTTTCCCAGTGATTTCCCCATGGGGAAGGAAAGTGCAACCCAGCTGTATTTTGCATAGCATGATCCACACAAACTACACCCCCAAGACACTTTAGGGTTAGGCAGAAGGGTTATGCAGGAAAACAAACAATAGAGGAGCTTGAAATGAGACAGAGGCTCTTGCATGCGCGTGCACACACACTGACTGGATACACAGAACGGGGAGTAGAGGGGGATACAGCAATTCTGTTCGGAGACAGGTGTCTTGCACACACAGAGAAGAGGCAGGTGCCAGGTGCACTGAGAGGAGAGCAGAGAGAGATGCAGGGAGGAGGATTCCTGAGGGCAAGGGGCTGCAGAGGAGAAGGTTCTTGCACATGCACACAGCGGGACACTGTGGAGAAAGAAAGACCAGGTCATGGAGGGTGACTGGAGAAAGACGGCAGAGTGAGTTAACAATGAGGAGGGTAATATGGAACTGGTCCCTGAAATAACAATAAAACCCCAGCAATGCATGTACAGAACAATAAGCAGAGCTCAAAGCCTCTCCCTTCCAGAACCTGGGCTTTGTTAGTTATTGGGCTCAGTGCAGGAATCACAGAGAGAAATTCTCTGGCCTGTGTTAAACAAGAGATCAGACATAATGGTCCCTTCTGGTCTTAACATCTACAAATCTATTTGTATTATGGTCATGTCTAGAGAGGCCCCGACAGAGATTGGGAGGCCTCTGTTGTGCCGGCTGAGCTGCAGATCTCACTCAGCTGAGATCAGGGGGCCCATCGTGCTCGGCACTGCACAGTCACACAGTGAGAGTGAGTCTCTGCCCACAAAGAGCTTACAGTCTAACTAGATAAAAGGGTGGGAGGAGATTAACGGGCCCTGCCCCATCTCCCACTCACCATTTCTCCCCAGGGATTTTGCTGTTATCTGTTTTCTCTGGTGGGTCGTATCTCTCCAGCTCAGAGATCCCTTTCCGAGGCGGGGTGTTGTCACCCTGGGTCGAGTACATGTAATCCAGGCCACCCAGCTTCCACTCACCAGCGCGGTCCACAAAAACAGCAGCCATGCACACATTATTGTGGATGAGGTTGCAGTCGTTCACCAGGAAGCTGAGCGCTTTCTGGAAAGGCAAGGGAAGGACAAGTGAGAGGAGCAGTCAGCTGGGAGCCCCGTGAGGGGAATCTTAGAGACAGAATGGTCTAGTTGAGGGGTGGGATACTGCCATTAAATAATTAGCCTGAGACCACTATTGTCTAACCCCACTCCCATAATTTCCAGCAACTGTGAAAATTTAAAATCAATAAAAATTGAAAAACAGGTTAAAAATAAAGATCAATATTATCTGTCAAAATTAAAAACAATAAAAATCTAATTCTGCCACGTTTAATTAAAACTGAGTGGCAACCAAGACTAGGGGCTGTGGGCAAAGGAGTTGGTGGTTTAGGATTTTCTATACAGACACAACCCATCTGCTTGAGATCACTGTATCTTACCACAATCTGATGGAGGCCCCACGATATCTCCTGTTCATTTAACCCTCCAGAGTCTGCTTTCGACTTCAGGTAAGTACTCAGAGATGTCACAGGCTCTGTCACCACGTGTAAACATTTTTCTGTCTATCCCCCCCCCCGCAAAAAAAACACCATGTTTCTTTTTGTTACAGAAGCACCCAGAGGCTCCAAGTGAGATCGGAGCCCCTTTGTGCTGGGCACGTTATTATTAGTATTACGGTAGCATTGTAGCCCCAACCAAGATCAAAAGGTCCTGTTGGACCTGGCGTTGCACAGACCACCCCCACAAATGAGACTGGGGTCCTGTCGGGTAGGACGCCACAGAGACCCCCGCAACTGAGATCAGAGAGGCACTGAACAGCCCACCCCCACCTGAGACTGGAGACCCCTGTTGTATCAGGCACTGCACAATCCCCATCCAACTGAGACTGGGGCTCTGTTGTACCAGGCACTGCACAACCCCCTTCTAACTAAGATTGGGGCCCCTCTTGTGCCAGGCACTGCACAACCCCCTCCAACTGAGACTGGGGCCCCCATTGTGCCAGGCACTGCACAACCCACCCCACCAACTGAGACTGGGACCCCTGTTGTGCCAGGCACTGCACAATGCTCTCCTTTCCCCCATTAATTGAGATCAAGGACCCCTTAGTGCCAGTCACTGTGCAGAATCTCCCAACCAAAATAGGGGACTGCCTCCATCCCAGACACTGCACAGACACCACCTCCCAACAAGATCAGGGACCCCCATTGTGCCAGGCTCCACACAGATCCCCCCACAAATGAGATCAAGGGATGCTTAGTGCCAGCCACTGCACAGACACCACTGCCCCATCCCCATTAGGGGGTCCAGCATGCAGCCTCTGGCATAGCAAAAGGCCCAGATCTCTGTCAGGATCCATGCGGTGCCCTAAAGAGGATCTCCAATCTTGTTCAGGGTTGCTGGGGCCTACCATAATACAAGTAAACAGATAATAAATAAATGCATCCACTATAGGAAGACAAAAGTGTAATACACTGGGCTGTCCCACTGCAAGCTGGACATGTCGGGTGACACTGCTTTATCCAGATTCAGGATTTGCTGCAGTTTCATAAAGGCAGTGGATAAATAACATAATTCCATACAGTATCAATCCAGCATCCTAAGCATTGGTGTTTTTCAGGCTAGGAAACACACTCTGGGGAAGAAATCACTCTTTACCCTGCGCCCTTTACTCTGTGCCATTCTGGGGCAGAGATCACCCTTTACTCTGTGTCAGATGTGATACAAATCCAGCCCTGAACTGTTCAGGGCCTCAGACATCACCGCAATAAAAAATCATAATCCTCAAAGACTGCAGACATAGTCACAATATGAAATCACAAATATAATGGATGGTAGGTACTGCCACAAATAAAAATCATAAACAATACCTCCAATCCATCGATGTAGGACAGAATATTGGGGTGCCGGAGGGTTTTTAAGTGTTTGAAAGCTGCCTTGGCGACCTGTGTCTGTTCATCCGAATTAGGTTTAATTTCATAGACGAAAACAGATACCAGATCCCCTGTGGTCTGAAGAAAAACAAAAAAGTGTTATGTGCTATTTATTTAAGGGTGTCTATGATCCTATAGTATCTGAGCAGAGCTATTTTCCCCAATGTACAGATGGTGAAACAGAGGCACAGAAAAAGGATGTGAAGCTTGCCAGAAGTTGGGAATGGGTGACAGGGGATGGATGGATCACTTGATGATTGCCCTATTCTGTTTATTCCCTCTGAAGCACCTAGCATTGGCCACTGTCAGATGATAGGATACTGGGCTAGCTGGACCTTTGGTCTGAGCCAGTATGGCTGTTCTTATGTTCTTACTTGCCCAAGGTCACATGGGGAGTCTGTGGAATTGAACCGAGGTCTCCTGTGTCCCATGCTGGCATCCAAATTACTGGCTCATCTTTCCTCCCTTGTGGGGGTGGCCGGGGATGCGGAGTCAAGGACAGTCTGTTTGGGGGAGGCAATGTAGTTTAGTGGACAGAGCATTGCACTCACAAGACTTGGGTTCTATTCCAGGCTCAGCTACTGGCTTGCTAGATGACATTTGGCAAGTTCCATCCCTGCTCTGTGCCTCAGTTTCCCCACATGTAAAATGGGGATAATGATACCAACTTGCTTTGAAAAAGGGTTTTGTGATCTACTGATGAAAAGCTCCATATCAGAGCTAGGTATTAAATAATTATTACTATTATTATTATATGGACCCTATAATGAGGGTAACCGTGTCTGCCTCTGGGTGGAACACAGCAGCCACTTTGGAAGCAGGCCAAACCCTCCCATTTTCATGCTGCTGTTTGTCCCCTGACCCTAGGGGACAACAAGTAGTACTAGATCCTTGGATGTCCCCCAGCTGCTTTGGAAAGTGGGATGGGGGTGGGGGGGAGACCCTTGAGACTAAGGAAGAACTAGAGAAGCCCTCAATTGGGGTTCCCTGGGCCCTTTATTTTTGGGGATGCTCAGGAATGGGGAGAGCTTGGAGGGACCCTGAAAATCCTTGTTATCAGGGGAGGAAGAGCCTAGGGGGCCGTCTGAAACATCCTTCCATCTTAGTGGCAGCCCCGGAACCCCCTCTATCCTTGATAACGGTATCTGAGTGGGGGCTTGGACACACCCTCCCATAAACCAGGGGAGAAGCAAAACTCTGGGGATCATTAAACACCTCTTCTGCTCTAGGGGGTCCTGTAAACCCTGCCTTCGTCCAAAAGCTCTTTGAAACTCCCCTTTTACACCCAGAGGAGGGCTTGACCCCCCCCCAGCCATACCCCACCTCTAGCTCAGGCTAGGGAAGAGAAGCCTGGATACCCTCTACACCCCGGCCTAGGGATGAGGGCCTGGAAACCCACTCCTGAACCCCGGACTTCGGGGGCGGGGGGGGGGGCTGGAAACCTCCCCCCGTATCCTGGGTTGGGGACCTTGGAACCCCCCGTACCACGGGCTGGAGAGGGGGAGGCCTGGAAACCTACCTCCCCCCCCGTACCCCTGGCTGGGGAGCCTGGAAATCACCACCTCCGTACCCCGAGCTGGGGAGGGGGAGGCCTGGAAACCTCCCCCTGTGCCCCGAGCTGGCGGTCCCGGTGGCGGCCGCTCCAGGCTAGGGAGGCCCCGCCACGTCAGGCGAGCAAAGGCCGGGCCGGGCCCAACGAGGGGATTCACCTTCCTCCTGCCCCGGTGCAGCTGCCAGGGCCCCGCGGGCTCTCCCCGCTCCGCGCCCGCCTCCGCGCCGAACTCATAAGGGAAATCCCGGACCGGGTCCCGGGAGAAGAACCACATCGTCCGGCCGGGCCGCTCCGGGACCGGGATCCGGCTCCTCCGGGCTGCGCGGAGCGGACAGGCCGCCAGAGGGCAGCAGAGAGCGCGGCGCTGGGGGCGGGGGAGGAGGCTGGGAGGGGCTGGGGGCAAAGCAGGGGAGCAATGATGGGCGGGGGGAGGCCTGGCGCAGAGCTAAGCCCGGCGGCTGCCCCGGCCGACCCCCAGCAGCCGCAGATTCTGGTAGGGTGCGGAAGGGCCTCCTCGGCCGCTGGCGGACCCGACCGCTCCTGCCAGCTGCCGCCTTTGCTTTGCCAGTGGAGCCGTCCAGGCACAAAGAATCATAGAATATCAGGGTTGGAAGGGACCTCAGGAGGTCATCTAGCCAACCCCCTGCTCAAAGCAGGACCAATCTCCCACTTTTGTTCCAGATCCCTAAATGGCCCCCTCAAGGATTGAACTCACAATCCTGGGTTTAGCAGGCCAATGCTCAAACCACTGAGCTGTCCCTCCCCCCCAAAAGAGGTGACCTGATTGTCCACAACATCCCACAGCAAGGCGAGTGACAGCCTGGGAATGGGACCCAGGAGTCCTGCCTCCCAGTCTCTACTCCAGCTACTAACCCAGACTCTGCTCCCTGAGTCACTGGAAAGCTCATGCTCAAATAAATTGGTTAGTCTCTAAGGTGCCACAAGTACTCCTTTTCTTTTTGCGAATACAGACTAATACGGCTGTTACTCTGAAACCTGAATAAAACTCTGTCTCCCAGTATCTGTTCTAACCATGAAGTCACCCCCCTCCAACATTTTTTGTGGGGGACTGTTTTTTATTTTTCTAGTATAACTGAGAAATTAGATGAGTTCTATTCCTAGCTGTGCTGGGTGACCTTGGACAAGACATTTCACCTCTCTGTGCATCAGTTTTCCCCTCTGTAAAATGGGTATAATGATACCAACCTCCCTTGTCAAGCACTTTCAGATCTAGAGATGCTATCTAAGAGCTAGGTATTATTGTGAAGCTTGACTAGACTAGAAATACAGTGCAAATTTTTAACAGGGAAGATGATTAACTATTAGAATAGTTGGCCTTGAGCTGTAGTGGATTTTCCATCACTTGGAGTTTTTTAATCAAGGCTAGATGTTTTTCTAAACAATCTGTTCAAGGGCAAACAGAGATTATTAGCTTGATGCAGAAATTACTTACTGTGTGAGGTTCTTCTGGCCTGTGTTATACAGGAGGTCAGACTAGATGATTATAAAGATCCCTTCTGGTCTTAAAATCTATGAATCTATGCCTAACACAATAGGGCAGGGGTGGGGAACCTTTTTTCTATCCCGGGCCATTGACTCACAGAAAAAAATCAATTGCGGGCCACACATAAGTAAAAAGCAAGGGTCTGATCCAAAGCCCCACACCCCACCCCAGGCTAGCTCCCCAGCCCCAGAGGAGTGCCGGGAGGCACACGGCCCCAGCCTCCACAGTCCCAGCGTGCCAGAAAGGTGGGCAGCGTGTGGCCCCAGCCCCAGAGCACTGGGGAGATTCGCAGCACACGACCACAGCTTCCCCAGTCCCGGAACGCTAGGAGGGCGGGTGGGCGGCACTGCCGCAGCCTGCCCAGCCCCGGCTGGAGCACAGGGGGACTGGAGGAGCTGCATGGTGCATGGCGGTAAATAAGAGTGGGGGGAGACCTGGGCAGGGCAAAGAGTGGGCAGGTCCACGCCTGGCTGTTTGAGGAGGCACAGCCTCCTTCAATGTATGGTACCCGCCGCCCATGCGCAGGCCAGATGAAAGTAAGCAACAGGCTGGATCCGGCCCACGGGCTGTAGGTTCCCCACCCCTGCAATAGGGCTTTGGCTGCTGGCATTTTGACCCCTGACTTTGAGGTATTTAGGTGTTGCTACACTCAGGGTTGCAATGCCTAACTGATTTAGTATCCTAAATCTAATTTTCAAAAGGGATTTAGGCACTTAGGTCCCAAAAGCCTATGGATTTAGGCTCCAAAGGACCTAAATCTCTTTTGAAAATTAGATTTAGGCCATGTCTCCTAAATGAGTTAGGCGCTGAAACACTGAGTGCAGCAATGCCTAAATACTTTTTAAAAGCTGGACCTAGGCACTGTCATAATACAAATAATAAATATTATCCTGTGTTATTCCGTTTCCCCAAGATATCAAAGTTTCAAAAGTTAAATCCCTTTACCTTTCACTTGTATATTTTTGTTTAATCAATTCCTTTCAGCTTCTTTTAAGATCTATCATGCTGACCAACAGTCTATTGTTTCCTTGTGCTCCCCCATCTGTCTGTCTGCATCCACGTTGTCTCTCGACAAATGTAATCTTTCCCCCACTCATATCTATTCAAAAAGCTGCTGCAAAGATCATTTTCTAGCCTCTCCCTTTGACCATGTCACCCCTCCTTCCCTCTCTCCATTGGCTCCCCTTTCTTTATTGCATCAAACATAAGCTATTTGTCCTCACTTTCCAAGTCCTGAATGTCTTATGCCAGTAGACCCCAAACTGTGGGGCAGGTCTCCGCTAGGGGGGAATGAAAAAATGTCCGGGCAGGGTACGATGGGGCCTGGAGCCAGCCTCCTCAGGGGGCGGGGAGGGAGCGCCACCCAGCCCCGCTCTGCCCCTAGCTTCTCTCCAGCCCTGGCCTCAGCCACCAGCCCCAGCCCCAGCCATGGCTTTTGTCCCAGCCCCAGCGGGCCACAAACCAGGTAAGGGGGTGGCGTGACAAAAAAGTTTGGGAACTACTGCCCTATCCCACCTGACCTATCATCTCTCATTCACTATCGAGAGGTTGATTCCTGCCTCCATGGTGCCTGTGCTTCCATTACCCACTTGTTAAATTTGTAAACACCTTCGTGTATTCTCCCGTAAACATCCACAAAACTACTTCATCTTCCTCCTTCAAATCTCTCTTTTGTTGTGATGCCTACAAAAAACGTTACAATGGTTAGGTTATTGGTGGTATCGAGCTTAGGCGCCGACTCTGTGGGTGCTCCGGGGCTGGAGCACCCACCAGCAGCCCTCCTTATCAGCTCCCACTCACCCTCCCCCAGCACCTCCCTGCCTTCCATCCACCACAATCAGTTGTTTCATGGCATGTGGGAGGAGGCTCTGGAGGAGTGAGGACACAGCACGCTCAGAAGATGGGGACAAAACTGGTCGGGAAGAGACAGAGCAGGGCGGGAAGAGGTGGGGTGGGGGCAGAGCAGGGGTGGGAAGAGGTGGGGTGGGGGGGCCTTGGGGGAAGGGGTGATTGGGGGCAGGGCCTGGGGCAGAGCCAGGGGTCAAACACCTCCCAGCATTTTGGAAAGTCGGTGCCTGTGGTACTGAGATTGTCTGATATTGTCTCATTGTACACCCTTGTACATCTGTTGGCCCTTGTTTTATTCTTAGATTGTGAGCTCTTTGGGGCAGCGACTGTCTTGTTTGTACTGTGCCTAGCAAAATGGGGTCCTGGTCCATGACTGAGGCTCCTAAGTGCTACTGCAGTATACACAATAAATACAACTAATTGAATCATAGAATAGCAGGGTTGGAAGGGACCTTAGGAGGTCATCTAGTCCAACCCCCTGCTCAAAGCAGGACCAATCCCCAATTTTTGCCCCAGATCCCTAAATGGCCCCCTCAAGGATTGAACTCACAACCCTGGGTTTAGCAGGCAATGCTCAAACCACTAAGCTATTTTGTGTCCAGGCTTTCTAACTACCAACTTTATTTAATTGAAACCCAGGCTATTTCTCCGACAGCCCACCCGACTGCTCCTCCTTTTTCAGAAGTCCCAGGAACCTCACTGTACACTGTGGTCTAAAAAGTGTTGAGCTAGGGGACCTACATGCACAGTGAGAGGAAGCAGCATTCTGAATCATGCATTGCAATTCTGACTTTGATCGCTAGAAGGAGCTAAAGATATGCAGATGATTTCTATTCCTTCCTAAATCTGAGCTGTCCAAGCAAGAGGAAGCATCTCACACACAGAGCAATGATTCCAGAAAATTCTGGTTTCAACCGGAGATACCAAGGTAATGAAAATAGAAAATGATTGTATGACTTTTTATTCTAGAATGTCACTTTTAAAGAATCTCTACATAAAAGAATAAATGGACACAAATCAGACATCAGGAATGGTAACATACAAAAACCAGTAAGAGAACATTTCAATCTCCCTGGACATTCAAGAACAGATTTAAAAGTAGCCATCCTTCAACAAAAAATCTTCAAAAACAGACTTCAAAGAGAAACTCCGATGAAATGAGCTGTAGCTCACAAAAGCTTATGCTCAAATAAATTGGTTAGTCCCTAAGCTGCTGCAAGTACTCCTTTGCTACTCTGAAACCTGTAGAGCTACAATTCATTTGCAAACTTAACACCGTTAATTTGGGCTTGAATAGGGACTGGGAGTGGCTGGCTCACTACAAAAGCAATTTTCCCTCTCTTGGTATTGACACCTCCTCATCAATTACTGGGAGTTGACCACATCCACCCTGACTGATTTGCCCTTGTCAGTGTTGGTTCTCCACTTGTAAAGTAACTCCCTTCTCTTCATGTGCCAGTATATTTATGCCTGTATCTGTAATTTTCATTCCATACATCTGAAGAAGTGGGGGTTTTTACCCACCAAAGCTTATGCCCAAATAAATCTGTTAGTCTTCAAGTTGCCACCGGACTCCTCGGTGTTTTTGTGGATACAGACAAACACGGCTACCCCTCTGACAGCCAGAAGCCATGTTTTAAAGTATCATCTGGCTCTGCAGCTTCGTGGACCGTATCAAAGGTCTGAACAGTGACATTCTCTCGCTGATTTAACTCTGAGAGGCAAGGAAGCCAGGGGAATTGCACACTTGCATCTAAGGGGCCAGATAACCTTGTGGTTGAAACAGGGAGTTCAGAGCCAGAGTACTCAGGAGATGGCCACATAATTCTTTTGTGATCCTGGAGGGCTAATTCTGCATGGTTTACTTGAGTAATCTTTACTCACACAGAAAATCCCACTAAAGGGAATGGGATTATTTCACACACGAGTAAAGGGTGCAAGATCTTCTCTGTGCCTCAATTTCCTCTTCTCTCAAAGCTTGTTGACACACACAAATGCCTCTAACTATGCCAGTATAGTTAGAGCTGTACAACCATGTTAGTGTGGATGCAGTTATACTGGTATAAAGGTGCTTTATTATGATATAGCTGTTCATATATCGGAAGGGGATTAAGCTATATTGGTATAAGGCCAGGTCTATACTACAAACTTCTACTGGCATAGCTATGCCAGTCAGGGGCCTGATCTCTGACTGACACAGCTGTGCAGGAAGAAGCCTCTAGCGTTTTGCTGGTATAAGTTGTGTCCATACTAGGAATGCTTTGCTGGTATAGTATACCAGTATAGCTATACAGTCAGAGAGCTCCTGTTGTAGATTTGGCCTAAGGCACCTTTATATCAGTGTAACTGAATCCAAACTAGGTATTATACTGGTATAATTATTTGGATAAAAAACCTCTCTCCCCAACAGTATAAAATCTGTGCATAAACCAGGCCTCACATAAGGACACAAGTAGACACACAAACACATATACACACATACATATAATATAAATATACACATGCACCTAAGCACACAGGTATGTAACGTGTCCACAAATGTGCATGCACACACACAAAGGCATGCAAACACATATATTCACACACACAGGCTATGCAAACATATAAAAGTAGACACAGGTACACAAACACAAGTATATACACAAGCACAGGTGTACAAAAAACACACATACATGCATACACAGCAGGCATCTTTGCACTTTCTCCTGTGCACAGGGAGAGTTTCCCATAAAATTCTGCAAAGGCAACACATTATCCTCCTCCAAATTTCTTCTCACCTCTGACATGCTCTCTATAAATCACATGAGAATGCTTAGGTAGTTGGTGTGCTGCAGCCATTGCTTATTAGCCTCTAATCATAATAGTTTCCCTGTGACATTGCATTCTTTCCTTTGTTGTATCAATTTACTTTCTCTCCTCTTAATGTCTGGGACAGAGACTGTCTTTTCATTATGTATGTGTACACAACACCTAGCTCAGTGGGACTGAAATCTCAAAGTAATATCAGAGGTAAACTGTTAGGACGCCAAGTTCATGAGTGTGAAGTACCTTGAGATCAGGCAGGGTAGAATTACAAAGTAGGATAGAAGAAAAGGAGTATTTGTGGCACTTTAGAGACTAACAAATTTATTTGAGCATAAGCTTTCGTGAGCTACAGCTCACTTCATCGGATGCCAAAAATTGCGAACTACTCTGAAACCTAAAGTACGATAGTAAATTGCAAAATGCATTACTGCATTATTTGCTGACCTTATTACAGGGCTGGAATGGGGGGCAGGGGGCACACAGAATCCCTAGTGTGGGGAGACTTGGGGACCCTGGCATACATCTGAATGAGGGACACAGAGCCCTAGGCATTGGGGTACGAGAAAGTTGCAAGGAATCCCTGAAATAGAGGTAGATGGAAGGATGGCACACAGGAAACTTGTGGGGGTGAAATGGTGGAAATGTAAGGAACCCCTGGTGTGTGCAATCTAGTTTACACGGAGACATTGAGTGGCTTTTCATATACCCTATTTCTGAAATGACTCACTAGGTAAGACCTGCTCTCAGGGGTGTGACTTTTGTACTGAAAGAGTTAACTGATTCAAACAGTTATGCCAGTATAGCTTATTCTTCTTCACGTATAGAAATAAACTATAACAGAATTAGCAAATTAGCAAAGGGGAAAAATCCAATATTTTCAAACATGAATGTCTAAAGTTAGTCACCTAAATAAATTGGCATGATTTTCAGAGGTGGTAGGCACCCACAGATCCAAATTAATGTGGGAAGTAACACACCATCTGTGAAAAATCAAAGTTATATGTAGGTGTCTAAAGATTGACTTAAGTGTTCAACGTTCAGCACCCAAGTTTGACAATTTTGGGCCCCATCTAATGTTTAGGGCACTGGTCGATCAGGTAAGTGACACTAAATGGAGTTAAAGTAGTGTCAAGACTACAAGATCCTCCACTGTATGTTCCTGAACCAGGTTTCCTCATTGACAAAAGCAGACACATTTTTGCCTAATTTCCTCAGTGTTTAACATTGAAAAGATCGTTGTTTTGAACAACTTGGTATTATCAATCATGATCTCTAGCTTTTACATATTTTGTCTGTCATAATTCTTGAGAGAACATCACTAATGCCTCTCATGGGCTCTTTAACAAATGTAATAAACATAACACATAGCATCAATGTTCCTTTACAATTTACCATCCAATAACTCCTCCCCTATTTTAGTGAGTTACATTAGTTTTAAAACCGTGTACTGAGGGTGAATATTTTTTCCTTAAGAAAAGCACACGACTGTTCCAAAAAGTTCTGTCTGTTCAAGCTTTTAAGACTCTTCAATGCCAGTAGGTCTTGTACTTAAAGCACCCACAGGGAGAAGAGAGAGTACATTTTGAGGCAGTGCAGTCTCCTGGGAGTCAGACCAGAGGCGAATTCTGTTATTTTTTCACTTCTACTTACCTGTTTCCACCACCCCTGACACCCACTTAATGCTTTCCTCCCTGTATTTGGAAATCTAAAAACAAGGAACACTATGTAAACGTTGATTAAGAGATCCAGGCATCCATCTTACCGAGAGGCCAAATCCTACTTCATCTTACTCACCAAGTAGTTCCACTGCAGACACTGGGACTATTCTCATGAGTTAGAGCAAGATTTGGCCCCAAAATGTTTTTTCTAGTCTTGTGCCTTAATCCTTTCATGACCAGAGCTTGATAGTTGTGGTACAGCCATCTGACACTGGTTAATGCATACAATGAAGGCTCCCAGTTCTGAAGGAGAACCCCATCTTCACCACCCTGAGAGCTGGTAAAATTTACAATGGCTAATTAATTTTAAACAATGGGCAATCGTGTGCTACAAGCCATATTTGAGGATACCTAGAGAGCACTGGTTTAAGATTTCCCTATTGACCGATGCAACTTCTGTCTGCCTAGATGCAGGCCTTTATTTACCAGTCAGCCCCAAGACTAATTGAAGTAATCTTAAAAATAAAAGGAGTACTTGTGGCACCTTAGAGACTAACAAATTTATCTGAGCATAAGCTTTCGTGATGTATCCAATGAAGTGAGCTGTAGCTCATGAAAGCTTATGCGCAAATAAATTTGTTAGTCTCTAAGGTGCCATTAAGTACTCCATTCCTTTTTGCGAATACAGACTAACGTGGCTGCTACTCTGAAACCTGAAGTAATCTTGTGAATCTTGTGTCTTAAAAGCATAGGACTAAGATCTCTGTTCCAACTCTCACTCTTACAACAGGGAATCAAATCACTGCCTTGGTCTACTTCAGTTTACCAATCTAATGAAGAATACTACATTTCAAAAGTTAGAGAGCATCTTAGTATTTTTAAGCACTTATTTTTGAATGGGAGATGGTATGTATGCAAGAAATGACTGATCACCATCCAACTCTGTAATACAAGCTGTACAGCACTGAATTCACACCATATGCTCTTCAACACAGCAGTGAACTTTTCTTGCAAGTTTCTTGAACACCACATAAATAAAAGGCACACGACACTACACAGTAAAAAAAAAAAATCGGGTGGGGGGGAGAAGGCATAAGTGAAAGCTGCACTCATTTTGGACTGCAAAACACATTTTGGAAGTTCAGGGTTTGAGACTTTTGCTATGAATAACCTTAATTTGAAACTCATTTTCTACAGAACTAGATACACTTTAGGAGAGGCAGGGTTGCCAATGGATAAAGAACTGGACTGAGACTCGGGATATCTGGGTTCTATTCCCAGCTCAGCCACTGGCCTGATGGTTCATCTTGGGCAAATTGCTTCATCTTCCTGTGCTTCAGTTTCCCTATATGTAAAATGGGGATAACGCTTACCTCCTTGATAAAAGCATTTGAGAGCCACCGATGAAAAAGCACTAATATACACACACACACCCCTAGCTCATATGAGCTAGGGGGTTTATTATCTGTATTGTTATGTAAGAGTTGAGCAATAATAAATCAGCAAAGCACCTCAAGAAAGACACCAGACAACACATAATTTTGCATTCCAGATTTATTTTTTAAATCCCCATATAGTGAAATGGTTGAAGTACAAATAAGTTGGAATCTCCTGCTGCCTGTACATCGCCATCACAAGCTAAAACTCTCATAATTTCTAACACATTGCAATGAAGTTAAGTAACACCTGTTGAAAGCAATCTGGTTAGAATAGTTAGCCATAGATGTAGTTAAATTAAAAAACTTTTTAGAAGGTAGGCAGACATCTATTGCTACACTTGCTAGAAGTTCAGTGAGTTTCTGCAGTTGTTCATTACCATGCCTGGGTTGCCAAACACCTGTCAATAGGAAGCTGGTTTAGAAGCACGGCAAATTTAATGCTGTCAACAAGAAACTGGTTTCTGCATGAACAAGTTGTTGTTCAGGGTGACTGGCCAGGGACAGTAAAAGACTACTATAGTTTTCACAGCAGGATACTATGTCCATTAGATCTTTGGTTTTCAACCTGTGGTCCAAGATTCCAAAAGGGGAATTTTTTTTAGGGGTCAGCAAATAGAAAGAGGTTGAAAAACACTCCCCTAGTCAGAGGATTGTTAGTTAGGATTCCTGAGTTCAAGTCACAGCTCTGTCACTGACTGGCTGTTAACTGCCCTCTCTGCATCAGTTGTTTCCCTTTTTGTAAATGTGAAGAGTTACACCCACCATTGTGAACTGCTCTGTGACCTACAGATAAAATGTTAAGTGCAAAATATTACCCAAGTACAGTCTGTCCAGGCAAACACCTCTATTTCCCAATGAAAAAGTTACTCTCACCTATAAAACCCACACTGAAGTGTTCTGCATTTACACCTCTATGGTACAAGAAAAGCAAAGACACTGCAGGGATTTGAACCCCATCCTGGAAACCAGGAGTGCCAACCACCAGCATCTTTTGCTTTTTTTAGTTAATATAATAAAGGTGAAAAGCAAAACCTGACAGAACAGATTGTTCTCTCAGGAAAAGAAAAACCTTGAAAGAGCACTGAAGAAATCTGCTTCATCTAAGCTTCTACTTCTGACAAATCACTTATTTCGAATTTGTTAGGACACCTGAAAAAGTCTTAGCAGAGAGTTGCAAGAGCCCTCCCAAAAGCCACCTCACAATGAAGACAGTTGAAATTTACTTTCTAATGTTTATTTACAGCCAGTATTGGCAGGCACCCACCCCCTAACATTCCTCCAAAGCACCGTAAAGTTATTGGTTTTGTTTTTATTGTATTTTGCCATCTGTTACGTCTAGATTTACTATTTAGTTTTGGGACAGTTTTGCCTGTCAATATTATTCTGAGTGTTATTTGAAGGTAAAACTATTTTAGTAATAGTTTATAATTAAGCATCATTACATTTTTTAAATGTGACGTTAGCTTCCAAAGTTAGGAGAGTTCCAGGCAAAGTACGTTATCCCAATGTTTTGTAGACTTACATTTTAAAATTTTACCTTAAGAGAAAACCGCATACCAGTGACAAGGATCCATGCTACCAGCTGAAGCAAGAGGAAAAGCGCTGTGTGTAGTCTGAACTAGGTACTGAATAGCAGGTTTCTGAAAAAAGTCTAGCGAAAACTGGTTGTGGTTTATCCCCTCCTCCCCCTCCCTTAAGTATTTACATAATTTTATTTTAGAAGTATAAGCCATGATCTGAAAGTTAGTGTTTTTAAATAGGGGTTTACATGAACTGATAACATGGCTATAAGTACACTGAAGGTACTCAACATTACTTTTAAAGTAATGTATTAACTTGCTCAATATATAGTTAATGCAAAGAGCATCCTTTGAAGCACATATCCTCAGTATATGCAAGATTATATTACAAGTGCAACCCCACCGCCTTCAATAAATTCATGTAATTTAAGAGTGACCTTTAAGTAACTGCTTTGTCGTCATGTCAGTTTTGTCACAAGATGTCTGTAAAGGTCCATGGTTCTCCTACTTTTTAAAGCCTTTTCTGTCTTTAAATGGGGACACCTGCAAAAGTCTTAAGCAAAAGAGGTCTCAACCCATTTTCCCCCACCCACATCCCTAAAAAAGATTCAAAGATACAGTCTCTCATTTTAAATTGGTGAAATTGCAGCATGAAGCTGGATAGAAGTTAATGTCCCCATTTTTTATCGTGGGTGGGGTGGGGAGCAGAGGGGATTCCAATTTTTTTTTAATCTTTTTATCTTTATGGTAAATACAGAAAAGTTTATTCACCTGTTTGCTTTTTGTCCACTGTGGTATTTTCAATTCTTTGTGTCTGGCTGCTCCTTCTACAGGTCTGTGAAAAGTAATCTTAAAACTAGATTGCGCCCTCCCCTCCCTCCCAAATTCCCAGTAAACTCCATGAAAAAATCAATTTTTTTTGTTTTAAAGTAAATAAGAACTATTCTTACTGGGTTGGCTTCTGTGGCCCATCAAGAGGAACTGGCTTGTTTTGGTATTTTCTTGAAAAGAACTGTTAAAAAAACCAATAAAGGAAGAGACCCATACAAAAGCAAGGTACTGAAAATGGTCACTAAACTGGTGGAATTTAAAATGTCACTTGCCAGTTAGTTTCCTGGAGGATTGTTGCTTGTTTGGAAGCTTTTATTTCTTGTCAATGAGATGTTTTAGATGTATCTGGAAGAGACTAAAGGCTTCAGTACACCCTCCCCCACCCACTTCAGAAACGGAACAACAAAAAGCAGTTACCTAAATAAAGCAGCACAGCCAAAGGAACTTGGATCTCATACACCGACTGTTTAAAGCTGTGGGGATTTTACTCGAAGGGTAAAGAGCTCCTTTCAATAAACAGGCACTTTTGTCATTCAGCTGTATTTTTTTCTTTCAAACAATCACTACTCCACACATGGACAAAAGCTTTAGGACATATTTCAGTCGATTCAAATGCTCTACCCAAGCAGATCAAGCATACTGCACATTACTTGCCAACAGACCAGACCTGCTTCAGACACTGCATTCTCTGTGAAGTCTGTAAAAAGAAAAGCTGGAACAAGTTGTGAGCCCCTCCCACCCTACCCCAGCCACAGTCCAGATATTTAAAAAAAAAAAAAAAATAATAATGCTGTTAATGTTTGAAGATATGGAGGTTTAACTCACTGTAGGGGGCCTTCACATACACACACAAGGTGTGAGGAACAGAAGAAAGCGCCAAGGCATGTCAAGCAAAATCATCCTGAACAGCTTCGTGAAGGGATGCATCAGGGTCTATACATTATGAAATGAAGCTTCTACAAAGAAAGATACTTTAAAAAAAAATTGCCCATTCCCCCCCTAACGTTAATTGGAAGTAGAAAATGAGACGTCACTAGCACTGAAGGAAATGGTTGCAAGCATTATTAGCATGCAAATTTCTAAATATGCAAACTGACTAGTGTTAAATTTAAAAAAATATTGTGCAGTTAAAAGTTTTCCCCAACTATAAATAAGTCAGTCGGTTTTAATTTTAACAGGACTTTAGCTCTGGAGACAGAGCAAGTCTTATTGCCAAAATTTTACTTTGTTATGAACTTACTCTGATTGGTAAGTTTGCCCCCACTGGTCTAGTTTAAAGCATTTTAGAAATCATTCCTTGGGCAGATACTTTCCTTAATTACAGGACCTCTATTGCCAAGTACCTTGATCTACATTTGTCTCGATGAAGAGAGGGGTGGAGAGGGAGGGAAGGAAAAGATTCTGCAAAGACTTTCCTGCCTGAATAAAAAAGAATTTCAGTCTTCTGTTCAATTTCTGCTCCCGTCCAATTAAGATCAGGTGTTCTTGGAGAAAGATTCTGAAAGATTAAAGAAGAATCCCCCCCACACACACTGCCCCAGAGCTAACCACACACAAAGAACATTGACAGCACATTTTTATTAATGAAAATGAAGACAAACTGTCTATTCTTAGAGCACATCAGTAACTTTATTAAAAGGTGCCTTTATAGTTTTTTTTTTAAATATCCCATGTTTTCTGCAAATATTTTAATGCTACAAAATAGCAGAAAAATTAAGGTGTGTTTTTTAGCAGCATAATGTGCTGTTTGGTATAGCATTTCAGGCTCTCAAAGGGTAGGCCCTGAGTAGGCTCAGCCTCCAAGGGAAGATATACATCATCATGTTTGTTCATAAGCACCACAGCATAGCTGCTACGCTTGTCTGCCTTTAGGTGATGGGCACTATCCAACTGTGGTCTGTGCACAGAGGAGAAAGGAATTTAGAGAGTGGAAGTGCAGCCCCAAATAGGCACAGGGGTAGGTTAAGTCCCTCATACCCATTCCGCACCCTGCTAAAGGCTGGAAATGGGAAATGCCAGTTCAGATGTTTACGGCGTCTACTGCTTCAGAGCATTTAAAAAGTACATTTCCCTAACATGCAATATCTGCAGATATAATTGATAAACTTATCTGTAATAGATGCCTGCTTGTTTTTTCAGCTCCCAGATGAAATGAAGCAAAACTCCTCATTAATAGTGCAGAAAACCTGTGTCAGGTAAACAGTGGAGCACAGCACAAGCCTCCTCTCAAATCCAACAGTAGTGAAAGTTGATCCCAAATTAGATTGTGGTTTCAAAATAAAATTCATATTCTTTCTTCAAATCCATAAGATTTAGGTAGTAATATTCATACCAAATAGTTTGGTAGAAGCCATATGCATTTGCATTTTTTCTGTCGTATTTTCTTTCAATTTAATAGCAATGCTGTGGAAGTAGTTGTTCACTGCTTTAATGAAATTATGTATTTCAAGGACATTTGCTCTTTACTGCATATAATTGAGATTTCTTAGAGCAAATATTCTGATAAGATCTGGATAGTCAATGCTTATACTTCAAATTTGTCAGTTTCATTGCTTATACTTTTTTTTCCCCTCCAGGTAGACACATTGGATTTTCACTTGTTAACATCTGGGATCCTTTCTCCATCAAATAGGAAGGAATATTAGAATCTTTTCTGCCTTTACTTATCATTCGCCAAGAAGCTGTTCCCTCTGCATTTATGAGGACATATTTTCTCAGGCTCGTTGGGGCTATGATTCTGAAGGCGGATCTGAAAAATGTCTACAAGACAAAAGTTGTTCCCCATACCATGCCCCACCCCCCCCAAAAAGAAAGACACATTCAAACTAAACGCATTACAACTATGTTTCTTACTTTTTTTAATTAGTGTGTTTTAATTTAAAAATTACTGTGTTTACATTGGTAACTGATCTGCTCTTGGGTCTTTTGGTTTATTTATTTTTACTCTGACAGTAAGTGCACTCATTTTACAGGATTTTAAGTATGGTTTAACATACTGTGTTGCATTTTTTAATACAAAAAAATCTAAATAAAAACGTATAATTCCTACACTCAAACAAACCCACATTTCTAGGTTACAGACAACTGAAAGCAGAATCTTACTTGATAAATACACAAGCTACCATCAGAAGGAATCACACACCAGGGTCATTAAGCAACTTCTTTCTCTCTGAAGTCTCTACAGTAGCATTAAGTTACATTAAGCACCTGGAAAAAAATGCCAAAAAAAGAAAGCCACACACCACCACGTCCAAGGTTTCAAATGGATTCCCAGAAATTACAGATATGCACCAGAATATGCATCTAGACACCACAACCCTAATAGTTACAAGAGGATATGAGGGTGTTGTTTTATCTGTAGTCCATGTTAATTTGGACTAGTGGAAACTTTCCACTTCTGAGAGAGTATTTTTGGTAAATTTTATGCTACAAGCTACTCTGTATTACAATTTTAACTTTGTCTATTCTTTTTCTAGCACTGCCTGTGCTTTAAGTATATATACACACACACACACACATATGTGGGTGTGAACATTCCCAGTTACTCAATGGGGCACTGCCACAAAAACAATTTAAAGCTAAATTATGAGAATTACTTGCCAGGATTGAAGCTGAACATTCTTTTTTTCAGTTCTAAAGTTATGGATGTCTCTGTAGTTTAGGAAGAGAATCTGAAGAACATACAGACAATTATGTTGCCCCACCCCCACGAATATGTCAAGCCATATAAAACAGCACCTAAAATTCCACCCACAACACACGCACAATATACTGTATCAAAGTATGTCTGTTTTGTTTGTTTACTAGAGAAAACTTAACTTTCAAGTTCTGGACTAGCCAAGCTCTTCTTAAATTCTCCTTAGAGGATGACTGAACGACCATGAATCCTGAATACAAGCTCCAATCCAACTTTCCAACTCCATTTTAGGTAAACTGTCCTTTCTTCCAAGGTAAAAGCTGCTCCAACTCTGGGGAATGTTCTCGCAACAGCACAGTGGATAGAACCACACTGCTAACCAAGCCAATAGGAACTACAGTATCTGCAACGAGTCTAGAAACAAGCTTGTTTTATCCCTACCCACCACCACCCTTTTCAACATACACAAAAATGTTTCCCTCTCCCCAAAAATGGTACCTTTATACTTTGATAATAAAAAAATGTAAATTACTTTATGAAGAATCCAAACTTATAAAAATAGAATATAATTAACTTGCATTTCCCTCTGTCTGGCCAGTTTCTCCACACACTTCGATTGATATCTATAGCTGCAATACAGGTGAATCACATTTCTAAACCACTGCCATCATCAATATAATAGAGGTTTTATCCTGATTACTGGTTCTCTTTTATCCTTTACATTGTCACCTCTCCAGTCGTCTGGCTCTAGGATCTAGACACACCTGGGGGGAAAAAAACTGAAGAAGTTTCTCGTCCCCGTCCCCTTCCCCTCCCTTCAAGGAAAAAAAAAATACTTTGAGCAACACTAACAAAAAAAAGCCTTTTCCCTTCCCACTAGAATAGGTGAGAAAAATACATTTATTTTCTCTTGCTAGGAACAGCAAGACACATGGGAGATAATATACATTACCTACAATATTTTAAGATTTGAACGAACAAGTTTGTTGTTCTGCTGGGCAATAATCTTTTAAAAAATATTATGTGATTTGCTTACACTTCACTGCCACCATAGATGCTTGTCGCTCCACCAGGCTCACGACTTCCCCAATTTGGGTACGGTTACAGCAATATAGACGCTAGCTACCACTCCTAAAGCCGAAAGGAAAATTCCAGCAGTTTTCTAAACACTCAGGAAGATGACCACACTCTCCAGGCCTTGGCAGATTGCCCATTAGTTTCCAGACAAGATGCAATGAGTAAATAAGCCTGCAAAGAGAAAAACCTACGACACACCACGACTTGACCCACTCCAACAAACCCCTCTCATAACAATAAGTACCTTTACAAATTACTATTAATGAAGAGTATAGGAAAGAAAATAGTATTTTAAAGAAATCAAGGAGAAAGTAGGTTACCAACTATACAGGTTAAATTATTGCTGTCTTCACTCATTTTTCCCCCTTCTGGCCTTTCGCAAAGGTATCTATTCTTTCAAAAATTTCTTGCTTGATCTTGTTTTCCATGATTCTTTTTTCCTCTAGTTTCACCAATTTGGACTGGCTCTTTTTTCCCCTCTAACTTCACCAATTTGCACTGGCTCCTTGAAATCCTGTCTTTCTAGCTTCACTGAAGCCACATTCCGCCTTGGTCAATGCATCAGATGTAAAATGGTTGGTTTTATTCTAGTCCTTTATCAGCTAATTTTTTTAAATGTTTTAGCTCAAGACAGATTTTTTTCCACTAAGTCCAACACACACAAAAATAGACCTTTTAAAGATTATTCTTGATCTTGAAATAATTTTCATACACAAAGTCCTTTGAATTAATAGTTATAGTATGCTATGAATTTGTAAGTTTGATTTTGACAAAAACTGAGCTAGTTTGCATTAAAAGATTAAATTCTTCAGCAAATATTACGCCTTAGATTTTACAAGTATCAATTTAAGTCTTTCACCCTCCTGACTTCATATTTTTAAACTAATCTACTATATAGATAGATCTTTTGCTCATCTTTAAAATGCAACTCCCCTTCTCTCTTCTCTTTTCCTGGGTCCTCTTCTAAGGTACCTTCTGCCTTCTAATATTACCAAAAAACAAACAAACCACAACCGTCTCTCTTCTCAGTCTCCTGTCTTGAACATCTTCCCAAACCTTGTGTTTCTAATATTTTCTTTTCTAAAAATCATTTTGTCTTTTTAAATAAAACTCGTTGTTTCTTCATATTTTCTTCTGCTTGAAGCAGACTTAATCTGGCGTTCTTAAAACAGCCAGCATTCTTAATTTTTCTTTCCACCCCAAACTGGCTTAAAGCATGTTTTGGGTTTCAGTTTATCTTCAATTTTATTTTGGTCTTGTTTTGCTTCTAAATTAATCTTCATTTTTTTAAATCTTGTTTTTTCTTATCTTCAAATTTTAAATTTTTCTTTCCCAATTATCTTCAAATTTTAAATTCTTCTTTTGCCTTTTTTTAAAATGCAAGATCTATATTTCAAAATTTAGCATTTTCTTTTTTAAATCTTCAATTTTTTTTCTTGTTTTTTCTTAAATTTATCTTCAAGATTTTCTTGGTTAATAATTTTATTTTGGAAGCATTTAAAATGCCCATTTTCTTTCAACCATTTACCCAAACCTCTGATCACCCTCCTGCACTTATTGAATACTTCTTATTCTTTGATTCTTCTCTTCTCTTCCAATTGCCTTTCATATTAAAAATCTTCATATTTCCTGTTTTTAAGAGCATTAAGTGGTTTAAAAACCAGTGGCACATTAGTTAACCATATCTTTTTAATTATCAAACTATAATTAATATTTTAAGAGTAAAACCCTCTTTACTGATTTACTTTAAAAAATATTAGCTATAGTTTCCAATAGATTATTAATCTAGTTAACTTTGTTTTTTAAAGCTATTCCTGGGCTGTTTCCCCTTTCCCTGTTTTATTTCCCTCTCCACCTGTCCTTTCTCCCTAGCTCTCCTGCCTGCAACTCTAACAGTAAATGGGCAGCAGGATATTTTATAGACTGGTGACAGAGTCACTAACTGCAGTATAGAATCTCCTTCCGCCCCTCCTCTGCTAAGGGGGAGGGGAAAGCACTGCCTGAACATCAACACAAAAAAATAATCCCTCAAAATTCTAAAAAGTTTTTCAATGTCCATTCTCTGAAACTAATGTAGTGGATTTATTCGTTTTTAATTAGAAAGGAAGAAAGGAATTAGTTCACTGGAGAAATTTAGTTTCTTTTCTCTGTAAATGGGTTTATTAGACTGATCCACCCTAATGAATTTTTAACAAGATCCTAAACCATTTTACTGAATCCTTTTTTAAGGTGAGTGGAATAAATCCTCTGTACAAAGCCAGGCATAAAAATAGGTTCTCAGTTAATTTTATCATTTTTAAAAATAAAACCATACCTAGCTTTAGTCTGAACATATCTTTCTTATGCAGCAAAATGGTGTCTATGACAGTAAATTTTGGCCTACATAGAGAGCTTACATTTTTTTCTTGTAAAAAACAAGATCTACAATGCCAAATACAATCCTTTAGCTAAAGGTTTCGATCAAAGGTGTATATTTCAGATTCCAACTAATGGAGAAATAATGTTATGTAGCTTACATTTGAAAATAATTTTACTTCCAGCCTACCTACTTGTGTGCCTGAATAGTTCTCCTTGTTTACCGCTTGCAATAGCCAGTATGAGACTTCGGCATTTGGTCAAATAAATCTAAGTTCTATGAGTTTTAATAAAAATTCACAGTCCCACTGAGTCCTTACAATGCCATTGATATTTAAGCAGAAAAGTTCTCCATTAAGTTTGTATTCTAAAGCATTTTGCTGTACTATCCACTATAAGGCCTGATTTACAATATTTAAATTACTAAATATGTATGTTGCAAGGGCTTTTGTCCACGTTATTCAAAATAAATACATCTCAAACAAATGGAGGATTTTTTTAAAAAAAACCTCACTGGTTCAATTTTAAAAACTTCATTAACTTATTTTGTTGCTTTGTGAAAAAACTGATGCTTTTGAAAACTTAAAAGGTAAATTAAAAGTCTTACTATGTAGCTTTAGTAGCTTTGATTATGTTTATAAGGAATTTGTTAAGTGAGGAAACTAATTCTTCATATTTGTTGTTAATATCGGTGATACTGTCTTTCCATTACTATTTTTAAGCGAGACAAACATTTTGGCTGCTGATGGAAGAAAAAAAATACACCCAAAGAGACTTTTAAATACTGACTTGTAGATGTCATTTGTAAAAATCTTGAAAACCCATCAAATTCGTTAATAACAAAACAAAAAAAGTTTAAATAATATCTGCAGCTTAATAAAAAAAATTCCAGTTGTTTTAAATTCTGGTCAGACTTTCAAAGGGATGAGGTGTGGTCTATTCATTCAAATTCAGAGTTCTTTTTTAAATTTTTCTGGAAAATGTATTACATTTAAATTAAGGCTGATCAGCATTATAATAGCTGGAAAACAATATGGTATGGAAAACTCAACATTTGTATAAAGGTTCGTAAACCCTTATGTCTGATGCTGATTTCCTCTGAGCAAAAAGCAAATTTTGTGTGTGTGTGAATTCTCTCTCTGGTTTGAATCCTGTTTGTGCATCTTTTTCAAGCACTTACAAATTAGTGAAATGACCCTAATAGATATATGTATTTCTAGGTTCAGAGTAACAGTTAGTCTGTATTCGCAAAAAGAAAAGGAGGACTTGTGGCACCTTAGAGACTAACCAATTTATTTGAGCATGAGCTTTCGTGAGCTACTCCTTTTCTTTTTGCATATATTTCTAGATAAGTTGTTTGTAATTATCACAAAATAAATCCGGGGGCTTTATGGGATTGTTTTAAAATCATTGCTGGGGCAAAATATTCTTTTCCAGTTGCTTGTGGGTGATCGTTTCAACATTCAAGGGCGCCTAAGACAGCAATTTAATAAAACTCTCACAAAATCCTCAAAATCAACTCCAAAATTTGATGGTTTCAGACTTATTTCTGAGGAAAAATCTCCAATTTGAATCTCATTTGTCACTTAAAAAAAAGACAAGGTTCATCAAATTCTTGATTCCCATTAAGTAAAAGCATTTTCCCCTCTGCAAACATTTGTTTTCTGTAAAATCTTTCACACAAAAAAACTTCCATCAGCCAAAAATAAACCTCCCCAAAATCAGAGGTTTTGAGTAATTAAGGAGTTAATTTTCCTCAAACTTTTTTAAATGTCTGACAATAAGCCAAAGTCTCACCCACAAAAAAATAAACGAAAAATTAGAGTTTTAGCGTTAGTTTTGAGGTAAAATTTACTCCATGGTTTCCATAAAGATACTTGCCATTTTTAAATGCCCAGGCCCCTTAAACTTAATTCAATCCCCTTCGCAACAAAATTATATCAGTTCAAAATGAACCAAACAACGAGAGATTTAGGAGTCTTTTCTGAGGTAATACACCCTCCCCCCGCTCTCATACTGAGCCTACTCCTAATATAAATCTGATGGGGACCTGGACCTGAGCGCCCCGCCGCAGCAATGTGGGCATTTAGTTCGGGATTAGGGTCTGTGTGCTGTGTTTACACTCAGTCTCGCTCTAATGGCATGGGGGGAGGGAGACTGAGTGGCGGAGGGATATCTAGCATGAGGGAGCACGGGTTGCTTGTGGCGCAGTAGCTATTTCAGACGATGGGAGGGGGGAGTTGTATAGCTGGTTCTATCCGGCTCAAACCGGTCCCAGCCTGCTCCTGGCCGGCTAAAACAACGGCTGTAGTGGTGCAGTGGAGCAGTGCGCATGTGCGCTCCTCGCCTACCTTTCTGCATGACTCAGGAAAGGGGGAGGAAAGGAAGCGTGAGGGGGTGGGACGAGGGAAGGAAGTTAAGCTCGCTCCTCTCTCCCTGCTGAAATCAGAGTGTGGGGTCCAAGTGCTTGCCCATAAAACACAATAAGCATCCCCCCCCAGTAGAAAATAAGTGTTTAATTTAAAAAATGCCACTTAAAACAATTGCATTTCCCTGAAAATGTCCCCCCCGAATGGTGCAAGTAAAAGCCTTTTGCTCAAAGATGCCTTTAAGAAAGAGCATTTGCCCCAAATGCAAATGGTTCCCAGACCTCCAAGTAAACACATTTCCTCCTCAGTCCCACAATATGCTGAAGATAGCATTATCCCCCTCAAGAAAAGTCATTTGCCCAAATGAAAGCGCCCTCCCGAAGTAAAAGTATTTCCCAACGTCAAATTGCCCCAGAAGAGCATTTCAAGAAAAAGTACGTTCCCCCAAATATATGCATTTCCTCCCACAAAATCCTGAAGAAAAATAATTTTTCCCAAGCAAAAACATATTGCCAAATACAATAAATCGTAGACACTAGTTCCTATACAGAACTTTTAATCTCTTAGTGCTTTACAAAGGAGGTCAGTATCATTATCTCTATTTTACAAATAGGGAAACTGCTTCCCTACTCCGTGCCCCAATTACCCAGCAAGCCAGTGGCTGAGTCAGGACTAGAAGCCAGGTCTCCTGAGTCTCAGTCGAATGCTCCACCTACTAGGCCATATTGCATCTCAAAATGTCTCAATGCACACATTCTCCCTTCCCCACCCCGCCCCCAATAATTCCAGGTAACAATTTTTTCCAGTTGGGGTGTAGAGTGATACGTTGTAGCCATTTAAGCTCTCCTTCTAATTCTGGAATAGGAAGCAAGCAATCCCATGCTGGCTACTCACAGTATTGCCAACCCCAAACATACAAAAGCCTCACAAATCAGGCCTAAAACCACCTCACTAGACTAAAAAAACCCCCTGATTTTTAAGACAAATGCATTTTGGGTTCTTTTTATTTGCCTTTTGGTTTCTGAGCCTTTAGGGTATATTTGTAATTTTCAAGCTTTTCACTGCAACCATGAGGGCTAGAAACCTGTTTAAAAAAGAAAATCCTTATTTTTTCTCATAACAACATGAATCTAGAGAAGACCAGAGCAGAGTCCCTGCCAGGCTGGACCAAAGGATGGTTTTAAAAACCCCAGAGAATAACGTTGAACTGGATTCTGAAAGGAACAGCGGGAGCTAAAGGCATATTTTGAGGATGAGGAAAAAGCATGATTGAAAAATCAGGTAGGGTAGATCAGAGTCTTTTAGTTACGATGCAGTAAAGCACACTAGCATTAGATTCCAATTTTGCCATTGAAAGAATGGGTATTTAATTAAGTCACAGCTTTTACCACGTAATATTAAGAACTGCAATTTTAGCCTTTTGGTAACAACTGCTGCTACACACCAGATCAGGAGGAGAATGATATATTCCATTTTTACTGACTCTAGGGGGAACAAACATGAGAATCTTCCAACTTCTACCTGCAAAACTTTGTTCCTGAACTCCCCAGCTTCCAGCAAAAGACTTGCATCTCTGTCAACATGCAAATATTAGCTGCCACAGGAGATTTAAATTCCAGGCATTTTGTTATTGACTGCAAATATTTTCACTCAGATTCAGTTTCACAGATTTAAAATTCCCCCTTGCCCCTCCTGACTAGTTGCTTGACCTTGCTTTGAGATAAGGAGTTGAGGCAGTCTTCAAGTGTGCACTCATATATTACATTCCTACCATGCTCAGTAACACTTTAACTGCTCTTATCTGTTTCCATTATACTAACAAACCCATTTGGTTTAGGCAAAAGCAACATTTACAATGTCTGTCTTTGTTTTTAGTAAAAATTGTTTGTTCACACATATTAGTAAAAATGTATCTCTCTCTCTCTCAAAAGACTGTCTGTACATCTGAGTATAGTGCTTAGATTATCCACAAATACAAAGTTTGTTTTTAAAAGTCATATGATACATATCATAATCAGCAAAAACCCAAATTTATGTGAATAAATTTAAGAATACATTTTAGATAATAGCATGCAAGTATTCAGGTACATCACTCATGAAAAGTTGTACAGAGATTTGGTTGTGGAAAGCAAAATATATCAATGAGTGAAGATTGTCCCTCAGTAATTGAGAATTAGGTTAGGCTGTCCATTTGGAAAATACAAGCTATCTCGGAAGTATTTCAGTTACTTTCCTTACTGCGCTTTTCATCGGCACTCCAGCTTATCCCTCCTGGTATTGCTGATGTTCAATAGGATTTTGTTGCTAATCATTTCAGACCTCAGTCATCCATTTTCCCCTCTGCTTTAATCTGCTCAGCTTTTCCAAACTGGTTTCTATTTTAATAAATACTTGATCCTTTAGCCCCTTGTAACTTGCATGCTGGAAAGGCTTCCAGTCTTCACTATGGTTTTGGTCTGATCTTTTTAAAATGGAGACAGAGAATGGACTGGTTTCAGAGTAGCAGCCGTGTTAGTCTGTATCCGCAAAAAGAAAAGGACTTGTGGCACCTTAGAGACGAACAAATTTATTTGAGCATAAGCTTTCATGAGCATATGCATCCGATGAAGTGAGCTGTAGCTCACGAAAGCTCATGCTCAAATAAATTCGTTAGTCTCTAAGGTGCCACAAGTCCTCCTTTTCTTTTTTTAGAGAATGGACTGAATCCCAGCTACTTGTGCAGTTACTAGATATACACCTACCTGTTCTCTACTCAGTGTTAGAGCAAAACATCTCTAAAATATTCACATAAACCAGCTCTCTGTAAACCCTATAAGATTCCTGGCACAATTTACTAATCGTAAAGGAGTAATAGGAAAAAAAAAATAGACATAACAGAGAATGCAGTACTGGGTCTGGGCAGTGGTCTTCAGGGCGACAGATTTCAGAGTAGCAGCTGTGTTAGTCTGTATTCGCAAAAAGAAAAGGAGTACTTGTGGCACCTTAGAGACTAACCAATTTATTTGAGCATAAATAAATTGGTTAGTCTCTAAGGTGCCACAAGTACTCCTTTTCTTCAGGGCGACAGAGTAAGCAAGGCAGAGTCCAGGAAGTGACATCCGATAAAGTAAGCTGTAGCTCACCAAAGCTTATGCTCAAATAAATTTGTTAGTCTCTAAGGTGCCACAAGTACTCCTTTTCTTTTTGGGGACTTTGAGTTAATGTGGAAGTGTGTCTGGGCTGTAACTTTTGGGCCATACTTCTCAACTTGCAACAGCGTAAATGTGGGGCACACAAATTATCCATGCAGGGAAAGCTGAAATGAAGTTGGATTCATTCCTATAGTGCAACTCTTTTTATCACTACAAAAGGTTTTTTTCCCCCCCACTCTCCTGCTGGTAATAGCTCACCTTACCTGATCACTCTCGTTACAGTGTGTATGGTAACACCCATTGTTTCATGTTCTCTGTGTATATAAATCTCCCCACTGTATTTTCCACTGAATACATCCGATGAAGTGAGCTGTAGCTCACGAAAGCTTATGCTCAAATAAATTTGTTGGTCTCTAAGGTGCCACAAGTACTCCTTTTTGCAGATACAGACTAACATGGCTGCTACTCTGAAACCTCTTTTTATAGCCTCATTTCTCAGATTCTTCCTGTCTGGTGAAAAGTATTTTTCACCAATAAAATAATTAGAGGACATCATATTTATGTGGAATATAGATAAGACATTATGGACTCATAAAAGTTGTTCCGAGTATACCAGTATAGTATACTTAAGTGGTACAAACCCCTAGTATGGATCTAGTTACACCAGTATAAAAGGTGTTTATACTGGTATATCTTATCTCATAAATTTAGTTTCACAGAGTTTAAGTCCAGAAGAGACCATTAAATCATCTTGTCTGAGCTCCTTCCTAAACGCAGGCCATTAAATTTTACCCCTACCAAGACAAATGACTTCACTTATAAACTAAAGTATTAGTCCTTAAGAGACTAAACTGTTGTGTACCACAAATAGACCACAAATGGCCATGGCTGCTGTGATAGCATAGAATTGATTAGGTGAGGCATTCGCAGATGATCACAGCAGACAATCCACACCTCATCTGCAGAGGACTCCCCCCTCCCACCCGAACCTTGCCAGTCTGACCTGGGGAAAATTCCTTCACCACTCCAAATTCAGAGATCAGTTAGACTCTCAACATGTGAGCAAGACCCACAGCCATGCATCCAAGACAGAAGATTTTCTGTACCACCTGAGAGCACTGGTCCATCTCTACTAGTAACCTGTCTCTAGCTGTGGCAGATCTGATTGCGGATGCTTCAGAAGGCAGATGAAAACAAAACAAACAACCCAGATTACAATTGCACATCAGAGGGGAAAAAAAAAAAAACCTTCCTAGCAGGTGACTAGCTGAAACCCTGAAGCATGAGAGTAGATTACAGTTGAGGACAATTTAGACGTTATCTGAAGGGGAAAGGTTTAACCTAAGACATGAATTTAAAACCAATATTGTTCTATCGCTATAACCTCCTATATGGATGCTCTCATTTTGGTATAAGAGAATCTTTTTTTGATTTTGCTTATATAACTTGGGGAAAGATTTAAGCTAAAGTGAAAAAAGCCACTCTCACACGAGAAATACTGGTTTCCACACATGGGTTATACCAACAGAATTATGCCTACATAACTATAACTGGTAAATTTCCCATGAAGATGGCTCTTTGGTACCTTTATACTAGTGTAACTGCTAGTGTAAGGATTTAGCAATTTAACTCTTTCAATTACATAATCACACTCTTAACTGCAATAGTTAAATTGGTACAAAAACTGCTTAGACTAAACTGTTCCTTTTTGTCACAACAATCTTTATGTCTTTTTCTGACCTTACCATCTATAAGGAATATCAGCCCTTCCTAAAACCTGTTTTGTAGGAAGCAAAAAAACCTAATTAGAATTAATAATGCTGTCAAAATTGTAATCTGTTGAAAAGCTGGTGGAAATATTCTATAGCCCCTGAAAAAAGACATCATTTTAAGCAGGCCTCTAGAATGATCAGAAAGACCTCATCTTTTTTGCACATGAATTATTTAGTAGCAGGGAAAATGGAGCTGCCATGATTATAAATGCAATTACACTGAGTGACCTGGCAAGACAAACAGCAGTTTGACAGGAAACAGGATGCATGTGTGGGAGAGGGGGAGGAGAGAACTGGCAGAGAGCTCTGCTGCTGAATCAATAACCCTTTGTCAATCAGGAAGGCTCCAGAAACCCAGTCTGCAGATTCCCCATCCCCCATTCAGCTCTCTCTCCACCTGGGCATATCAATCCTTGGCAGCACTAGATGAAAACAGAATGCAAAGTTGTGAGTAAACTCCACGCCATACCTCTGGGTGCCTCATCTCTAACAGTCATGCCTCAGATGTTCAGTTTCCCCCCCCCAGCTCTAGTGCATATAAAAGTTTATTAAATGAGGGAGACAGGGGAAAGAATCAACTTTATCAAGCATTTTCCTTTTATGGCTGGCTAAGCCATTTTCACTGCATTGCAGAAGCAACTGGAGCATGAAAGGTACTATAGAAAACCCTCGTTCCCTCTTCTGCAGCAGTAGTAACTCCTGAAAAGCAGGGATTATTATGATAGGTTCTTTTGACCTTAAATTGTAAATTGGATCAGTTATCCCCCACTTCTCACCGTTGAATGGTCCTTGTCTCAACTCACTTTCTGACTCAGTAACTGAATTGGGAATTAGAGGTGCTGCTCAAAATTTTATTAAGAAGATGTTTTTTTAAAAAAGTGAACAGTACAGAGTTTAAGCATAGAAATTTCTGGTTATCAGGGAATAACGTACAGATTATCAAGGGGTGCAAAATTTGGTTTAAGATCAGATGGCGTAAGGAATACATAATCTGCAATATCCCTGATTGGCGATAAAAGGTTAACAGGTGAAAGTACAGACATTGAGATATGAGGTTATGTTGTTCAAATAATGTCTATGTTCAGGTGTGGGGTATAATGAGTGGATACGACGATGGGGATGGATTGACCCTCATTTGGTGAGATTTAACATTCACTGAGTTTATTGTTCCAATTCATATGGTCCAACGGACAAAGTCTCTTGGTCCCTTTCTCGTAGTCGATGCACGTCGCTCCGGCTCACGCCTCCTAGTACTGTCAGTGGCCGGTGACATGTTCAATGTAGATGTCCCTGGACCATCGGATGGTGTCTGAGACCATGAGGCACTGCATGAGCTGTGTACTAAACTACACAACAAGACCTCTTAACCAGCTCTGTGCTGGAGGTGGTTTGTAGGAAGAAGGGAACTCCTTATTAAAATTCCATTGAAAACTGAAGGGAAAGTTGGGGTGATTTCCCCACCTCTGATGGGGTCAGCCCCTGACAGCTGGTGCCTCTGCGGCTCAGTTTGGGGAAAGAAAAATTCCTGCAATGCACCACAGGCAAAGTATTTCCATACCAATTTCCTGGAGTAGGATTCCTGGTCTACTCTACAAGACCTTCACTCCCACTTCAGATTGCACAGGATGACACAACCCAGGGTTCATTAATGTGCTCAGTATATGGAGGGGCTCAGGAAGTGGGCACTGCCTTTTCCTTGGGTAGGTGGGTCCTAAGAAAGCATTAAATAGAGAAATAAATTACTAGGATCCCCTATCCCTCAACCTGTCAGCACAAGCACCCTCAAGAAATTGGGCTTCTTGCAGGCTAAGGATGGGGGTGGGGGGTATTTTTGTGAAAGGCCCTCACTAAAATATTGGTAGCAGCTCACTGCTTTTGACACTCTGTCCACCATATCTCCTGTTAGGGTGTGTATATGTGGACATCAGCCTATTGTATAACTATGTGGATAAGGCTTTATCTTTGAAACAGACGAAGGCCTGTGCCCACAATATATAAAAAACCACCTGAAGAATGTTGTTGACAACTCCACTCTTCTGATCAGATGGATCTCTCCACAATAAGGATAAAGCTCGTCTGTTCTGGAGACAGAACATTCTCGGGGAGTGGTCCAACCAAGACTGTGGAATTAATTCCCCCAGGAATTAAGGACCATCTCAAGCTTTACTGTCTTCTGCTCCATGTGCAAGTGCATTTCTCTAACATAAATATACAACAATGTATTTAAATAAATAAACAAACAAATAAACCCTGCCAAGACATTCCACTGCACATGTTTCTCTCCCTGGGGAGAGGATTAGAGAACAAACTCCATGTGACAGATGTGAGTCACATTGCATAATGCACTACTGGAAGGGACTCAGATACTACTGTGATGAGTGCCATATAAGAACCTATACAGAATAAAGTAGGTGGGAGTAAGTGTGGTGGTGGAAGTTGGAGCAGAGGTGGGATTGGAGTGGGAGCTACAAGAGCTGGTGCAGCATCTCTGCAGAACTTCCTGTACGGTGGACTTTCCCTCCCACTAACACCAAGTAGCTGGGGGGGGGGGCGTACATGAACGGTTTGCCTTAATTGTATTACAACTCATTTGTATTGAAGTGTGAGTTGGGACTACTCCGGTGAGCAAGAGCTGCAGGACCTAGACAGCACAGTGATTGGCTCTGTAGGCCAAATTTTGAGCCAGGCTCAGCAACCATAATCATGGCCAGATTTCCCAAATGGATCAGCACACTGGGAGATGAGCTCTTTAGAATAAATCCATCCACACGTGTCACAGCAGGAGTAGAAGGATATTGAGTGTTTTTGAAAAGCTGGGCCCTTATTGCAGTGCCTAAATGGGAGGCAGAATTATTTGGAAGAAATCTGAGCCCAACTGTGGAAACTGAGCGCTTGAACCCTTTTGAAACTTTGTTCCTGTACAAATAGGATTGTACAGATATGAATTGGACTTGGATGGATAGATAGTTCCCACAGTATAATAGTTTTATTTATAGAGCGTACTTCCAGACAAGGTACTGTCTAATATAATAAAGCCACAGTTTAAATACATCATCATAAAACAACACCCTCATTAGAACTCAGACAAATTAACTTAATTGAGGATGAAGAAGTGACAGAGATGGGATGAGTTATCCCTGGGAGGAAGGGAGCGCGCTAGAGTCTCATCTAAGTTAAGAACAGTTTCTGTAACATTACAGCATACCTCCCTTCCCCCTCCTTGTGCTGCAATGCAGTGAGAGTAGTTGGGTGAGCTAATCAGCCTGCAGCTCTTGCTGTTTAAAGGAACCTCTAAAAAAAGCCTAATCTGATTTTAAATTTTTCAACTGGTGTCTCTTAGGATTGGAACAACTGCGTTAAAACCACCTATCCCTAATGACGCACATGGCACTTGATCCAAAGTCCACTGAACTAAATGACAGGTTTCAGAGTAGCAGCTGTGTTAGTCTGTATCTACAAAAAGAACAGGAGTACTTGTGGCACCTTAGAGACTAACAAATGTATCTGAGCATAAGCTTTCATGATCTACAGCTCACTCTAAGGTGCCACAAGTACTTCTTTTCTTTTTTAACTAAATGAGAGTCTTATCACAACATTATGTAAGTGCTTATATTCCTTCAGCGGTTTGATCTCCCAACCCCCATAATAACTAGAGAGGGACACATATAAAATCCATGGATCAAAACAGATCTGAACTTTGCGGAAAATTTGAGCCCACATCTCAACTTTGTTGTTTGGGTCAGTTCGCTAATAATAACCTCTAGAGGTGGTTCAGACACACCTACATCTGACCTTCATGCTACTTCCCGATGTCAGCAGCCAAAGTACTACTGGCAGTTAGCCTGGAACAAAACTGTGTTTGTATACAAACAAAAGACCAGGAGACTTTGTAGGTATCCCATCACAAGCTTCCCCAGAGTACTCAAAATCAGAACTCTTCCCAATGGCCCTTTTCTCACACCGAAGCAAAAGATATAGCTCAGTGGTTCTCAACCTATTTGCCCTTGTGGGCTGCATATGCAGTTCTCTGTGTGTTATGTGGGCCACATCCACACAATATGAAAAGGAGGACTTGTGGCACCTTAGAGACTAACCAATTTATCTGAGCATGAGCTTTCGTGAGCTACAGCTCACTTCATCGGATGCATACTGTGGAAAGTGTAGCAGATCTTTTTATATACACACAAAGCATGAAAAAAATACCTCCTCCCACCCCACTCTGGGAGGAGGTATTTTTTTTCATGCTTTGTGTGTATATAAAAAGATCTGCTACACTTTCCACAGTATGCATCCGATGAAGTGAGCTGTAGCTCACGAAAGCTTATGCTCAGATAAATTGGTTAGTCTCTAAGGTGCCATAAGTACTCCTTTTCTTTTTGCGAATACAGACTAACACGGCTGTTACTCTGAAATCCACACAATATATATACTACCTGCATAGCCCTGAGGATGTCATACTTGTGTTTAAGTAAAACAGGGGTGGCCAACCTGTGGCTCTTCAGTTGTTAATATGCACCTCCTTGTATAGGCACCGACTCCGGGGCTGGAGCTACAGGCGCCAATTTTCCAATGTGCTGGGGCGGGGGGGGGTGCTCACTGCTCAACCCCTGGCTCTGCCACAGGCCCTGCACCCACTCCACCCCTTCCTGCCCCCTCCCCTGAGCCTGCCATGCGCTCACTCCTTCCCTGCCCCCCCCCCCGAGCCTCCTGCACACCACGAAACTGCTGATCAGGAGGTGTGGGGAGGGAGGGGGAGGCACTGATCTGTGGGGCTGCCGGTGGGTGGGAGGCGCTGGGAGCAGGGGCAGGGGGAGCGCATGGTGGTTGCTAACGTATTACTGTGGCTCTTTGGCAATTTGCATTGGTACGTTCTGGCTCCTTCTCAGGCTCAGGTTGGCCACCCTGGACTAAAACATCTAGAAATGAGTTGAAGACAACAAGAGAGAGAATCCACTTCCGTGGGTAGTTTTTTCCCCAGTGGTTAATCACCTTCACAGTTAAAAATGTGTGCCTTATTTCTAATTGGTATTTGTCTGGCTTTAACTTCCAGCTAAAGTCTAGATAATACCCAATACTCATCACTAATTGCTATAATGAAAATGACACTTCGCTGTTCTCTAGCAATTTAATCGGTATCTGAACTGTTTATCACTTACACCATCATCTTTTGAGATAGATGGTTGCCATAAATCAGAATTCTCTTAAAGCACCACACTATTCTGTCATTACCCCCAACCCCATCTGACTCATTTTCCAGATGGGAAAACGAAGGTGCAGAGTGGCCAAGGAATTTGTCTAAAGTCACACAGTGAGTCAGTGGCAGAGCTGGGAGCAAACAGACTTGTGACTAGTATAGTTGCTTTAATCCCAAAATTAAGTTTCTTCCCAAGAGAGAGGTGCAGTCTGGGCAAGAGAATGGCAGCTCTATACCTCTGGACAGGTCATTTAATTGGGGAGGTCCATCTATTAAATGGAGATAATACTGTGTTAGTTAAGGACTGTAAGGCATTTTGAAGGTTAAATGCTCTAAATCAGTAGTTCTCAACCTGGGGTCCAGGGCCCCCAAGGGGGCCTCAAGCAGGTTTCAGGGAGGTCTCCAAGGCTGGCCAGCATTGGACTTGCTGGGCCCAGGGCAGAAAGCCAAAGTCCCACTGCATGGGGCTGAAGCCCAGGTCCCTGAACCCGCCACCCAGAGTTGAAGCTGAAACCTGAGCAATGTAGCTTCATGGAGGCCCCTGTGGCATGGGGCCCCAGACAATTGCCCTGCTTGCTATCCCCTAATGCCACCCTGGCTTTTATACGCAGAAAACCAGTTACTGCGGCACAGGTGGGCATTGGAGTTTTTATAGCATGTTGGGGGTGCCTCAGAATGAAAAAGGTTGAGAACTCCTGCTCTAAATAAGGCCCTCTTCTCTGCGTTCCACCATGTGAGTCATACACAGTGCTGTGAAGCTAAACACAGTCCCTCCCCCACACAGGAAAGTAGGCATAACTCAGATGTTGTTTACAGCATAGACACAAGATTATCCATCACTCAGGGTCATTTACCTGCCAACATTCATCGACCTTTGACCTTTTCCCTGCAAGGGCTGCCAATGAAAGAATTTCAGATCTCAAGAATGATTACAAAATCATAAACATGGGAGAGGCCCGCCCTCTCCCTCTGCATTCCTGCTTGTTTAGTCTTGTCTCTCCACATTTGAGCTTTGCTAACAACCACCTCCAATGTTTGCCTAACAACTCACTAATCCAGAGTGTATGAGGCAAATTTTCATTTCCTGTTTTCTCCCACCCTTCCTTAAGCAAAGTCAAGAACACAGAAATCAAGAGCCATCTTCCACTGCTTCAACTGGTTTGGTTAGGATCCTGAAGCTAGTTTATTGGACATTAGTGCTTCTATTAAAGTGCTGGTTACTATAGGAAATGATAAATTAAATAGATTCCCACCTTTCACGTGGGTAGGAAAACTCCCATCTTTGCAAAAACGAAATCTAACAAAACCTCACGTGAAACATGTCACATTTTACAGAGGTTGAGATTTATGCATGAATCATTGGTACGGCTGGAAATCAAACTCTGAACTTGTGACTCTTCTGTCCCCACTTTAAACTGTGGGCAACATTCTTTCTGGTCTTCAAAGATACTTGTACTCATCCCTCTTTCCACCCAGTTTTCCTCCTGACAATGCTGAATTTGTAACATCATACTCATTTCTCTGGAACAGGCTTATGTTTTTCTTGCAGGATTGAGGCAGTATAATAATATTTCCCCCCCAATCTTACATCTTTTAGTTGAGATTCTGTGCTGCAGCAGAGAAGGCACAACCCAGGGGGAGGAAGGATGTAAAGGTGGCTTTATTATGAGCTGCTCCAGGGACCAAAATGCTCTACAGACCAACAGTGTCTAGATATCAGGCAAGGGATAGAACCTTTTCCTTAATCTGAGGATTTAAAAGCACTTTATAGAAAGTTAAGCGTCTGAACTCCCTTGTACTGTGAGTGGGTAACCCTCCCGACTCATCAATTTTAGAAATGAGGAAACTAAAAGACTCAACCTCCTTTTGGTGTGCTCTACTGCACAGAAGGGGGCAAGGACATCTGTGAGAGATAGGGAAAGCACACAAACACCCCGCCCCCAACTAACACTCTACAGGGATTGAAAACTCTAAAGTAATAGTCATGTCAAGTCCAGCCTAAAATGTAATCACTTAAATCCAAGAATAAAAAGTTGTGTTTTATTTTTTTAATCCCAGTTAATTGGAATTTTTTTTTAAAAAATCACATTACCAGGAAACAAGTTGATTTAAAACAAGTAATAGAGCAACTCAGCTCATTGCAGCACTGAGCTAATGTCGGAAAATAAAAGTGACATGAATGTCTAAAAATGAAACATCTACTTTTATTGTCCTATTTTAGCACCTAGATGCTACATTGACTGATTACTACTGGTATTTGTTAGGAGGAAGATTAGATTTTAACAAACCATACAGTGAAAAGTAAATGAGATTATTCTGTTAAATTATTTCAGGTCCTGCCATCCTGAATGCTGCAGTAACGTGGGGAGGAGAAGAGGGCTAGTGATATCTGTGCTGTGCAGTTGTTTTTAATAAAGTCATTCCATAATGACTTTCCATATGTCATAGGATAATAAAGTCATTCCATAATGACATTCCATAATGACATAGGCTAATTCAGGGTGATGGGCCACATGATGTCTTGGACCCAGTCCTGCTGTACCACTGGAATCAATGGCCAAACTCCCAATAGTTTCAGTAGGAAACAGGAGAGCACCCTTGGTTTCTAACTGCAGGGAGGGAGGTGGAAGAGGGAGGGAGAGATGTGCCGGATCTTGTTTATCGCCAGAACTCCCTGGAATTTCCCAGAGCCCTTAAACATGCCTGGACCGCACCAGCCACATTACTGTTACAGTCCCTTTGTTCTCCTTAATCTCAACCCACACCATCCTTTTCATTGGACCAGCCTTCTGACTGTTATGACAACGTGCAGGCAACAGGATTGGTCTGCTCACTGTTGCTAGGCTGAAGCCTGGATTTCTCTCCCCTCCCTTGGAGCGGTATGTCACCATGGCATTGACTGCCATAGTGATCTGCCTAGAACTGACATGCCTGATGCCTTTGCAGATCTTTATGCTTTTCCAGTAAAGGCCTTTTAATATTACTGTTTCTCCTATGTGCTGTGCAAGGCCTGTGGTCTCTGCCCCCATATCCATCTTGCTGCACTTGACCCAGTCCATGCCAGTCCTGCTGTCCCTGCACTGTGTCTCTCCCATGCCTCAGTGCCTGGCCCACATTAGGACATCCCACCAGCATTACCATATATTTGTCGTCCCCTCCCCCCCATCACTTTTCCTGACCCACATTAACTTACTATTTGGATGCCCATAGCATCTAGGAGCCCTAGTCATGGGCCAGGCCCCCATTGTGCCATATACTGTACAAACACAGAACAAAATAACAGTCCCTGACCCAAAGACTTTATAATCTAAATATTGGTACAACCCATATCAGCTGCATGATCACTGGGGGCTTCCCTTCACTTCGCCTGCAACCTGGCTCCCAGGAACTGAGCATGGGCTCCATCTTGATAGGCCTACGTTTTTCTTCATCAGTGGAGAAGATTCAGACAAACTATTTTAAGTACATATATGGCCCCTATTACCATAGAATCTGAGCACCTCACAATCTTTAACGTATTCATCCTCACCACACCCTGTGAAGTAGGGCAGTGCTAAGAGCCACATTTGACACATGGGGAAACTGAGGCAAGGAGCGCCAAAGTGACCTGACAAGGTCACACAGGAAGTCCATGTCAGAACAGGGAATTGAACCTGGGTCTTGTGAATCGCAGGCTATTGCCCTAACCCTAACCAGATAATAGGACTACAGTCTACCAGGGATAGGTTGATGGTAGTTTTGACACATGCCATATCCCTGGATTAGTTACTAAGCAAAAGAATCTGAATCAGGAGTTGGTTGCAGTCAGCTGGATACTATATTCTCCCACCCCACCAAAAATAACATCTTTGGCACTGCAGCTTTTGCAGAGGACACCCTTCCAAACCAGCTTGACGGACAGGGATTATAATAGCACAGTTATGTTGATCATTGTTAGCCTTGCTGTTTCATTCTCGGGGCCAGATGTCAACACAGCAATAAACAGGCTGAGCTGCAAGAGGAGGGGATGGGGACATGAAGGAAGAAAGAGCAGCAGCTCATTGTTTTATGTAAAGATTCTGATTTCAGAGCTGCTTCAGCACTGGAGGCTGGGTGCAGAATGAGTCACAGAGCCTAAATTGGCTCCTGGTCACGAAGCAGAGTCTGCTGCTGATGCCTCATGCCAGCTCCTTCTCCTACCAATGCCGCAGAGAGAATGGCTCAGAGTCCTGTTCATAAACCATACACCAAGGTGGCCTGTGGGAAGATGGATCCAGAGGGACAGGAAGAAAGGTGATGGGCTGGTGAGCTAATGCAGGTCATCTCTTGCTGTTGTTACTCAGGCAAATGGCATGCTTTACCAGAGCAAGGAAGGAGGGATACAGCCATAGGCGTATACCTGCCACCACTTCCTCTCTCATAAGCAACAGGCAGATGATTTGGTTGATTAAAAAAACCACACAAGGCCAAGCTTCTCCAGTCTTTGGAGATGATGATAATCTCTAGCTCTTATCTAGAGCTTTTCATCAATAGATCTCAAAGTGATTTACGAAGGGAGGTCAGTATGGTCATCCCCATTTTACAGAGAGGAAAACTGAGGAACAAAGCAGGTCAGTTTACAAAGTGTGATTAAAACCTGTGGAACTCATTACCACATGAAGTAATTGAGGCACAGAGCTGACCAGTTTACAAGTATGTTTAAGGCCTATGGAACACAGGAAGTCATTAAAGCCAACAATTTAACAAGTTTCCAAATGGGATTGAACACTGGGGAGTGGTGCTGTTTAGCTGACGGACCAGTGGACTGTGACTCAGGACACCTGGGTTCCATTCCTGGCTCTACTGCTGGATGACCTTAGGCAAGTCCCTTCACCCCTCTGTGCCTCAGTTTCTCCATCTGTAAAATGGGGGTAATGATACTAACCTCTTTTGTAAACCACTCTGGTTTATTGTAGACAAGATGGGGATTATTATTATTTATATGGATATAAAATATCCAGTTATAATTAACAATATTTTGGAAGGGATATTAAACCTTGTGTTTTGGGGCTTAAAACAATCTCTAACTATTATAAAGTTATGTCTTCACTGAAGAAGTAACCCAGACTTTTATCCAGGTTTTAGTCCTAATCCTCCTCCCATCCACACGCAAAACTCTTTTACTCAAGTTTATTTGTGCTTCAAACCCTGGCCCACTTAGTTGACTAGGAGTACAAGTTACAGCCCTGGTTCACTTTAACCTGGTCTCTAACTCACACACTTGGTAATGTGGACACAGGCCAGTAACCTGGGATTTAGAAGTGAGATGCCGATAGTCCTCCGTCCAATGCCTTCCAAAATTCCCCAGGGCCCGTATTTCCCTGCCCTTCTACCTACTCCCTTTTTCTGCAACTGAAGTCACCTACCAATTTCTATATTAGTACAGCACTAAGAACCAGGGGATATGCTGCCCTGAGATCTTTGCGCCTAGTCAGGGTTAGCGAAGCACCTGCATGCATAGGTGATAGGTGAAGCAGGCTAACCCCCAGCCCAGCCCGCCTCTTCCACCTGAGTCCCTGCCGCTCCCACCCCTCTTCCCCTACCAAAGCCCAGAGCCCCCCTCACCTTCCTCAGCCCCGGAGTGCTGAGGGGCATGGCCCCAACCATGGAGTGCTGGGCAGCATGGCCCCAGTGCCAGGCAGCCCCAGCCCCACCAAGTCCTGGCTGCCCTAGCCTCAGCTGGCTTCCCAGAAGAGGAGCAGCCTGCCTGGGCTGGGGCTAACTAGCAGCAAGCAGGAGGGGGCCTCAAGGGCGGAACATGGGCAGGGCCATGTGGGGCTGTTTGGGGTGGCATAGCCTTCCCCATCTTACGATACATGCCACCCATGTGTGTGTGGATGTGACTACACAGGTATAACCCAAGTGTGGCTTAGCAGTGTGGAAGCTTGTACTCTCAGGTTCCTGGATCCAGGTAAACTGTGCAGTGAAGACATACCTGTAGAAAACAGAATAAGATCTACGTGAGAACAGATTATCCTACATCTGCCTACTGCTAGATTTTTACACCTTCCTCTGAAACTCCTGGTTTTGGCCATTGTCAGACAGAGGATATTGTGCTAGATATACTTGGGATCTGATCTCGTTTGGCAAATCATATGCAAGTTACTTAACTGGTGGGCTCTGGGCTGGGGCAGGGGTTTGGGGTGCAGGGGGGTATGGGCTTTGGGCTGGGGGTGTGGGCTCAGGGTGAAGGTGGTGGCTCAGGGCTGGGGCAGGGGTGTTGGGGAAAGTGGGGGGTGCGGGCTCCAGGAAAGAGTTTGGATTCGGGAGGGGAATCTGGGCTGGGGTAGATGGTTGGGGTGCAGGAGGAGATTCAGGGTGCGGGGTCCCGACAGCGCTTATCGCCAGGCTCCACACTCTGCCCTCGTGCCCGCAGGCACCACCCCCGCAGCTCCCATTGGTCACAGTTCCCAACCAATGGGACCTGCAGAGCCGGCACTAGGGATTGGGGAAACGTTCTGAGCCTCGCTGGCTGCCCATGTGCCTCGGGGTCACAAGGACCTGGTGGCCACTTCCAGGAGCTGCGTGGAGCTAGAGCAGACAGGGAGCCTGCCTTAGCCCCGGGCCCCCACTGCGCTGCCGACTGGACTTTTAATGGCCCAATCAGTAGTGCTGACCAGAGCTGCCAGAGTCCCTTTTCAATGCCTGGCAACCCTATCACCAGACAAGTCTGGATTACAATTAGAACAGGTGATGAAAGACTGCAGCCCATTCCTAATCCTCAACCCACACCAAAACATGACATGTTTCAGGTCAGAAACCTAAATTCCAAACCTTATATGTAATTAGTAAGGGGTGGAGAACATCATGTGAAAACATGCCCACTGTGAAATGTGGTGCACTTGTGAGAATAGAGTCCTTAGAGGAATCAGAGCCTAGATTTCTGTCACACAACTGATTCGTCACAGCACCATATACATGCCGTCCCCAGGAGTATCCAGGGAGTCTAAACTGAGTTAAGAAGCATTTCTTTCTGCAAAAGTGTCATTAAACAGTGCATCATAATTGCATGTTCTAATGTCAACAGTTCATTTATTCTGATGAGGAAGCATGATTTCAGTCAGGCACTGGGCCAGGAGTCACATTATCCAGGCTTTTAGTCTCCGCTCTGCCATCAACCCACTGTGAGATCCTGAGCAATTCTCCTTCCATCTCTGTTCCTCAGTTTCCTCCCCTCTAAAATGGGGATAATGATTAGAGTTGTGCAGGAACTGGAGTTTCCATTTTGTGAGAAATGCCACAGTTTCCAAAATAATTTTCAGTCTGAATCATTTTGATTTCAACTGTTTATTTTTTTAAAACTATGAAATAAATATTTAAACAAAAAGTCATTTAAACAAAACATTGCAATGCTCTATTCTGAAATTATTATTTGTATGGTTTCAGAGTAACAGCCGTGTTAGTCTGTATTCGCAAAAAGAAAAGGAGTACTTGTGGCACCTTAGAGACTAACCAATTTATTTGAGCATGAGCTTTCGTGAGCTACAGCTCACTTCATCGGTTGCATACTGTGGAAACTGCAGAAGACATTATATATACAGAGACCATGAAAAAATACCTCCTCCCACCCCACTCTCCTGCTGGTAATAGCTTATCTAAAGTGATCATCAAGTTGGGCCATTTCCAACACAAATCCAGGTTTTCTCACCCTCCGCCCTCCCCCACACAAACGCACTCTCCTGCTGGTAATAGCCCATCCAAAGTGACCACTCTCTTTAAAATGTGTATGATAATCAAGTTGGGCCATTTCCAGCACAAATCCAGGTTTTCTCACCCCCCCACCCCCCTCCAAAAACCACACACACAAACTCACTCTCCTGTTGGTAATAGCTCATCCAAAGCGACCACTCTCCCTACAATGTGCATGATAATCAAGGTGGGCCATTTCCAGCACAAATCTAGGTTTTCTCACACACCACCCCCCCCACAAACTCACGCTCCTTCTGGCAATAGCTCATCCAAACTGACCACTCTCCTTACAATGTGCATGATAATAAGGATGGGCCATTTCCAGCATAAATCCAAGTTTAACCAGAATGTCGGGGGGGGGGGAGTAGAAAAAAACAAGGGGAAATAGGCTACCTTGCATAATGACTTAGCCACTCCCAGTCTCTATTTAAGCCTAAATTAATAGTATCCAATTTGCAAATGAATTCCAATTCAGCAGTTTCTTGCTGGAGTCTGGATTTGAAGTTTTTTTGTTGTAAGATAGCGACCTTCATGTCTGTGATTGCGTGACCAGAGAGATTGAAGTGTTCTCCGACTGGTTTATGAATGTTATGATTCTTGACATCTTATTTGTGTCCATTTATTCTTTTACGTAGAGATTGTCCAGTTTGACCAATGTACATGGCAGAGGGGCATTGCTGGCACATATCACATTGGTGGATGTGCAGGTGAACGAGCCTCTGATAGTGTGGCTGATGTTATTAGGCCCTTATTAGGTCTAATTAGGTCTTATTAGGTTATTAGGTCGCTATCTTACAACAAAAAATTATTTGTATGGCAGCTGCACCTCAGAACCCCAGTCAAAATGTCAAAATGGAACATTTAGACCTTATTGAAACACTTTGTTTCCAATTAAAAAAATTAAAATGTAATTGAAATTAATATGTTCCCACAGAAATTTTCAGCAAAATAGTATTTTCTGACAGAAAATCATTCAATCAGAAAATTTCCAACAAGCTCAGATACTGATCTTTGTTCCCCTGTGCTGCTTGGGACTAAGTGACATAGGCAGATAGACTGTGATTTACCATGTAAATATACCATGTAACATACCATGTATTGTTAATGATTAAATAGACAATGGACTAAAAGTTAAAAATAGCAATGGAAATTTGTTGGATGAAAATGTGATCTGCAAGGATCAGGCTAAAACCCCAAACACAGCAGATAATGTCCAGAAACTGTCTATTTATTAGGGTTTTGCCTGCACCTAACAGAGCAAGTCCCTCTGCATTTTGAAATAGGAAATCTGCAAAATTTGGAACTTTGGGTGATAAAATTATTACGTCAAACCTGGTAATCTTCACTCCTCTCCCAGAACTGGAAATAAACCCCATGAATCCTGCCTCCCAGTCCCACTGCTCTAACCACTAGCCTACACTCTCCTTCCAGAGCTGGGAATACAGTATTATTTGTTTCAGAGTAGCAGCCGTGTTAGTCTGTATCCGCAAAAAGAACAGGAGGACTTGTGGCACCTTAGAGACTAACAAATTTATTTGAGCATAAGCTTTCATGAGCTACAGCTCACTTCATCGGATGCTCACGAAAGCTTATGCTCAAATAAATTTGTTAGTCTCTAAGGTGCCACAAGTATTATTTGTATTCCAGTAGGACCTAGGCTGCCAGTCATGGACCAGGACCCCATTATGCTAGGTGCTGTACAAACACAGATAAATAAAAACAGTCCCTGCCCCCAAAAGTTTCCAACACAAGTCCCAAGTCCAAATGCCCCATCCTCCAAATATTACGCTGCCACAGTTATACCAGAACAGCAGGTGCACAAAAAGTCTCATTGCCAGAGCTGGGTAAAGTTTTTCAACCAAAACTTGTTTGTGTTAAAAAAAAAAAAAAAAGTGCAGATTTGGTGACACAAACATTTCACAGATTTGTGTCATTTTGCCTAATTGTTTTGGTTAAAAATCCCTCAAATTCAGACTAAAATCAAAACATTTAGTTTTGACATTTTCTAACCATGATTTTTTATATTCAAAATGACTTTACTTAGAAATTTCATTTGAAAGTGTTAAAAAATGCTCAAAATATGAATGAAACATTTTGTTTCAGGTGAAACAAAAAGTACATTTAGTTTGACCCAAACCAGGTTTTTCTTGACTTCTCAGTTCACCAACAATTTTGATATGATTCGACCCAAAACATTTTTTCCCCCCGTTTTTCAGAGTTCTCAGACAACTGAAATATCCATTATTTGCACACCTCTAGCCATTATCTCTCTGTTGCATCTTCCCTTGGTATTTTGGGCTGAAGCTGCTGTATACCTGTGCTAGGGGCCTCTTTGATTCCAGAGCCAATCTCTATTTCATGGGAACTGACCCATCAGAACAGGTCAACAGTCTCTCTAGTTCTGGTATCCAGCCTCCCACTATAGCCTATTTATTTCACATGCTGAAGAACTTGAAGACCAATGGCTATTAATACACCAAATAACTGTCAAAGCACCAGTCGTGCTGCATGGTAAAGAGACAGGAAGGTGCCTTCCTGACCTATGTGCAGATGCTGATCCAGATTAAGAGCTGGTGGTGCAAGTGCAAGGGTGTAAAGGCACATCAATAATGGTGTGTTTGCAGTGTTGTAGCCATCAATACTGGTCTAAGGCAGGCTACTAACTAAGCCTGGTGTCACTGACATGCTGAAGGACAGGAAATAAGTTACACTAGCTTACATTTCCTTGCTCACATCACCTACGAATGTGGCTTGCAGTAGGGCATACAGAGGGCAAGCTATCTATAAAAGAGCAGTATCAGCACAGAGACAGCATACTCCTCCTGCTATGTTTACCATGCTGAGGCCAGCAGTGACTCTCCAATATTAATGACTGTGCCAACTGTGGCCTTGGATTGTTGCAACAGGTTTGCTCTGTCACCTTGTCACTCTCTCTCCAGGAACTCCATGATGCACTTAATTCCAATGTTCTGGACTCTGATCTGTAAAGGGGGCGTAAAGAGGGCAGTGTGTTCCCAGTGGATAAAGTAACAGAAAGGGTGTCAGGACTCCTGGCTTTGCCAATGACTTGGCCATGAAGCCTCTAACTCATAGACCAGAACCCCATTGCTTTAGACACTGTACAAACAGATAGTCCCTGCACCAAAGAGCTCACAGTCCAAGTTACTTCATCTTTCTGTGCCTCAGTTTTCTTTTCTGTACAAGGGGGGATAAGGACAGTCTTTGTAGAGCACTTTAAGATCTAAACCTTTGTGACAATCATTCTTGCAGTCAATCTACCCACACCAAATTGCCTTGATATTGACCAATAACAATTAGGAGGAGCGTCCATGTGGTGATGGCCACATGCTTCTCCATACTGAGCGGAGTTTTCACATTGGTGTGCTATCACTGTAGTTTTGTGATCTTTTATGAAATATGCCAAGCAGGACAATTTACCATGTAGCCAAAAATCCACCTGTCCTTCAACTCCTTGGGCTGTGTGCAACTGGTGGAGGTTACAAAGGAGGTCAGTTTCATTAGCTGTGTTTTACAGATGGGGAAACTGAGGCATGGGGCGGGAAGTGTCTTGCCCAAGGTCACCCAGCAGGCCAGGAGCAGAACTAGAATAGAACCCAGGTCCTAGTCCAGTGCACTAACCACTTGGCTTTACCACTGCCCCCAGCGTGGTGTATATAGGTATAAACGTGTTTATGGGAATATATTTGCAGTGTTGTTGTAGCCGTGTTGGTCCCAGGATCTGAGAGAGACAGTAAGTTTGTCTATCTCACCAACAGAAGTTGGTCCAATAAAGATATTACCTCACCCACCTTGTCTATGGGAATAAATTATATTGGTTTATACAGGAAAGGGAATAAGTTATACTGGTCTAACGCCCCAGTTTAACTGCACCCACACTACAGTTTGTTCCTGTGTAACTATATTGGTTTAAAAAAAACACAGAAAACACACAACACCCCTAACTGACAGTTGTATCAGCACAAAAACTGTATTCAGACCATACTAGAGTTTGGCCTGCTTATGCAGGAGGTCAGACTAGACAATCTAATGGTGGTCCCTTTTGGTCTTGAAATATGTGTATGCACAAACCGGGCCAAAAAAGTGCCTTGGACACAAGATCTGAATGTGTACGTCTTACTTGCCATTTGCTGCTTGCAATTGAAAGGATCACAGAAACAAAACAGCAAGTCTAACTTCCACGAAAATAAAATGGAGATTGTAGATATACTCACCACCTTACTGGCTTAGGCTAAAGCCGTTTCAAATCACCAATAGTTAGAGCCATCTCGTGGCCAAAATGTGAATAAAAAGGAGACATTCACACAATTATGTGAGGAAATCATGGCTAAATTAGCAACGAAGACTGGCCCAGTCCTCTAGCCCTTAAGGAGACAACCACCTAGTTACAAACAGCAACAAAGAGAAAAAGACAGTCATGAAAATCATATACAGTAATTAAAAAAAGAAACCATGTGAAATGAAATCTGGTCTCAAGTAAATACAGCTAAAGTCTCCAAGCCTGTCTAATATAGCACAGCAATCCAGGTAGGTAAGAAGCTGTATCTTGAGATGGCCCTAGAGGAAACTGATCAGTTAATAGACAAACCACCCAGGGTGGCTTAATTCAGTGTTTTCCCCTTCTACGCACAAACATTCCAGCCGCACAGGCAGTTTGGGAAAGTGCATTTCAAAGACAAGCCCGTTCCTGAACAAACTCTAAAATGGCCATCGTCATATGGTAGCAGGAAGCCATGTTAAGTTGGCTCGGCACACTTCCATGGGCACTGGTATTGATGTGGTGGCAGTCATTTTATGCTTTCTAGGCCCAATTCAGTAGGCATTGGCATTGTGCACCTATCCTAGTTAGAACTTTACACTGTGCCCATCACTGCGGTATCAAATACCTCACCCCTCCCAGCCAACCCCCAACTCATTAGCCAGCTCCTTCCTACTACCCGTCCCACAGTTCCAGGACCCTTATACCCAGACTCCTTTGCTTTCCCCCAGTCACTAGCCCAGTTGCCTCATTTCTCTCCTCAAAGAAACAGATTCATCCCATTTCACACAGTGCCCCAGTAATTAAAATGGAAGCGACATGTTAAGGGTATTTAGGTGTTACCTAGAGAGGAACAATGTCCTTGTGGCTAAGGCACTATCTACCTAATTTAGGGCTCAATTCAAGGACAACTGGTGAAATTCAAAAGTCTGCATTATACAGGAGGTGAGATTAGAGGATCTAATAGTCTCTTCTAGCTTTAAATGCTATGAATAATAAAAGTCAACCCATTCTTCATAGAAAATGAGGGGAACAAATGAACAAAAATCCCAGGCTGTGAAGGCAGGTGTGAAATGGCAACCTACTCTTTATTACATCCAAGCCTCCGTTTACATGCTCCAAGATTGTAAACTTGTCAGTTCTGCTGTTTTAGTCCCGGAAGCCATGTGACACCCCCCCCCAACACACACACTAGTCAGATAAATCTTAACAGGCCTCTCTTCTGGGTTCAGCAGCACCCTGAAGAGCTGCTGTAATTTTGCCTTCTTCCCCCCAGAGGTCTTTCCAGCACTCTCAGCAAAGAGATGGGACCAGCCAGCTAATGTCAAAGCACAAATAGCCTTTGAGAGCTCTCTCCAATGGCAGGGTGCAATTTTCAGGCCATTTACTTGTTGCTTTCTCCTCTAAACAAAACCCCAACACCTGCCATTGGTGAACAGAAGTTTTTATCCCTGGGGTGTGTTTATTCCACTGTCTGCAAAGGAAGCTGCCTGCTTTCTTAGCTTAACCCAGGAGTCTCAAACATGTCGCCCATGGGCCGCATGCAGCCCGCAGTGTTATTTCCTGTGGCCTGCCATAGGCACCGATTCCACCGGCAGCTGAGCAAGGTGCATTACTGAGTGTTTATATTTTGTTAAAAACCCTCTTCACATTAGTTTTTAAAAAGTTAATACATTGACTTTTAATGGCATACTATATTACTCTTCAGTTTTTTCATTTTTACTATACTTTTGTATTGTTGTATGAAAAGGTTTCAGTGGTGCGGCCCTCAGGCCAATGTACCAGGCCTCATGTGACCCTCGTGGTGGTTTGAGTTTGAGATCCCTGGCCTAACCTCTGCATTTCCTGGACTTTATAACTTTGCCCAACGAGCTCCTTAAAGACACCTGGGAAAGCTTAGCAGCTCATTGACTCCTGAGAACAGCTGGGGCAGCTGCACCTTGTTGTATCTAGGGTGGCCATATGGCAAATGTGAAAAATAGGGACAGGCTGTGGGGGGGTAATAGGTGCCTATATAAGCAAAAGCACCAAATATCGGGACTCTCCCTATAAAATCTGGACATCTGGTCACCCTAGTTGTATCCCACTTGCATTAACCCTCTAACTCACCTTTTATCCTTTGAGTTCAAGTAGTAGAGTTCTGTGCTCTGGTGCTAAAGGTAACAGCCTTCAAACAGTGAGAGGGACTTCCCATATACAGTCCTGCTGGTGACCCACAGCCTCTCCCACTCACATTTGGGCTCCTAACCCACAGCCCTGTGATGCCCTCATGCTAACCCACAGCTTCCACTGCTATTCCAGCCCTGGGTTCCTCCCACACACAGCTCTGTCTCCATCCTGACCCACTGCTCCCCTGCTATCTGTCCGTGGCTTCCCCCTACAGCTGTAATAGTGCCCCTCAGTAGGCTCAGTCAGTCCTGACCTGCAGCCCCCTGTTATTGCAGCGCTACTCTCCTCTACAGCTCTGATGATGCCCTTCAGTCCCAACTCAGAATGCTGTTACTCCAGTCCTGGGCTCCTCCTCCCAGCTCTGCTAATGATCATCAATCCCATCCCAGAGCCCCTTGCTATCCCAGACCTGAGCCTCTTATGGGCAGAGCTACCAAATTGTGGTTATTCTGTGACATCATATGTGCCCCTCATGGCCCAGGACCCAGAAGACTTGATATGAGGGCAGACCTCTGTTAGGGACTGCTGTCATCCAATAAGATGTGGGTCTGCCTCTCTCTCTTCCTCTGCTCCCTCTCCACCATTTGTCAGGTGAATCTGTCTGACTGGAGGCCAGTCTCTCTCTTTGAGGAAAAGCAACCAGTGGGTTCCAGCACAACACCTTGAGAGGCACACACACACCCCCTGCCCTCTCCCAAATATCCTGGCCTCTCATGTCTCCAGGACCTTGAATCTGGTCTCCGCCGTTAAGTCTTCTGTGGCCACCACAGGTGGGCACCTTTCTCCTGGAACCCCCGCAGTACTCCCCTCCTCTGTGCATAGAGGTGCACTGAAGGCTAGTCTCGTGGCTAGTGTCATGGAGCTCTTTAGCTATGGGTGGCAGATTAGGTGGCCCAGGAGTCCCTTGTATGGTTGTCCACTGCCCATATTCCTAAGCATGTGCCAGAAGCTGGAAATGGGTGACTCCTGATCACTTGATGATTACCTGTTCTGTTCATTCCCTCTGGGGCATGTGGCATTGGCCACTGTCAGAAGACAGGATATTGGGCTAAACTGACCTTTTGTCTGACCCAGTATGGCCATTCTTATGTTTCTTATGTTACTGGAACTAGAAGCCACCTTGTCCCCTGGCTGTTTTGCATTCCTCCCCCCCGCCCCGCTTTGTTCCCCTGTGCATCACTTGACCTCAGCATTGCCAGCTCTAACACTTTTATTGTCTCAATCTTTGGTATGGTTCCAGCTCTCGGAGTCATGTGAATAAGCAAAATTCTTAACTTTAATTGGTTTAAAAAAAAAAAAGTTTCTAGGACTCATGGTTTCAAATCAAAGCTTGAAAATGTGACCTGATTGTAAGAGCTGGGAGGAATAAGTGTTCCTGTCCTGAATCAGGATGAGAAGTCAAAATCTCAACAATTTTCATGAACTGAAAATCCAAATTTTGTTTGTGCTTTGGATCATTTGAAACATTTCATTTTTGATTTTGACCATTTTTAAAATATGTTTCTACAGGTAGCTTAAGTTTCTATATGAAAAGTTGTTTCAAACCAAAAAACTAGAATTTTTCATTTTAAAAACATCAAAATCTTTATTTTCAGCTGTAGGATTCATACAAGGTTTATGCGCTTGGCAACATTCAGGGCACACCCGGAGTGTTGTGCTGGACCTGTGCACACACAGCTCCTTTCAAGGGCATCAACCTTGGAATCTCGCCCAGATGACATGAACCGTGGGAAGCCTCCCAGGACTGGGCTCAAGGCCCGAGAGCAAGGAATGCGGTAGATAGAAACTGGTAAATAAGAATGTTAAACAAAGCCAGTGTATTCCTTTTATCTGTTGGAGAATGTAATGTGCGGGGGGAGAGAAAGAATAAAGGGGAAGGTGGAAAGCTGACAGGCAGAAGCCTGTTAGCAGACCAGCCGCTTGCTTGCTAAAAGCTCTGTGCTGTCTTGTCATTGAACCGCCACATTCAACAGTTTTGTGGTGTGTGGATACATTTTTTGTAAGGTATGCAACAACTTTTTAGATGACAAATAAAAAGATACCTCAGTTCTATCATGGATGATTCAGTTCTACACTTGCATGCGTTTTTAGTCCTCCGTGCAGAACTGCACTAGATTAACTCACCTCAAAAACTCCAGAATGTCTCTCTCTAGCTATAAGCTAATTGATTTTATGTGCATGTGTGAAGTTTTACTAGCTGCATGGTGTCAGAATGCAAACCTCAAAGAGCTTTAGTGTACTTAATCTAATCATCTGCCAGAAATATACAAAGGCATGATGGCTCATTAATAAATATTGAATCACCGAGTCGTGCAAAGAGAGATGTCCTCTTCTTTACTTATGTAATGGGACGTCCCTGTTAAAACCCTGTGTATTCAGTTCTACACTTGAAAGACTTTTTATGATGCTCCAAAAAAATGGCATCCTCCAGAGAGTGTAACCTTGCATGTACGGTGCATGTGAGATCACACTGTGCAGGGGAAACCATTCAATAGAACATGCATGGTCAGGGACCAGATGGAATTCCGGCCTGCGGGCCACCAGTTGGACCATGTTTTAACTCTGGGGCAGGCAATGCATGTGCTGGATACATGGATGGCATGTTCCTGTTTAAACTCTTCAACAAATTTTCCAGTTGAAAAATTGGTTGAAATGGTCCTTTTTCCACAGAAAGTTTCAATTTTGACGCATCAGGGTTTTCCGAGTAAAAGAAAAAATGGTTACTCACTTTCTTGTAACTGTTGTTCTTCGAGATGTGTTGTTCATGTCCATTCTAATCAGGTGTGCGCACACCGCATGCACAACAGCCAGAAGATTTCCCCCTAGCAGTATCCATAGGGTTGGCCTGGGCGCCCCCTGGAGTCGTGCCCTCATGGCGATCAATATAGGGCCCTGCTGACCCAACATCCCCTCAGTTCCTTCTTGCTGGCTACTCCGACAGGGGGGGTAGGAGGGAGGGTATTGGAATGGACATGAACAACGTATCTCGAAGAACAACAGTTATGAGAAGGTGAGTAACCGTTTTTTCTTCTTCGAGTGCCGGTTCAAGTCAATTCCAATCAGGTGACTCACAAGCCTAAGTTCCAGATGTGTGGTCGGAGTTGTCCACTGATTGGAGCACCATTTTACCAAAGGCCACATCATCTTGGGCCTGCTGGGTGATTGTGTAGTGCATGTGAAAGTGTGTATGGAGGACCACGTTGCTGCTCTGCAAATTTCCTGGATAGGTGTGATGGGTTTGATCACAGAGACCCGCTTGGGACTGTCACCTGATGTGCTGAGACTATGTCTGAGCCCATTTTCGCTGCCAGTTTGGTCCTCCAGAACCCTGTCTTGTTGAGCCAGATACGCTAATCTGCTGCAACACAGACCTAGGGTCTGACCCACGCCCCCAAAGCTGCAGATTTAACTGAAAATGGCTTAACAAGTGCCCCTGTCTCTAGCACCCAGACACCCAGCTCCTAATAGGATCCAAACCCCAAATAATTCCGTTTTACTCTGTATAAAGCTTATACAGGGTAAACTCATACATTGTCTGCCCTCTATAACACTGATAGAGAGATATGCACAGCTGTTTGCTCCTCCAGGTATTAATTACTTGCTCCGGGTGAATTAATAAGCAAAAGTGATTTTATTAAATATAAAAAGTAGGATTTAAGTGGTTCCAAGTAATAACTGACTCAACAATGTAAGTTAACAAGCAAAATAAAGCAAAACATGCAAGTCTAAGCCTAATACAGTAGGAAACTGATTACAGATAAAATCTCACCCTCAGAGATGTTCCAATAAACTTCTTTCCCAGACTGGACTCCTTCCTAGTCTGGGCCCAATCCTTTTCCCTGGTACAGTTCTTGTTAGCTCCAGCTCAGGTGGTAACTTGGGGATTTCTCATGACTGGACCCTCCTTTGTTCTGTTCCACCCCCTTATATAGCTTTGGCACAAGGTGGGAATCTTTTGTCTCTCTGGGTCCGCACCCCTCCTTCTAAATGGAAAAGCACCAGGTTTAAGATGGACTCCAGTAACAGCTGACAGTACCAGGTGACATTTCTAGAAAGAAACATTGTGGAGTTTTTGAGGCCCCCAAGCCTTCTGACCATGTTGTGAGACCCCAAGCCTTCATTCTTCCTGGCCTGACTCACAGGAAGGCTTGCAAGTAAACAGAGCCATTTACAACCAATTGTCCTAGTTGGTGGGAGCCATCAAGATTCCAAACCACCATTAATGACCCAAACTTTGCATAATTACAGTAGGACTTCAGAGTTATATTTCGTATTTTTAGTTTCAGACACAAGAATGATACATTTATACAAATAGGATAACTACACTCAGTAGATTATAAGATTTGTAATGATACCTTACATGAGACCTTTTGCATGAAGCATATTCTAGTTTCATTATATTCACACTCATTAGCATATTTTCATAAAATCATATGGAGTGCAATGTCACAGTAGGAATCTGTGCCAGGAATGCCATTGAAGAGGCCTGCACCCTCGTGGAGTGCGCAGTAATCGGAGGAGCAGCAACTCCTACCAGGTTATAGCACTCACGTATGCAGGACATGATCCATGATGAAATCCGCTAAGAAGAGACAGGAAGATCTTTCATTCTGTCTGCCACAGCCACGAACAGTTGGATGGACTTCCGGAACAGCTTTGTCTGCTCGATGTAAAAGGCTAGCACTCTGCAGACATCCAATGAGCAAAGCCTCTGGTCCCTGCCGCTTGAGTGAAGCTTAGGATAGAACACTGGGAGGAAGATGTCCTGGTTGATGTGAAAATGGGAGACAACCTTTGGGAGGAAATCCGTGTGAGGCCTGAGCTGAACCTTGTCCTTATATAACACAGCATAAGGAGGCTCTGATGTTAAGATCTTGAGCTCAGACGCCCTCCTGGCTGCGGTTATCACAACCAGAAATGCCACCTTGTATGAGAGAGAGAGCAGGGAGCACATTGCCAGTGGTTCAAAGGGTGGACCCATCTGTTTGGAAAGGAGCAAGTTAAGGTCCCAAGGCAGGATCAGCTGCCTGACCTGTGGATAAAGGTAGGAGGGATAGCTCAGTGGTTTGAGCACTGGCCTGCTAAACCCAGGGTTGTGAGTTCAATCCTTGAGGGGGCCATTTAGGGATGTGGGGCAAAAATTGGGGATCGGTCCTGCTTTGAGCAGGGGCTTGGACTAGATGACCTCCTGAGGTCCCTTCCAACCCTGATATTCTATGATATAGCCTGTCGAGACCTTTCAGAAAATGACTGACCATAGGGTTGGCGAAGACTGACCATCCTGCTGCACTTGGATGAAAGGCTGAAATGGTGGCCAGGTGAACCCTTATTGACAACATGGACAGCCCCTGCTGTTTGAGATGGAGGAGGTAGTCCAATATAAGTGGCATAGTGTTGAGTGTCTGGGATGAATGATGCTGTGCCATCCAGATTGAAAATCTCTTCCACTTGGCAAGGTCGGTAGCCTGGTGGAGGGTTTCCTACTGCCAATGAGTTCAGTGTGAGCAAGCAAGGTCCATTGGGTTCAGCCATGGAGCTTCCACGCCGTGAGGTGCAATGACTCGAGGTTCGGGTGGTGAAGGCAGCTGTGGTCCTGAGTTATTAAGTCTGGGAAGAGCGGCAAAGTGACATTTTCAGGAGTGATGTCTACCAGTGTTGGCAGGGCCAGGCTGGAGTTATCAATATCACCAAAGCTGGTTCCCGCTGTATTTTCAGGAGCACCTTGGGAATGGGCGGAATGGGTGGGAAAACTTATAGGAGATGGTCTCCCCACGGTAAGAGGAACGCATCCGCTACGGAGCCCAGACTGTGGTTCCGGAAGGAGCAGAACTGATGACACTTCCTGTTGAGTCATGTGGCAAAGAGCTCTACCTGGGGAAATCCCCACTGTTGGAAGATGGAGTTCATGACATCTGGGCATAGGGACCACTCGTGTCCATGAAATGACCTGCTGAGATGGTCCGCCAACTCATTCTGCACCCTGGGGAGATACAAAGCTTGCAGGTGTATTGAATTCTCTACACAGAAGTCCCACAGCATGAGGGCTTCCTGGTATAGGGGAGAGGAACGTGCACCCCCGTTTGTTGATCTAAAACATCACCGTGGTGTTGTCTGTCGTAACTGATACACATCTCCCTGTTAGGTGGGCTCTGAAAGTCAGGCATGCCGGGCACACCGCTCTCAGCTCTCTGACATTGATGTGGAGAGCAGGTTCCGCCAGCGACCAGAGGCCTTGTGTCCTGAAGTCTCCCAGAGGTGCTCCCCAGCCCAAGTCTGATGCGTCCATCACCAACGAGAGAGTTGGCTGGGGGCTGGTGAAGGGAACCCCAGCACACTCCACCTATAGGTCGAGCCACCACAGAAGGGAGTTGAGGACAAGGCAAGGCAGAGTCACAACCGTGTCCAAACTGTCCCGAACCAGCCAATACACCGAGGCCAGCCATGATTGGAGGGGTGAAGTATGAACCTGGCATGTTGCACCACATAGGTACACGCGGCCATGTGTCCCAGGAGTCTTAGGCAATTTTGTGCTGTGGTGGTGGGAAACTGCCTGAGACTCCGAATGATGTCACCTATGGCCCGGAATCTCGTCTCCAGCAGGTACTTTCTGGCCTGGGTCGAGTCAAGAACTGCTCCTATAATCTCTATCCACTGAACAGGGGAAAGAGTCAATGTCCCCATGTTCAGCAGAAGGCCCAATGCATCAAACGTTGCGATGATGAATTTGACTTGTCCCTCCATTAGAGCTCTGGAGCGTCCCTTGATCAGCCAGTCGTTTAGGTACAGGAATACCTGTACCTGCCACCTGTGCAGGAACGCGGCCACAACTGCCATGCACTTGGTAAATACTTAATGCACCGCTGACAGACCGAATGGGAGGACAGTGAACTGGTGGTGGTTGTTGCTCACCACAAACCTGCAGTACCTTCTGTTGGACGGAGTTATCGCTATATGAAAGAACACATCCTTCAAGTGGAGGACAGCATACCAGTCCCCTGGATCCAAGGAAGGGATGATGGAGGCCAAAGAGACTGTGAGGAACTTGACTTTCTTCGTGAACTTGTTGAGTTCGTGCAGGTCTAGAATAGGTTTTAGCTCGCTTTTGGCTTTCGGTATTAGGAAATACCGGGAATAAAAAACCCTGCCCCTGTAGTCCTGAGGCACCTCTTCCACTGCTCCTAGTGAGAGGAGCGAGTGCACCTCCTGAATAAGGAGTTGCTCATGAGAAGGCTCCTTGAAGAGAGATTGGAAAAGGGGGTGGAAGGGTGGTAGGGCCGAGAATTGGAATGAATATTCCCTTTCTACCGTGTGGAGCACGCAACAGTCTAATGTAATGCGGGCCTACATAGGTTAGAAAGGGGATAGATGGGACAAAAAGGTACGCTGGGGTGGATCCAGTCTCTGCATTGGTGCATCGCCCCCAATTGCACTTTCAAAAGACCTGCTTCTGGCCTGAAGAAGGTTTAGGCTGGCCAGAGCCTGGCTGGAGGAGGGATGAGGTCTCTTTCTCGAGTTCCTGTTCCTCCTATGTGACCCTTCTTGTCTGCCCTCAGGCTGATAGTTGCTTGAGGGGGCGGGGGGAAGAGGCCTGAAGTGCCTCCTCTGCATTGCAGGCATGTGGATGCCCAAAGACTTCAGGGTGGCCCAAGAATCCTTGAGGCTGTGCAAAAGCAAGTCAGTCTTTTCTGAAAATAGCAATTGACTTTCAAAGGGGAGATCCTGAGTCATCTGCTCCACCGCGTATGGTAGGCCCGAGACCTGCAGCCAGGAACTCCTTCTCATGGCCCCATTGGTAGCCATCATGTGGGAGGCCACGTCTGCTGCGTCCAAGGCCGCCTGCAGGGATGCACGGGAGATCAATTTGCCCTCCTCTACTAGTGCGGAGAACTCCACACGAGAGTTAGAAGGCAGAAGTTCAGTGAACTTTTGCATAGCCCCACAGGTGTTCTAATTGTATCTGCTAGCCACCGCCTGATGGTTAACGATATGGAGCTGCAACCCCCCAGTCTAGTAATATTTTCCTCCCAAAAAGGTCCAGTTTCTTGGCCTCGCGGTTCTTGGGAGAGGGCCTCTGCTGGCCTTGTCTCTCACGCTGGTTAGCAGCGTCAACCACGAGGCAGTCCAGCTGAGGGTAGGTGTACAAATGTTCATACCCACATGAGGGAACAAAGTACCTCCACTTGTATCTTTTGGTGGTCAGCAGCAGCGAGGACGGGATCTGCCACAGAGTCTTGGTGGCATCACTAATCGTTTTGATTAGCGGCAGTGCGATACGGTATGGCCCGGGAGGGGAGAGAATATTGACCATTGGGTCAGCTTCCTCCACTACCTCCTCTGTAAAAACATATTATTTTTGTCTTTCAAAAAATAAAAAAAAGCTGATACCAGCTAAAAAGCAACCCAAAATTCCATAAATCTACTGTCACAATAAAAATAGTGTTCTGTGTTTTGTTTTGTCTTGGGTTGTTTGTCTTGTTGCTAGCACTGTTGTGTATTAAATATTGCAAAAAAAAATCCACAGGTAGCAAACACCACATTAAAAAAATAATTAGATTTAAAGCAGAAATTATATAAATACTGTAAACCTGAATTTACAATTAATTAAAAATAAATTAAGCTCTCTGTTCCAGCTACAGAACAGCCTAATACAAAAACAAAAAACCATACAGCTATAAAATGTACTAAAATGCAAATACTTGCTTTGTCTACCTTGAAACCCAAAATGTTTTGGGTAATATCAAAAAACACTAAGGTTTTGATACATTTGCCAAAGCAAAGCAAAAAATCACTGTTTAATACTTATCAATACAAATAAATACAGTATGTTTCTAGCATAATAAGGCCAGACCTTTTAATTGAAAAAAATGTTGTTAAAAACGCACACCAAAAAGCTCTAAAAGAAAAAAATATAAAAAGTTAGCCCACTCCTCATATGGCACATAAAATCATTCTGGCTACCCCAAACCTCGACCGAGTGGGAAGGGGAGGGAGGGAAGCTATTGAACAACAAAGGTTGTACCAAGTAGACTCCTCATAAGTGGTTGTGCTTGTCCTTGGCTGTTGCTCCAAAGCCCTGTAGTAAAGACATTTCACTAAAATCCTGTATGTAAAATAAATTAAATAATACAACCAAAGTACTGTATAATGGGCAATGTGTATGTGTTAATTCCTGGGAAGAAGTGTTTTAAAAAAATCTAAGTGTTAGCAACTCACTAGTAAACAAATGTATATGTAATGTAAATACTGTCTTTACCAATAATCACATTTACCGTTTGCCACAACCAAAAAAGTCTCAGCTTTGCCCAGTGAAGAGAGGAGCTATGTAAAAACCTGAAAAGCCATAAAGGCTGCTTTAAATAAAAAAAAGGCCAAGCATAAGGGAATTGTCATTAAAGACATCCAGAAATGGCAAATTAAAAACAAGGTAATGTTGCAAAAGCTGGGGAAGGCAACCCACACTCTAAATGCCAAGTGGGTGGGTCTGTACTCCATTGTAAATCACATCTCCCCGGTAGTAAACCAGGCAGCTACCCAGTAAACTAAAATGGGCGCATGCCCATCAGCTCAAAACATACGTTTCTCCCTAAATTTCTGGTCATGGCATCGTGGGCCTCAGTTGTGGACCAGCCACCTGCCTGGACCATCTGGGTCTCCATCTGTCCATGAAATTATTTAAAATAATTATAACTATTAAAAAAAAAAAACCCCTCCAAAAGCTCTCCATGGTTCGAGCTGCTGATGGGGCCCAAGCCACAGTATGGTGGAAGGTTGGAGGGGAGGTGCCTTAAAGGCAGCGTATAGTCCAAATAAACACCATAGGGCCACAGTAAAATACCTGGTGGGTGGCCCCAAACCCCCCTTAAATCCCCAAAAAACAAACCCTGTTCCTCATGTGGTGGCTTGAAACTGAATGAAAGGCCCTTTGGCAAGCAATAGCAGTCCCTAATCCCTGAACGCAATATTGTTGTTGTAACCTCCTAAACCAGGCAAACAACATCCATAACAAAAGCCAAAAAGGGCTGTAACAAAACTACTAATAATTTTAAAAGTTTTTATATGTGCCTCAGTTTCCCCAAATAAATGCATTTACGTTGCTTTTGTTTCTTTTCCCTTTTGCTTTGTTAAGAAAACAAGGTGGTAATAGCAAAAGCCCAGGAACACCCTAAACAAAAGTGGTAAAACGGCTTTTGCTGCTTCAGGCCTGCAAAATCCTTCATTGTAGTACAATGTATGTATGGTGGCAGATGTTTATCAGCAATCAAATGAGAGGCGGTCACTCAACGCTAAATCCTCCTTAATGCCACCTTAAAAGCTTTAAACATTTACCTGCCCCTAACATGCTTTCAGTTCCCAGCCTTTCTTCCCAATTATACCTGGAAGGGGGCCACCCTCCAACTTGCCCTCCTTAGGCAAACGTTGTCCTTGTCCCCCCCAAAAAGGCAGACCTTAGTAAGCTCCTTGTGGAATGGGGCCAATACAGCAGCTAGTGCGTAAAACATTCAGCAAGGGGCCATAACAAACAAACGGTTAAAACAGGGGTTGGCAACCTTTCAGAAGTGGTGTGCCGAGTCTTCATTTATTCACTTTAATTTAAGGTTTTGCATGCCTGTAATGCATTTTAATGTTTTAGAAGGTCTCTCTCTATAAGTCTCTATATCATATAACTAAACTATTGTCGTATGTAAAGTAAACAAGGTTTTCAAAATGTTTAAGAAGCTTCATTTAAAATTAAATTAAAATGCTCATCTTATGCCACCGGCCCACTCAGCCCACTGCCAGGCTGGGGTTCCGTTCACCTAGACCGGCAGGGGGCTGAGCAGGGCCTGCGGCCAGGACCCCAGCTGGCAAGAGGCCGGAAACCAGAACCCCAGACCGGCAGTGGGCTGAGCGGGGCCAGCGGCCGGGACCCCAGACCAGCAGTGCGCTGAGCGGCTCAGCCCGCCGCCACTCAGCCCACTGCCAGTTTGGGGTTCCGTCCGCTGGCTCCTGCCAGCCAGGGTCCCGGCTGCCGGCCCTGCTCAGCCCGCTGCTAGTCTGGGCTCCCAGCCCTGCCCGCACAGAGTGGGTACCGACCTTCTCCCTGGTTCTAGCCCATTCTCTTCCTCTCTCTCTGCACTGAGCTGAGGGTGGGAGTGCACTGAGCACAGGCAGGGCTGGAGGTGAAGGAGGAGGCTGGGGGTTTGGGGAGTAGGGTCTGGCCAGGAGCTAGAATGAGGGAGGGGGCTCAGGGTTGGGTCAGGAGGTTTGCGTGTGGAGTGCTTACCTGGGCAGCTCCCATTTGGTGCGAGGGGTGCAGGTGGGAATGTGGGGAGGGGTGCAGGAGCTCCCGTTTGGTGTTCAGGGTGGGGGTGGGAATGTGGGGGATGAAAGCGCCAGGGCATGGGGTGTGTGAGTGTGTGAGGAGAGTGCAGGAGTCAGGGCAAAGGGCTGGGGGCATGTGTGGGGGGTGCTGGAGTCAGGGCTGGGGTCATGGGGAGGTGCAGGGGTCAAGACAGGAGGCTGGGGTGTGTGGGGGGGTGCAGGGGTCAGGGCAGAGGGCTGGGGTGTGTGTGGGGGGGTGCAGAGGTCAGGGCAGGGGGCTGGGGTGTGTGTGGGGGGGTGCAGGGGTCAGGGCAGGGGGCTGGGGTGTGTGTGTGGGGGTGCAGGGATCAGGGCAGAGGGCTGGGGTCGTGGGGCAGCGGCAAGGGTCAGGGCAGAGGGCTGGGAGGGTGTGTGGGGAGGTGTAGGGGTCAGGGCAGAAGGCTGGGGTGTGGGGGGGGTGTAGGGGTCAGGGCAGAAGGCTGGGGTGTGGGGGGGGTGTAGGGGTCAGGGAAGGGGTCTGGAGTGTGTAGGGGTCAGGGCAGAGGGCTGG